>NC_071503.1:33381296-34633943 GCF_028408465.1 Anastrepha ludens | reverse complement strand
AATATCGTTAATAAAGAATATAAAGAGAAGGGGTCCTAGAATACTTCCCTGTGGGACACCAGAGGACGCAATAAATGCACGGAATGTCGTATTATCAACGGCTGCAACGCAGTGCCTGTTGGACAAATATGATTTGATCCACGATAAAAACGTGGAGTGTATACCCAATGATGCAAGCTTCGACAAGAGAGAGAAGTCTGTATACATTGTATCAACTTCTGGAATGCTGAAATGCAGTAATCATTGAAAATAGACAAATTAGTGACAGTGGAGCGACTTGCAACGAAATCATGCTGGTTGGTAGATATTAGGCCTTTGACAACAAAATATAACTTATCATTCACTGTTATCTCAAAAAGTTTTGAGACAGACGAAAGCTTCGAAATCGGTCTGTAATTGCTAACATCGTTTTTATTTCCACTCTTAAATAAAGGCGTAACGGAAGTAAATTTCCAGTCGTCAACAAAGATACCGGAGGACAAGGATTTACTAAATATAATTGTAAGAGGCTCAGCGAGACTAAAGCAGTTCTTCAGCAAAATGCCCGAAAGGCCATCCGAGTCAGTTTTCGTTGTAGGCTTGAGCTTCATAATACCCTTGACGACATCTATAACAGATAGACACAAAGTCCCAAAATTAAGAGGTGAAAAACTATTAGAGGGCAAACTAGAATCGAAGTCTTAGTCGGGTTTAAAATTAGAGCAAAAAAAGTCGGCAAATAAATTGGCAGATTCTATGGCAGAATTTGCATATTTACCATTATAAAAAACTTTTTTGATTTGATGAATTGCCAAAAGGCCTTCGAATCCGAAATAATATTGTTTTCGAAATTCAAAATGTAATTTCTATATAAGAACTTGTTCAAACAGTTAAATTTTTTTAAATGGTATTGAAATTTTGAGTAGTGCATTGGGTCTCCAGACCTTTTATACAGTTTAGAAAATTTGTTTTTTAGATTCTTTAGATACCTAAGCCGTTTGGTGTGCCAAGGTGTCTTATATACTTTCTTATGATAAATAGGAATGTGCTTCAAGCACAGCTCAGAAACCTTAGTCTTAAAAAAATGAAAACAAAAGGTAGCATCATTGTCGTGGAGGGCATTATCCCAATCAATACTTAATAAAATTTCGTTAAAAATTGAGAAGTCGCATGAGTTGTAGTTAAATTTGATGTTAGACTCATCGGATACCTCAGAAAATTCATAAAATTCGAACTCAAGAGAAAGAGGAACATGATGTTTATCAGTTAAAGATATGGGAGCAATGCCTTCCGACAATGTGTAGTTGATGTTGTTTGAAATAAACACTAGATCTAGGATTCTATTGAGGCTATTATAAAAACCATTAATTTGTGATAAATCAAAGCTTAAAAAGCTATCAATGACACGAATTTCGGCTGAAGAATTTACGTTAGAAGCCATAAAAGCAGCCGAGTTTCTAAGTGGGGACCAACTCAGGCGACATAAATTAAAATCACCGAGGACACAAAGATGACTGTCACCAGCTATGATTGATGCTAATGTCACAACATTGTCAGCATGTGCAAAGTATAAATAATCCGGACTATTCGGCGAAATGTATATTAGGATGCACACACATAAACTGTTCCAGATGAGCCATAAACACGTACACAAAGCTGATCGATGAGTGTGTCAGAATTGGTAAGTGTAACCAATGATTCCCAAAATTTTCTCCGAACAGCAAAGAGAATACCACCTCCTCTGGTACATCCAGATTTGACAGGGTCACGGTCTTTACGGAAAACATCGTACAAATCGGTCAAAAATTTCACAGTCGAAAAAATTTTCATTCAGCCACGATTCAACGAATACAAATATATCAAAGTCTAAAAAAGAACATTTCATATACACCGTGGAACATTTAGTTCGAAATCCAGATATATTTTGAAAATACAATTTTAGTAATTTATTACTAGCGATGGAGTTAGCTGCAGCAGTTACGAAATTAGAGGTGGAGTGACGTCTTTTTGAAAAAAAGTGAATGGCCGAATTTTTACGTTCGTAGGCCATATATCCGCATTTAAAAGCTTATCATAAGAAAACTCAGATACGCCTAGCTTAAAGTTGATTTTCTTGTAATCCTTTACGAGGGAATCCTTTTTGGTATAATTCTGCTTGTTTCGCAACATAGTCCACAATATCGGCAGCTGTCACAGGGTTTGAGAAGGACGATATGTGCAGCCACTTCATGTTAGGAACTACACTTAATTCACTATTTTGGTTTGAACCGATAACTAAAGGTGGCTTAACCTCTTTTCTATTAGCTCTAGTTACGGTTTTCCATTCACGTGTACGATTTGATGTGGGTGCAAGCAGAGAATGTTAATGCAATGAGAAGGTGCAAATGTTACTGTGAGCTTTTTTTAGTGCAATTGAGATTTGAAAGATTTGAAGTAAGGAAATTTGGCACACCGAATTTATAGACACCTCACTGACTTTTGCCCACACAAAAATTAGAAACACCACACATCTTTCACCTCAACACACAACACATCTCTCACCTCGACATTAAACCAATTAAATTTTTACTATATTCGTATTTTTGAAATAATAAGCGAATACGTCAAATTTATTACATAATTTTTTTTTTCAATTACATTAAAAAAAAAAACGAATTTAAAAAAAAATTTATAAAAAAAAAGTTTGCCCCGGGAATTGAAATCGAGTCTAACATGTGGCGAGGAAAAATAGGCGGTGCGTTTATTTCTTCGACTGCTTATTTTTTTACCATTTTGTTACTTTTGAAATGATAAGCGGATACTTAAAATTTATTACAAATTTTTTTACGATTACATTAAAAAAAAAATTTAAAAATGAAAAAAAAAAATTTGCGCCGAGAATTGATGGCGAGTCACGTGGGGAGGATAAATACGCAGAGCATTTATTTCTGCGCCTGCGTTGTGAACAAAAGGTTTGCGATGTCTACGTAGATGTGTATGCGCGCGACGCGAATAAGTTTTAATAAATTCTGAAAGTAATTCATGAAGTTTTTCATTTCATGTATGTATATTCATAAATTAACGTATAATCTATATGTACATAAATGATGGTATATGACAATATACATAATATGTATGTATGCACATACATGTCAATAGGAGGTATTTGCATTTAGAAAATAAAACGGTTTAAGATAAATCAACACTTATTTTATATTGTACGTCAATTTATAGTTAATGTATTCGACAGCATTTACATACATATGTATGTATGTACATTTGTACATGAAAAACAATAATGCACAAGCGCAAGAACATCATCTTCCTTTCATACATATGTACATATGCATGTATGCCCAATAACCTTAACTTATGTACATATGTACACATGTTACAGTACATGTGATGACATTGTTACAAGAAATCAAATACACATACGCACTAGTGAACGAGTTTCTTCCTAACAAGGGCAAAAACAATTCTGCTCTATGTATGTATATAAGTTAGGTTTCCTTGCGCGGAAAACCATAATGAAAATAAAAACACGGTAATTTACTAGGTGCGGTACGTGCGCCTTTATTAACTGTCCGAATTAAACTCAAATTCTTTACAAAATTTACTTAACTCTACACCTACGAATAACTTAATTCTACCGGAAGACGTTGATCAAGCCAGACGCTACGTAAGCATTATTTATTTTCCCAAGTTTGAATTAGTAAGAATTTTATTGCAAAAAGAATTGACAACGATATTGCGAAACAGTAAACACTTCCGCTTAAGGGTTTGCGCTACTGCTGAGTGAGTTAATTATAAAAAGGTGATTGTACGATTGTACGGTTATCTACGCCAATATTTTGTCTGTCTATGAGTCTCTGTACGTTAGTCTGTCGTTTCGGATCGTGTTTTCGGATCAGTATTAATTTTTCGTCCAAAAAATAAGTCTAAAGGCTTCTTTCTTGTTGTGCTATGAATTGTAAAGTTGTATTCATATAAAGCTCTTTCTAAGAGTTCAGAAAATATTTTGTAAGTGCCTTCAGCTTTGAGACACCGCATGATCTCTGTAAGAGTGGAATGGAACCGTTCCACCTGGCCATTCACAGAGCTCGTATATGGCGGCGATGTGAATATTTTTATACCTAATTGATCTTTTAACATGAAATTGATTGCTGCGGAATTAAAGGATTTTTCATTATCGAATATTACCATTTCCGGTACTCCGAATAGGAAGAGGATTTCTCGAAGGGGTTCTTTAATGTCTTCTATGGCTCTAGAGTTTATAATTCGTCCTTGGGCGCATTTCGAGAACTTATCGATTGCCGTTAATACCAGTTTGTTTTCAGTTCTATAGATATCTATGTGAAGTATTTGACCCGGAAAGGTAGGTATGGGGGTTTTTCTCAGTTCTGGTCTTATTGGTTGCCGGTCGTACTTGTTAAGTTTGCAGATTGAGCATTTTTTTACGATTCTATTAATTTTATTATTCATGCTGGGAAAATAATACTTTTCCAGAATTTTTACCTTGTTTTCCTTAGCGTTGCGATGTGCTCTTGTGTGTGTTTCTATAATAATTCCCTCCTGCTGCTTTTCATTTTTAATATCTTCTACTAATAATTGTGTAAACCTAACTTTATACTTTGCGAAATTATCTGGGAAAATCTCTTGAATCTTTCCCATCAAGGACTCTGGAGCTTTGATGCCATTTATCACCGACGGATGTAAATATTTTTTTAAAAGTGAAACGAGTTTCTTGGAGGTGAATTCATTTTCTGTAATAATATGCCGGTGAATTGTAGGGAAAACGATTTGGAATTCATATGCCGATGTTGGATCTATGTTTAGAATTATTTGGTTCTTGAAGACGTTCAATGGGATTTCGACGCTGCAGATAAGGTTTTGTCCTGAACTGCTGTCACTTTTAGTCATTTCTGACATAGTATGGACTCCCGATTCTAATGGATTTCTTGACAGGGCGTCAGCCACAATATTACTTTTTCCTGGCTTGTAATGAAGCTCATAGTTATACTCCTCGAGTATAGCCTTCCAGCGCTTCATTTTGCTGTTATTGTTCTTATGGCTGAGCGCATAAGTAAGCGGTTGATGGTCTGTAAAGATCTTTACTTTGGCGGACCCATACAAGTAATTTCGAAGAGAGTTTAGGGCCCAGATGATGGCGAGCATCTCCTTCTCATTTGCCGCGTAATGCTCCTATGCTTTACTCAATGTCCGAGAAATAAAGGTTATGGGCTTATCCTTTTGGGAAAGGACAGCTCCAAGCGCGAAATCCGATGCGTCCGTGGTGAGTTCGAATTCTTTGTCGTAGTCAGGGTAGGATAGTAAAATGTCTTTTGAGACTAGGGAGTTTTTTATTTTGTTAAAAGCCTCGTTTGCTGCGCTATCGAGGTTTATCGCAATTTTAGAGGATTGACGTTTTGACACATGGCCTTCTTCGCCTCTTAGCATTGTTGTTAAAGGTTTGGCCAATTTAGCGTAGTCTCTTATGAACCGACGATAGTAGCTGGAGAGGCCAAGGGACGATCTTAAGTTTTTCAAAGTTTTTGGTACAGGAAAATTAACTATCGCCTCGACTTTCTTTGGATTAGTTTTTATGCCGGTTTGTGATATTACAAACCCCAAAAATTCCACTTTTTTTTGAAGAAATTGCACTTGTCGAGTTGTACCTTCATATTGGCGTTTTCCAAAGTTTTGAAAATACTTTCGATGTGACGTACATGCTCTTCTTCTGACTTACTGTAAATGATGATGTCGTCTATATAGACGTTACATATCTATGATGTCGTCTAACGCACGCTGGAATACCGCGGGTGCGTTCTTCAAGCCAAATGGCAGACGGGTAAACTCGTATTTTCCATTGTTTATGGAAAATGCGGTTTTCTCTACGTCCGAGGCTCTAAGTGGAATTTGATGGAATCCACTTTTGAGATCGAGCACTGAGAATACCTTGCTATTGCCTAGCTGAGACAGGACGTCTGCTATCTCTGGGATAGGATATCTGTCTGGTATTGTCAGTGAATTTAGCTTTCTATAGTCGATCACCATTCTATACTGCTTATTCCCCTGTGAATCTGGTTTCTTATTCACAATCCAAATTGGGGAATTATACGGCGATCGAGATGGTCGTATTATTCCTTCACTTAGAAGTTTACTGATTTGTTTTTCTACCTCACTTTTAAGCGAAGCTGGATATGGGTAAAATTTACTGTAAACAGGAGTGTCCGTAGTAGTTCGTATTTCTCCAGTGACTTTTGTCGTGTAAGTTAGTTTCTCGTCAGGCTCCGAAAAGAGATTCGGAAATTTCTTTACTAAAGTGTCTACAGTTTCCATTTGGTAATCAGTCAAGTGCTCGTCTTGTAGTCCGATAGAGTTTATACTTTGGCTACTAAGTTGCTTAAGTTGAGTTTTGATTTTGTCGCGGATAACCCTAAGGTTTTTGTCAGTAAAAATGACTGCATTCAGGTCTCTCAAGCTGTCGTTTCCCAGTATTGCATGGAAAAATTTTAGGGTAGGCATGACGTAAAATTTGAGCTTGTCGTCTAAATTGAATAAGTTAACATAAGTATGCGATTGAATTTTTATGTCTCCTGCAACTTATTTTGCGAAGAATGGGGTGTCGTTAGGTATTTCTTTTTTTACTAACCTCGGTTGGACATAGTTTTTACTGGAGCTTGTGTCCACCAAAAATTTTAACACTTCTCCGCTCTTCGTTCTACATTCGAAGTATGGTAGTGAAGAGCTGGTTATCCTAAAAAATGTTAGTCGCTTAATACCAATTCTTCGTCCCTGTTTTCCGATTCTATGGAATCGACGTATTCTGTCAATGTCTGGTCGTAATCGTCATTTCCTTCGTAAGAGTCTTCGCTGCCTGCGTCAATGTGAAATACGCGTTGGGTTTTGTTAGGCTGGATATTCCTTTGAGAGGATGGTTGGGGTGGTCTTTTTCCCAGGAATTGATTTGCCTGAGGTCTGTTCGCGTAATTTATTTGTTGGGAGCGAATGCTTCGGTCGATATCCATCGGCTCTGGCGGTGGTAGTGGTTTGGGTGCTATAGGTCTAGGTGGGGGTTGTCTTGGCTGGTTGCTATTTGTTGGTACTTGCTCGTAATTAAAAAAAAGAGGTTGTCTGTAAAGTCGGTTTACTGACGATAGTTTAACGTGATAACGTCATAAGAAAATAGTGATTGAATGGTTGCATTTTTCAAAAGAAAATTTTAATTTTATTTGTTTGATAGATATTTTGTATGGATATAGAGAATGAGTTAACATTAACATAACATAATATACTTTAACATAACATAACATAACATAACATAACATAACATAACACAACATAACACAACACAACACAACACAACACAACATAACATAACATAACATAACATAACATAACATAACATAACATAACATAACATAACATAACATAACATAACATAACATAACATAACATAACATAACATAACATAACATAACATAACATAACATAACATAACATAACATAACATAACATAACATAACATAACATAACATAACATAACATAACATAACATAACATAACATAACATAACATAACATAACATAACATAACATAACATAACATAACACAACATAACATAACATAACATAAGATAACATAACATAACATAACATAACATAACATAACATAACATAACATAACATAACATAACATAACATTACATAACATAACATAACATAACATAACATAACATAACATAACATAACATAACATAACATAACATAACATAACATAACATAACATAACATAACATAACATAACATAACATAACATAACATAACATAACATAACATAACACAACATAACATAACATAACATAACAAATTACCCCGTATTAAAGCACTTATCAACAGCTTTCATTTGATACCCATATTGTACATACACAACCAAAGGTTACCTGGGTCCAAGTTTTGGTCTCTATCTCGAGACCCTAGTCACGGAGCGGATGGAAATACTCTGAACTAAAGCATTCACCAGCAGCATTGATACCCATATTGTACATACACATCCGAAGGTTACCCGGGTCCACGTTTTGACCTATATCTCGAGACCCTGTCTACCAATAGGTATCCAAACTATACGGAAACCATCTTCAATACCTCCTTAACAATGTGTGTAAGTTTGGTTTAATTCGGTGCAAAGACACGGCGGGTCCACGTTTTGGCATATATTTCCAGACCCTAGTCATCAATAGGTATGAAAATTACCCCGTATTAAAGCACTTATCAACAGCTTTCATTTGATACCCATATTGTACATACACAGCCAAAGGTTACCCGGGTCCACGTTTTGACCTATATCTCGAGACCCCAGTCACGGAGCGGCATGAAAAATACTCTGTACTAAAGCATTCACCAACAGCTTCAATTTGATATCCATATTGTACAAACACATTCTAGGGTCCACGTTTTGGTCTCTATCTCGAGACCCTAGTCACGGAGCGGATGGAAATACTCTGAACTAAAGCATTCACCAACAGCTTCCATTTGATACCCATATTGTACATACACATCCGAAGGTTACCCGGGTCCACGTTTTGACCTATATCTCGAGACCATATCTACCAATAGGTACCCAAATTATACGGAAACCATCTTCAATACCTCCTTAACAATGTGTGTAAGTTTGGTTTAATTCGGTGCAAAGACACGGCGGGTCCACGTTTTGGCATATATTTCCAGACCCTAGTCATCAATAGGTATGAAAATTACCCCGTATTAAAGCACTTATCAACAGCTTTCATTTGATACCCATATTGCACATACACAGCCAAAGGTTACCCGGGTCCACGTTTTGACCTATATCTCGAGACCCCAGTCACGGAGCGGCATGAAAAATACTCTGTACTAAAGCATTCACCAACAGCTTCCATTTGATACCCATATTGTACATACACATCCGAAGGTTATCCGGGTCCACGTTTTGACCTATATCTCGAGCCCTATTTCCAAAATAAAATATAATCCATGCTACTCGTGGAGGATGTAGCTTTCGAATGGTGAAAGAATTTGCAGTTCATTCAATGCAATGAGCAAGGTAACTACATATGAGCAAGGTAACACTAATGAGCAAGGTAACACTAATGAGCAAGGTAACACTAAAGAGCAAGGTAACACTAATGAGTAAGGTAACACTAAAGAGCAAGGTAACACTAAAGAGCAAGGTAACACTAATGAGCAAGGTAACTACATATGAGCAAGGTAACACTAAAGAGCAAGGTAACACTAATGAGCAAGGTAACTACATATGAGCAAGGTAACACTAATGAGCAAGGTAACGACACATTTTTTCGTGCGTGCAGCCTGTTAAATCGTATTATAAGACGTTATCACGTCAAAATCTTGGGTTATTTTGGAATCTAGGTACGTGAGCTAACTGGGGGTAAAAAGTCTGTCTTTGTCTTTGATTATTGGGGCCTCTCTGTGGCAAAGGTGGTGGTGAATAGTAAGACTGCTTTCTTAGTGGTAAGTCGTTTTGATTTTGAGCATAATGAGTTCGAAATTTCTGATTCTCTAGTTTGAGACACAAATGTAGAGCTTGCGGAAGGTCCGCAGTCCGTTGTACTGTAGAGTTGCCTTGAACGAGTCCTGTCATCTGATATTCCAATGTTGACACATCTCTCTTATCTGCGTAATGCAGTGTAAGGCATTTGGCGATGGCTGTCCAGTCCAACGGCGTATTGTAGGACTCTAACGCGACATCAGCGTTTCATACGATTTTGTTCCTAATTATGTTTAGGATTCCATAGTACTTTGCTGTTCCGCGTAAGGGCTCGTAAATTCTGAGTATTCTTTCCACGCTCTTCCTCCAAGAGTTAAGCTCCCCTGGTCTGCCCGAAAATTCCCTTAAGCATTTAACAACGTCGGGAATTCTGTCGAGGTCGCCTAAACTATCTAGATGTTGTGTTTCTATTGTTTGGTCTACCATGTTAACAAAATTCGCGTTGGGATTGAGTGCGGCCTGCACAATTGTTGGTGCTTGACTGCTAAGGACTTCTAAGGTTATCTGTGAAACTAGTTTTCTTAGATCTGAAAAATTTATTTGATTTTGGATTGGAGGGTTGTTGGAGTCGGATGGGTCCTGAGGATTTGGATTGGCTGTGTTATTTGTGCTTAGCCTAGCTGGTCGTACCAGATTGCTTGGGTTTGACATTTTTCGAGTAATAAATTCCCGTGAAGCTTTATTTCAGCTTTAGTTTTGACAATAAATGTTTTTTCCTTTTTAATAATAAATTGAAGTCTGCGATTCTTACTTTCACCCTTTCTTCGTTTTAAAATTTACAAAATTTGATTTTCAATATTCACCAATTTAATTTCGGTTAAATTTCTGTATTTATAATAAATTTCTTTGAAGCTTTGTTTCGGCTTTTTGTTTCTATTTCAATTATTTAAAAAAAAAAATTCTAAACAATATCAATATGTCTTATCTCCTAATTGTATCCTTTCTTTCGTTTCAGGATTTATAAAATTTTTCTTTTAATATTCAATGATTTGTTTTTCCACAATATTTCTCTATTTAATTCGTTATGACTTACGTTAGAATTTCGGCTATAACTTTCATAATGCTGCCTTAGATGATGCACTCAGTTGGTTGTTTCTGGTAATGCCGCTACGTTGAATTTTATATTCCGTTGGTTGCTTTTAATAATTTGATAATAATGCTGCATTAGATGATGCACTCAGTTGGTTGTTTCTGGTAATGCCGCTACGTTGATTTTTATATTCCGTTGGTTGCTTTTAATAATTTGATAATATTGCTGCATTAGATGATGCACTCAGTTGGTTGTTTCTGGTAATGCCGCTACGTTGATTTTTATATTTCGTTGGTTGCTTTTGTTCAAAGTATATTTTGTTTAGCTTTTTCAATGGCGTCGCGCCTTGACTTTGATTCGCCTAAATCTTTTTTTTAGGTTGGTTGTTAGAGTAATTCTAGCTTTTCCCTCGCACGCACTGGACACACTAGTACCGTTTTCTTTATTACAAATGTTTGTTCGCGGGCAAGGCGGCTTGCGTTCAAACGTGTCCTTTTTGTTTTTTTTTTTCTTTTTTTATCAAAAGAAAAGAAAAAAAACTACTCAGAGACCTCTTTCCTCGCACTCGCGGTTTTTCTAACTTCAAGTTAGCAAAATACTTCGCTCGGGCGCCAGTTAGGTTTCCTTGCGCGGAAAACCATAATGAAAATAAAAACACGGTAATTTACTAGGTGCACCGCAGGTGCGCCTTTATTAACTGTCCGAATTAAACTCAAATTCTTTACAAAATTTACTTAACTCTACACCTACGAATAACTTAATTCTACCGGAAGACGTTGCTCAAGCCAGACGCTACGTAAGCATTATTTATTTTCCCAAGTTTGAATTAGTAAGAATTTTATTGCAAAAAGAATTGACAACGATATTGTGAAACAGTAAACGCTTCCGCTTAAGGGTTTGCGCTACCGCTGAGTGAGTTTGCTACGTAAGCATTATTTATTTTCCCAAGTTTGAATTAGTAAGAATTTTATTGCAAAAAGAATTGACAACGATATTGCGAAACAGTAAACGCTTCCGCTTAAGGGTTTGCGCTACTGCTGAGTGAGTTAATTGTAAAAAGGTGATTGTACGATTGTACGGTAGGCAAAATATATTGTGTGTTAACTTATGTACCCACTTTATGACCTAGCATATATACATACATATATACCTACTTGCCTTCTAAACTTCCTACAAAATAATTGTATTCATATGTTACTACATCCATGCACGTTCATACATTCATGCATATATGCGCGAGCACAGCGCTCCCTTCTTGCTTCCGTGTACTTTTGTCTTTCACCAGTCGATATTCCTAATATTGTACTTACAAAAACACAATACTTTGATAGACGCAAAAGCAACAGCAAGCGCAACGCGATGGCCGCTTTGCCACCAAACATTCTAAAATGTTCTAGAACACAACAAAAACACATACCTCACATGCGCATATCGCCCGAAGCTAAAATCTAATAGTCCAGCATTGCTTGTCCAGCACTTTATATGTGCGCGTAGCGCGTGCTTGTCGTTTGCCCGGTGACGTTCAAAACAAAAAGCGATCAATCCACAGTTGTATTTAGAAGTAAATATGTATGTCGTCATCGGATAATGAATTTTTATTACTTGCAGCTATTGCCGTTTTGTTAAAAAAAAAGTGTGGATGAAAAGCCTAAGTAAGGGAATTAAATTTGAGTTTGGGATATTTTACAAAAATTAAAGGTAATCTGCTTTAACTTATTCTGTTCGTTGTTTGAGAATTTTTTTGGTACCCACTTTCTGTGTTATATTAAAAAATCGCAATAAGTCATGTTTTTAATTATAACTTATGTTTTTCGGGTTCATAACTTTATTATTATTAAATTACTTATGTATATCAGTTTTAAATAATTTCATTTACATAAAAATTTTTAAATTTTTTGCTTATTTATGTACATATTGTGCTTATTTTTAGTACCTATATGTAGGTGCTTACGAGTAATATACTATTGGGCAACCGCACACTAAATACTAACCTCAATGCTAAATACAACACTTCTGTTTTGTCCATCAGACTCCGACATGATCAAAAAAGTAAGCGTCGAACGAAAATATCAAAAATTTTTGATTTTCATCAAGCATCGTACGTGTAGCCGACAACAAATACGTGTGTCACGACGCCACCCGACTGCACTAACACATACAAAGCGCAGTCAAGCATGCTGGACTGTCCCCAACCCCTATAAGTCTAGCGACTACAAAAACAAAATACATTCGTAGACGCAGTCGCAGCGGCCATGATTCTATCAGCGACGGCGCTGAACAATTTAGAACAAAAACAAAAAGTTCATTCATAAGTTCGAGCTCATATTTCAATTTCATTCATAAAACGAGCCGCCCATATGCCAATTTTCGCGACTATCCGAAAATAGTCAATATTGGAATATTTCGCGTCGAATTGAAATTATTTGAGAATATTTTGTAAGTCTTGAATTTTTGTGATGTCTAGTGGCCGCGGCTCCGTATATATGTATGCACGCTTCTATGTATGTAAATATGTGTTCCAACTGCTCGACAGCCGCAACTGCCTGTTCTGTTCTGGCCCGGACATTTCGATACTAGGGAAAATTTCTAAACCACTATTTTTAGTTCTCGCGTGGTATTGTATATAAATATAAAGTTAACATATTCCTTTACGTATGTGGCTCTCCGATTGATAAAAAGTGCACAAAAGCATATGCATATTAGCAGCAAAGAAATAAACTTACTGTAAAATAAGAGTGCGGTTTTTTTGTAGGCTACTGTGCAGACATTCAGCCTTCCCATGAAGCACAAAGTGCCAAACATTTAATATTGAAGAAATCACTGAAGCTTCTGCGAGTTGTGTTGATGTGCAGTATTGTTCATAACAACAGAGACCGATGTCTCAAAATTTTTAACCAAAATGTACTTTTTATTTCAAAGCTTTAACACTTAACACTCGTCATTAAAATAAGTATTCATATACCAAAAAAAAAGTTACACTTCGTACAAAAGGTCTAAAAAGGTATCTAAGTATATTATGGGCAGTGCCGGATTTACACAAAGTGCCGCCCTGTGCACCATGCAAAATGCCGCCCTAATTTTTTAAATTTGTGTGTGCGTGTTTGTATTGTAGTACAGAAAATCGTCGACTACACAATAAACAGGTGTAACAAACAAATTTATTGTTGAGTAAAATTTGTATTGTTTAGTTATAAATTAAGTGCTAACAAAATGTAATAAATAGCATAAAATATAGTAGCACATCTTAAAAAATAGGATCCAATTGAACCTATAGAACAGCATACTTACTTAAACATATTATCAATCTTTATTAGATGAGCAAAAAAAAGGAATGACTGCTTTTATGAGATCAAGTTTTACACATCACCTTTAATGCGAACACGTCTGACTTTTCGCACTGCAAACTGGTGTATTAAATTGTCACAAGCGTTCAAGTAAATCAGACTCAATGCACAGTAGAGTCAGACTATTCAGACGGTTTTCAGACATTGTTGAACGCAAATAATTTTTCACTCTATCCAGACATGAAAATGAACATTCTGCGCTGCAGTTTTTGACGCTAATGTGTTAAATATTCGATATGCTATCTCCACATTTGGAAACTCGAAACTCTGTGTATAACTCGGTCGTCCGCAGAAGTTTCAGAAGGTCAGATGGCGAGTTACGTTCTATTTTTCGTTCAGAACAGTACACGTGAAAGTGAATCATTTCGTCAATGAATGAAATTTCAAGGTCTGAAGTATAAGCTTTTCTCAAATATTCCGATCTTTCACGAAGCTCTTTGAAATTCAAACCTCCAAAATCAGTAATCACTCAAAATTTCTCGTATATCTTTTCATATGCTTGGTTTCTCTTTCTCAATCCTGAATCAACGTTGTCTAGTATGATATTGAAGGTATTTACTCGAAAATTATCGCTTCCTGTCAACTGAACTTCCCCATCTCTTGATTCGAGAGTTTGTAACTTTCTTCTTCTTTTTCTCGAAACAGTCGCCTGGTATTCTTGACTCTCTGATATGTTCAACGCTTCTTTTTCATAAACTTCAAATTGCATTCGTGTATCTGCTACTACTTTTATCAGCCCACGATAGTCATTAATTACATAAGTAATGTTGATTTCAACTTTCAGTAATCTTTTACTAACAGTGTGGAATCGTGAAAGTAAAAAATGCCAAAGAATGTGTATGAATGTTTTCTCAAGTCTATCTAGTTGAATCCTCAGTCCTCTAGCTTCTTGTCTCGTTATAGCATTCTCAGTTACATCTTCCTCGAATAAGATCAGAGTTTCAATGATTTTGCCATAGTGTTCATAAAGTATTTTTACCACATCATGACGAGCCGACCATCTTGTTACTGACAAAGATTTCAATACAACTGACTCCGACAGTCTGCCATATCAAGGTCCAAAAATTCTAAAGCAGATGTTGCGGCTATTAAAAAATCTTCAGCTTTGTGTCCAGCGTTGTCAATAAACATTAGAAACCTTTCTACAGGTGTTCCATCTTTTTGTACGTATCTGAGGACAAATGTCAGTTGATCAACGTGTGATATATCCGGTGTTGAGTCTACAATTACACCAAAATACTTGGCTGTTTTGACTTCTTTAACTATTATAGATAATACTTCATCTACCAACAATTGTATAAACTCTTCATAGATGACAGATAGCTTGTACTTCCCGATCCTTTGTTGCCATATCTTCTTATATGTTCTTCTAAAAATGGATCAAACAATGCCAGAAATTCAATGAGCATCAGAAAATTGCCATTATTTGGTGAGCCGAATTTTTCGTTACTTCCCCGCAATGGAAGCCCACGTGAGGATATATACTGGATATGACCTGATTTTTATATAAATCAATCAAAACAGAAAATATGTACATATGTCTTGAATCTCTTTCATCAAGTCCAAATTATATTGATGAGAAAATATCATTCTAATATCCGTCCAGAAAGGCAAACGCGCATACACACATACATATGCATATAATCACGCATACAAACTTTCAACTAACGCAGAATATGTGCATATAAAACTGCGAATCGAATAAATCAGTGATTTAGAAAAGTTCATTACTAATTATAGATTAGCGCAATCGTGAAAGAAGTGTCGTGTATGCAGTACATCATCCCATATTTGACTCAGGTTCAAGTCATGTACACAGTTTTTGTTCGATATTTTTATTTAATTTTTTGTATTTGGTTTAATTAGAATTGATTTAAAATAGTGTATTCAGGTTTTTCTAATACCTGTTAATTAGAAATTTATTTTCTATATAACATTATTCATACTTCTTTTGAATGGATTTATATGTAAAACAGCCATAAAGGCAATCATATGAATGTGGATTCCTATATTTAATATCTTCAGTCAAATCTGAACTACTTACATACACATATTGATGAGAAAATATTCTAATATCCATGGATGCATCCAGAAAGCCAAACGCGCTTACAGGCATATGTATATAAATATAATTATACAAGCCTTCAACGAACGCAAAATGTATGCATATAAAAAACAACAACTGCGACCGCCTTCTTGTCCGTCAGTGAAAAGATGGGATATGTATACCCTATGAGCAAAAAGAACCGGGAAGGTGATGTTGACTGTTTTCTTCGATTGCCAAGCCACAGTCCACCATGAGTACCTTCCATCGGGCCAGACAGTCAATAAAGAATATTATTTATCCGTTTTGAAAACTTTGAGAGATGCTGTATGTTACAAACGGCCGAAAATGTGAGCAAACAATTCTTGGATTTTGCGAGATGATAACGTGCCATCGCACCGATCAAAAAGATCAAAGAGAATACGACGAAGGAGCTGAAGGCCATGTCGGCCTGCCGGGGGTGTTTGGAGGACTGGGTTAAACGTTGGCACATGTGTGTTGCTTCAGACGGGTCATATTTTGAAGGAGATAATATAAATTTGCCTGAAATTTAACTCTGTTATGTTTTATTTAAACATTTCCGGTACTTTTTGATCATAGGGTACATATATGCGGCTTTGCGAACAGAAATGTGTGATTCGCTGGATTTGTTCAAGGAATCTAAGTCGCATTAACTCGCGACTGTCGAACAGTTAGAAGACATATTTACATACATATAAGGGTGCATACATACATACGAAGCCGCGGCCACTCGACATGACAAAAATTCAAGATTTATCAAATATTGGCAAATAATTCCACGCGAAATATTCCAATATTGACTATTTTCGAATGGTCGCGAAAATTGGCATATGGGCGGCTCGTTTTATGAATGAAATTGAAATATGAGCTCGAACTTATGAATGAACTTTTTTTTTTGTTCTAAATTGTTCAGCGCCGTCGCTGATAGAATCATGGCCGCTGCGACTGCGTCTACGAATGTATTTTGTTTTTGAAGTCGCTAGGCTTAGATTTTAGATTTGGGCGACATGCGCATGTGAGGTATGTGTTTTTGTTGTGTTCTAGAACATTTTAGAATGTGTGGTGGCAAAGCGGCCATCGCGTTGCGCTTGCTGTTGCTTTTGCGTCTATCAAAGTATTGTGTTTTTGTAAGTACAATATTAGGAATATCGACTGGTGAAAGACAAAAGTACACGGAAGCAAGAAGTGAGCGCTGTGCTCGCGCATATACATATGCATGAATGTATGAACGTGCATGGATGTAGTAACATATGACTGCAATTATTTTGTAGGAAGTTTAGAAGGCAAGTAGGTATATATGTATGTATATATGCTAGGACATGAAGTGGGTATATATACATACATAGAGCAGAATTGTTTTTGCACTTGTTAGAAAGAAACTCGTTCACTAGTGCGTATGTGTATTTGATTTCTTGTAAGAATGTGATGTGCTGTGACATGTGTACATATGTACATAAGTCAAGGTTATTGGGCATACATGCATATGTACATATGTATGAAAGGAAGATGATGTTCTTGCGCTTGTGCATTATTGTTTTTCATATACAAATGTACATACATACATATGTATGTAAATGCTGTCGAATACATAAACTATAAATTGACATACAATATAAAATAAGTGTTGATTTATCTTAAACCGTTCTTTTCTTCTGCATGCAAATACCTCCTATTGACATGTCATTACATATTATGTACTTAGGGGGCGTCCATAAATTACGTGAGATGTTTAAGGGGGGAGGGGGTCGAGTCAAATCTCATCTAATCTTACGTTGGAGAGAGGGGGGGTATCGGCAAATATCACACAATTTTGTTTCTGATTGAAACAAAAAAATTTTACATGCTTAAGATTTAATCTCAAGCGTAATCGTAGTATGATTAAGATCATTCACTAATTCGTTCGAAAGAAAATAATTTCATTCATACTTCGACGTTATACATTACTATTGTCAAACCACCATATTTGTTTTATACCAAATAGCTCAATTTAATCTGAATTTGCGGTACAGTGTAGCCCGTCGGTTGTTTTCGCGCCACTATGAGCCGAACGCCCTATCACTCAGGTTGACGTTTGACAATTCCGGACTTTAAAGAACATGACGGAAAATCATTTGCTCCATTTCTAATACGCGTACCGATTCAACCGCTGAATCCCTTCATCAGCACGCCTATTGATCTCTATTGCCCAAGTATACGTGATGATTTAGAGAAAATATGCTGCAGTACATGCGGTATTTACTTCGCATCTATCACAAGAGCTGCAGAGCACAGGAGAGCAGCTCGCATTGCACCAGCTAAGCAAGCGCGTATGTTCCGCAAAGTGCGACCCTCACGGATTGTCACAAGACGAGCTAATGAGTTACTGTGCGCAAGCGTCAACGGCTTAGAGTGGCTAGATTAGAACGAAGTTGAAGGAGCACATGATTTTACTGAAAATCATATAGACATGTTGGTCCCAATAGTCTCTCTTGAAACCGCGCATGATTCTCCATGGACTGAATTAGAGTAGATATTCTTTTTTTAATCGCAGTAGTTACGATTTAAGTCTTCTATTGTTAAATTTTTATTACACTTATAACTCTCAGCAATATTGATTACTAGTCTTAACTAGTCGTAAATAAAAGCACGAAGCAAATTTTTTTTCTTTTTACAATAACAATCCAACGCGTTTACATAAGAAACCCACATTTTGAAAAATCTCACGTGGGATTGGGGGATGGGGGAGGGGGTTGAATAAAATCTCACGACATCTCACCAGAAGGGGAGGGAGGGTCAGATAATTGAAAAAAACACCTCACGTAATTTATGGACGCCCCCTTATGTATATTATCATATACCATCATTTATTTACATATAAAGGATACGTTCATTTATGTACATATGTGTGTAATGAAAAACTTAATGAATTACTTTCAGAACTTTATTAAAATTTATTCGCGTCGCGCGCATGCACAAAACCTTTTGTTCACAACGCAGGCGCAGAAATAAACGCTCTGCGTATTTATCCTCCCCACGTGACTCGCCATCAATTCTCGGTGGAAATTTTTTTTTTTTTCGTTTTTAAATTTTTTTTTTTAATGTAATCGTAAAAAAATTTGTAATAAATTTTATGTATCCGCTTATCATTTCAAAAGTAACAAAATGGTAAAAAAATAAGCAGTCGAAGAAATAAACGCGCCGCCTATTTTTCCTCGCCACATGTTAGACTCGAGTTCAATTCCCGGCGCAAACTTTTTTTTATTAATTTTTTTTTTTAAATTCGTTTTTTTTTTTAATGTAATTGAAAAAAAAAATTATGTAATAACTTTGACGTATTCGCCTATTATTTCAAAAATACGAAAATAGTAAAAATTTAATTGGTTTAATGTCGAGGTGAGAAATGTGTTGTGTGTTGAGGTGAAAGATGTGTGGTGTTTCTAATTTTTGTGTGGGCAATTTTCGGTGTGCTAAATTCCCTTACTTCAAATCTTTCAAATCTCAATTGTACTAAAAAAAGCTCACAGTAACATTTGCACCTCCTCATTGCATTAACATTCTCTGTTCATACTAATTGCATTAAAATTCTCTGGTATTAGCAGAGAATGTTAATGCAATGAGAAGGTGCAAATGTGAGCTTTTTTTAGTACAATTGAGATTTCAAAGATTTGTAGTAAGGGAATTTAACACACCGAGTTTATAGACACCTCACTGACTTTTCCCCACACAAAAATTAGAAACACCACTCATCTTTCACCTCAACACACAACACATTTCTCACCTCCACATTAAACCAATTAAATTTTTACTATTTTCGTATTTTTGAAATAATAAGCGAATACGTCAAATTTATTACATAATTTTTTTTTCAATTACACTAAAAAAAAAACGAATTTAAAAAAAAAAATTAATAAAAAAAAGTTTGCGCCGGGAATTGATATCGAGTCTAACATATGGCGAGGAAAAATAGGCGGTGTGTTTATTTCTTCGACTGCTTATTTTTTTACCATTTTGTTACTTTTGAGATGATAAGCGGATACATAAAATTTATTACAAATTTTTTTACGATTACATTAAAAAAAAAATTTAAAAATGAAAAAAAAAATTTGCGCCGAGAATTGATGGCGAGTCACGTGGGGAGGATAAATACGCAGAGCATTTATTTCTGCGCCTGCGTTGTGAACAAAAGGTTTGCGATGTCTACGTAGATATGTATGCGCGCGACGCGAATAAGTTTTTCATTACATACATTCATAAATGAACGTATACTCTATATGTACATAAATGATGGTATATGACAATATACATACATAAAATGTATGTACAAGTCAATAGGAGGTACTTGAATTCAGAAATAAAAAATAGTTTAAAAAAACTAAAAAACACGCTTTTATTGCTAATCGAACTAAAAAGTAGAAAATAAATTTTAATGACAAAGGGACCTATAATGAAATAATAGCAAATCGAAGGATCAGTCATAGTCAACTACCTCAGAACAGAATTATAACAAAAATTAAGATACAAATAGAGTAATTCAAATTAGAGTTAAAAGCGTGGGATGCTTGATATAGTAAATATTACAATCATTCTATTGGCAACTACCTATGTACAGAGGGTTATGAAAGTGAAGCAACATGCATGGTGGTGTGGAAACTAAAAATTCCCAATTTTTATTTAAAAAAATACCCAATTCATGTTTCTACCGGTATGGATATATTGGCAAATGTTATAAGAAATGCACATGTTTCAGCGCTCACACGAGAAAAAGAGTTTCCCATCTAGTCATCTATGTTGCGTGTTCCGAGTCGATCAGATTTTTAGAAGCCAGTGAAAATTAAGCTCAAAGATTCCGTTACAGTCATTCATACATACAACCCGAGCTAATAAAAGTGTGTTAAAAAAATAAAATATTAATCCTGGCAATCCTAATAAGGATAAGTGAAAATTTATCTCACATGTCTCACACTGCACTCGTTCTTCGTGACTATTTCGCCAAAAACTCCACGCATATCGTTCCGCAACCACCGTATTCGCCTAATTTGGCTCCGTGTGACTTCTGGCTATTCCCAAAACTCAAGAGACCACTACCGGAAATGGACTATTTGGCATGTTTCGGGGTTTGGAAAAATCGTTGGCATAAGTGTATTTCATCGCGAGGGCATTATTTTTAAGGGGATGAAATTGATTTACAAGAATAAATAAAGATTTTTCATTGTACAACCAAATTCACCTTACTTTTTGCCCGCAGGTAAAAAAAGAAAATATTAATCCTGGCAATCCCAATAAGGATAATGGAAAACTTTTATCAAATTATTGCATTGTCATCGGTCCTTGATAGGTGTGCAAAATTTCAAGTCGATCAGATGTTTAGAAGCCAGTGAAAATTAAGCTCAAAGATTCCGTTACATACATACATACAACCCGACCTAATAAAAGTGTGTTAAAAAAGAACGGTTTAACACTTATTTTATATTGTATGTCAATTTATAGTTTATGTATTCGACTGCATTTACATACATATGTATGTATGTACATTTGTATATGAGAAACAATAATGCACAAGCGCAAGAACAGCATCTTCCTTTCATACATATGTACATATGCATGTATGCCCAATAACGTTGACTTATGTATGTACACATGTCACAGCACATCACATTCTTACAAGAAATCAAATACACTTACGCACTAGTGAACGAGTTTCTTTCTAACAAGTGCAAAAACAATTCTGCTCTATGTATGTATATATACCCACTTCATGTCCTAGCATATATACATACATATATACCTACTTGCCTTCTAAACTTCCTACAAAATAATTGCATTCATATGTTACTATATACATCCATGCACGTTCATACATTCATGCATATATGCGCGAGCACAGCGCTCCCTTCTTGCTTCCGTGTACTTTTGTCTTTCACCAGTCGATATTCCTAATATTGTATTGTACTTACAAAAACACAATACTTTGATAGACGTAAAAGCAACAGCAAGGGAAACACGATGGCCGCTTTGCCACCACACATTCTAAAATGTTCTAGAACACAACAAAAACACATACCTCACATGCGCATGTCGCCCAAATCTAAAATCTAAGCCTAGCGACTTCAAAAACAAAATACATTCGTAGACGCAGTCGCAGCGGCCATGATTCTATCAGCGACGGCGCTGAACAATTTAGAACAAAAAAAAAAGTTCATTCATAAGTTCGAGCTCATATTTCAATTTCATCCATAAAACGAGCCGCCCATATGCCAATTTTCGCGACCATTCGAAAATAGTCAATATTGGAATATTTCGCGTGGAATTATTTGCCAATATTTGATAAATCTTGAATTTTTGTCATGTCGAGTGGCCGCGGCTTCGTATGTATGTATGCACCCTTATATGTATGTAAATATGTCTTCTAACTGTTCGACAGTCGCGAGTTAATGCGCCTTAGATTCCTTGAACAATTCCAGCGAATCACACATTTCTCTCCGCAAAGCCGCATATATGTACCCTATGATCAAAAAGTACCGGAAATGTTTAAATAAAACATAACAGAGTTAAATTTCAGGCAAATTTATATTATCTCCTTCAAAATATGACCCGTCTGAAGCAACACACATGTGCCAACGTTTAACCCAGTCCTCCAAACAACCCCGGTAGGCTTACATGGCCTTCAGCTCCTTCGTCGTATTCCCTTTGATCTCTTTGATCGGTGCGATGGCGCGTTATCATCACGCAAAATCCAAGAATTGTTTGCTCACATTTCCGGCCGTTTGCAACATACAGCATCTCTCAAAGGCTTCAAAACGGATAAATAATATTCTTTATTGACTGTCTAGCCCGATGGAAGGTACTCATGGTGGACTATGCCTTGCCAATCGAAGAAAACAGTCAACATCACCTTCCCGGTTCTTTTTGCTCATAGGGTATACATATCCCATCTTTTCACTGACGGACAAGAAGGCGGTCGCAGTTGTTGTTTTTTATATGCATATATTTTGAGTTCGTTGAAGGTTTGTATATATTTATATACATATGTATGCGCGTAAGCGCGTTTGGCTTTCTGGATGCATCCATGGATATTAGAATATTTTCTCATCAATATGTGTATGTAAGTAGTTCATATTTGACTGAAGAGATTAAATATAGGAATGCACATTCATATGATTGCCTTTATGGCTGTTTTACATATAAATCAATTCAAACGAAGTATGAATAATGTTATATATAAAATAAATTTCTAAATAACAGGTATTAGAAAAACCTGAATACACCATTTTAATTCAATTCTAATTTAACCAAATACAAAAAATTAAATAAAAATATCGAACAGAGAAAATTGTGTACAGGACTTGAACCTGAGTCAAATATGGGATGATGTACTGCATACACAATACGTCTTTCACGATTGCGCTAATCTATAATTAGTAATGAACTTTTCTAAATCACTGATTTATTCGATTCGCAGTTTTATATGCACATATTCTGCGTTAGTTGAAAGTTTGTATGCGTAATTATATGCATATGTATGTGTGTATGCGCGTTTGGCTTTCTGGACGGATATTAGAATGATATTTTCTCATCAATATAATTTGGATTTGATAAAAGAGATTAAAGACATATGTACATATTTTCTGTTTTGATTGATTTATATAAAAATCAGGTCATATCCAGTATGAACTATTTTATACCGAAAAGAAATTTCCATTTATGAAATACAAAAAACAGTATTTTAAAGAAATTTTAATTAAAATAAACTGAAAAATTTTAACAAACTTTCTTGGTTTGAATTGTAGAAAAAAATATGACTTCAGGACTTGAACCTGAATTAAATACGTGCCAAAAAACAAAACTAATAATTCCGCCGACTTTAGCTTCTGCACCACAAATTAACTGCCGCGCGGCCTTCTTAATCGCAAATTTATTCGCTTCGCTATGGGCATGAAATAAGTCGATTTCCTTAGTAGTGTGCCGAAAAATCTTATGAAATTCCTTAGTAGTTTGGTAAACGCAGAAAAAATCTGAATTCCTGTCTTAGCGTGGTAAGTAAATATAGAAACCCTCCACTTGCGTGGTAAATATCTGCAATTCCCCACTAGTGAGGAAAGTTGAATTTGAAAATTCCTTAGTATGAATCTACAAATTAGTACTCGAAAAAAGCTCATTTAACATTTTCTCCTTCTCATTGCATTAACATTCTCTGCTAGTACCGAATGCCAGAGAATGTTAATGCAATGAGAAGGAGCAAATGTTAAATGAGCTTTTTTCGAGTACTAATTTGTAGATTTATACCAGAGAAAATTTCATTAGTAATTATAGTTCATCGCAATCGTGAAAGACGTGTCGTGTATGCAGTACATCATCCCATATTTGACTCAGGTTCAAGTCCTGTACACAGTTTTTTGTTCGATATTTGTATTTAATTTTTTGTATTTGGTTTAACGGGTTATACGCAGTTATGAAGCAAATAAAAGACGGGTTGTCAAGGATTTATCCTGAAGAAACTTCAGAATATTTTAATTTGAAAATTTTTGGCGGTTATAAAAGCATCCTTCAAGAACGTAACAAAATTTTTTATTTATGAAAATGTTGATTATAGAGCGCGCTGCAGGCGATTTCTGGAACCTCCTTTAAAAAAGGACGATTTACGGTCTACATCGTAACTCAGGATTGGATTATCTGAAATCAAAAAACCAAACAAATTTTGTTAATATATTAGATTATCTAGTAATTAATCGTTCGGCTAATCAAAATAGTGAATTTTCACAAAATGGCAGCTTTTAAAAGAAATGATTTCGATTTTTACGTTAAAATTTGGCCGTAAATTGATTATAAAATGGAAAATAAGTATCAGATTTACAAAAGGAACGATTAATTACTAGAAAATGTATCTTTAAAGATTGAGTTAAAACGGTTGACCGATCAAACAAGCCGTTTTCGAGATATCGTGTACACCGACTTGAAAAATGCCGTTTTGAAAAAAACACGTTTAAAATTTCAATACCTACCTTAAAACGTGCCGAGGCATCTCTACATATTTAGGTATAACTCCGAAAGTATTGCTTAGATCTACTTCAAATTTCGTGCGTATACTTTTGAATATATGTACATTACAAAAATGCAATAAAAAAATCGATTTTTTTGAAAGTCATAACTGCGTATAACCCCTTAATTAGAATTGATTTAAAATAGTGTATTCAGGTTTTTCTAATACCTGTTATTTATAAATTTATTTTCTATATAAAATTACTCTAACTTCTTTTTAATTGATTTAAATGTAAAACAGCCATAAAGGCAATGCATATGAATGTGCATTCATATATAATATGTATGTATGCATTTATTCTCTTCAGTCAAATATGAACTACTTATGTACACACACATATTGATGAGAAAATGTTCTAATATGCATGGAAGCATCCAGAAAGCCAAACGCGCTTACAGGCATATGTATGTATATAAATATATAGAAATACATATATAAGTTAGTGGAACGTGTTAACTTCCCCAACTTATTAATTCATTCAGAGAATAGTAAGAGTGATAACAACAAGAGTTGAAGGAGAACGAAGCTACCTACAACTATAACCACGCTTATGATCTTCATTCATTTGCACACGGCACGCTAAGCGACAGATAAGTAGTAAGAGCGAATGAGAACGAATGAGAACGAAGCTGCAACTATAACTATATGAATGATCTTCATTGATTGCAAAGGACAAATTGCGGGAATGGAAAAGGTTTTGCACACGGCACGCTAAAGCGGTAGATAAATTCTTGGAAAATGTTATTTGATGGAATTAGCAAAAACATATTTTCGATTAACGGTTAGCAAAATTGGATAGGCTTATAGCTTATAGTAAAATATTGTAAAAGAAGTACAGTATAAGATCGGCTTTGAAAGTGATCGGTTTGTAAAAATAAAATTATCAAATAAATTGAATTGTTTAATTGGCGCCCAACGTGGGGCCTGTCGCAAAAAATTTTCAACCGTAAGAGGACTACATAAAAGTACAGTTCCAAATCGAGAAACAGCCGGCAGGATAAGGACTTCACTTGCTGAAGGATATAAAAATTAAACGGACCAGAACTTTGCAAGAGATCAACTCCAAGAATTATCAAAAAGAATTTTTGTAAGTAAATATTCAAGATTATTTCTTGTTGTGATTTTTTTGTGATGTGATTTGGATTTCAATTTGAAAATAAATTTTTGATATTAAATATAAATTTGAACTACAAAGTGATTTTACCAATAAATTTTGGAAGAAACAAATAACTAGATACGCTTTTTGAATACTAATACTTTTGTAATTTTCGAAAAACTTTTGTTTAAGTTGTAATTTGAATACTTAAAAAATACCTAAGTAACATTTTTGGTTATATTATTTTTCATTTTCGTTTATGTGCTCAGAATCTTGTAAAATCGCGTAACTTTTCTAAAAATTTTTTTTCATTGACCCACATATATCGTTTAAAGCAATAAGGTTTTGGTGCTTTAAAAAGAATTAATAGTAAGTATAAAGGAAGTAAGCTAAAATGAGTGTTACACGTGAACAAGTGTTAGAAATAGTAAGAAATTGTTATGAGGAGGCTAGGAACGGATTTTCAGAGGAAATTAATCGCCTCTCCAAAGCTCTCAATCGTTTAGCTCCACCCAGCGTAGAAACTTATTTGCCGGTCGCCATTGATCCTAGTGTTAGTTCAGATAATACGAGCTTAGATTTAATAAAGTCTCTTCCGAAATTCAAGGGCGATACTTCTGCATACCCTGCTTGGCGATCTGCGGCTCATTTCGCTATGAATTACTATAAGCCAAATTCTTGAAAATATTATGTAGCTATGGGAATATTCAGAAACAAAATAACAGAATCTGCTAACACATCTCTTTCATCTTTCAACACAGTGCTTAATTTTAAAGCTATAATCGCAAGATTAGATCAAACCTATGCCGACAAAAGACCGCTTTACGTGTTAGAAAATGAAATGAGTATTTTGAGACAGGGTAATTTACAAATAACGGAGTATTTCGATAAAGTTGACAAGCAATTGACGCTTATTATTAATAAGCAAATCATGTCACATAGCGGAAATTCCCAGGTTATCAATGCACTTAACGATAGGGCAAGAGAAAATGCACTTCGTGTATTTATTTCGGGTCTTCGTAGGCCACTATGTGACATACTTTTTTCCACTAGGCCAAAGGATCTCCCCACTGCCCTTGCAGTTGCCCAAGAGCTTGAAACCAGCCATAAGAGGTACGACTTTGCCAGCACATTTGCTGCGGGAACGTCGGTAAAGCCGAATATCTCAGTTACTCCTCAATATCGGCAGCCATTTCATTCTAATCAGCAAAATTTTCGCGCTTATTCTAATAATAAGCCAACGTCAATGGACGTTGATCGTAGTGTACCTTCTTCTCGACAACAAGCTAATCTGCCAACCAATAACGGTTTCCAAAAACAATTTAACTCAAACAATTTCACAAATGTTTCACGCCCCCAATACAATTCAAACTCTTTTCAGCCTGTGGCTTTTAAACGTAATCGCGAGCAAACATATTCCAATCGATCACCTTTTCCCAAAGTGCAAAAAGTCAACTATATGTCACATGAAATAGGAAGCAATCTCAACAAGGGAGAGTTCGAAGAATACATCCCTAATTCTGATCAGGATGAATATGGCTGCGATTATCCTGAAACAGATGGGAATGCTTATGAAAGTCTGGGAGATATTGATGGTAATTTTACAGATGAAATTAACCTTTTAAACTAAATTCGCTCCTGCCATTTGTTAAGAAGAAAGCAACAAACGGACAGGAGCTACGCATTTTAAAAGACACCGGTACCTCCAAAAATTATATCAAAAACTTTGAATTTCTGAAAGGCGTAAAAAATATGGATAAGCCATTTAACCTAAAATCTATTAATGGGGTTAATGTTATTAATAAAAAGTGTCTAGTAAATATTTTAGATAATACGACAACTTTTTATTTGCTCGAGAATTTAAAAACATTCGATGGTATCGTTGGATATGACTTTTTAAAAAAAATCAACGCAAGCATTGACATAGAAAAAGGATATTTGTTGTACCACAACGGGCAGACAAGACTTGAGCATCTTCCTTGTAGTCAAGTGAATTTGATAACAATAGAAGACTCTGTTCCAGTTAGTATTGAAAACGAGTTCAATGATATGATTAATATCAACATTAATGCGTTTGCCGAGGTAAATAGGGCATTGCCCTATAACTCCAAAGTACAGGGCAGAATTCGTATGACCACAAATGAGCCAATTTATACCAAAAGTTATCCCTACCCTGTTTCCGCTGCAGAATTCATAAATTCTGAAATATCGACTCTCCTAAAAGATGGAATAATCCGCAAATCGTTTTCCGCTTACAACTCTCCCGTTCATGTAGTTTCCAAAAAAGGACTAGATGAAAATGGTAGAAGAAAATTACGAATGGTGATAGACTTTAGAAAAATAAATGAATACACAATTTTGGATAGGTATCCTATCCTAGACACATCAGTAATTTTGGCGAACTTAGGAAAGTCGAAATATTACACTACTCTTGACCTTAAATCTGGATTTCACCAGATTCTTTTGTGTGAAGAGGATCGACCAAAAACAGCTTTCAGTGTCAACAATGGAAAGTATGAGTTCTGCCGCCTCCCGTTTGGCCTAAAAAATGGCCCTAGCATTTTTCAACGAGCCATCGATGATGTTTTTCGTGAATACATAGGAAAATGTTGTCATGTTTACATGGATGACATTATCATTTTTTCACCGAATGAACAAACACATTTAGAACACATAAATACGATTTTGCAAGGTTTAGAAAAGGCAGGAATGAGGGTGTCATCGGAAAAATCCAGATTTTTTAAAACTGCGGTTGAATTTCTGGGATTCTTAATTTCACGAAATGGCATTCGGACATGCCCAAGTAAAGTAAATGACATCCTCAATTATAAAACCCCAAATACTCTCCGAGCATTACGTTCATTCCTCGGGTTAGCGGGGTACTATCGGAGATTTGTGAAGGACTACGCCGGCATTGTAAAACCGCTTACGAAATTTCTTAGGGGTGAAAATGGGAATGTTGGCGCGAATAAGTCCAAAAGTGTTTCTATAACTTTTGACTCCGAGGCTATAAATGCATTTCAAAAAATAAAAAAAATATTGGCATCGGAGGATGTTCTCCTCCAACACCCAGACTACAGTAAACCATTTGAACTTACCACAGATGCATCTTCGAGCGCCTTAGGAGCAGTTTTATCACAAAATGATAGGCCTATTACTATGATTTCTCGTACGTTATCTAGTACAGAACAAAACTACGCTACCAACGAACGAGGACTCCTTGCGATTGTGTGGGCATTAAAAAGTTGGCGCCATTATTTATACGGTGTTACTAAAATTAACATTTTTACTGATCATCAGCCACTAATTTTTGCTATGTCGGATAAAAATCCAAACACAAAAATGAAAAGATGGCGCGCTTTCATCGAAGAATTCTCACCGAACCTACACTATAAGCCAGGCAAGGACAATAAAGTAGCCGATGCATTGTCCAGGCAATACATCCATAGCCTGAGTCAATCAAATGAAGTTGAAACCGTTCATAGTGAGAAGTCTTCTAGTAAAGTAATTAAAACAATCAAATATCCTGTCAACCAATTCAAAAACCAGTCAGTGATATCTAAGTCTGACCACTTCAGCAAAATAACAAAAATCCTTTTCCAAAGATTACGACGACATATCATTTGTTTTGACACCATCGAAAGGCTAATCGAATGTCTGAAAGATGTTATAAATCCAACAGTTACAAACGGCCTGCACTGTGAACTTGAAGTCCTAGCCAAAATCCAGAATGACCTAACAAAGCATTTCGCCGGGACAAAATTTGTTCACACCGAAAAGTTTGTGATCGATTTAGTCAATAAAAACGATCAATTAGAAACGATAGCCACAGAGCATAACAGGGCTCATAGGTGTCTCCATGAAAATTTTCAACAGATTTCGAATGAATATTTTTTTCCAAATACGAGAAAAATGTTAAAGCCTTTAATTTCCAACTGCAAAATTTGTATGGAAAACAAACACCAGAGGAAGCCACCTAACCCGGAGATAGGGAAAACCCCGATACCAAATTACCCTGGGGAAATAATCCACATCGACATATTTATTACAGGAAAACAATATTTTTTAAGTTGTATTGACAAATTTTCTAAGTTTGCCATTGTCAAGCCAATAGCTTCACGTTCTACCATCGACATTAAGGATGCTATGCTAGAAATACTTTTAACATTTAAAAATACAAAAATCATAGTGTCTGATAATGAAAAAGCCTTCCATTCTAACTTAATAAAAACAATTCTCAGGGACAATTTTTCAATTGAACAATTTTTCATCCCTACACTTCATAGCGAGAGTAATGGACAGGTCGAAAGGTTCCAGTCCACACTGCTAGAGATAGCTCGTTGTATCAAGGAACAACAACAAATATCTGAGACTAATGACCTAATCTTAATAGCTACACATAAGTACAATAATAGTATCCATTCAACTATTAAATCTAAACCCGTTGATGTTTTTCACAGCCCATCGATATGTAGATACACTAGAAATTATTAAAAACGAATTAATGTTAGCCCAAGAAAAAACTTTAGAAAAATTTAACAAGAAGAAAAGCACTAAAACCTATCAGCCTGGTGAAAAGGTGTTTCTTAGACGAAATAGAAGATTGGGAAATAAATTTGACAAAGTGTTTGTGGAAAAGGTAATTGAAAAAGATTTAGGATCTACTGTTTTGATAGATGGCACTAGAATTCACAAAAGCAATTTACGCTAAAAAATTATACAGAAATGTATTGTTGCCTCGATGAAAGGGGACTATCTGAGAAAGGCTAAGCAAGTGATTGATTTCGAAGCAAAACCAACAAGCATTTAAACTTGAATATTTACCATTATGGTTTAATACCTATGTATGAAAAAATGTATAAAAAATTTAAATGTTGTTTAAGCTAATTTAATATTTTTAAATCAAATTCTGTAAGTGTTAAAAGCCAATCTTAAATGCCTACGTGTGACCGCTCACGCAAACTTGTTGATAAAAGGAAGTATGCATTGTGACAACCAAAACTTACGTGTACCTGCATTACATACATGCCAATAACCGCTTTTACCTAAAGATTTCACTACGCACCCAATCTCGCTATCGAACCGCGGACGTTCCGATATTGCAAGGGGGGATATTTAGTGGAACGTGTTAACTTCCCCAACTTATTAATTCATTCCGAGAATAGTAAGAGTGATAACAACAAGAGTTGAAGGAGAACGAAGCTACCTACAACTATAACCACGCTTATGATCTTCATTCATTTGCACACGGCACGCTAAGCGACAGATAAGTAGTAAGAGCGAATGAGAACGAAGCTGCAACTACAACTATATGAATGATCTTCATTGATTGCAAAGGACAAATTGCGGGAATGGAAAAGGTTTTGCACACGGCACGCTAAAGCGGTAGATAAATTCCTGGAAAATGTTATTTGATGGAATTAGCAAAAACATATTTTCGATTAACGGTTAGCAAAATTGGATAGGCTTAGCTTAAGTAAAATATTGTAAAAGAAGTACAGTATAAGATCGGCTTTGAAAGTGATCAGTTCGTAAAAATAAAATTATCAAATAAATTGAATTGTTTAATTTATACAAGCCTTCAACGAACGCAAAATGTATGCATATAAAAAACAACAACTGCGACCGCCTTCTTGTCCGTCAGTGAAAAGATGGGATATGTATACCCTATGAGCAAAAAGAACCGGGAAGGTGATGTTGACTGTTTTCTTCGATTGCCAAGCCACAGTCCACCATGAGTACCTTCCATCGGGCCAGACAGTCAATAAAGAATATTATTTATCCGTTTTGAAAACTTTGAGAGATGCTGTATGTTGCAAACGGCCGAAAATGTGAGCAAACAATTCTTGGATTTTGCGAGATAATAACGTGCCATCGCACCGATCAAAAAGATCAAAGAGAATACGACGAAGGAGCTGAAGGCCATGTCGGCCTGCCGGGGGTGTTTGGAGGACTGGGTTAAACGTTGGCACATGTGTGTTGCTTCAGACGGGTCATATTTTGAAGGAGATAATATAAATTTGCCTGAAATTTAACTCTGTTTTGTTTTATTTAAACATTTCCGGTACTTTTTGATCATAGGGTACATATATGCGGCTTTGCGAACAGAAATGTGTGATTCGCTGGATTTGTTCAAGGAATCTAAGTCGCATTAACTCGCGACTGTCGAACAGTTAGAAGACATATTTACATACATAAGTTATCGTCCGGAAAATTGGACGATGGAAAAAAAACACAATTTTCTTGGTCGAAAGACCTTTATTCTGTAAATTCCAACTTACAACTCAAAGCTTAATTACTAAATCTGTCCTTAATATAGCTTATTTCTACTTGTGTCAGCATTTTTGACAATTGCTTTACATCGGCGCATGCCGGATGTTTATTGCTTAAACTAATATTTATTGATTTTGCTGATCGAAGTGTCAGTATATTTGGATATTGTGATTTTTATTGCTAAAGCTAGTTTCAGCATTTTTGACAATTGCTTTACATCGGCGCATGGCGGATGTTTATTGCTTAAACTAATATTTATTGATAAAGCTAATTTTGCTGATCGAAGTGTCAGCATATTAGGATATTGAGATTTTTATTGCTAAAGCTAGTTTCAGCATTTTTTACAATTGCTTTACATCGGCGTATGGCGGATATTTATTGCTTACATTGTTGCGTTTGTTTATTCAGCATCTGGGATGTCGCAATTGCGTTACGGGTATTGCTATAACTTAAGTGGTGCTAACTCCTCCGCCGCTAAAAGCGGACGTCCCCGTTCGTTCAAACTAATAGCATACGGTTAAGGATTCTGCAGTGAATTTAGGCGTTTCTTGGGTTGCGACCCCTTTGCTGTCGGTTACATTGACGTCGACTTTGTAACTCGATGGCTCTATTGGTTTCGCTTTAATAAATGTTTCTATGGTCAATTTGATGACTACTCCTGCTATTAAAATAATGCTAATTATGGTTAGCGAAAAATTTGTTATTAAGGCTGTTGCATGGGCTGTCTGTAATGAATTTAACTTTTTTGTATTATTGATATGGAGTTCTTTCATCATCTCTAAGCTAAGTATCTCTTCTTCTATATTTGAGGGAATATTTGACTGTAATATGGCTGGCAATGGCTTATTGGTAAGTATCTCGTTAAAGGAGTATTTCTGATTATCTACGAAAACTGTAGAATTATGGTATTGTACTGCGTATGACCCGTCAAGGGTGATATTCTGGTTGTCAATTTCGATTGAACCTTTGTATTGATTAAGTAAAATTATACCTGGTGTTATGACTTCTACTGAAGGAATGTGGTGATTATTAATTAACGTGCATTCTGCTGGTTTGCTCTTAAGGAGTTGTGGGATACAGGTAGTGTTACTAATATCTATTATACTTTTATTATTACAAATTCTTAAATTATTATTTTCTTTACATTTTAGTTTAACAGCAAACATTTTTTTGTTACAAGTAATAATATCCTCGTATGGGATTTTATTGATATATTTATTCTTTTTTATTGGTTTGATTGTGACTGAATTACAAATTTCCTCATTAGTTAGTGGTATGCTGACAATATAAAATATCATAGAACTATTTGTAACTATCTTTATATCTCCTAGTTCTAAAGATTCCTCAGCATTATTTAATGTGAGGTTATTACTTATAAATACCGATTTGATTATTTCTAATTCCTCGTTTGATAAAATGTATGAATTAACAATTCCGGCCTTAGCCCAATGAATTGCATAATCTATATTTATGAATTCTTCTCTTATGATCCTAAGTTTATATTTTAATTCTATTGCAAAATTTGTTTATATGTCCTTATTGGTTTGGACAACTTTCAAGATTTTATTTGAAAATGCTGTTATGTTACTTATTCTATCAAAAATTATTTTATTTATAGTTACTTGCTTATTATTGTTTTCTATTACGTTATTTATTTGGTTCTCTAAGACGATAAGGTCGTCATGATCGGGGTTTCCAGCGATCCATTTCCATACTTTTCCTATTTCATCTATAGACTTTCTAAATCTTTTGGGCTTAAGTCTCTTTAATTGTGTTTGTGTAAGATTTAATTCATTAATAAGGATGGGTAAGAGGGGATTTTCGGGAGTTATTTTGGACTTGATGGTTCTGCTTATTTCATTTAAGGTTTCCTGACATGCTTCCAAATCTATTTTGTGTATTATTCTGTAAGTTCCGGTTTGAATTTTTGTCAGTCCTGTGTCGAATGTCGCCAGTTGTGAGTTCGTGTAGTCTATAATTTTGAAGTCTGCGTACACAAAGTGTACAAGAAATCTGTAAGGAAAGAAGAACCTGTTTACTATCGTCTAATATTGCTTTTGTGTACTGTTCGTCCTTCCTCTGTGATCACTATACTGGATTTGTCCTCTTTTACTATTTCTTTCTTGTATTTTGCTGTAATTTTTGATCCTTAGCGTTTGTTTATCCTAACATAGATTATGTCTCCTGGGGCGTATGTTTTTGGGTTCTCGCGTTTTGCTGTGGATAGTTAAGTCCTTTGCTTGTTTTTTTCGAAGGATTTCTATATTTTCTTGTCGTGAATTCTCATATTGTTCTGGGTTTATTGAAACACGTCTACCAAAAAATACTTCTAGAGGTCTTTTTCCTGTCGTGGAGTGTATGGAGTAGTTGTATTCGTATGTACATCGATCTAATAGTTCTTGAAAGGAACGGTGTGTGCTTTCTGCTTTGAGACAACACATAATTTCAGATAGAGTGGAGTGAAATCTTTCCACTTGTCCGTTAACTGTGCTTGCATATGGGGGGGTTTTAAAAATTATAATTCCAAGTTGGTCTTCTACCATAAAATGTATAGAAGCTGAGTTTAAAGACTTTTCATTGTCGATAACTATTGTTTTTTTTACACCGAAGGCGAAAAGTATCTGTCGTAGGGGTTCTCTGATATCTTCTATTGCTTTTGACTCTATTATTTCGACTTGAGCGTATTTGGAGAATTTATCCACTGCTGTTAGGACTAGCTTTTTTTCTGTATTGTAAATGTCTATATGTACTATTTCTCCGGGATACTGAGGTATTGGGGTTTCCAGTATGTGTGGTTTATTTGGGTTACGGTCATACTTATTTTCTTTGCAAATTTTGCAATGTTTAATTATGTTTTCTATTTTAGCTCTCATTTTTGGAAAGTAGCATCTCTGTATAAGTTGTTTTTTATTTTCGTCTCTATTTCTGTGGGCTCGTTTATGTTCCTTTAATATTTCCTCATTTTGTGTATCTTCGTTTACCAAGTCTTCTACTTTTGTTTGGGTATAACGAATTTTATAATTGGAAAATTGAAGTGGGTAAATTTCCTGAATCTTCCCCATTATTTCTTCGGAGGTAAATATGCCATTTATTACCGAAGGATTTAGGTAGCGTTTCAGTAGTGCAGTTAGATTTTCTATTGAATAGTTTGGTTTAATTATTATATGCTTATGGTAGGTTGGGAATGGAATTTTAAACTGATAGCTGTCTTCGTCTCCTAGTGAGATCCAAAGTTGATTTTTAAAGGCATTTATAGGTCCTTCTACTGCTGGGATTAGATTGTGAGATGAGCTTTCGTCGGAGTGTGTAGCGACTGATAGGGAATTTATTTCGAATGGTCTTGATAACGTATCAGCAACTACGTTAGATTTTCCGGGTTTGTATTTAATTTCATAGTTGTACTCTTCCAAAATTGCTTTCCAACGTTTTAATTTAGAATTATTATTTTTATTGCTTAGGGCGTAAGTGAGTGGCTGATGATCTGTATGAATAATTACTTTTGCTGTACCATATAGATAATTTCTAAAGGAATTTAGTGCCCAAATTAATCCGAGCATCTCCTTTTCATTTACTGCGTAGTTTTCTTCTGCTTTGTTCAATGTTCTTGATATAAAGGTTATCGGTTTTCCGTTCTGTTCTAAGACCGCGCCTATGGCATATTTTGAGGCATCAGTGGTCAGGTCAAACTCTTTGCTATAATCAGGATATTGAAGTACTACATCTTTGGATATCAGGGTGGACTTTATTTTATTAAATGCTGCCTTCGCTTTTTCATCTAATTTTATTTGGATTTTCTTTGAACTGCTTTTGGACATTCTTCCTTCTTCGCCTCGAAGTAAGGATGTTAACGGCTTTGCTAACTTAGCATAATCTTTGATAAATCGTCTATAATATCCAGATAGGCCTAAGAAGGATCTTAAGTCCTTGATCGTCTGAGGGTAGGGGAAGTTGGCTATTGCTTGTACTTTGGATGGGTTTGTTGAGATTCCCTCGGAGGATACTACAAATCCTAAGAACTCGACTTGTTTTTTAAAGAATTCGCATTTGTCGACTTGTACTTTCATGTTTGCTTTTGTAAGAGTATCAAAAATTGTATCTATGTGTTCGGAATGTTCTTTTTCATTTTTGCCAAATATAATAATATCATCTATATATACATAGCATATACGTCCAATATGTTCTCTTAGTATGTCGTCCAATGTCCTTTGGAAAATGGATTGGGCATTTTTCAAACCAAATGGCAGTCTGGTGAACTCGTATTTTCCGTTGTTCACGGAAAAAGCTGTCTTCTCCACGCCAGATTCCTTAAGAGGAATTTGGTGGAAACCGCTTTTTAGATCAATCACAGGGAATATTCGATTTTCTCCTAGCTGAGAGAGAACCTCATTTATTTCAGGTATCGGGTACCTATCTGCAATTGTGACTGCATTTAATTTTCTGTAATCAATAACCATTCGGAATTTCTTTTCGCCAGAAGCGTCGTTTTTTTTGGGTACGATCCAGACAGGTGAGTTGTAGGGTGACCTTGATTTCCGTATGATTCCGTCTTCCAATAACTTTTTTACTTGGTCCTCGACCTCTTGTTTAAGGCTGGTGGGGTATGGGTAGGATTTTGAGTATATGGGTGTGTCGGAAGTAGTACGTATTTCTGCTACTACTTTTGTTGTGTATGTCAATTTTTCGTTTGGTTCCGAGAATAAGTTGCGGTGTTTTTGCGTTATCTGTCGTATTTTGTCTTTACCTATCGTTGTCATTTGTTCGTCTTGAATTTGTATTGCATTTACGTTCTGTATCTTATGCTGTCTGAGATGGATTCTTCTTGTATTTGCTATAAGCATGAAATTTTCTTTGGAATGTATGACTGCTGAGAGTTCCTTTAGGCTGTCGTTCCCTAATATTGCATGGAATGTTTTTAGTGTGGGTAGCAGGAAAAATTTAAGTCTGCAATCTTCTAAATTAAAAAGGTTTAAAAAGGTGTGGTGGGTAATTTTTATTCTTCCTCCGACTGAGTTAGCAAAGAAAGGCTTTTCGTTTTTCGTATATTTTTTTACTAAATTGCATTGTATATAATTTCTGTTTGATCCTGTATCTACTAGAATGTTTAGTATGTCGCCGCTCTTCGTCTTACATCTGAAGTACGGTAACGAAGAGCTGTTTAGTCTAAAAAATGTACGTCCGTCAGGTCGTGGGTCTCTTCCATATTGTAGTCTGTCGGCTGGCCGTTATCATATTCGTCATAGTATTGGTCCTCATAGTTTTGGTCGTTTGTGGTTTCGTCAGAACTAATATGAAAGTTCCTTTGAACTTTCGTGGGGGGGTGGTTTATCATTGATGCATTTGGTGGGCGTTTACCTGGTTCGTGTGGTTTGGGACGGTTTGTATAGTTTACTGCTTTCATCCTGATGCTTTCGTCCACATCCATAGGTTGAGGTGGTTTAGGTGGTCTTGGAGGGGAGTGGTTTTGTTGTTGGTTATAGGGATTTTGTGATTGGTAATAGGGATTTTGTGGTTGGTAATAGCGATTTTGTGGTTGGTAATAGGGATTTTGTGGTTGGTATCTATTGTATAGGTTTAATTGGTTTTGATTTTGTTGTCTATAGTTTGGATGAGGGTGAGGTATATGGGCTAGTTCGGGGTAGAATCTTAATTGTGAGTGTGTAGGTTGCACATATCTTGGGGTGGGAAGCTGTTGTCTAGGGATAGAAGAATTAAAGGTTTGATTTCTGAGGGTTGGTTGTGGTATCTGATTGTTTGCATGCTGCGCTCTAAAGCTCTGGTTTTCTAGTTTGAGGCAAAGGTGTAGGGCCTCTGGAAGGCTCTTCGGCTCTTTTATGCCTAGGAGTCTGGGAAGATCTCCAGAAAGTCCTCTGATGAAGGTATCGAGGGCTTTAGCGCGGTAGTTATCTGTTAATAGATGGACTGCCTCTTCTCCTATTTCCATGCATCCTATTTTATTAAGGATCAGGGATAAATGGCTATAAACTTTCTGGTAGAATTCGTTAATCGTCATTCTTCCTTGAATGAGACACGTCATCTGGTATTCCAGGGTGCCTATATCGCGTTTGTCTGCGTAGTGGGTAGTTAAACAGCGGGAGATTGCTGTCCAATCTAAAGGTGTGTTGTACGATTCAAGGGCTATATCCGCTTTTCCTATAATTTTGTTTCGGATCACATTTAGGATACCGAAGTATCTAGGAGTGCCTTTTGAGGGTTCGTATATCCTCAAAATACGTTCAACGCTTTTTTTCCATGAACTAAATTCAGAGGCGTTTCCTGAAAATTCTCGTAGTGAACGTACTACGTCAGGAATTTTGTCCATTTCATTCATGTTGTTCCTAAATTGTTCCTCTATTGTTTGGTCTGTTATTATGGGGGGGGCTGTTATTGTTAAGGACATTTTGTATAAGATGAGCTCCATTGGATTCTATGGTTTCCCTAATCATATTCCTAATGATAGCTAAGTCTGGGGAAATTTGGGGGTTTGGGGGTGGAGGTGGTGCGACTAGCACTGGTGGCCTAATCAGATTGCTTGGGTTTGCCATAGTTTATTATTTAATACTCGTTCAAAAAAAAGATAAAATTTTTACATTAGCAACAGGTTTTCAGTAAACACTTGTAGTTGCTTTATAATTCCATTATTTATTTTGTTTTTACAAAAATGGAAAATATTTGAATGTTTGAGAAATTTTATTTCCTCTATTAATGTTACGCGATTTAGTATTTTAAATTTAATTATTTTTTCTTTTTTACTATTGTAGGATTTAGAAATTTTGATTTGCTGTGGGAATATTCCTCGCTTGAATTTTATTCTTCGCTTTCCGTTTCTTCTAACTATTTTAAAAAATTTCATACTACTTTCGCAATTTCTTTCAGCTAAAATATTATCAAGTTAGGCACGATTTAATTTACATTTTCCAATTTATATTCTTACAGTAATCTCAGCTATGTGAGTTAAATTCTTAAATCTAATGTATTATGTTATATTATATAATCTATTGTATTCTTACAGTAGTCTCAGCTGCATTCGGGTGCCGGCAAGTGTGCTTGGTCCTGTTTTCCGTGGGTACTGAGGGGCACTAGGCTTGCTCCTTGCTGATGACGAAGTTGTTGTCCGGGCTGGCTTTGTCTGGCTTGTCGTTGGGGCATCGGGGAAGTTCCACGTTCCCTTTCACGCCTCTTTATTTTGATTTCTTCTTCAAAGTTTTTTTTGTGGCACTTTATTTTGTAGCTTTTAGAAAAAATTTTGTGGCACTTTATTTCTGTAGTTTTTAGAAAAAATTTTGTGGCACTTTTTTCTTGTAGCTTAGTGGCACTTTATTTCTGAAGTTTTTAGAAAAAATTTTGTGGCACTTTATTCTTGTAGCTTAGTGGCACTTTATTTCTGAGGTTTTAGAAAAATTTTGTGGCACTTTATTCTTGTAGCTTAGTGGCACTTTATTTCTGCAACAACTTTAGCGAGACGCTGCCAAGCTTATTTGACTCGGGCGCCAGTTATCGTCCGGAAAATTGGACAATGGAAAAAAAACATAATTTTCTTGGTCGAAAGACCTTTATTCTGTAAATTCCAACTTACAACTCAAAGCTTAATTACTAAATCTGTCCTTAATATAGCTTATTTCTACTTGAGTCAGCATTTTTGACAATTGCTTTACATCGGCGCATGCCGGATGTTTATTGCTTAAACTAATATTTATTGATTTTGCTGATCGAAGTGTCAGTATATTTGGATATTGTGATTTTTATTGCTAAAGCTAGTTTCAGCATTTTTGACAATTGCTTTACATCGGCGCATGGCGGATGTTTATTGCTTAAACTAATATTTATTGATAAAGCTAATTTTGCTGATCGAAGTGTCAGTATATTTGGATATTGAGATATTTATTGCTAAAGCTAGTTTCAGCATTTTTTACAATTGCTTTACATCGGCGTATGGCGGATGTTTATTGCTTACATTGTTGCGTTTGTTTATTCAGCATCTGGGATGTCGCAATTGCATTACGGGTATTGCTATAACTTAAGTTTTTTTTTTTTTTTTTTTTTTTTTTACCCTTTATTATTGTTTCTATTTCAACTTAAAATATTTACAATTTTTCTTTCTTTTTGGGTTTCAACAGTATTTAGAAGCCAATACCACTATATACATTTATCTAAGAAAAAAACAAAAATTAACTCTATATTTAATTAATTTAATTATTTAATGAATAAATATATTCATAAAATTGTGACACCATTTACATCTGCAGGTCAGTTGGTCGTTTACGCTTAAGTCTCCTCGTCTCGGTTTCCTCTTTTAATGGAAGTTGCCGAATTTCCCTGTTAGAATGTTCTAGTAGTCGGTTTGTGTGTCTTAAGCTGTTGTTGCGTATTTCTTCATGGACTGTTTTTACTTTAAGTTCTCGATGGATATTATCATTTAGTATATACCACTCTGCTTTTGATATTATACGGAGTATCTTATTTTGCGTTTGTTGTATAATTTTTATATTTGTTCTGCTGGCAGTTCCCCAAAGCTCTGAGCCATATTTCCATATTGGTGTTATAATTACTTTGTATATTAGTATCTTATTTTCTAGTGAGAGCGTTGAATTCTTTCCCAAAAGCCAATGAAGTTGTTTAAACCTAGTCTTGATTTCGCGTCGTTTTTGTCCAATGTGTAACTTCCAGTTAAGTTTATTGTCTATAATCATACCCAAGTATTTTGCCCTTGTGTCGTGGTGGATTTGTTTATTCTTTATGAATATTGGATTGTATTGTTTTTTTCTCTTGTTAGTGTATGTGACGTGGGCGGTTTTATCTTCGTTTATTTTGATTCCCCATTTCTCGAACCATTGAGTGGTGTTGTCAAGTAATTCCTGAAGTTTATAAGCAGCCGTTCTTGGATCTTTGTCTGATGCTAACAAGACAGTGTCGTCTGCAAATGTTGCTATTAGAGAATTCTTAGTTGCCGGTGTAGGGATATCAGCAGTGTAAAGAAGGTACAGAAGTGGCCCAAGGACACTACCTTGCGGTACACCTGCTTCCATTGTTAGTATATCAGAATACTTATCTTCGAATTTTACATAAAATTGTCTTCCAGTTATATAACTTTTCATTAGTTCGTAGTAGTCTGTTGGTAAATAAGTCAAGAGTTTTTGTAGAAGTCCTGCGTGCCATACTGTGTCAAAAGCTTTGGCCACGTCGAGATATACTGCTTCACACGTTCGTTTTTTATCGATGTCTTCTAAAATTTTGTTTGTAACTCTGTGAACTTGTTGGATGGTGGAATGTTTTTGCCTGAATCCGAATTGGTGGCAAGGTATTATTTTGTCCTTTTGTTTAATGGGATCGATTCTGTCAAAAAGCAACTTTTCAAAAATTTTTGATAATACTGGTAGTAGACTTATAGGTCTGTACGAAGTTACTTGCGTAGGATCTTTGCATGGTTTTGGTATTGCGATAATTTGAGCAATTTTCCATACTTTTGGGAAATATTTCAAGTTCAAGATTTGATTGAACAAATTCCTTATATAGATAAGCCCCTTCTCTGGGAGTTCTCTTAAAATTTTTCCAGTTATTAGGTCGTATCCTGGCGACTTCTTAGGATCAGTTCTCTTACATATGCATTGTTTTATTTCTTCTAATGTAACATTTTTTGGTTTGCATGGATCTTTTTTTGCGTGGGTCGGGAAAAGATTTACATTAGGCGTATTGTTCGTAAAAGTACTTTTGAAGTGTTTTGCGAGAACTTCAGCCTTGTCAAGATTTGTTTTAGTCCAGCTGCCATCAAGTTTTCTGATAGGTGGTTTGTACAAAATTTTATTTTCGATTTTGTTTGTAGCTTTCCATAGTGAATAGTTTGTCGTTATACCGGGTCCAAGTTTTTCGATGCGTCTCTTAAGTTTCAAATTTTTATGGTCGAATAGCATTTGCTTGATTTCCTTTGTAGCAGCGTTTAGCTTGCTTTTGTCAAGTGGCAGCCTTGTTATTTGCCAGCGTTTACGTAAGCGGGTTTTGATTTTGATTTTTTCTTGGATGTGTGCAGGTATATTATAGCTCGAGGAACAGATAGTTTCTTGTGGAGTTGATTTCATAGTGGCGTTCATTATTGTGTGATTAAAATAGGCTATCGCACTGTCGATTTCGTCAAAGGTCTTTAAGCTTATTTTATTGTTAAGATTACGGATGACTATTTCTCTAAATGTATCCCAGCAGGTTTTTTTGTTATATATGTTTCTATTCGAGGATTCCTTCGTATATGAGCTCTGATATATCATTATTATTGGGGAATGGTCAGACGACGATTCAATTAACGATTTAATTGACATATCTTCGTGGTTAACGTTTTTTGTTATAAAAAAGTCGATCAGATCTGGACTTTTTTTTGGATCAGTTGGCCAGTATGTTGGGTCGCCACTACTTATGAACTTACTGTTGTTCCTTTTCATGGCATCCAGTAAATTACGTCCTTTGGAGTTCGTCAATCTTGAACCCCAAATTGCATTTTTAGCATTATAATCCCCGCCAGCTATGTATCGTTTGCCAAGTGTTTTTAAAAAGTCGTAGTATTGGGATATGGAATTTATGTATTTTGGGGGACAATATACAGCAGAGATTGTTAGTTTGCCGCCTTCATCTTCGATTTGGATCGATGTCGCTTGTATGTTTTCTTTTTCGTATTTTTCTAATTCGATGCATTTAATGTCTTGCCTAATTATTATCGCTGTGCCTCCATGGGCTTTGTTGTCAGGGTGGTTTGTGACAAATATTTTATAATTAGGTATTCTTGCAAAACTTTTGTCAGTGAAGTGTGTTTCAGAAATTAGTAATACGTCTATTGAATTATGGTTTATAAACACTATCAGTTCTTTCAAGTGTTGGCCCAAGCCGTTTGCATTCCAAGCGACTATTTTCAGTCTACTTGTGCTGCCCATCTATTTTGGTCACGAGCAGTGTTATAATATTTATTATGTTTGACATTTGTGCGAAGACCTGCTTCATCATTTCTTTTAACTCTTTGATGTCGTCATTTGAAGTTGCTTCAGAATTTGTTTCAGAACTTCTCACACCCGATTGTGGGTTGTTAGAAATAACTTGGGCATATGACATTGTCGGTTTGACATATTGTGAATCTATTTGCCGATTTAAAGTGTTTTGCTGTTTATCAGTATTCAATTCTTTTTTACGTTGCTCTGGGTAGTGTTTTATTTTGAGTGCTTTGTACACCGCGCATCCTCTGTAGCTCGCTGTGTGTTTGCCTCGCAATGGGCGCATTTTATGTTGCTGCTATTTTCTACAACACACTCTATAGTTTTGTGATTACCCGCGCATTTTACACAAACTGGAGTTTTTGTGCAAAAGTTTTTAGTGTGTCCGTATTTTTGACAATTTGTGCATTGTGGAATTGTTTTCTTTTGATGAGGCGGTTCAAAACTTATTTTGCAGTGTAGTAGATTATTTATTGAATAAATATCTTTATTGTTTGCACCTTGCTTCATCTCCAATGAGAACAATGGCAGAGGTTTCTTTGTGCCTTTTTGCAAAATATTTTGGATATTAATTATTTCATGGCCTAATTCTAATAGTTCCTGCTTAATTTCATCTTTATCAGCCGAATAATGCATTCCCCTTAGGAATACTTTGAATCCTCTTTCTTCCTTTAGTTTAAAAGTATAATACTGGGTTTTCTTCTCCTTTAATAAATTAATGATTGCAGTATAGTTGTGTGATTCGAGCGGCTGTAGTTTAACTTCATTGTTTTTCAAAGCCTTAAGTTCATATTTGCAATCAGGAATGGTACTCAGTGCCTGCATTAACTTATCAATGCGTTCTATATTACGTTTTGTATGTAAATCGGTGGGGGCTTGCGTTTTTTTAATTATTGGGTTTAAGTTTTCTGTAGCGGTTGGTCTTTTTGTTCCACTGTTATCGGTTGGGTCATTGTCTGGTTCGTCGTCTGAAAGCAATTCGAACATGTTTGACGATGTTTGCTGGCTGAGCCAATATGACGTTAGCTTCCTTTGGTTTGTTGTTGTGTCTTTGCTTTTATGTTTTTTTGTGCTATGTATATAATCATTTTGCTTACTTGGGGAGTTGCGGTACCGTTTTTGTGTAGTTTGGACTGCCGTGTTTTTGTTGGAGCTTTCACATTCGTTGTTTTGTTTGTTGGACTGCTTTACTTGTGTAATTTCCTTCGTTGTTTCTGTTTGCTGTTGTTGGATTGCTGGGATAGCTGTGTTTACTGTTTGCAGGGTGTTTCTCTTTGTTGTCATTATCGGCGCTGATGTGAATACCACTGATGTAGTTGTTGTAGCTGAGTAGAATGACGCGAGGGTGGTTATAGGCGTATTTGTTGTTGAGACTTTGTAGTTTGTTTGGTAGGTCGTGCTTGTTGGGGTTTTGTTTTGTTCACTCCATGAAGTTGGTTCGCTTGGTGACAGTACATTTGGTGTTGTTGTACGAGTTAAAAGTTGTTTTATATGTACACATGTGTTCGCTGCGTTATCGCGAGGTTCGCTGGAGTTTGTTTTTGGCGCAAGTTTTGACGAATTTTGTCGCTCTTGCGGTGGAGAATGCCCCACAGGCATCTCAAGTTGCTTCTGTTTTTGTTTATTATTAAAATTATTTTTTGTTTTGCACTTTCACTTAACTATGTAGAATGTCGAATAAGCTGATGTATATTCAGCGTGTAAGCGTCTATATCGCAATTTGGAAATTTTTCAGTTTGGTTTTATCACTTTGATAGGCTATACTCGAGAGTTGTTAAAATCACGTCCGTTCAAAAGTAACGTCCGAATTTAACTTAAGTAGTGCTAACTCATATAAGGGTGCATACATACATACGGCCACTCGACATGACAAAAATTCAAGATTTATCAAATATTGGCAAATAATTCCACGCGAAATATTCCAATATTGACTATTTTCGAATGGTCGCGAAAATTGGCATATGGGCGGCTCGTTTTATGAATGAAATTGAAATATGAGCTCGAACTTATGAATGAACTTTTTGTTTTTGTTCTAAATTGTTCAGCGCCGTCGCTGATAGAATCATGGCCCCTGCGACTGCGTCTACGAATGTATTTGTTTTTGTAGTCGCTAGGCTTAGATTTTAGATTTGGGCGAGATGCGCATGTGAGGTATGTGTTTTTGTTGTGTTCTAGAACATTTTAGAATGTGTGGTGGCAAAGCGGCCATCGCGTTGCGCTTGCTGTTGCTTTTGCGTCTATCAAAGTATTGTGTTTTTGTAAGTACAATATTAGGAATATCGACTGGTGAAAGACAAAAGTACACGGAAGCAAGAAGTGAGCGCTGTGCTCGCGCATATACATATGCATGAATGTATGAACGTGCATGGATGTAGTAACATATGAATGCAATTATTTTGTAGGAAGTTTAGAAGGCAAGTAGGTATATATGTATGTATATATGCTAGGACATAAAGTGGGTATATATTCATACATAGAGCAGAATTGTTTTTGCACTTGTTAGGAACAAACTCGTTCACTAGTGCGTATGTGTATTTGATTTCTTGTAAGAATGTGATGTACTGTGGCATGTGTACATATGTACATAAGTCAAGGTTATTGGGCATACATGGAAGATGATGTTCTTGCGCTTGTGCATTATTGTTTTTCATATACAAATGTACATACATACAAATGTATGTAAATGCTGTCGAATACATAAACTATAAATTGACATACAATATAAAATAAGTGTTGATTTATCTTAAACCGTCCTTTTTTCTGAATGCATATACCTCCTATTGACATGTACATACATATTATGTACTTATGTATATTATCATATACCATCATTTATTTACATATAAAGGATACGTTCATTTATGTACATATGTGTGTAATGAAAAACTTCATGAATTACTTTCAGAACTTTATTAAAATTTATTCGCGTCGCGCGCATGCACAAAACCTTTTGTTCACAACGCAGGCGCAGAAATAAACGCTCTGCGTAGTTATCCTCCCCACGTGACTCGCCATCAATTCTCGGTGGAAATTTTTTTTTTTTTTCGTTTTTAAATTTTTTTTTTAATGTAATCGTAAAAACATTTGTAATAAATTTTATGTATCATTTCAAAAGTAACAAAATGGTAAAAGAATAAGCAGTCGAAGAAATAAACGCACCGCCTATTTTTCCTCGCCACATGTTAGACTCGATTTCAATTCCCGGCGCAAACTCTTTTTTATAAATTTTTTTTTTTTAATTCGTTTTTTTTTAATGTAATTGAAAAAAAAAATTATGTAATAAATTTTACGTATTCGCTTATTATTTCAAAAATACGAAAATAGTAAAAACTTAATTGGTTTAATGTCGAGGTGAGAAATGTGTTGTGTGTTGAGGTGAAAGATGTGTGGTGTTTCTAATTTTTGTGTGGGCAATTTTCGGTGTGCTAAATTCCCTTACTTCAAATCTTTCAAATCTCAATTGTACTAAAAAAAGCTCACAGTAACATTTGCACCTCCTCATTGCATTAACATTCTCTGTTCATACTAATTGCATTAAAATTCTCTGGTATTAGCAGAGAATGTTAATGCAATGAGAAGGTGCAAATGTGAGCTTTTTTTAGTACAATTGAGATTTCAAAGATTTGTAGTAAGGGAATTTAACACACCGAGTTTATAGACACCTCACTGACTTTTCCCCACACAAAAATTAGAAACACCACTCATCTTTCACCTCAACACACAACACATTTCTCACCTCCACATTAAACCAATTAAATTTTTACTATTTTCGTATTTTTGAAATAATAAGCGAATACGTCAAATTTATTACATAATTCTTTTTTCAATTACATTAAAAAAAAAAACGAATTTAAAAAAAAATATTAATAAAAACAAGTTTGCACCGGGAATTGATATCGAGTCTAACATGTGGCGAGGAAAAATAGGCGGTGCGTTTATTTCTTCGACTGCTTATTTTTTTACCATTTGGTTACTTTTGAGATGATAAGCGGATACATAAAATTTATTACAAATTTTTTTACAATTACATTAAAAAAAAAAATTGTAAAACGAAAAAAAAAAATTTGCGCCGAGAATTGATGGTGAGTCACGTGGGCAGGATAAATACGCAGAGCGTTTATTTCTGCGCCTGCGTTGTGAACAAAAGGTTTGCGATGTCTACGTAGATATGTATGCGCGCGACGCGAATAAGTTTTTCATTACATACATTCATAAATGAACGTATACATAAATGATGGTATATGACAATATACATACATAAAATGTATGTACAAGTCAATAGGAGGTATTTGAATTCAGAAAAAAAGAACGGTTTAAGATAAATCAACACTTATTTTATATTGTTTATGTATTCGACTGCATTTACATACATATGTATGTATGTACATTTGTATATGAAAAACAATAATGCACAAGCGTAAGAACATCATCTTCCTTTCATACATATGTACATATGCATGTATGCCCAATAACCTTGACTTATGTACATATGTACACATGTCACAGCACATCACATTCTTACAAGAAATCAAATACACATACGCACTAGTGAACGAGTTTCTTTCTAACAAGTGCAAAAACAATTCTGCTCTATGTATGTATATACATATACCCACTTTATGTCCTAGCATATATACATACATATGCATATACCTACTTGCCTTCTAAATTTCCTACAAAATAATTGTATTCATATGTTACTATATACATACATCCATGCACGTTCATACATTCATGCATATATGCGCGAGCACAGCGCTCCCTTCTTGCTTCCGTGTACTTTTGTCTTTCACCAGTCGATATTCCTAATATTGTACTTACAAAAACACAATACTTTGATAGACGTAAAAGCAACAGCAAGCGCAACGCGATGGCCGCTTTGCCACCACACATTCTAAAATGTTCTAGAACACAACAAAAACACATACCTCACATGCGCATCTCGCCCAAATCTAAAATCTAAGCCTAGCGACTACAAAAACAAATACATTCGTAGACGCAGTCGCAGCGGCCATGATTCTATCAGCGACGGCGCTGAACAATTTAGAACAAAAACAAAAAGTTCATTCATAAGTTCGAGCTCATATTTCAACTTCATTCATAAAACGAGCCGCCCATATGCCAATTTTCGCGACCATTCGAAAATAGTCAATATTGGAATATTTCGCGTGGAATTATTTGCCAATATTTGATAAATCTTGAATTTTTGTCATGTCGAGTGGCCGCGGCTCCGTATGTATGTATGCACCCTTATATGTATGTAAATATGTCTTCTAACTGTTCGACAGTCGCGAGTTAATGCGTCTTAGATTCCTTGAACAATTCCAGCGAATCACACATTTCTCTCCGCAAAGCCGCATATATGTACCCTATGATCAAAAAGTACCGGGAATGTTTAAATAAAACATAACAGAGTTAAATTTCAGGCAAATTTATATTATCTCCTTCAAAATATGACCCGTCTGAAGCAACACACATGTGTCAACGTTTAACCCAGTCCTCCAAACAACCCCGGTAGGCCTACATGGCCTTCAGCTCCTTCGTCGTATTCTCTTTGATCTCTTTGATCGGTGCGATGGCGCGTTATCATCACGCAAAATCCAAGAATTGTTTGCTCACATTTCCGGCCGTTTGCAACATACAGCATCTCTCAAAGGCTTCAAAATGGATAAATAATATTCTTTATTGACTGTCTAGCCCGATGGAAGGTACTCATGGTGGACTATGCCTTGGCAATCGAAGAAAACAGTCAACATCACCTTCCCGGTTCTTTTTGCTCATAGGGTATACATATCCCATCTTTTCACTGACGGACAAGAAGACGGTCGTAGTTGTTGTTTTTTATATGCATATATTTTGAGTTCGTTGAAGGTTTGTATATATTTATATACATATGCCTGTAAGCGCGTTTGGCTTTCTGGATGCATCCATGGATATTAGAATATTTTCTCATCAATATGTGTATGTAAGTAGTTCAGATTTGACTGAAGATATTAAATATAGGAATGCACATTCATATGATTGCCTTTATGGCTGTTTTACATATAAATCAATTCAAACGAAGTATGAATAATGTTTGATGAAAAAGTAATCGGTTTAAAGTTACAACACGAATAGATCGTTCCCTATAATGCAACTCTGCTTCAAGATTTTCTTCTCTTTCCTTTTCATCTTTTTGTATAACATATTTAGTCTTTGAATAAACGCCATTGTACTTAAACGTGTTTTTCTTGATTACGATTCTCGGCTCTGCCCAACATAGGTTATGGGCCCAGGGCACGGTTCGGGAGAAGGTTGCTAAAAGTTTTACGTGCAAAGACTCCGTGAAAACGTATTTCGGAAATTAATAAGAAAATTGAAAGCGTGTGTGTCGCGTTTGAAAGACAGATAACAATATGAATTCGCTATATCAAATTGACAAACTTGATGAAAAGAATTTCGATTCGTGGCGGGTGCAGATGAAAAGTGTCCTCATACATGCTGGACTATGGAGTATAGTGAGTGAAAAATGCTTAAAGCCTGAAGAAAATGTGACCGAATGGGAAGCGCTCGATGAAAAAGCCTTGGCCACAATTACACTAAGTGTAAAAGCGTCGCAGCTCAGCCACATTAAGCAATGCAGAACGTCCACAGAAGCATGGAAGGCTCTAGAAACTTTGCATCAGCCAAGTGGGCCAGTGCACAAGGTGTCGCTGTATAAGAAGCTTTTAAATATGAAGCTTAGTGACAGCGAAAGCATGGCAAAATATTTGAATGATTTCACATCCATTACCGAAAAGTTATCCGAAGTCGGCATTGAAATCAAAGACGAATTAGTGACAATTATTTTACTTTCAAGTCTGCCAAAGCAGTACGAGCATTTTGTTATTGCTATGGAGACTAGAGACAGGCTGCCGACATTAACTAATTTGAAGGTAAAACTTCTAGAAGAGTCTGAACGAAAGAAACAGACAAAACGCGGTTCTGCTGAATCTGAAGGGGAATTGCAGGCTTTTGCTGTGTGGTCAAAGAATGCAGAAAGAGGGGAAAATTCAACGCACAGGAAGAGTAAAAATACGCAAAATGTCAAATGCTTTAAGTGCGGGCAGCGCGGTCATTACGCTGCAAACTGCAACACGAAGTCCAATAAGAACGATTATAAGGCAGCGAAAAGAAATGAGCATTCGTTTACGATGTTAGCAGCAGCGGACGCTGAGGTGTTCGACGACTCAACCTGGCTTCTTGACAGCGGAGCGACAGCGCATATGTGCAGTAACCGAAATATGTTTATATCACTCAAAGATCATAAAGAAAAAATTTGCTTAGCTGGAAACAATTATCTTTTCTCAGAAGGTGTGGGAGAAGTGCGTGTGAGGTCTCAAGAGAGTGACATTATTATTTACAATGTTTTGTTTGTGCCAAATATGTGCGGTAACTTTATGTCTGTCGCTAGAGCTGTAGAAAATGGACTTAAAGTGAAGTTCGATGAAAATTGCGCTAAAATAATGAAAGAAAAAGATATAATTTTAAAAGCCCTAAAGGTAAACAAACTTTTTGTGATCCGATGCGATAGCAGCAAGTGTTTTTATGCTGCGAATGAAAAGGCAGTATCATGGCATGAACGATATGGACACTTGAATTACGGTAGCCTGCAAAAATTAATGAATAAAGACATGGTTCGCGGAATGGACAAAATGACATTTACTGAAGACATTGCTTGTGAGATATGTGCAAATTGCAAAATGAGTGTGAGGCCTTTTCCGAAGAGCACAGAAAATCGAGCAAAAGACATTTTAGAATTAGTGCACACAGATGTGTGTGGTCCGTTTCGTACAAAGTCCCTGGGGGGCGCGCGTTATTTCTTAGTTTTCATAGACGATAAATCGAGACGAATGTTTGTGTATTTTCTAAAATCTAAAGAAGAAGTTTTAGAGAAATTTAAAATATTTTAAAGTTTAGTAGAACGACAAACTGAAAAAAGAATTAAGACAATCCGAAGCGATAACGGGCGTGAATTCGTCAACAAAGACTTTGATAAATTTTTGAATGAGTGTGGCATAAAACGGCAGTTGACGGTGCCGTACACGCCGCAACAAAACGGGGTTGCCGAGAGGGCGAACCGTACAATAGTGGAAATGGCACGTAGTATGTTGCTTCAGAGTGGACTTGGTGAATTTTTATGGGCAGAGGCAGTTGCTACTGCGGTGTTTTTGCGAAACAGATCGCCTACAAAGGCATTGAACAGTATGACACCTTACGAAGCTTGGTCTGGGCGAAAACCAGTTGTGAATTTTTTGAGAGTGTTCGGCTCAGAAGCTATTGCGTTAAATAAGATCAGCAAAAGTAAATTCAAGCTGAAAGGTAAAAAGTATGTTATGGTAGGTTATTCACTAACGTCGAAAGCGTACCGCTTATACGATCCTGAGCAGCGCATGGTAGTGGAGAAACGTGATGTTACGTTTTTGCCATTCAAAAAGAGTGAAATAGTAGATTTTTACGACCTGCTGTCTGCTAAAAACAATAAAGATACCACCAAGGAGAAACCTTCCGAGTCATTGAGTGAATCGGAAGCTGACTACAGCGATGATGAGTTTGAAGAGGCGAAGGCTTCGAGCGATTCTGGGAGTGATTACCAAGAAAGTTTTTGCGAATCTCCGATTCAGGAAGAGTCACCTGCGCATATTGGACGAGGAAGACCGAAGTTTGTACGTAGTGGAAAACCAGGACGCCCACGCAAAGTGTACAATACTGTCAATACGATGCAAAATGCTTGTGAAATTAAAATCCCGCAAACTGTCGCAGAGGCTGAAATCAGCCAATATTCGAATGAGTGGGCAAAGGCGATGACAGATGAGTACGACGCTCTTGTGCGAAACAAAACGTGGCAGTTAGTGGACTTACCAACTAACGAGAAGGCAATCGGGTCCAAATGGGTTTTTGCGGTCAAGCATGACCAGAATGGCGACGTGGAGCGTTTTAAGGCTCGTTTAGTCGCAAAGGGCTGCAGCCAGAAATTTGGTGTGAATTACACCGAGACATTTTCTCCAGTGGTTCGTTACGCCACTATTCGCATGGTGTTGGCGCTAGCGGCAGAGCTCAAAATGTACACTCATCAGATGGATGTTTGCAGCGCGTATCTCAACAGCGAGCTCACCGACGTGGTGTATATGAAGCAACCTGAAAAGTTTATCGCCAAGCTGTTTCCTAAGCGAGTTTTGAAGCTCAATAAGGCGATATATGGGCTGAAACAATCCGGGAGAAAGTGGAACCATAAATTGGACGAAGTTTTGAAGAAAATCGGTTTCGAGGCGTGTACTTATGAGCGGTGCCTGTACAAAATGAGTCATCAAGGTAATTTATGTCTCATAACTGTATACGTAGATGACTTGATCGTTAGTTGCCAAAACAAAAATGATCTTCTTGCGATCAAAGCACGAATTTCAAGCAGCTTCGAATGTATCGATAATGGTCCCATCTCGTATTTTTTGGGGATGGAGATCACCAGAGACGGCGAGACAGGAAGCATCTCAGTCGGGCAAGCGTTGTATATAAGAGAGATTTTAGAAAAGTATAACATGACCAGTTGTCGAGCAGCAAAGACACCTTTAGACGTGGGGTTTCAAATTGGGTGCACTAGTGAGACGTGTATTAAAGCCGATGTTACAAAGTACCAATCAGCAGTCGGTGCATTAATGTATCTCGCTAGTTGCACAAGGCCAGATATATTGCACTCAATCTCGAAACTGGCACAGCGAAATCAAAATCCACACAAAGAGCACGAATCAGGTACCAAACATATTTTACGATACCTGGCAATGACTAAAGACTACAAGTTGGTATACCGTCGTACGGGCAAGCCTATCGAAGGGTTTGTGGATGCCGATTGGGGCAGTAATAGTATCGATCGCAAGTCATACACAGAGTATGTATTCTTCTTGGGCGGTAGTTCAATATCGTGGGAGAGCAAACGCCAGAGTAGCGTAGCCCTCAGCAGCACAGAGGCAGAATACGTCGCGTTAGCAACGGCTGCGAAAGAAGCAGTATATCTACGACGTTTATTGGCAGATATTGGCGTAAGTAGCTCCGGTGACCCAGTTAGAGTTTACAGCGACAATTTGAGCGCGCAGCAATTGGCGAAAAACCCGGTTTACCACTCACGAAGTAAACATATAGATATTAAGTACCATTTTGTTAGAGATGCATTGAATAATAATTTAATTGGAATTGAATACATTTGTACAAGTGAGATGATTGCTGATGTACTTACAAAGAATTTGAACAAAATCAAACATGAAAAATTTGTAAAACTTTTAGGTTTTAATGCAAGTTCTATGTAAACGACCTACTCGTGTTGAGGAAGAGTGATGAAAAAGTAATCGGTTTAAAGTTACAACACGAATAGATCGTACCCTATAATGCAACTCTGCTTCAAGATTTTCTTCTCTTTCCTTTTCATCTTTTTGTATAACATATTTAGTCTTTGAATAAACGCCATTGTACTTAAACGTGTTTTTCTTGATTACGATTCTCGGCTCTGCCCAACAATGTTATATAGAAAATAAATTTCTAAATAACAGGTATTAGAAAAACCTGAATACACCATTTTAATGCAATTCTAATTTAACCAAATACAAAAAATTAAATAAAAATATCGAACAGAGAAAATTGTGTACAGGACTTGAACCTGAGTCAAATATGGGATGATGTACTGCATACACAATACGTCTTTCACGATTGCGCTAATCTATAATTATATATATATACGCAGTTATGAAGCAAATAAAAGACGGGTTGTCAAGGATTTATCCTGAAGAAACTTCAGAATATTTTAATTTGAAAATTTTTGGCGGTTATAAAAGCATCCTTCAAGAACGTAACAAAATTTTTTATTTATGAAAATGTTGATTATAGAGCGCGCTGCAGGCGATTTCTGGAACCTCCTTTAAAAAAGGACGATTTACGGTCTACATCGTAACTCAGGATTGGATTATCTGAAATCAAAAAACCAAACAAATTTTGTTAATATATTAGATTATCTAGTAATTAATCGTTCGGCTAATCAAAATAGTGAATTTTCACAAAATGGCAGCTTTTAAAACAAATGATTTCGATTTTTACGTTAAAATTTGGCCGTAAATTGATTATAAAATGGAAAATAAGTATCAGATTTACAAAAGGAACGATTAATTACTAGAAAATGTATCTTTAAAGATTGAGTTAAAACGGTTGACCGATCAAACAAGCCGTTTTCGAGATATCGTGTACACCGACTTGAAAAATGCCGTTTTGAAAAAAACACGTTTAAAGTTTCAATACCTACCTTAAAACGTGCCGAGGCATCTCTATATATTTAGGTATAACTCCGAAAGTATTGCTTAGATCTACTTCAAATTTCGTGCGTATACTTTTGAATATATGTACATTACAAAAATGCAATAAAAAAATCGATTTTTTTGAAAGTCATAACTGCGTATAACCCCTTAATTAGAATTGATTTAAAATAGTGTATTCAGGTTTTTCTAATACCTGTTATTTATAAATTTATTTTCTATATAAAATTACTCTTACTTCTTTTTAATTGATTTAAATGTAAAACAGCCATAAAGGCAATGCATATGAATGTGCATTCATATATAATATGTATGTATGCATTTATTCTCTTCAGTCAAATCTGAACTACTTATGTAAATACACATATTGATGAGAAAATGTTCTAATATCCGTGGAAGCATCCAGAAAGCCAAACGCGCTTACAGGCATATGTATATAAATATATAGAAATACATATATAAGTTAGTGGAACATGTTAACTTATTAATTCATTCAGAGAATAGTAAGAGTGATAACAACAAGAGTTGAAGGAGAACGAAGCTACCTACAACTATAACCAGTGGTTATTTACCACGCTTATGATCTTCATTCATTTGCACACGACACGCTAAGCGACAGATAAGTAGTAAGAGCGAATGAGAACGAAGCTGCAACTACAACTATATGAATGATCTTCATTGATTGCAAAGGACAAATTGCGGGAATGGAAAAGGTTTTGCACACGGCAAGCTAAAGCGGTAGATAAATTCCTGGAAAATGTTATTTGATGGAATTAGCAAAAACATATTTTCGATTAACGGTTAGCAAAATTGGATAGGCTTAGCTTAAGTAAAATATTGTAAAAGAAGTACAGTATAAGATCGGCTTTGAAAGTGATCGGTTTGTAAAAATAAAATTATCAAATAAATTGAATTGTTTAATTGGCGCCCAACGTGGGGCCTGTCGCAAAAAATTTTCAACCGTAAGAGGACTACATAAAAGTACAGTTCCAAATCGAGAAACAGCCGGCAGGATAAGGACCTCACTTGCTGAAGGATATAAAAATTAAACGGACCAGAACTTTGCAAGAGATCAACTCCAAGAATTATCAAAAAGAATTTTTGTAAGTAAATATTCAAGATTATTTCTTGTTGTGATTTTTTTGTGATGTGATTTGGATTTCAATTTGAAAATAAATTTTTGATATTAAATATAAATTTGAACTACAAAGTGATTTTACCAATAAATTTTGGAAGAAATAAATAACTAGATACGCTTTTTGAATACTAATACTTTTGTAATTTTCGAAAAACTTTTGTTTAAGTTGTAATTTGAATACTTAAAAAATACCTAAGTAACATTTTTGGATATATTATTTTCCATTTTCGTTTATGTGCTCAGAATCTTGTAAAATCGCGTAACTTTTCTAAAAATTTTTTTTCATTGACCCACATATATCGTTTAAGGCGATAAGGTTTTGGTGCTTTAAAAAGAATTAATAGTAAGTATAAAGGAAGTAAGCTAAAATGAGTGTTACACGTGAACAAGTGTTAGAATTAGTAAGGAATTGTTATGAGGAGGCTAGGAACGGATTTTCAGAGGAAATTAATCGCCTCTCCGAAGCTCTCAATCGTTTAGCTCCACCCAGCGTAGAAACTTATTTGCCCGTCGCCATTGATCCTAGTGTTAGTTCAGATAATACGAGCTTAGATTTAATAAAGTCTCTTCCGGAATTCAAGGGCGATACTTCTGCATACCCTGCTTGGCGATCTGCGGCTCATTTCGCTAAGAATTACTATAAGCCAAATTCTGAAAAATATTATGTAGCTATGGGAATATTCAGAAACAAAATAACAGAATCTGCTAACACATCTCTTTCATCTTTCAACACAGTGCTTAATTTTAAAGCTACAATCGCAAGATTAGATCAAACCTATGCCGACAAAAGACCGTTTTACGTGTTAGAAAATGAAATGAGTATTTTGAGACAGGGTAATTTACAAATAACGGAGTATTTCGATAAAGTTGACAAGCAATAGGGCAAGAGAAAATGCACTTCGTGTATTTATTTCGGGTCTTCGTAGGCCACTATGTGACATACTTTTTTCCACTAGGCCAAAGGATCTCCCCACTGCCCTTGCAGTTGCCCAAGAGCTTGAAACCAGCCATAAGAGGTACGACTTTGCCAGCACATTTGCTGCGGGAACGTCGGTAAAGCCGAATATCTCAGTTACTCCTCAATATCGGCAGCCATTTCATTCTAATCAGCAAAATTTTCGCGCTTATTCTAATAGTGTTTGTGGAAAAGGTAATTGAAAAAGATTTAGGATCTACTGTTTTGATAGATGGCACTAGAATTCACAAAAGCAATTTACGCTAAAAAATTATACAGAAATGTATTGTTGCCTCGATGAAAGGGGATTATCTGAGAAAGGCTAAGCAAGTGATTGATTTCGAAGCAAAACCAACAAGCATTTAAACTTGAATATTTACCATTATGGTTTAATACCTATGTATGAAAAAATGTATAAAAAATTTAAATGTTGTTTAAACTAATTTAATATTTTTAAATCAAATTCTGTAAGTGTTAAAAGCTAATCTTAAATGCCTACGTGTGACCGCTCACGCAAACTTGTTGATAAAAGGAAGTATGCATTGTGACAACCAAAACTTACGTGTACCTGCATTACATACATGCCAATAACCGCTTTTACCTAAAGATTTCACTACGCACACAATCTCGCTATCGAACCGCGGACGTTCCGATATTGCAAGGGGGGATAGTTAGAATAGATAGAACGTGTTAACTTCCCCAACTTATTAATTCATTCAGAGAATAGTAAGAGTGATAACAACAAGAGTTGAAGGAGAACGAAGCTACCTACAACTATAACCACGCTTATGATCTTCATTCATTTGCACACGGCACGCTAAGCGACAGATAAGTAGTAAGAGCGAATGAGAACGAAGTTGCAACTACAACTATATGAATGATCTTCATTGATTGCAAAGGACAAATTGCGGGAATGGAAAAGGTTTTGCACACGGCACGCTAAAGCGGTAGATAAATTCCTGGAAAATGTTATTTGATGGAATTAGCAAAAACATATTTTCGATTAACGGTTAGCAAAATTGGATAGGCTTAGCTTAAGTAAAATATTGTAAAAGAAGTACAGTATAAGATCGGCTTTGAAAGTGATCAGTTCGTAAAAATAAAATTATCAAATAAATTGAATTGTTTAATTTATACAAGCCTTCAACGAACGCAAAATGTATGCATATAAAAAACAACAACTGCGACCGCCTTCTTGTCCGTCAGTGAAAAGATGGGATATGTATACCCTATGAGCAAAAAGAACCGGGAAGGTGATGTTGACTGTTTTCTTCGATTGCCAAGCCACAGTCCACCATGAGTACCTTCCATCGGGCCAGACAGTCAATAAAGAATATTATTTATCCGTTTTGAAAACTTTGAGAGATGCTGTATGTTGCAAACGGCCGAAAATGTGAGCAAACAATTCTTGGATTTTGCGAGATAATAACGTGCCATCGCACCGATCAAAAAGATCAAAGAGAATACGACGAAGGAGCTGAAGGCCATGTCGGCCTGCCGGGGGTGTTTGGAGGACTGGGTTAAACGTTGGCACATGTGTGTTGCTTCAGACGGGTCATATTTTGAAGGAGATAATATAAATTTGCCTGAAATTTAACTCTGTTTTGTTTTATTTAAACATTTCCGGTACTTTTTGATCATAGGGTACATATATGCGGCTTTGCGAACAGAAATGTGTGATTCGCTGGATTTGTTCAAGGAATCTAAGTCGCATTAACTCGCGACTGTCGAACAGTTAGAAGACATATTTACATACATAAGTTATCGTCCGGAAAATTGGACGATGGAAAAAAAACACAATTTTCTTGGTCGAAAGACCTTTATTCTGTAAATTCCAACTTACAACTCAAAGCTTAATTACTAAATCTGTCCTTAATATAGCTTATTTCTACTTGTGTCAGCATTTTTGACAATTGCTTTACATCGGCGCATGCCGGATGTTTATTGCTTAAACTAATATTTATTGATTTTGCTGATCGAAGTGTCAGTATATTTGGATATTGTGATTTTTATTGCTAAAGCTAGTTTCAGCATTTTTGACAATTGCTTTACATCGGCGCATGGCGGATGTTTATTGCTTAAACTAATATTTATTGATAAAGCTAATTTTGCTGATCGAAGTGTCAGCATATTAGGATATTGAGATTTTTATTGCTAAAGCTAGTTTCAGCATTTTTTACAATTGCTTTACATCGGCGTATGGCGGATATTTATTGCTTACATTGTTGCGTTTGTTTATTCAGCATCTGGGATGTCGCAATTGCGTTACGGGTATTGCTATAACTTAAGTGGTGCTAACTCCTCCGCCGCTAAAAACGGACGTCCCCGTTCGTTCAAACTAATAGCATACGGTTAAGGATTCTGCAGTGAATTTAGGCGTTTCTTGGGTTGCGACCCCTTTGCTGTCGGTTACATTGACGTCGACTTTGTAACTCGATGGCTCTATTGGTTTCGCTTTAATAAATGTTTCTATGGTCAATTTGATGACTACTCCTGCTATTAAAATAATGCTAATTATGGTTAGCGAAAAATTTGTTATTAAGGCTGTTGCATGGGCTGTCTGTAATGAATTTAACTTTTTTGTATTATTGATATGGAGTTCTTTCATCATCTCTAAGCTAAGTATCTCTTCTTCTATATTTGAGGGAATATTTGACTATAATATGGCTGGCAATGGCTTATTGGTAAGTATCTCGTTAAAGGAGCATTTCTGATTATCTACGAAAACTGTAGAATTATGGTATTGTACTGCGTATGACCCGTCAAGGGTGATATTCTGGTTGTCAATTTCGATTGAACCTTTGTATTGATTAAGTAAAATTATACCTGGTGTTATGACTTCTACTGAAGGAATGTGGTGATTATTAATTAACGTGCATTCTGCTGGTTTGCTCTTAAGGAGTTGTGGGATACAGGTAGTGTTACTAATATCTATTATACTTTTATTATTACAAATTCTTAAATTATTATTTTCTTTACATTTTAGTTTAACAGCAAACATTTTTTTGTTACAAGTAATAATATCCTCGTATGGGATTTTATTGATATATTTATTCTTTTTTATTGGTTTGATTGTGACTGAATTACAAATTTCCTCATTAGTTAGTGGTATGCTGACAATATAAAATATCATAGAACTATTTGTAACTATCTTTATATCTCCTAGTTCTAAAGATTCCTCAGCATTATTTAATGTGAGGTTATTACTTATAAATACCGATTTGATTATTTCTAATTCCTCGTTTGATAAAATGTATGAATTAACAATTCCGGCCTTAGCCCAATGAATTGCATAATCTATATTTATGAATTCTTCTCTTATGATCCTAAGTTTATATTTTAATTCTATTGCAAAATTTGTTTATATGTCCTTATTGGTTTGGACAACTTTCAAGATTTTATTTGAAAATGCTGTTATGTTACTTATTCTATCAAAAATTATTTTATTTATAGTTACTTGCTTATTATTGTTTTCTATTACGTTATTTATTTGGTTCTCTAAGACGATAAGGTCGTCATGATCGGGGTTTCCAGCGATCCATTTCCATACTTTTCCTATTTCATCTATAGACTTTCTAAATCTTTTGGGCTTAAGTCTCTTTAATTGTGTTTGTGTAAGATTTAATTCATTAATAAGGATGGGTAAGAGGGGATTTTCGGGAGTTATTTTGGACTTGATGGTTCTGCTTATTTCATTTAAGGTTTCCTGACATGCTTCCAAATCTATTTTGTGTATTATTCTGTAAGTTCCGGTTTGAATTTTTGTCAGTCCTGTGTCGAATGTCGCCAGTTGTGAGTTCGTGTAGTCTATAATTTTGAAGTCTGCGTACACAAAGTGTACAAGAAATCTGTAAGGAAAGAAGAACCTGTTTACTATCGTCTAATATTGCTTTTGTGTACTGTTCGTCCTTCCTCTGTGATCACTATACTGGATTTGTCCTCTTTTACTATTTCTTTCTTGTATTTTGCTGTAATTTTTGATCCTTAGCGTTTGTTTATCCTAACATAGATTATGTCTCCTGGGGCGTATGTTTTTGGGTTCTCGCGTTTTGCTGTGGATAGTTAAGTCCTTTGCTTGTTTTTTTCGAAGGATTTCTATATTTTCTTGTCGTGAATTCTCATATTGTTCTGGGTTTATTGAAACACGTCTACCAAAAAATACTTCTAGAGGTCTTTTTCCTGTCGTGGAGTGTATGGAGTAGTTGTATTCGTATGTACATCGATCTAATAGTTCTTGAAAGGAACGGTGTGTGCTTTCTGCTTTGAGACAACACATAATTTCAGATAGAGTGGAGTGAAATCTTTCCACTTGTCCGTTAACTGTGCTTGCATGGGGTTTTAAAAATTATAATTCCAAGTTGGTCTTCTACCATAAAATGTATAGAAGCTGAGTTTAAAGACTTTTCATTGTCGATAACTATTGTTTTTTTTACACCGAAGGCGAAAAGTATCTGTCGTAGGGGTTCTCTGATATCTTCTATTGCTTTTGACTCTATTATTTCGACTTGAGCGTATTTGGAGAATTTATCCACTGCTGTTAGGACTAGCTTTTTTTCTGTATTGTAAATGTCTATATGTACTATTTCTCCGGGATACTGAGGTATTGGGGTTTCCAGTATGTGTGGTTTATTTGGGTTACGGTCATACTTATTTTCTTTGCAAATTTTGCAATGTTTAATTATGTTTTCTATTTTAGCTCTCATTTTTGGAAAGTAGCATCTCTGTATAAGTTGTTTTTTATTTTCGTCTCTATTTCTGTGGGCTCGTTTATGTTCCTTTAATATTTCCTCATTTTGTGTATCTTCGTTTACCAAGTCTTCTACTTTTGTTTGGGTATAACGAATTTTATAATTGGAAAATTGAAGTGGGTAAATTTCCTGAATCTTCCCCATTATTTCTTCGGAGGTAAATATGCCATTTATTACCGAAGGATTTAGGTAGCGTTTCAGTAGTGCAGTTAGATTTTCTATTGAATAGTTTGGTTTAATTATTATATGCTTATGGTAGGTTGGGAATGGAATTTTAAACTGATAGCTGTCTTCGTCTCCTAGTGAGATCCAAAGTTGATTTTTAAAGGCATTTATAGGTCCTTCTACTGCTGGGATTAGATTGTGAGATGAGCTTTCGTCGGAGTGTGTAGCGACTGATAGGGAATTTATTTCGAATGGTCTTGATAACGTATCAGCAACTACGTTAGATTTTCCGGGTTTGTATTTAATTTCATAGTTGTACTCTTCCAAAATTGCTTTCCAACGTTTTAATTTAGAATTATTATTTTTATTGCTTAGGGCGTAAGTGAGTGGCTGATGATCTGTATGAATAATTACTTTTGCTGTACCATATAGATAATTTCTAAAGGAATTTAGTGCCCAAATTAATCCGAGCATCTCCTTTTCATTTACTGCGTAGTTTTCTTCTGCTTTGTTCAATGTTCTTGATATAAAGGTTATCGGTTTTCCGTTCTGTTCTAAGACCGCGCCTATGGCATATTTTGAGGCATCAGTGGTCAGGTCAAACTCTTTGCTATAATCAGGATATTGAAGTACTACATCTTTGGATATCAGGGTGGACTTTATTTTATTAAATGCTGCCTTCGCTTTTTCATCTAATTTTATTTGGATTTTCTTTGAACTGCTTTTGGACATTCTTCCTTCTTCGCCTCGAAGTAAGGATGTTAACGGCTTTGCTAACTTAGCATAATCTTTGATAAATCGTCTATAATATCCAGATAGGCCTAAGAAGGATCTTAAGTCCTTGATCGTCTGAGGGTAGGGGAAGTTGGCTATTGCTTGTACTTTGGATGGGTTTGTTGAGATTCCCTCGGAGGATACTACAAATCCTAAGAACTCGACTTGTTTTTTAAAGAATTCGCATTTGTCGACTTGTACTTTCATGTTTGCTTTTGTAAGAGTATCAAAAATTGTATCTATGTGTTCGGAATGTTCTTTTTCATTTTTGCCAAATATAATAATATCATCTATATATACATAGCATATACGTCCAATATGTTCTCTTAGTATGTCGTCCAATGTCCTTTGGAAAATGGATTGGGCATTTTTCAAACCAAATGGCAGTCTGGTGAACTCGTATTTTCCGTTGTTCACGGAAAAAGCTGTCTTCTCCACGCCAGATTCCTTAAGAGGAATTTGGTGGAAACCGCTTTTTAGGTCAATCACAGGGAATATTCGATTTTCTCCTAGCTGAGAGAGAACCTCATTTATTTCAGGTATCGGGTACCTATCTGCAATTGTGACTGCATTTAATTTTCTGTAATCAATAACCATTCGGAATTTCTTTTCGCCAGAAGCGTCGTTTTTTTTGGGTACGATCCAGACAGGTGAGTTGTAGGGTGACCTTGATTTCCGTATGATTCCGTCTTCCAATAACTTTTTTACTTGGTCCTCGACCTCTTGTTTAAGGCTGGTGGGGTATGGGTAGGATTTTGAGTATATGGGTGTGTCGGAAGTAGTACGTATTTCTGCTACTACTTTTGTTGTGTATGTCAATTTTTCGTTTGGTTCCGAGAATAAGTTGCGGTGTTTTTGCGTTATCTGTCGTATTTTGTCTTTACCTATCGTTGTCATTTGTTCGTCTTGAATTTGTATTGCATTTACGTTCTGTATCTTATGCTGTCTGAGATGGATTCTTCTTGTATTTGCTATAAGCATGAAATTTTCTTTGGAATGTATGACTGCTGAGAGTTCCTTTAGGCTGTCGTTCCCTAATATTGCATGGAATGTTTTTAGTGTGGGTAGCAGGAAAAATTTAAGTCTGCAATCTTCTAAATTAAAAAGGTTTAAAAAGGTGTGGTGGGTAATTTTTATTCTTCCTCCGACTGAGTTAGCAAAGAAAGGCTTTTCGTTTTTCGTATATTTTTTTACTAAATTGCATTGTATATAATTTCTGTTTGATCCTGTATCTACTAGAATGTTTAGTATGTCGCCGCTCTTCGTCTTACATCTGAAGTACGGTAACGAAGAGCTGTTTAGTCTAAAAAATGTACGTCCGTCAGGTCGTGGGTCTCTTCCATATTGTAGTCTGTCGGCTGGCCGTTATCATATTCGTCATAGTATTGGTCCTCATAGTTTTGGTCGTTTGTGGTTTCGTCAGAACTAATATGAAAGTTCCTTTGAACTTTCGTGGGGGGGTGGTTTATCATTGATGCATTTGGTGGGCGTTTACCTGGTTCGTGTGGTTTGGGACGGTTTGTATAGTTTACTGCTTTCATCCTGATGCTTTCGTCCACATCCATAGGTTGAGGTGGTTTAGGTGGTCTTGGAGGGGGGTGGTTTTGTTGTTGGTTATAGGGATTTTGTGATTGGTAATAGGGATTTTGTGGTTGGTAATAGCGATTTTGTGGTTGGTAATAGGGATTTTGTGGTTGGTATCTATTGTATAGGTTTAATTGGTTTTGATTTTGTTGTCTATAGTTTGGATGAGGGTGAGGTATATGGGCTAGTTCGGGGTAGAATCTTAATTGTGAGTGTGTAGGTTGCACATATCTTGGGGTGGGAAGCTGTTGTCTAGGGATAGAAGAATTAAAGGTTTGATTTCTGAGGGTTGGTTGTGGTATCTGATTGTTTGCATGCTGCGCTCTAAAGCTCTGGTTTTCTAGTTTGAGGCAAAGGTGTAGGGCCTCTGGAAGGCTCTTCGGCTCTTTTATGCCTAGGAGTCTGGGAAGATCTCCAGAAAGTCCTCTGATGAAGGTATCGAGGGCTTTAGCGCGGTAGTTATCTGTTAATAGATGGACTGCCTCTTCTCCTATTTCCATGCATCCTATTTTATTAAGGATCAGGGATAAATGGCTATAAACTTTCTGGTAGAATTCGTTAATCGTCATTCTTCCTTGAATGAGACACGTCATCTGGTATTCCAGGGTGCCTATATCGCGTTTGTCTGCGTAGTGGGTAGTTAAACAGCGGGAGATTGCTGTCCAATCTAAAGGTGTGTTGTACGATTCAAGGGCTATATCCGCTTTTCCTATAATTTTGTTTCGGATCACATTTAGGATACCGAAGTATCTAGGAGTGCCTTTTGAGGGTTCGTATATCCTCAAAATACGTTCAACGCTTTTTTTCCATGAACTAAATTCAGAGGCGTTTCCTGAAAATTCTCGTAGTGAACGTACTACGTCAGGAATTTTGTCCATTTCATTCATGTTGTTCCTAAATTGTTCCTCTATTGTTTGGTCTGTTATTATGGGGGGGGCTGTTATTGTTAAGGACATTTTGTATAAGATGAGCTCCATTGGATTCTATGGTTTCCCTAATCATATTCCTAATGATAGCTAAGTCTGGGGAAATTTGGGGGTTTGGGGGTGGAGGTGGTGCGACTAGCACTGGTGGCCTAATCAGATTGCTTGGGTTTGCCATAGTTTATTATTTAATACTCGTTCAAAAAAAAGATAAAATTTTTACATTAGCAACAGGTTTTCAGTAAACACTTGTAGTTGCTTTATAATTCCATTATTTATTTTGTTTTTACAAAAATGGAAAATATTTGAATGTTTGAGAAATTTTATTTCCTCTATTAATGTTACGCGATTTAGTATTTTAAATTTAATTATTTTTTCTTTTTTACTATTGTAGGATTTAGAAATTTTGATTTGCTGTGGGAATATTCCTCGCTTGAATTTTATTCTTCGCTTTCCGTTTCTTCTAACTATTTTAAAAAATTTCATACTACTTTCGCAATTTCTTTCAGCTAAAATATTATCAAGTTAGGCACGATTTAATTTACATTTTCCAATTTATATTCTTACAGTAATCTCAGCTATGTGAGTTAAATTCTTAAATCTAATGTATTATGTTATATTATATAATCTATTGTATTCTTACAGTAGTCTCAGCTGCATTCGGGTGCCGGCAAGTGTGCTTGGTCCTGTTTTCCGTGGGTACTGAGGGGCACTAGGCTTGCTCCTTGCTGATGACGAAGTTGTTGTCCGGGCTGGCTTTGTCTGGCTTGTCGTTGGGGCATCGGGGAAGTTCCACGTTCCCTTTCACGCCTCTTTATTTTGATTTCTTCTTCAAAGTTTTTTTTGTGGCACTTTATTTTGTAGCTTTTAGAAAAAATTTTGTGGCACTTTATTTCTGTAGTTTTTAGAAAAAATTTTGTGGCACTTTTTTCTTGTAGCTTAGTGGCACTTTATTTCTGAAGTTTTTAGAAAAAATTGTGTGGCACTTTATTCTTGTAGCTTAGTGGCACTTTATTTCTGAGGTTTTAGAAAAATTTTGTGGCACTTTATTCTTGTAGCTTAGTGGCACTTTATTTCTGCAACAACTTTAGCGAGACGCTGCCAAGCTTATTTGACTCGGGCGCCAGTTATCGTCCGGAAAATTGGACAATGGAAAAAAAACATAATTTTCTTGGTCGAAAGACCTTTATTCTGTAAATTCCAACTTACAACTCAAAGCTTAATTACTAAATCTGTCCTTAATATAGCTTATTTCTACTTGTGTCAGCATTTTTGACAATTGCTTTACATCGGCGCATGCCGGATGTTTATTGCTTAAACTAATATTTATTGATTTTGCTGATCGAAGTGTCAGTATATTTGGATATTGTGATTTTTATTGCTAAAGCTAGTTTCAGCATTTTTGACAATTGCTTTACATCGGCGCATGGCGGATGTTTATTGCTTAAACTAATATTTATTGATAAAGCTAATTTTGCTGATCGAAGTGTCAGTATATTTGGATATTGAGATATTTATTGCTAAAGCTAGTTTCAGCATTTTTTACAATTGCTTTACATCGGCGTATGGCGGATGTTTATTGCTTACATTGTTGCGTTTGTTTATTCAGCATCTGGGATGTCGCAATTGCATTACGGGTATTGCTATAACTTAAGTTTTTTTTTTTTTTTTTTTTTTTTTTACCCTTTATTATTGTTTCTATTTCAACTTAAAATATTTACAATTTTTCTTTCTTTTTGGGTTTCAACAGTATTTAGAAGCCAATACCACTATATACATTTATCTAAGAAAAAAACAAAAATTAACTCTATATTTAATTAATTTAATTATTTAATGAATAAATATATTCATAAAATTGTGACACCATTTACATCTGCAGGTCAGTTGGTCGTTTACGCTTAAGTCTCCTCGTCTCGGTTTCCTCTTTTAATGGAAGTTGCCGAATTTCCCTGTTAGAATGTTCTAGTAGTCGGTTTGTGTGTCTTAAGCTGTTGTTGCGTATTTCTTCATGGACTGTTTTTACTTTAAGTTCTCGATGGATATTATCATTTAGTATATACCACTCTGCTTTTGATATTATACGGAGTATCTTATTTTGCGTTTGTTGTATAATTTTTATATTTGTTCTGCTGGCAGTTCCCCAAAGCTCTGAGCCATATTTCCATATTGGTGTTATAATTACTTTGTATATTAGTATCTTATTTTCTAGTGAGAGCGTTGAATTCTTTCCCAAAAGCCAATGAAGTTGTTTAAACCTAGTCTTGATTTCGCGTCGTTTTTGTCCAATGTGTAACTTCCAGTTAAGTTTATTGTCTATAATCATACCCAAGTATTTTGCCCTTGTGTCGTGGTGGATTTGTTTATTCTTTATGAATATTGGATTGTATTGTTTTTTTCTCTTGTTAGTGTATGTGACGTGGGCGGTTTTATCTTCGTTTATTTTGATTCCCCATTTCTCGAACCATTGAGTGGTGTTGTCAAGTAATTCCTGAAGTTTATAAGCAGCCGTTCTTGGATCTTTGTCTGATGCTAACAAGACAGTGTCGTCTGCAAATGTTGCTATTAGAGAATTCTTAGTTGCCGGTGTAGGGATATCAGCAGTGTAAAGAAGGTACAGAAGTGGCCCAAGGACACTACCTTGCGGTACACCTGCTTCCATTGTTAGTATATCAGAATACTTATCTTCGAATTTTACATAAAATTGTCTTCCAGTTATATAACTTTTCATTAGTTCGTAGTAGTCTGTTGGTAAATAAGTCAAGAGTTTTTGTAGAAGTCCTGCGTGCCATACTGTGTCAAAAGCTTTGGCCACGTCGAGATATACTGCTTCACACGTTCGTTTTTTATCGATGTCTTCTAAAATTTTGTTTGTAACTCTGTGAACTTGTTGGATGGTGGAATGTTTTTGCCTGAATCCGAATTGGTGGCAAGGTATTATTTTGTCCTTTTGTTTAATGGGATCGATTCTGTCAAAAAGCAACTTTTCAAAAATTTTTGATAATACTGGTAGTAGACTTATAGGTCTGTACGAAGTTACTTGCGTAGGATCTTTGCATGGTTTTGGTATTGCGATAATTTGAGCAATTTTCCATACTTTTGGGAAATATTTCAAGTTCAAGATTTGATTGAACAAATTCCTTATATAGATAAGCCCCTTCTCTGGGAGTTCTCTTAAAATTTTTCCAGTTATTAGGTCGTATCCTGGCGACTTCTTAGGATCAGTTCTCTTACATATGCATTGTTTTATTTCTTCTAATGTAACATTTTTTGGTTTGCATGGATCTTTTTTTGCGTGGGTCGGGAAAAGATTTACATTAGGCGTATTGTTCGTAAAAGTACTTTTGAAGTGTTTTGCGAGAACTTCAGCCTTGTCAAGATTTGTTTTAGTCCAGCTGCCATCAAGTTTTCTGATAGGTGGTTTGTACAAAATTTTATTTTCGATTTTGTTTGTAGCTTTCCATAGTGAATAGTTTGTCGTTATACCGGGTCCAAGTTTTTCGATGCGTCTCTTAAGTTTCAAATTTTTATGGTCGAATAGCATTTGCTTGATTTCCTTTGTAGCAGCGTTTAGCTTGCTTTTGTCAAGTGGCAGCCTTGTTATTTGCCAGCGTTTACGTAAGCGGGTTTTGATTTTGATTTTTTCTTGGATGTGTGCAGGTATATTATAGCTCGAGGAACAGATAGTTTCTTGTGGAGTTGATTTCATAGTGGCGTTCATTATTGTGTGATTAAAATAGGCTATCGCACTGTCGATTTCGTCAAAGGTCTTTAAGCTTATTTTATTGTTAAGATTACGGATGACTATTTCTCTAAATGTATCCCAGCAGGTTTTTTTGTTATATATGTTTCTATTCGAGGATTCCTTCGTATATGAGCTCTGATATATCATTATTATTGGGGAATGGTCAGACGACGATTCAATTAACGATTTAATTGACATATCTTCGTGGTTAACGTTTTTTGTTATAAAAAAGTCGATCAGATCTGGACTTTTTTTTGGATCAGTTGGCCAGTATGTTGGGTCGCCACTACTTATGAACTTACTGTTGTTCCTTTTCATGGCATCCAGTAAATTACGTCCTTTGGAGTTCGTCAATCTTGAACCCCAAATTGCATTTTTAGCATTATAATCCCCGCCAGCTATGTATCGTTTGCCAAGTGTTTTTAAAAAGTCGTAGTATTGGGATATGGAATTTATGTATTTTGGGGGACAATATACAGCAGAGATTGTTAGTTTGCCGCCTTCATCTTCGATTTGGATCGATGTCGCTTGTATGTTTTCTTTTTCGTATTTTTCTAATTCGATGCATTTAATGTCTTGCCTAATTATTATCGCTGTGCCTCCATGGGCTTTGTTGTCAGGGTGGTTTGTGACAAATATTTTATAATTAGGTATTCTTGCAAAACTTTTGTCAGTGAAGTGTGTTTCAGAAATTAGTAATACGTCTATTGAATTATGGTTTATAAACACTATCAGTTCTTTCAAGTGTTGGCCCAAGCCGTTTGCATTCCAAGCGACTATTTTCAGTCTACTTGTGCTGCCCATCTATTTTGGTCACGAGCAGTGTTATAATATTTATTATGTTTGACATTTGTGCGAAGACCTGCTTCATCATTTCTTTTAACTCTTTGATGTCGTCATTTGAAGTTGCTTCAGAATTTGTTTCAGAACTTCTCACACCCGATTGTGGGTTGTTAGAAATAACTTGGGCATATGACATTGTCGGTTTGACATATTGTGAATCTATTTGCCGATTTAAAGTGTTTTGCTGTTTATCAGTATTCAATTCTTTTTTACGTTGCTCTGGGTAGTGTTTTATTTTGAGTGCTTTGTACACCGCGCATCCTCTGTAGCTCGCTGTGTGTTTGCCTCGCAATGGGCGCATTTTATGTTGCTGCTATTTTCTACAACACACTCTATAGTTTTGTGATTACCCGCGCATTTTACACAAACTGGAGTTTTTGTGCAAAAGTTTTTAGTGTGTCCGTATTTTTGACAATTTGTGCATTGTGGAATTGTTTTCTTTTGATGAGGCGGTTCAAAACTTATTTTGCAGTGTAGTAGATTATTTATTGAATAAATATCTTTATTGTTTGCACCTTGCTTCATCTCCAATGAGAACAATGGCAGAGGTTTCTTTGTGCCTTTTTGCAAAATATTTTGGATATTAATTATTTCATGGCCTAATTCTAATAGTTCCTGCTTAATTTCATCTTTATCAGCCGAATAATGCATTCCCCTTAGGAATACTTTGAATCCTCTTTCTTCCTTTAGTTTAAAAGTATAATACTGGGTTTTCTTCTCCTTTAATAAATTAATGATTGCAGTATAGTTGTGTGATTCGAGCGGCTGTAGTTTAACTTCATTGTTTTTCAAAGCCTTAAGTTCATATTTGCAATCAGGAATGGTACTCAGTGCCTGCATTAACTTATCAATGCGTTCTATATTACGTTTTGTATGTAAATCGGTGGGGGCTTGCGTTTTTTTAATTATTGGGTTTAAGTTTTCTGTAGCGGTTGGTCTTTTTGTTCCACTGTTATCGGTTGGGTCATTGTCTGGTTCGTCGTCTGAAAGCAATTCGAACATGTTTGACGATGTTTGCTGGCTGAGCCAATATGACGTTAGCTTCCTTTGGTTTGTTGTTGTGTCTTTGCTTTTATGTTTTTTTGTGCTATGTATATAATCATTTTGCTTACTTGGGGAGTTGCGGTACCGTTTTTGTGTAGTTTGGACTGTCGTGTTTTTGTTGGAGCTTTCACATTCGTTGTTTTGTTTGTTGGACTGCTTTACTTGTGTAATTTCCTTCGTTGTTTCTGTTTGCTGTTGTTGGATTGCTGGGATAGCTGTGTTTACTGTTTGCAGGGTGTTTCTCTTTGTTGTCATTATCGGCGCTGATGTGAATACCACTGATGTAGTTGTTGTAGCTGAGTAGAATGACGCGAGGGTGGTTATAGGCGTATTTGTTGTTGAGACTTTGTAGTTTGTTTGGTAGGTCGTGCTTGTTGGGGTTTTGTTTTGTTCACTCCATGAAGTTGGTTCGCTTGGTGACAGTACATTTGGTGTTGTTGTACGAGTTAAAAGTTGTTTTATATGTACACATGTGTTCGCTGCGTTATCGCGAGGTTCGCTGGAGTTTGTTTTTGGCGCAAGTTTTGACGAATTTTGTCGCTCTTGCGGTGGAGAATGCCCCACAGGCATCTCAAGTTGCTTCTGTTTTTGTTTATTATTAAAATTATTTTTTGTTTTGCACTTTCACTTAACTATGTAGAATGTCGAATAAGCTGATGTATATTCAGCGTGTAAGCGTCTATATCGCAATTTGGAAATTTTTCAGTTTGGTTTTATCACTTTGATAGGCTATACTCGAGAGTTGTTAAAATCACGTCCGTTCAAAAGTAACGTCCGAATTTAACTTAAGTAGTGCTAACTCATATAAGGGTGCATACATACATACGGCCACTCGACATGACAAAAATTCAAGATTTATCAAATATTGGTAAATAATTCCTCGCGAAATATTCCAATATTGACTATTTTCGAATGGTCGCGAAAATTGGCATATGGGCGGCTCGTTTTATGAATGAAATTGAAATATGAGCTCGAACTTATGAATGAACTTTTTGTTTTTGTTCTAAATTGTTCAGCGCCGTCGCTGATAGAATCATGGCCCCTGCGACTGCGTCTACGAATGTATTTGTTTTTGTAGTCGCTAGGCTTAGATTTTAGATTTGGGCGAGATGCGCATGTGAGGTATGTGTTTTTGTTGTGTTCTAGAACATTTTAGAATGTGTGGTGGCAAAGCGGCCATCGCGTTGCGCTTGCTGTTGCTTTTGCGTCTATCAAAGTATTGTGTTTTTGTAAGTACAATATTAGGAATATCGACTGGTGAAAGACAAAAGTACACGGAAGCAAGAAGTGAGCGCTGTGCTCGCGCATATACATATGCATGAATGTATGAACGTGCATGGATGTAGTAACATATGAATGCAATTATTTTGTAGGAAGTTTAGAAGGCAAGTAGGTATATATGTATGTATATATGCTAGGACATAAAGTGGGTATATATACATACATAGAGCAGAATTGTTTTTGCACTTGTTAGGAACAAACTCGTTCACTAGTGCGTATGTGTATTTGATTTCTTGTAAGAATGTGATGTACTGTGGCATGTGTACATATGTACATAAGTCAAGGTTATTGGGCATACATGGAAGATGATGTTCTTGCGCTTGTGCATTATTGTTTTTCATATACAAATGTACATACATACAAATGTATGTAAATGCTGTCGAATACATAAACTATAAATTGACATACAATATAAAATAAGTGTTGATTTATCTTAAACCGTCCTTTTTTCTGAATGCATATACCTCCTATTGACATGTACATACATATTATGTACTTATGTATATTATCATATACCATCATTTATTTACATATAAAGGATACGTTCATTTATGTACATATGTGTGTAATGAAAAACTTCATGAATTACTTTCAGAACTTTATTAAAATTTATTCGCGTCGCGCGCATGCACAAAACCTTTTGTTCACAACGCAGGCGCAGAAATAAACGCTCTGCGTAGTTATCCTCCCCACGTGACTCGCCATCAATTCTCGGTGGAAATTTTTTTTTTTTTTCGTTTTTAAATTTTTTTTTTAATGTAATCGTAAAAACATTTGTAATAAATTTTATGTATCATTTCAAAAGTAACAAAATGGTAAAAGAATAAGCAGTCGAAGAAATAAACGCACCGCCTATTTTTCCTCGCCACATGTTAGACTCGATTTCAATTCCCGGCGCAAACTCTTTTTTATAAATTTTTTTTTTTTAATTCGTTTTTTTTTAATGTAATTGAAAAAAAAAATTATGTAATAAATTTTACGTATTCGCTTATTATTTCAAAAATACGAAAATAGTAAAAACTTAATTGGTTTAATGTCGAGGTGAGAAATGTGTTGTGTGTTGAGGTGAAAGATGTGTGGTGTTTCTAATTTTTGTGTGGGCAATTTTCGGTGTGCTAAATTCCCTTACTTCAAATCTTTCAAATCTCAATTGTACTAAAAAAAGCTCACAGTAACATTTGCACCTCCTCATTGCATTAACATTCTCTGTTCATACTAATTGCATTAAAATTCTCTGGTATTAGCAGAGAATGTTAATGCAATGAGAAGGTGCAAATGTGAGCTTTTTTTAGTACAATTGAGATTTCAAAGATTTGTAGTAAGGGAATTTAACACACCGAGTTTATAGACACCTCACTGACTTTTCCCCACACAAAAATTAGAAACACCACTCATCTTTCACCTCAACACACAACACATTTCTCACCTCCACATTAAACCAATTAAATTTTTACTATTTTCGTATTTTTGAAATAATAAGCGAATACGTCAAATTTATTACATAATTTTTTTTTCAATTACATTAAAAAAAAAAACGAATTTAAAAAAAAATATTAATAAAAACAAGTTTGCACCGGGAATTGATATCGAGTCTAACATGTGGCGAGGAAAAATAGGCGGTGCGTTTATTTCTTCGACTGCTTATTTTTTTACCATTTGGTTACTTTTGAGATGATAAGCGGATACATAAAATTTATTACAAATTTTTTTACAATTACATTAAAAAAAAAAATTGTAAAACGAAAAAAAAAAATTTGCGCCGAGAATTGATGGTGAGTCACGTGGGCAGGATAAATACGCAGAGCGTTTATTTCTGCGCCTGCGTTGTGAACAAAAGGTTTGCGATGTCTACGTAGATATGTATGCGCGCGACGCGAATAAGTTTTTCATTACATACATTCATAAATGAACGTATACATAAATGATGGTATATGACAATATACATACATCAAATGTATGTACAAGTCAATAGGAGGTATTTGAATTCAGAAAAAAAGAACGGTTTAAGATAAATCAACACTTATTTTATATTGTTTATGTATTCGACTGCATTTACATACATATGTATGTATGTACATTTGTATATGAAAAACAATAATGCACAAGCGTAAGAACATCATCTTCCTTTCATACATATGTACATATGCATGTATGCCCAATAACCTTGACTTATGTACATATGTACACATGTCACAGCACATCACATTCTTACAAGAAATCAAATACACATACGCACTAGTGAACGAGTTTCTTTCTAACAAGTGCAAAAACAATTCTGCTCTATGTATGTATATACATATACCCACTTTATGTCCTAGCATATATACATACATATGCATATACCTACTTGCCTTCTAAATTTCCTACAAAATAATTGTATTCATATGTTACTATATACATACATCCATGCACGTTCATACATTCATGCATATATGCGCGAGCACAGCGCTCCCTTCTTGCTTCCGTGTACTTTTGTCTTTCACCAGTCGATATTCCTAATATTGTACTTACAAAAACACAATACTTTGATAGACGTAAAAGCAACAGCAAGCGCAACGCGATGGCCGCTTTGCCACCACACATTCTAAAATGTTCTAGAACACAACAAAAACACATACCTCACATGCGCATCTCGCCCAAATCTAAAATCTAAGCCTAGCGACTACAAAAACAAATACATTCGTAGACGCAGTCGCAGCGGCCATGATTCTATCAGCGACGGCGCTGAACAATTTAGAACAAAAACAAAAAGTTCATTCATAAGTTCGAGCTCATATTTCAACTTCATTCATAAAACGAGCCGCCCATATGCCAATTTTCGCGACCATTCGAAAATAGTCAATATTGGAATATTTCGCGTGGAATTATTTGCCAATATTTGATAAATCTTGAATTTTTGTCATGTCGAGTGGCCGCGGCTCCGTATGTATGTATGCACCCTTATATGTATGTAAATATGTCTTCTAACTGTTCGACAGTCGCGAGTTAATGCGTCTTAGATTCCTTGAACAATTCCAGCGAATCACACATTTCTCTCCGCAAAGCCGCATATATGTACCCTATGATCAAAAAGTACCGGGAATGTTTAAATAAAACATAACAGAGTTAAATTTCAGGCAAATTTATATTATCTCCTTCAAAATATGACCCGTCTGAAGCAACACACATGTGTCAACGTTTAACCCAGTCCTCCAAACAACCCCGGTAGGCCTACATGGCCTTCAGCTCCTTCGTCGTATTCTCTTTGATCTCTTTGATCGGTGCGATGGCGCGTTATCATCACGCAAAATCCAAGAATTGTTTGCTCACATTTCCGGCCGTTTGCAACATACAGCATCTCTCAAAGGCTTCAAAATGGATAAATAATATTCTTTATTGACTGTCTAGCCCGATGGAAGGTACTCATGGTGGACTATGCCTTGGCAATCGAAGAAAACAGTCAACATCACCTTCCCGGTTCTTTTTGCTCATAGGGTATACATATCCCATCTTTTCACTGACGGACAAGAAGACGGTCGTAGTTGTTGTTTTTTATATGCATATATTTTGAGTTCGTTGAAGGTTTGTATATATTTATATACATATGCCTGTAAGCGCGTTTGGCTTTCTGGATGCATCCATGGATATTAGAATATTTTCTCATCAATATGTGTATGTAAGTAGTTCAGATTTGACTGAAGATATTAAATATAGGAATGCACATTCATATGATTGCCTTTATGGCTGTTTTACATATAAATCAATTCAAACGAAGTATGAATAATGTTTGATGAAAAAGTAATCGGTTTAAAGTTACAACACGAATAGATCGTTCCCTATAATGCAACTCTGCTTCAAGATTTTCTTCTCTTTCCTTTTCATCTTTTTGTATAACATATTTAGTCTTTGAATAAACGCCATTGTACTTAAACGTGTTTTTCTTGATTACGATTCTCGGCTCTGCCCAACATAGGTTATGGGCCCAGGGCACGGTTCGGGAGAAGGTTGCTAAAAGTTTTACGTGCAAAGACTCCGTGAAAACGTATTTCGGAAATTAATAAGAAAATTGAAAGCGTGTGTGTCGCGTTTGAAAGACAGATAACAATATGAATTCGCTATATCAAATTGACAAACTTGATGAAAAGAATTTCGATTCGTGGCGGGTGCAGATGAAAAGTGTCCTCATACATGCTGGACTATGGAGTATAGTGAGTGAAAAATGCTTAAAGCCTGAAGAAAATGTGACCGAATGGGAAGCGCTCGATGAAAAAGCCTTGGCCACAATTACACTAAGTGTAAAAGCGTCGCAGCTCAGCCACATTAAGCAATGCAGAACGTCCACAGAAGCATGGAAGGCTCTAGAAACTTTGCATCAGCCAAGTGGGCCAGTGCACAAGGTGTCGCTGTATAAGAAGCTTTTAAATATGAAGCTTAGTGACAGCGAAAGCATGGCAAAATATTTGAATGATTTCACATCCATTGCCGAAAAGTTATCCGAAGTCGGCATTGAAATCAAAGACGAATTAGTGACAATTATTTTACTTTCAAGTCTGCCAAAGCAGTACGAGCATTTTGTTATTGCTATGGAGACTAGAGACAGGCTGCCGACATTAACTAATTTGAAGGTAAAACTTCTAGAAGAGTCTGAACGAAAGAAACAGACAAAACGCGGTTCTGCTGAATCTGAAGGGGAATTGCAGGCTTTTGCTGTGTGGTCAAAGAATGCAGAAAGAGGGGAAAATTCAACGCACAGGAAGAGTAAAAATACGCAAAATGTCAAATGCTTTAAGTGCGGGCAGCGCGGTCATTACGCTGCAAACTGCAACACGAAGTCCAATAAGAACGATTATAAGGCAGCGAAAAGAAATGAGCATTCGTTTACGATGTTAGCAGCAGCGGACGCTGAGGTGTTCGACGACTCAACCTGGCTTCTTGACAGCGGAGCGACAGCGCATATGTGCAGTAACCGAAATATGTTTATATCACTCAAAGATCATAAAGAAAAAATTTGCTTAGCTGGAAACAATTATCTTTTCTCAGAAGGTGTGGGAGAAGTGCGTGTGAGGTCTCAAGAGAGTGACATTATTATTTACAATGTTTTGTTTGTGCCAAATATGTGCGGTAACTTTATGTCTGTCGCTAGAGCTGTAGAAAATGGACTTAAAGTGAAGTTCGATGAAAATTGCGCTAAAATAATGAAAGAAAAAGATATAATTTTAAAAGCCCTAAAGGTAAACAAACTTTTTGTGATCCGATGCGATAGCAGCAAGTGTTTTTATGCTGCGAATGAAAAGGCAGTATCATGGCATGAACGATATGGACACTTGAATTACGGTAGCCTGCAAAAATTAATGAATAAAGACATGGTTCGCGGAATGGACAAAATGACATTTACTGAAGACATTGCTTGTGAGATATGTGCAAATTGCAAAATGAGTGTGAGGCCTTTTCCGAAGAGCACAGAAAATCGAGCAAAAGACATTTTAGAATTAGTGCACACAGATGTGTGTGGTCCGTTTCGTACAAAGTCCCTGGGGGGCGCGCGTTATTTCTTAGTTTTCATAGACGATAAATCGAGACGAATGTTTGTGTATTTTCTAAAATCTAAAGAAGAAGTTTTAGAGAAATTTAAAATATTTTAAAGTTTAGTAGAACGACAAACTGAAAAAAGAATTAAGACAATCCGAAGCGATAACGGGCGTGAATTCGTCAACAAAGACTTTGATAAATTTTTGAATGAGTGTGGCATAAAACGGCAGTTGACGGTGCCGTACACGCCGCAACAAAACGGGGTTGCCGAGAGGGCGAACCGTACAATAGTGGAAATGGCACGTAGTATGTTGCTTCAGAGTGGACTTGGTGAATTTTTATGGGCAGAGGCAGTTGCTACTGCGGTGTTTTTGCGAAACAGATCGCCTACAAAGGCATTGAACAGTATGACACCTTACGAAGCTTGGTCTGGGCGAAAACCAGTTGTGAATTTTTTGAGAGTGTTCGGCTCAGAAGCTATTGCGTTAAATAAGATCAGCAAAAGTAAATTCAAGCTGAAAGGTAAAAAGTATGTTATGGTAGGTTATTCACTAACGTCGAAAGCGTACCGCTTATACGATCCTGAGCAGCGCATGGTAGTGGAGAAACGTGATGTTACGTTTTTGCCATTCAAAAAGAGTGAAATAGTAGATTTTTACGACCTGCTGTCTGCTAAAAACAATAAAGATACCACCAAGGAGAAACCTTCCGAGTCATTGAGTGAATCGGAAGCTGACTACAGCGATGATGAGTTTGAAGAGGCGAAGGCTTCGAGCGATTCTGGGAGTGATTACCAAGAAAGTTTTTGCGAATCTCCGATTCAGGAAGAGTCACCTGCGCATATTGGACGAGGAAGACCGAAGTTTGTACGTAGTGGAAAACCAGGACGCCCACGCAAAGTGTACAATACTGTCAATACGATGCAAAATGCTTGTGAAATTAAAATCCCGCAAACTGTCGCAGAGGCTGAAATCAGCCAATATTCGAATGAGTGGGCAAAGGCGATGACAGATGAGTACGACGCTCTTGTGCGAAACAAAACGTGGCAGTTAGTGGACTTACCAACTAACGAGAAGGCAATCGGGTCCAAATGGGTTTTTGCGGTCAAGCATGACCAGAATGGCGACGTGGAGCGTTTTAAGGCTCGTTTAGTCGCAAAGGGCTGCAGCCAGAAATTTGGTGTGAATTACACCGAGACATTTTCTCCAGTGGTTCGTTACGCCACTATTCGCATGGTGTTGGCGCTAGCGGCAGAGCTCAAAATGTACACTCATCAGATGGATGTTTGCAGCGCGTATCTCAACAGCGAGCTCACCGACGTGGTGTATATGAAGCAACCTGAAAAGTTTATCGCCAAGCTGTTTCCTAAGCGAGTTTTGAAGCTCAATAAGGCGATATATGGGCTGAAACAATCCGGGAGAAAGTGGAACCATAAATTGGACGAAGTTTTGAAGAAAATCGGTTTCGAGGCGTGTACTTATGAGCGGTGCCTGTACAAAATGAGTCATCAAGGTAATTTATGTCTCATAACTGTATACGTAGATGACTTGATCGTTAGTTGCCAAAACAAAAATGATCTTCTTGCGATCAAAGCACGAATTTCAAGCAGCTTCGAATGTATCGATAATGGTCCCATCTCGTATTTTTTGGGGATGGAGATCACCAGAGACGGCGAGACAGGAAGCATCTCAGTCGGGCAAGCGTTGTATATAAGAGAGATTTTAGAAAAGTATAACATGACCAGTTGTCGAGCAGCAAAGACACCTTTAGACGTGGGGTTTCAAATTGGGTGCACTAGTGAGACGTGTATTAAAGCCGATGTTACAAAGTACCAATCAGCAGTCGGTGCATTAATGTATCTCGCTAGTTGCACAAGGCCAGATATATTGCACTCAATCTCGAAACTGGCACAGCGAAATCAAAATCCACACAAAGAGCACGAATCAGGTACCAAACATATTTTACGATACCTGGCAATGACTAAAGACTACAAGTTGGTATACCGTCGTACGGGCAAGCCTATCGAAGGGTTTGTGGATGCCGATTGGGGCAGTAATAGTATCGATCGCAAGTCATACACAGAGTATGTATTCTTCTTGGGCGGTAGTTCAATATCGTGGGAGAGCAAACGCCAGAGTAGCGTAGCCCTCAGCAGCACAGAGGCAGAATACGTCGCGTTAGCAACGGCTGCGAAAGAAGCAGTATATCTACGACGTTTATTGGCAGATATTGGCGTAAGTAGCTCCGGTGACCCAGTTAGAGTTTACAGCGACAATTTGAGCGCGCAGCAATTGGCGAAAAACCCGGTTTACCACTCACGAAGTAAACATATAGATATTAAGTACCATTTTGTTAGAGATGCATTGAATAATAATTTAATTGGAATTGAATACATTTGTACAAGTGAGATGATTGCTGATGTACTTACAAAGAATTTGAACAAAATCAAACATGAAAAATTTGTAAAACTTTTAGGTTTTAATGCAAGTTCTATGTAAACGACCTACTCGTGTTGAGGAAGAGTGATGAAAAAGTAATCGGTTTAAAGTTACAACACGAATAGATCGTTCCCTATAATGCAACTCTGCTTCAAGATTTTCTTCTCTTTCCTTTTCATCTTTTTGTATAACATATTTAGTCTTTGAATAAACGCCATTGTACTTAAACGTGTTTTTCTTGATTACGATTCTCGGCTCTGCCCAACAATGTTATATAGAAAATAAATTTCTAAATAACAGGTATTAGAAAAACCTGAATACACCATTTTAATGCAATTCTAATTTAACCAAATACAAAAAATTAAATAAAAATATCGAACAGAGAAAATTGTGTACAGGACTTGAACCTGAGTCAAATATGGGATGATGTACTGCATACACAATACGTCTTTCACGATTGCGCTAATCTATAATTATATATATATACGCAGTTATGAAGCAAATAAAAGACGGGTTGTCAAGGATTTATCCTGAAGAAACTTCAGAATATTTTAATTTGAAAATTTTTGGCGGTTATAAAAGCATCCTTCAAGAACGTAACAAAATTTTTTATTTATGAAAATGTTGATTATAGAGCGCGCTGCAGGCGATTTCTGGAACCTCCTTTAAAAAAGGACGATTTACGGTCTACATCGTAACTCAGGATTGGATTATCTGAAATCAAAAAACCAAACAAATTTTGTTAATATATTAGATTATCTAGTAATTAATCGTTCGGCTAATCAAAATAGTGAATTTTCACAAAATGGCAGCTTTTAAAAGAAATGATTTCGATTTTTACGTTAAAATTTGGCCGTAAATTGATTATAAAATGGAAAATAAGTATCAGATTTACAAAAGGAACGATTAATTACTAGAAAATGTATCTTTAAAGATTGAGTTAAAACGGTTGACCGATCAAACAAGCCGTTTTCGAGATATCGTGTACACCGACTTGAAAAATGCCGTTTTGAAAAAAACACGTTTAAAGTTTCAATACCTACCTTAAAACGTGCCGAGGCATCTCTATATATTTAGGTATAACTCCGAAAGTATTGCTTAGATCTACTTCAAATTTCGTGCGTATACTTTTGAATATATGTACATTACAAAAATGCAATAAAAAAATCGATTTTTTTGAAAGTCATAACTGCGTATAACCCCTTAATTAGAATTGATTTAAAATAGTGTATTCAGGTTTTTCTAATACCTGTTATTTATAAATTTATTTTCTATATAAAATTACTCTTACTTCTTTTTAATTGATTTAAATGTAAAACAGCCATAAAGGCAATGCATATGAATGTGCATTCATATATAATATGTATGTATGCATTTATTCTCTTCAGTCAAATCTGAACTACTTATGTAAATACACATATTGATGAGAAAATGTTCTAATATCCGTGGAAGCATCCAGAAAGCCAAACGCGCTTACAGGCATATGTATATAAATATATAGAAATACATATATAAGTTAGTGGAACATGTTAACTTATTAATTCATTCAGAGAATAGTAAGAGTGATAACAACAAGAGTTGAAGGAGAACGAAGCTACCTACAACTATAACCAGTGGTTATTTACCACGCTTATGATCTTCATTCATTTGCACACGACACGCTAAGCGACAGATAAGTAGTAAGAGCGAATGAGAACGAAGCTGCAACTACAACTATATGAATGATCTTCATTGATTGCAAAGGACAAATTGCGGGAATGGAAAAGGTTTTGCACACGGCAAGCTGAAGCGGTAGATAAATTCCTGGAAAATGTTATTTGATGGAATTAGCAAAAACATATTTTCGATTAACGGTTAGCAAAATTGGATAGGCTTAGCTTAAGTAAAATATTGTAAAAGAAGTACAGTATAAGATCGGCTTTGAAAGTGATCGGTTTGTAAAAATAAAATTATCAAATAAATTGAATTGTTTAATTGGCGCCCAACGTGGGGCCTGTCGCAAAAAATTTTCAACCGTAAGAGGACTACATAAAAGTACAGTTCCAAATCGAGAAACAGCCGGCAGGATAAGGACCTCACTTGCTGAAGGATATAAAAATTAAACGGACCAGAACTTTGCAAGAGATCAACTCCAAGAATTATCAAAAAGAATTTTTGTAAGTAAATATTCAAGATTATTTCTTGTTGTGATTTTTTTGTGATGTGATTTGGATTTCAATTTGAAAATAAATTTTTGATATTAAATATAAATTTGAACTACAAAGTGATTTTACCAATAAATTTTGGAAGAAATAAATAACTAGATACGCTTTTTGAATACTAATACTTTTGTAATTTTCGAAAAACTTTTGTTTAAGTTGTAATTTGAATACTTAAAAAATACCTAAGTAACATTTTTGGATATATTATTTTCCATTTTCGTTTATGTGCTCAGAATCTTGTAAAATCGCGTAACTTTTCTAAAAATTTTTTTTCATTGACCCACATATATCGTTTAAGGCGATAAGGTTTTGGTGCTTTAAAAAGAATTAATAGTAAGTATAAAGGAAGTAAGCTAAAATGAGTGTTACACGTGAACAAGTGTTAGAATTAGTAAGGAATTGTTATGAGGAGGCTAGGAACGGATTTTCAGAGGAAATTAATCGCCTCTCCGAAGCTCTCAATCGTTTAGCTCCACCCAGCGTAGAAACTTATTTGCCCGTCGCCATTGATCCTAGTGTTAGTTCAGATAATACGAGCTTAGATTTAATAAAGTCTCTTCCGGAATTCAAGGGCGATACTTCTGCATACCCTGCTTGGCGATCTGCGGCTCATTTCGCTAAGAATTACTATAAGCCAAATTCTGAAAAATATTATGTAGCTATGGGAATATTCAGAAACAAAATAACAGAATCTGCTAACACATCTCTTTCATCTTTCAACACAGTGCTTAATTTTAAAGCTACAATCGCAAGATTAGATCAAACCTATGCCGACAAAAGACCGTTTTACGTGTTAGAAAATGAAATGAGTATTTTGAGACAGGGTAATTTACAAATAACGGAGTATTTCGATAAAGTTGACAAGCAATAGGGCAAGAGAAAATGCACTTCGTGTATTTATTTCGGGTCTTCGTAGGCCACTATGTGACATACTTTTTTCCACTAGGCCAAAGGATCTCCCCACTGCCCTTGCAGTTGCCCAAGAGCTTGAAACCAGCCATAAGAGGTACGACTTTGCCAGCACATTTGCTGCGGGAACGTCGGTAAAGCCGAATATCTCAGTTACTCCTCAATATCGGCAGCCATTTCATTCTAATCAGCAAAATTTTCGCGCTTATTCTAATAGTGTTTGTGGAAAAGGTAATTGAAAAAGATTTAGGATCTACTGTTTTGATAGATGGCACTAGAATTCACAAAAGCAATTTACGCTAAAAAATTATACAGAAATGTATTGTTGCCTCGATGAAAGGGGATTATCTGAGAAAGGCTAAGCAAGTGATTGATTTCGAAGCAAAACCAACAAGCATTTAAACTTGAATATTTACCATTATGGTTTAATACCTATGTATGAAAAAATGTATAAAAAATTTAAATGTTGTTTAAACTAATTTAATATTTTTAAATCAAATTCTGTAAGTGTTAAAAGCTAATCTTAAATGCCTACGTGTGACCGCTCACGCAAACTTGTTGATAAAAGGAAGTATGCATTGTGACAACCAAAACTTACGTGTACCTGCATTACATACATGCCAATAACCGCTTTTACCTAAAGATTTCACTACGCACACAATCTCGCTATCGAACCGCGGACGTTCCGATATTGCAAGGGGGGATAGTTAGAATAGATAGAACGTGTTAACTTCCCCAACTTATTAATTCATTCAGAGAATAGTAAGAGTGATAACAACAAGAGTTGAAGGAGAACGAAGCTACCTACAACTATAACCACGCTTATGATCTTCATTCATTTGCACACGGCACGCTAAGCGACAGATAAGTAGTAAGAGCGAATGAGAACGAAGTTGCAACTACAACTATATGAATGATCTTCATTGATTGCAAAGGACAAATTGCGGGAATGGAAAAGGTTTTGCACACGGCACGCTAAAGCGGTAGATAAATTCCTGGAAAATGTTATTTGATGGAATTAGCAAAAACATATTTTCGATTAACGGTTAGCAAAATTGGATAGGCTTAGCTTAAGTAAAATATTGTAAAAGAAGTACAGTATAAGATCGGCTTTGAAAGTGATCAGTTCGTAAAAATAAAATTATCAAATAAATTGAATTGTTTAATTTATACAAGCCTTCAACGAACGCAAAATGTATGCATATAAAAAACAACAACTGCGACCGCCTTCTTGTCCGTCAGTGAAAAGATGGGATATGTATACCCTATGAGCAAAAAGAACCGGGAAGGTGATGTTGACTGTTTTCTTCGATTGCCAAGCCACAGTCCACCATGAGTACCTTCCATCGGGCCAGACAGTCAATAAAGAATATTATTTATCCGTTTTGAAAACTTTGAGAGATGCTGTATGTTGCAAACGGCCGAAAATGTGAGCAAACAATTCTTGGATTTTGCGAGATAATAACGTGCCATCGCACCGATCAAAAAGATCAAAGAGAATACGACGAAGGAGCTGAAGGCCATGTCGGCCTGCCGGGGGTGTTTGGAGGACTGGGTTAAACGTTGGCACATGTGTGTTGCTTCAGACGGGTCATATTTTGAAGGAGATAATATAAATTTGCCTGAAATTTAACTCTGTTTTGTTTTATTTAAACATTTCCGGTACTTTTTGATCATAGGGTACATATATGCGGCTTTGCGAACAGAAATGTGTGATTCGCTGGATTTGTTCAAGGAATCTAAGTCGCATTAACTCGCGACTGTCGAACAGTTAGAAGACATATTTACATACATAAGTTATCGTCCGGAAAATTGGACGATGGAAAAAAAACACAATTTTCTTGGTCGAAAGACCTTTATTCTGTAAATTCCAACTTACAACTCAAAGCTTAATTACTAAATCTGTCCTTAATATAGCTTATTTCTACTTGTGTCAGCATTTTTGACAATTGCTTTACATCGGCGCATGCCGGATGTTTATTGCTTAAACTAATATTTATTGATTTTGCTGATCGAAGTGTCAGTATATTTGGATATTGTGATTTTTATTGCTAAAGCTAGTTTCAGCATTTTTGACAATTGCTTTACATCGGCGCATGGCGGATGTTTATTGCTTAAACTAATATTTATTGATAAAGCTAATTTTGCTGATCGAAGTGTCAGCATATTAGGATATTGAGATTTTTATTGCTAAAGCTAGTTTCAGCATTTTTTACAATTGCTTTACATCGGCGTATGGCGGATATTTATTGCTTACATTGTTGCGTTTGTTTATTCAGCATCTGGGATGTCGCAATTGCGTTACGGGTATTGCTATAACTTAAGTGGTGCTAACTCCTCCGCCGCTAAAAACGGACGTCCCCGTTCGTTCAAACTAATAGCATACGGTTAAGGATTCTGCAGTGAATTTAGGCGTTTCTTGGGTTGCGACCCCTTTGCTGTCGGTTACATTGACGTCGACTTTGTAACTCGATGGCTCTATTGGTTTCGCTTTAATAAATGTTTCTATGGTCAATTTGATGACTACTCCTGCTATTAAAATAATGCTAATTATGGTTAGCGAAAAATTTGTTATTAAGGCTGTTGCATGGGCTGTCTGTAATGAATTTAACTTTTTTGTATTATTGATATGGAGTTCTTTCATCATCTCTAAGCTAAGTATCTCTTCTTCTATATTTGAGGGAATATTTGACTGTAATATGGCTGGCAATGGCTTATTGGTAAGTATCTCGTTAAAGGAGTATTTCTGATTATCTACGAAAACTGTAGAATTATGGTATTGTACTGCGTATGACCCGTCAAGGGTGATATTCTGGTTGTCAATTTCGATTGAACCTTTGTATTGATTAAGTAAAATTATACCTGGTGTTATGACTTCTACTGAAGGAATGTGGTGATTATTAATTAACGTGCATTCTGCTGGTTTGCTCTTAAGGAGTTGTGGGATACAGGTAGTGTTACTAATATCTATTATACTTTTATTATTACAAATTCTTAAATTATTATTTTCTTTACATTTTAGTTTAACAGCAAACATTTTTTTGTTACAAGTAATAATATCCTCGTATGGGATTTTATTGATATATTTATTCTTTTTTATTGGTTTGATTGTGACTGAATTACAAATTTCCTCATTAGTTAGTGGTATGCTGACAATATAAAATATCATAGAACTATTTGTAACTATCTTTATATCTCCTAGTTCTAAAGATTCCTCAGCATTATTTAATGTGAGGTTATTACTTATAAATACCGATTTGATTATTTCTAATTCCTCGTTTGATAAAATGTATGAATTAACAATTCCGGCCTTAGCCCAATGAATTGCATAATCTATATTTATGAATTCTTCTCTTATGATCCTAAGTTTATATTTTAATTCTATTGCAAAATTTGTTTATATGTCCTTATTGGTTTGGACAACTTTCAAGATTTTATTTGAAAATGCTGTTATGTTACTTATTCTATCAAAAATTATTTTATTTATAGTTACTTGCTTATTATTGTTTTCTATTACGTTATTTATTTGGTTCTCTAAGACGATAAGGTCGTCATGATCGGGGTTTCCAGCGATCCATTTCCATACTTTTCCTATTTCATCTATAGACTTTCTAAATCTTTTGGGCTTAAGTCTCTTTAATTGTGTTTGTGTAAGATTTAATTCATTAATAAGGATGGGTAAGAGGGGATTTTCGGGAGTTATTTTGGACTTGATGGTTCTGCTTATTTCATTTAAGGTTTCCTGACATGCTTCCAAATCTATTTTGTGTATTATTCTGTAAGTTCCGGTTTGAATTTTTGTCAGTCCTGTGTCGAATGTCGCCAGTTGTGAGTTCGTGTAGTCTATAATTTTGAAGTCTGCGTACACAAAGTGTACAAGAAATCTGTAAGGAAAGAAGAACCTGTTTACTATCGTCTAATATTGCTTTTGTGTACTGTTCGTCCTTCCTCTGTGATCACTATACTGGATTTGTCCTCTTTTACTATTTCTTTCTTGTATTTTGCTGTAATTTTTGATCCTTAGCGTTTGTTTATCCTAACATAGATTATGTCTCCTGGGGCGTATATTATGTTTTTGGGTTCTCGCGTTTTGCTGTGGATAGTTAAGTCCTTTGCTTGTTTTTTTCGAAGGATTTCTATATTTTCTTGTCGTGAATTCTCATATTGTTCTGGGTTTATTGAAACACGTCTACCAAAAAATACTTCTAGAGGTCTTTTTCCTGTCGTGGAGTGTATGGAGTAGTTGTATTCGTATGTACATCGATCTAATAGTTCTTGAAAGGAACGGTGTGTGCTTTCTGCTTTGAGACAACACATAATTTCAGATAGAGTGGAGTGAAATCTTTCCACTTGTCCGTTAACTGTGCTTGCATATGGGGGGGTTTTAAAAATTATAATTCCAAGTTGGTCTTCTACCATAAAATGTATAGAAGCTGAGTTTAAAGACTTTTCATTGTCGATAACTATTGTTTTTTTTACACCGAAGGCGAAAAGTATCTGTCGTAGGGGTTCTCTGATATCTTCTATTGCTTTTGACTCTATTATTTCGACTTGAGCGTATTTGGAGAATTTATCCACTGCTGTTAGGACTAGCTTTTTTTCTGTATTGTAAATGTCTATATGTACTATTTCTCCGGGATACTGAGGTATTGGGGTTTCCAGTATGTGTGGTTTATTTGGGTTACGGTCATACTTATTTTCTTTGCAAATTTTGCAATGTTTAATTATGTTTTCTATTTTAGCTCTCATTTTTGGAAAGTAGCATCTCTGTATAAGTTGTTTTTTATTTTCGTCTCTATTTCTGTGGGCTCGTTTATGTTCCTTTAATATTTCCTCATTTTGTGTATCTTCGTTTACCAAGTCTTCTACTTTTGTTTGGGTATAACGAATTTTATAATTGGAAAATTGAAGTGGGTAAATTTCCTGAATCTTCCCCATTATTTCTTCGGAGGTAAATATGCCATTTATTACCGAAGGATTTAGGTAGCGTTTCAGTAGTGCAGTTAGATTTTCTATTGAATAGTTTGGTTTAATTATTATATGCTTATGGTAGGTTGGGAATGGAATTTTAAACTGATAGCTGTCTTCGTCTCCTAGTGAGATCCAAAGTTGATTTTTAAAGGCATTTATAGGTCCTTCTACTGCTGGGATTAGATTGTGAGATGAGCTTTCGTCGGAGTGTGTAGCGACTGATAGGGAATTTATTTCGAATGGTCTTGATAACGTATCAGCAACTACGTTAGATTTTCCGGGTTTGTATTTAATTTCATAGTTGTACTCTTCCAAAATTGCTTTCCAACGTTTTAATTTAGAATTATTATTTTTATTGCTTAGGGCGTAAGTGAGTGGCTGATGATCTGTATGAATAATTACTTTTGCTGTACCATATAGATAATTTCTAAAGGAATTTAGTGCCCAAATTAATCCGAGCATCTCCTTTTCATTTACTGCGTAGTTTTCTTCTGCTTTGTTCAATGTTCTTGATATAAAGGTTATCGGTTTTCCGTTCTGTTCTAAGACCGCGCCTATGGCATATTTTGAGGCATCAGTGGTCAGGTCAAACTCTTTGCTATAATCAGGATATTGAAGTACTACATCTTTGGATATCAGGGTGGACTTTATTTTATTAAATGCTGCCTTCGTTTTTTCATCTAAGTTTATTTGGATTTTCTTTGAACTGCTTTTGGACATTCTTCCTTCTTCGCCTCGAAGTAAGGATGTTAACGGCTTTGCTAACTTAGCATAATCTTTGATAAATCGTCTATAATATCCAGATAGGCCTAAGAAGGATCTTAAGTCCTTGATCGTCTGAGGGTAGGGGAAGTTGGCTATTGCTTGTACTTTGGAGAAGAACTCGACTTGTTTTTTAAAGAATTCGCATTTGTCGACTTGTACTTTCATGTTTGCTTTTGTAAGAGTATCAAAAATTGTATCTATGTGTTCGGAATGTTCTTTTTCATTTTTGCCAAATATAATAATATCATCTATATATACATAGCATATACGTCCAATATGTTCTCTTAGTATGTCGTCCAATGTCCTTTGGAAAATGGATTGGGCATTTTTCAAACCAAATGGCAGTCTGGTGAACTCGTATTTTCCGTTGTTCACGGAAAAAGCTGTCTTCTCCACGCCAGATTCCTTAAGAGGAATTTGGTGGAAACCGCTTTTTAGGTCAATCACAGGGAATATTCGATTTTCTCCTAGCTGAGAGAGAACCTCATTTATTTCAGGTATCGGGTACCTATCTGCAATTGTGACTGCATTTAATTTTCTGTAATCAATAACCATTCGGAATTTCTTTTCGCCAGAAGCGTCGTTTTTTTTGGGTACGATCCAGACAGGTGAGTTGTAGGGTGACCTTGATTTCCGTATGATTCCGTCTTCCAATAACTTTTTTACTTGGTCCTCGACCTCTTGTTTAAGGCTGGTGGGGTATGGGTAGGATTTTGAGTATATGGGTGTGTCGGAAGTAGTACGTATTTCTGCTACTACTTTTGTTGTGTATGTCAATTTTTCGTTTGGTTCCGAGAATAAGTTGCGGTGTTTTTGCGTTATCTGTCGTATTTTGTCTTTACCTATCGTTGCCATTGTTTCGTCTTGAATTTGTATTGCATTTACATTCTGTATCTTATGCTGTCTGAGATGGATTCTTCTTGTATTTGCTATAAGCATGAAATTTTCTTTGGAATGTATGACCGCTGAGAGTTCTTTTAGGCTGTCGTTCCCTAATATTGCATGGAATGTTTTTAGTGTGGGTAGCAGGAAAAATTTAAGTCTGCAATCTTCTAAATTAAAAAGGTTTAAAAAGGTGTGGTGGGTAATTTTTATTCTTCCTCCGACTGAGTTAGCAAAGAAAGGCTTTTCGTTTTTCGTATATTTTTTTACTAAATTGCATTGTATATAATTTCTGTTTGATCCTGTATCTACTAGAATGTTTAGTATGTCGCCGCTCTTCGTCTTACATCTGAAGTACGGTAACGAAGAGCTGTTTAGTCTAAAAAATGTACGTCCGTCAGGTCGTGGGTCTCTTCCATATTGTAGTCTGTCGGCTGGCCGTTATCATATTCGTCATAGTATTGGTCCTCATAGTTTTGGTCGTTTGTGGTTTCGTCAGAACTAATATGAAAGTTCCTTTGAACTTTCGTGGGGGGGTGGTTTATCATTGATGCATTTGGTGGGCGTTTACCTGGTTCGTGTGGTTTGGGCGGTTTGTATAGTTTACTGCTTTCGTCCTGATGCTTTCGTCCACATCCATAGGTTGAGGTAGTTTAGGTGGTCTTGGAGGGGGGTGGTTTTGTTGTTGGTTATAGGGATTTTGTGATTGGTAATAGGGATTTTGTGGTTGGTAATAGCGATTTTGTGGTTGGTAATAGGGATTTTGTGGTTGGTATCTATTGTATAGGTTTAATTGGTTTTGATTTTGTTGTCTATAGTTTGGATGAGGGTGAGGTATATGGGCTAGTTCGGAGTAGAATCTTAATTGTGAGTGTGTAGGTTGCACATATCTTGGGGTGGGAAGCTGTTGTCTAGGGATAGAAGAATTAAAGGTTTGATTTCTGAGGGTTGGTTGTGGTATCTGATTGTTTGCATGCTGCGCTCTAAAGCTCTGGTTTTCTAGTTTGAGGCAAAGGTGTAGGGCCTCTGGAAGGCTCTTCGGCTCTTTTATGCCTAGGAGTCTGGGAAGATCTCCAGAAAGTCCTCTGATGAAGGTATCGAGGGCTTTAGCGCGGTAGTTATCTGTTAATAGATGGACTGCCTCTTCTCCTATTTCCATGCATCCTATTTTATTAAGGATCAGGGATAAATGGCTATAAACTTTCTGGTAGAATTCGTTAATCGTCATTCTTCCTTGAATGAGACACGTCATCTGGTATTCCAGGGTGCCTATATCGCGTTTGTCTGCGTAGTGGGTAGTTAAACAGCGGGAGATTGCTGTCCAATCTAAAGGTGTGTTGTACGATTCAAGGGCTATATCCGCTTTTCCTATAATTTTGTTTCGGATCACATTTAGGATACCGAAGTATCTAGGAGTGCCTTTTGAGGGTTCGTATATCCTCAAAATACGTTCAACGCTTTTTTTCCATGAACTAAATTCGGAGGCGTTTCCTGAAAATTCTCGTAGTGAACGTACTACGTCAGGAATTTTGTCCATTTCATTCATGTTGTTCCTAAATTGTTCCTCTATTGTTTGGTCTGTTATTATGGGGGGGCTGTTATTGTTAAGGACATTTTGTATAAGATGAGCTCCATTGGATTCTATGGTTTCCCTAATCATATTCCTAATGATAGCTAAGTCTGGGGAAATTTGGGGGTTTGGGGGTGGAGGTGGTGCGACTAGCACTGGTGGCCTAATCAGATTGCTTGGGTTTGCCATAGTTTATTATTTAATACTCGTTCAAAAAAAAGATAAAATTTTTACATTAGCAACAGGTTTTCAGTAAACACTTGTAGTTGCTTTATAATTCCATTATTTATTTTGTTTTTACAAAAATGGAAAATATTTGAATGTTTGAGAAATTTTATTTCCTCTATTAATGTTACGCGATTTAGTATTTTAAATTTAATTATTTTTTCTTTTTTACTATTGTAGGATTTAGAAATTTTGATTTGCTGTGGGAATATTCCTCGCTTGAATTTTATTCTTCGCTTTCCGTTTCTTCTAACTATTTGAAAAAATTTCATACTACTTTCGCAATTTCTTTCAGCTAAAATATTATCAAGTTAGGCACGATTTAATTTACATTTTCCAATTTATATTCTTACAGTAATCTCAGCTATGTGAGTTAAATTCTTAAATCTAATGTATTATGTTATATTATATAATCTATTGTATTCTTACAGTAGTCTCAGCTGCATTCGGGTGTCGGCAAGTGTGCTTGGTCCTGTTTTCCGTGGGTACTGAGGGGCACTAGGCTTGCTCCTTGCTGATGACGAAGTTGTTGTCCGGGCTGGCTTTGTCTGGCTTGTCGTTGGGGCGTCGGGGAAGTTCCACGTTCCCTTTCACGCCTCTCTATGTTGATTTCTTCTTCAAAGTTTTTTTTGTGGCACTTTATTTTGTAGCTTTTAGAAAAAATTTTGTGGCACTTTATTTCTGTAGTTTTTAGAAAAAATTTGTGGCACTTTCTTCTTGTAGCTTAGTGGCACTTTATTTCTGAAGTTTTTAGAAAAAATTTTGTGGCACTTTCTTCTTGTAGCTTAGTGGCACTTTATTTCTGAGGTTTTAGAAAAATTTTGTGGCACTTTATTCTTGTAGCTTAGTGGCACTTTATTTCTGCAACAACTTTAGCGAGACGCTGCCAAGCTTATTTGACTCGGGCGCCAGTTATCGTCCGGAAAATTGGACAATGGAAAAAAAAACACAATTTTCTTGGTCGAAAGACCTTTATTCTGTAAATTCCAACTTACAACTCAAAGCTTAATTACTAAATCTGTCCTTAATATAGCTTATTTCTACTTGTGTCAGCATTTTTGACAATTGCTTTACATCGGCGCATGCCGGATGTTTATTGCTTAAACTAATATTTATTGATTTTGCTGATCGAAGTGTCAGTATATTTGGATATTGTGATTTTTATTGCTAAAGCTAGTTTCAGCATTTTTGCCAATTGCTTTACATCGGCGCATGGCGGATGTTTATTGCTTAAACTAATATTTATTGATAAAGCTAATTTTGCTGATCGAAGTGTCAGTATATTTGGATATTGAGATATTTATTGCTAAAGCTAGTTTCAGCATTTTTTACAATTGCTTTACATCGGCGTATGGCGGATGTTTATTGCTTACATTGTTGCGTTTGTTTATTCAGCATCTGGGATGTCGCAATTGCATTACGGGTATTGCTATAACTTAAGTAGTGCTAACTCATATAAGGGTACATACATACATACGGAGCCGCGGCCACTCGACATGACAAAAATTCAAGATTTATCAAATATTGGCAAATAATTCCACGCGAAATATTCCAATATTGACTATTTTCGAATGGTCGAAAATTGGCATATGGGCGACTCGTTTAATGAATGAAATTGAAATATGAGCTCGAACTTATGAATGAACTTTTTGTTTTTGTTCTAAATTGTTCAGCGCCGTCGCTGATAGAATCATGGCCCCTGCGACTGCGTCTACGAATGTATTTGTTTTTGTAGTCGCTAGGCTTAGATTTTAGATTTGGGCGAGATGCGCATGTGAGGTATGTGTTTTTGTTGTGTTCTAGAACATTTTAGAATGTGTGGTGGCAAAGCGGCCATCGCGTTGCGCTTGCTGTTGCTTTTGCGTCTATCAAAGTATTGTGTTTTTGTAAGTACAATATTAGGAATATCGACTGGTGAAAGACAAAAGTACACGGAAGCAAGAAGTGAGCGCTGTGCTCGCGCATATACATATGCATGAATGTATGAACGTGCATGGATGTAGTAACATATGAATGCAATTATTTTGTAGGAAGTTTAGAAGGCAAGTAGGTATATATGTATGTATATATGCTAGGACATAAAGTGGGTATATATACATACATAGAGCAGAATTATTTTTGCACTTGTTAGGAACAAACTCGTTCACTAGTGCGTATGTGTATTTGATTTCTTGTAAGAATGTGATGTACTGTGGCATGTGTACATATGTACATAAGTCAAGGTTATTGGGCATACATGCATATGTACATATGTATGAAAGGAAGATGATGTTCTTGCGCTTGTGCATTATTGTTTTTCATATACAAATGTACATACATACAAATGTATGTAAATGCTGTCGAATACATAAACTATAAATTGACATACAATATAAAATAAGTGTTGATTTATCTTAAACCGTTCTTTTTTTCTGAATGCAAATACCTCCTATTGACATGTACATACATATTATGTACTTATGTATATTATCATATACCATCATTTATTTACATATAAAGGATACGTTCATTTATGTACATATGTGTGTAATGAAAAACTTCATGAATTACTTTCAGAACTTTATTAAAATTTATTCGCGTCGCGCGCATGCACAAAACCTTTTGTTCACAACGCAGGCGCAGAAATAAACGCTCTGCGTAGTTATCCTCCCCACGTGACTCGCCATCAATTCTCGGTGGAAGTTTTTTTTTTTTTCGTTTTTAAATTTTTTTTTTAATGTAATCGTAAAAACATTTGTAATAAATTTTATGTATCATTTCAAAAGTAACAAAATGGTAAAAGAATAAGCAGTCGAAGAAATAAACGCACCGCCTATTTTTCCTCGCCACATGTTAGACTCGATTTCAATTCCCGGCGCAAACTCTTTTTTATAAATTTTTTTTTTTTAATTCGTTTTTTTTAATGTAATTGAAAAAAAAAATTATGTAATAAATTTTACGTATTCGCTTATTATTTCAAAAATACGAAAATAGTAAAAACTTAATTGGTTTAATGTCGAGGTGAGAAATGTGTTGTGTGTTGAGGTGAAAGATGTGTGGTGTTTCTAATTTTTGTGTGGGCAATTTTCGGTGTGCTAAATTCCCTTACTTCAAATCTCAATTGTACTAAAAAAAGCTCACAGTAACATTTGCACATCCTCATTGCATTAACATTCTCTGTTCATACTAATTGCATTAAAATTCTCTGGTATTAGCAGAGAATGTTAATGCAATGAGAAGGTGCAAATGTGAGCTTTTTTTAGTACAATTGAGATTTCAAAGATTTGTAGTAAGGGAATTTAACACACCGAGTTTATAGACACCTCACTGACTTTTCCCCACACAAAAATTAGAAACACCACTCATCTTTCAGCTCAACACACAACACATTTCTCACCTCCACATTAAACCAATTAAATTTTTACTATTTTCGTATTTTTGAAATAATAAGCGAATACGTCAAATTTATTACATAATTTTTTTTTCAATTACATTAAAAAAAAAAACGAATTTAAAAAAAAATATTAATAAAAACAAGTTTGCACCGGGAATTGATATCGAGTCTAACATGTGGCGAGGAAAAATAGGCGGTGCGTTTATTTCTTCGACTGCTTATTTTTTTACCATTTGATTACTTTTGAGATGATAAGCGGATACATAAAATTTATTACAAATTTTTTTACAATTACATTAAAAAAAAAAATTGTAAAACGAAAAAAAAAAAATTTGCGCCGAGAATTGATGGTGAGTCACGTGGGCAGGATAAATACGCAGAGCGTTTATTTCTGCGCCTGCGTTGTGAACAAAAGGTTTGCGATGTCTACGTAGATATGTATGCGCGCGACGCGAATAAGTTTTTCATTACATACATTCATAAATGAACGTATACATAAATGATGGTATATGACAATATACATACATAAAATGTATGTACAAGTCAATAGGAGGTATTTGAATTCAGAAAAAAAGAACGGTTTAAGATAAATCAACACTTATTTTATATTGTTTATGTATTCGACTGCATTTACATACATATGTATGTATGTACATTTGTATATGAGAAACAATAATGCACAAGCGCAAGAACATCATCTTCCTTTCATACATATGTACATATGCATGTATGCCCAATAACGTTGACTTATGTATGTACACATGTCACAGCACATCACATTCTTACAAGAAATCAAATACACTTACGCACTAGTGAACGAGTTTCTTTCTAACAAGTGCAAAAACAATTCTGCTCTATGTATGTATATACATATACCCACTTTATGTCCTAGCATATATACATACATATGCATATACCTACTTGCCTTCTAAATTTCCTACAAAATAATTGTATTCATATGTTACTATATACATACATCCATGCACGTTCATACATTCATGCATATATGCGCGAGCACAGCGCTCCCTTCTTGCTTCCGTGTACTTTTGTCTTTCACCAGTCGATATTCCTAATATTGTACTTACAAAAACACAATACTTTGATAGACGTAAAAGCAACAGCAAGGGAAACACGATGGCCGCTTTGCCACCACACATTCTAAAATGTTCTAGAACACAACAAAAACACATACCTCACATGCGCATGTCGCCCAAATCTAAAATCTAAGCCTAGCGACTACAAAAACAATTTACATTCGTAGACGCAGTCGCAGCGGTCATGATGCTATCAGCGACGGCGCTGAACAATTTAGAACAAAAACAAAAAGTTCATTCATAAGTTCGAGCTCATATTTCAACTTCATTCATAAAACGAGCCGCCCATATGCCAATTTTCGCGACCATTCGAAAATAGTCAATATTGGAATATTTCGCGTGGAATTATTTGCCAATATTTGATAAATCTTGAATTTTTGTCATGTCGAGTGGCCGCGGCTCCGTATGTATGTATGCACCCTTATATGTATGTAAATATGTCTTCTAACTGTTCGACAGTCGCGAGTTAATGCGTCTTAGATTCCTTGAACAATTCCAGCGAATCACACATTTCTCTCCGCAAAGCCGCATATATGTACCCTATGATCAAAAAGTACCGGGAATGTTTAAATAAAACATAACAGAGTTAAATTTCAGGCAAATTTATATTATCTCCTTCAAAATATGACCCGTCTGAAGCAACACACATGTGTCAACGTTTAACCCAGTCCTCCAAACAACCCCGGTAGGCCTACATGGCCTTCAGCTCCTTCGTCGTATTCTCTTTGATCTCTTTGATCGGTGCGATGGCGCGTTATCATCACGCAAAATCCAAGAATTGTTTGCTCACATTTCCGGCCGTTTGCAACATACAGCATCTCTCAAAGGCTTCAAAACGGATAAATAATATTATTTATTGACTGTCTAGCCCGATGGAAGGTACTCATGGTGGACTATGCCTTGGCAATCGAAGAAAACAGTCAACATCACCTTCCCGGTTCTTTTTGCTCATAGGGTATACATATCCCATCTTTTCACTGACGGACAAGAAGACGGTCGTAGTTGTTGTTTTTTATATGCATATATTTTGAGTTCGTTGAAGGTTTGTATATATTTATATACATATGCCTGTAAGCGCGTTTGGCTTTCTGGATGCATCCATGGATATTAGAATATTTTCTCATCAATATGTGTATGTAAGTAGTTCAGATTTGACTGAAGATATTAAATATAGGAATGCACATTCATATGATTGCCTTTATGGCTGTTTTACATATAAATCAATTCAAACGAAGTATGAATAATGTTTGATGAAAAAGTAATCGGTTTAAAGTTACAACACGAATAGATCGTTCCCTATAATGCAACTCTGCTTCAAGATTTTCTTCTCTTTCCTTTTCATCTTTTTGTATAACATATTTAGTCTTTGAATAAACGCCATTGTACTTAAACGTGTTTTTCTTGATTACGATTCTCGGCTCTGCCCAACATAGGTTATGGGCCCAGGGCACGGTTCGGGAGAAGGTTGCTAAAAGTTTTACGTGCAAAGACTCCGTGAAAACGTATTTCGGAAATTAATAAGAAAATTGAAAGCGTGTGTGTCGCGTTTGAAAGACAGATAACAATATGAATTCGCTATATCAAATTGACAAACTTGATGAAAAGAATTTCGATTCGTGGCGGGTGCAGATGAAAAGTGTCCTCATACATGCTGGACTATGGAGTATAGTGAGTGAAAAATGCTTAAAGCCTGAAGAAAATGTGACCGAATGGGAAGCGCTCGATGAAAAAGCCTTGGCCACAATTACACTAAGTGTAAAAGCGTCGCAGCTCAGCCACATTAAGCAATGCAGAACGTCCACAGAAGCATGGAAGGCTCTAGAAACTTTGCATCAGCCAAGTGGGCCAGTGCACAAGGTGTCGCTGTATAAGAAGCTTTTAAATATGAAGCTTAGTGACAGCGAAAGCATGGCAAAATATTTGAATGATTTCACATCCATTGCCGAAAAGTTATCCGAAGTCGGCATTGAAATCAAAGACGAATTAGTGACAATTATTTTACTTTCAAGTCTGCCAAAGCAGTACGAGCATTTTGTTATTGCTATGGAGACTAGAGACAGGCTGCCGACATTAACTAATTTGAAGGTAAAACTTCTAGAAGAGTCTGAACGAAAGAAACAGACAAAACGCGGTTCTGCTGAATCTGAAGGGGAATTGCAGGCTTTTGCTGTGTGGTCAAAGAATGCAGAAAGAGGGGAAAATTCAACGCACAGGAAGAGTAAAAATACGCAAAATGTCAAATGCTTTAAGTGCGGGCAGCGCGGTCATTACGCTGCAAACTGCAACACGAAGTCCAATAAGAACGATTATAAGGCAGCGAAAAGAAATGAGCATTCGTTTACGATGTTAGCAGCAGCGGACGCTGAGGTGTTCGACGACTCAACCTGGCTTCTTGACAGCGGAGCGACAGCGCATATGTGCAGTAACCGAAATATGTTTATATCACTCAAAGATCATAAAGAAAAAATTTGCTTAGCTGGAAACAATTATCTTTTCTCAGAAGGTGTGGGAGAAGTGCGTGTGAGGTCTCAAGAGAGTGACATTATTATTTACAATGTTTTGTTTGTGCCAAATATGTGCGGTAACTTTATGTCTGTCGCTAGAGCTGTAGAAAATGGACTTAAAGTGAAGTTCGATGAAAATTGCGCTAAAATAATGAAAGAAAAAGATATAATTTTAAAAGCCCTAAAGGTAAACAAACTTTTTGTGATCCGATGCGATAGCAGCAAGTGTTTTTATGCTGCGAATGAAAAGGCAGTATCATGGCATGAACGATATGGACACTTGAATTACGGTAGCCTGCAAAAATTAATGAATAAAGACATGGTTCGCGGAATGGACAAAATGACATTTACTGAAGACATTGCTTGTGAGATATGTGCAAATTGCAAAATGAGTGTGAGGCCTTTTCCGAAGAGCACAGAAAATCGAGCAAAAGACATTTTAGAATTAGTGCACACAGATGTGTGTGGTCCGTTTCGTACAAAGTCCCTGGGGGGCGCGCGTTATTTCTTAGTTTTCATAGACGATAAATCGAGACGAATGTTTGTGTATTTTCTAAAATCTAAAGAAGAAGTTTTAGAGAAATTTAAAATATTTTAAAGTTTAGTAGAACGACAAACTGAAAAAAGAATTAAGACAATCCGAAGCGATAACGGGCGTGAATTCGTCAACAAAGACTTTGATAAATTTTTGAATGAGTGTGGCATAAAACGGCAGTTGACGGTGCCGTACACGCCGCAACAAAACGGGGTTGCCGAGAGGGCGAACCGTACAATAGTGGAAATGGCACGTAGTATGTTGCTTCAGAGTGGACTTGGTGAATTTTTATGGGCAGAGGCAGTTGCTACTGCGGTGTTTTTGCGAAACAGATCGCCTACAAAGGCATTGAACAGTATGACACCTTACGAAGCTTGGTCTGGGCGAAAACCAGTTGTGAATTTTTTGAGAGTGTTCGGCTCAGAAGCTATTGCGTTAAATAAGATCAGCAAAAGTAAATTCAAGCTGAAAGGTAAAAAGTATGTTATGGTAGGTTATTCACTAACGTCGAAAGCGTACCGCTTATACGATCCTGAGCAGCGCATGGTAGTGGAGAAACGTGATGTTACGTTTTTGCCATTCAAAAAGAGTGAAATAGTAGATTTTTACGACCTGCTGTCTGCTAAAAACAATAAAGATACCACCAAGGAGAAACCTTCCGAGTCATTGAGTGAATCGGAAGCTGACTACAGCGATGATGAGTTTGAAGAGGCGAAGGCTTCGAGCGATTCTGGGAGTGATTACCAAGAAAGTTTTTGCGAATCTCCGATTCAGGAAGAGTCACCTGCGCATATTGGACGAGGAAGACCGAAGTTTGTACGTAGTGGAAAACCAGGACGCCCACGCAAAGTGTACAATACTGTCAATACGATGCAAAATGCTTGTGAAATTAAAATCCCGCAAACTGTCGCAGAGGCTGAAATCAGCCAATATTCGAATGAGTGGGCAAAGGCGATGACAGATGAGTACGACGCTCTTGTGCGAAACAAAACGTGGCAGTTAGTGGACTTACCAACTAACGAGAAGGCAATCGGGTCCAAATGGGTTTTTGCGGTCAAGCATGACCAGAATGGCGACGTGGAGCGTTTTAAGGCTCGTTTAGTCGCAAAGGGCTGCAGCCAGAAATTTGGTGTGAATTACACCGAGACATTTTCTCCAGTGGTTCGTTACGCCACTATTCGCATGGTGTTGGCGCTAGCGGCAGAGCTCAAAATGTACACTCATCAGATGGATGTTTGCAGCGCGTATCTCAACAGCGAGCTCACCGACGTGGTGTATATGAAGCAACCTGAAAAGTTTATCGCCAAGCGGTTTCCTGAGCGAGTTTTGAAGCTCAATAAGGCGATATATGGGCTGAAACAATCCGGGAGAAAGTGGAACCATAAATTGGACGAAGTTTTGAAGAAAATCGGTTTCGAGGCGTGTACTTATGAGCGGTGCCTGTACAAAATGAGTCATCAAGGTAATTTATGTCTCATAACTGTATACGTAGATGACTTGATCGTTAGTTGCCAAAACAAAAATGATCTTCTTGCGATCAAAGCACGAATTTCAAGCAGCTTCGAATGTATCGATAATGGTCCCATCTCGTATTTTTTGGGGATGGAGATCACCAGAGACGGCGAGACAGGAAGCATCTCAGTCGGGCAAGCGTTGTATATAAGAGAGATTTTAGAAAAGTATAACATGACCAGTTGTCGAGCAGCAAAGACACCTTTAGACGTGGGGTTTCAAATTGGGTGCACTAGTGAGACGTGTATTAAAGCCGATGTTACAAAGTACCAATCAGCAGTCGGTGCATTAATGTATCTCGCTAGTTGCACAAGGCCAGATATATTGCACTCAATCTCGAAACTGGCACAGCGAAATCAAAATCCACACAAAGAGCACGAATCAGGTACCAAACATATTTTACGATACCTGGCAATGACTAAAGACTACAAGTTGGTATACCGTCGTACGGGCAAGCCTATCGAAGGGTTTGTGGATGCCGATTGGGGCAGTAATAGTATCGATCGCAAGTCATACACAGAGTATGTATTCTTCTTGGGCGGTAGTTCAATATCGTGGGAGAGCAAACGCCAGAGCAGCGTAGCCCTCAGCAGCACAGAGGCAGAATACGTCGCGTTAGCAACGGCTGCGAAAGAAGCAGTATATCTACGACGTTTATTGGCAGATATTGGCGTAAGTAGCTCCGGTGACCCAGTTAGAGTTTACAGCGACAATTTGAGCGCGCAGCAATTGGCGAAAAACCCGGTTTACCACTCACGAAGTAAACATATAGATATTAAGTACCATTTTGTTAGAGATGCATTGAATAATAATTTAATTGGAATTGAATACATTTGTACAAGTGAGATGATTGCTGATGTACTTACAAAGAATTTGAACAAAATCAAACATGAAAAATTTGTTAAACTTTTAGGTTTTAATGCAAGTTCTATGTAAACGACCTACTCGTGTTGAGGAAGAGTGATGAAAAAGTAATCGGTTTAAAGTTACAACACGAATAGATCGTACCCTATAATGCAACTCTGCTTCAAGATTTTCTTCTCTTTCCTTTTCATCTTTTTGTATAACATATTTAGTCTTTGAATAAACGCCATTGTACTTAAACGTGTTTTTCTTGATTACGATTCTCGGCTCTGCCCAACAATGTTATATAGAAAATAAATTTCTAAATAACAGGTATTAGAAAAACCTGAATACACCATTTTAATGCAATTCTAATTTAACCAAATACAAAAAATTAAATAAAAATATCGAACAGAGAAAATTGTGTACAGGACTTGAACCTGAGTCAAATATGGGATGATGTACTGCATACACAATACGTCTTTCACGATTGCGCTAATCTATAATTATATAATAGGTCTATTTATAAGTTCGTGCGGTTTTACAACAGATGGCGTAACTTGATTATTATTCCATCGATCCACATTTCCAAACATTCATTGGAGAGCTACTGTCGTAAGGTACAAACGTCAGTATAAGTTTTTTATTTGAAGCGTAAACAACAATATTTTTACCACACTTGAAAATGTCGAATTTCGTGCCAAATAATGTGTTTTTGCGGGGAATTCTTCTTCATTATTTTAATATGAAGAAAAAAGCAGCCGAAAGTCATCGTATCTTGGTGGAAGTTTATGGTGAGCATGCTCTATCTGAGCGAACGTGCCAGAAGTGGTTTGCACGCTTTAAAAGTGGTGATTTTGGCTTGGAAGACGAAGAACTCGAGGGTGCGCCGCCAAAGTTCATGGATACCGAATTGGAGGAATTGCTCGATCAAGATCCGGCTCAAACGCAAGAAGAGGTTGCAAAAACTTTGGGAGTTGATCAATCAACCATTTCCAAACGTTTAAAAGCCATGGGAATGATCCGAAAGGTAGGCCATTGGGTGCCGTATGAATTGAAGCCAAGAGACGTTGAACGCCGTTTTATGGCATGCGAACAACTGCTTCAACGGCACAAAAGAAAGGGTTTTTTGCATCGAATTGTGACTGGCGATGAAAAGTGGGTCCATTACGACAATCCAAAACGTCGGGCAACGTATGGATACCCTGGCCATGCTTCAACATCGACGTCGGCGCAGAATATTCATGGCCTGAAGGTTATGCTGTGTATCTGGTGGGACCAGCTGGGTGTTGTGTATTATGAGCTACTGAAACCGAATGAAACGATTACGGGGGATGTCTACCGACGACAATTGATGCGTTTGAGCCGAGCACTGCGAGAAAAACGGCCGCAATACGCCGATAGACACGACAAAGTTATTTTGCAACATGACAATGCTCGGCCACATGTTGCACAAGTGGTCAAAACATACTTAGAAACGCTCAAATGGGATGTCCTACCCCACCCGCCGTATAGTCCAGACCTTGCGCCATCCGATTACTATCTCTTCCGATCGATGCAACATGGCCTGGCTGACCAGCACTTCCGTAATTACGATGAAGTCAAAAAATGGATCGATTCGTGGATTGCGGCAAAACCGACCGAATTTTTCACAAAGGGAATCCGTGAATTGCCAGAAAGATGGGAAAAAGTAGTAGTAAGCGATGGACAATATTTTGAATATTAAATTTGTAGCCATTTTACGTCAATAAAGTTTCAAATTTCGAAAAAAAAACCGCACGAACTTATTCATAGTCCTATTATATATACGCAGTTATGAAGCAAATAAAAGACGGGTTGTCAAGGATTTATCCTGAAGAAACTTCAGAATATTTTAATTTGAAAATTTTTGGCGGTTATAAAAGCATCCTTCAAGAACGTAACAAAATTTTTTATTTATGAAAATGTTGATTATAGAGCGCGCTGCAGGCGATTTCTGGAACCTCCTTTAAAAAAGGACGATTTACGGTCTACATCGTAACTCAGGATTGGATTATCTGAAATCAAAAAACCAAACAAATTTTGTTAATATATTAGATTATCTAGTAATTAATCGTTCGGCTAATCAAAATAGTGAATTTTCACAAAATGGCAGCTTTTAAAACAAATGATTTCGATTTTTACGTTAAAATTTGGCCGTAAATTGATTATAAAATGGAAAATAAGTATCAGATTTACAAAAGGAACGATTAATTACTAGAAAATGTATCTTTAAAGATTGAGTTAAAACGGTTGACCGATCAAACAAGCCGTTTTCGAGATATCGTGTACACCGACTTGAAAAATGCCGTTTTGAAAAAAACACGTTTAAAGTTTCAATACCTACCTTAAAACGTGCCGAGGCATCTCTATATATTTAGGTATAACTCCGAAAGTATTGCTTAGATCTACTTCCAATTTCGTGCGTATACTTTTGAATATATGTACATTACAAAAATGCAATAAAAAAATCGATTTTTTTGAAAGTCATAACTGCGTATAACCCCTTAATTAGAATTGATTTCAAATAGTGTATTCAGGTTTTTCTAATACCTGTTATTTATAAATTTATTTTCTATATAAAATTACTCTTACTTCTTTTTAATTGATTTAAATGTAAAACAGCCATAAAGGCAATGCATATGAATGTGCATTCATATATAATATGTATGTATGCAATTATTCTCTTCAGTCAAATCTGAACTACTTATGTACATACACATATTGATGAGAAAATGTTCTAATATGCATGGAAGCATCCAGAAAGCCAAACGCGCTTACAGGCATATGTATGTATATAAATATATAGAAATACATATATAAGTTAGTGGAACGTGTTAACTTCCCCAACTTATTAATTCATTCAGAGAATAGTAAGAGTGATAACAACAAGAGTTGAAGGAGAACGAAGCTACCTACAACTATAACCACGCTTATGATCTTAATTCATTTGCACACGGCACGCTAAGCGACAGATAAGTAGTAAGAGCGAATGAGAACGAAGCTGCAACTATAACTATATGAATGATCTTCATTGATTGCAAAGGACAAATTGCGGGAATGGAAAAGGTTTTGCACACGGCACGCTAAAGCGGTAGATAAATTCCTGGAAAATGTTATTTGATGGAATTAGCAAAAACATATTTTCGATTAACGGTTAGCAAAATTGGATAGGCTTATAGCTTATAGTAAAATATTGTAAAAGAAGTACAGTATAAGATCGGCTTTGAAAGTGATCGGTTTGTAAAAATAAAATTATCAAATAAATTGAATTGTTTAATTGGCGCCCAACGTGGGGCCTGTCGCAAAAAATTTTCAACCGTAAGAGGACTACATAAAAGTACAGTTCCAAATCGAGAAACAGCCGCCAGGATAAGGACCTCACTTGCTGAAGGATATAAAAATTAAACGGACCAGAACTTTGCAAGAGATCAACTCCAAGAATTATCAAAAAGAATTTTTGTAAGTAAATATTCAAGATTATTTCTTGTTGTGATTTTTTTGTGATGTGATTTGGATTTCAATTTGAAAATAAATTTTTGATATTAAATATAAATTTGAACTACAAAGTGATTTTACCAATAAATTTTGGAAGAAATAAATAACTAGATACGCTTTTTGAATACTAATACTTTTGTAATTTTCGAAAAACTTTTGTTTAAGTTGTAATTTGAATACTTAAAAAATACCTAAGTAACATTTTTGGATATATTATTTTCCATTTTCGTTTATGTGCTCAGAATCTTGTAAAATCGCGTAACTTTTCTAAAAATTTTTTTTCATTGACCCACATATATCGTTTAAGGCGATAAGGTTTTGGTGCTTTAAAAAGAATTAATAGTAAGTATAAAGGAAGTAAGCTAAAATGAGTGTTACACGTGAACAAGTGTTAGAATTAGTAAGGAATTGTTATGAGGAGGCTAGGAACGGATTTTCAGAGGAAATTAATCGCCTCTCCGAAGCTCTCAATCGTTTAGCTCCACCCAGCGTAGAAACTTATTTGCCGGTCGCCATTGATCCTAGTGTTAGTTCAGATAATACGAGCTTAGATTTAATAAAGTCTCTTCCGGAATTCAAGGGCGATACTTCTGCATACCCTGCTTGGCGATCTGCGGCTCATTTCGCTAAGAATTACTATAAGCCCAATTCTGAAAAATATTATGTAGCTATGGGAATATTCAGAAACAAAATAACAGAATCTGCTAACACATCTCTTTCATCTTTCAACACAGTGCTTAATTTTAAAGCTACAATCGCAAGATTAGATCAAACCTATGCCGACAAAAGACCGTTTTACGTGTTAGAAAATGAAATGAGTATTTTGAGACAGGGTAATTTACAAATAACGGAGTATTTCGATAAAGTTGACAAGCAATAGGGCAAGAGAAAATGCACTTCGTGTATTTATTTCGGGTCTTCGTAGGCCACTATGTGACATACTTTTTTCCACTAGGCCAAAGGATCTCCCCACTGCCCTTGCAGTTGCCCAAGAGCTTGAAACCAGCCATAAGAGGTACGACTTTGCCAGCACATTTGCTGCGGGAACGTCGGTAAAGCCGAATATCTCAGTTACTCCTCAATATCGGCAGCCATTTCATTCTAATCAGCAAAATTTTCGCGCTTATTCTAATAGTGTTTGTGGAAAAGGTAATTGAAAAAGATTTAGGATCTACTGTTTTGATAGATGGCACTAGAATTCACAAAAGCAATTTACGCTAAAAAATTATACAGAAATGTATTGTTGCCTCGATGAAAGGGGACTATCTGAGAAAGGCTAAGCAAGTGATTGATTTCGAAGCAAAACCAACAAGCATTTAAACTTGAATATTTACCATTATGGTTTAATACCTATGTATGAAAAAATGTATAAAAAATTTAAATGTTGTTTAAGCTAATTTAATATTTTTAAATCAAATTCTGTAAGTGTTAAAAGCTAATCTTAAATGCCTACGTGTGACCGCTCACGCAAACTTGTTGATAAAAGGAAGTATGCATTGTGACAACCAAAACTTACGTGTACCTGCATTACATACATGCCAATAACCGCTTTTACCTAAAGATTTCACTACGCACACAATCTCGCTATCGAACCGCGGACGTTCCGATATTGCAAGGGGGGATAGTTAGTGGAATGTGTTAACTTCCCCAACTTATTAATTCATTCAGAGAATAGTAAGAGTGATAACAACAAGAGTTGAAGGAGAACGAAGCTACCTACAACTATAACCACGCTTATGATCTTCATTCATTTGCACACGGCACGCTAAGCGACAGATAAGTAGTAAGAGCGAATGAGAACGAAGCTGCAACTACAACTATATGAATGATCTTCATTGATTGCAAAGGACAATTTGCGGGAATGGAAAAGGTTTTGCACACGGCACGCTAAAGCGGTAGATAAATTCCTGGAAAGTGTTATTTGATGGAATTAGCAAAAACATATTTTCGATTAACGGTTAGCAAAATTGGATAGGCTTAGCTTAAGTAAAATATTGTAAAAGAAGTACAGTATAAGATCGGCTTTGAAAGTGATCGGTTCGTAAAAATAAATTTATCAAATAAATTGAATTGTTTAATTTATACAAGCCTTCAACGAACGCAAAATGTATGCATATAAAAAACAACAACTGCGACCGCCTTCTTGTCCGTCAGTGAAAAGATGGGATATGTATACCCTATGAGCAAAAAGAACCGGGAAGGTGATGTTGGCTGTTTTCTTCGATTGCCAAGGCATAGTCCACCATGAGTACCTTCCATCGGGCCAGACAGTCAATAAAGAATATTATTTATCCGTTTTGAAAACTTTGAGAGATGCTGTATGTTGCAAACGGCCGAAAATGTGAGCAAAAAATTCTTGGATTTTGCGTGATGATAACGCGCCATCGCACCGATCAAAAAGAGATCAAAGAGAATACGACGAAGGAGCTGAAGGACATGTAGGCCTACCGGGGTTGTTTGGAGGACTGGGTTAAACGTTGGCACATGTGTGTTGCTTCAGACGGGTCATATTTTGAAGGAGATAATATGAATTTGCCTGAAATTGAACTCTGTTATGTTTTATTTAAACATTCCCGGTACTTTTTGATCATAGGGTACATATATGCGGCTTTGCGGACAGAAATGTGTGATTCGCTGGAATTGTTCAAGGAATCTAAGTCACATTAACTCGCGACTGTCGAACAGTTAGAAGACATATTTACATACATATAAGGGTGCATACATACATACGGAGCCGCGGCCACTCGACATGACAAAAATTCAAGATTTATCAAATATTGGCAAATAATTCCACGCGAAATATTCCAATATTGACTATTTTCGAATGGTCGCGAAAATTGGCATATGGGCGGCTCGTTTTATGAATGAAATTGAAATATGAGCTCGAACTTATGAATGAACTTTTTGTTTCTGTTCTAAATTTTTCAGCGCCGTCGCTGATAGAATCATGGCCGCTGCGACTGCGTCTACGAATGTATTTTGCTTTTGTCGTCGCTAGGCTTAGATTTTAGATTTGGGCGACATGCGCATGTGAGGTATGTGTTTTTGTTGTGTTCTAGAACATTTTAGAATGTGTGGTGGCAAAGCGGCCATCGCGTTGCGCTTGCTGTTGCTTTTGCGTCTATCAAAGTATTGTGTTTTTGTAAGTACAATATTAGGAATATCGACTGGTGAAAGACAAAAGTACACGGAAGCAAAAAGGGAGCGCTGTGCTCGCGCATATATGCATGAATGTATGAACGTGCATGGATGTATGTATATAGTAACATATGAATACAATTATTTTGTAGGAAATTTAGAAGGCAAGTAGGTATATGCATATGTATGTATATATGCTAGGACTTAAAGTGGGTATGTGTATATACAGGTATCCCTTGTATAACGCGGTCTTATACAACGCGGTTTCGATATAACGCGATTTGGAAAAATTAGGTTTCAGTACAACGCGAAATTTAGGCTTATATAACGCGAAGGGGAAAATACATATTTATAAAATCTGATAACACTAATTTGCGTACCACATATATATAATATGTAATATATTTTTAATGTAAACCGGGAATTACCCTTTTTTGCCTTCACAACATGTGAGTATACCAGAAAAGGAGCTTAGAAAAACCACCCACCAAAAACTGATAACAGATTTTGTAATTATAAAACCAGTAGAAGAACCACAAGGTCCCACAACTAGTTTCTTATCCAATAGCGAAAACTATGTTGAAGAAATATCTTCTGATGAAGCTATTGCTCCCCCAAAACGCCCACGTGCAAAGATCTTTGAAGACAGTGAAACAGATTAATTACCATAAGAAGTTTGAAGAATAACAATAAAGTTTTTAATAAACCTTTAATTTGTTTTAGTTTGTTTTTAAATTTTTTAATGTGCACATAATTATTTAAATTTTGTTTTTTGAATTTTGAAATTTGTATTATTATTCTTATCTTGTGTTTTTAATTGTATAAGAAAGTCTGAACTTTAGTATTGAGTTGAAATATATGTGCATCTGTTATTTTGTATGTATTGTATTTAAAAAAAAACCTATTGGAACATAACCCCCAAATTTATATGAAAACTATGTTTTAGATAACGCGGAATTACATAACGCGCATTTCTTCTGGAACGTAACTATCGCGTTATACGAGGGATACCTGTACATACATAGAGCAGAATTGTTTTTGCACTTGTTAGGAAGAAACTCGTTCACTAGTGCGTATGTGTATTTAATTTCTTGTAAGAATGTTATGTGCTGTGACATGTGTACATACATAAGTCAAGGTTATTGGGCATACATGCATATGTACATATGTATGAAAGGAAGATGATGTTCTTGCGCTTGTGCATTATTGTTTCTCATATACAAATGTACATACATACATATGTATGTAAATGCTGTCGAATACATAAACTATAAATTGATATACATTATAAAATAAGTGTTGATTTATCTTAAACCGTTCTTTTTTTCTGAATTCAAATACCTCCTATTGACTTGTACATACATATTATGTATGTATATTGTCATATACCATCATTTATATAATATACATATAGAGTATACGTTCATTTATGAATGTATGTAATGAAAAACTTCATGAATTACTTTCAGAATTTATTAAAACTTATTCGCGTCGCGCGCATACATATCTACGTAGACATCACAAACCTTTTGTTCACAACGCAGGCGCAGAAATAACGCTCTGCGTATTTATCCTCCCCACGTGACTCGCCATCAATTCTCGGCGCAAATTTTTTTTTTCGTTTTTAAATTTTTTCTTAATGTACTCGTAAAAAGTAACAAAATGGTAACAAAATAAGCAGTCGAAGAAATAAACGCACCGCCTATTTGTCCTCGCCACATGTTAGACTCGATTTCAATTCCCGGCGCAAACTTGTTTTTATAAATTTTTTTTTTTAAATTGGTTTTTTTTTTAATGTAATTAAAAAAAACAATTATGTAATAAATTTTACGTATTCGCTTATTATTTCAAAAATACGAAAATAGTAAAAACTTAATTGGTTTAATGCCGAGGTGAGAAATGTGTTGTGTGTTGAGGTGAAAGATGTGTGGTGTTTCTAATTTTTGTGTGGGGAAAAGTCAGTGAGGTGTCTATAAACTCGGTGTGCTAAATTTCCTTACTACAAATCTTTCAAATCTCAATTGTACTAAAAAAAGCTCACAGTAACATTTGCACCTTCTAATTGCATTAACATTCTCTAGCTATACCCCAATGATGATAGAATATAAGGTTGTGCCTTCCGAATTTGCTGTGTTCTCAGGTTCCATGAGTAAACAAACAAAAGGGAGGGGAATTACTTGTTTGTGAAGAGGAAGTATTTATATACATACACACACTTTCTTGCCGCGGCGTCTTCCATATAAAAACGCAAAAAACTGCATTTGGCGGCCTTATATTCATATGTACTTTCAAAATTGAACAAAATTCTATTCGTTTTCATTAGTTTGTAAAGTTTAAATCCCAAAATTCATAATATTGCTAAGACATTCACTGAATTTTTACAAACATGTAATTTCTCCTCTTTTTATTTGTTTTGTATTGGACCTGTCGTCAGACTTGTCAAAATAGCGAAAAATTTAGTAACTGTTTTGGGACACGCTACCTTCAGTATTCAATTTCATTAGAAGAGAACAACCAACAAGTTAAAAAATTTTGAGAAGGTTGTTAGGGAATGTAGATCCCACACTAGTTACCACATTAATATTATTATCGAGCATGGTACATAGCCTTGAAGTTGACGCATAGGAACAAATGCCTCCGTTTGAAGTTTGCATGAGCAAGAGGCAAACACAAGAAAGTTTCGATAAACATAATAATAGAGAACGCCGTACGCCAGATTTGATTGAGATCGTACATACAGACGCTTGCGGATCGATGAGAACTTGTTCTCACTCTGGGGCTAAATACTTTGTAACCATTACAGATGACTACTACAAATAGAGGGATGTTTATTTTATCAAGCATAAATCTGAAGTGGTTGAGATGTTCAAGAAATTTAAAAACTCAGCTGAGACACTCACTGGTAGAAGAGTGAAGACGTTGCAATCCTACGACGACAGGGAGTATATAAATTGTGATTTTCAGAATTATTTAGATGATTGGTGTTTCTGACCGCAAAAACCGCACACTATTAGAAATGACTAAGTGTATGTTAAAGCAAGCTAATTTACCGCTGGTGTTCTGGGCAGCAGCGGTTAATACAGCCAATTACTTAAGGAATAGGTGTCCAACAAAATCTCCCAGCGATGAAGTACCACTTAAGGTTGGGACTGGCAAAACACCTACCGTTATGCATATGAAACCTTTTAGTGTCAAGGCGTTTGTTTTGATAAAGGGAAAGCAAATAGGAAATTCGACTCTCGCTCAAAAGTATTTATTTTTTTTGGGTATTCTAACCAAACCAGGCCCAGATACGGCAAAAGCCTATACTAAGCCGATATGCAGACTTAGACAATCTTTATAGGTATGGTCTGCGCTTGTCTGGTTACCAATGGAATCAAAAGATTACGGCTAAATTGCTAAATTGTTTAACACAGTTGAACCGTGATCCAGGTTTATTTTTTACGAGAAAAAATTAAAAGATAATGCTAATTACGATTACGTCGATGATTTGTTGATGACGTCAAATGATGAGCGAGTGAAGCGGTCCCTAGCTGAGAGTTTCGAAAGGAAGGACATTGACCGGTTAAAGCATGTTTAGGAATATATTATATTATAATTCCACCAGGATATAAAAAATAGCGTATTTGTAAGGCAATGTAAATATGCCGAGGAGATTTTAACGCGATTGCGTATGGATCAGTGCAATACAACATACAACATTTGTATGAACATCAATTACATATTGGAGAAAACAGCCCAGTGAAATGAGTGTCTAACTTAATAGGCGCTCTGATGTTTATCTACATTTGCGGTGAGTTTTTGAGTCAATTCAATTTCAATTACAGCCAACAAAATCATTTTGGACTTTCTACGTACATCAGGGTCTCAAGCAAAGCAATGGGACGAGCAGTTAAGGAATTTGCAATGGAGCGTAAACTCCCAACGTAACTCTAGTACGGGATACAGCCCAAACGAGCTCATTTATGATTTTAAGCTGCGTGATGTCATCCGTAATAATTTCCTAGCAGCTGCAGCTGAAGAATGTGAGGTGAACAATATAACATAAAAGCGCGAAAAAGCTGTTGAATGTATTCAAAAACAACGAGAAAAGTGGAAACAACGTTTCGATGCTAAACATCGCCAGCCTGTCGTATATAAGGTTGACGATCTAGCAGTAATCGAGAACGACTTACAAGCAACAGGTGAATCACGTAAACTCGATATACGTTATAGAGGTCCTTACGTGGTAACCAAGGTACTGGGCAATGATCGGTACCTGATTGAAGATATCGATAGTATGCAACATAAGCAAAAACGTTTCTGTTCCGTATATGCAACAGACAAAATAAAACCGTGGTGCAGCCTACCACCTGAGGTAGATGAAACTAATTCCGACGACGATGAGCGAAGTGACATCGAGACTATGTAACTGTCAGAATTGGCCGAGCTGTCACATACATAAAAATGCAACCCTAACAATCTGGTGGCTAATTGACATAGAGAGATATGAAGAGCAGATGAGAGAGAGTTAACGAAAACATCAGGCAGTCGAGTTGAACTATTGAAGCGTGCCGTATAACACAAAAAATGCAATTACTGAATTAAATATATATTGTCCTGTAATTTTATGTGAACATTTATCTGATTAATATTAATTAAAACTTTAAATATAATTCTTAACTGTTTCGATTGATAATCCAAGGCATCTCACTCGGTAAGTTCCTGTCAATATAAAATTATTCATACTTCTTTTGAATTGATTTATATGTAAAACAGCCATAAAGGCAATGCATATGATTGTGCATTCATATATGTATGTATCTATGTATTTAATCTCTTCAGTCAAATCTGAACTACTTACATACACATATTGATGAGAAAATGTTCTAATATCCATGGATGCATCCAGAAAGCCAAACGCGCATACACGCATACATATGTATATAAATATATACAAGCCTTCAACGAACGCAAAATGTATGCATATAAAAAACAACAACTACGACCGCCTTCTTGACCGTCAGTGAAAAGATGGGATATGTATACCCTATGAGCAAAAAGAACCGGGAAGGTGATGTTGACTGTTTTCTTCAATTGCCAAGGCATAGTCCACCATGAGTACCTTCCATCGGGCCAGACAGTCAATAAAGAATATTATTTATCCGTTTTGAAAACTTTGAGAGATGCTGTATGTTGCAAACGGCCGAAAATGTGAGCAAACAATTCTTGGATTTTGCGTGATGATAACGCGCCATCGCACCGATCAAAAAGAGATCAAAGAGAATACGACGAAGGAGCTGAAGGCTATGTAGGCCTACCGGGGTTGTTTGGAGGACTGGGTTAAACGTTGGCACATGTGTGTTGCTTCAGACGGGTCATATTTTGAAGGAGATAATATAAATTTGCCTGAAATTTAACTCTGTTATGTTTTATTTAAACATTCCCGGTACTTTTTGATCATAGGGTACATATATGCGGCTTTCCGGACAGAAATGTGTGATTCACTGGAATTGTTCAAGGAATCTATGTCACATTAACTCGCGACTGTCGAACAGTTAGAAGACATATTTACATACATATAAGGGTGCATACATACATACGGAGCCGCGGCCACTCGACATGACAAAAATTCAAGATTTATCAAATATTGGCAAATAATTCCACGCGAAATATTCCAATATTGACTATTTTCGAATGGTCGCGAAAATTGGCATATGGGCGGCTCGTTTTATGAATGAAATTGAAATATGAGCTCGAACTTATGAATGAACTTTTTGTTTTTGTTCTAAATTGTTCAGCGCCGTCGCTGATAGAATCATGGCCGCTGCGACTGCGTCTACGAATGTATTTGTTTTTGTAGTCGCTAGGCTTAGATTTTAGATTTGGGCGACATGCGCATGTGAGGTATGTGTTTTTGTTGTGTTCTAGAACATTTTAGAATGTGTGGTGGCAAAGCGGCCATCGCGTTGCGCTTGCTGTTGCTTTTGCGTCTATCAAAGTAGTGTGTTTTTGTAAGTACAATATTAGGAATATCGACTGGTAAAAGACAAAAGTACACGGAAGCAAAAAGGGAGCGCTGTGCTCGCGCATATACAGTGGAAAGCAAAACTGTCCGGATGTTTTGCATTAAGAAAGAAAGGTAATGAAAACAATACAAATATAGGTATATTATTAAATATATGTATTTTTTTCATTTAATTGAATATTATTTTAAATTATAAAGCACAAAAATTCATATATTTGCTTCAAGAAAAATAGAAAAAATTAAAAAAACAACAATTCCATTACTCGGACACTTTTGCACTGATTGCGGGATTTGCTTAAAATCAATTAATGTTGCCAATTCAATATTTCGTCCAAAGGCCTTTATTTTTAATTACGCTTTCAATACGTTTTGGCATACTCTCTACCAACTTTTGGATGATATCATGGTCAAGAGCTCGCTATTCATGCTGTATTCTCCCCCAAAGCTCGTCAACATTTTTCGGAGGGTTTTCATATGCTCCCAGCTTTCTCTTAACAATAGCCCATAAGTTTTCTATGGGATTCAGGTCTGGACTTTGTGCAGGCCATTTCATTGTCCTAAAAGTTTGGTTTTGTAGCCAGGTGGAAACTATTTTAGCCGTGTGCTTCGGATCCCCGTCTTGTTGAAAAAAATTTCTTCGGCCAGATAAGCACTCTCATCAACAAAATCCGGTAAATTTGTGTGGAGAATATTCAAATAATCCTCCTGCTTCATTATACCTTGGATTCTCACCAAAGGTCCAATGTTCCACCAGGTAAAACATCCCCACACCATAATACTGCCACCACCATGTTTCATCGTTTCCTTCACATGGTGCTTTTGGATGCGGTCATGCGGCCTATGCCAATAATATTCTTTTCCATCAGACTGGTATCTGTTCATTTTCGTTTCGTTTCGTCTCTCCAAATAACCCGTTTCCAGCCATCTACCGTCCAATTTTTGTGGGCCTTGCAGAAATGAAGGCATCTTTTCACATTTCTATCGGAAAGTGCTGGCTTCTTCTTTTTCACACTGGCTACTAAACCAATTCTCTTTAATGCGCGTCTGGCCGTCCAGGAACTGACATCCTTGCCAATACTTTTTGCAGCATTTTTTGGTGTCTTGATGGCCTTATCTTGTAACAAACGCTCAATCTGCCGGGCATCACCATCAGAAAGCAGTCTTAGTCGATCACCTTGGTTATTATTGCAAGCTACATTACATCATTTTTTTATGTCATTTACCGTAGATTCACTTAAATTTAACTTTTCAGCAATTTTACGGCATGAATTATTATTTTTCAACAAATTTATCACATTTAAAAGATTTTTTAAAGATTCTTTGTTTTAAAGAATTTAAAATCAAGTTAATCACTTCACAGGTCAAACAACAATGCAAAAATACAGAAGTAAAAGATTGACAACGAGCTAGCAACAAGCAAAAAAAAATAACGGAACAAATACCGTTACATTTTAACTAAGTAATATCGTGATAATGTATATAACACAAATCAGTGCAAAAGTGTCCGAGTAATGGAATTGTTGTTTTTTTAATTTTTTCTATTTTTCTTGAAGCAAATATATGAATTTTTGTGCTTTATAATTTAAAATAATATTCAATTAAATGAAAAAAATACATATATTTAATAATATACCTATATTTGTATTGTTTTCATTACCTTTCTTTCTTAATGCAAAACATCCGGACAGTTTTGCTCTCCAATGTATGCATGAATGTATGAACGTGCATGGAGGTAGTAACATATGAATACAATTATTTTGTAGGAAATTTAGAAGGCAAGTAGGTATATGCACATGTATGTACATATATATGCTAGGACATAAAGTGGGTATATGTATATACATACATAGAGCAGAATTGTTTTTGCACTTGTTAGGAAGAAACTCGTTCACTAGTGCGTATGTGTATTTAATTTCTTGTAAGAATGTTATGTGCTGTGACATGTGTACATACATAAGTCAAGGTTATTGGGCATACATGCATATGTACATATGTATGAAAGGAAGATGATGTTCTTGCGCTTGTGCATTATTGTTTCTCATATACAAATGTACATACATACATATGTATGTAAATGCTGTCGAATACATAAACTATAAATTGATATACATTATAAAATAAGTGTTGATTTATCTTAAACCGTTCTTTTTTTCTGAATTCAAATACCTCCTATTGACTTGTACATACATATTATGTATGTATATTGTCATATACCATCATTTATATACATATAGAGTATACGTTTATTTATGAATGTATGTAATGAAAAACTTCATGAATTACTTTCAGAATTTATTAAAACTTATTCGCGTCGCGCGCATACATATCTACGTAGACATCACAAACCTTTTGTTCACAACGCAGGCGCAGAAATAACGCTCTGCGTATTTATCCTCCCCACGTGACTCGCCATCAATTCTCGGCGCAAATTTTTTTTTTTTTCGTTTTTAAATTTTTTTTTAATATAATCGTAAAAAGTAACAAAATGGTAACAAAATAAGCAGTCGAAGAAATAAACTCACCGCCTATTTTTCCTCGCCACATGTTAGTCTCGATTTCAATTCCCGGCGCAAACTCTTTTTTATTAATTTTTTTTTTAAATTCGTTTTTTTTTAATGTAATTGAAAAAAAAAAATTATGCAATAAATTTTACGTATTCGCTTATTATTTCAAAAATACGAAAATAGTAAAAACTTAATTGGTTTAATGTCGAGGTGAGAAATGTGTTGTGTGTTGAGGTGAAAGATGTGTGGTGTTTCTAATTTTTGTGTGGGGAAAAGTCAGTGAGGTGTCTATAAGCTCGGTGTGCTAAATTTCCTTACTACAAATCTTTCAAATCTCAATTGTACTAAAAAAAGCTCACAGTAACATTTGCACCTTCTAATTGCATTAACATTCTCTAGTTATACCCCAATGATGATAGAATATAAGGTTGTGCCTTCCGAATTTGCTGTGTTCTCAGGTTCCATGAGTAAACAAACAAAAGGGAGGGGAATTACTTGTTTGTGAAGAGGAAGTATTTATATACATACACACACTTTCTTGCCGCGGCGTCTTCCATATAAAAACGCAAAAAACTGCATTTGGCGGCTTTATATTCATATGTACTTTCAAAATTGAACAAAATTCTATTCGTTTTCATTAGTTTGTAAAGTTTAAATCCCAAAATTCATAATATTGCTAAGACATTCACTGAATTTTTACAAACATGTAATTTCTCCTCTTTTTATTTGTTTTGTATTGGACCTGTCGTCAGACTTGTCAAAATAGCGAAAAATTTAGTAACTGTTTTGGGACACGCTACCTTCAGTATTCAATTTCATTAGAAGAGAACAACCAACAAGTTAAAAAATTTTGAGAAGGTTGTTAGGGAATGTAGATCCCACACTAGTTACCACATTAATATTATTATCGAGCATGGTACATAGCCTTGAAGTTGACGCATAGGAACAAATGCCTCCGTTTGAAGTTTGCATGAGCAAGAGGCAAACACAAGAAAGTTTCGATAAACATAATAATAGAGAACGCCGTACGCCAGATTTGATTGAGATCGTACATACAGACGCTTGCGGATCGATGAGAACTTGTTCTCACTCTGGAGCTAAATACTTTGTAACCATTACAGATGACTACTACAAATAGAGGGATGTTTATTTTATCAAGCATAAATCTGAAGTGGTTGAGATGTTCAAGAAATTTAAAAACTCAGCTGAGACACTCACTGGTAGAAGAGTGAAGACGTTGCAATCCTACGACGACAGGGAGTATATAAATTGTGATTTTCAGAATTATTTAGATGATTGGCGTTTCTGACCGCAAAAACCGCACACTATTAGAAATGACTAAGTGTATGTTAAAGCAAGCTAATTTACCGCTGGTGTTCTGGGCAGCAGCGGTTAATACAGCCAATTACTTAAGGAATAGGTGTCCAACAAAATCTCCCAGCGATGAAGTACCACTTAAGGTTGGGACTGGCAAAACACCTACCGTTATGCATATGAAACCTTTTAGTGTCAAGGCGTTTGTTTTGATAAAGGGAAAGCAAATAGGAAATTCGACTCTCGCTCAAAAGTATTTATTTTTTTTGGGTATTCTAACCAAACCAGGCCCAGATACGGCAAAAGCCTATACTAAGCCGATATGCAGACTTAGACAATCTTTATAGGTATGGTCTGCGCTTGTCTGGTTACCAATGGAATCAAAAGATTACGGCTAAATTGCTAAATTGTTTAACACAGTTGAACCGTGATCCAGGTTTATTTTTTACGAGAAAAAATTAAAAGATAATGCTAATTACGATTACGTCGATGATTTGTTGATGACGTCAAATGATGAGCGAGTGAAGCGGTCCCTAGCTGAGAGTTTCGAAAGGAAGGACATTGACCGGTTAAAGCGTGTTTAGGAATATATTATATTATAATTCCACCAGGATATAAAAAATAGCGTATTTGTAAGGCAATGTAAATATGCCGAGGAGATTTTACCGCAATTGCGTATGGATCAGTGCATTACAACATACAACATTTGTATGAACATCAATTACATATTGGAGAAAACAGCCCAGTGAAATGAGGGTCTAACTTAATAGGCGTTCCGATGTTTATCTACATTTGCGGTGAGTTTTTGAGTCAATTCAATTTCAATTACAGCCTAGAACATTTGAAAGCCGCTAAGCGATTGCTAAGGTATGTGAAAGGCGCCATCAACTACGGCCTGCAAGGCGCTGCTGGTATTGAGCAACGTCATCTTGCATAGCTATATTAGTGTTGCAGGGATATAAAAAAAAGACATCGTGGTATATAGGTAACTACTTTTCGTACTGTCAAACTCTGCTTTGAAGTCGGTGAAAATATGATGTGCGTCGATTCTCCTCTCATGGGTTTTTTCCAAGACTTGGCGTATTGTGAGTATCTGGTCGATAGTGGACTTTCCAGGTCTAAAGCCACACTGATAAGGTCCAATCAGTTGGTTGACAGTGGACTTCAGCCTTTCGCCCAATGCGCTCGCTGGAACCTTAGAGGCGATATTTAAAAGACTAATCCTGCGGTAATTGACACAGATTGCAGGATCACCCTTCTTATGTATTGGGCAGAGCAAACTTAAACTCCAATCGGCAGTCATGCTTTCATCCAACCATATTTTGCATAGAAGCTGATGCATGTACCTTACCACCTCCTCGCCACTATGTTTGAATAGCTCAGCCGGCAGCCCGTCGGCGCCCGCGGCTTTGTTGTTCTTAAGCCGCGTTACCGCTATTCTCACCTCGTCATGGTCGGGTAGCGGAACGACAATTCCATCGTCAACGATTGGGGTATCGGGTTCTTCACAATCTCTGACATTCGCAGCTATCACTATTTAACAGGTTCGAGAAGTATGGTGTGGCGTGGCTCTATAGGCAGCATCTTTTCTTTCTGCGGCAGCATGGCATTCCGCGTCGTACTAAGTGTTTTTACGGGCTCGCTGGTTTGTTGGGCAGTACTCTCTGAGAGCAGAAATGAGAGTCGAGGGGCGAATCTTCTGGTTGTCTGCTTTGATTTCAGATTTTCGATGTCGAACATACTATGCGTAGGTAGATGTACGTTTTTTGCTACACAGAGGCGTGTGCGTAGCTTGGCTGCAACAAGGTAATGATCCGCGTCGATGTTCGGTCCTCGGATCGTAAGTACATCTAAAGCACTAGAAGCGCATCTTCCCCAGCCAAGTAGCTTATTGTTTCTTTTTATGATGCAATCTGGTGCTGTAGACTACCATGTTTCGGGTCCCGGCGAAGTCGATCAGCCTCTTTCTGTTACCGGATGATTCATTGTGCTGGATGAATTTTCCGACTGTGGGACCGAAAATTTACTCTTTGCCCACCCTGGCGTTGAAGTCGATTTGCACGATTTTTATGTCGTAATGGGGGCCACGCATAGGAAGCTTCCAGGCGCTCATAGAAGGAATCGTTGGTCGCATCGTCCTTCTTTACCATTGGGGCATGTCCGCAACTGAGCGAAATGTTAAAGACTCGGGCTTTGATACGGGTTATTGCGATATGCTCGCCCACGGCGGGTTCCAAACCCAGCGCACAACCAGCTGTTCTGGAATACTTCACCTTCACACATTAGCTCGCTCTTGAAAGGGTGTTCGGAAGCTACCCAGAGGATACTTGGGCTAAGTTGTGAGCTATTTGGCCAATATGTAGAAGAAACGTCCTGCCACTTCCAAGTGAATCTCGATCAGTGACTTTCGCCACTTGCGTGGACTTGTACATATAGAGATAATCCTTATGACCATTCTTAACAAAATTGTTAAGAACGAACCAATAAAATCTTCTAATTTAATTCCTCAGTCCAAAAAAGGTCAGTATTTTGCTCACATAAAAAATGTGTATAGAAAACAAGGTTGGGCATAACATAGTGTCTTAAGTAATAAATGCAATAAGCGGATTTAGTGATTTGAAGATTTAGTTATAATGAAAACCCTATTATATTTACCACAAAAAATTAGTGGTAATGCAAAATGCCGAATCCTGATGGAAAACATCCACGATGTGTGAAATGCGCTGAAAACATTCGACTACTGATTGCCAAAAGCGCTAATCGATGAACCAAAATTCTGCAATTTTGGCGAACGACACCCAGCTAGCCGCTAATTTGGTTGTACCATTGCAAAAAATTACAATAGATTACATCTAGAAAATTATCTCTAGCTGCTAAATCAAAGACGAGCGGAAAACTCACCTTGCTGAGGATAAAGCTATTAAATTTTTATCAACTTCTACTAAAGCCGTAACTTACACACAAATAATGAAATCAGCTGCTCGAAATGCTACCGCCAAAAAATTAGATGCGTTAGTGTTATAAACCTAAACAATCAGCAAGAGGTCTTCAAAGCTTTGGACATGCGCTTGGAGCACAACATGCATGTTTCAGATTATGACTCAATATCAGAAAGTTATTTTATGGAATGCAAGCACAAAATTGAGATAGAAGTGATTCTTCACAACGAAAACGTCGACATTGCTTTAAAAGCAGAAACTCATTTCATGAAACAAACGTAGTTAAATTTCAAAAACTACTCCATACCCTATTTGAATACATCTTCCTCTTCTTCTTATTTGGCGCGATAACCGCTTTTTCGATTTTGGCCGAGTTTAACAAAACGCATCAGTCGTTTCTTTGTCGTGCTAACCGGCGCCAGTTGGACACACCAAGTGAAGCCAAGTCCTTCTCCGCCTGATCTTTCCAACGCAGAGGAGGCGTTCGTCTTCCTCTGCTGCACCAGCTGGTATGGCAACGAATACTTTCAGAGCCGGAGCGTTTGTATCCATTCGGATAACATGACCCAGCCAGCGTAGCCGCTGGATCTTTATTCGCTGCGCCATGTCTATGTCGACGTAAAGCTCATACAGCTCATCGTTCCATCGCCTGCGATATTCGTCGCTGCCAACGTGTAAAGGTCCAAAAATCTTACGCAGAATCTTTCTCTCAAACACTCCAAGCGAGCGCTTCATCGGATGTTATCATCGTCCACGCTTCTGCGCCATACGTTAGGACAAGCATGGTGAGAGCCTTGTAGCGTCCTAGTTTTGTTCATCGAGAGCTTTACCGCTCAGTTGCCTACTTAGTCCAAAGTAGCACTTGTTGGCAAGAGAGATTCTACTTTGGATTTCCAGCTTTCGTAGCCGGGGGATAAAATTAGGCTGTTTCTTAACAGAGCCCTCCTGACATCAGGTCGCCTCAGGTTGTAACGGTGGCATTATCATATATAGGGCGCTGCCATGGCGGAAGTTGTGAACTTCCTCAGAGGACGAACGCTTGAGATGGTTGATGCCAAAGCTGTGGGCCACAGCAAGCCATCAACCTTAAATCAACCATCTACATCCGCTGATGCCAAGGGGCAAAAGCGTCAAAACGTTAAAAAAGGCACGTCCAGGCATAAGTTTTACCAGAGGTCCCTGGCTATTCTCGGTAAAATAAGCAAAACTGAGACCGAAGGGAAAACTCTTCCAAAGGACGCGGCCGATAAGGCAAGGTGCCGAAAGGTGGTCGATGAATACCTGGCGTTCCAGGCCACGCAGAAGGCAGTAACCGTGAAACGCAATCGTTCGCAGGACGAAAGCCACAAACCTACGAAGAAACACAAAGTGTCGGTTCCCACCGCTTCATTACCAAAGCCAGCCAAACGCACATTTAATGAGGTGGCAAGGGACCACCTGCAAATAGCGTTGGTTGATGATATAACTCACCGCGGTAAACCTGCATCAGAGAAGTGGTCTGAAATTGAGGCACGGCTGTCTCGCATTGTCGTTGATCCCGTCATGGCAAACCCGGAGGGTCAAGTGCCGGGATTTGATTCAATGGAGGAGGGTCGCGGATAGAGGGTGATCAAGTGCGATGCTCAACTCTCTGTTAACTTCCTGCAAACAGTTGTGGGCAAGATCCAGAACGACTGGGAAGGTTTGGGGCCCAAACTAAGCCCGGCCAGCGAAATCCCTCGACGGCCGAGGGCTCGCATCTGGATACCGAACATGGAGTTTGAAGCTAAGCAACTAATTCCATACTTGCAAGCACACAACCGCACTGTTCCGATTAATGCCTGAAGCATCATCAAAGCGGAGGCTCCGCAAAATAACAGTGTGTCCTTCCTTCTCCAAATATCGGGGGAGAGCGTCGAGCCACTCTCAAAAGTGGACAACAAACTTCGGTTCGGCGTCAGGAAAACGCAACTGAAGATATTCCACTCTGCAAATCCGGAGCATGAACAGGGCGAGGTTGACCGCGCCAACGAGTTGCTCACAGGCATGCAACTTGACGACGCCGCATCTACCAAAAACGATGACGCTAAAGAGCAGCACCCGGGAGTGCAGCTCGGTGACGCCGTCAAATTGTAAAACGACAAGCAGCATGGGTCTCAAGGTTGCCTGCCAGGTTTATTTGCCTGCAGCACTCGCGGCCGCCGTAGCCGGATGGGTTGGTGCGTAACTACTACTCAGAATTCCCAGAGAGAACGTTAGTTCGAATCTCGGTGAAACACCAAAATTAAGAAACAAATTTTCTAATAGCGGCGGCCCTCGGCAGGCAATGGCAAACCTCCGAGTGTATTTCTGCCATGAAAAATCTCCTCATAAAATATCTGCTGTTCGGGGTCGGCTGGAAACTGTAGGTTTCTCCATTTGTGGAACAATATAAAGACGTACACCACAAATAGGAGGAGAAGCTCGGCCAAATACCCAAAAAAGAGTGTACGCGCCAATTATATATATATATATATACAGGGAGGGCCATATACGGTTGCCTTTTGAACCACCTATTTTTTTGAGAATGGTAACACAAATGACATGTCAAATGTGTTCATAATTTACTTAAAGGTTTGACATTTACGAAATGGGACGCTATACGCTTGAACAAAATTGCAAATATTGAAAACCTATTTCCAAAGTGAGAAATTTGAAAAAAAATCATCTTTTCTGATAAAGCTCATTTTCACATGCGTGGCTACGTCAATAAGCAAAATTGTCGGATTTGGGGCTCAGAAAATCCAGACGTTACTGTAGAGAAGAAGCAAATGCATCCACAACAAGTCACTGTTTGGTGCGGTTTTTGGTCTAGCGGCATCATCGGGCCATTTTGTTTCGAAAATGAGCGAGGAGCCGCGGTTACAGGAAATGGCGAGCGTTACCGTGACATGCTCATTGAGTTGTTTCCAAAAATTGAAGACGATGACATGGATGACATTTGGTTTCAACAGGACGGTGCTACTTGTCACACTGCCAAAGTTACACTCGAACTTTTGGCTACCGTTTTTGAAAACCGAATAATCAGCCGAAATTCCGATATCAATTGGCCGCCTCGGAGCTGTGATTTAAGCCCGTTCTACTATTTTTTGTAGGGAGCCGTTAAAAACAAATACTATGCGGCCGCCGTAGCCGAATGGGTTGGTTCGTGATTACCATTCGGAATTCACAAAGAGGTCGTTGGTTCGAATCTCGGTGAAAGCAAAATTAATAAAAACATTTTTCTAATAGCGGTCGCCTCTCGGCAGGCAATGGCAAACCTCCGAGTGTATTTCTGCCATGAAAAAGCTCCTCATAAAAATATCTGCCGTTCGGAGTCGGCTTGAAACTGTAGGTCCCTCCATTTGTGGAACAACATCAAGACGCACACCACAAATAGGAGGAGGAGCTCGGCCAAACACCTAACAGAAGTGTACGCGCCAATTATTTATTTATTTATTATGCGAACCATTCAGAGACGATTGATGCTTTAAAACACGAAATCGAAGTTGCCATTCATGAAACTGGAGCCCAAATAATCGAAAATGTGCTTAAAAATTGGGTTGATCGAATGGCCTACTGTAAAGCCAGTCGTGGCAATCATTTGAACGATAGTATTTTTCATTCATAAATGACAATGTTCAATCTTCAAAATAAAAAAAGGTTTGAAAAAATATTGATTAGTTTTTTTTTTATAGCCGTTTCAAAAAGCAAATTTTACATGGCCCACCCTATATATACTCGCGGACTGCAACTGACAACCTTACCGTTCTCCTGGTGGAGGAGAGCGTCGACAGCGTGCTAATCCAGGAACCCTGGGTGCGGAGCACCGAGGTGAAGGGGTTTACTTGAAACAACCTTAACCTTTTCTACAAACGGACTGAAGGTAACCCCAGATCTTGTATTGTAGCTAAGAAACATTTGGACATATTTTTAATCCCATTATATTGTTCACAGGATGTGACGGCTGTGGAGGTAGAAGCTTCTGACGGTGTCGGCATCATACTGGCTTCCATTTGCATGGCACGTGATTGGCTCGCCCACAAAGAACTAATTGGAAAAAGGTCAAAAATGTAGTGAACAACAGGTCGAAAGGAATTCCGATCAGCCAAATCATTCTCACGGAAAACCTTGAGAGTAGGGTCCCAACATTGGAGAAGACATTCAGTAGGGCCTACAAGACGTCGTGTCCAATAAAATATAGCAAAATCACATATCTTCCTTGGTGGAGCAATGAGCTCTTGAAATTAAGGGTAGAAGCCAGAAATAATTTTAATCTCAGCTACTCAACAGGTAATTGGCAACTATACAGAGATAGTCGGAGACAGTACGAAAAGGTTACTAGGGCCGCTAAGAAGGAAAGCTGGAGCAATTTTTGTTCTTCTAATCTACCAGAGATTCTGCCAAGAAACATTCAATGGCTTATTGGGTCAAAAAGCGAGATGGCACTTGGACTTCTACAGCAGAAGAGTCTCTAGAACTTCTCTCAAATACTCATTTTCTGGGATATAGCGGTCACGATAGCGGTGTTGGGGGAATTCGGCGGAGCCGCTGTGACCCACAGCATGTTGTCGATGTAATAGTCACAAAAACGAAGGTAGCGTGGGCAATCCAATCGTTTTCACCTTTCAAATCTCTAGGCCCTGACGGAATTTTTCCCAAGATGTTACAGGAAACTCTTGATAATGTTCTTCCATGGCTAATGGAAGTTTTCAAATCGCGTTTAAACCAAGGTTATATTCCAAATAGCTGGAAACCTGTTAGAGTCATCTTTATACCAAAGTTAGGCCAATGAGTCTGTCGTCCTTCCTTTTAAAAACATTTGAACGGCTTTTAGACATACACATTAGAAGCTCACTGGAGAGCTCTAGTATAACAATTGCGCAACATGCTTACCTCAAGGGCAAATCGACGGAGACAGCGCTTCACGAGGTAATCCGAACAATACAGGGGTATCCAGCAAACAAACAGTACACCATGGAAGCTTTTGTTGACATAGAAGGCGCATTTAATAACGTTAGTACTGATGCTATGCAACGGGCGCTAATAGACTTAGGGGTCGAAAATTGTATCAGCAATTGGATCATCTCTATGCTAGAAAAGGATAGTTAGAGCTAATATGAGGAATATCAACATAACAAAAAGAGTCTACAGGGGCACACCACAGGAGTATTATTTCCACTTCTCTGGTTATGTGATATAAGTAAAATCTTAACAAAACTTAATAGAGGTGGGGTAAAAGTGGTTGCGTATGCTGATGATGTGGTGTTAATGGCATCAGGATTGTGTCCCAATACGATCAGTGGGATCATTCAAAGGGCGCTAGGCGAGCTTAACTCTTCGGCTACAGGCTGTGGCCTAACTTTAAACGCGCGTAAAACAGAACTCATGCTATTTACGACCAGATATAAGGTACTTAGGGGTAATTCTGGACTCCAAACTTAGCAGGAAATTCAACATTGAAGAGCGGGTAAGGAAAGCAGAAATCGCTTTATATGCCTGTGAACGTATGCTAGAAAGAAGATGAGGTCTTCAACCCAAGTATACATTATGGTTGTATAAGGCGGTTATACGACCAATTTTAACGTATGGCTCGGTAGTTTGGTGGAAAGCTCTAGAGAGAGAATACAACATCAAATTGTTTAGCTGAATACAAAGATCAGCCTGTGCAATAACAGTCGGTGCAATCAGACCATGTCTTAGGGAGGCCCTGAACGCACTGACACACGTTATTCCGGTAGACCTACATATCAAGAAGACGGACACTAAGTGCATTTAGGTTAAATGAAGCGGGTCGCTGGAAGGAAAAAGCTCATGGCCACGCCATTACTATTACTGCGACAAGCCCAGTATACCTCGAAGAGGACTGACTGCATCGTCCCGACGGAACATTCAATAGAAACTTTGTCCATCTCTTTCCATCTCTGAAAGAATGGAATAAGGGATTCTCAATAAACAAGTTCGACACTACAGTCTATACAGATGGCAGTAAAATGGATTGTGGTGTTTGAGCTGGTATATATTCTCACAGACTTAAAATTGAAAGATCTGTGCGCCTCCCTAATGTTTGCAGTGTCTTTCAGGCGGAAGTACTGGCAATTGGGAAGCAAGAGCAATATCGCTATTCTTTCGGATAGCCAAGTTGCAATCCAGGCACTGGCTTCAGCTACAACAATCTCTAAGGTGGTGGAGCAAAGCAGGACTAGCCTTACGACCTTGAGCGAAAACCATAAAATTGCCTTAATCTGGGTCCCGGGACATCGGGGCATCGAAGGTAACGAAAAAGCGGATCAACTGGCAAGAAGGGGATCTGCCATGAAAAACGCTCTTGCAGAATCGGTATTCACACCACAAGGTGCAGTCAATTGCAATTTCCCTAAAATACCTCCGAACCGCAGATTATAGATGAGTAGACCAGACGAAATGTATAATTAGCAGAACGTTATGGCACACCGACAACCTTAAGCAATCGTCAACATTGATAAACATGAAACGACAGGACGCCTGTAGACTAACGGCAGTCGTAACTGGATATTAGTCTGTGGGAGAACAAGCAGCCAAAATGGGCATCCCTCACAACACATATTGTCACAGTTGTAAACAAAGGAAACAATCTTCCATTTCTTCTGCAAATGCCCTGCCCTATGGAAGGATAAAATGTTAACCCTGGGTAAACCGCGGTTCGAGAGTCTGGAACAGCTTTCTGGCTTAGATGGTAAGAACCTGATAAGAATCCTGAACCGCTCAGACTGGATATAGTCATGCTGTAAATAAGTGTTGCTTTTTATTATTAATTTACTCGTCGCCAAAGGTATTTCAATGGTACTTTTATCACGGAACAATTGAAGAGCAGTACCTTTTCTGGCTAGCTCATCAGCTCTACAGTTTCCCTCAATATCTCTGTGTCCCGGAACCGAAATAAGGCTGACCTTAAATACGACGCCAATATCATTTAGGGCTGCTCGGCATTCCTGTGCAACCTTTGATCTTAGTATAGCCGCATTCATTGATTTGAAAGCCGCTTGGCTATCCGAGAATATATTCATAGTCGTTTTTGTAACGGCATGCATATTTAGGTGTGTAGGCACTTCTTTTATGGTTAGAACCTCTGCCTGACAGACGCTGCAGTAATCTGGTAGTCGAACGGGTAGTTCCAGTCCTAATTCTTTCTAAAATACTCCATAGAGCGGTTCTTTGGACCTTACTCATGATTTTATCGTAACTCGCCTTTAGAGCAGATGCCTACCATACAAGTATTCCATATTTTAAGATTGGCCTAACTACGGAAGTATAGAACCAATGTGTAACACGCCCTTTTAATACTGACCGCTTTTATGCAGGCATATAATGCAGCGTTGGCCTTTTTTTACTCTTTCCTCAATATTAGGTTTCCATGTGAGTTTCCTATCTAATATGAGTCCTAAGTATTTGACATTCTCTCTCAAAGGAATCTCCACACCATTAAAAACCAGCGGAGAGATTGTAGTTAGGCTATGTCTCCTTGTGAAGAGGATTATTTCCTTCTGACGAGTATTGCTTCTATCAGGGCAACAACGTGTGGTTCAACTCCAAAGTCTTCTAAATCATCTATGATACTATAGCGCTCGCCTTTATATTGTTAAAGGTGCCTTCTATATCTACGAAGGTAACCATGATAAACTCTTTGTCTGATAAACATTTTTCCACTAACCCGACAAGCGAGTGTAAGGCGGTTTCTGCAGATTTCCCCTTAGTGTAGGCATGCTGCGCCGAGGAGAACTTATTTATTGGTATAACGCCCCGCATGTACTCGTCCACTACCCTCTTTGAAATTTTGAGAAGGAAAGACGTAAGGCTAATTGGTCTCAAGCCTTTGGGGTTAGTGTGTGAGGACCTGCCTGCTTTGGGTATGAAAGAGACTTTTGTCTCTCTCCGTACTAGCGGAATGTAGCCCATGTTAAGACAATTTTGAATGATAATTTTAATAACCCGTGAGGCAATATCCCGTGATTTCTGCAATTCCACAGGATAGATACCGTCTAGTCCATGTAATTTATAGGAACAAAAAGTGTTGATAGTCAATTTAATCTTTGCGTTTGTCAGTAATAGACTCATCGTGGCCTTGGCGAGATTAAATAACATTCAATGGTATTTTTGTAGCGAGGTTAGTTGCTTGGTCCACCAAGGTGGTTTAGACTTTCCTCTGGGCCTGAGAACCGGCAACTAGCTGCTAAAGAGATATTCATTGCTTTAGTTACCTGATTAACCAATTTATCCAGCTCCTCACATGTAGTGTGGCCCTTGGAGGCTATCTTTGTAAACCCCCCAGTCGGTTTTTCGTATATTTCTAAGCTTACCGACTTGAGGGGATCTAATTTCGATTTCAAATTCGATGTATCAACGGCTGAGAACGAATTTTCGTTTGAAACGCGCCATCTCTTAACGTCGTTGGAAAACATGTCGGTAGCCAAGGTGATATCCAGAACTTACATTTTTCCTATTCATTCTGACAAAGGTCGGCTCTGAGCCTAAATTCAACACACAAATTTTGCTTTCTAAAATAAAGTCAAGTCAGGACTCACCTATAGTGTTAGTGTCGCTACTCCCACACAGGGTGTTATGTGCACTTGCGTCGCAAGAACAACCAGGTGTTTCTCATCAGGGCTGCCTCTTTCGCGAGCACCCGAACCTCTTCCGCCAAGGCGTCTTTTCATGGGACATATATGCGTAGGCTAGCCAAAAGCGGTTTTCCCAAGCTCGATGCTTGCCGCCACCAAGTCGCCCCTACTAAGCTGTGGAAGCAAAAATATATTTATATTATTTCTAGCTAGAATGCAGCTGCGGATCTTACCTGTGTTTGTACTGCAAGATCCTCTTCGTTGAAGAGCGGCCCCACACCGGTCAGCCTCTCAGAATCGGTTGAGCTCTGCCTTCAGACCAACCCTTGTTCCGTATCGTTACGCAACCCGGCTTTGTCACCCTCCCCATTTGAGTCCAAAGCTGGTTCGTCGCTGCGATAGATGGAAATGGTTGCGTCAACAAACCCGAATCTTACAACATTATTTTTTTGTGCCAGTGGGGCAAGCGATTCTCCATTCAGAATGAGCATCACCTGTCTTCTTCCCTCTATTGGCTCTTCTACTTTCCCTACCTTCCAGTTGTGAGTTGGCAGGTCGCTATTCCATGTTTTGAACATTTGCTCGATTTTGTTCGGCTCTGCCGGCCAAACCTCTCCTAGCCAGGCTCCGGCCAACCTGTAGAGTGTGACTGACATAACGTCTTCGCAGGCGATGAGCTTTGCTCTACCGTGCTACCAGCCTGCGTCATGGCAAAGGCTCTAGGATCTGGAGGTAAACTTCGGAGATAGCCTCCTCAGTCCACCTCCACTTTTCTTAAGGAATGTTCCATTCCTCCTCCCCCTTGTCAATGACGGCCAGTATCCCACCGCCGTCTTTTACGACCTCACTGAATGTTGGGTATTTATGGCCACCTATTTTTTGCTTTTTGGAGACCTTTTCTTCTCCTTTCTCTGCAGAACGTTGCCTTTTAGGAGTAGCACCCGCCGGTTTCCCCACTCGGATATAAATCCCTTTACCCATTCCAGTGACTTAGCCTTTTCTTCTGTTAGCTGTTCTGCTGCTACCTCTCGTAGTTTACATAAGACCCTACTGGCCGCCTTTTCTTGTAGTAGCTTTGCTAAGCGAAGTTGATCCCGTAACTCCTGTTGTTGGTCACTTGGATACCGGTTTTCCCAAGCCTCCTCGCCCCCCGCTGCCTCCTGCAGTACTCGAGCTGGGACCAGCCCTATCGCTCAAGCCCCCTCTGCCTCCTATTAGAAGCGGTCTGAACACTACCGTGTTGAAGGAGGACCGTTCGTCTTGTTGAAATATATTGATTAAAATTCTTCTCCATTTTGGTCCCACCGGTGTCGGACATGGAAGGCCCGCCTGCACAGAGGTCCGTGTGCACAGGTAAGGCTAGATAGAACCGTAGGTCACCAGGTATCCGGAGCACTCCGTTCAGGACTGGGCTATTTTTGATCTGGGTCCCCAGCCAGGCTGAACCTCGGTAAGGGTCGTATTACACCTTATTCCAACCCAGAGAAATTTTGACATTACGTGGATACCAAATTCAGACGGCATATAGGTAACTCCTTTCCGTACTGCAGCACTGAAGTCGACGAAAAGATGGTGTGTGTCGATTCTCCTTTCATGGGTCTTTTCCAAGATTTGACGTATTGTGAATATTTGGTCGATGGTAGACTTTCCACGTCTAAAGCCACACTGATAAGGTCCAATCAGTTGGTTGACCGTGGGCTTCAGCCTTTCACACAATACGTTCGCTGGAATCTTATAGGTGATATTTAGAAGACTAATCCCGCGGAAATTGGCACGGATTGCAGGATCACCCTTCGTTTGGGCAAAGCACACTTAAATTCCAATCGGCAGTCATGCTTTCATCCGACCATATTTTGCATAGAAACTAATGCATACATCTTACCAGCTCCTCGCCGCCATGTTTGAATAGCTCAGTCCGTCGGCGCCCGCGGCTTTGTTGTACTTTAGCCGCGTTACCGGTTTTAGGACCTTCTGTAAGCCGCCGAACCTTCTGGTAGAATTTTCGGGCGTTTTACCTATTGGTCAGCATGTCAGGCCCCTCGCAATCACGTATTTCGGCCTCTCGTTTTTTCTTTCTGAGTTCCCAGTAGCGATCCCACATGGCTCGCGTTGGGCCCGATCGCATGATATTCCTCGTCGTACCAACTGTTTTTTCGGGCTCGCCGGAATCCGATTTCTTTTTCGGCGGCGGTACGTAGAGAACGAGAAATTCTGTTCCATGCCGGTTTGTTGGGCAGTACTCTCTGAAAGCAGGAGTGACAGTCGAGTTATTATATACAGACAGTCGAGTCTGTTGTGATTGCAACTTTTCGATGTTGAACATTCTTTGCGTAGGTAGATGTAAGTTTTTTGCTGCACAGAGACGTGGGCGCAGTTTGGCTGCAACAAGGTAATGATACGAGTCGATGTTGGGTCCTCGGATCGTACCTACATCTTATACACTAGAAGCGTGTCTTTCATCTATCACAACATGATCGATCTGGTTTCGCATTTTTCGATCAGGAGACAGCCACGTTGCGCGGAGTATTTTCTTAGGCTGGAATCTGATGCTGCAGACTACCATGTTTCGGGCCCTGGCGAAGTCGATCACTCTCTGTCCGTTCCCGGATGTTTCGTTGTGCAGGATGAGTTTTCCGATTGTGGGAACAAAAATTCCCTCCTTGCCCACGCTGGCGTTGAAGTCGCCTTGCACAATTTTTGTGTCGTGGCCATAGGCACGTTCAATAGCGCCCATAGGAACGTGCCAGGCATTCATAGAAGGAATCTTTGGTTGCATCGTGCTTCTCTTCCGTCGGGGCGTGCGCACAAGTGAGCGAAATGTTAAAAATTCATGCGGATTATTGTGAGGTACTTGGTGACGAAGTCTCCCTCCCACAACAAATCCGGCAGCTAAGTTTTTCTTGCCTTGTCCAGTCCATCTCATCTCTTGAGCGGCAGTGATATCAGCCTTTACTCTCACGAGGACATCAACCAGCCGAGGCACCTTCCCCATTAAGGGACCGGACATTCCAGGTGCATGCCCTCAAATCGTAGTCCTTAGTTCGTTTGCAGGAGTCGTCATCAGTTTAAGAAGTTCTCACCCGTACGGATGTTCGGAAGCTACCCAGAGGATACTTGGGCGAATTTCGGAAATTGTGAGCTGCTTGAACCATATGCAGAAGAATCGTCCTGGCCACTCTGAAACGAACTTTCCCCACTTGCATGGACTTCTACATATGGAACCATCCTCCTGAATACATACATCCCGAAAATTGTGCAAGTGGTGGAAACGCTGTTTTAATAAAAAATGCAATAAAACTGAATTAATATATATAAATTATATATATATATTACAATAATTGGCGCGCACACCCTCCTATTTGTGGTGTGCGTCTTGATGTTGTTCCACGAATGGAGGGACCTACAGTTTCAAGCCGACTCCGAACGGCAAATGGTTTTTATGAGGAGCTTTTTCATGGCAGAAATACACTCGGAGGTTTGCCATTGCCTGCCATTGTGTGTTTGAGCGAGCTCCTCCTATTTGTGGCGTGCGGCTTGATGTTGTTCCACAAACCTATAGTTTTAAGCCGACTCCGAACAGCAGATATTTTTATGAAGAACTTTTTTAAGGCAGAAACATAATTTAGATTAAGAAATTTGGAAAAGGAATTCCAAGCTGCATCTGTTACCATTGAAACTTTAAAACAACCACCGACGTTAATTGTTATTTATAGTCCATCCCGACACCACCTGAAATCTGCACCACTTTAGATAATTTTTAAGGTTGTTTATAATTGGTGGCTTCTTCAACGCGAATCAAACAGCATGGGGCTCATTTCAACAAAAGGATGAGAATTATTTATTTATTCATTAATGTAAAGCGTTTTTCAATAGGTGCGCTTCAACTTTTTTCCGATAGGGAGGGCGAACGACGCAATATTTTTTATTTTTCGCTTGTCATTTGTAAATTTCATTAGTATACATTTCATCATGGAGCGCTACACACTTGAATAACGATTGCAAATCGTGCAAATTTTTTATGAAAATAATCGTTCTATTGCTCTTCTTCAGTGTGTTCATCTTCAGTGATGAAGCTCACTTTTGGCTCAATGGCTTTGTCAACAAGCAAAATATGCGTTACTGGGCAGAAAGCAATCCACACGTGATTCATGAGGCACCGTTGCATCCCAAAAAAATCACTGTTTGGTGCGGTTTACATGCCGGCGGCGTAATTGGCCCATATTTTTTCGTTGACGAGAACGATCGCCACGTTACTGTGAATAGAAATCGATACCGCGACATGATAAACGATTATTTTTGGCCGCAATTGAATGGTATGGACTTAGACGACATGTGGTTTCAACAGGACGGGGCCACAAGCCACACAGCACACGCTACAATTGATTTGTTGAAGAGTAAGTTCGATGAGCGCATTATTTCCAGAAATGGACCGGTCGAATGACCGCCGCGCTCGTGTGATTTGACGCCTCTAGACTATTTTCTTTGGGGTTATGTGAAGTCATTGGTGTAGAGTAACAAGCCGGCGACGATTTGTGAGCTCAGAGCCAATATTGAACGCGAAATTGCTGGAATTTCGGCCGATTTATGCAAAAGAGTGGTCGAAAATTGGGTTCAACGATTGGACTTCGTAAAACGTGCACACGGTGGTCATGCAAAAGAAATCGAATTTCATACTTAAATGTATATGTTCAAACTCGATAATAAAAAAAAAAATTGGTTAAAAAAGTCAAACCGTTTGTGTTTTATTAAAAAAAAAGTTGAAGCGCTCTTACTGAAAAACGCTTTATAACAAATTCAGAACAGATATTTAAGATATTAATAAGCTACTATATAAATTATACAATATTAAATTATCAACTCAAAAAACCATTATCAACTCATATAAACCATGGTAAAAGTATATACAAATTACAATTGAATTTGAACGAAATTCATAAATATGAAACTAAAATAACGAATATTTACAAAGTAATATTGTGATCCCTTACATAGAAAGTAAGTAAGTAAGAAAGTCTATGTTTCATCATATATCGACATACATATTAACTGTTCTCATGAGAAACTATTTGCGGATTATATATATATTTGAAAACACTTTTTTATATTGTAGTTTATAGTATAGTTTAGTGAGTGTAGCCTTAAAACCTTTTTGTGGTAAATAAACTAATTTCAGTAATAAAAATAATTTCATTTGATTACACAATATAAAAATTACAAATGGGTGATCCACACGATATTTTTGTAATACGAAGCTCTGATGGATTCAATTATATAAGGATGAAAAATTGATTATAATTTCTCCAGACACCAAATACCCCATAATGACGGGAATTAATAATGAAAAAAATTTAAATAGCATTTCTCCATGCCTAATAAAAAAACCATTGATTCTGTTTGTGGTGAAATAGAAAAATGCAAGCTTCAAAACGGTACCCGTCTACTTATAACATAAAACATTTAAGCCAGGCGCAGAAACTTTTTACTCTCACCGATCTCAAGTTGAAGTAAGTGAGCACAAAACATTAAATGTAACCAAAGGAATAGTTTACACAAATGAACTGATATGAATTCAAGAAGAAGAAATTCTAAATGAATTATGTGAACAAAGCATAATATATTATATATATATATTTCGCGCGTATACCCTCTTTGGGTGTTTGGCCGAGCTCCTCCTTCTATTTGTGGTGTGCGTCTTGATGTTGTTCCACGAATGGAGAAACCTACAGATTCAAGCCAAATCCGAACGGCAGATATTCTTTTATGAGGAGCTTTTTCAACGCAGAATTATACTCGGAGGCTTGCCATTGCTTGCCGATGGGCGACCGCTATTAGAAAGAACTTTTCTTCATTTTGGTATTTCACCGAGATTCGTATTGGTATTTCACCGAGAACCTACATTTTCTCTGCCTTCCGAATGGTTGTAATAGCATAATAGAGTTTCGAAAAAATCTTAAAAAGGAAATTGAAAATCTAGATTAATTGTTCTACCGTTCCAGTCGATTACTCTCCCAAAAAGAATAGCTTCTGAAAAAACGATCGTACGACCTTACATTTCGCTTCTAATGGCATGTGTAAAACGCTGGAAATATAATCACACTGCAAAATGGTGCAGAGGTATGAAGACATGTCAAAACTTTATCTGACGATGTAAAATGTCTCAAAACATAGTCATGCATAATATGTACCAACAGCAAATTTGGATAATGTATGTACAATGCCCTTGACGAAAACTTTTTATTATTTTTACAACAAAACAAGCTATTGAAAAAGTAGACCACTAGACAGCTACTTAAAGTTATAGAGAGCATCACAACAACAAAGATGTAACCTCCGCTTAAATTTTACAATCTACAATAAATAACAATTGTTAAAAATAATAAAGCAGATACAACTAATCTCTCCAATAAGTTGCCAGACCAGCAACCAAAGAGCACAATTTAATCAGATAATATCGCCAATAGCCACGATAACGGTAACTCTGATGCAGCCGAACCACTTCCACCGACCTTTACAATGACACCTACTATTATATTAAACTTCCCCACAAAAATACTCCAAGGCATCTTGTAAGAAAACTAGAAAACAATAGAAAATTAAAAAAAAAAAACTAGAAAACAACAATAGCAACAAAAAAATCACTGCACTCTCCCCAACCATCATGCAGAGAACGTTAATGTATAGAGAGGTCTCAATTTATATTTTCAAACAAACTTAAATGATTGATGAAAGTTTGAATGCGCCCACATTTAAATTAAAGTAAATTTAATGTTCGTTGCTTTAATTTAAAAACAAGAATTTAAACAAAACACATTATAAAATTTCCTATGGTAAGCGATGATGAGTTTTTATCTCTAGATTGTAGGATTGGTGGCTGATCCTGATTTCTACGGTTTTGGTATGTTTTGTATCCAATGTACGCAAGTATCATTATCAACGATAAGATAAGTATAGCGTTAATAAAAAAATTTATTTTATTTCCCATATTCAAAGTGTCAATGTAATTACTGTCGTTCACACGTAGCTGTTTTAACATTTCCAAAGAAAGCACTTCTTCAATTACTTCCGAGCTTGCCATAGGTTGGAGAATCGCTGGCATTGGATGCTGATTCGCTATTTCATCTGTTGCAATTAGTTTGTTGTTTATTTGGATAGTGACATTGTGATTCCGTATTATAAAGGTGCCCTTTAGTGGTATCAGGTCGCCGTTCAGACGAATGCTTCCCTCATACTGATTAAAGAACAATATTCCGGGTGATATTTCTTCGACTGTAGGAATGTGTTGATTATTCACTACACTGCAGTTAGCGGCGCGGCTGTTCAACAAGTTTGGTATGCATGATGTGTTGCTTATTTTTTATAATTTTAGCGTTAGAACATATTGTTAGATTATTATAGGATTTAAAATTATTTGAAATTCCAAATAATTTATTTTCGCTACATTTCAAAATGGATTTAAACAATATTTTGTTAATTTTTTCTCTTATTTTTACCGCTCGTATAATTAAATTTCTACAATTATCCTTTTGAGTGGTTGGCAAATCTATATATTTACAATATAAACGATGTTACTTCCGTTAGAAGCAATACGAACTTCTGCAAATTCTAAAGCCTCATCAATATTTATGTAAGGGAAAACTTCTTTTTGCAATACAGTTTCTGTGACATTGATTTCCGAGTTTGACAGGATGTAAGAGTTCACAATATGGGCCTTTGCCCAATGAATGGCATACTCTATATTTACTACTTCTTCCTTTAGAACTTGCATTTTAAATTTTAATTCTAGTATTAATTCAGTGACAATGTTTGATTCATTTTTAATACTCTGAAGGATCTCATTAGTAACATTGGACAATTCGTTGATTTTTTTAACAGCTAATTTATTTATAATCAATTGATTGTTATTGTTCTCGAGTACATTATTGAGTTTGTTTGTCACTATTTCGAAATCATGATGGTCTGGATTACCAGCTAACCATTTCCATGCGGTGCCAATCGCATCTATTGATCGTTTATTTCTTTTATTCGTTCTTAATCTATTTAAATGACTTTTTATATTTTCTGTTTCGAAGGATAAGAAGGAATACAAAGGATGGGTAGGACTCAAAGCTGATTGTATGGTTTTCTCGATTTTTCCTATGAGTTTTTTATATTCATTTAAATCTATCCAGTGAATAATTTTGAATGATCCTTTTTGTAGTTTTGCGATTCCCGCATCTATTGTAACTAGCTGTGAATTGGAGTAGTCCAGAAGTTGTGTTTCTGCACGGCACAGTAGGATGATTAACCTATTGGGGTAGATAGAATTAACTCTTTATTAGGCTTTTGTGAACTACTCTTCCTGTTTCTGTCTCGATTGTGCTATTTTTGTTTTCTTTCACTATTTCTTTTCGGTATCTAGGTTATAGCTTATTGCCTAATCTTTTGTTTATTTTAACATAGATTATTTCTCCTATTGAGTATGATTTGAATGGGGATTTCCCTTTATTATGATAAGAAATGTCTGCTTCCTGTTTCTGTTTTAATTTTTTTATAATGTCCTTCCTCTCAATTTCCTGTTTTGCAGAGTCATTTTCTGAATTTTTCTCGAAAAACGCTTGTACTGGTTTCTTCCCTATTGTGGAATGTATAGAATGGTTATATTTATAGAGCGAAATGTCCAATAATTCTGAGAAAGATTTGTAAGTATTTTCTGCTTTCAAGCATCTCATGACTTCTGTTAGTTTAGAATGAAATCGTTCGATTTGACCATTTGCAGAGCTGGTATAAGGTGGTGTTTTATGGATTTTAATATTAAATTGATTTTCCAACATAAACGTAATAGAGCTCGAGTTCAGGGATTTCTCATTATCTACTACTACTATCTCGGGAACACCAAAAGCTAAAAGTATCTGCCTCAATGGTTCTTTAATATCCTCTGAAGCCCTTGAATTAAGAATCCGGGCCTGGGCATATTTGGAGAACTTATCGATCGCGGTGAGCACAACCTTTTTGTCGGTGATAAAAATATCCAAGTGAATAATTTGTCCAGCGAATTTTGGTATAGGAGTTTCTTGAATAACGATCTTATTTGGATGGCGGTCATATTTACTTTCTTTGCAGATTTTACACTGTGAGGTGATTCTTTTAATTTTGGCTGCCATCTGTGGGAAATAGAATTTTTCCAACAATTGCAGTTTATTTTCTTTATCATTTCTGTGAGCTCTGAAATGTTCTTTTATTATCTCATTTTCTTGGTCACTTTCGTTAGTAAGATCTGTTATATTACTATTCTCCTGGTATAACGGACTCTGTATCGACTGAACTGAATGGAAAATATTTCTTGAAGTTTGCCTAAAATTTCGTCATCGGTTTTAATGCAATTAGTAACAGAAGGATTTAGGTAACGTTTGAAAATATCCAAGATTTTATCTTCATTGAACTCCTTTTCTCTAATTATGTGTCTATGGTAGGTCGGGTGAATTATTTGAAATTTATAATAAGACTTTTCTTCATATGAGAGGAATATCTGGGTTTTAAAAGCATTTACGGGAGCTTCGGTACATTGGATTGTATTTTATGATGAACTCTCATCGCTCTGTTGAGTAGCAGACATTGAATTAATTTGGAAGTTATCCGGTGGCCTTGACAAAGCATCGGCAACTTTATTTGTTGTACCTGGTTTGAATTTCAGTTCATAATTATACTCTTCCATCATTGCCTTCCACCTCTTCAATTTGCAATTTGTGTTTTTGTTGCTTAAGGCATATTTTGACTTTTGCGGAACCATATAAAAAATTTCTTAATGATTTAAGAGCACATACGATAGCGAGCATCTCTTTTTCATTTGTTGCGTAGTGCTCTTCGCTCTTACTAAAGGTACGAGAAATGAACATAATCGGTTTTCCGTCTTGTGCAAGGACAGCACCTATCGCATAATCTGACGCATCTGCTGTCAGTTGAAATTCTTTAGAGAAATCTGGATAGGATAACATGACATCTTGTGATGTCAAAGAACATTTCAGTTTGTTAAAAGCATCGATGTCTTTAGCGTCAAGTTGTACTATTTTTTTCTTGGACATATTTTTGGACAGTCGTCCCTCTTCCCCTCTGAGAGTCGCTGTTAAGGGTTTCGTAATCTTCGCATAGTCCTTTATGAAGCGTCTATAAAACCCAGACATGCCAAGGAAAGATCGCAAATCTTTTAGAGTGTTTGGAGCAGGAAATTTATTTATTGCATCCACTTTGTTCTTATTCCATGGGAAGATATTAAAAAACCCAACAATTCAACTTCTTGCCTCAAAAATTTTATCGAGCTCAACTTTCATGTTTGCTGCTTCTAATGTCTGAAAAATGCTCTCTGAAATATCGAGGGAGCATTTTTTAAACCGAATGGGAGTCGTGTAAACTCATATTTTCCGTTATTCACGGAGAAAACGGATTCCTTTAGAAGTATTTGATGGAATCCACTTTTCAAATCTATTACAGTAAAATATGTGTTTCTCCCCAATTGCGGTAATACGTCATTTATTTGCGGAATGGGGTACCGATCGGGAATGGGAACAGAATTTAATTTTCGGTAGTCGACTACCATTCTATACTTTTTTTCTTTGAAGCGTCCAATTTTTTTGGAACGATCCAAACGGGCGAATTAAATGCAGACCGTGAAGGTCGTATTATGCCATGATCCAATAACTCTTTGATTTGTTTTTCAATTTCATCTTTTAGTGTTACTGGAAATGCATAGAATCTGGAATAAACTGGGTCATTTGTGGTCGTTCTTATCTCTCCTTTGACAGCAGTGGTGAAAGTTAACTTTTCGTCAGGTTCGACGAAAAGTTGGGGATATTTTTTTACTAAACTATTAATTTTCTGTTTTTGATCGCTTGTCATATGCGACGTTCTAATGTTTATGTTATTTACTGCTTGAGAGGCTTGCTGTTTAATATGGACTTTAACGCTATTGTTGATTATCATGTAGTTGTCTTTGATGTGAATTATGGCAGATAATTCTTTCAAGGAATCAAAATTCCAAAATTCCATGAAATGATGTCAATGTTGGTAATAAAAATACTTTAACTTTGACTGATTTAATATTGAACAGATTTATGTAAGAATGATGAGTAATTTTCGTTTTCCCACCTACAGAAATAGCGTGAAAGATATTGTCGTTAGGTATTGGGTTTTTGATAAGAGCCGGTTGAATATAAATTTTATTTGACCCGGTGACAATTAAAAATTTAAGAATTTTATTGTCGCTCGTCTTACATTCAAAATACGGCAAGGACGAGCATGTTATTCTAAAAAATGAATTTCTATAGGATCAGTATCGTTCATATCGGCATTATCGTCAGTGGGGTCATTCACGTTATTTCCGTATTCGGGGTATTCGTTTAAATATTCTTCCCAGGATTGGTCATATTCATTATTTTCTGTTGTCGCGATTTGCGCGTTGTCATAGTCTTCGTTGCTGTCATTACTTTGAAGAGTGTCAATGTGATAATTTCTTTGCCATTTATGTGGTTGCTGTGTTTGTAAAGATGTCGGCAGAGGTCGTTTACCTATATTTCTGTTATTATTTCTAGGGTTATTTAGATAATTAACGCCTTTAGTTTTGAAGGTTTGATCGATTTCCATGGGGACTGGAGCCGGAAGTGGTTTAGGCGCAACTGGTCTCGGTGGTGGTCTACTGTCATAATTGTTATATTGTGGAAGATAAGGTCGGACCTTCTTCTGGTTGTTAAACTGATGAAAGTTTGTTGGATTTTTTTGTGGCCAGGTTGGGATGTTCGTTTGTCGTAACTGTGGTAAGTAAGCTGCTTGAGGTAAGTCTCCTTTAAGCCCTCTGATGAATGTGTCTAGAGCCTTATTTCTGTATTTCCTAGTTATTATTTGCATGGCTTCCGCGAATTCCATGCAGGAAATTTTATTAATTATTAATGAAAGGTGCATGTAAGCCTCTTGATAGAAATCTTGTATTGTTTTACTGCCTTGTACCATTGCTGTTAACTGATACTCTAAAGTGTTAATATCTCTTTTGTCTGCATAGTGCAGGTTTAGGCATTTCACAATACATTCCCATTTCAAAGGTGTATGATTCTAAAATGTTGTCTGCTCCTCCAATTATTTTGTTTCTTACAACACTTAAAATTCCATAGTACCTAGGGGTGCCTTTGATTGGGTCATAAAGAGCAAGGATACGCTCAACACTTTTCCGCCAGGAGCTATATTCAATAGGGTTTCCAGAAAAGTCCCTGAGGCAACGTACTACATCTGGCACCTTGTCTAATTCGCCAAGGTTAATTGAATTACTTTCGTCTATAGTTTGGTCAATTCCTGACAAATCGTTGTTTGGATTAATAATTGATTCCACTTTACTTTTACATTCACTGGCGACAATTCTCCTGACAATGGTTGAAATTAATGCCTCTAATTCCGGCGTTGCATTAATTCTAGGTGTGCTAGGATTATCGGATTGGGGTATAGCATTATTAGAGCCGGGCTGATTATGATTAAGGACCGGAGGTCTTATAATATTAGGATTCATTTTCACTCAACTTAAAAGTATTAAAATTTACACGATACCACCAATTATTTACTTATAAGTTTTCTTATTAAACTTTCTTATTTCTATTTCAATTTTATTAATCTTCCATTAAAACTTATTTTTAATTTTAACTTTCACTTCTGAGATTAACTTTTATTTTGTTTAATGAACTCTTTATTTTTAATTTTAACTGTAAATTTTAGTTCATCAATTTTCTTGCTTTTTATAAAACTTTAAAAAATTCTTTCACAATTTTCATTTGCTTATCCTTATGTTAAACTTAACTTACAATGAAATCACCAGTCTCCACTGAGCCATTTGGTTGTATCCTGTTTGTCCGTTCATATTCGGTCTACTAAGGTCCTCCTGGACTTCTTCTTCGTGAAGGTTCCTGCGAACTGATACTTCAGGTTGTTGGTGTGCGCGTGGATTCGTACTGCTTAAGGACGAGTTCGCGTTGGTACGTACTATTAACGACGGTTTTAATATTCGCGTTGGCACGTACTAGTAAAACACGTAAATTGAAATATACGATTTTAATATTCGCGTTGGGCGCCAGTTAGCCGAATTCAAACACACTGAGCAGAGAACGTTAATGTATAGAGAAGTCTCAATGACAGGAACGTATGGAATTTCGAGGGGTACTCGTCTCGCGAAGACAATTTCACCACAGACACATTTTTCAACAAAAATTAACAGTAAGGGGCTGAATTATGTAAATTTAGCAGCAATCGATAAGAATTTGTTGGTGATTAGAAGCAAAGAATGTTAGGTAGCTTTTTAATATGACCTATATATTTGAATTTTTCCAAATCATCCAAAATTATATACATATGTTATGTCTGTCTGTCTGGTGTCTGTAAAACTTTGTTGAATCCCTTCAACTGAATCAAAATCCTCTATAGAAAACGCTTCATTACCAGGCGCACAGGAAGATGGCATATGCAAATGTAAATTTGTGAAATTATATACATTTGCGCATATGTATATGCTGTGTGTATGTATGCTCACCAGCCGCAGCTCAAAATAAAACGGTAAAACTTCTCAAGAAATCCAGCGCGCATTCATAGGCGCAGCGCACATTCATAGGCACAGCATTGTATGTACAGTAACCTTGACATGTTTACAGGCACCTACAAATGCTCTGATTTCAGAGTAAGTTTCTAACTTTGCAGATATATGCATAGGTTTTGTGCACTTTTTATCAATTCAATTACTTACGTAAAGTAATCTACTAATTAACTATTTGCCTACTATCAGTTAACATAAATTAATTGTTTCCAAATTTTCTCTTAGTATTAAAATGTTCGAATCAGACCTTTTTTTTAAGCTGCTTGTTTTCTTCTGCAACTTACTGTAAGTTAACACCACTTAAGTTATACCCATACCCGTAATGCAATTGCGACATCCCAGATGCTGAATAAACAAACGCAACAATGTAAAAAATGCTGAAACTAGCTTTAGCAATAAAAATCTCAATATCCAAATATACTGACACTTCGATCAGCAAAATTAGCTTTATCAATAAATATTAGTTTAAGCAATAAACATCCGCCATGCGCCGATGTAAAGCAATTGTCAAAAATGCTGAAACTAGCTTTAGCAATAAAAATCACAATATCCAAATATACTGACACTTCGATCAGCAAAATCAATAAATATTAGTTTAAGCAATAAACATCCGGCATGCGCCGATGTAAAGCAATTGTCAAAAATGCTGACACAAGTAGAAATAAGCTATATTAAGGACAGATTTAGTATTAAGCTTTGAGTTGTAAGTTGGAATTTGAAGAGTAAAGGTCTTTCGACCAAGAAAACTTGTGTTTTTTTTCCATCGTCCAATTTCCCGGACGATAACTGGCGCCCGAGTCAAATAAGCGTGGCAGCGTCTAGCAAAAGTTGTTGCAGAAATAAAGTGCCACTAAGCTACAAGAAGACAGTGCCACAAAATTTTTTCTAAAAACTACAAAATAAAGTGCCACTAAGCTACAAGAAGAAAGTGCCACAAAATTTATTCTAAAAACTACAAAATAAAGTGCCACTAAGCTACAAGAAGAAAGTGGCACAAAATTTTTTCTAAAAACTATAGAAATAAAGTGCCACAAAATTTTTTCTGAGCTACAAAATAAAGTGCCACTAAGTTACAAGAATAAAGTGCCACAAATTTTTTTTCTAAAAAGCTACAAAATAAAGTGCCACAAAAAACTTTGAAGAAGAAATCAACATAAAAGAGGCGTGAAAGGGAACGTGGAACTTCCCCGACGCCCCAACGACAAGCCAGACAAAGCCAGCCCGGACAACAACAACTTCATCAGCAAGGAGCAAGCCTAGTGCCCCTCAGTACCCACGGAAAACAGGACCACGCACACTTGCCGGCACCCAAATGCAGCTGAGATTACTGTAAGAATACAATAGATTATATAATATAACATAATACATTAGATTTAAGAATTTAACTCACATAGCTGAGATTACTGTAAGAATATAAATTGGAAAATGTAAATTAAATCGTGCCTAAACTGATAATATTTTAGCTGAAAGAAATTGCAAAATATTATGAAATTTTTTAAAATAGTTAAAAGAAACGGAAAACGTAGAATAAAATTCAAGCGAGGAATATTCCCACAGCAAATCAAAATTTCTAAATCCTACAATAGTAAAAAAGAAGAAATAATTAAATTTAAAATATTAAATCGCGTAACGTTAATAGAGGAAATAAAATCTCTCAAACAATCAAATATACTCCATTTTGGTAAAAACAAAATAAATAATAGAATTATAAAGCAACTACAAGTGTTTACTGAAAACCTGTTGCTAATGTAAAAATTTTATCTTTTTTTTGAACGAGTATTAAAGAACAAACTATGGCAAACCCAAACAATCTGATTAGGCCACCAGTGCTAGTCGCACCACCTTCACCCCCAAACCCCCAAATTTCCCCAGACTTAGCACCTCTCATTAGGAATATAATTAGGGAAACCATAGAATCCAATGGACATCATCTTATACAAAATGTCCTTAACAATAACAGCCCCCCCATAATAGCAGACCAAACAATAGAGGAACAATTTAGAAACAACATGAATGAAATGGACAAAATTCCTGACGTAGTACGTTCACTACGAGAATTTTCAGGAAACGCCTCTGAATTTAGTTCATGGAAAAAAAGCGTTGAACGTATTTTGAGGATATACGAACCCTCAAAAGGCACTCCTAGATACTTCGGTATCCTTAATGTGATCCGAAACAAAATTATAGGAAAAGCGGATATAGCCCTTGAATCGTACAACACACCTTTAGATTGGACAGCAATCTCCCGCTGTTTAACTACCCACTACGCAGACAAACGCGATATAGGCACCCTGGAATACCAGATGACGTGTCTCATTCAAGGAAGAATGACGATTAACGAATTCTACCAGAAAGTTTATAGCCATTTATCCCTGATCCTTAATAAAATAGGATGCATGGAAATAGGAGAAGAGGCAGTCCATCTATTAACAGATAACTACCGCGCTAAAGCCCTCGATACCTTCATCAGAGGACTTTCTGGAGATCTTCCCAGACTCCTAGGCATAAAAGAGCCGAAGAGCCTTCCAGAGGCCCTACACCTTTGCCTCAAACTAGAAAACCAGAGCTTTAGAGCGCAGCATGCAAACAATCAGATGCCGCAACCAACCCTCAGAAGTCAAACCTTTAATTCTTCTATCCCTAGACAACAGCTTCCCACCTCAAGATATGTGCAACCTACAAACTCACAATTAAGATTCTACCCCGAACTAGCTCATATACCTCACCCTCATCCAAACTATAGACAACAAAACCAAAACCAATCAAACCTATACAATAGATACCAACCACAAAATCGCTATTACCAACCACAAAATCCCTATTACCAATCACAAAATCCCTATAACCAACAACAAAACCACCCCCCTCCGAGACCACCTAAACCACCTCAACCTATGGATGTGGACGAAAGCATCAGGACGAAAGCAGTAAACTATACAAACCGCCCAAACCACACGAACCAGGTAAACGCCCACCAAACGCATCAATGATAAACCACCCCCCACGAAAGTTCAAAGGAACTTTCATATAAGTTCCGACGAAACCACAAACGACCAAAACTATGAGGACCAATACTATGACGAATATGATAACGGCCAGTCGACAGACTACAATATGAAAGAGACCCACGACCTGACGGACGTACATTTTTTAGACTAAACAGCTCTTCGTTACCGTACTTCAGATGTAAGACGAAGAGCGGCGACATACTAAACATTCTAGTAGATACAGGATCAAACAGAAATTATATACAATGCAATTTAGTAAAAAAATATACGAAAAACGAAAAGCCTTTCTTCGCTAACTCAGTCGGAGGAAGAATAAAAATTACCCACCACACCTTTTTAAACCTTTTTAATTTAGAAGATTGCAGACTTAAATTTTTCCTGCTACCCACACTAAAAACATTCCATGCAATATTAGGGAACGACAGCCTAAAAGAACTCTCAGCAGTCATACATACCAAAGAAAATTTCATGCTTATAGCAAATACAAGAAGAATCCATCTCAGACAGTATAAGATACAGAATGTAAATGCAATACAAATTCAAGACGAACAAATGACAACGATAGGTAAAGACAAAATAAGACAGATAACGCAAAAACATCGCAACTTATTCTCATAACCAAACGAAAAATTGACATACACAACAAAAGTAGTAGCAGAAATACGTACTACTTCCGACACACCCATATACTCAAAATCCTACCCATACCCCACCAGCCTTAAACAAGAGGTCGAGGACCAAGTAAAAAAGTTATTGGAAGACGGAATCATACGGAAATCAAGGTCACCCTACAACTCACCTATCTGGATCGTACCCAAAAAAAAACGACGCTTCTGGCGAAAAGAAATTCCGAATGGTTATTGATTACAGAAAATTAAATGCAGTCACAATTGCAGATAGGTACCCGATACCTGAAATAAATGAGGTTCTCTCTCAGCTAGGAGAAAATCGAATATTCTCTGTGATTGACCTTAAAAGCGGTTTCCACCAAATTCCTCTTAAGGAATCTGACGTGGAGAAGACAGCTTTTTCCGTGAACAACGGAAAATACGAGTTCACCAGACTGCCATTTGGTTTGAAAAATGCCCAATCCATTTTCCAAAGGACATTGGACGACATACTAAGAGAACATATTGGACGTATATGCTATGTATATATAGATGATATTATTATATTTAGCAAAAATGAAAAAGAACATTCCGAACACATAGATACAGTTTTCGATACTCTTACAAAAGCAAACATGAAAGTACAAGTCGACAAATGCGAATTCTTTAAAAAACAAGTCGAGTTCTTAGGATTTGTAGTATCCTCCGAGGGAATCTCAACAAACCCATCCAAAGTACAAGCAATAGCCAACTTCCCCTACCCTCAGACGATCAAGGACTTAAGATCCTTCTTAGGCCTATCTGGATATTATAGACGATTTATCAAAGATTATGCTAAGTTAGCAAAGCCGTTAACATCCCTACTTCGAGGCGAAGAAGGAAGGATGTCCAAAAGCAGTTCAAAGAAAATCCAAATAAAATTAGATGAAAAAGCGAAGGCAGCATTTAATAAAATAAAGACCACCCTGATATCCAAAGATGTAGTACTTCAATATCCTGATTATAGCAAAGAGTTTGACCTGACCACTGATGCCTCAAAATATGCCATAGGCGCGGTCTTAGAACAGAACGGAAAACCGATAACCTTTATATCAAGAACATTGAACAAAGCAGAAGAAAACTACGCAGTAAATGAAAAGGAGATGCTCGGATTAATTTGGGCACTAAATTCCTTTAGAAATTATCTATATGGTACAGCAAAAGTAATTATTCATACAGATCATCAGCCACTCACTTACGCCCTAAGCAATAAAAATAATAATTCTAAATTAAAACGTTGGAAAGCAATTTTGGAAGAGTACAACTATGAAATTAAATACAAACCCGGAAAATCTAACGTAGTTGCTGATACGTTATCAAGACCATTCGAAATAAATTCCCTATCAGTCGCTACACACTCCGACGAAAGCTCATCTCACAATCTAATCCCAGCAGTAGAAGGACCCATAAATGCCTTTAAAAATCAACTTTGGATCTCACTAGGAGACGAAGACAGCTATCAGTTTAAAATTCCATTCCCAACCTACCATAAGCACATAATAATTAAACCAAACTATTCAATAGAAAATCTAACTGCACTACTGAAACGCTACCTAAATCCTTCAGTAATAAATGTCATATTTACCTCCGAAGAAATAATGGGAAAAATTCAGGAAATTTACCCACTTCATTTTTCCAATTATAAAATTCGTTATACCCAAACAAAAGTAGAAGACTTGGTAAACGAAGATACACAAAATGAGGAAATATTAAAGGAACATAAACGAGCACACAGAAATAGAGACGAAAATAAAAACAACTTATACAGAGATGCTACTTTCCAAAAATGAGAGCTAAAATAGAAAACATAATTAAACATTGCAAAATTTGCAAAGAAAATAAGTAACATAACAGCATTTTCAAATAAAATCTTGAAAGTTGTCCAAACCAATAAGGACATACAAACAAATTTTGCAATAGAATTAAAATATAAACTTAGGATCATAAGAGAAGAATTTATAAATATAGATTATGCAATTCATTGGGCTAAGGCCGGAATTGTTAATTCATACATTTTATCAAACGAGGAATTAGAAATAATCAAATCGGTATTTATAAGTAATAACCTCACATTAAATAATGCTGAGGAATCTTTAGAACTAGGAGATATAAAGATAGTTACAAATAGTTCTATGATATTTTATATTGTCAGCATACCACTAACTAATGAAGAAATTTGTAATTCAGTCACAATCAAACCAATCAAAAAGAATAAATATATCAATAAAATCCCATACGAGGATATTATTACTTGTAACAAAAAAATGTTTGCTGTTAAACTAAAATGTAAAGAAAATATATTAATAATTTAAGAATTTGTAATATTAAAAAAATAATAGATATTAGTTTGAACGAACGGGGACGTCCGTTTTTAGCGGCGGAGGAGTTAGCACCACTTAAGTCATACCCATACCCGTAATGCAATTGCGACATCCCAGATGCTGAATAAACAAACGCAACAATGTAAGCAATAAACATCCGCCATGCGCCCATGTAAAGCAATTGTAAAAAATGCTGAAACTAGCTTTAGCAATTAAAATCTCAATATCCAAATATACTGACACTTCGATCAGCAAAATTAGCTTTATCAATAAATATTAGTTTAAGCAATAAACATCCGCCATGCGCCGATGTAAAGCAATTGTCAAAAATGCTGAAACTAGCTTTAGCAATAAAAATCACAATATCCAAATATACTGACACTTCGATCAGCAAAATCAATAAATATTAGTTTAAGCAATAAACATCCGGCATGCGCCGATGTAAAGCAATTGTCAAAAATGCTGACACAAGTAGAAATAAGCTATATTAAGGACAGATTTAGTATTAAGCTTTGAGTTGTAAGTTGGAATTTGAAGAATAAAGGTCTTTCGACCAAGAAAACTTGTGTTTTTTTTCCATCGTCCAATTTCCCGTACGATAACTTGCATGCTCATGCGCGCACTTGACGCACAGCAGCTGCGGCTGTCGAGCATTTAGAAATACATTTTTACATACATATATTGATGCATACATATGTACAATGCCGCGGGCACTCGGCTTGACAAAAATTCAAGATTTATCCAAGAATGATAGAAAGAAGATTGCGCCCATCAGAGCGTACGTGACGTAACGTTTGCAGAGTTGTGCAGTATTGCCAACCATTTGCTCTTCGCAATAAATTTAGTGCTTTTTTATAGCGAAAATGCGACAATTTTTAAGTTTGGTGTTTGTTTCTTTTTGTTTTTAATTTAAGGCTACCGAGACTTTAGGTTGAAAAAAACTGTATTATTATACAAAAGAAGTTAAAAAAAGGCCACTCTGAGAAGATTTTAGTGCTAATGAAAATTTTTTTACTCTTATACAATAAAATTTGATAATTTGAAAGTGCAGATTTAATTTTTGGCTCCATTTAAGGCTATGCAAAAATATTAAATGCCCCTCTCTTAACTCTTTTTTAAGATTGAAAACCTTTTTACACATTTTAAAAAGCCTTTGAATTTATTGAATGCGAATTGAAACCATAGAGGTGTAATCGTTTCTTCCGGTCATCAATCCTTAGTGAGACATAGAGCATCAAGAGGTGTATTCATAGTAAAAATAAGCAACAAAATACCAGAAAATACTAAAGAAACCATTCTGACATTTTTACAAAAAGAGTACCTTATCTAGTTACATAACTTCAAATATAGCAAAAAAGTCGTTCCCTTAACAAAAGAATTTCGCTTAACAAAAAAAACTCATAAATTAAATTGTACATAAGCATAACACATTTATTTAAAAAAAAACGCACATTCTACAGACAATTTGTCACGCATACAAAGTTCTTACTTAACACAATAAAAATTTTGTGTTTTATTTTCTTTAAATGGGCATTTAGTGCGTTTTTATATCCAAAGCTAGGCAACTCTGCAGTAGCGAGAGAGAGATTTGACTGCCGAAAGCAGAAGAACACCAACAATACCGGCAATCGCGGGCAATGCCACCAGATGTTAAAAAAAAGTAAAGCTAAATAAAACTGAGTGAATTATTTAAATAATTATTAAAAAATGTACATTTTACAAAATTATAAACATGACATTTTAATTAGAGCAGCTAGAAAAATGTCATGAAGAAAGAACTAAAACTCCGAGACAAAAATAATAAAAATAACAAAAAAAAAATGCTAAATCAAGTTACGAAAATGGTAATCTGGCCATACTGGAGCTAAAATCACGTAACTAGTTGTCAAATTCGCTGAGCGCAAAGTAACGGGACCACGATGGGCGCCATCTCATTATTCTTTGCATTATGAGATTTATCAAATATTGGCAAATAATTCTAAGCGAAATATTCCAATATTGACTATTTTCGAATTGTCGAGAAAATTGGCATATGGGCGGCTCGTTTTATGAATGAAAGTACTTGCTCTTAGAACTATGAGCTCGAATTTATCAATGAATTTTTTGATGATGAGTTTTTGTTGCACAGTGCAATAGTTGAAACTGTTCGGCGCCGCCGCGACTGTTCAGCGCTATGTCAACTAGAATGATGGCCGCTACGCCTGCGCCTAAGACTGCATTTTGTTCTTGTAGTCGCTAGGCATAGAATTTTAGCTTTGAACGACATACGCATTTTGAGGAATAAAGTGAGTGCCCTGTGTGTGTGGTTGTATGTCCATGCATATGTGTATATTAATAAGCATTGATTTGCTTGAATTCAATTCACATATTTATATTTGCATATGCCATCTTCCTGTGTGCCTGGTAATGAAGCGTTTTGTATACAGAATTTTTTGATTTGTTTGAAGGGATATGGGCACCAAGTGTACATACGCACATACAAATATGTATATTACATGAATATTCAAAACAAATTTGTTTTAGCGTTTGTGAGGCAGGAATTTGATCATTAGGTTATTTACATGAAATATAAGGCGATGCTCGTGAGGTAGGTCATGTTGCTTCAGTGCACACATATGCGTGCAACACTACATTTAAAAAAGATGCAATTGAACTTACATAGTTGTCCCATATATGCAAATACGTTTCTTTGAAGTTTTCATTTATTTATTTTAAAGTTTTATACTATCTAGAAAATGCATACCTACAAATGTATGTATATTATTATTCCCTGTAATAAAATGTAAATTGAAAAAAATTTGGTTTGCCAAAGGAACAAATAAATGCATATTCAAATGTAAATACATATGTCGATATACCAAAACACTTGTATGCTATGAATTAATTTCGACTCAAAAAATTAGTAAAAATTTTCATCAAATTTGTTTAGTTTTAAATTTACTAAAACGCACATACCAAAATGTGAGAGGTAAATTAAATCAAAATATTAAAGTTACTTTGATTTGAAATGTTGGCGCATATAATAAATATTCAATCATTTTTTCTTCATCACCTTTGCCTGAAAATACAAATTGAATAAATTTTCGTTTATCAAGGGAACATAAAAATGCACAAGCAAATACTTTGCAAAATGTCGTCGGCTATTCGTCAATTTGATTTCCTACAGAAGCCAAAAACTATGCAGGGCCAATATGCTAAAGGAGAAATCGCTGTAAAACATCTCTGTTAAAAGTTTCACCACACCCCGGCGGCGGTTAGACTTCATTTTTGACAATTCACACTATTCGTAGCTCGTGAGAATTCTCTATATTTAACGTTCTCCGCGGTGTTTGGTTACTGTTATTGCGCGTGTGGACAACAAAGCGGGCACTAAATTTGTGTGAAGTTAACTTATACATTTATTATGCTAGTTATGTTTTTGCAAAAGTTCAATTGCATCTTCAATTCTTATAGTGTTACATATGTGCATACGCACCGCAGCAACCATGACCTATCTCACGACGCATTGCTTTATCATATTTACATGCAATAATTAGGGAGTAAATACCCGAATCATGGAATTCCTGCCTAACATATGTATTAAAGCTAAAACAATTCTATTTTGCATATGCATGTATATATTTGTATGTGCGTATGCACACTTCATGCACTAGCCTATGTGCGTATATATTGGTATTTTAAACATCAAGCAAAACAATTCTTATAAATATACACATATGCATGTACATACAACCGCACGCACGAGCCACTCACTTTATTCCTGTAAATGCATATGTCGTTCAAAACTAAAACTCTATGCCTAGTGACTTCAAGAACAAAATGCACTAATACGCGCAGCCGTAGCGGGCATCATTCTTGTTGCCATGGTGCTGAACAGTCTAAAATAGTTTCAACTAGTGTACAGTATAACAAAAGCTCATCAAAATATTCATTGACAAATTCGAGCTCATAGTTCTAAGAGCAAAGTTCCAGAGAACGTTAAATATAGAGAATTCTCACGAGCTACGAATAGTGTGAGTTGTCAAAAATGAAGTGAAACCGCGAACACTATTTCACCTCGCTTAACTCGACAGCGGGGAAGTTCTTAACAGAGCTGATTACAGTGAATTATGTACAAGTACATTGGCTCTGCTCAGTTTTTGGTTTCTGTATGAAATCAAATTGACGAATGCCGACGGCATTTTTCAAGGCATTTGCTGGTGCATTTCTATGTTCCCTTGATAAACGAAAATTTATTCAATTTATATTTTCAAACAAATATAACCAAATAAAAAGACAACATTTAAAATCAAAGTAACTTTAATGTTTGTTGTTTTAATTTTACAAGAAAAATTTAAACAAAATTCATTATAAAACGACCTCACATTTTGTTGTGCGCGTTTTAGTAAATTTGATAAAAATTTTTACTAATTTTTCGAGTCGAAATTAATTTTAGACAAGAATTCAAAGAGCATATTGGTATATTGATGAATATATGTATAATGTATGCACATATGTATATCAATATATGTATATATAGTACATATATTATGATAGTTATATTTGTGCAAAAGTTCAATTGCATCTTCAATTCTTATAGTATTACAAATGTATGTGCACACGCACTGCAGCAACAATGACCTATCTCACGACGCATTGCCTTATCATATTTATGTACATTTATGCATTTTTTGTTCCTTTGCCAAACGAAATTTTTTTCAATTTACATATGTATTTTACAGGGAATAATTCATATATGTAAGCATTTTATAGATAGTATAAAACTTTGAATTTTAAAATAAATAAAATAAAATTTCAAAGAAACATATTTGCATACCTATGTATATGGGACAACTAAGTTCTATGGCATCTTTAATAAATATAGTGTTGCACGCATATGTATGCACTGAAGCAACATGACCTACCTCACGAGCATCGCCTTATCATATTTCATGCAATAATTAGGGTGTAAATATTCGAATGATCGAATTCCTGCAAATACTAAAACAACTTCTTCTGCATATGCATCGACGTATGTGCATGTGCGTATATGCACACTTGATGCCTTAACTATATAATATGTACGTTCAATTGATCAAATCAAAAAATTCTGTATACAAAACGCTTCATTACCAGGCACACAGGAAGATGGCATATGCAAATATAAATATGTGAATTGAATTTAAGCAAATCAATGCTTATTAATATACACATATGCATGTACATACAACCACACACACAGGGCACTCATATTGGGCGGCTCACTGGTCAGCGTCTGTCCCCCATGTTAGGGGCGGCTGCTAATTTAATACGATCTACATTAAGCACGTAGATACATATGTATGGCACGTAGATACATATGTATGGAGGTCGCGCTCCCCAGGGATCGGGCGACTAAGCTGGGCTCTAAGCTACCGTGGGGGTCGGCAGGTTGCGGATAGCCGGACGGCCTGTAGTAGCAGGTTAGTTGCGAATAAGTTCTAACAAATAAGCAGCCCCCGACAATGAGCGGCAGAAACGGAGGAAGCGGTCTAAAAGCTAGCTAATCCGAAGAGGTTTCTGTGACAAAGGCGAACGACACCGCCTTAATAAAATAAGTGTCCCCCTACAAAAATCCAGAAGCGACTGACTCATATTGGGCGGCTCACTGGTCAGCGTCTGTCCCCCATGTTAGGGGCGGCTGCTAATTTAATACGATCCACATTAAGACCGAGCCCAGTAAGGTCTTAATTACGATATACTGGAAAATGTTTGGAACATACTGCCACGAGCTGACGGCTGCACTATTCTGTTTCTTTAGTAAGCAGAGTGAAATCTAGCTGAAATGGCATTCAGGTTAATGGTGCAGCCACCCCCACCCCGTTAAAACTATGGCAAATCTCTAAGAACGCTCCATATCCCGTCGCCATTAAGTGTCGGCGTAGGTCTAGATGTAACATTCCTAGTTAGCACTGATTCGGCTCTGAACTTAGGCTCTCATAAGGAGCCTTCGTCAACCCTCGCATGGCCTCCCTGCTTGCAAAGATAACCATGGAATCATGAATAAGTGACTACGCACCGGGATAGGGATAACGGCTTACGAGTTGGGGTCCAAAAAATATGAATACAAGCAAACACAATACAAACACCCTAGAAGAAGTGGAAATAGCAGCAATTAATCCATCATTGGATCTGCCAAAAGAGACTGCAGACGGCAGTAACAGCAGCGGGGAGCTGGTTAAAAACCCCTTTCAAAGGAGCTCGAGACTGGCCCATTCGCGTCCGTTGATTGGAAGAACCCGATCTGCGTCACCATGCATGCAGTACAGCAGTGTCGCAAAGGAGCCAACAACAGAAGAGCTCAACCGCAGTATCAGTGCTAAAATTAAAGAGCTAACGGAGATGATGGAACTCCCGAAGCGTAATATTAACCAGCCAATGCGTGATCTGGTTTCGAGCATTTCTGAGCTCCATAAGAAGTTAGAAAGGTCGATTCTGACTTCCAGAATAAGGATGTTAAAAGGGACCAAAAGTGTTGTACTCGAAGCAAAAAATGAATGCACGCAAACATCGCCTCTCATAAAGCGCGTCACGGATGGTACGCCAAAGAGGTGTATAGAAACAGTCGCTGCACGGAAAAGCCCGGCAAAAAAGAGCAAAAGCGACCGCGTTGGAACACTGAAGGCAACGCCGGTATCAACAAAAGAGCAAACCAGCTCCGAAGGATGGAACACGGTAATAAACAAGAAAAACCGTAAAGAAAACAACAATAAAAGTCCAAAAATAGACGGGAAACAAAGAGACGAAGGCAACACGAGGGAAAATCGCAGGCGACAGAGACCGCCCCGTAAAGACGCGATCGTTGTGAAAAGCGTTGGCAATGTCTCATACGCTGACATTCTGAAACGTGTGAAAACAGAGCCATGTTTACAGGAGCTTAACTCTAAAGTATATGGTGTTAAGAAAACTGCAAAAGGGGACTTGCTACTGGTGCTTGAGCGATCATCTGATCCAAACACTCTGAAGATCAACGAAGCAGTTAAAGCTGCCTTAGGAGATGTAGTCGAAGTAAGGACACTAACTGAACTACACCAAATCGAAGTTCGTGATCTCGACGAAATCACGACGAAAGACGAAGTCCATGAAGCTATAACTAGCCAATTCAAGGAACTAAATGTGCCTTTGTCTGCAGTTGCCAACTTGCGAAAAGCTTATGGTGGGACGCAAACGGCGACCCTTAAAGTTGCACCAGAGATCGCCACTAAGCTTACAGCAGCAGGAAAAATACGGATTGGCCTAGTTATCTGCCGTATTAGAGAAAAACTTGACCCGAAAAGGTGCTTCAAGTGCATGGAGTACGGGCATGTCGCAGCGAGATGCAAAAGTGCGGACGACTTCACGAAGTCCTGCTTTAAATGCGGCAGTAAAGATCACCAGGCGAAGAGTTGCACCCAAACAGCAAGTTGCTTAATTTGCAAAAAGAAACAAATAAGCGACACCGCACACGCGATGACTAGCAACAAGTGCCCTTTATATCAAAGAGCACTCAAAGAAATGCGCCATAAATGAAGTTTCTCCAACTGAATTTAAACCACTGCGAGAAGGCTCAAAGCCTGCTCGAACAGTCTGTACGAGAGCACAAAATAGATATTGCAATACTCAGCGAACCCTATAAACACGGAAATGGGAATGATTGGGTATCCGACACAACAGGCAAATCAGCTATATGGAATTGTGGAATGATTAGGTCACGAATGACAAATATAAACGCAACTCGTGGCTATGTACGAGCCCGTGTTGGTAAGCTGTTTGTTTAGAGCTGCTATCTTCCACCTAGCTTAACCCTAGCGGAATCCATACACGCACTGGAAGAACTTGCACATGACATTAAAGATCATAGTCCGGTCATTGTAGCAGGCGACTTTAACGCTTGGGCAGTGAACTGGGGATGCCCTCGAACCACCCCTAGAGGTAAAGCCCTTTTAGAAGCGTTCGCTATGCTTGACATAGCGCTTATGAATACCGGGAACCAGCAAACATTCCAAAGAGCAGGGAAAGGGTCAATAATCGACCTGACATTTATTAGCTCTAGCCTCGTGAGTAGTACGAGATGGTCCCTTAGCCAGTATTACACTGGTAGCGATCACTTTGCAATACTTTGCGTTATAGGCAAACATGATAGGCCGAAGCCATCTAACTCGCACGAGGTCAGGTACCGGGTTGGAACTTTGGACCCGGAAGTGTTCGAGATAATGATGGCAAATTTTACACCTACTGGAAATGCGGCTGAAAAAACTAACCAAGTCATGAGGCAACTCACTAAAGCATGTGATGCAGCTATGAGTAAAACAAGGCCTAATAAAAACCACAGAGAGCCTGTTTACTGGTGGACGGAAGAAATCTCGGCAGCTCGCGAAGAATGCAATAGAGCAAGAAGAACATATCAGCGGTCGAGAGGTACGACCAGCTTTGAAAGGAACAGACTTCTATTTAAACAAAAAAGCAAAACACTAAAAAACGCAATTAAGAGCAGCAAACGCCAGTGCTTTCAAAAACTATGTGAGGATGCTGACAGCAATCCATGGGGATTTGCATACCAGCTGGTGATGAAAAAAACAAAAGCTTTCAAACCGCTGCCCACGACGTGCCCGGTTATTCTGCGCAACGTGGTCAAAACATTGTTCCCCCAACAGCAAGGCATCGCAGCCAATGCTGCCAGCTGTATGGAAGACGATGGAAATCGGTGCCTGGCCAACGCGGACGAAATTTTGCACATCTGCAAACAGATCAAAGGCAATAAGGCACCCGGGCCCGATGCGATCCCGAATGAAGCTCTTAAGTTGGCAATCCAAAAGCATTCAGAAATCTTTGTGGATGTTTACAACTCCTGCCTAGAAGAATGCACATTCCCGAAAGAGTGGAAACTGCAAAAGCTAGTGCTAATACCAAAAGGGTCTAAGCCGGCGGAAGATCCCTCAGGCTACCGCCCACTATGCTTACTGGACACGGCAGGGAAAATATTAGAGAGGCCAATTGTAAATCGCCTGGAATCTTCCATCGATAGTGCCGGAGGGTTATCGCCGCACCAATATGGCTTCCGTAAAACACGCTCTACCACAGATGCTGTTATAGCGGTTAAGCGCATTGCTCACAAAGCGATTGAAGGTTCTCGCTGGCTCTACGGAGATAAAGAGTATTGCCTAGTCACAACGTTAGATGTAAAAAATGCATTTAATACAGCAAACTGGGGCAAAATCCTAAATGCGCTGGAGAATTTCCGAGTCCCAGCCTACATTCGGAAAATTGTCCCAAGCTACTTCACTAACAGAGTGCTGCAATACAAAACCGACGAAGGAATGAAAAGGTACAGAGTAACCGGAGGAGTACCACAGGGGTCAGTGTTGGGCCCACTCCTCTGGAATATAATGTACGATGGAGTTTTGCGTCTCCAACTACCTCTAGGATCCCAAATCATAGGGTTTGCTGATGACATTGCAATCGTAGTCGTTGCTAAATTCCTAAACCAGGCCGAAGCGATTTGCAACCAAGCTGTCGAAATCTCAAAAGATTGGCTGCGCAATAGTGGTTTAAGCCTTGCAAACCATAAAACAGAGGCAGTTCTCATCAGTAGCAGGAAAATAGTCGAAACAGCAAATCTCAGAGTAGGTGACCACGCCCTAGAGTCTAAGTTGTACATCAAATACCTTGGGGTAATGATTGACCACAGGTTGAGCTTTAAACAGCACCTAACATACGCCAGCGATAAAGCAGCGAAGGCTGTAACCGCACTGACACGTATTATGATGAATACGAGAGGACCTAAGCAGGCTTCTAGGAAGTTGCTTAGCAGTGTGGTATCGTCTATCTTGCTATATGCGGTACCAGCCTGGATCGAAGCAACTAACTGCAGCACATACATGAAAGGCATTAAATCGGTATACCGGTTATGTGCCCTCAGGGTGTGCTGTGCATTCCGCACAGTATCGGAAGATGCTGTATTAGTCCTCGCGGGTATGCTACCAGTTAAGCTGACTGCACTAGAATTCGCCGAAATGAAAAAACATCGAGCGGATCCACAGCTGACTAACCGAAGGACTGAACGGGAGCGAAGCATCCGTACTTGGCAGGAGGAATGGAAGAACTCCATGAACGGACGATGGACATATCGATTGATCCCGAATATCACAAGATGGATAAATCGAAAGCATGGTCAGATAGATTTCTACCTGACCCAAGTACTTAGTGGGCATGGATGCTTTAAAGCTTATCTGCATAGATTTAAGCACGAAGATGACCCGTACTGCACCTTTTGCGATTGTCTAGTTGAAGATGCAGAACATGTTTTCTTTGTCTGCCCCCGTTTCGAGCTGGAAAGAGTAGAATTGAGTGATAGGGTGGGGAAGCCAATAATGGATAGCAACCTAGTAGATATCATGCTTGACTCAGAAGAACATTGGTCCGCTGTCAGTAACATGGCAAGGATAGTAATTACCAAGCTGCGTCACAATGAACAACAGCGCAGATTCTTACGTAGAGGCAATAGGCCACACCCCCGCCCGTGAAGTAGTACCTAATAATATTAGTATTAGGAATCACCAACTGCGTCACGCTGAACAGCAGCGCAGATTTTCAAGTAGAGGCAATAGGCCGCTTCCCTCCCAGAATTAATACTTAAGGATAAGTAAATACCAAACTGCGAAGTGCTTAACATCAGCGCAGATTTTCATGAAGAGGCAATAGGCCGCTCCCCCTCCCGTGAAGTATTACCTAACGGTCGTCCCGCGGGAGGGAAACGGAGCTGGGGTGGGGTTTTTAGTGGGTGAGTCGAAAGACAAGTCTCACACTTTTCGGCTTTCAATGCCTTTTGCCACCTCCATAAAAAAAAAAAAAAAAAAAAAAAAAAAACAGGGCACTCACTTTATTCCTCAAAATGCGTATGTCGTTCAAAGCTAAAATTCTATGCCTAGCGACTACAAGAACAAAATGCAGTCTTAGGCGCAGGCGTAGCGGCCATCATTCTAGTTGACATAGCGCTGAACACTCGCGGCGGCGCCGAACAGTTTCAACTATTGTACTGTGCAACAAAAACTCATCATCAAAAAATTCATTGATAAATTCGAGCTCATAGTTCTAAGAGCAAGTACTTTCATTCATAAAACGAGCCGCCCATATGCCAATTTCTCGACAATTCGAAAATAGTCAATATTGGAATATTTCGCGTAGAATTATTTGCCAATATTTGATAAATCTTCAATTTTTGTCAAGTCGAGTGCCCGCGGCTTCGTACATATGTATGCATCAATATATGTACGTAAATATGTGTATATGTACAATGCTGTGCCTATGAATATGCGCTGCGCCTTTGAATGCGCGCTGGATTTCTTGAGAAGCTTTACCGTTTTATCTTGAGCTGTGGCTGGTGAGCATACATACACACAGCTTATACATATGCGCAAATGTATATAAATTCACAAATTTACATTTGCATATGTCATCTTCCTGTGCGCCTGTTAATGAATGAGTTCTCTAGGATTTTGATTTGGTTGAAGGGAAACAGACAGACATAATAATATACATATGTATGTGAGTTGTTCAGCGCTGTTTATAACAACAGCGCATTGCTGTGTATATGAGTGCACGCTAGATACCTTGGGCATTTTTTGCGAAGCGTAATATTTTTTCTGTGGCTAGTGCACGCAGCCGCATATGTACATATAAATTGACAAATTTATATTTGTATATGCCATCTTCCTGTGTGCCTGGTAATGAAGAGTTTTCTATTTGATTTGGTTGAAGGGGGAATTTAACAAAGTTTCACAGAGCACCCTTAGACAGATAATAATTATGTATATAATTTTAGATGATTTGGAAAAAATTCAAATATATACATAGGCCATATTAAAAAGCTACCTAATATTCTTTGCTTCTAATCACCAACAAATTCTTATCGACTGCTGCTAAATTTACATAATTCAGTCCCCTACTGTTAAATTTTGGTGAAAAATGTGTCTGTGATGATTAGTCTTCGCGAAACGAGTACCCCTCGAAATTCCATACATTCCTGTCATTGATACTTCTCTATACATTAACGTTCTCTGCATTATCATGGAAAACAAATGCATATGCTAAGTTCAATAGAGACTAATAATACGTTCACATATACATAAGTAGATGATCTACTTTTTCGCGCTTAACTCAAAATCCGTAATTAAAAAGCGCGATTTCCCATACAAAATTTCTCTCCCAAAATCTGAGATTACAAACTAATCCCAGATAATAATCATACCTACTTTTTTACATACAACCCTGTGTTTTCTGTGTATCGATAAATATTATTACGAATGTAAGGAGAAACATCAAAATAAAAACTAAATGAAATTAATGCCGGCAAAGTAAACAGGTCTGTAAACATAATTGGAATACAATTTTTGTTAAATATTCATTTTATTCATATATTCATATATTTAATTGGGGATTCCTTTTACAGAAAAAAGCGGGTGCCCATAAACGTTTGGTCTTCTTATAACATACTATAAAATGTTATATCGAATTTCGAATGCGTATTGCTGCCATAATTTTTTGAAACCTCAGTAATCGTCGTTTACAGATTTCTTCCAACTGTTTATTATAAGCAGCCAATTGCGCAATTAAATTAGCTATACCTTCTCCTTGTATTTTCTTCATATCATTAATAATAATTAAAGAACCAAGAACACCGAAATATTCCACCAAAATAATTTCTATGAAGAAAAACCTCTGAATGCAGTATTGACAGCTGATTGTAGATTTTACAGGTAACCTGCTATATGCGAAGGGGTTGATTAATTTGGTGGATTTATGGGTGATTAATGCATATGTGAACGTATTATTAGAAAGAGCAAATCATCCAAAAATATATACATACACTAGCAAACCCGGCCCACTTCGCAGGGGACACTAAAATAGAATAGATATGGTTTAGAACAGAAAAGATATGGTTTTCATATTATTTATTTCTTTATTCTTTATTCAAGCGCTTTGGCATAAACAATATTTTTTGTTTTTCTATTTGTTTTTGAGTAAATATATAATGTTGTTGGCTTCCCAACACGTGAACAGCCAACGTATATGTAGTTGACCATGGGTGAATACTGGTTCTGCTAAATTCATCGCGCATATTTCTAAAGTTTGCCCTTGTGATTTATTGATAGTTATTGCAAATGCTAAACGAATGAGCAGTTGCAAACGCTTGAATTCAAATGGCAATTCAGGTGCAATCATTGGAATTCTTGGTATTCATTCTTGAATTTGCCAATTAAAATAGTTTCTTGCATAACATTATTCATCAATCGTTTGACTACTTCATTTTGTTCTTGACGTTCTTCTGATGTCGCCTTATTCCGGGCATTTCTCATGCGCCTATTATTATATGTCGAACGACCAATATGATTACGTGATTGTCTTGGCATTTGTACTGTAATAAACATGATTGTAATTATGGTATTCTGAGATTTTAAAACATGTTTTTTTTTTCAATTTTGTGGATTATATTTTCGATGCATATGTGTTTAAAAGCCCAAGTCCACATGGTCAGGATTATTTTATTTTTGTTGTGATTTTCTTAAATCATCTCTTTTCTTCTGAAAATTGTTGACAATTTGCATGATAAGACTATTAATTTTTTCATCAAAGTTACGCTTTTTTCGTGCTCTTCTCTTGCATCCTTTAAAAATTTCTTTTGTTGTGTATCGTAGCTTATCGCATATGAATCGAAAAAATAAGTCCACAAAACATTATTTCATTTGAACATTCGGATTTCACATTAAATTCTCAAATTTCGTAAGAAATTATTCACTGTTCCAAAATCCACTCCAAAAAAATTCACAAAAAATGTTTACACTTTACACTTACGTCTTCTCCTTATAGTGTCCAAATCAGAAAGAAATATTGACACATTGTAACTCACACTGTCAATTTGACAGTTCAGTTCCGCCCCAAGCGCTAACAAAGTAAACGACATTATGGCTGGCTCAAAAGAACGTTGTACGCGTTGCCGGTGTTACGAATTACAACCAAACTTTACGAAACCCATTTTCAATACTTACTTAACAATGTGTGTAAGTTTGGTTTAATTCGGTGCAAAGCACTTATCAACAGCTTTCACTTGATACCCATACTGTACATACACAACCAAAGGTTACCCGGGTCCACGTTTTGACCTATATCTCGAGACCCCAGTCACGGAGCGGCATGAAAAATACTCTGTACTAAAGCATTCACCAACAGCTTCCATTTGCTACCCATATTGTACAAACACATCCTAGGGTTACCCGGGTTCACGTTTTGGCCTATTTCTCGAGACCCTGGTATTCGATTCTTAAAATTTCAAAACAAAAACCTTCTACACATGTGTCTCTTCAATATGGCAAAGTTGCGTTAAAATCGGTTGAGCCATTCTCCGTAAAGTTCATCACAACGCGAAAAACGGCTGAATTTTTATATATATAGATTATGTCTGTCTTCTGTAAAACTTTGTTGAATTGCCTTCAACCAAATCAAATCCTTCATAGATAATTAATTCATTACCAGGCACACAAAAAGATGGTATATGCAAATTTAAACATGCAAATTTATATAAGTTAACCCAAACCAAGTTAACAAACTGTTTGCTTCTTATATTTTTCATTTATTCTTTTGAATTAAATTGCTCATTCAAATTTCATACTTATTTCTGGAATAAGCTTATAATGCAAGTATTATAAAATTGCTTACTCAAATTTCATATTGATTTCTGCAATAAGCTTATAATGCAAGTATTATAAATTATTTAAGTTCCTAGAATTAAGTCACCCCACTATTTGTATTAATATAAATTAAGTAGTTTACTTGTTTAAGCGGCTTTTTGGTTTAAGAACTGTGAGTGAATAAAGTGCGGTCAGTTGGACCGATAACAAACATTTTTTTAAGAACTTGTATTTTTCAAGTTCTTAACTGGCGCCCGAGCAGTTGAGTAAAAAGTCGGTAACTAGGCTCCGGTGTAGCGCAAAAGCAAAACGGGGGCATATATGTGCCAGCCTGTGCCGCAACAACAAAAAAATCCGTAAAGGACAAATACAACAACAAAATCCGTAAAGGATAAGTGAAACAAACAAAATCCGTAAAGGACAAGTGACATCCTTGATGCCAACAAAAATCCGTAAGGTTTAAATATAACCAATTTATAAAACGCAAGTACTGAAGGGAAGGAGGTCTCCTGAGAAGCAGAAAAAATTAACACGTGGTCCAAAAAAAACATAAAAGAGAAGTGATCCAGTGAAGTGAAGCGTACCATCATCAAAATCCAACAAACAAATCATCAGAGAGGTGCTTCAAGAGTCCAGAAAGATTATTTGCATCGTAAGTTAAGTTTATTTTAATGATATAATAACAATCAAAAACTTTAATTATCATATAAAAATAAGAAAGTAAATAAAAATTTGAGTTGAGTTAATATTTCTGTTACAAAAAGAAAAAGATATATATATATATAATGGCGAAACCGAATAATTTGGTAAGGCCCCCCATACTTCCCTCAAATTCCGCTCCTAGTACTTCGCAAAATGCTCAGTTAAGTTTAGACGATTTAAGAATTCTTATTTCGGATATAGCGGCGGACGTTTTTAGAAACCAAGGACTTCAGGCTATCCGAGAAACTCTCAATCCAAACGCTGGATTAGCCAATATTAGGGACCAACCAATAGACAAACAGGGGGAAAATCTAAATGATATGGACAAAATACCGGACGTCGTGAAATCTTTAAAAGAATTCTCTGGGCAACCAGGAGAATTTAATTCGTGGAAGAAAAGTGTGGACAAAATTTTGACAATATACGAACCTATAATATTACGGAATTTTGAGTGTGATCAGATATAAAATCACAGGTAACGCTGACATAGCGTTAGACTCATATAACACACCGTTAAATTGGAGTGCAATCTCACAATGCATAATCACACATTATGGGGACAAACGTGACCTATCTACTCTGGAATATCAGATGACAACTCTGGTATAAGGTTGTAATAGCATCCAAGAATTTTACCAAAAAGTGTACTCACATCTTTCACTAATATTGAATAGATTAGGATGTCTTGAAATGGGTAATGAATCTCTTACTCTGCTGACAAAGGCATATAGGGACAAAGCTCTCGACACCTTCATTAGGGGCTTAAATGGCGACTTGCCTCGCCTCTTAGGGATCAGAGAACCGGTGGACTTGCCACAGGCTCTTCACCTTTGCCTCAAGCTGGAGAATCAAAGCTTTCGCTCCAACCATGCTTACAACGGAAGATGGAAACCACCTTCACAGCAATACTCAAAGCGAAACTCTGGACAACAGCAGAAACCAATATTTCACCCACAATTAGCCTATATTCCGCAAACAAGGCAATTATTTTTTAACCAACGAGAACAAAATAACGCGATCCCTCCTCGTCCACCTAGGCCACAGCCAAAGCCAGAGCCAATGGATGTGGACTCAAGCATGCACTCTCATAGAATAAATAATATTATATGAATAGGCCACAACAAACCAACATTTTGGAAAGAGGCCATAACAATTCGGTAATCATCAACAAGCAAAAAATCAGAGAACGTATCATATTAATACGACTGGAATAACAAACGAACAACAGTTAGATGAGGATAAGCAGTTTGGCGAACCAAGTGACATCCATTTTTTAGCATGATAAGCTCTTCGTTGCCATATTTTGAAGTAAGGACGGAGAGCGGAAAGACGCTAAAATTTTTATTAGATACAGGATCAAGCAAAAATTACGTTAAGCCGGAATTAGTAAGTAAGCGTATAGCGAATAAAAATCCCTTTTTTGCCAGGTCAATAGTAGGCGACATAAAATTAGCGAGCATACATTTGTAAAACTCTTTAAGTTAGATAATAAAATAAAATTTTACCTAATGCCCTCTCTAAAAACATTCGAAGGTATTTTGGGGAACGATACAATCAGGGAAATAGGGGCAGTTATCTATACCAATGAAAATATTATGGTATTAAGTAATGGTTTCAAAGTACACCTTAACCCTTTCGGTACGGAAAGCCGCTAACGGAAATACAAATTATTTTATATGTTTAATAGTTGCAATGGGTGAAATAAAAGTCTTTTGTCCCATCAAAATTGTATTCGGTTAAAATGGGACGGTGGGAGGGGCTGGGACATATATGTCCGCTCAGTATTTTTATGGACGCATTTGTCCCGTTTAGTATTTTATGATCCAATATCGTTTTATATAAAAGTTTGTTTTATTATGAATTCAACATATATTTAGTTTCAGTAAAGTGAAAAGAAGAAAACAATGAGCAAGTAATACAGTATAAAAAAATTGGTTTTTACTTATGGTAAGGAGCAAACAAGAATACTGATGGGACAAATACGTCCCACCAGGATAAAAATGCCAGTAATTTTTATATAACACAAAAACTTTTACTTACTTACCTCAATATAATAATAGAGCAGTAGCACAATAAAGAAATATATTTTCAGTAAACTTTGAAGAAACCACGAAAAATCGAAAAAAAACCTACCACTTGCAAAATTCGCGTCCACTTTTGCGTTTGTTTACCATTTAACTTCAAATAACGGAAGGAAATACCGTTAAGAATGGCATTAACTACGAAATGGGATAAATAAAGTCCATTAAATTCGCTTAATTTCCAGGCTAGGTATCTTCACACATGTGCCGGGACATATAAGTCCCGTTCGGACCGAAAGGGTTAAGCAACTCCCGACGCAATGTGTAAATGCAATAAACATTGAAGAGGAAAATTTGTCAAACGAACAAAAGAGAGGAATGAAAATAATTGCAAATACATATAGTAACCTTTTTTCAGAACCGGATGAAAAGCTGACGTATACAACTAGAGTAGTGGGTGAAATTAGAACCACGACAAACTCGCCTGTGTACACGAAGCTTTAACTTTACCCTGCTTCATTGAAATCCGAAGTAGAGAGTCAAATAGAAAAGCTTTTAAAAGATGGAATCATAAGACCATCTAGATCTCCTTTTAATTCTCCGGTATGAATAGTTCCTAATAAACCAGACCAAACTGGAAAAAAACAATATAGAATGGTCATAGACTATAGGAAGTTAAATTCAATCACAATTGCCGACAGATATCCAATTCCAGAGATTTCAGAAGTCATCTCTCAACTACGAACTAGTAATATTTTTTCAGTTCTCGACCTTAAAAGTGGATTCCATCAGACTCCACTAAAAAAATCTGATATGGAAAAAACTGCGTTCAGCATAAATAATGGAAAATATGAATTCACACGGCTGCCGTTTGGCCTAAAAAACGCACTGTGAATTTTCCAGCGTACGCTTGACGATATCCTACGGGAATACATTGGAAGATCCTGCTATGTTTACATAGATGACATCATTATTTTCAGTAAGTCAGAAGAAGAACATTTTGAACACATAAAAAACATATTTAAAGCTTTGGAAGAATCCAATATGAAAGTGCAATTAGACAAATGTAAGTTTTTCAAAAAAGAAGTAGATTTTTTAGGCTACGTTATTACACCCCATGGGATTAAAACTAATCAGGAAAAGGTTAGGGTTATACAAAATTTTCCTGAACCACAAACCCTTAAAGAGCTTCGTAGTTTTCTTGGCATGTCAGGATACTATAGGCGGTTCATCAAGGACTACTCAAAACTTGCTAAGCCCCTGACATCCCTTTTAAGGGGGGAGGGAGGACGAACGTCCAAAAATAAATCCGCAAAATTACGAATAAGTTTAAATGATTATGCTAAGGAATCGTTTGCCAAAATAAAGAATGCACTCACCTCAGAAGATTTAGTACTTGCTTGCCCAGATTTTAGTAAAGACTTTGAGCTAGTAACAGATGCCTCAAATTTTGCTATCGGTGCAGTCCTTTCACAAAATGATAGACCAATATCATTTATCTCTAGAACTTTAAATAAAACGGAGTAGCATTATGCGGCTAACGAAAAGAAAATGTTAGCTATAATATGGGCTCTGAACTCTTTGAGAAATTACCTGTATGGGTCGGTTAAGGTCAAAATATTCACAAACCAACAGCCGTTAACCTATGCGCTAAGCAATAAGAATAACAACAGTAAAATGAAGAGATGGAAGGCTATACTCCAAGAGTACAATTACGAAATGTTCTATAAGCCACGAAAGGCGAATGTTGTAGCAGATGCTCTATCTAGGATAACGGAGCAAGAGTTAAACACGCTATCAATAGCTACGAACTCAGACGAAAGTTCGGCTCATAATTTAATCCTTGGTGTTGAGGCACCTATACATGCCTTTAAGAATCAAATATTTCTGAATAGAGACGTTATGTCACCATATCAATTTAAAATAATATTTCCCACGTACCACCGTCATATTATAACAGAACAAGATTATTGCGAGGAGAAATTGATTTCCATTTTGAAGAGATATTTAAATCCATCAGTGATAAACTGTATAAAAACAGACGAACAAATTATGGGAAAAATACAGGAATGGTACCCATTACACTTCCTGAAATACAAAATAAGATTCACCCAAGTAATGGTGGACGATATAATTAGCAAAGAAGAACAGGAGAATATCATAATCAGGGTGCATGACAGAGCACACAGGAACTGTAAAGAAAATCGTACTCAAATTCTTGAGAGGTACTATTTCCCCTCAATGGCGAACAAAATTAAAAAAAGTATAAAAATGCGTAATTTGTAAAGAAAACAAGTATGATCGTCACCCAATGAAACCCCAAATCCAGCCAACACCCATACCACGTTGCTCCGGTCAGATAGTTCACCTAGATATATTTGTGATGGGAAAGGAACTAGTGCTAACAGCAATTGATAAATTTTCTAAATACGCTATGGAAAGCCCATAAAGTCCAGAACGGCAGAAGACATACGGCAACCTCTAAGAGACATTCTCTTTTCACTCATTCCTGAAACGTTGGTCATGGACAACGAAAAGTCCTTCTATTCAGAATCTATTAAATTCATGATAGAAAATGAGTTCGGAACACAAATTTTTCGAACAGCTCCATATACAAGTTGCTCTAACGGTCAGGTCGAACGATTCTATTCAACACTGCAAGAAATAATGCGTTGTCTACAATGCGAAAAAATGCACCGGCCATTCCAGATATTATTAGAAAGAGCAGTAAAAGAATATAATTGTTCAGTGCACACAGTTACAGGGAAACGACCAATGGAAATATTCTTTGGTAGAAGAGTTAGTACCAACCCAGAGTTGCTAGAAAAAGACAGGCAAGAAACAGTGAAAAAACTCTCGGAAAAACAAGCTACTGACCTTGCGTACCACAACAAAAATAGATCCCAAGGAATATGTAAAGGGAGATGAAATATTCGTTAAAATAAACAAAAGATTAGGAAACAAGTTGTCAGCTAGGTAAGAAATAGTTGCCCAGAATTACAACACGACAGTAAAAACTAAACTGGCCGAGTCGTACATAAAAATAATATCAAACAGTCATGATAAGGCACTCATAGATACATTACATTTAATACCTTTCGTTACAGGACAGAACATGTTAACCTTTACAATCTTGACGCTGGTACTAGCAGTTACTGCTCAGCAAATCTTTGTACAGGACCTTACAAACAACAATGGGTACATACCCATCAAGACAGGAGAACTCAGGACAATTAATCACTATAATAAAATCCTACATTTTATAAATTTAAAGACGTATGAGGAAACATTAGCATTAATTTCTAATAATCTAAACGCATTAAAGGGAATAACATTTGAAGATGAGCGACTTCTGGAAACGGTAAATAAAAAGCTAATATTGCTGAAAGCAAGAGTGAATAGTATACACATTCACTCTAAGTCAAAAAGGGGACTAATTAACGTCCTAGGAAAAGGCTTAAAGTACATCGCCGGCTCCATGGACAGCGACGTTGAACAGGAAATAAAAGACGCGTTAACCAAAATAAAGGACAATGAAAAAGGCACTTACAATAAACTAAGTGACTTGACGTACATAAACAATTTCATGACCGAACAAATAACTAACATAACTGCCCATATAAACAAACTTTAGTCAGTATATATATTAATGAGTTCAAGGACGGTGCACAGAATAAAATCAAAACACTGGAAGACGAAGTCCGATTTATCGAACAGACTTATAGTATAAACAATGACATATCGTTTTTGAATAACCATGTTGATAACATAGGACAAATTATATTTTCCAACAAATTGGGAGTTATTCCCACGGACATTTTGACGCAAAAGGAACTTAGTTTGATTAACGACTACGATAGCTATAGCAATACGAAAATTGTTGTACTTTTCCCAGAAAATAACATTATCCTAACCTTACTAATACCTCAATTCTCTCCTAGTCCTCTAGCCAAAATCCAATTTGAACCATTACCAAATATTGCAAACAAATCAGTGTTTTTGAACCCATCAGAAATATTAACAGATAACTCTAATAAAATTTATAGAATAAATGTGAAAGACAAACTAGAAAAAAACTTGATAATGAATGTATTGCAAACATTTTAAAATTTAAGGAAGCACAATGTAAAATGGAAATTTCAGTAAAATCTGAAGTAGTAGAAATGGTACAAGGAAATTTGTAATATTAATGATCTGAATAAAACCTATACAAATGTAAACTTAAAAATGTACGAAACACTTGTATTACCAAATTTAGTCACAAAAATCAAAGAAACTAAAAATGCTACAAAATTGGACTTACAAATTGAAAATCTATATTTAAAACAAATACAACATGAAGATACCATTAGAAATTTAGTAGATGAAAATAAAAAAAATGGATGTAATTAGCTTAAGTTCAGATATATCTATTGTACTTTCAGTTATTATTGCAACTTTTATTCTCGCTTGCATTATTAAGTATAGACAAAAACTGTATTTATCACCTCAATCAATAATAACTACCGAACATATGCCAAACACCCAAGCTGGGCCATTTCTTGAAATTAAAACACCATAATTCAATACTCGATTGCGGACAATCGATTTAAGAAGGGAAGAGTTAACCAAAACCAAGTTAACAAATTTCATACTGATTTCTGCAATAAGCTTATAATGCAAGTATTATAAAATTGCTTATTTAAGTTCCTAGAATTAAGTCACGCCACTATTTTTATTAATATAAATTAAGTAGTTTACTTGTTTAAGCGGCTTTTTGGTTTAAGAACTGTGAGTGAATAAAGTGCGGTCAGTTGGACCGATAACAAACATTTTTTTAGAACTTGTATTTTTCAAGTTCTTAACTTATACATATGCGCATATATATATTCTGTGTGTATGTATGTACACTTCCCACAGAAAAAAATATTACGGTAAAACTTCTCAAGAAATCCAGCGTACAAGAATAGACACGGCATTGTATGTACAGTAACCTTAAAATACTCAGATTTCAGATGATGTTTCTAACCTTGCAGATACATATATGCATATGTTTTTGTGCAGTTTTTATGAATTGAAGATCTACATATGTAAAGTACAATACTAATTAACTATTTACCTACTATCAGAGAACATAAAATAATTGTTTCGAAATTTACTCCTAGTATTGAAATGTCCGACACAGAACATTTTTATAAGCTACTTATGTTGTTTTCTGCAACTTATTGTATGCTCATGCGCGCACTTGACGCACAGCAGCTGCGGTTTGCGAGCCTTTAGAAGACATATTTACATATGTACATACATGTATGGGTGCAAACGGATATACAAGCTGCGACCATTCGACATGATAAAAATTCAAGATTTACCAAATATTGGCAAATAATTCAACGCGAAATGATCCAATATTGACTATTTTCGAATGGTCGAGAAAATTGGAATATGGGCGGCTCGTTTTATGAATGAAAGTACTTTGCTCGTAGAAATAAGAGCTCGAATTTATCAATGAATTTTTTGATGATGAGTTTTTGTTGAAACTGTTCAGCGCCGCCGCGACTATTTAAGACTGTTCAGCACTATGGCCAGAGAATGTTAATGCAATGAGAAGGAGCAAATGTTAAATGAGCTTTTTTCGAGTTCTAATTTGTAGATTCAAACTAAGGTAATTTCAAATTCAACTTTCCTCACGAGTTGAGAATTGCTGATATTTACCACGCGAGTGACGCGAGTGGAGGGTTTCTATATTTACTTACCACGCTAGGACAGGAATTCAGATTTTTTCTGACTTTACCAAACTACTGAGGAAGTTCATAAGATTTTTCGGCACACTACTAAGGAAATCGACTTATTTCATGCCGACAGCAAAGCGAATAAATTTGCGATTAAGAAGGCCGAGCGGCAGTTAATTTGTGGTGCAGAAGCTAAAGTCGGCGGAATTATTAGTTTTGTTTTTGGCACGTATTTAATTCAGGTTCAAGTCCTGAAGTCATATTTTTTTTCTTGCACATTTTCTTTTTTACAATTCAAACCAGGAAAGTTTGGTAAAATTTTTTAGTTTATTTTAATTAAAATTTCTTTAAAATACTGTTTTTTTTGTATTTTATAAATGGAAATTTCTTTTCGGTATAAAATAGTTCATACTGGATATGAACTATTTTTATATAAATTAATCAAAACAGAAATTATGTACACACATATGTCTTTAATCTCTTTCATCAAATCCAAATTATATTGATGAGAAAATATCATTCTAATATCCGTCCAGAAAGCCAAACGCGCATACACACATACATATGCATATAATTACGCATACAAACTTTCAACTAACGCAGAATATGTGCATATAAAACTGCGAATCGAATAAATGACTGATTTAGAAAATTTCAATAGTAATTATAGTTTAGCGCAATCGTGAAAGACGTATTGTGTATGCAGTATATCGTCCCATATTTGACTCGGGTTCAAATCCTGTATACACTTTTCTTTGTTCGATATTTTTATTTAATTTTTTGTATTTGGTTTAATTAGAATTGATTAAAAATAGTGTATTCAGGTTTTTCTAATACCTGTTATTTAGAAATTTATTTTCTGTATAACATTATTCATACTTCTTTTGAATTGATTTATATGTAAAACAGCCATAAAGGCAATCATTTGAATATGCATTCCTATATTTAATCTCTTCAGTCAAATCTGAACTACTTACATACACATATTGATGAGAAAATATTCTAATATCCATGGATGCATCCAGAAAGCCAAACGCGCATGCACGCATATGAATATAACTACATATATATAAATATTATATATTCAAACCTTCAACGAACGCAAAATGTATGCACATAAAAAACAACAACTCGACCGTCTTCTTGTCCGTCAGTGAAAAGATGGGATATGTATACCCTATGAGCAAAAAGAACCGGGAAGGTGATGTTGACTGTTTTCTTCGATTGCCAAGGCATAGTCCACCATGAGTACCTTCCATCGGGCCAGACAGTCAATAAAGAATATTATTTATCCGTTTTGAAAACTTTGAGAGATGCTGTATGTTGCAAACGGCCAGAAATGTGAGCAAACAATTCTTGGATTTTGCATGATGGTAACGCGCCATCGCACTGATCACAGAGAATACGACGAAGGAGCTGAAGGCATGTCGGCCTGCCGGGGGTGTTTGGAAGACTGGGTTAAACGTTGGCACATGTGCGTTGCTTCAGACGGGTCATATTTTGAAGGAGATAATATAAATTTGCTTTAAATTTAACTCTGTTTTGTTTAATTTCAACATTCCCGGTACTTTTTGATCATAGGGTACATATATGCGGCTTTGCGGAGAGAAATGTGTGATTCGCTGGAATTGTTCAAGGAATCTAAGACGCATTAACTCGCGACTGTCGAACAGTTAGAAGACATATTTACATACATATAAGGGTGCATACATACATACGAAGCCGCGGCCACTCGACATGACAAAAATTCAAGATTTATCAAATATTGGCAAATAATTCCACGCGAAATATTCCAATATTGACTATTTTCGAATGGTCGCGAAAATTGGCATATGGGCGGCTCGTTTTATGAATGAAGTTGAAATATGAGCTCGAACTTATGAATGAACTTTTTGTTCTAAATTGTTCAGCGCCGTCGCTGATAGCATCATGGCCGCTGCGACTGCGTCTACGAATGTATTTTGTTTTTGTAGTCGCTAGGCTTAGATTTTAGATTTGGGCGACATGCGCAAGTGAGGTATGTGTTTTTGTTGTGTTCTAGAACATTTTAGAATGTGTGATGGCAAAGCGGCCTTCGCGTTGCGCTTGCTGTTGCTTTTGCGTCTATCAAAGTATTGTGTTTTTGTAAGTATAATATTAGGAATATCGACTGGTGAAAGACAAAAGTACACGGAAGCAAGAAGGGAGCGCTGTGCTCGCGCATATATGCATGAATGTATGAACGTGCATGGATGTAGTAACATATGAATGCAATTATTTTGTAGGAAGTTTATAAGGCAAGTAGGTATATATGTATGTATATTTGCTAGGACATAAAGTGGGTATATATACACTACCGGTCAAAAGTTTGGGTTCACTTGAAAAATTGTAAACAATTTTTAAATAATCATGATTTTCTTCGTCAAATATTTTTTAATATTGTTATTTTACAGAAAGTAATTTTGTTTAATACAAAATATGTTAACTTTTAAAGAAACCAGCAAGTATTTGTTCATATTTTCGATTCCTCGAAATATCCGCCTTTTGCTCGTATTACAGCATCGCATATTCTGGGCATCCTATCAATTAATTTACGCAAAGATTCTGCTGTTATTTGATTCCAGCAATTTTGCAGAAATTTCCAAAGTTGTTTTGTATTAGTAGGTTGCAATTTTCGTACTTCTCTGTCCAACTCGCCCCACAGCAATATATTTGAGTTGTTTTTGATTTTCTTTGGCTGCAATGTAATCCTGGCAAAATTATGAAGTGTGCTTAGGATCGTGATCCTTCTGAAAAACGAATCCGCTGCCCACAAGTCTTTTCCCACACGGAAAAGCGTACCGTTGAAGTATGTTGCGGTAGACTTTTTTGTCCATGATACCCTCAATTTGCACAATGTCTCCAACTTTGTCTCCAGCAAAGCATCCCCAGACTAACACTAACCCTCCACCATGCTTAAATGTGAGAATAACCCATTGGTTCATCATTCGTTCGCCGACAAAACGACGAACATATTGGCGGCGTCGTTTGTGGAAAATTTCAAATTTGGACTCGTCCGTGAACAAGACTTTAGACCATTGTTCAGTTGTCCACTCTTTGTGTGTTTTAGCCCTATTAAGTCTCTTTACTTTATTTTGCTTTCGAAGTAAAAGTTTTTTGGCGGCGACGCACCCTTTTAGGCCGTAGTTTCTTAGTCGTCGCTATACCGTCGAAACAGATACTGGAGCCTCGCGCGAGGAATTGAGTTGTTCGCGAATTTCAGGGGCTGTTAGAAAACGATTTTTTTTGCTTACAACACATATGAACTTATCCTCTCCTTTTGACGTAGTTTTAGGCCTCCCAGAACGATGACGACTCTGATTGCACCCAGAATCGCTCTTTCTTTGTAACGTTCTCATGACAGCAGTTTGAGAGACATTACATTTCGAAGCAAATTTTCGCGCTGAATAGCCTTCTCCACGTAGTGCTACAACGACTGCTCGTGTTTCTACACTAAACTCTGCTTTCCGACCCATTTTAAATAATAAAACAGGAAATATGTAGTTTTATTTAAAATTTAATAATTAGAAGATAATTTTTGTATAACGTCGACTTGTATGTAAGTTTTTGTAAAACAATTATTTTTTGGAATACAAAAAATTGTTTTACTTACCTTTTTGATAACAAAGATTACACCAACAATTAGAAATATAACTCTTGAAGCGAGTTTTGCAGCAATAAGATGTTACGCGTAATAGGCACTAGACGCACTGACAGAATGCAGCAAGTCATAACACGTTTATGCTTGATCTACGCGTCTCCCACAGTCACTTTGTAAACAATAACAATCTCCTAAACTCAAACTAGTAGCAGAACGCACGTTTAAGAAACAAAACCACTAATAAGCCGACTTGATTGTGTAAAATTCCAAAATAATGTAAGTGAACCCAAACTTTTGACCGGTAGTGTACATACATAGAGCAGAATTGTTTTTGCACTTGTTAGGAACAAACTCGTTCACTAGTGCGTATGTGTATTTGATTTCTTGTAAGAATGTGATGTGCTGTGACATGTGTACATACTTAAGTCAAGGTTATTTGGGCATACTTGCATATGTGATATGATGTTCTTGCGCTTGTGCATTATTGTTTTTCATATACAAATGAACATACATACATATGTATGTAAATGCTGTCGAATACATAAACTATAAATTGACATACAATAAAAAATAAGTGTTGATTTATCTCAAACCGTTCTTTTTTTCTGAATTCAAATACCTCCTATTGACATGTACATACATATTATGTACTTATGTATATTATCATATACCATCATTTATTTACATATAAAGGATACGTTCATTTATGTACATATGTGTGTAATGAAAAACTTCATGAATTACTTTCAGAACTTTATTAAAATTTATTCGCGTCGCGCGCATGCACAAAACCTTTTGTTCACAACGCAGGCGCAGAAATAAACGCTCTGCGTATTTATCCTCTCCACGTAACTCGCCATCAACTCTCGGTGCAAATTTTTTTTGTTTTCGTTTTTAAATTTTTTTTTTAATGTAATCGTAAAAAAAATTGTAGTAAATTTTATGTATCCGCTTATCATTTCAAAAGTAACAAAATGGTAAAAAAATAAGCAGTCGAAGAAATAAACGCACCGCCTATTTTTCCTCGCCACATGTTAGACTCGATTTCAATTCCCGGCGCAAACTTTTCTTTATAATTTTTTTTTTTTTTAAATCGTTTCTTTTTTAATGTAATTGAAAAAAAAAAAAGTAATAAATTTTACGTATTCGCTTATTATTTCAAAAATACGAAAATAGTAAAAATTTAATTGGTTTAATGTCGAGGTGAGAAATGTGTTGTGTGTTGAGGTGAAAGATGTGTGGTGTTTCTAATTTTTGTGTGGGCAAAAGTCAGTGAGGTGTCTACAAACTCGGTGTGCTAAATTCCCTTACTTCAAATCTTTCAAATCTCAATTGTACTAAAAAAAGCTTACAGTAACATTTGCACCTTCTCATTGCATTAACATTCTCTGCTATGGCAACTAGAATGATGGTCGCTACGGCTGCGCTTATTAATGCATTTGGTTCTAGTAGTCACCAGGCATAGCTTTGAACGACATACACATTTACAGGAATAAAGTGCGTGTGTGCGGTTGTATGTACATGCATATGCGTATACAAATAAGCAGTTTTTTGCTGGAAGTTCAAAATACAAATATGTCCATACATAGGCTAGGGCCTTAAGTGTGCATACGCACATACAAATATGTACATGCATATGCACCAGATAAATGTTTTAGCATTTGTTAGGCAGGAATTCGATCATTCGGATATTTACTCCCTAATTATTGCATGGTTGCTTCAGTGCATACATATGTGTGTAACACTATATATATGAACTAGCAACCCGCCCAGCTTCGCACGGGTATAAAATATATACCCTATGTCACTCACTGAAAAAATTATTAAAATCGATCCAGTAGTTGTGGCTTATTCATTACTGCCCGTGGCCCGCACGCGTTAAATTTGGAGTAAAACAATTCCCCTTTTTTTATAGCATGAAGATTTCCTGCTATCTTTGGGATATCTAAATTCATACCCTACATTTTTGCAGATTAACTTTTTGCATTTTTACATATGTATGTATTTATTTTATTTTTACAACAATTACTATATTACAGAATGTCTTTATATACAACGTTCATAGCCTTCTTGTCATTAGACAATACAAACATGTTTTCTCTAGAGGTTACTCTTGAAAGAGCGACATACAGTTGGCCATGTGAAAAACAGTCAACACTCAAATCTAAGCCTGCAACGTTGAAGGTTTGACCCTGTGATTTATTAATGGTCATTGCAAAAGATGTCTTTACCGGAAATTGTAAGCGTTTAAATTGGAATGGTAGATCCGATGGTATCAGAGGGATTCGGGGAATCAATACATCTTCTCCGGTACCACATCCTGTGAGTATTGTGCACTCTATTATGAAAGTTTTCAGTGATTTTACCAGCAAACGCGTGCCATTGCAAAGTTTAGGTGGACTTAGGTTTCTTAATAAAATAACAGCACAACCTATTTTCAGCTCCATTTTGTGAGGAGGGAGTCCAGACGGGTTCAAAGAATTTAGAAATTCTGTAGGAAATTGAACAGCTTCTTCCAAATCGAGAACAGTATCGACCGAGTAGTATATTTTCGTCGGCGCATCAATCTTTGAAATAATCAAGTTATTTACTTTATCTACTTGTTCGTTAGTTGGTGACAGAATAGCTCTTTCTTTAAACCAAGATATTGTCTTATAACTTATGTTATCAATGTCTGGATAGACATTGTTGACTAACTCTTGGATGTTGTCTACCAAAACACAAAGGTTTTCTAGGTTAATCCTTCCCTCACTTTGTGTTAATTCTCCATTGCCAACTTTTAGTAGCATCTCTGGAAATAGCCTGTTCTCACGTGAAGATGACGAAACCCTCATATTAGTTTTAAGATCTAATTTATTGACATGCGACCAAAGGTGGGATCTTTTTAGCGAAGCATTTATTTCGTCAGCACGTGTTCCTCGAGTCACAACTGGTAGGATTTGACGGAAATCTCCTGAGAACAGAATTGTACATCCACCCATAGGTGCATTTTTGTTGCGCAAATCGCGCATTGTCCTATCCAGTGCTTCCACAGACGTCTTGTTTGACATGGTAGCTTCGTCCCAGACTATTAATGAGCAGTCACGCATCAATTTTCCTGTATTGCTCTGTCTAGAAACACTACAGACGCTGTTATCATCATCGGTTGCGATTTTCAGCGGGAGCTTGAATGTAGAGTGTGCGGTTCGGCCTCCTTCCAAAAGAGTAGCGGCAATGCCGGATGACGCAACAGCTAACGCAATTTTTCCGGTAGATCTCACTTTTTTTAAAAGCAGATTGATTAAAAATGTTTTTCCTGTGCCTCCTGGGGCATCAAGGAAAAACAATTTCCCTTCATTGTTATCAATTGTTGATAGTAATGCAGTGAATACTTTTTTCTGATCGATGTTTAATCGTGGCTCATCTTGAGCTATATTTTGTAAAAGTCTCGTTTGATCGTATGATGTTTCTCTTGTGTACTCGGCACTATTAGTTAAATCAGAGTTAGTAGTATTAGCTGGCATCGGCAGCCCAAAATCCTTGATCGATTTACCCGAAAGTAATTGCACTATTTTGTTTAATTCAAATAATGCTTCGTCAAATATGTTTTGGTCATATTGTACATCAACAGAGTTTGACTCTTGCCGTCGCCGAATCAGAATATCACTGGCCATATTTTCTTGAAATTTATTCCATAGACTAACAGAATCAGTTACTTGACAAAACACTACTATGACGGCAAATACATATCTTAATGATGTAGCTGAACTACAAACAGCTGCTTCTGATAATGTATTTTCCCAGTGAGAATCGTCTTCCAAGAGCCCCATAGCTTTGCATGCTGCTTGATAAGTATTGTAAACAACACCTTGTAAAGTTCTTAGGTGAGCAAAGGATGTCGGGCCTTTTACAATATGAAGTAACATTCTCAGATAAAAGCATTCGCTGTTGTTGGGATGAATCACATAGACTCTGCCAAGAGCATCCGTTTTTTTTACTCCGGGGAAACCATCAACCGCAGTACCTTTTTTTCGCCGTTGAAAAGCTTTAGAACTCTGGTTCCATGTATAGTAACTTGGAACTCTGTCATATGTCAGTGTTTTCGCGAAATCATCTTGAGCACATAACTTGAAGAATGCTGTCAATGTTGTATCCGGCGGGTTATTAATAACTTCTTGTATATTGTTCTCAGTAAAATATACCCTTTGTCCATTTTCTAAATGAACTGCAAGGTGGACAATTGTGGGAGACCGGTCGTGCACTTCGAATGATAAAATCCTCCATACAGCTTCAGAGCTGCAGATGTAACGTCCAGACTGATATATTTCCACTTCATTTGGTGATTGTATGCTGAAAGTGGCTTGATCACTGCCTTTATTAATGTACTTAGTGACATATTGGATTGACTTTATTGAATTGCACAACTCCACGTTGATGTGGGCATCAAAAATTTTCAAAAGGAGCGGATTATAGGGAACGATCCATCGGTTGTCAATATCAATGTTTCGGACGGTAGCAATTTGCCCACCCCCTTCTGGCGATCGTCGACGATATTTGGGGTATCCATCATCGCTAGTAATTGTTTGAGTTTGGAACAACTTCGGAAATTTTTTGGTGCATTTAGAATCTCGCATACATGGAGAATTCGGGTTTAAAGTCCCGCAAGGGCCGTGTACCATATGTTTCTTTACGATTTCGTATAGGATAGGATCTTCATCTTTATCCGGTAATTCAGCTGAAATAACCCTGTCAATTTGGTTTGGTCTAATTTTGTTCACTAACCACACCAGCAGGTGTACATGTGGCAAGCCACGCTTCTGCCATTCTATTGTGTACATATGACAGTGCGGCGGACCGAATATATGAGACTTGTTAATGAGGTGCAGAATTTTCTGTACTTTTAAATGGAAGACTCTGTTAACTATATCGTATCTGTCTTGTGGTGAATTGGTGTTAATATTTTCTTTGATTTCCGACCAATTTGGGTTACATGTTGCAGTTATAAATAAATCAGGTTTGCCGTACTTTCTGACGTAAGCCATGGCGTCTTGCGATTTTTCGTGTAAATATCGAGGTCCACCTGTGAATGATGAAGGTAGTATAACCAACTGCCCAATGCCGTTGTGGTGTTCATTCGCCTGTAAAGCATCCTGAAGATGAACGTAATTTTCGGCTCTCAATTTAGTTTGATTATTACGGATGTAGGCCAATCTCTCAGATTCAATTTTAGCATATTGATCTACCAAGTATTGGTTTGTTAACATTCCATATCTAAGCAAAGTGTTGAAATCATTACGTCTTGTCATTATACGGTAGCAATAGTAGTTCATACATGACACTGTTTTACGCAGAGGTGTACCACCGATTGGGTCAACTTGAGAAATATTAATAGCATAACCATTTTCTCCACGACATAGCATCAAAGGATATTGTAAGCTGTCATAAGATCTGTGTAACTCTGAAAGTTTTTGCAAATTATCATCACGACTATGCAATACAATATCTCTTTTGTCAAATTGCTGTCCGGCTATCACCACTGCTACTTCACTCGTGGAAGGCGCATTGTATCGTCCTCTGTGTTCTCCAACAGGAACTTTATTTGCATGGATTACGACATTAAAGTCAGGAGTATCTGCTGGAACACTCTCAATCGCAGTTTTGAAAGACTGTATGTAGCAATTATGAGAATGTAACATATCTTGGAGAGATCTAATCAAATATCTATCAATTGGCCGTGCAACACTTGAACACCTCGTAGATGCTTGTGTATCTGGATCTGCAATAAAATATATTTGCAGGAATTTGTGATCATCGGGTCGAAGTGGTAGCAAGCTCCCAGCTAAGTGGTATACTTGCCCTTGAATTTTAAATGTAGGCATGAAGCCACGCTCAACGACTTGCTTACTCTTAAAAGAGGTCATTTGAAATGCGTTATTGTAATGGCGTATATAGCGCATGAAATGATTAGATTTCTGATGATCACCCGTAAGAAGAGAGTGAAGTGGTTCAGGTGGAGGGAGAATTTCTTCTAATTTGACTTTTCCTTGTAAACAACACATACCTTTCGATTCGTCCTTGAATTTCAATGCGAAGCAATGTTCACACACTAATGACATAGTACCTATTGATACTATTCGGTCGTCCTTGTAAGAAATCGAAGGATCATAATTCATGGCCGAATTTTCTTTACTCACCCATGAATTAGTAACTCGTGCTGATGATTCTCTGGCTCTCTTTATTCGATGTCTGTCCTTATCTCGGGTGCGGCGAAGCTCACGCTCTCTTGAAGATTCTCCCTCTCTCTGAGCTCTATATCTATCCCGAAGCTGACTGAGTCGAGCCTCACGCTCTGCTGACGATTCTCTGTCTCTCTGAACCGTATGCCTATCTCGATCCCGGCTGCAGCGAACCTGACGCTCTACTGAAGATTCCCTCTCTCTCTCAGCTCTATATCTATCCCGCATCTGACTGCGGCGAGCCTCACGTTCCGTTGACGATTTTTCATCTCTTGCTGAACGTAGTCTTCTGGCATCCACTGTACTACGACCTATGTTCGAACGACGACGTCTTCCAGCCATGACTTTATAATTTTTGTGAAAATTTACTCAGTTCTATATGTATGATTACCTATCCACAAATTGTCATATTATTAGTATGTGCCGCAGTTAAAAATATGTAAATACTTACCATTTAGAAACAAAAGATAATTACTGATGTAATATCTTGAAAAATATGTTTTTCAATTATATGCTGTAAAGAGTCATATACATAGATCTATATTAAAACAACAATGTATTTAAGGTATTTAATTGGTTAAGGATTAATGATGTACCTATTTGCTGAAATCACTTCGAAAATAAGCTATTAGTTGTCGTAAAAAGTAAATGACAAAAAATGTTATTGTATGGAATCGATAGCAAACTAAACGCGCTCCGAATCAATAAAAACTATTCAAAAACTATTTTAACACGTTCCCTGTCCCAATACAAAAATGCCAAATTGACCGACACGTCCAACAGCGTTTTTTGAATAATTAGTTTTTTTGTAGTCATAGCTTTATATAATACTAATAATTAAAAAAAACGGATGTAGGGTATTTCTACCTGAAACACATATGGTCCATGAGCGTAGAGGGACATTTTTGCTTCTGCACGTTCATGAAACACATGTGGTTTATATACCCCCTGACGCACATATGGCTCAGGAACGTATCAGTGCTTATCAGGCGCACGTTTCCTGAACCATATGTGGCTCAGCAGACAGGGAACGTGTTAATTATGTGGGAATTACTAATATAGAACGTGAAAATAGCGTTTTATTTCGCTGTAAAATTGTATGTGCATATAATTACATGGAATTCAGTACATACATAGATACATATGTACATACGTCCGAAATGAAATAATGCGAGCGATTCGTAAATACATACATACATACGTCACCATACGATGTAATTCAACATTGATGAGGTGTGGTGAGATTATCGCTTAACGCCTGTTGCTTCATTCGGTTGACAGCGAACAAACACACAAACAGCTTTTTTTGGAAAAAGAGCTGCTTTTGTTTAAACAATTTTGGTTAAATAACAAATATATCAATTTTTTTTTTGATGCAGAACGAAAGTAAATATTTCAAAGTTAAACTCTAAGAAAGTTTCATTTTAATTGGTTTATTCGTTTATGATTTATGGCCGTGAAAACAAAAAAATTATGTTTTTTTGCCACATTTTGACCGATTGCCACGCCCCCTTTATATATTTCTTCACATTATATAGATATAAACCTTCCTCTTCAATCAATCTATCTTTAAAAAAAAACCGCATCAAAATCCGTTGCGTAGTTTTAAAGATTTAAGCGATTACGTGGACATAGGGACAGAAAAAGCGACTTTGTTTTATAATATGTAGTGAAGATGCAATTGCACATAGTTGTCTCATATACCCAAATACGTTTTTTTGAAGTTTCCATTTATTTATTTTAAATTTCTCAGTTTTATACTATCTACAAAATGCATACATACATATGTTATTCCCTGTAATAAAATGGAAATAGAAAAAAATTTCGTTTGACAAAGGAACAAATAACTGCATATTCAAATGTAAATATGATAAGGCGATGCGCCGTAAGATAGGTCATGGTTGCTGCAGTGCGTATGCACATACATATGTACATATGTAACACTCGAAGTTTTGAGAAATATGCCAGTTAGAATATGAAAAACGGGAGATGGTTAAATCCAAGAAAACCCGGAAGGATTTAACACAAACTACAACGAAATCAGATGAAAAGGCAGAAGGGAACGATGTAAGAAGAAATCGAAAACGGCAGAGGCCACCGCGAAAGGACGCGATAGTAGTAAAAAGCGTTGGCAGCATATCATATGCGGAAATTCATAAGCGGGTTAAGTCAGAGCCAAACCTAAAGGAGTTGAATAATGACATACAAGGGGTCAAAAAAGCTGCCAAAGGGGAGTTACTTTTGGTGCTGGCAAAACCATTTGACCCAAACACCTTGAAAATCCATAAAGCTGTTAAGGCGGCTTTAGGAGAAGCGGTAGAAGTCAGGGCTCTAACGGAGCTGCGGCAAGTGGAAATCCGAGACCTTGATGAAATCACCACAAAAGAAGAAGTACATGAGGTGATAACAAAACAGTTCAAGGAACTTGACGTACCTGCCTCAGCTATTCTGGGTCTACGAAAAGCATACGGAGGAACACAAACAGCGACACTAAGAGTAACGCCGGAGACCGCTACCAAGCTGCTTGAAGCAAATAAAATCCGAGTAGGCCTTGTAATTTGTCGCATACGAGAGAAAATAGAACCAAAAAGATGCTTCAAATGTATGGAATATGGGCATGTGGCAGGAAGTTGCAAAAGCCCAGCTGACTACACTAGCGTCTGCTTTAAATGCGGCAATAAAGGTCATCAGGCCAAAAATTGCACAAGCAGCAAACTGCATAATATGCAAGAAGAAAAATGTACTATATGTGACACAGGACATGCGATGAGCAGCAGTAAGTGCTCAGAATACCAGAGAACTCTGAAAGAAATACGACGGAAATGAAGATCTTACAACTAAACCTTAACCACCTACTCGCGCAGTCTATACGGGAACACAAAATAGACGTTGCTGTTCTCAGTGAACCCTATAAACACAAAGAAGACAATGGCTGGGCCTCTGATATTACTGGCAAGTCGTCAATCTGGAACTTATGAGCGTGAAGGCAGATCGCGGATTTGTACGAGCGCGTATTGGGGAAACATACGCCTATAGCTGCTACCTACCACCCAGCTTAGCTCTGACTGAAGCTAACATCATCCTAGAGAATTTCGCCCAAGATATTAAAGACCATAGACTTGTGGTCGTAGCTGCTGATTTTAACGCTTGGGCTGTGAACTGGGGATGCCCGCGATCAAGTCCAAGAGGTCAAACCCTTTTGGAAACTTTCGCCATGTTAGATATAGTCCTTATGAACACAGGGAATCAGCAGACATTCCAAAAAGCAGGAACGGGATCGATAATAGACCTTACCTTCATGAGTCCCAACCTTGCTCGCTCCACGAAATGGGGTGTTAGCCACCATTATACCCGGAGTGACCATCTCGTGATAATTTGCGAAATAAAGAAATATGGCGAACCAAAGGTGCCATATACATACGACGCGAGATACAGGGTCGACTCAATGGAGGCTGAGGTAAACGAAGTCATGCTGGCAGATGTAACACTCACTGGTGATGCAACTGAGAAGGCTACGCAAGCTATGAAGCACCTAACAAAAGCATGCGACGCAGCCATGCCTAAAACAAGGCCTAACAGACATAACAGTGAACCCGTTTACTAGTGGACAGCTTCAGTATAAGCAAAAAAGGAAAGCCCTGAAAAAGGCAATTAAAGGGAGTAAACGACAATGTTTCCTCCAACTATGTGACGAAGTCGATAGTAACCCTTGGGGACTCGGGTATAGGCTTGTCATGAAAAAACTGAAAGTTTTCAAGCCAGTCCCAACAACGTGCCTGGCCACACTTCGTAATGTAGTTGAAACATTGCTCCCAGCACAAGATGCTCTCCGAGCCTACGATTTGGAAAAATGTTGTGAGGGGGACTAAAATATGCAGTTGACAGACAAAGACGAGCTGCTGATGATCACTAAATGGATCAAAAACAACAAAGCTCCTGGCCCAGACGGAGTCCCTAACGAGGCACTAAAAGTGGCAATTCAAAGCCATACCGACATTTTTGTAGATCTCTACAATACATGTCTCAAAGAAGGCACATTTCCAACTCAGTGGGAGCTACAGAAACTTGTGCTGATTCCAAAAGGATCTAAACCAGCGGAAGATCCTACAGGCTACCGCCCCCTTTGCATGCTCGATACCGGAGGTAAAATTCTAGAACGGTTGATCGCTAATCGTCTAGAGGCTGCCATTGATGACGCAGGCGGTCTATCATCCTTGCAATTCGGAGTCCGCAAGGCTCGCTCAACCACAGATACTGTAGATGCGGTTAAAACCATTGCGCAAAAGGCAATCGAAGGAACTCGGTGGTTATACGGTGGCAAGGAATACTGCCTAATGGCAACGCTAGACGTAAAGAATGCCTTCAATACCGCGACTTGGAACCAGATCCTGATGGCGCTTGATTGCTTCCAGGTTCCAATGTATATACGAAAGATTATCCTCAGTTATTTCACTGACAGAACCCTTCGCTATAATACCGATGCGGGTGTTAGGGAATATAAAATAACTGGCGGAGTTCCACAAGGCTCAGTCATAGGCCCCTTGCTGTGGAATATTATGTATGACGGAGTTTTACGTCTCAATTTACCCCTAGGGTCCAAAATTATAGGGTTTGATGACGATATCGTTGTTGTGGTCGTAGCTAAAGTACTACACCAAGCCGAAGCAACCTGCAACCAGGCTGTCGGCATGGTAATAGCATGGCTGCGCAAGAACGGTCTAACTCTTGCGGATCATAAGACGGAAGCAGTGCTCATTAGCAGCAGAAAGAAGGTGGAGTCGGCAAATATAATAAAAAATAAATAAATAATTGGCGCGTACACTTCTGTTAGGTGTTTGGCCGAGCTCCTCCTCCGATTTGTGGTGTGCGTCTTGATGTTGTTCCACAAATGGAGGGACCTACAGTTTCAAGCCGACTCCGAACGGCAGATATATATTTTTATGAGGAGCTTTTTCATGGCAGAATTACACTCGGAGGTTTGCCATTGCCTGCCGAGGGGCGACCGCTATTAGAAAAATGTTTTTATTACTTTTGCTTTCACCGAGATTCGAACCAACGACCTCTCTGTGAATTCCGAATGGTAATCACGCACCAACCCATTCGGCTACGGCGGCCGCCCGGCAAATATAATGGTGGGCGAAAATACCATAGGATCGAAACCGTTCATTAAATACCTGGGCGTATTAATCGACCATAGGCTGAACTTCAGAGATCACCTATCATACGCAAGCAGAAAAGCGGCAGAGGCAGTAACAGCACTGACGCGCATAATGATGAACACTAGAGGCCCTAGGCAAAACCATAGGAGACTACTTAATACCGTGGTCTCATCGATTTTGCTGTATGCAGCTCCAGCATGGGCGGAAGCAACTAATGGCATATGTGAGTTGTATGAAATCAGTGTATCGACTGAGTGCCCTCAGAGTGTGCTGCGCTTTACGAACGGTATCAGAAGACGCCATTATGGTTATTGCAGGACTACTCCCAATAAATTTAATGGCAAAAGAGTACGCTGAAGTTTACCAAAACAAAGCTACTTCAGAACATGCTTGCGTTCACGGCAGGGAAAATGGAGTTCGTCCCTGAACGGACGCTGGACGTACCGTCTGATTCCCTTAAGGGGGAAGTCTACTGTGAATTTTTCAAAAAATCGATTTTTTTTTATTAGCTTAAAAAATACTTTGAACCCTCTTAAATAAGGTACAATATGTGTTACAGCTGGCTAAATTTTTCTTCGTTGAAATTTCGACCTTTTCCCGAAGCGCTCCAAAGCGCGTACCTGCTATACTGAAACTTTAAACGCATTTTTCTCGAAACTAAGTTTTTGTATACGGTGTACACGATATCACGAGTTCTGATAAATGAATCAGCTTAAAAATTTAATTATATATTCTCTGTAATAGTGTCTCTCGTCTGACATAGGATTTTTTTGATATCGTTATTTGTTAAATTGTTATAAACAATAGTAACATCAATTTTAGGCAAAAAAAAGAAAAAAATTTCAAGAATTTTTTTTTCAACGCCAAAATTTTTTATCGACATAATCCTACGTCAGACGAGAGTCAATACTATGTATATGATAACAATATTTTGTTTTTTTGTTTTAGATCACCGAAACGTAAGATTTCATGTACACCGTTTAGGCACCTAAGAAAAGCGGACCTGCGCTTGCAGAAGTGCCACAGCGGCCATTTTGAATATTTTGACTTAAAATTTTTTTTTCAAAAACTTAAATATATAATAAAGATAAGAGTTTAAATAGATTTTATGTACGAGCAATATTTTGTTAGAAATAAAATCCGGAAAATAAGCCTGTTTTTTCCCTTGTCACAGTAGACTTCCCCCTTAATAGCCAAATGTGTTAACCGTAAGCATGGACAGTTAGACTATTATCTGACCCAAATACTGACGGGACATGGGAGTTTTAAATCCTATCTATATAGGTTTAAGCACGAAGACGACCCGTACTGTTCTCATTGTGCACCAGCTGTAGAAAACGCAGAACATGTTTTGTTTGTTTGTCCGCGATTTGTGTTCGAAAGGGAGGAATTAAGCACTAGGGTGGGGAAGCCAATTTCGGCTGATAACCTAGTGGATATTATGTTAGACTCAGAAGAACACTGGTCCGCTGTATGTAATATGACAAAAATAGTAATCTCCAAACTGCGTCGCGCTGAACAACAGCGCAGATCTTCATGAAGAGGCAATAGGCCGCTCCCCTTCCCGTCAAGTGATACTTGACGGTTGACGTCGCTGAAGAACACAGCGCAAATTTTCAATAATTGGCAATATGCCGCTGCCCCTCCCACGAAGTCATGCCTAACGGTTGTCCTGCGGTGGGAGGGAAACGGAGCTGGGGTGGGTTTTTAGTGGGCGCGTCGAAAGGCAAGTCCTACACTTTTCGGCTTTCAATGCTTGGTGCCACCTCAACAAAAAAAAAAAAAAATGTAACACTATAGGAAGTGAAGATGCAATAGAACTTTAGCACAACCATAACTAACATAATATATATGTATATATTGATATACATACATATGTACTTATACATATGTTTATCAATATACCAAAACACTTGTCTAGAATTAATTTCGACTCAAAAAATTAGTCAAAATTTTCATCAAATTTGTATAGTTACGCACACACACCTAATTTGAGGTCTTTTTATAATGTATTTTGTTTAAATTCTTTTTTTTTAATTAAATCAGCAAACATTAAAGTAACTTTGATTTTAAATGTAGGCGCAAATATATGTATCTTTGATTGTACATTTAAGTTTGTTTGAATATATAAATTGAATAAAATTACGTTTATCAAGGGAACATTAAAATGCACAAGCGAATTCCTTGCAAAATGCCGTCGTCACCAAACCACGGCGGCGGTTAGACTTCATTTTTGACAAATTCACATTATTCATAGCCAGTGAGACTTCTCTATACATTAACGTTCTCAGGTATGTATAGCATGCAATGTAAAAGTATCGCATCAATACTGTATAAATACCGTAACTAATATACATATACATAGCATCAGTAAAATATTGAGACTTTGTTAAGTTATTCCATGCAACCCTGTTAACGTTTTGGAACATTTTATTTATAATACTTTGGATATTTTTAGAACATTAAAAATTAAATAGTAAACAAAATTATCCTAGAATTACAAAAAAAGTTTCATTAAAACTTACTTTTCTTCGTTTTCCGCCATTTTTCCCTTTGTACATGTACACACATTGCATCAGCTTTTTTAGTGATGACTTGGCTGCTTTTTGTTGCGTATTGAGAACATCAACGGTACGAGTACTTTTAGGAGCACGATGCATCGCCAAAGATTTCAGGGTTGCGTTTAGGAATACGATACTTTATTCGAATACAAAGCAGCAGGCGTTTTGGAAAACGCCCACACTGCTCTCATCATTACACAAAATATGAAAACAAATGCTAATACTTACACCGGCCTCCGTAGGCGAATGCTTTTGTGTGTGACTACCATTCGCAAGTACGTATGTTCGAATCTCCGTGCATGAAGCACCAAAATGATAGAAAACGTTTTTTCTTATAGCGGTCGCCCGTCGGCAGGCAATGGCAAACCTGGGAGTATTCTTCTGTTCTGCTCAGCATAAAAAACATTTGCCGTTCGGAGTCGGCTTAAAACTGTGGGCCTCTCTGTTTGTGGAATAACATCAAGACTCGCTCCATAAATAGGAGGAAGAGCTCGGCCAAACAACCGAAAATTTTGTAGTCCCCAGTTATTAATTTTTTTTAATACTTACACATCTATTATATAGTATATCACTGTTGACAGCTATAATTTCGATTTTGTAAAAGACTTTGTATATGTAGCAACCAGCATTTACACCTATAATAATGTCAGCCGGGAAATCCAACGTGGAATTTCTCTTGCCAACAAGTGCTACTTTGGACTAAGAAGGCAACTGAACAGTAAAGACCTCTCTCGACGAACAAAACTAACACTCTACATGGCTCTCATCATGCCCGTCCTAACGTATGGCGCAGAAGCGTGGGCGATGACAACATCCGATGAAGCGACGCTTGGAGTGTTTGAGAGAAAGACTCTGCGCAAGACTTTTGGACCTTTGCACATTGGCAACGGCGAATATCGCAGGCGATGTAACGATGTGCTATATGAGTCTTACAACGACATAGACATGGCACAGCGAATAAAGATCCAGCGGCTACGCTGGCTGGGTTGTGTTGTCCGAATGGATACAAATGCTCCGGCTCTGAAAGTATTTGATGCGTTACCAGCTGGTGGTAGCAGAGGAAGTGGAAGGCCTCCTTTGCGTTAGAGAGATCAGGTGGAGAAGGACTTGGCTTCACTTGGTGTGTCTAACTGGCGCCCGACACAGAAACGACTGGCGCGCTTTGCTAAACTCGGCCAAAATCGCGTAAGCGGTTATCGCGCCAAATAAGAAGAAAATATTAAAATTTATTACCAGCACAAACACAAGACTATGTTATTTAGCATACTGTATGATTTCTCTTTATTTTAAACCTTCGCTTCCTATATATAACATACACTATTTATCGAAATTAAAGTTTTTTCAGCATTTCGAAAATCCCACTTACACTTTTACCGCACTTATGTAATGAAATCATTGCAATGCAATTTTCCTTAGCTCCCCAAATCAGTGTTAACAAGCAAAATTAGCCACGAAACTTAGTATAGTTTATTATCGCCGTATGCATTATAAAGTTTGTCACAGAATTTATGGTAAGACTAAGTATACATATAGGCCAACATAAGATTTCACACTAACAAACTTGATAACGTGTTTTAAGTAAAGTGTAAAGTAAAGTACTCACTCCATTATAACAGCTGATTTTACTTGGCTTTGCAGTTAGGAGTCTCCAGAAATATTAGGAGAGGCTCGATTCTATCTCATTTTATTTACAGTTCAAACTTCATTCTGTTAAGCGAAGGTTCTCCCAGAGAATGTTAATGGAATGAGAAGGGGTAAATGTTACTGTTAAGAATTTTTTAGTACAATTGAGATTTGAAAAGTTTGTAGTAAGGGATTTTAGAATATCGACTTTAAGGACACCACGCTGAGTTTTGCCCACACAAAAATTGAAAACACCACAAAAAAATAATAAATTTAAAAAAAAACAAATTAAAAAAAAAAAAATTATGCGCCGAGAGTTGATGTCAAGTCATGTTTGAAAGGGATAAAGGCGCGGTGCGTTTGTTTCAGCGACTTAATACATACATATATTTTTCAGAAGTAATTCAAAGCGTTTTTTCATTACATACACAAATGAATGTGTATGTATGCTATGTATTTAATTAATGAACATATACAACATTACCAAATGTAATACATATACATGCGTATATATACATACATGTCAATAGGAAGTAATTGCATCCACAAATAAATTAATGGTTTAGGATAAACCAAAATTATTTTATATTGCACTAGCGACCCGCCTCGACTTCGCACGCGTATAAAATATAAAACCTATGTCACTCACTGAAAAAACTATTAAAATCGATCCAGTAGTTTTGATTTATTCATTACTGTCCCTGGCCCGCATGCGTTAAATTTACATTAAAGTAATCCCCCTTTCCCTATACCATGAAGATTTCCTGCTATATGTGGAATATCTAAGTTCATTTACCTATTTATTTTATTTTTACAATTACAACAATTAATATATTACAACAATCTTTATATACAACGTTCCCAGCTATCATTAGACAATACAAACATGTTTTCTCTAGAGGTTACTCTTGAAAGAGCGACATACAGTTGGCCATGTGAAAAACAGTCAACGCTCAAATCTAACCCTGCAACGTTAAAGGTTTGACCCTGCGATTTATTAATGGTCATTGCAAAAGATATCTTTACCGGAAACTGTAAACGTTTAGAATGGAAGGGTACATCCGATGGTATCAGAGTGATTCGGGGAATCAATACATCTTCTCCGGTATCACATCATGTGAGTATTGTGCACTATATTATGGAAGTTTTCAGTGCAAACGCGTGCCATTGCAAAGTTTAGGTGGATTCAGGTTTCTTAGTAAAATAACAGGTCAACCTACTTTTAACACCATTTCCTGAGGAAGGAGTTCAGACGGGTTCAAAGAGTCTAGAAATTCTGTAGGAAAATGAACAGATTCTTCAAAATCGAGAACAGTAGTATCATATATTTTCGTCGGCGCATCAATATTTGAAAGAATCAAGTTATTTGCCTTGTCTACTCTCTTTCTTTAAACCAAGATATTGTCTTATAACTTATGTTATCAATGACAAGATAGACATGGTTGACTAACTCTTGGATGTTGTCTATCAAAACAGAAACAACTTTTAGCAACATTTCTGGAAATAGCGTGTTCTCACGTGAAGATGACGAAACCCTCATATTAGTTTTAAGCTCTAATTTATTGACATGTTGCCAAACGTTGGATCTTTTTAGGGAAGCATTTATTTCGTCAGCACATGTTCCTCGAGTCACAACTGGTAGGATTCGACGGAAATCTCCTGAGAACAAAATTGTACATCCACTCATAGGTGAATTTTTTTGCGCTAATCGCGCTTTGTCCTATCCAGTGCTTCCACAGACACCTTGTTTGACATGGCAGCTTCGTCCCAGACTATCAATGAGCAGTCACGCATCAATTTTCCTGTGCTGCTCTGTTTAGAAACACTACAGACGCAGTTTTTACGAGTATCATCGGTGGCGATTTTCAGCGGGAGCTTGAATGTAGAGTGTGCGGTTCGGCCTCCTTCCAAGAGGGTAGCGGCAATGCCGGATGATGCAACAGCTAACGCAATTTTTCCGGTAGATCTCCCTTTTTTGAAAAACAGATTGATTAAAAATGTATTTCCTGTACCTCCTGGGGCATCAAGAAAAACCATTTTCCCTTCATTCTTATCAATTGTTGATAGTAATGCAGGGAGTACTTTTTTCTGATCGATGTTTCATGGTGGCTCATCTTGAGTTATACTTTGTAAAAGTCTCGTTTTGTCGTATGATGTTTCTCTTGTGTATTCGGCAGTGCTAGTTAAATCTGAGTTAGTAGTATTAGCTGGCATCGGCAGCACAAAATCCTTGATCGATTTACCCCAAAGTAATTGCACTACTATGTTCAATTCAAATAATTCTTCGTCAAATATGTTTTGATCATATTGTTCATCATCTGAGTTTAACTCTCGCCGTGGTTGAATCAGAATATCACTGGCCATATTTTCTTGAAATTTATTCCATAGATTAACAGAATCAGTTACTTGACAAAACACTACTATGACGGATTATAGGAACGATCCATCGGTTATCAATATCATGGTTTCGGACGGTAGCATTTTGTTCTAGCGATCGTCGACGATATTTGGTATATCCATTATCGATAGTACTTGTTTGAGTTTGGAACGACTTCGGAAATTTTTTGCTGCATTTAGCATCTCGCTTACATGGAGAATTCGGTTTTAAAGTCCCGCAAGGGCCTCGTACCATATGTTTTCTTACGATTTCGTACAGGATAGGATCTTCATCTTTATCCGGTAATTCAGCTGAAATAACCCTGTCAATTTGGTTTGGTCTAATTTTGTTCACTAACCACACCAGCAGGTGTACATGTGGTAAGCCACGTTTCTGCCATTCTATTGTGTACATATGACAGCGCGGCGGACCGAATATATGAGACTTGTTAATGAGGTGCAGGAGTTTCTGTACTTTAACAGAAAAACTCTGTTAAATATATCGCATCTGCCTTGTGGATTTAAATTGGTGTTAAAATTTTCTTTGATTTCCCACTAATTTGGGTTACATGTTGTAGTTATAAATAAATCAGGTTTGCCGTAATTTCTGACGTAAGCCATAGCGTCTTGCGATTTTTCGTGTAAATATCGAGGTCTACCTGTGAATGATGAAGGTAGTATAACCAACGGTCCAATGCCGTTGCAGTGTTCATTCGCCTGTAAAGCATCCTGAAGATGAACGTAATTTTCGGCTCTCAATTTCATTTGATTATTACGGATGTAGGCCAATCTCTCAGATTCGATTTTCGCATATTGATCTACCAAGTATTGGTTTGTTAACATTCCATATCTAAGTAAAGTGTTGAAATTGTTACGTCTTGTCATTATACGCTAGGCAATAGTAGTTCATACATGACACTGTTTAACGCAGAGGTGTACCACCGATTGGGTCAACTTGAGAAATATTAATGGCATAACCATTTTCTCCACGACATAGCATCAAAGGATATTGTAAGCTGTCATAAGATCTGCTCAACTCTGAAATTTTTTGACATAGTACCTCTTGATACTATACGATCGTCCTTGTAAGAAATCGAAGGATCGTAATTCATGGCAGAATTTCTTTTACTTACCCATGAATTAGTAACTCGTGCTGATGATTCTCAGCCTCTTTGTACTCGATGTCTATCCCTATCTCGTCTGCAGCGCACCTCACGCTCTACTGAAGATTCTCTCTCTCTCTCAGCTCTATATCTATCCCGAAGCTGACTGAGTAGAGCCTCTCGTTCCGTTGACGATTCTTCACCTCTTGCTGAACGTACTCTTCTAGCATTCACTGCACTACGACCTATGTTCCAACGATGACGTCTTCCAGACATGACTTTCTGTACAAAACTTTCTCAGTTCTATGCACCAATTGCCATATTATTAGTATGGGCCGCAGTAAAAAATAAGTAAATACTTACCATTTAGAAACAAAATTTAATTACTGATGTAATATGTTCAAAAATATTAATTTAAATCATATGCTGTAAAGGGCTATCTCTATTAAATCAACAATGTGTTTAAGGTATTTAATTGGATAAGGATCGCATAGAAAATTACCCAATAGTTGTCGTAAAAAGTAAAGTAAAGTCGTCGTTGGAATGGATAGCAAATTTAACGCGCTCCGAATCAATAAAAACTATTCAAAAACTATTTTAATTGTGCGATTTATTTCCCTGTTTTTAGCACGGCTGTTTTCCAACGAATGATTTGCAAATAGATACAAATGGTCAGCCGCACCAACCCCAACAGCGCAAGTAAAATACAGGGTGGGCTATATAGTGTTTGCTTTTTTAACTACCTATTTTTTTGAGAATGGTAACGCAAACGACATGTCAAATGTGTTCATAATTTACTTAAAGGTTTGACATTTACGAAATGGGACGCTATACGCTTGAACAAAATTGGGAAGTATTGAAAACCTGTTTCCAAAGTGGTGAGTCTTCTTCTTCTTTTCTGATTTTCACATCGGTGGCTACGTCAATAAGCAAAATTTCGGATTTGGGGCTCAGAAAATCCACACGTTATTGTAGAGAAGCAAATGCATCCACAACGAGCCACTGTTTGGTGCGGTTTTTGGTCTCACGGCAACGAGTTGTTTCCAAAAATTGAAGAGGATGACATGGACGACATTTGATTTCAACAGGATGGTGCAACTTTTCACACAGCCAAAGTTACACTCGAACTTTTGGCTACCGTTTTTGAAAACCGAATAATCAGCCGAAATTTGACTATTTTTGTGGGGAGCCGTTAAGGACAAATGCTATGCGAACCATCCAGAGACGATTGATGCTTTCAAACACGAAATCGAAGTTGCCATTCATGAAATTGGAGCCCAAACAATCGAAAATGTGCTTAAAAATTGGGTTGATCGAATGGCCTACTGTAACGCCATTCGTGGCAGTCATTTGAACGATATTATTTTTCATTCATAAATGACAATCTTCAATCTTCAAAAACAAAAAGTATGAAAAAATGTATATACATATTTCCCCCACATATTAAAAGTCCTGTGGATGTCATCATTTTTCGTGTACCTGTCAGACATGGTCAAAATTCGAAGAATCTTCGATTGTTGTCGTTGAATTTTTACTATATGAGACACCTGTAGTCCATATAGCCAGATTGGTTTAATAATGGCTTTGTACAATAATTGCTTGTTCTGTATAGTAAGTCTGGATTTTGTGCTGACTAACCAATGAAGTTGTCGAAGTTTTTCTTTTATTTGTTTGACCTTTTGCTTTACGTGGTGATTCCAATTTAGCTTCGAATCCAAATGTATTCCAAGGTTTTTAGTGGTTGGTTCAATTGTAATTGCTTTGCCATTTATTTTAATTGGAACTGCAGTAAATTTTGTTTTGGTAGTAAATATAACCTGTACGGTTTTGTCTTCATTTATTTGTATATCGCTGCAGTTTTTCAGTAGCGATAGTTAAGCTTTTGTCCGATGCCAGTAGTAACAGTGGTCCAAGAACGCTTCCTTGCGGAACTCCAGCAGTTATTTGATGAATATCTGAACATTGATTGTCATATTTAATATAGAAACTTCGGTTAGTTAGGTAGATTTTTATGATAAGATAGTAGTCAAAAGGAATCTTATTTTTATTTTGTGGTGTAACCCTGGTTCCACACTTTGTCAAACGCTTTAGCTACGTCTAAGAATACTGCCGCACAATAACGATTGTTTTCAAGGTATGATTGGATTTTATTTGTAATTCTATCGATCTGTTGGATAGTCGAATGTTTTTTTCTAAATCCAAATTGATGATCCGGTATTATACGTTTTTCAGTCAGTCGATCATGCAGTAATTTTTCAGCAATTTTAGATATTGTCGGTAGTAAGCTTATTGGTCTATATAAAAATTCAGCCGTTTTTCGCGTTGTGATGAACTTTACGGAGAATGGCTCAACCGATTTTAACCAAACTTTGCCACATTGAAGAGACACATGTGGAGAAGGTTTGTAATTTTGTTTGGTTAAATCTCCTTTACTTCTTCGTCAACACACAGTATACACGAGGCAGCGTTCTTTTTACGCGTGTGGTTGTTATTGTAAACGGTTGCATGGAGCGTACATTTTACTCACATATGTACAAGTTAACGCAGTAGTATTTATGCCTAAATTTTCATTCCATTACATACATTTCAATGGAATGCAAACATACATACATATACATATATTCATACAGCAGTGGCTGCACGCCTGCATTCGCATAGAATAGAAACATACAAATTAGCAGGCACAGCTGTGGCTGATCGCCTGCAATAATTAATCGTAACACAATGCTGCTGTGACTAACTTAACACTTTGCTTAAATACTTCATCTTTACACCCACACTTCGGGATAACCGAAGCAAAACCATTAGCTCAACGAGCCTGAACAGGTCGTCGCTATAAAAGTACTTAAGCAAGGCCGTTTTCTTAGAAGATTACCAAAGGTTATCAGTAAGAGTGCATAGTAAAAGTAAGTGTTAAAACTAACAAGAAAGTGTTTTATTTGGTACAGTGCTCAAGTGAAGCAGTTTCCAGGCATCAACCAAAGAGATAAAAAAGTGCGTCAGAAATATTTAAGTCAACGACATTTCCAACGATATTTTCACGAAAAATTTACAAAATATATATTAATTTTGCAAACGATTGATAACAAGTGAAACAGTAAATAAATGGTGTGAAAAATACACACAACAGAAATCGGCAAAAATAATTAATATTTTAGAAGTTTTTACTTAAGATATTTAAGAAAAGAGATTGTTTTCACACTTTCCGTAGATATTTTCAAGAAATATTTCAAAAATATATATTATTTTTGCTGAACATTTCCCATTTCTGTTCTGTGTAATTTTCATTCAACGCGTGCTAACAATTCAATTATATTTTTAAAAGATGGCGCTAACAGTATGTTAATTTGAATTCCAGTTTAAAAACAAGAAAAGTAGCAATCAAGAGCTCAGAGTGACATAAAGAAGACCACTTTGATTCGGTAAAAGAAATGCCAAGAGGTAGAAGACATGCTAACATCGGACGTAAAAAACGTCACACTAAAAATTGCAAAATCACAGAAAAAAAGGAAAGTGAGGAAAATCATGCTGATAGATTAAGTCAACAAAGAGACCGTACTAGGTCACGTTCTCAAAATCGGCCAATAAATATCAATTCTATAAATTTGAATGGTGCAGCATTTCAATATAATCCACAACTTGATTATTCATCTCACAAATACGTTGTCATTGGAAGTATGGATAAAATTTGCGGATTTTGTCAAGCATTGAAATTCAAAAGTGAAACACCACGCATGTGTTGCGCTGCAGGAAAAGTTCGTTTACCAGATATACAATATCCGCCCGAACCATTAGCTACATTATTTTCGGGAACATCACCCGATTTCAAACATTTTCTTGAAAAAATTTCTACATATAATTAATGTTAACCGATAACTTCATGCCAACGTTCAAGGTAATACATAAACTTCAACGTTCAACAACATTGGCTGACACATCTAATGAATCATTAGATTTTATGGACACAAATTATGGCTTTTTTCAGATTCAAAGGCACGAACATCGTGGAAGATACAATCAACCAACTTCAAGCAACGAGGTTGCAATTGTTATATCTGGAGATGAATTTCAACCAAGAGATATTGTTTTGCAAAGAAGAAATGATACACTGCATATGATTACTGCACTGTTAATGAAACGCATCGAAAATATGATGCATTACCATATCCTCTTATGTTCTGTCGTGGTGAAGATGGTTTTTCGATTGATATAAAACAAATAAATCCAGCAAATGGTCAAGAAACAAATAACTGTAAGCGCAATGAATTATTATGCATACAGAATCATGATAAGAGAAAATCAAGAGAATCACATTTTAAAATGTCGTAAATTATTTCATCAGTATATTGTTGACATGTGTGCGAAAATAGAAACAGAACGATTGAATTACATTAGATTCAACCAAAGAAAATTACGCTGTGACGAATACATACATTTACGAGATGTAATTAACAACGATACCAACGTTAATAACATTGGTCGAATGGTAATATTACCTTCATCGTATACAGGCAGTCCAAGGCATATGCGTGAATACGCCCAAGGTGCAATGTGTTATGTCAGAAATTATGGCCGACCCCACTTTCATATGCAATCCGAAATGGGATGATATTAAGAATCATTTATATACTGGGCAATCAGCTAGTGATAGGCATGACATTACTGCAAGAGTGTTTAGACGAAAGCTACAGTCTCTAATGGATTTCATTGTAAAACATAAAGTTTACGGAGATGTACAATGTTTCATGTATTCTGTGGAATGGCAAAAAAGAGGTTTGCCTCATGCGCATATTTTGATTTGGTTAAAACAAAAACTAACCACAGATAAAATTGATCATATTATATGTGCTGAAATTCCAGATATAAATGAAGATCCAGAATTACATACTACTGTAACCAAAAACATGATTCATGGACCGTGTGGTACGTTAAATCAAAATTCTCCATGTATGGTTGATGGTAAATGTTCAAAAAACTACCCAAGGCAATTAATTGCTGAAACAATGACTGGAAATGATGGGTAGCCATTGTACCGTAGAAGATCACCAGAAGATAATGGAAAAACAGTCACTGTGAAAATAAATAATCAAGGTGTGGAGATCGATAACCGTTGGATAGTCCCGTATTCCAAATTATAATTGAAAACATTTAACGCAAATATAAATGTTGAATATTGTAACTCCGTAAAATCGATCAAATACATATGCAAATATATCAATAAAGGAAGTGACATGGCAGTATTTGGAGTTCGAAATGATGAAATTACTAATTACCAAATGGAAAGATACATTAGTAGCAACGAAGCAGTTTATTATCATCAGAATATTATCATTTCCGATTAATGATCGCCATCCAGCTGTTATTCTTTTGTCAGTCCATTTAGAAAATGAACAAAGTGTTTATTTCACTGAAAATACTGCTCAACAAATGGCCGAACGACCACCAGCAACAACATTAATTTCATTTTTCAACTTATGGGAAACAGATTCATTTGCAAGAACATTGCTTTATTCAAATGTTCATAAATATTATACTTGGAATGCATCATCAAGGTCCTGCGTACGAAGGCAACGAAGAATACCTGTAGATGGATATCCAGGTGTTCATTTGGGTGATGCAATCGGACGACTTTACACTGTGCATCCAAGTAAAGTGGAATGTTTCTATTTACGTTTACTCTTAGTTGATATTCCAGGCCCAAGATCACTCGAAAGTTTGAAACGAGTTAATGGTCATCTTTGTTGTACTTATCAGCAAGCATGCAAAGAATTGAATTTGCTTGAAAATGATAATCAGTGGGATGCAACTCTTATGCATGCATGTGCAACAAGTTCTCCACACCAAATAAGAACACTATTTGCCATCATTATTACAACATGTTTTCCAGCAAACCCAAAAGAATTGTGGAGTACTTACCAAGAATACATGACAGAAGATATCCTACATCAAGTACGTCGCGTTACTGCAAATCCAACTTTGAATTATACAGATGAATTATATAATGAGGCATTAATTAAAATCGAAGACTTTTGCCTGATGATTGCAAATAAAGCTCTGAGTGAGTTAGGTATGATCGCACCAAATCGTCCGATGCATGATGCATGCAATGCAGAATTACGACGTGAAAAATAATATGATCGAAATGATCTGAACACATTTGTAACAAGAAACCTACCAAAATTAAACACAGAACAAAGGCAGGCATATGACACAATTATAGACAATGTTGCAAATGAAAGAGGAGGAATATTCTTCTTAGATGCACCAGGTGGGACTGGAAAAACGTTTTTTTTGTCGTTAATTTCAGCCACCATTCGATCACAGAATATTATTGCATTGGCTTTGGCATCATCTGGAATAGCGGCAACTTTATTGGACGGCGGTCGCACTGCACATTTTGCATTAAAGTTACCATTAAATATGCAAGTAAATGAAGAACTAACTTGCAACATTTCTAAAAATTCTGGAATGGGAAAGGTTTTACAAACATGTAAAATTATTGTATGGGATGAATGCACGATGGCTCATAATAAATCACTGGAAGCCTTAAATAGAACACTGGAAGATTTTCGAAATAACACAAACATATTTGGTGGTGCATTAATTCTATTGGCCGGTGATTTTCGACAAACTTTGCCTGTTATTCCCAAATCAACAGCAGCTGATGAATTGAGAGCGTGCCTTAAATCTTCTAATCTGTGGAGATATGCTCAAAAACTCACCTTAACTACTAATGTTCGTGTGCAGTTACTGAATGATCCAACAGCTGCTGAATTTTCCGAACATTTGTTGCAAATTGGAAATGGGCGAAGGCCAATTGATAAGAATACAGGCATGATCACACTTCCAAATAATTTTTGTACCGTAATAGAATCAGAGTACAATTAGTGCAAAATGTATTTCCTAATATTGCACAAAATTATCGAAATCAAGATTGGCTACGCGAGAGAGCTATATTAGCTGCCAAAAATGTCGATGTCAATGAAATCAGTGCCAGTGTCCAGGTGAAGTTGTCACCTATAAATCAATTGATTCAATCACTAATCCCGACGATATAGTGAATTATCCAATTAAAATTTTGAATTCACTTAATTTGTCTGGCTTGCCACCACATCGTTTGCAATTGAAAGTCGGCGCAGTGATCATTATGTTGCGAAATATCAATCAGCCGAAACTATGCAATGGGACAAGATTAGCAGTGAAACGGACAATGAACAATGTAAATGAAGCAATAATTTTGAAAGGCAAATTTAAAGGTGAAGATGTTTTGATTCCGCGCATTCCAATGATTTCAACAGATTTGCCTTTTGATTTTAAGCGACTTCAATTTCCCATTCGCCTTGCTTTTGCTATTACAATCAATAAGTCTCAAGGTCAAACACTTCAATTATGTGGAATTGACCTAACTTATCCATGCTTTGGACATGGGCAATTGTATGTAGGATGTTCTCGAGTAGGGAAACCATCGTTACTTTATATTTATACACCGCATGAAAATAAAACCAAACATTTTGTGTATCAGAAGTCTTTAGAATAAGTTGTTAGTTTACAATCATTAAAGTAAGTCACTAAAATAAATAAAACATTGTTATTAGAATAAGTCACAAAATAATGGCCGAGCATGAATTAAATGATGAAACAAGAAAAAAACAAAGAACACTTTTCATTTATATTTTTCTTTCACCCAGCGAAGCGGGTGAGGGTCCGCTAGTTGGTCTATAACAGTGGTCGCCAACCCGTCGATCGCGAGCTACCGGTAGCTCGCAAAGGCAATTCTGGTGCTCGCGCTGCTCACGTTGCAAAAAATCCAAAAGTCTGAAAATCATACCAGTATTAGCAAATTTCAGAAATTTTCATAATAAATAGATAAACAGCGACAACACTGCGGTAAGCGATTTCGCGCTGGCAAACACGACGCGAAGTCGCGTCTCCGTTCTAGGATCGGCTGGAACCGATTAGCGTGTTCGAGAATTGTTTGGCTTTATATATATGTACGCAATGCACGTCGACATTGCGCTCAGTTTAATACCATAGATGGCTAGATGTGAAACTCTTTTTCTCGTGAGAGCGCTGAAAAATATGCTTTTTTTATAACATTTTCCAATATTGCCACACCGGTAGAAACATGAATTGGGTATTTTTGAACCAAAGGTCTGGAATTTTTAGTTTCCACACCACCATTGAGGTTAGTATTTAGTGTGCAGTTGCCCACTAGCTATATCACTCGTAAAGACCTACATATGCTAAAAATAAGCACAATCCGTTTGAAATATGTACATAAATAAGCAAACAATTTAAAAATTTATATGTAAATGAAATTATTTAAAACTGTAATACAAAAGTTATTTAATAATAATAAAGTAATAAACGCGAAAAACATAAGTTATAATTAAATGAGTTATTGCGATTTTTTAATATAACACATAAATTGGGTAACAAAAAAAATGCTCAAACAACGAACAGAATAACTTAAAGCAGATTACCTTTAATTTTTGTAAAATATCTCAAACACAAATTCAGTTCCCTTACCTACGCTTTTCAACCATAGAATATTTGCGTATATACAAATTTACATAAACCAACACACAGTTTTCAATAAAATTACATTATGTACATAAGACTAATTAAAAGTAGAAGTCGAAAAGGATATAACGAGCTTTGGATTCTACAAACTCACTTAAATTCAAATTATTACATTTCAATTGAATTAATTTTAAGACAAATAATTATAAACATTTTAACACGTCATTTCTCCATTAAGCAAAAACGAACTGTTTTCGTCTGTTATTTTTGGCGCGTTTCTTCTGGCAGTCTGCCATTTCGTCTATCAGCTGTTCAAAATCCCATAATGTGTGAGTGCTGCCAAGTTTTGAAACGTCCTCATGGGCGCGCTCTCTCTCAAATGAATAAGTTTCTCATCTAGTTATCTATGTTTAATACTGAACGGCATTATCCACATTCTGCGTGCAGCGGTTGGGTTAGAGTTCGAAACATTATGGCAAGCAGTAGTAAGAAGGCGAAGACATACCATTTCCTTTCGGAATAGGAAGAACAATACTTCTTCACAGAAGTTAAAGGCAAAAGGGTTTGTTTGTTATGTAATACATCTGTGTCAGTTCCTAAAAAAGGAAATATTGAGAGGCATCATAAAACTGTACATTCGAATTTTGAGAAGGCATTAACGTTAAATTCTGCCACCAGAAAAGAAAAACTGAAACATTTAAAAATCCAGTTAATTGGACAGCAGTCAATATTTTTGAAAACAATTGACAAAAATAAGGCTGCAACTGAAGCATCTTATCGTGTTTCCCAGATAATTGCACAAAAGAAAAAACCTCATGAAGACGGGGAAATCATAAAACAAACATTTTTGGAAGCTGCAGATTCTTTATTCGCCAACTTTAGAAATAAAGACGAAATAGTGTCTGCTATAAAATCTATGCAACTTTCTGCTAATACAGTGATGAGGCGAGTAGAAGTAATGAGCAATGATATTTTTTTACAGTTAAGAAGTGACTTAGATAACTGTATTTATTTTTCACTCCAACTGGATGAATCAACAGATGTAGTTGACACCTCACAGATGGCCATATTTGTCAGGATGGCTTTTAGTGATTTTACAATTAAAGAAGATCTTTTGAAGTTTATTCCATTCAAAGGACATACTACTGGGCTAGAGCTGTTTTCTCATTTAAAAAATCTCATCTCTTCTGAGAAAATTCCAATATCAAAAATGGTAGGCCTGACAACTGACGGTGCTCCAGCTATGGTGGGTTGTGATAAGGGGCTTGTGGCGCTATGTCATAAGGATGAAAGTTTTCCACAATTTCTTAGTTACCACTGTATTATACATCAGCAAGCATTATGTGGAAATTTTCTAAACTTGAACAACGTTATGAAACTGGTGGTGCAAATTGTGAACAAGATTAGAGCTCAAACGTTACAAAGAAGATTATTTAAAACCTTGGCTGATGAAATTGACTGTCAATACGGAGAGCTACTTCTTTACTCTGAAGTGCGATGGTTAAGCAGAGGACGAGTGCTCAAACGTTTCAATGATGTCCTGCCTGCTATACTCCAATTTTTCAAAGAACGCGATAAACCGATTCCTGAACTGGAAAATTCGACTTGGCTCATAGATTTTGGTTTTCTTGTGGACATTACAGAGAAATTAAATGAGCTTAACTTGCAGCTTCAAGGCAGGGATAAAGAATTCTCTTGTCGTCAGGTAATCTAGTTTTTTGCCATCTTTTTCTTAACTTTCGTTTTTCAATAATTTGCTTCTTTATATAAAAGTCAATTGCTGCTGAATTTGTTCTATTTGCTTGCTTTGGTGCCGATCTGATCCCTGCTTCTAGTACTACGTCGTTGAAATGTATAATGGCACGTTCAATGTCAAGTTGCGTTTTTAATATCACATTTGGTATAAGTTGATCGTCAATATGGTGGCGGAATTTTTCCCAGTTGGTTCTGTCATTAAGTATGCGAAAAGATGTATCTATAGATTTTATATAACTTACATATTCAAATAATATCGCCGAGTGGTCAGAAGAAAGTTCATAGCACGACTGAATTGCCAATTGGTTATGGCTTATGTTTTTGGTTATGCAGAAATCGATCAAGTCTGGAATTTTCTTTACGTCAGTTGGCCAATAGGTAGGTTCTCCGGTACTTATAAATCTGCAATTGTTTTTGTTAATTGCGTTAATTAGAATACGCCCCTTTTTGTTTGTGAGTCTTGAACCCCAATCAATGTGTTTTGCATTGAGATCTCCAGCTGCAATAAATCTATTGTTAAGCGTTCTTATGTATTTGTCATATTCATCCGAGTTTATTATATGTCTAGGTGGACAGTAAATGGAAGAGATAGATGCTGCTCCATATTTGTCATATATTTGCAATGTCGTGGATTGAAGATGAGGCGTCGAGTATTGGAGTTGTTCTATGTGAGTTATGCTTGAATTAATAATTATAGCTGTCCCTCCATGGGCTCTTCCATCAGGATGGTTTGATTGATTAGTTTTTTTATAGCCGATTCAAAAAGCAAATTTTACATGGCGCACCCGTTGCGTAGTTTTAAAGATTTAACCATACATAGGGACAGAGAGAGAGCGACTTTGTTTTATACTACATACTATATGTTATGATTTCAATTTATAGTTTCAATTAGTGCTTGCAAGTCATTGTTCTGTTATTTGCATTTCCGGCACGCTTTAGAAATAAATTGCTTACCTAATGTCTACGACTTGTTTGTGTTATTAAATTAAACAATTAAGTAAATAAAAAGTAGCAAACGCAAGAAAAATATAAAATAAATGTAGCGCGTGTTAACTCCTCCGCATTTAAAAACGAACGTCCTCGTTCGTCTGAGTAGGATAATCTTGAGGATGTGGTTCGGGTTGTTGGAATTGTTTAACTCTTTCCTCTTGTAATGGGGCCTTTTTGAAACCTTCGGAGACGTGTTTGGCCTCTAGCTTTGGACCTTTCTTTGAAGTTAGTTTTAGTACCCCGATTGCCATTAGTGTAAAGGTTATACCAGATATCCCAAAATTAACTATTGATATAGTTTAAGTTTTTTAGGTGAAGTTCTTTCATCATTTCCAGGCTTAGCAATTCTTCTTCAGCCGTAAGTGTTGCATTTGGTTGCAGAACTGCAGGATGGGGTTTTCCGCTAGAGATTTCTTTAGACAGAAATGTTTGGTTGTTTATTATAATTGTGGAGTTATGGTACTGGATTGCGAATGATCCAGTTAAGTTAATCTTCTCTTTGTCGATGTGAACGGTGTCGTTAAATCGATTTAAAAGGATTATTCTTGGGAGGACTTCTTGGACAGTGGGAATGTGTTGGTTGTTAATCGTAATGCAGTTAGGCGGTCGGGTTTTGAGTAGATGAGGAATGCATGTGGAGTTACTGATGTCTACAATATTTTCCTTTGTACAAATTTTAATTTGATTATATTCTTTACAGTAGCTTTTCTTTCCAAAGATTTTATTTTGACATCTTATAATTTTTTCAAATGGTATTATATGTAATCTATTACCTTTCTTTATTTATTTAATTCAATTAATAGTCGAAAAGATACAGTATTTCTTACAGACTATGAAAACAGATTAAAGCTAAATTAATTGATCAAAGTTAAATTAAATTTATAATTAACTAGCTTCAATTGTAATGAGTAAAAGAAATAGATAAAATTTCTTATAACTTACAGAGGAGGATTATTCATTTTAGTAAGTGAAGAAATACAAAGTTTCTTACAGACTACATAGAACTAAAAGTATTTATATAGAAGTAATTAACAAAATTAAAGCTTAGGAAACTAAATTAACAAAATATACTAGGTAATTATTTAGAATTTTTACAAAGGAAGAAATTTTTTAATTGGGTATTAAATACAGGGTGGCTGATGAAACTCAAACTACATTAAGAAACTCAAATAACTTTTTTTTTAGTGTATGGAATTCATTTTTTTTTTTTCAAGTTGAAGGTCATTAAATTTTATTAAATGTAGCTTAACTAGTTTTAAAAATAATTGAATTTAAATGCCCCCCATGCTCGTTGACACAAGTGCCGCATTTTAGTAAAAAGTTGTTCATTGCTGCTTTGAGAGTTGCGACAGGAATAGCCGCAATTGTTGCCCGAATGGATTGTTTTAGTTCATCCAAATTTGTTGGCTTTGTTTTATAAATTTCTTGTTTACATAAACCCCACAAGAAAAAGTCAGGTGCAGTAAGGTCAGGCGACCTGGGGGCCAACGAAATTCGGAGTTTCTTGAAATCAGTTTATTGGGAAATTTTCGTCGCAACTCTGTCATAACAGTCTGGGCTATGTGAGATGTTGCCCCATCTTGTTGAAACCACACAGAGTTGAAAGGAATTATCTTTCGGCGTAGTTCTAGATAGAAAAATTCTTTCAGCATTTTCAAATAACGGTCTCCAGTAACCGTAACGGTGTGACCATTTTCTTCAAAAAAATAAGGCCCGACAATACAGCGTGAAGAAACCGCACACCACACTGTCACGCGAAGAGGATGCAATTCCGTCTCGTGGAGTATCTGTGGGTTAGAAGTACTCCATATTCGACAATTTTGTTTGTTCACATTGCCGTTTAAATCGAAATGGGCCTCATCAGACATGAAAAGGCAGTTTAACATGTTTTGGTCTTCTTCCACCATTTGAAGGATCTTCTGGCAAAATTCCAAACGAATCGGCAAGTCTGCTGCATTCAGTTTGTTAACCATTTGAATTTTGTAGGGAAATAAGTCTAAATCTTTGTGCATTATTGTTTGCAAAGACTGTCGGCTGACACCAAGTTGAGCAGATAAGCTTCTTGTTGAAACCCTTGGATTGCTTTGTATAGCTGCAGCTACAGCAGCGATCGTTTCCTCTGTCCGAACTGGTGGGTTTCGATGATAAGGCCTTCTTGCGACTGTTCCTTGCTCAGCAAAATTATTTACCAGTCTCATTATGGTCCATCTGCTCGGGGGATCGCCGCCAAACATCCGCCTGTACTCTCTCTGTACCAAAACTACGGACTCCAGTGCGTGATAGCGGCGGACTATCCAAATTCTTGTTTGCGTGTCCCAGTTATCCATTTTAATAAATTTTAAAGATCAATCTGCAAATTAAAACAAAAATGGAACAGATAACTTAAAAAGAAAAAAAGTTATTCAATTTTTTTTTGGTAGCGGCTTTCATCAGCCACCCTGTACATGTTTCTCCCAGGAAAAGTCTAGATCCAAAAGGGATGCGAGATATATTAGTTAATGTCAGACAGCGTTCTAACAAGAGGCGCTTTGGCACTATATAATGCCCTCCTAACGCCAACATGAAAAATTTTGACACGGCGAAAATAAAAGAGGCATAATCTAATTTGGAACGCACAAACGCAGAGTATAAAATCTTAAGAGTATATGGATCAGTGAAGTGCGATGAGTGGCGTCTAAGAAAAGCGAGCATAGCAAGAGAATTGGAAACGGCATAATTTAGGTGTGTGATAAAATTAAGCTTTGAATCAAAGAAAACCCCTAAATCTTTTATCACATCAGACGAAGCAAGACATGTATGTGGGATTCGTTTTCCGTTCAAATAAAAGTTTGTTTTCTATTCGGAAAGAAAGTTCGTTTTCGTAACGTTTTAGTTCCGAGCCCTTCTCGTTCGGCCAGTGATGCCCATTACAATTACATTCGTTCAGTATGCAGAGATGCATTTACTTATATTATAATCGACAAATCATGTTCACTTATGTAGTCCTTCGTTCGTCTGTCAATCCCACATTCGGCCATCCTGAAGTTTCATTCGCCTCGAATGAAGGGTTCCATGGATTCATGTACTCTGCCACTGTATGCGTTATTCTCGGCCCTTCAATGTCGCCGATCTTTTCCACGGTGTAACGACCATGATTTCTTTTCTCTTTCACCTTGTACGGTCCGTAAAATTTTGGCTTGAGCTTAAGTCCGGTTCCATATTGTGTGCGCTTAACGGCGACTAATTCTCCAACCACATACTCGGTTTCTATTTTGCGGTTTTTATTAAAATTTCGAATGTTCTCTTCTTGCATATGGCTTATATTCGCTCGCGCTTCTTCTCGTACCTTACTCCTCTCTTCTTCCAACACTTCTATAGCTGATTCTTCCAACAACTTGCGAATGTCATGATTTTCGTTAACGCGTATATCAACACCTGTTAAAAGTTTGAACGGTGAATACTTCGTGCTTCGAGTCGGTGTAGAGTTTATTACTTGCTGCACTCTATCCACATGCTTATACCATAGTTTCGGATTCTCTATGCATAACTTCGTCAACATTGGTATGACAATCTAATGGACTCTCTCTACCTGCCCGTTTCCACGTGGAACTCCGGTTGTTATAACTAGATGTTGTACGTTTTCCTTTTTGCAATAATCCTCGAACGCATTCGAAGTAAAACCAGTACCTCTATCCGTGATGATCCCAAGTGGATGTCCAAACGTTGCTGCCTGCCTTTCTAAACGCTCTAAAACTTCATCGCTTCCGGTACTTCTAGTGGGATACATCCAAAGAAATTTAGAAAATGCACCGACGACTACTAGAATATAGTTATATCGCTTTTTCGTTTCTTCCATAGGTCCTACGTGGTCTAAATGGTATGTTACCAGAGGTCTGTCCTCTTTTCTGATTAGATGTAGCTTGCCTTCCTTCTTCCCAGCTTTCGCCTCTGAAACCAAACATTCTACGCAACTCTTGACTACTCGCACTACCTTCGGTGCCAAATCGTAAATAAAAAAGTCTCTCTCGACCAAATCTTGCGTCTTTATCGCAGCATAATATACTTGTCTATGAGCCATCTGGATAACCTCTCGCTCCATCGATGTCGGTACTACCATAAGCTCTTTAGTGAGATCTTTATGGAGAACCCCATGCTAGTGATACTCCTCGTGCTCTAGAATCTTGCATACGGCTGCCAACTTATCGTCTTTCAGTTGTTCTTCCCGTATCGTATGTCGCAAGGTGTCCGTCATCATCAAGCAATGTATGCGACTTAACGCATCTACGTGTCTCATCTGACTTCCTGAACGGTGCTCAATCTCCTACTGATAGTCTTGAAGAAACATCGCCCAATGCGATACTCTTAAGGGAACATCCTTTTTTTTCATAGTTAGTGCAAAAGCGTTACAATCAGTTTCTATCTTAAATTTTATACCCATAACGTATACTCTCCATTTCTTCAGCGCAGCTATGATTGCTAATACCTCCAGCTCGTATGAGTGATATTTCTGTTCCACAACCGTAGTTTTCCTACTCATATATTCAATAGGATGTAAACATCTATCTTCCGAATCTTTCGGTAGCAGAATTCCGCCATATCCGAACATGGATGCATCAGTATGCACGTCTGTCTGTAGTGTTGGATCGAATAGTCTAAGCAACGGTGGATTCGCTAAAGCAGTCTTCAACTGTTGAAACGCTGCTATTTGTTCATCCCCTATTTGAAACTCTACGTATTGCCCGATGAGATCAGTCAATGGTTTAGCGATCAGAGTATATCTCGGAATGAAGCGCCTAAAATATGACGTCAGCCCCAAAAAACGTTGCAACATTTTCTTATCGGTTGGAATGGGAAAATCGCTTACTGCTCGAGCTTTCTCTCGCGATGGTGTTATGGTGGACGCCCCCACAACGTAGCCCAAAAATGTGACTCGGCTCTTTAAAAATTGACAATTGTCCCATTTTATTCGAAGCCTATATAATTCTGCGGTCTCCAACACTCTCCTTAAACTAGTTAACCCTTTTTTCACGCTCTTTGAAGGAATAATTATATCGTCCATGTAGGCTACTATTGTGTACCTCGTGAAAACTGCTGGGGAATTACTGATGCCAAATGGAGCATACAAAAACTCGTATTGTCCATTATGAGTTACAAAAGCTGTGTATTTACGCTACGTAGACTCTAACGGTACGTGGAAAAATCCGTTACGAAGATCCAACGTTGAGTAAAAAGTAGCCGATTGAAGCCTCTGCAGAATATTATCGATTAATGGTATGGGAAAATTGTCACGTATTATTTTTTCGTTCAACTTCCGGTAGTCGCAGCATAACCGTTTGGTACCATCCTTCTTTGTCACCAGTACTATCGGAGATGCATACTCGGACGTGCTAATCTGAATGATATTGTCGGCTAACCACTCGTCTACCTGCTTTTCAACTAAACATTGATCGGCGTATGACATTCGACGCGGTCTTTGATATTCTGGCACCTCATCGGACAAGATGATCTTCATTTCGATTGGCGATGACTTTTTCTTCTCGCTTCTGTAACTCGTAATCAGGCTAAGTACCCTTTCCTTTGTTGCAGTTGGCAAATGATCGAGTTCAACCTGCAACCCTGCACTCTCACATGATACAGAATGTAGGATTTGTCCAAACTCCTTCGCCAACTCATCAATGCGATACGAGTCTTCACTCCCCACTCTTTTCACGCTAACTTCCTTACATTCTGGTTTCTCCTCGGGAATTATTTTCTTTTGGAACTTCACCCCTTCGCCGTCGATGACGACGTCTACTTGCCTCAGTATATCCTTGCCCAAAATCGCGTCGTACAAAATATCGCGCTCCCTAAAAACGTGGAACTCGATATTTACTTCGACCCCATCCAAATCTATAATCGCAGGGAAACACCCAACAGTTTTTAACATTTTGTTGCCAATGCCATGCAACGTTTTATTTATGGGTTTTAAATCGACGTATCCAATATTGAGTAGAGTGTCATATCTGACAACACAGATATCACTACCCGTATCTAACAATGCTGAAAACTTGTACCCATTTATCTGCAATTCGCGGAATAGAGACGCGTCCTTTAATGCCGACCTCGCTTTCGGTTCTTCTTCGCCGTCGGTAACTACATTTACTCTTTGATTTTCCTTCTTCTCCGCTCGCGGTATCATCTGCTTACACTCGAATGCCTTGTGACCGACTTGGCTACATTTAAAACACCGAATCGCCAATTGCGTGCATTGCCTAGCAAGATGCCCTACTCTTCCACACTGGAAACACGACCTACTGCTTTGCGCCTCATCTTTAGTAGAACCTTTATCTTGCGAGGACTGTGTGAATGGTCTGCTGCCTATACTGTGTTGTGATCCCCTACACTTCTCATAAATGCGCAGGTTCTCCTTAAGGTCTTCCAAATTACGAGCTTGATACAAAATCTGCTTATTAGCACGTGTATCTGGAATACCATCAATAAAATATTCGATGATGCTCTCGTCGTCCATATTAATCTGGCTGGCAATCTCCATCAATGAGTATAGATACTCCAATAAATTTTCATTTACCCGTTTACGCCTATTCTTCAATCTACGATGAATTTCGTTTGCACTCAGCTTAACCTCGAATTCTTTCTTAAGGATGGACTTTAGCGAGTTCCAATCCTTCACTGCTCTCTGACTTCTCACAAATGTTTTGGCCGCACCCCTAAGTAATTGCTTTCCGTAAATAAACTTCTGCAGTTCGTTCCAATTGACGACAGCTGCGTTATCCTCAAACTCCTGCAACCACTGATTAACGTCAGGTTGCCCGCACCCTGAGAATGATGACAGTGCATCTTCGATATCGCGAAGACTACAAAAATTCTGAACCGGTATTTGTACCTTAACGGATCTATCTTCACAACCCTCATGCGAGTCTAGACTCACTTTATTGTCTGAAACTCTAGAATGACCGAAGTGTTCTAAAAGTGCGTCCTGCAAATCACCTTTCCGCCCTCTAGTCGGTAACCCTAAAGCTGTGAGTTTCTCCCTGAGACTGTTCAAATTCAGTTCTAAAATTTCGTCCACGTCCATGTCAATGTCGTAGATATAATACAATGTTTAAGTATGAAGTATTCAATAAAGCACTATTCAAAACCAATATAATTTCTCTTAACTAATTCTTAAATATAATTAATAGCTTTTTGCTATACTTTTTGTTTACAAATTATTTTGATAATTATTGATAATTCAAAATACTTTTCGTGAATTTACTGCTTTTGTTTTTGATTTCAAACTTATTTCAACTTGTTTTTTTTTCTTTGCAAAACTTTCATCATCTTTAGCGCACAATCAACGTTTCGGCGTCACACTTTTCTTACACACACCTACATATAAAATATATTTATAGATGTATGTATGTATAATGTTCACTTCTAAATGATACTGGCAAAGATCTATTGTTTCTGACCTTCTACTCTGGTTCTGAATATTTTACGATATGGTAAAATTTCGTTACTTGCACTTTGCTTCTTCTTCACGCTGTTCGTATTCTCATTAAGTTATTTGTCTTATCGCTTCATCAGTTTTTCTTGAAAATCACAAATCGCAGGCACAATCCAAATGCTAACCCCTTCTTTCTTCCAGCCGCTGTTGCCGTTGTCGTTGGCGACTGCGCCATATGCACTTCCAATGCTACCTCAACTTCACTCAAATTTGATGAATGAGCCTCTCTCCTACGTTTCTCTGTTGCTTCCAACTGAGGCGCTTGCCTGGTCTTTCCGTTGCTCTTGCGCTCGTGTTGCTACTTAAATTTCAATTTAGTGCGTGCTTTTCATCACTTTTGTTTATTTAGTTTCGAAAAAAAAAAACTTCCGATGAACCTAACGGATCCCGGACGAGCCCTAAAATTGTGGGATTCGTTTTCCGTTCAAATAAAAGTTTGTTTTAACGTTTACAATTTTTATTCAATTTGATGTTATAATAAGCTTGCGTCCGGCCGGTCCTGTGCTTCTATTCGGAAAGAAAGTTCGTTTTCGTAACATTTTAGTTCCGAGCCCTTCTCGTTCGGCCAGTGATGCCCATTACAATTAAATTCGTTCAGTATGCAGAGATGCATTTACTTATATTATAATCTACAAATCATGTTCACTTATGTAGTCCTTCGTTCGTCTGTCAATCCCACATGTATAATTGATATGATAAGAGATGTTGAGGGGGTTTTGTAGCTTAAAAAATGTGATTTTATGACATTTTTCAATATTAAGAAATAGACGATTTCTAAGGCACCAGGAAAATAAATTTATCAACTCGGACTGTAGGGCGGCTGAATCACTGGAATTTCTTATTTCAGCGTACACTTTTAGATCATCAGCATAGAGAAGAAAATTAGCGAAGGAAAAACACGAACAAATATCATTAATAAACAAAACAAATAACAAAGGTCCTAAAATACTACCCTGAGGTACACCAGAGGTGGCAGTGTAGTGTTTCGAAGAAACACCACCGATAACTACAGTGCAGCATCTCTTTATTAAATAGGACCGAATCCAATCAAGGAAAGTGGAATGAAAAGCGAGACAAGCCAATTTAGTTACTAAAATCGTATGGGAGATTTTATCAAAGGCTTTAGAGAAATCCGTGTATATCGCGTCAGTTGGGAAACCATTCTGGAAGCCTGCGTGGCAATCATCAGAAAAAACGGATAAGTTAGATAAGGTAGATCTTGCAGCTACAAAACCATGCTGACGTGGACTAATTAGACGTTTAACACTAAAATATATCTTGTCTTTGACAACGTATTCAAAGAGTTTAGATACAGCAGATAATTTGAAAATTGGTCTGTAATTTACAATATCGCTTTTATTACCGCTTTTGAAAATAAGAGTGACTGAAGTCAGCTTCCAATCATCGATAAATATTCCTTCGGCCAAGGATTTGTTAAAAATTAGTTTAAGAGGTTGAACCAAAGAGCGACAGATTTTAAACAAAGTTACAGAAAGCCCGTCTACATCCGAATGAGCCGAGTTTTTAATCTTTAACAATCCCTCAATGAAATCATCACCTGATAGAACAAGCGAGCCAAAGTCAACTGAAGAAGACACTTTCCCCAAGAAATTATGGCGAATGGCTGCCAAATGTTCTTCCTGAATATCTTCATCAGAGACGAAGTTAGATGAAAAGAAATCAGCAAATAAATTCGCTGCATCGCTTACAGAGCAGGTAGTTACGCCCCTATAAAAAACAGAGTTAGGAATAGAAGAGGCCTTTTAAATCGATTTCATATATCGCCAAAAATTCTTCGGATTACTTTTTATATTAAGTTGAAATTTGTGAATGAATTCCTTATACAAATACTTATTTAAAGTACGAAACTTATTCCTGTGGAGGATAAAAAAACTGAACTTCTTAAAAAACTTATTTTTCAAATTTTTATGATGCTTAAGTTCTTTCGTGCACCAAGGAATCTTATAATTTACACGCTTAAAAATTGGAACATGTTGAGAACTTATATCAAGCAGAGAACGTTAAATATAGAGAATTCTCACGAGCTTCGAATAGTGTGAATTGTCAAAAATGAAGTCTAACCGCCGCCGGGGTGTGGTGAAACTTTTAACAGAGATGTTTTACAGCGATTTCTCCTTTAGCATATTGGCCCTGCACAGTTTTTAGCTTCTGTAGGAAATCAAATTGACGAATAGCCGACGGCATTTTGCAAAGTATTTGCTTGTGCATTTTTATGTTCCCTTGATAAACGAAAATTTATTCAATTTGTATTTTCAAACAAAGATGATGAGGAAAAATGATTGAATATTTATTATACGTGCCAACATTTCAAATCAAAGTAACTTTAAAAATTTGATTTAATTTAAAAAAATACATTATAAAACGACCTCTCACATTTTGGTATGTGCGTTTTAGTAAATTTGATGAAAATTGTTACTAATTTTTCGAGTCGAAATTAATTTTAGAGCATATTGCATTCAAAGAGCATATTGGTTTATTGATGAATATATGTATATGTATATCAACATATGTATATATATCACATATATTATGTTAGTTATATTTGTGCAAAAGTTCAATTGCATCTTCAATTCTTATAGTGTTACAAATGTATGTGCACACGCACTGCTGCAACAATGACCTGTCTCACGACGCATTGCCTTATCATATTTATGTACTTTTGAATATGCATTTTTTGTTCCTTTGCCAAACGAAATTTTTTTCAATTTACATATGTACATTACAGGGAATAATTCATATATGTATGCATTTTATAGATAGTACAAAACTTTGAAATTTAAAATAAATAAAAGAAAACTTCAAAGAAACGTATTTTCATACATACATATATGGGACAACTAAGTTCTATTGCATCTTTAATAAATATAGTGTTGCACGCATATGTATGCACTGAAGCAACATGACCTACCTCACGAACATCGCCTTATCATATTTCACGCAATAATTAGGGAGTAAATATTCGAATGATCGAATTCCTGCAAATGCTAAATCAAATTCTTCTGCATATGCATCGACGAATTTGTATGTGCGTATATGCTCACTTGATGCCCTCTATGTACGTTCAATTATCAAATCAAAAAATTCTGTATACAAAACGCTTCATTACCAGGCACACAGGAAGATGGCATATGCAAATATAAGTATGTGAATTGAATTCAAGCAAATCAATGCTTATTAATATACACATATGCATGTACATACAACCACACAGGGCACTCACTTTATTCCTCAAAATGCGTATGTCGTTCAAAGCTAAAATTCTATGCCTAGCGACTACAAGAACAAAATGCAGTCTTAGGCGCAGGCGTAGCGGCCATCATTCTAGTTGACATAGCGCTGAACACTCGCGGCGGCGCCGAACAGTTTCAACTATTGTACTGTGCAACAAAAACTCATCATCAAAAAATTCATTGATAAATTCGAGCTCATAGTTCTAAGAGCAAGTACTTTCATTCATAAAACGAGCCGCCCATATGCCAATTTTCGCGACAATTCGAAAATAGTCAATATTGGAATATTTCGCGTAGAATTATTTGCCAATATTTGATAAATCTTGAATTTTTGCCAAGTCGAGTGCCCGCGGCTTCGTACATATGTATGCATCAATATATGTACGTAAATATGTGTATATGTACAATGCTGTGCCTATGAATGTGCGCTGCGCCTTTGAATGCGCGCTGGATTTCTTGAGAAGCTTTACCGTTTTATCTTGAGCTGTGGCTGGTGAGAATACATACACACAGCATATACAAGTTAACGCTGCATACGCTGTAAGCGACCCGATGCACGCGCATCCGCTTTTATTGCAATTATGCTGACGCTACTATGTTTGCTTATTTACCGTGCGAACTATTTCAAAACGAAATTCCAGGAACAATATCAGGCGGCAAAGCAGGTGACATCGTCAAATTGGCTATGCTTTTTGGGTATGCTTAGAATTAAGAAAATATTATAAGTTTTAGTTCTAGTAAAAGGCTCGTATAATAAAGACGGAGTTCGCTCCGCAATATTTTTTAAAAACAAAAATTAATAAATAAAAATTTAACTGGCGCCCGAGCAGGGACCGGTTTAAATTCCGCGAAAAGTGAAAAGTATTAAACCGAAATTAATACGCGTGAAAAGCTACTAGTATACCGCGACGTTTAATCAGTGTTAAATCGAAAATTAATACGCATAAAAAACTAATAGTGTACCACGACGTTTAATTAGGTGAAATTCACACACGTTTGATTACGGCCAGCCACCTAAAAAGAAATTAGCTGCAGTGCCGCCTTCAAAAACAAAAAGCGGAACCGGTCAGGTGTAGAGAACGAGGCTCCTAAGTAACTGCAGGACTGCAGAGGAAAAGGACGGCAGCGAATGCCAAGCCGCTCTGCCCGCACCACAGGACTCCCAAACAAAAAGGAGATGTCGCTGACCCCGATTATAATATCGTAAGCAGTAAAGTTAAGTTTATCAAAATAAAATTTAAGAAAATTAAATAAAAAAAATAAAAAAATATATATTATTAAATTTATGCAAGGAAACTAAAAGACCGAAATTGAAATAAAATATTAAATCTACCCAAAAGGGAATCGTATAGTAAAAGGGGTCAAATATATTAAAATCCACTAAAAGATTTGAATGTTAAGAAAGTTAAATAAGTATATACAAAAGGAAATTTAGTAAAGGAAATCGAATACTAAAGAATATTTCATATTATCAAAAGAAATTTAGAAGGAAAATTTAATATTAATAAAATACTAATAATTAAAATTAATACTAATAATTGGAAAGTAATATTGGTTAAGTTTGTCAAAATAAAATTAAAGAGAGTTAAATCAAAAGAAATTTAGAAGGAAAATTGAATATTAATAAAATATTAATAATTAAAATTAATACTAATAATTGGAAAGTAATATTAATAAGTGAAAATTAGTAAAAGTGGAAAATGTCTAATCCTAACCACCTCCTGTCCCTAACATCCCTAACACCCCAGAAATAAATATGGCACAGTTGACGGATGTAGTGACCAGAGTGGTTAGTAATATCTTTCAACGAGAGGGAAGAAACATCGTACAGGCCGCGCTGAATCCAAATTCCAACTTTTCCGACATATCTGACGTTACCATAGATCCAAGACATTCAATAATGTCTCGGATCTAGACAAAATCCCGGACGTTGTTCGATGCATTAGAGAATTCTCAGGGCAAGGAGAGTTTAACTCCTGGAAGAAAAGCGTAGATCGCGTTCTGCAGATCTACGAGCCCCAAAGAGGAAGCCCCAAATATTATGGCATACTTAATGTAGTACGAAACAAGATCGTGGGTAATGCAGACATTGCCCTCGAGTCGTACAATACCCCTTTGGAGTGGAAGGCCATTTCAAAATGCCTCACCCTTCACTACGCGGACAAACGCGATTTAGGTACCCTTGAGTACCAGATGACCTCTTTGGTACAGGGTAACCTCACCATCCAAGAGTTCTACCAACAGGTATATTCTCACCTGCCGCTCATATTAAATAAAATTGGATGCATCGACGCCGGTCCAGAATCAATGCATCTCTTAACTCGAACATACCGAGACAAAGCTCTCGATACTTTCATTCGAGGCTTAAAAGGCGATTTGCCGAGACTGCTCGGTATAAGAGAACCGGCACACCTTCCTCAGGCACTCCATCTCTGCCTGAAATTAGAAAACCAGAACTATCGGTCTCATTATGCTATGAACGGCCAAAGTAGAAGGATGCATGATCCTCGTCCTCCGCTTCCACCAAGGAAGTTTAATATGCCGCCGCCGCGACAAAATAGAGAATTCTACCCCGAATTGGCATATTTACCACAGTCTCGCGCAAACCTTTCCGGCCCATACAGACCCAACATATTTTATAATCCGCCGCAGCTCAGGCAAATGAACAATCCGCCGCCGCGACCATTCCTCAAGCCACAGCCGAGGCCAGAGCCTATGGATGTTGATACATCCATGCGTACGCATAACATAAACTATATGAACAAACCAAAACCAAATGAATTTGTGGGAAAAAGACCCACAACTGGCAATCCACTACCGCCACAAAAAATGCAAAGAAACTTTCACATAGATTCAGAAACCTATAACGAAGAACAGGTAACTCCACCTGAGCAATACTACATTGGCCAAAACGATCCCGAAGATTTCCAAAACGATTCCGACGATTTCCAATATAACACCGACAATGACGACAAAGACTATTTGGACACTAGTGACATACATTTTTTAGGCTGACGCACTCTTCGCTACCATACATTCAGTGCAAGGGAGTGGAGACATTCTCAAACTATTAATAGACACCGGATCTACAAAAAATTACATTCAACCGAACTTTGTAAAAAAGGTAATGCCTAACGAACAAGTTTTTTATGCAAAGTCAATAGCAGGAGACGTAAAGGTCACCCAACATACATACGTTAATCTTTTTAATCTCAGGGACATTAACCTTAAATTTTGTATACTCCCAACTTTGAAATCGTTCCATAGTATACTCGGCAACGATAGCCTTAGAGCACTAAATGCAGTTATTCATACGAGAAACAGCCTCATAACTATAGGAAACACCATTAAAATTAAAATGAAACAATTAATTTCAAAAACCGTCAACACAATCAGCATTAAAGATGACCATATGACACAAGAACAGAAATACTCGCTAAGAAATTTAGCAAATAAATTCCCAAATCTTTTCGCAGAACCAGATACAAAACTCACTTATACAGCCAAAGTAATAGGCGAAATTATACCCGCTATTATTCTTACTCAACTTCCCTAAAATCGGAAGTAGAAACTCAAATTCAAGAAATGTTAAAAGATGGCATAATAAGACCGTCTAGATCTCCGTACAATTCCCCCGTATGGATTGTGCCAAAAAAACACGATTCCACAGGAAATAAGCAATACAGAGTTGTTGTTGACTACCGAAAGCTGAATGAGCAAACTATCGCAGATAGATACCCGATCCCAGAGATCAACGATGCCCTTACGCAACTTGGGGAAAACCAGTTCTTTTCCGTGCTGGACTTAAAGAGTGGGTTTCATCAGATCCCTCTTAAAGCATCAGACATTGAAAAAACAGCTTTTTCAATAAGTAATGGTAAATACGAATTCACTCGGTTACCTTTTGGCTTAAAAAATGCCCCTTCAATTTTTCAGAGGGCACTTGATGATATACTGCGTGATCATATAGCCAAAATATGTTTTGTTTATATCGACGATATAATCATTTTCAGCAAGACTGAAAGCGACCATATCCGTCATCTAGAATCAATCTTCAAGACGCTTCAAGAAGCGAACATGAAAGTGCAACTTGATAAGTGTAATTTTTTCAAAAAATCCGTCGAATTCTTAGGATTCATAATCTCTTCAGAAGGAGTTAAAACAAATCCGACAAAGGTTGATGCAATTAAAATGATACCGTATCCTAAAACTTTAAAAGAAGTGCGCTCATTCTTAGGTCTATCAGGGTATTACCGTCGCTTTGTACGTGATTATGCAAGGCTCGCTAAACCCCTGACATCCCTTTTAAGAGGGAAGGAAGGACGAATGTCCAAAAATCAATCCTCAAAAGTTAAAATTAACTTAAACGCCGATGCAATCGAAGCATTTCATAAGTTGAAAACAGCCCTCACCTCCGAGGACTTGATATTAGCCTATCCGAATTTCGAAAAGGAATTCACGCTAACAACTGATGCGTCTAATTTCGCAATAGGTGCGGTACTGTCACAAGATGACAAACCGATTACGTTTATGTCCAGAACGTTAAGTAAAACTGAGGAAAACTACGCCGCAAACGAAAAGGAAATGCTGGCAATTATTTGGTCTCTGAACACGTTGAGAAATTTCTTATACGGTAGATCAAAGGTAAAAATTTACACCGATCATCAACCGCTCACCTATACTCTGAGCAACAAAAATAATAATAGTAAGATGAAACGGTGGAAGGCGATTCTCGAAGAGTATAATTTCGAACTGCATTATAAGCCAGGAAAGGCTAACGTCGTCGCAGATGCTCTATCGAGAATTCCGCAAACGGAACAATTAAATTCCTTAACGGTAACGCAACACAGTGATGAGAGCTCTTCCCACAACTTAATCCACAGCGTTGATGCACCAATCAACGTATTTAAAAATCAAATCTTTCTTACAACAAACAATATTTCGACGTACCAATTTAAAATTGTTTTCCCCACTTTCCACAGGCACATAATCACCGAACCATATTACGATTCAAACAAAATAATACAACTTCTCAAACGCTATCTGAACCCATCAGTAATTAACGGTATAAAGACAGACGAACGAACAATGGGACTAATACAAGACATTTACCCACAATATTTCAACAATTGCAAAGTCAGATTTACACAAAAACAAGTAGAAGATATTACAGATAAACAATTGCAAGAAGATATTATAATCCGAACACACAGACGAGCACATAGAAACTGTAGAGAAAACAAAATCCAAGTAATAGAAAAATACTATTTCCCCTCCATGACTAAAAAAATAAATAACATTATAAAAAAGTGCACAGTATGCATAGAAAACAAATATGACCGCCACCCTAGGAAACAGGAAATTCAGGCCACCCCTATTCCACAATATCCAGGTCAATTAGTCCACATAGACATTTTTCTAACTGACAAAAAAATAATTTTAACTGCCATAGACAAGTTTTCTAAGTATGCAATTGCGAAAATAGTTAAATCCAGAGCAACTGAGGACATTAGACAACCCTTGAGGGATATTTTTTTCTCCCTAGTATCCGAGAAACTGATAATAGACAATGAAAAATCGTTCAATTCATCCTCCATAAATTTCATGATCGAAAATGAATTCGGCATTGAAATCTTCCGGACACCACCGTACACAAGCTGTGTAAATAGCCAAATTGAACGCTTCCATTCTACCCTCCAAGAAATTATACGATGCCTCAAAACAGAGAAGACACACCGAATATTTAATGAACTCCTGGAAAAATCAGTTAAAGAATACAATTTTTCAGTACACTCAACAACAGGAAAGAAACCGGTGGAAATATTCTTTGGCAGAAGGGTTAGTAGTGATCCAAATTTACTTGAAAAAGACCGACAGGAAACGATAAAAAAGTTACAGGACAAGCAAGAGGCAGACTTGAACTACCACAATAAAAATAAAGAACCACCCAAGGCATATGCTGTAGGAGAAACCATATATGTCAGGATAAACAAGAGACTTGGCAATAAATTAACCCCAAGATATAGAAAAGAAATAGTTGCCCAAGACAAAAACACCACAGTTTTAACACATTCATAAAAGCCTAAAGGAATTACATATGAATAACACGAATGAAATCAAAACACTACGATTTGGAACCATAGTAGGTGAAGTTTCGATGACAGCATTTATTGTCATAATAGCCATCACAGCCCTCCTGATACGAGGGGTCCCTTTTATATGTCGGGATTAGAGATCAAAAACAAATTTTAATCATCGAAAATCACTTTATTGTTTTTCAAAATATTCTCCATGAAGATCTATACACTTTTGCATGCGTTTGAACCAATTGTCGAAGCACTTTTGCCACTCTGAATGAGGTACCTCCAAAACATGCATTCTGAGTGGCGCAACCGCTTCTTCAGGTGTCGAAAAACGTTGACCTCTCAGTTTGTTTTTTACGTACGGGAATAAAAGAAGTCATTCGGTGCCAAGTCAGGACTATACGGCGGATGACCCATTAATTCGATGTTTTGGGTGCTCAAAAATGGAGTTGTTTGAGCCGATGTGTGAGAGCTCGCATTGTCCTGGTGAAGAGTGATCCGTCTTTGGCGATTGGTTTTCCTAATTTCTTGGAAGACAACTGGCAAACAAATGGTTGTGTACCACTCAGAATTTACTGTTCTGCGTTGTTCTAGTGGTACGGTTGCGACATGCCCAGTTTTTCCGAAAGAACAGGCGACCATTTGCTTGGAAGTGCTTCGTGCGCGAACAACTTTTGTTAGATTTGGCTCATCTTGAAACACCCATACAGTCGACTGCTGTTTACTTTCGGGCTCATACGCGTAAATCCATGATTCATCACCTGTCACTATATCATAGACGTGTTTCGAAGCACCGCGATCGTATTTTTAGACCATTTCCTTCGACCAATCGACACGAGCCTCTTTTTGAGCGATTGACAAATTGTGTGGGATCCAATGCGAACAAATTTTTTTGACAGTCAAATGTTTATGCAATATTGAATGTATGCTGATCCCACTAATGCCTAAGGTTGTCTCAATCTCACGATAGGTCACATGACGATCTTGCAATATCAGTTCGCGCACAGCATCAATGGTTTTCGGAACAACAACTGATTTTGGATGACCTTCACGAAATTCGTCTTGGAGTGAACTACGACCACGATTGAATTCACCATACCATCGATAAACACTGGTCCTTGACGGAGCTTCATCGCCAAAAAATGAATTAAGTTCATCCATGCAATGTTGCTGAGTTAATCCACGTCGAAAGTTGTAAAAAATAATTGCACGAGTACGTAAAAGCCAAAAAATGTCAAACTTTGCGATACAGCTGTCAGTTGCCAGATTGCAACACCAGGATTGCCAAATCCCGAAATATAAAAGGAACCCCTCGTACGTATATGCAAATTTTCATCAAATTTAACAAATAAAGCAACGAAAATCACCGAATCAAAGAACCTCCCGGTAACACCAATAATTCTAACCAACATTCAACCCCCGACCTCGATTCGCGCATCCACGATGAGTGTAAACGGCCTGCCATATTTTTAAAGGCGATTGAGGACAATCGAATTTAAGTGGGGAGGAGTTAACGCTGCATACGCTGTAAGCGACCCGTTGCACGCGCATCCGCTTTTATTGCAATTATGCTGACGCTACTATGTTTGCTTATTTACCGTGCGAACTATTTCAAAACGAAATTCCAGGAACAATATCACGCGGCAAAGTAGGTGACATCGTCAATTTGGCTATGCTTTTTGGGTATGCTTAGAATTAAGAAAATATTATAAACTTTAGTTCTAGTTAAGGGCTCGAATAAAAAAGACGGAGTTCGCTCCGCAATATTTTTTAAAAACAAAAATTAATAAATGAAAATTTAACTTATATTAATAAACATTGTTTTGCTTGAATTCAATTCACATATTTATATTTGCATATGCCATCTTCCTGTGTGCCTGGTAATGAAGCGTTTTGTATACAGAATTTTTTGATTTGTTTGAAGGGATATGGGCACCAAGTGTACATACGCACATACAAATATGTACATGAATATTCAAAAGAAATTTGTTTTAGCATTTGTGAGGCAGGAATTTGATCATTAGGTTATTTACATGAAATATAAAGCGATGCTCGTGAGGTAGGTCATGTTGCTTCAGTGCACACATATGCGTGCAACACTATATTTAAAAAAGATGCAATTGAACTTACATAGTTGTCCCATAGCGGCCGCCGTAGCCGAGTGGGTTGGTGCGTGATCACCATTCGGAATTCACAGAGAGGTCGTTGGTTCGAATCTCGGTGAAAGCAAAATTAATAAAAAAACATATTTATAATAGCGGTCGCCCCTCGGCAGGCAATGGCAAACCTCCGAGTGTATTTCTGCCATGAAAAAGCTCCTCATAAAAATATATGCCGTTCGGAGTCGCCTTGAAACTGTAGGTCCCTCCATTTGTGGAACAACATCAACACGTACACCACAAATAGGAGGAGGAGCTCGGCCAAACACCTAACAGAAGTGTACGCGCCAATTATTTTTTTTTTTTTTTTTTAGTTGTCCCATATATGCAAATACGTTTGTTTGAAGTTTTCCTTTATTTATTTTAAAGTTTTATACTATCTAGAAAATGCATACCTACAAATGTATGTATATTATTATTCCCTGTAATAAAATGTAAATTGAAAAAAATTTGGTTTGCCAAAGGAACAAATAAATGCATATTCAAATGTAAATACATATGTCGATATACCAAAACACTTGTATGCTATGAATTAATTTCGACTCAAAAAATTAGTAAAAATTTTCATCATATTTGTTTAGTTTTAAATTTACTAAAACGCACATACCAAAATGTGAGAGGTAAATTAAATCAAAATATTAAAGTTACTTTGATTTGAAATGTTGGCGCATATAATAAATATTCAATCATTTTTTCTTCATCACCTTTGCCTGAAAATACAAATTGAATAAATTTTCGTTTATCAAGGGAACATAAAAATGCACAAGGAGAGACTTAGGAGACAATTGTTTTGATGCACTTTTCACATTTTTATTAGCACACTTGCAAGAGAATGCAATGCGTCGGAGTTCTTTAACTTCTTTTGTGAGCATGGAAATAGCAGATACCACATCTTCGGCGTGTGATTTGCGCATAGCTTTAATCCCGGAATGCATATGTTCCGTTTTTTCAACTAAGAGCTGCTTTTCTCTTTGTAAAATATTTAGCATTGTCACCGCGCTCTTGTATTCTATTTTAAGAGCAGAAATTTCATTTAGAACGGTTAACAAAGAAACTTGCGGTTATTGTCGTTTATATTTTGATTTGACTGTTTAGTCGGCAACGGTTGTTGTTTTGCGATATTCACATTTTGATTTTGTGTATTAGATAAACACGAACTTTTCGTTTTATTTATTATGCACTCACTTGGGGAAAGGCATAGGGGAGGGGAGCGAATAGAGCGACGAGTTGCCTGACAGTCCTTGCACAAATATTTGTTGTTAGAGCTAAGCAAAAATTCCAAATCGCTTTGCAAAATCCCAACACAACCTACATGGAAAAATTCGCCGCACTTAGCGCATTGAACTTTGGCATTAACTTTGTTGCGATCAACTCTCTGCCCACAAACACACGGCATTTTACAGCAAATATGCAAATTATGCACTGTATTTTAATAAAGGAGTCACTGTCTCTATAACTTTTTTTATTATTTAGATTACGAATTTTTTAGACAAAGTATATTACACAATAAGAAGTAAAAAGCACGGAGCTCGATGAAAACACGTCTATACCGAATGAACGTACGTATTGCTTTTATTAATAGGGATTCGCATACAGTGTTGTCAGTTATTGGGATTTCAATTAAGTACATAATCTTAGAACTACTAGAGGCTATCTTAACGTTACTGAATTCAAATGCCTCTTCTATTATATATTAGTGAATGGAATATTATTTTTCTCGATAATTTCTTCTATTAGTTTCATTTCAACGTTAGAAAATAAAACATGGTAGAAAAAGTCTGCGTTCACCCAGTGTTATAAAGTATTAAAATAATTTAACGTGTTTATCTTAAAACTCTCAGTTATTTCTTTTCACTTATTTCCAAGAAAATTATTCGTAGAGGGTATGCACAAACTTTTTTGGAGTTTGAGCTGCGTCGTGTTCAGATAACAGATAAACAACTTCAAGCAAACGAATTGTTTGGAATCTAAGTCTCGTTCTGGGCGTCCAAAAAAACTGACATAAAGAGAAGAACGCAACATAACTAGTCTTGTGAAGTCTTATTCACGCGTAACAGCAAGCCAAATTTCAAAAGACATAAAAGTAAAATACCAAAAGAAAGTACATCCAGATACAGTAAGAAAAATTCTAAAAAGAATTGGATGTCTTGGCAGAGTGGCCCGAAAAAAACCCTTCATATAGCGAGTAAATCGACTTAAGCGGATGGCTTTCGCCAAGGAATACGTAAACAAGCCACGTGTGTTTTCTAATAGTGTGATTTTTTCAGATGAGAGCAAGTTTTGCATTTTTGGGATAAAAGGTCGTAAAATTATTTGGAGGAAAAACGGAACGGCACTTGGAAAGCAAAATCTGGTACCTACGGTAAATCATGGGGGAGGAGGTGCCATGATATGGGGGTGTATGGCTAGTTCGGGCGTTGGAAATATACAGTTTATTGAGTCGATAATGAACAGACATGATTATCTCGATATTTTAAAAACGAATTTGAGAGAAAGTGCAATCAAACTGGGACTCGGTGAAAGATTTGTTTTCCAACAGGACAACGACCCGAAACACACAGCAGAGATTGTTAGGTTGTGGTTGTTGTATAATGTTCCAAAACAACTTCGCACACCCCCACAATCACCTGACCTTAACCCCATTGAGCCCTTATGGGACGTTCTAGAAAAAAAAATACGAGAGCGTACAATAACTAGCAAGCAAATGCTTAAGAACGCGCTTACAGAGGAATGGGAAGCCATAAGTCCAGAAATAACAGCCAAACTAGTTGGATCAATGAAAAGACGCCTTCTAGAAGTCATAAAAAGGCGTGGATATCCAACTAGCTATTAATTTTAAAACATTTCTATGATCTTAAGCCTTTTTTTTATTATTATTGAAGTGAACGCAAACTTTTTCCGTTTAGTTTGAATGGCCTTTTTAATTTTATGTGATCTCATTTTAAATTTGATTTTGTTATTGGTAGCGAAATATGTGTGATAGTTAATATACGTTTAAGTAAACTAAATAAAACTCAAAAAAAAAAATTTGTGAAATATTTATTGTTTTAAACTTTTTCTAATGCAAAGAATATTTGCATAGGTGAACGCAGACTTTTTCTACTATGTGTATGAGTTTACGATGCCAACTTTGGCCCAATGTATTGCATAATTGATATTTATGATTTCATCTTTTATTAATTGTAGCTTAAATTTAATGTTTACAGCCATATCATGCTGAACATCTTCGTTATCTTTTAATATTCTAAATACTTTATTTGACACTTCCGTTATATTTTTTATTCTTCCGCTCACTGCTCTATTTATTATTAATTGGTTATTGTTATTTTCAAGTAAGTTGTTAATATGATTTTCTAACATAACGAGATCTTCGTGATCCGGGCTCCCTGTGAGCCATTTCCAGGCGGTACCAATTGCCTTTATGGATCTCTTGTTTACCTTTGGCTTTAGTCTACTTAGGAAACTTTGTATTTCGGACATTTCATGGTGTAAGAAAGGGAGTAAGGAATTGCCGTAAGTTATTTTGTGTCTTATCGTGGAGTTGAGTTCGTTCAAAGTCCTTTGGTATTCGCCTGTGTCTATTGTATGTATAATTTTGTAAGTCCCATTTTGGATTTTGGTCCATCCTGTATTGAAGGTTGCCAGTTGTGAATTTGTGTAATCGAGGATACGGAACTCGCCTGTGGCGAGTGGTATTATTACTCTGAAGCAATAGATGAGTTAAGTTCTAATATTACTTTTGTGTACGGTTCGGCCTTTTTCTGTTATAACTACGCTAGATTTGTCTTCCTTTACTATTTCTTTTTTGTATCTGTTAGTAAGTTTTGAGCCTAGTCTTTTATTTATTCGCAAGTAAATATTGTCACCTGGCAAATATGTTTTCATTGGGGTCCTCTTCCGATTGTGCACTTCTCAGTCCTTTGTTTGTTTTTTCCTAAGTGCTTCGATATTTTCCTGCCGGGCCTTCTCGTACTGGTCAGCATTTGTAGAGACCCTGCGCCCAAAAAATATTTCTATCGGTTTCTTCCCTGTTGTTGAGTGGACTGTGCAATTGTACTCGTATACCGATCTGTCCAAAATTCCTAGGAATGTTCTATGGATTCGTTCCGTCTTTAGGCAGCGCGCAATTTCTGAGAGGGTTGAGTGGAATCGTTCCACCTCCCCAACATGAAACATAAGGAGGCTGAGTTTAATGCAAAAATTATCTGTCTCAGAGGTTCTCTAATATCTTCCGAAGCTCTGCTTTTTATTACTCTAGCTTGGGCATATTTGGAAAATTTGTCGACTGCAGTAAGAACTAAATTTTTCTCTGTGTTATAAATGTCAATATGCACTATTTCACCGGGATATTTCGGAATGGGAGTTTCAAATAGCTGTGGCTTATTTGGATGCCGGTCATATTTATTTTCCTTGCAAACTTTGCATTGCCTGACTAGATTTGATATTTTAGCACTCATTTTTGGATAGCAAAATTTTTGATATAGTTAAATTTTATTTTCCTGTGCATTCCTATGGGCGCGTCTGCGTTCTTTCAGAATTTCCTGTCTGTCTTCGTCTGTAAGGTCTTCGACTTTGGTTTGGGTAAAACGTATTCTGAATTTAGGAAAATGAAGGAGGTATAATCGTTGGATTCTTCCCATGATTGGCTCTGAGGTAAAAAGTCCGTTTATTACTGAGGGATTTAAATAACGTTTAAAAATTGAAATTCGATTTTGTTCATCGTAATCTTGTTGATTAAAAATGGGTCTATGGTATGTGGGGAAGGGTAATTTGAATTGGCAACTATTTTCGTCGCCAAATTTAGTTCTTGAATGCATTTATATGTCCTTCTACTGCTGGGATAAGATTATGCGCGGAACTTTCGTCACTATGTTGCGTTTCTGTCAATGAATTAATTTGTGATACTTGCGACGGTCTTGAGAGTGCGTCGGCCACAACATTGGCTTTTCCTGGTTTATAGATTACCTCATAGTCATACTCTTCTAATCTAGCCTTCCACCATTTCATCTTACTGTTGTGGTTTCTGTTGCTTAGGGCGAAAGTGAGTGGCTGATGGTCCGTAACGATTTTAACCTTCGCGGAACCGTAAAGGTAGTTTCTCAAGGAATTCAGCGCCCATACTATCGCTAGCATTTCTCTTTCGTTTGCAGCGTAATGCTCTTCGGCTTTAGAAAGAGTTCTCGAGATGAAAGTTATTGGCTTGTCGTTTTGCGATAGTACAGCTCCAATTGCGTAATTGAAGGCATCTGTTGTTAACACAAATTCTTTAGAGTAGTCGGGGTATGCAAGCATTATGTCTTTACCAATGAGTGATTGTTTAAGTTTCTCGAAGGAATCTAAAGCGTCTTTATTCAAGGTTACCATGACTTTCTTTGATTGATTTTTGGACACTCGTCCGCCTTCCCCCCTTAAGAGGGCTGTAAGGGGTTTCGCGAGCTTCACGTAGTCTTTGCTGAAGCGGCGATAATACCCTGAAAGTCCTAAAAATGATCGGAGTTCTTTTAGGGTTTTAGGTATTGGAAACTTTGCTATTGCGTCAGTTTTTTGTGGATTTGTTTTGAGGACTTTTTTGGATATTATAAAACCTAAAAATTCCACTTCTGTTTTTAGGAATTGACATTTGTCAAGTTGTATTTTTAGATTTGCTTTTTCTAACGTATCGAAGATTTGTTAGATGTCATCAAAGTGGGTTTCCTGATCTTTACCAAATATTATGATGTCGTCGATGTAGACGTAACATCTCTTTCCGATGTGGTTGCTTAAGATGTCGTCAAGAGCTCTTTGAAAAATTGAAGGAGCGTTCTTGAGACCGAAAGGTAGCCGGGTAAATTCGTATTTACCGTGATTTCCCGAAAAAACTGTATTCTATATATCCGATTCCCTTAGGGGAATCTGGTGGAAACCGCTCTTTAAATCGAGTACTGAGAAGTATTTATTTCTTCATAAGTGCGCTAGTACTCCATTTATTTCGGGTATAGGATGTATCCGATATAGTTACTAGGTTCAATTTCCGGTAGTCGATTACCATTCGATATTTCTTCTCTCCTGATGTGTCTGGTTTTTTTGGTACTATCCATACAGATCTTGAAGGTGTTATTATACCATTTTGTAGCAAGTATTTGATTTGTTTCTCTACTTTGGTGTATATTGGTGTGTCCGTGGACGTCCTTATGCTTCCTTGTACTTTCGTAGTATATATCATTCTTTCTTCGGGTTCGGTAGAAAGTTTGGGAAAATTCTTCGCAATTGCGTTAAGTGTGGTCTTCTGTCTGTCATTTAGGTGGTCAGTCTGTATGGCTACTGTATGGTTTGCTGTTTTATTTTAATCCTGACTCTATCTTGTATTGTCATATAATTGTATTTTGTGTGGATTACTGCAAAAAGTTACTTGAGGCTGTCATTGCCTAAAATGCCGTGGAATGACTTTAAGGAAGGTTACAAAAAAAATTTAAGTTTTAGATCGGGTATTCCGAATAAACTAACGTTGGTGTGGTGCGTAATTTTTATTTTTCCCTCTATAGTGTTAGCAAAAAAGGGTTGGTCATTTGGGAGAGAATTGGGTACAATAGAGGGTTGCATATAATTGTTGTTTGAGCCCGTATCGATCAATATTTTTAAAATTCCTCCTTCCTTCGCTTTACATTCAATATATGGAAGTGAGGAGTTTGTTAATCTAAAAAATCTATGACCGAAAAATCCTCTGCAGCATTGTCGTCTGTACCGTACTGTTTGAGAGTTTCTCGCACGTCGTAATTGTCTTGTCCAATTTCGTCGTGTTGGTCTGCATATTCCAAATCTTGTCGGTATGCAACACTGTTGCATTGTTCCGCTTCTATGTTAAAGTTTCGTTGTTTTTTTCTATATTTTGCTGGGGAGGTGGTGGTCTTTTCCCTTGAAATGCCAGGTTTTGTGGTGGCCTATTCATGTAATTGACCCTTCTCGTCTGCATGCTCTGGTCGATGTCCATTGGTTAAGGTCTTGGCGTAGGCTTTGGTGCAAAAGGTCTAGGTGGTGGTTGGTGTCGAGGTTGAGAATTGGAGTTTTGTTGTGGTGGGAAAAAATTCTGGCTTCTTTGCCAGTACCCTTGTTGTTGAGGTGGGATATAGGAGGGTAGGAGTGTTTGTCTCTGCATTGGTTGATTCCATTGAGTAAGGTTTGGGATTTACAGGAGGTTTCCTACTGGCGATATTTGCTCGATAGGTTTGATTCTCCCGCTTGAGGCATAATTGCAGAGCCTCTGGAAGGTCTGTTGGTTCTCTTATCCCTAGGAGTCTAGGAAGGTCACCATTGAGACCCCTAACGAAGGTATCCAACGCTTTGTTTCTATACGTGTCTACAAGAAGTTTTCCGGGTTCCGATCCGGCTTCTAAACAAGAAATTTTGTTTAGCATCAGAGAGAGGTTTGAGTAAACCTTCTGATAATATTCGTGTATGGTTAGATTTCCCTGAGTCAGTGAGGCCATTTGGTACTCTAAAGTACCTAGGTCTCGTTTGTCGCCGTAATGCGTTGTGAGACAACGTGAAATCGCGGTCCAATTTAAGGGTGTGCTGTAGGATTCTAGCACAATATCTGCTTGGCCTGTAATTTTGTTTCGTATGGTGTTTAAGATACCAAAGTATTTATGTAAGCGTCGCATTGGCTCATACATTTGTAGAACTCTATCTACACTTTTCTTCCAGGATCCGAATTCACCTGGGTCCCCTGCAAATTCTTGCAAAGAACGCACAACATCGGGAATCTTGTCGAGTTCGCCAATACCTTGGGGTCCTATGTTAACAGGTTCGTCTACCTCGATAACGTTCCTAACTGTTAACCTCTAACGTCTAAGATTCTATTGACCACGTCTGTTATTTGCCTAACTATGTCCCTATTTTCTTCATTTCGGGGATTTGCATTCGGAGGGATTTGACCTAGAACCGGTGGTCTTATTAGATTACTTGGATTACTCATCTTCGCAATTGGATTTTTGACTTTAGGAAGATGCGATTATTTAACGGAAATGTCAAAATAATTTTTCTCAAATTTGTTCAAATTTATTTTTCCTCAAATTTTTTCCGATTATTTTCGGTTTAAGACTTGGATTTAAATTTTCTCTTTATCCAGAAATAGATTTGTTTATTTTATTCCTAATTCGTTCAAATTATTTTGAATACACTTTATTTTTTTTTTATTAAATATTTTCTTTAATTATTCTTGGTTTGAACCTTACCTAATTTACAAATTAAAACTTTGGTTTTGTCTTAATGTGACTTATTTACACGTTTTTCGTACATATGCGAATTTCCGTGTTTCAAAATTAGTTAAAGTATTTTAGATACATAACTCACTTCTTATTTATTTATTATTTTTCCAGTTATTATTTTAATTTACTTAAAAAGGTTTAATTTCACTTAATGTACTTAGTTAATTACGATGACTTACAGTAAGAGTATCATTGAACTACTCGCCCCTCGCTGGCTGCACGGATGAGTTCCTTTTTGGTCGGCTAAACTTACTGCGGCTCCTGCTACAACACTTCAATGCGGGGCGGTCTCCGGACGGACACTAGAGAACCTGAGTCTTCTCGGAATCCTGTATGACCTGTCAGAAAAGTAAGATTGATGCCGTCGGGAAGTCAATTTTAGTTTCTTCCTTTCACAGACACTGTTTTGTGATAGCGCGAAACACTGACACTATGTTGGGGGATTTTTGTATTTTTCCCTTTTTACTTTTTCTCGACTGGTCCCTGCTCGGGCGCCAGTTTTTAACTCGAATATTGAATTTTCTTCTTTAAAAAAGGGTCGGAGCTAATGCACCGCTTTATTTGGATTCCAGATTAAGACTAAACATTTATTTTTACAATTCTTTTAATTATAATAAGTTTACAATCTTAATGCAAGTATTGAATTTTTGTTCTTTGGATAAGTTTACAATCTAAATGCAAGTATTGCATTTTTTATTCTTTGGAAAGAGTTTCCCAATTAGTGCTTGCAGGTCATTGTTCTGTTATTTGCATTTCCGGCACGCTTTAGAAATAAATTGCCTAACTAATGTCTACGACTTGTTTGTGTTATTAAATTAAACAATTAAGTAAAAAGTAGCAAAAGCAAGAAAAAGAGAAAATAAATGTAGCGCGTGTTAACTTATATACCTACTTGCCTTCTAAACTTCCTACAAAATATTATTATTATATTCATATGTAAGTACATCCATGCACGCTCATACATACATATGTACATGCATACCTATATGCGCGAGCACAGCGCTAGTTAGGGAATGATTTCATTCACAAATAATAAATAAAAATAGTTAAGTAAATTCTAAGTATAATCACGCAGGGCTGAACAAATCCAAACATATGTATGATATTTTAAGAATAACAAAAGATTAACATGTGTTAAGAATAACAAAATATAAACATATGTTAAGAATAAAAAAAGATAAACATATGTTAGGAATAACAAAAGATAAACATGTTTTTCCTAAACATCAAACAAAGAAACTAATATACAACTCGTGTACCTAAAACAGCAAGATGAGGTATAACATAGTGTTAAGAACTACCCCAAAATTAAATTCATAAAAATAAATTTTTATATATTTTCCAAAGACAAGCAAGTCTTTAACTATCTTCCAAGTCTTTAACTGGCGATCCTGCCAGGAGTATCATATACATTGGTGCTCTAGTGACCGGACTAAAAAATAGTCATCCTTGTCGCAGCAAGGACATGCATACATAATCCTTCGTAATAAAGGACAAAATCTTATGTAAAAGAATTAAAGACTGTAAGCAAAAGAAGTGAGCAAAGAAATAAAATATATAGTGATAGAAAAACTATTCGTGCTTCTTCCATTAAAAAAATAAAAACAGTGATCTAATTCTCATAGGAAGGAGCAGATGAGGAAATCTTTGGAGAAACGTAATAGCTTAATACACGAAGAAATTTGGACACCATCAACGTTATGGAACAAATTGACGTGAACACCATGATTCAGCAGAAATACAACTATAACCAGCCGCCATCACAATTACTAAAACCAGAACCCATGGACACAACGTCTGGAAACACAACATTCAGGTAACCAATTCAGCATCTAAAACAACTACTACGACGTGAATAGAAACAATAAAAATTGGAAAAGACCACGAGGTTACAGTGGCCAGTTCACCAACCAATACCAACAACCAAAACTCATGCGGAACAACAACTTAATATCTGAAGAAGACAACTGCACAATTATAGAGACAGGTAGACAAAATAATTTAGTAATTAAGTATTTAAAACTAATAAACGGGTTGCCCATGTTTTAGTATTGTAGATACAGGTGCAACCCATAACTATTTAAAGAAAACTTTAAAATTTAATATATCTAACCAAAAAAGTAAAGCCGTTACAAGTGATATCAATGCATGGTAATTCTATAATTAATACGAAACAAACTACTAAGTTTATGAATGAAGTTTTTTTTTTTTTAGGTAGATAAGATAAATGGATTTGATTTGATACTGGGATAGAACGGAATAAAGAAATTGAATGCGGTTATAAATTTGAGCAAGATGACATTGGAGGTGTTAAGAAAGTCGGAAATTAGTGAAAAAAATTAGACAAATTACACTATAGAGATAGACAAGTATAGAGCAGAAATCGATAAGTTAATGAAGGACAATAATGTCATAGGACCGTTACCCTTCACTACAAGGCATACCGACAGATACAAAGGATATGGACCAAACAATATAAAAGTAATATAAATGACATAGAATTCGTAAATAAGGAAATTGACAAATTATTGAAAGAGGGAATAATACCAAAAAGCTAGAGTCCATACAATTCACCCATGTTAACCGTACATAAAAAAGATATACTAGACGAGAGCGAAAACCCCAAAAGACGGATGGTTATAGATTTTAGGAAATTAAACGAACATACGATCACAGACAGATACGTAATACCAGGCATAAGCATTACGCTGCAAGACTTGGGGAAAGCCAAATTTTTCACTGCACTTGATTTGGAGTCCGACTTTCATCAAATTAAGATAAAAGAAACTGACAGATAGAAAACAGCGTTTTGTGTGAATGGAGGTAAATATGAGTTCATTCGAATGCCTTTCGGATTGAAGAACCCCATTTATTTTCCAAAGATGTGTGGATGACATCCTGCTCGACTTCATGGGTAAATTCACATATGTTCACATCGACGATGTAATCATTTACTCCTCATCCTATGAAGAGCATATGAAACACATCCAAACAACTTTTAACGTATTAAATAAGAGGCATTATTAAAAGTGTCCAATGAGAAGTCAAAATTTTTCATGGAAGACGTAGAATACTTAGGTCATATTGTAAAGGACAATAGAATATCAACGTATCTGAATAAAATAAAAACGATAGAAATTTACCCGATACCAGAAACCCTCAAAGACCTTAGAGGATTCTTAGGACTTACTGGATACTATAGAAAATTCGTAAAAAATTATGCAGCTCTAGCTAAATCCTTAACTTTACATCTAAAAGGAGATAAGTCTCATATCGGAAAAAATAAAAGTAGGAAATCAAAAATTAGTTTAGACCAAATGGCTATAGAAGCCATAAATAAACTGAAAAAATGCTTAAAGCAGCAGGTGGAATTAAGCCGCCCAAATTATGAGAAAGCTTTTACACTCACTACAGATGCTTCCAATATAGCCATTGGAGCTGTATTGAGTCAAAATAAAAATCAAATTTATTTTTTATCACGCACACAAAGGACCACAGAACAAAATTATAGTACCAGCGAGAAAGAGTTACTCGCTATTATATGGTTGCTACAAAAATTACGAAATTACATATACGGCATAGCCGCCTTAACCATATGTACCAACCATCAATCGCTTACTTACGCCATATCGGATAAGAATCCGAATCATAAACTAAAGAGATGGAAAAATATTATCGAAGATTATGGAGCAAAAGTCATGTATAAACCAGGCGCACAGAATGTTGTAGCTGACGCCTTGTCATGACAAATAATTTACACATCTACTACAACGACATTTTCAAATCAGAACGCCAACCGCTAAATGCCTACGGCATCCAAATAGAATTGATACCAAAGACACAAAAGAATGAGACAAGTTCGCGTATTATATTTCAAAGTAAAATACGTCACACAATAACTTTTAATGACGAAAATGATCTGATATCCGAATTAAAAAGGCTTTTGCAGGCGAAAAATAATCGCAGCAATACATGTAACAGCTGAGGATTTATTAAGATACGGACAAATTATAAAAAACACGTTCACAGATATAAAATTCGTATATACACCAAATAAACTCTAAGACACAACCAGATAGACAGTTAGAATTAGTTAAACAAACACACGAGCGAAAACACAGGGATGTAAAAGAACTACTAGAACAATACTATTGGCCGAACATAAAACAACAATGGAAGGCATACAACAAAAAGTGTACAGCTTGTCTTTACGGCAAATATGAACGGAATCCCACAAGAGAACCATTAAAAGAATTAGACGTACCAACGCAACCAGGGGAATACATACATTTAGATCTTTATTTTAATGAACACAAAACATGTTTCAAAGCAATAGATGAATTCTCAAAATACATAACTATCAGACAATTAGACTCAAAACAGAAATGGACAAAAGAGTAGAAGAAATTCTTATCAAAAATTTCCGAACTGTAAATGACTCATGACAAATGACGAAAGCTGTCTGAATACACCAATGTTAAAACAAACGTGTTTAAAATACAATATCAACAAAATACAGACATTAATATATAGATCCAAGGCAAACGGTCAGATAGGAGTACGCAAAATTCCAAAAATAAAAAAAGATAAACATATGTATTTTAAGAATAACAAAAGATGGGGATATTTTTGGGAATAACACAAGATACACATATGTATTTTAAGAATAACAAAAGGTAAACATATGTTAAAAATAACAAAAGATTTGTTGTTTTTTTTATTATTTCCCTTTTTAAATTACAATCAGTTAAATTTTAACAATAAGTAATTATTTTTAAAGTAGTATTGGAATTCTTTGTTCTCTAACCAATGCTAGATAAACATTCTATTTTGCTTTAGATTACACTGTGCAACAAATTCAGGTTAGCAAAAATTAGGTCCATTCTGAGAGTGGCGGGTGAAAATAGAGGCGGAATTAGAAGACCCGTATCGCGCCGTTTTTTTATGTTAGTTCGAATTTTTTTTTAATCGGCCTTCGAAGTTCGAAATCGGAGCAAAATTGTTTATATTGTTTTTTGGCTATAACTCGTCGACTAATTGATATTTTTTCAATCTGTAAAAGCCAAATTATTGCTAGAGACCTGTGTAACAACTACAATTTTTGAAAAAATTGATTTCGAAAATTTTTGTGGTACCTATGAAACAATATACTGAAATTCGGCATTTGACTGCAAACTTCGAAGGCCGATTAAAAAAAATTCGAACTAACATAAAAAAACGGCGCGATACGGGTCTTCTAATTTCGCCTCTATTTTCACCCGCCACTCTCAGAATGGACCTAATTTTTGCTAACCTGAATTTGTTCCACAGTGTTATGCTACAATACATTATATTATTTTCTAAGTGTTATAATTAATATATTATTTTTTGTATTTTCTATTGGAAATCTGGCAACTCAGTAAAAATGCATACCTGAATGTACAACAACTATATTCTTTGAAATTCGAACGTTGAGTTCTGTTCTAAATAAACTTTGTAATAGCAATGACGTGTTTTATTATTCCGAGCTTCCGTGTAGTAAGTATACGCTCAATAGTAGAACTAATCGAAGATATCGCGTGTGTCGCATAAAGAAAATAAAAAAAAGCAAATTTAAGAACGAGCTCGTTGTATCTCTAATTCGTTGTATCAAATGGGTGGCTCTAACTACGATACATGGTGTATACAGATGCAGTGCATCCTCGTGCATTCGGACATTTGGAGTGCAGTGAGTGGGGAATTTGCTAGGCCAGAAGATGTCGCATTACAAACCAAATGGAAAAGTGAAAATGAAAAGACATTGGGTATGATTATATTGTGCGTAAAACCTTCACAATTGGGCTATGTGAAGAACTGTACCAATGCGTTAGACGCTTGGCAAAAGTTGAAAACTGTATACGAACAAAGTGGTCCAATTCGTAACGTTAATTTATACAAATAGCTTTTAAGTCTAAATATGATTGAAAATGTAACTATGGCGCAGCATATTCAGGAGTTTGTGGGCATTTCCGAAAAGTTGGCAGAAATGGACATTAAGTTAAATGAAGAACTTTTAGTGATTATTAACGTGATAACGTCTTATAATTTGATGTAGCTGGCTGCACGCACCAAAAAATGCGGCGTGACAGTTCTCATACAGTGTTACCTTGCTCCTGCGGCGTTACCTTCCTAATGCGGCGTTATCTTACTCATGCGGCTCTACCTTGCTTGAACTGCAAGCGAGAGCGCGTTAATTTTTTATTACATTAATTTATTATTATATATGAAGGAAAAAATATGGTAATATTTACCACATACCTTATAAGATATGTTGTATACTAATAATATATAAACATGCATACATACATATACTTTGGTGCAATTTTCACAGTCTAAAGTATATACATATGTCCTATGTCCTATACATATGCATAAACAATCATATATACAATTTCGCGAAATTTTCAAACAAAAAGAACAAATTTATATGTAAAGATACATACAAATCATGTGGGCATATCAAATGTACGAATCTATTCTGTACGCAAGCAAATGTACCTTGCTGTGTTGTTGTGTTGAGAATAGGACGATGATAGGAAAAGTAAGAAATGAAAGGGAGTGCTTCGAAAGCAATCGAAATTGAACATATCTTTCATGAATTTGATACATGTTTCGTCATCTTTCACATTTGTGTAAATGTAACTTGATCAATTCCATTGCGATTCCATTTACCAGAGCCGCCAGAAGGGTTTGTAAACGCGTTTTAAAACTTAAAAAGGCAAAATATACGGACTAAAGAAATCCGGCCGTCAGTGTAATCGTACGTTAGATTCAACATTAAAGGTATTGGATTTGAAGTTTACGTTATTGACCATGCTTGTAGATATAAGAAAAAAGACGGCAAAAAGTACAATTTGATTGCGGTATAAGTCGACGATATTATCGTGGATTGTTCAAGCGAAACGTGTTTAATGCACATAAAGCAAAAATTGCACAAAGCTTCAAGGTTGTGGATAAAGGCACAATATGGTTTTTTGGGTATGGAGGTTAAACGTGTTAGTAGTGTAGGCACTATTTCGGTTGACCATATTCAGTACTTACAAAACATGCTGAAACAGTACGGTATGGAGAAGTGTCGCGGAGCATCTACTGAATTAGATTCTGGAATTAAGGTGCATTGTGCAAAACCTGATTGCCAACAAACAGATCTTACTGAGTATCAATCTCTTATCCGCGCATTAATGTATTTAGCAATTACTACAAGGCCTGACATTTTGCACTCGGTGAGCAAGTTGGCTCAGCGAAACCAAAATCCCCACATTGAGCTTGAAACAGCGGCAAAACACATACTAAGGTATCTTTCTGTAACCAAAGATTTGCAGCAATCCAAAAAGACTGGCAAGCAAGCAGTGGGGTTTGTAGACGCTGATTGGGGAGGTAGCTTAGAAGACAGAAGGTCATCATTCACCGGTTATTTGTTTCCAATGGCAGGATGTGCATTCTCATGGGAGAGTAAGAAACAGTCGATGGTTGCATTAAGCAGTACCGAAGCTGAATATATGGCAAAAGAAGCAGTATATATGAAGAAATTGCTCAGCGAGGTTGACTATTACAGTAGCGAAGAACCAATGACAATATATGGCGATAACTTAAGTTCTCATAATTTGGCAAAGAATCCAGTATATCCTTACAGAAGTAAGCATATTGATATTAAGTTCCATTATATAAAAGACAATGTAAAAAATAATATAATCAGTTTGAATTATATAAGTACCGATAACATGGCAGCAGATATTTTTATAAAGAATCTATGTAAAGTGACACATTTAAAAATAGTTAATTTGCTTGGAATGAAATAAGATTTGATTATCTAAAAACTATAACTGGTAAGGAGGTGTATTGGAAATATGGAAACTCAGTAAAAATGCATCCCTGAACGTACAACAACTATATATTTTGAAATTCGAACGTTGATTTCCGTTCTTAATAAACTTTGTAATAGCAATCACGTGTTTTATTATTCCTAGCTTCCGTGTAGTACGTATACGCTCAATATTTTCTCTTTTTGTTTTGTTATATTGTGGGTTCTATTGGAGTTAATCGGTTTAAGGGGGAAGTCTACTGTGACAAGGGAAAAAACAGGCTTATTTTCCGGATTTTATTTCTAACAAAATATTGCTCGTACATAAAATCTATTTAAACTCTTATCTTTATTATATATTTAAGTTTTTGAAAAAAAAATTTTAAGTCAAAATATTCAAAATGACTGCTGTGGCACTTCTGCAAGCGCAGGTCCGCTTTTCTTAGGTGCCTAAACGGTGTACATGAAATCTTACGTTTCGGTGATCTAAAACAAAAAAACAAAATATTGTTATCATATACATAGTATTGACTCTCGTCTGACGTAGGATTATGTCGATAAAAAATTTTGGCGTTGAAAAAAAAATTCTTGAAATTTTTTTCTTTTTTTTTGCCTAAAATTGATGTTACTATTGTTTATAACAATTTAACAAATAACGATATCAAAAAAATCCTATGTCAGACGAGAGACACTATTACAGAGAATATATAATTAAATTTTTAAGCTGATTCATTTATCAGAACTCGTGATATCGTGTACACCGTATACAAAAACTTAGTTTCGAGAAAAATGCGTTTAAAGCTTTGGAGCGCTTCGGGAAAAGGTCGAAATTTCAACGAAGAAAAATTTAGCCAGCTGTAACACATATTGTACCTTATTTAAGAGGGTTCAAAGTATTTTTTAAGCTAATAAAAAAAAAATCGATTTTTTGAAAAATTCACAGTAGACTTCCCCCTTAATCTTCGTTTTCCCAATTTCTCCGATTGTGGTAGCTTGCGCATTTATTAATTTTGATGATTGGTTAGTTGTTGTTGTAGCAGTATAAACATTCCTCATACTTACATACGGTGAATGCTGCTGGAGTGACAGTCCTTGGCCGGATATAAATCCGGGTCGTTTCGATAACGTAGAACCGACTGTCGTGGAAACGTATGTTACTGGAATGATTTGTTAGTCGTTGTAGTATATGTTTGATGCTGTATTTTCTAATTGTGTCATCTATTGCGTCGATGTTGACCAGCCTGCTTTTGTTATTGTTCGAAGTATTTTATTTGAAAAAATTGGCAAGCGTAACGGACGTGTTTTGGACCGCTCTTCAAAAATTGTTTTCAAAAATTCAAATCAGGACACAATTGATGTTCGTATTGAGACAGTGACTCTATATCAGTGGTGAAGTGGTTTTTTGAAGTTTTCTGCCTTTTTCTCTTCCATTTTCCATAAGGAAGAGTTAAAAGAAAAGTTGTAAATATAAACTGTATCCAAACAATATACGCAATCCATGGATTGCAAAAGGTGCAAACTACAAATCCGTGGAGAGACGGGAATAAGGTGTGCGGGTGTATGTGGCAAAACGTATCATTCGCATTCGAAATACTCGGGAAGAGACCAATATACATTAGGAAAATTAGACGAATTTCCCAAACTTCGCTACATGTGTGATGAATGTGTGGTGTATATCAGCAACGTTGACCTTACAATTAAGGAGGTTCAGAATGTAGTCGAGAAGAACGGTCCCCGATTGCTTGATTACAAGTATGAATTTGAAAGTGCACTTAAAACTCACGAAAAAGAAATAAAAAGCTTACTTGAGGTTATAGAGAAAAAGTTCAGGGAAAGAATAAGTGGTATGCAAAAAGCGCAAGAAGTATGCGAGCGAAGTGTGCGGGAAATGCATAAAATTCGCGAAATAACTGCAAGCTTCAATGAACAAAGTGGCAAAATATGCAAAGAATTGCAGAAAACCAGAGAAGAAAATTCGAAGATATACAACGAAATCAAACAATCGAAAAAGGCAAACATAGCAAATGATAACGGCCAAGTACCGTATGCAGCAGTGTTAAAAAACAACATTGCTCTCAAAACAGTGATGCCAGACTTAAAGAAAGATGCACCATTAGTGATTAAACCGAAATCGAAGCAAAAAAGTGAAAAAACAAAATTAGACTTGACTGCAAAAGTTGATCCAGGAAACTTGAAAATCTCAAATATTGAATCCAGAAGAAACGGAGTTATAGTGGAAAAGTGAAAATGAAAAGACATTGGGTATGATTATATTGTGCGTAAAACCTTCACAATTGGGCTATGTGAAGAACTGTACCAATGCGTTAGACGCTTGGCAAAAGTTGAAAACTGTATACGAACAAAGTGGTCCAATTCGTAACGTTAATTTATACAAATAGCTTTTAAGTCTAAATATGATTGAAAATGTAACTATGGCGCAGCATATTCAGGAGTTTGTGGGCATTTCCGAAAAGTTGGCAGAAATGGACATTAAGTTAAATGAAGAACCTTTAGTGATTATTGACGTGATAACGTCTTATAATTTGATGTAGCTGGCTGCACGCACCAAAAAATGCGGCGTGACAGTTCTCATACAGTGTTACCTTGCTCCTGCGGCGTTACCTTCCTAATGCGGCGTTATCTTACTCATGCGGCTCTACCTTGCTTGAACTGCAAGCGAGAGCGCGTTAATTTTTTATTACATTAATTTATTATTATATATGAAGGAAAAAATATGGTAATATTTACCACATACCTTATAAGATATGTTGTATACTAATAATATATAAACATGCATACATACATATACTTTGGTGCAATTTTCACAGTCTAAAGTATATACATATGTCCTATGTCCTATACATATGCATAAACAATCATATATACAATTTCGCGAAATTTTCAAACAAAAAGAACAAATTTATATGTAAAGATACATACAAATCATGTGGGCATATCAAATGTACGAATCTATTCTGTACGCAAGCAAATGTACCTTGCTGTGTTGTTGTGTTGAGAATAGGACGATGATAGGAAAAGTAAGAAATGAAAGGGAGTGCTTCGAAAGCAATCGAAATTGAACATATCTTTCATGAATTTGATACATGTTTCGTCATCTTTCACATTTGTGTAAATGTAACTTGATCAATTCCATTGCGATTCCATTTACCAGAGCCGCCAGAAGGGTTTGTAAACGCGTTTTAAAACTTAAAAAGGCAAAATATACGGACTAAAGAAATCCGGCCGTCAGTGTAATCGTACGTTAGATTCAACATTAAAGGTATTGGATTTGAAGTTTACGTTATTGACCATGCTTGTAGATATAAGAAAAAAGACGGCAAAAAGTACAATTTGATTGCGGTATAAGTCGACGATATTATCGTGGATTGTTCAAGCGAAACGTGTTTAATGCACATAAAGCAAAAATTGCACAAAGCTTCAAGGTTGTGGATAAAGGCACAATATGGTTTTTTGGGTATGGAGGTTAAACGTGTTAGTAGTGTAGGCACTATTTCGGTTGACCATATTCAGTACTTACAAAACATGCTGAAACAGTACGGTATGGAGAAGTGTCGCGGAGCATCTACTGAATTAGATTCTGGAATTAAGGTGCATTGTGCAAAACCTGATTGCCAACAAACAGATCTTACTGAGTATCAATCTCTTATCCGCGCATTAATGTATTTAGCAATTACTACAAGGCCTGACATTTTGCACTCGGTGAGCAAGTTGGCTCAGCGAAACCAAAATCCCCACATTGAGCTTGAAACAGCGGCAAAACACATACTAAGGTATCTTTCTGTAACCAAAGATTTGCAGCAATCCAAAAAGACTGGCAAGCAAGCAGTGGGGTTTGTAGACGCTGATTGGGGAGGTAGCTTAGAAGACAGAAGGTCATCATTCACCGGTTATTTGTTTCCAATGGCAGGATGTGCATTCTCATGGGAGAGTAAGAAACAGTCGATGGTTGCATTAAGCAGTACCGAAGCTGAATATATGGCAAAAGAAGCAGTATATATGAAGAAATTGCTCAGCGAGGTTGACTATTACAGTAGCGAAGAACCAATGACAATATATGGCGATAACTTAAGTTCTCATAATTTGGCAAAGAATCCAGTATATCCTTACAGAAGTAAGCATATTGATATTAAGTTCCATTATATAAAAGACAATGTAAAAAATAATATAATCAGTTTGAATTATATAAGTACCGATAACATGGCAGCAGATATTTTTACAAAGAATCTATGTAAAGTGACACATTTAAAAATAGTTAATTTGCTTGGAATGAAATAAGATTTGATTATCTAAAAACTATAACTGGTAAGGAGGTGTATTGGAAATATGGAAACTCAGTAAAAATGCATCCCTGAACGTACAACAACTATATATTTTGAAATTCGAACGTTGATTTCTGTTCTTAATAAACTTTGTACTAGCAATCACGTGTTTTATTATTCCTAGCTTCCGTGTAGTACGTATACGCTCAATATTTTCTCTTTTTGTTTTGTTATATTGTGGGTTCTATTGGAGTTAATCGGTTTAAGGGGGAAGTCTACTGTGACAAGGGAAAAAACAGGCTTATTTTCCGGATTTTATTTCTAACAAAATATTGCTCGTACATAAAATCTATTTAAACTCTTATCTTTATTATATATTTAAGTTTTTGAAAAAAAAATTTTAAGTCAAAATATTCAAAATGACTGCTGTGGCACTTCTGCAAGCGCAGGTCCGCTTTTCTTAGGTGCCTAAACGGTGTACATGAAATCTTACGTTTCGGTGATCTAAAACAAAAAAACAAAATATTGTTATCATATACATAGTATTGACTCTCGTCTGACGTAGGATTATGTCGATAAAAAATTTTGGCGTTGAAAAAAAAATTCTTGAAATTTTTTTCTTTTTTTTTGCCTAAAATTGATGTTACTATTGTTTATAACAATTTAACAAATAACGATATCAAAAAAATCCTATGTCAGACGAGAGACACTATTACAGAGAATATATAATTAAATTTTTAAGCTGATTCATTTATCAGAACTCGTGATATCGTGTACACCGTATACAAAAACTTAGTTTCGAGAAAAATGCTTTTAAAGCTTTGGAGCGCTTCGGGAAAAGGTCGAAATTTCAACGAAGAAAAATTTAGCCAGCTGTAACACATATTGTACCTTATTTAAGAGGGTTCAAAGTATTTTTTAAGCTAATAAAAAAAAAATCGATTTTTTGAAAAATTCACAGTAGACTTCCCCCTTAATCTTCGTTTTCCCAATTTCTCCGATTGTGGTAGCTTGCGCATTTATTAATTTTGATGATTGGTTAGTTGTTGTTGTAGCAGTATAAACATTCCTCATACTTACATACGGTGAATGCTGCTGGAGTGACAGTCCTTGGCCGGATATAAATCCGGGTCGTTTCGATAACGTAGAACCGACTGTCGTGGAAACGTATGTTACTGGAATGATTTGTTAGTCGTTGTAGTATATGTTTGATGCTGTATTTTCTAATTGTGTCATCTATTGCGTCGATGTTGACCAGCCTGCTTTTGTTATTGTTCGAAGTATTTTATTTGAAAAAATTGGCAAGCGTAACGGACGTGTTTTGGACCGCTCTTCAAAAATTGTTTTCAAAAATTCAAATCAGGACACAATTGATGTTCGTATTGAGACAGTGACTCTATATCAGTGGTGAAGTGGTTTTTTGAAGTTTTCTGCCTTTTTCTCTTCCATTTTCCATAAGGAAGAGTTAAAAGAAAAGTTGTAAATATAAACTGTATCCAAACAATATACGCAATCCATGGATTGCAAAAGGTGCAAACTACAAATCCGTGGAGAGACGGGAATAAGGTGTGCGGGTGTATGTGGCAAAACGTATCATTCGCATTCGAAATACTCGGGAAGAGACCAATATACATTAGGAAAATTAGACGAATTTCCCAAACTTCGCTACATGTGTGATGAATGTGTGGTGTATATCAGCAACGTTGACCTTACAATTAAGGAGGTTCAGAATGTAGTCGAGAAGAACGGTCCCCGATTGCTTGATTACAAGTATGAATTTGAAAGTGCACTTAAAACTCACGAAAAAGAAATAAAAAGCTTACTTGAGGTTATAGAGAAAAAGTTCAGCGAAAGAATAAGTGGTATGCAAAAAGCGCAAGAAGTATGCGAGCGAAGTGTGCGGGAAATGCATAAAATTCGCGAAATAACTGCAAGCTTCAATGAACAAAGTGGCAAAATATGCAAAGAATTGCAGAAAACCAGAGAAGAAAATTCGAAGATATACAACGAAATCAAAGAATCGAAAAAGGCAAACATAGCAAATGATAACGGCCAAGTACCGTATGCAGCAGTGTTAAAAAACAACATTGCTCTCAAAGCAGTGATGCCAGACTTAAAGAAAGATGCACCATTAGTGATTAAACCGAAATCCAAGCAAAAAAGTGAAAAAACAAAATTAGACTTGACTGCAAAAGTTGATCCAGGAAACTTGAAAATCTCAAATATTGAATCCAGAAGAAACGGAGTTATAGTGATTGGAGCTGAAAATGCAAACGAAAGGGAAAAAATTAAAAAAACGATTGAAGAAAACATTGGTGAAAGCTACGATATTCAAATACCGAAATCAGTAAGACCAAGATTTATGGTACCACTAAGGGGGTATAAGCATGATGAAAAGTCATTAGTAGAGAATTTAAAGAAGCAAAACAAAGTTCTAGAAAATAGTGAAATCAAATTAATAAAAATATATGAAGTTAGAAGGGAGAGTAGACTTCTTTACAACGCAGTGTTCGTTAAAAATAGTCTGTCTTGCTCCCTCAAGTGCATCTCGGAAAATACGAACCTAATAGAATATATTTTCCTTGAAATTAAAACTAAGTATGACAAACTCCTCATTGGCTGTGTATATAGACCTAACAAATACATCGCCTACGCATCATTTGTTGATTTCATCGAAAATTTGTCTCTTAATTATAATAATATCGTTGTAGCAGGAGATTTTAACAGCGACCTGCTATGTGAAAATGAGTTCGTGTTAGCCATGCGGAGCTTGGGTTTGTTCCCCGTTAACGGCTCTATGCCTACACATTTCACGCAAACTAGTAGCTCTTTGCTAGATATATTTTTTGTTAACGATGCCGCTAAAATTCTCCTATTTGACCAGCTTTCTGTGCCAGGTTTTTCTAAGCACGATCCAATTTTCATGACATTTAACTTCCAACTGACCCATGACACTAAATACTATTCATACCGTGATTTTCTACGCATAGATTATGAGCTTCTTGAAGGGGCTGTGGAGGAAATTGACTGGGAATGTATTCATAACTTAATATCTAGTAATGAGCAAATTAGCTTCATTGAAGAAAACATTAGCTCGCTCTTTCACCGCTTCGTACCACTTGTACACAAACCAGTAATTGATAAAAACCGGCCATGGTTCAGCAACCATATTAAACACTTGATTTGCAAACGCAACAAAGCGTATCGCAAATGGAAGAGCTTCAGAACCTCGGAAACTTATAACATCTTTAAGGCTTGCAGACGAGATGTTAACAAATCAATTAGATTGAGTAAACTAAAATACTATGAGCAGCAGTTTAGTACTGCAGTGGGTTCGAAGCAGACGTGGAACAAAATTCGTGCGATCGGGATTGGGAACAAAAATCAACCTATGCTAGATTTATGTGATGTTAATGTAAATGTACTAAATGAGAATTTTGTGTGCTTGCCCGGCTCTGTTAATAATATATGTTATGACAATTACAATTCTAATCTTAACGTTGTGATGTCCAGTTTTTGTTTTGAATGTGTCGATGATTGTGAGGTAGTACAGTCCATACTTAGTGTCAAGTCGAATGCGGCCGGTCTGGATGGAATTCATCCAAAATTTATAAAATGCCTGTTACCAAAGATCTTAAAATATCTTACCTATGCTCTGAATACCGTCTTAACCACGTCAATCTTTCCCAACTCTTGGAAGAAAGCCAAAATCATACCTATTAAGAAAGCGAATGGAGACTACCGCCCGATTGCAATACTGCCGTTCTTATCCAAAGTTCTTGATCGTATTATGCATCGCCAAATAAACACGTTTCTGAATAGCAACGCCTTGGTGAACACATTGCAGTCGGGGTTTAGATGTAGTAGGAGCTGCACCACAGCACTCCTAAAAGTGTCTGATGACATAAGGCTCAACATTGACAAAAAGCATGTGACCTTTCTAACTCTACTTGACCATTCAAAGGCATTTGACTCCGTAGACCATAAGCTCTTAATTCTGTAGCTTAATAACTTATTTAGCTTTTCAACGTCGCCCTTGCCTCTTATAGAAACGTATCTTAGTGACCGATTACAAGCCGTATGTAGTGATAATACCTTGTCAAACTTTCTCCCTGTAACCAGAGGAGTACCTCAAGGCTCTATCCTTGGCCCTCTTTTATTTGTCTTGTACATTAACGATTTGTTCGGTGTGATTAAATAGAGTGATGTCCATGTATATGCTGATGACGTTCAATTATATTTTAGTTGTCCCATTAGCTGTATTGATATTTGCATAAGTAATATGAATTCTGACTTGAGCCTCACAAGCAAGTGGGCTTCTGAAAATGGGTTAATTTTTAATCCTGATAAGTCCCAATGCATCGTTATTTACAAAAAATATATCAAGCTCGATGGCTATACACAAGTCAAACTAAATGGCGCTGTGATTAAATATGTGGACAATGTTAAAAATCTAGGGGATACATTTAATAGAACTTTGACATGGAGCAACCACATCTTTACTGTCATAGGCAAAGTTTATGGTATGCTCCGAAATTTATGGACAACTCAATATTTTACACCAGTAAACACTCGACTGCTACTAGCTAAAACGTATTTGTTACCAACGTTACTGTATGGTTGTGAGTTATATACTCCTTGTGATAGTGTGTGTCGTAGTAAGCTTAATGTTTTGTATAACAACATTGCAAGATACGTGTACTGTAAAAATCGTTATGACCATATTTCAGTATTTGCGAAAAAAATTGCTTCCGTATCCCTTTACGACTTGCTTAGGTTTAAATGTTTAGTTTTACTCCACAAGATCATAAACACTCAGAAACCCAGATACCTCAAAGATCGACTTATGCATTCAAAGTCCTGCCGTTCGTTAAACTTAGTCCCGATGAAATACAGTTGTTTGGTGACTGAACGTCAATACTTTGTGTTCTCTGTCCGTCTTTGGAATACCTTACCTTACAAAATTAAACGTATAAAAGAAAGCTCGTGTTTCAAAAATAAATTGCTTCGCTATCTTGCCGAAAATTGCTGAATGTACTTTAAATCTCTTCCTATTAATCCCTACTCCTACTACTACTATTTTTACCTTACTTTCCTTTTAATACTTTCTCCAACTTATACTTCTTTACTACTATCTGTAATTTTAATTTTAATTTTAATTTTGATTTTACTGTTAATCCTTTTATGTAAACTATTCTTAAGTTCAATCATTGTAAAAATAACCTATGGTTGTATGTTTTGACTTTAAAAATAAATAAATAAATAAATAAAATAAATAAATAAATTGCGTTCTTTGAATTATTTTGATATTCGTTCTTTTTTGCTGTGCCCAGCCATATTGTTGTTAAGGCATAGTTTTGAATTTTTAGCCAACAGCGAGTTTAGTTGTCTCAACTTGTTTTTGATTTCATTTCGTTTGTTTTCTATATGTCGTTTCCAATTTTGTTTTTCATCTATAGTTATGTTAAGGTACTTTGCACAATACCATGTACCGTTTTATCTTTGTTGACTTCAATTCCCCATTTTTCGAGCCATGATATAGTGTCATTTATTGAATGTCAGTCGATTTTTTCTATTTTATCCGATGCCATTAAAACCGTGTCATCCGCGAATGTGGCTATCATGGAACTTTTTGTTGTTGGGATCGGTATATCTGCTGTAAATATCAGGTACAATAGACAGGTATGCAGAACCTTTTATTATCCATATCATTTAATAATTTGTTTATAACTCTGTGGACTTGTTACACAGTTGAATGCTGTCGTCTAAATCCAAATTGATGGCTTGCTATTATATTTTTTTCTATCAGAATTTTGTCTAATCTGGCAAAGACAATTTTTTCAAACACTTTTGAATGAATGGGCAAGACACTTTTACCTGGTTTGGGGATTGCCGTTATTTGTGCAACTTTCCAGAGGCGTGGGAAGCATTGTGTCCTTAATATGCTGTTGAATATTTGTCGTATATATGAAATTGCTACGTCAGGTAGTTCTTTTAGTATTTTACCATTTATTAGATCGTAGCCCGGTGTTTTTTTACCGTTCAGATTTTTCAAATGATATCCGATTTCTGCTGAGGTTGTCATTTTCGTTCTCTTTTCTTGGTTACTCGTATTTACATTTTGTTCAATATGCTGATTGTCTTTTTTGTTTGAGAATAATGTTTTAAAGTGTTCAGCTAGTGTGTTTGCCTTCTCTGGTCTTTGCCCAAGATACGTGTTGTGTTTTGATTGCCACTTTTTTTGGAGTTTGCTTTTTTGTTTGATATGTATTGGAATAGACTCGTTTTATTGAATTTTTATATTTGGTGTCGAAAGGATGATGATGGAATCGTTGAAAAAAGCTAATACTGAGTCAATTAAGTTTTACGTTTTTATTGAAATATTTATAGTCAATTGTGCTTCCACACTTTGTCGAAAATAATTGCAGTCTGTTTTATTATTACCTATATAGTCCTGTAAAATTTTGTTGGCGCAGAGTTGCAAGAATTGTCATTAGAAGTGGTGAATGATCCGACGATAGCTCCAAACACGACTTAATGTGAGATGGGTTTGGGGAATATTTTTAACAATACATAAATCAATTAAATCTAGTTGTTTTTTGATATCTGTAGGCCAGTATGACGGCTCTCCGGTGCTTATGAAGTGGCCATTATTTTCCCTTATAGCGTCTAGTAATTTTCGGTATTTTGGAGTTATTAATCTTGATCCCGCAAATAGAATTTTTCGCACTGTAGTCACCTCCAGCGATATATCGACTTTCAAGCCCGTTTAAATAGTCCAGATATTGATCTTTTGTATTATTAAATTTTGGCGGACAGTATACTGCTGATATTGTTATTGGTCCATTTGAGCTATTTATTGTAACTGTCGTTGCTTGTATGTTGATTTTTCTATAACCTTCAAGTTCGTAGTATTTAATTGATTTTTTGATGATTATTGGAGTGCCCCCGTGAACCCCTTTTATCTGGGTGATTTGTGTAGTGTATGTTGTAATTGGGTATATTTAAAAAAGTTTTATGAGTTGCATGAGTCTCGGATATTAGCATAATATCAATTGCTTTTTCCAAAATAAAAGTCTTGAGTTGTAGTTCGTGGCGCGTAAGTCCGTTTGCGTTCCCAATTTCTATTTTTATTTTACTTAGTGCGACCATCTACCCTTACCGTATCAAAAACCTTCAAGAGCCAACTGGAAGAGGTTCAAAACAACAGTAAACAAGAGGATAGGAGAGATACCTGTCCCTCAAATCACTCTACCGGAAAACCTTGAGAGTAGGGTCATAACACTGGAAAAGGCTATTAGTAGGGCCTACAAAACGTCCTGCCCCATAAAATTTAGTAAAAAAACTCACCCTCCTTGGTGGAGTAGTGAGCTCTTAAAACTAAGAGGAGAATCTAGATCAACGTTTAACCTCAGCTACTCGACAAGAAATTGGAAATTGTACAGAGAAAGTCGGAGACAGTACAAGAAGGCAATCAGGACCGCCAAAAAGAGAGCTGGAGGGAATTTTGTTCGTCAATCGAATCCACCAGGGATTCTGCTAGGCTCAGCCGTGTTCTTTCCAAAGACCACTCAATGGCTTCGTGGGTTAAGAAAAATGAGGGAACTTGGACTGCTACGGCAGAAGAATCGCTAGAGCTTCTGCTAAACAAGCATTTTCCGGGATGCAACGCTTTCGAAAGTAGGAGGAGAAATATTAGGCTGAGCCAATATAATCCACAGCATCTCGCAAATGAAATTATTACCAAGGAGACATTTTCATGGGCAATTCAATCTTTCTCACCCTTTAAATCTCCGGGGCCAGATGGGATCATTCCAAAGTTGTTACAGGAAACCTTGGACTGTATCCTACCATGGCTAGAGGAAATTTTTAAAGCGTGTTTAAACTTAGGCCATATTCCAAATAGTTGGAAACTAGTCAAGGTAGTCTTAATACCAAAAGTTGGTAGGAGGGGACATGAACCAGCGAAGGACTTCAGGGCAATAAGTCTTTTGTCTTTCCTGTTAAAAACTTTTGAAAGAGTTTTGGCTATGCTCCTCAGAAGCTTTTTCGAGGGCTCTGGTATATCAAATGCACAACACGCATACCTTAAAGGCAAATCTACGGAGACAGCTCTTCACGAGGTAATCTAAACAATAGAGGGCTCTGTAGAGAGCAAACATTATACCATGGCGGCAATTTTGGATATAGAAGGCGCCTTTAACAATGTTAGTACAGAGGCCATCCAACGGACGTTGATAGACCTAGAGGTGGACAGTTGCATTATTAACTGGGTCATCTCTATGCTAGAAACCAGGATCATCAAAGTTAATATGGGTAATATCAACCAAACCAAGAAGGCCTACGGGGTACTCCTCAGGGGGAAGTATTATCTTCACTTGGCGTACGCTGATGATGTGGTGCTAATGGTGTCATGACTGTGTCCAAATACGATCAGTGGGATCATCCAAAGGGCATTAGACGAGCTTAACTCTTGGGCTACAGGATGTGGCCTAAGTTTAAACCCGCGTAAAACGGAACGTATGCTTTTTACCACCAGATACAAGGTACCAACTTTTACCCTACCAAATATCAACACACAAACTCTTACACTATCACCCAGTGCAAAGTACCCAGGGGTAATTCTGGACTCCGAACTTAGCTGGAAGTTAAACGTCGAAGAACGGGTATGGAAAGCAGAAATTGCTTTATATGCCTGCAAACGTATGCTTGGAAGAGATGGGGTCTTGAACCTAAGCATAAATTATGGCTGTATAAGGCGGTTATACGACTTATTTTAACGTATGGTTCGGTAGTTTGGTGGAAAGCTCTAGAGAGAGAGTACTATTCCAAAATACTCGGCAGAATACAAAGGTAAGACTGTGCAATAACGGTTGGTGCAATCAGATCATGTCCTAGAGAGGCTCTCAGTGCACTGACACACATTATTCCAATAGACCTACATATAAAGAAGACGGCAACCATGAGTGCATTTAGGTTAAATGAAGCGGGTCGCTGGAAAGAAAAAACTTATGGTCACGCTAGTCTATTATTGCGACAAACTCAGTTAACCTCGGTGAGGACTGACTACATCGTCCCGATGGTAACGTTCCATAGGAATTTTGCCACACTATTTCCATCTAAAAAAAAATGGAATAAGGGATTCTCTCTAAACAACTTCGATACCACAGTCTATACAGATGGCAGTAAAATGGATTGTGGTGTCGGAGCTGGTATATATTCTCATAGACTTGGAATTGAAAAATCTGTGCGTCTCCCTAATACCAGCAGCGTCTTCCAAGCGGAAGTACTAGCAATTGGGGAAGCCTGTAGGTTACTAATCGCAGATTTCTCTTTTAAGATCAATGTCGCTATTCTTTCGGATAGCCAAGCTGCAATCCAGGCGCTGGACGCGACTATAACAACCTCTAAAGTGGTGGAGCAAAATAGGAATAGCCTCACCAACTTGAGGGAAAACCATAAAGTAACCTTAATTTGGGTCCCGGGACACCGGAACATAGAAGGTAACGAAAAAGCTGATGAACTGGCAAGAGGGGGATCTGCCATGAATAGCGTTCTTGCAGTACCAGTATTCACTCCATTAGATGCGGTCAAGAATGCAATTTCCCTAAAATACTTTGCAGATTGCAGATTGTAGACGGAGAGACCCGACGAAATGCAAAATCAGCACGACGTTTTGGCCCACCTACAACCTCAAGCAATCGTCGACATTGATAAACATGAACCTTGAGTGAAAACCATAAAGTAGCCTTAATTCGGGTCCCGGGACACCGGAACATAGAAGGTAACGAAAAACCGATGAACTGGCAAGAGGGGGATCTGCCATGAATAGCGTTCTTGCAGTACCAGTATTCACACCATTAGCTGCGGTCAAGAATGCAATTTCCCTAAAATACCTTCGAATTGCAGATTGTAGATCGAGAGACCATACGAAATGCAAAATCAGCAGGACGTTATGGCCCACCTACAACCTCAAGCAATCGTCGACATTGATAAACATGAAACGACGGGACGCCTGCAGACTAACTGGCTTCTGGTCTATCGGAAAACAAGCCGCCAAAATGGGCATCCCTCACAACACATACTGTCATAGTTTTAAACAAAAGGAGGAATAGGAAACAATCTTTTATTTCCTCTGTGAATGCTCTGCTCTATGGAAGGACAGAATGTTAACCCTGGGCAAACCGCTTTTCGAGAGTCTCGAGCAACTATCTGGCTTAGACGTCAACAACCTAATAAGGTTCCTAAACCGCACAGATTGGATACAGTCTTGCTGTTAATAACTGTTAAACATGTTGGTAAGGAGGATGTGGCAACAAAATGGTGCGGAAGCGCTAGTAGGATTCTGGATGAATCACCACTCTAACCAACCAACCAACCAGCGTCCATGTAGCTTCGATACCAGTATGGTTACAATGTTCATCATGGTGGCCATTTGTGTTATCAATTGTTGTTAAATTCTTTTGTTAATGTTTTCGCCATGTTGCTTGTGCATAAGAAACGCTCTTCTTGCTCTTTTGGTCTGAATGTATAAATTTTTTTTTTTTTTGTAAGTCTATCATTTTTGTATAATGTGTTGTTTCTTTCGGTTGTATTTTAATTTCGTTTCGTACTTTTATTTCGAATTTAATATTTGTCAGGAAATTCAATGCATTTGTTAGGATACATACATTTTGTACATACTATATATTGGTGGCGGTTTTTGGGCACGCTGCGTACCTGAATCTTTTTCTAATGGGTTACTTTCAGGCTCATTGATATTTAGTTCGCTCTCTACATCCAAGAGATAAAACCTATTTGATGAGTTGTTGAGAGTTGTTTGTGTAGAGCTTTGCATTTTGTTCTTATGTTTTTTTTTTATTATTTAAGAGTTCGAGTTTGTTTGGTGATTGCTTATCGCGGTTTTTCTTTAACTGTGATTGCACAAAATCTTTTTGTTTCGTTTTGCATTTGCATTCTTGTATTGTGCGGTGCTGTTGATGACGATGCGATCAGTGTAGTTGAAGGTGCATGGATTGGTTTAGCAGAAGTGGATAAAGTTAATGTTGTTGTTAAGCTTAGAGCTGTTGCTGATGTAGTGATAATGGAGTAGTGAGTACCTGTTGCTGTCGTGCATGATGTTATGCTGAAAACAGTGAAAACAATACGCAGTCCCTTACCGCAGCCCCTAACGAGCACAAAAACTCATCCCCTGAGAACAACTGCGTTCTTTTAATTACATATTTGCACAATACATCGGTTTGTGTGTGTATGTGCTTGGCTGTATCTACACAATGTTGCCATTGATATATTTGCTTACACACTTTTTCACACATCCGCGTTATCAGTTACAATTTTTCATTGTTTAATAAACCAAAGCCGAAAACCAACAAATGCAAATAGTTCATTTATCTATAATTAACATTATTCAACAGTGTTTTTAAGTTATTTTAATAAAAATTATAATTTTTCTAAGTTTATTTTGTAAATTATTTCGAAATGTACTGCTTGGCAACACTGTGTGGCGAGAGAGCAATCAGCTGACAGGGTATTACGGGAATTTTTAAATCTCGTGAAATTAAATCTACGATACTACGATACGGAAGGAAGGAATTTTTAATTTACATGGGGTTCTCATTAGTTTGATCGTAACAGCTGACAGGAGACTGCGTTTACGTCGTTCACTGTTTTCAGCATTACTGCTGTCTCTTGCGGATAGTTGTAGGGCACTAAAGTAGTCTTTATTACCGGATTCTCCACGTGATAGTGATTAGCCGTTAACGCTATTGGTGTTGTACATTGTTCACTCCACGATAGCGGTATTGTTGGTTTTCTTATTTTAGCCATAGATTCTCTTGTTTCTATTTCTGTTTTATCAGAGTAAGTTGAGCACTGAATTTGTTGTTTGCGCGGTAGATAGCGGTATACTCCGTTCACGCGGTAGAGTGCGCTCTACTGGCATTCTAATTTTGTTTATATCGTTTTTTTTTATTGTTTATTTTACCTATCTTTGTTGCGTTTCTTTTTTTTTTTGTAAATAACAATACTAAGTTGTGTTTATCAAGTTAAAGCGTCTATTTCGTGAAGTAAGGATTTTTTAAATTGAAGATTTACCACTTTAAGAAGGTTGCACTCAGGAGCGAGGTGCTAACACGTCCGAACATGATAAATATTATTAGATAAACATGTTTTTCCTAAACGGCAAACAAAGAAACTAAGATACAAGTCGTGTACCTAAAACAGTAAGATGAGCTATAAGTATTAATACGACTGTCAAATATGTTGGCAGGCAGTCCAGTATTAACATAGCTTTAAGAACTACCCTAAAATTAAATTCCGATGTTGAGTGTGAACCCCACCTAAACGTTAAGCTTTTTTCTGCATTTCATTTGACATTTTTCAATTTCAGACAAATTCAACTTGAACCGTGGAAAGACACACAATCGACCAACGCGTTAAAGTTATTCAGGCTTATTATGAGAACGGGCGTTCAAATCAAAATGCATATCGAAGAAAATCATCTTCATTGATGAGGCACATTTTTACCTCAGTGGATTCGTCAATAAGCAGAGTTGCCGCAATTGGGTCAATGATAATCCAAGAGTGATTGCCGAAAACCAATGCACCCACAAAGAGTGACAGTTTGGCGCGGTTTATGGGCCGGCGGCATCATTGGGCCGTATTTTTTCCAAAATGAGGCCGGTCAGGCAGTTACTGTGAATAGTGTTCGCTATCGTGAGATGACAACGCACTTTTTATGGCCCGAATTGGAAGATATGGATGTGGACGATATGTGGTTTTAACAAGACAGTGGCAGTTGTCACACAGCTAACGAAACAATGGCTCTTTTGCGTGAAAAATTTGATGGCCGAATAATCCCACGTCGCGGCGATGTCAATTGGCCGCCAAGATCATGTGATTTGACACCGTTTGACCTCTTTCTTTGGGGTTATTTGAAAGAAAAGGTGTACGTCGATAAGCCAGCAACAACTCAAGAGCTAAAGGATGAGATAGTTCGGCACATTAATGGCCTAGAACCTCAATTATGCATCAGCGTCATCGAAAACTTTTACCATCGGATGGAGGTGTGCCGCCGAGGCCGCGGCGGCTATTTGGCCAATATTTTATTCTATTGAATTATACCAGTATTATCATAATAAAGAGAAATGACAATCATTTAAAAAAAAAAAATTATTTTATTTGAAATCAACACCGGCCCTTGAAACTTAACCACCCTTTATTTTCCAAACACAAGCAAGACTTTAATTATCTTCCAAGTTTTTAACTCGCTCTCTTCTTGCTTCCGTGTACTTTTGTCTACCACGAGTCGATATTCCGAATATTTTACTTACAAAAACAGAATGTTTGATAGACGCAAAAGTAGCAGCAAACGCAATTTTCTCGACCATTCGAAAATAATCAACAGGGGAATATTTTGCCTAGAATTACTTAGCATATTTGGCAAATCTTGAATTTTTGTCATGTCGAGCGGCCGCTGCTCCGTATATATGTTTGCACCCTTACATGTATGTAAATATGTCTTCTAACTGTTCGACAGCCGCGAGTTGAATGCGTTGAGTTGAGTTAGAATACAGCGAATCACATACATACGTATACCCTATGATCTGAAAGTACCGGGAATGTTTACATAAAACAAAACAGAGTTAAATTTCAGGCAAATTTATTTTATCTCCCTCAAGCAACACACATGTGCCAACTTTTAACCCAGTCCTCCGTGCACCCCTGGTTGGCCGACGAAGGGATGGCCTTCAGCTCCTGCGTCGCATTTTCTTTGATCTCCTCTATCGACTGAAATCTCTTTCCATGAAGTGGTAACTTCAACTTGGGAAACAAAAACAATTCGCATGGCAAAGTTTCGTAAAATTTTTGAGTTTACTTTAATTATAATTGCTTTGAAATAGTGTTTTAGGTTTCTTTGTATTTGATATTTAGAAATTTTTTTTCGGTATAAAAAAATTCATATAGGATACGGATTTTTATATAAAACAATCAAAAAGGAAACATGTACATATAAACATGCATATAGGTATTTAATCTCTTGAATCAAATTTAAGCTACATATGTATGTGTGTATATTGATGAGAAAATATCATTCTAATATCCGCTCAGAAAGCCAAACGTGCATACACACATATGTGTATACATATATATAGGGTTTTTCAGTAAGAGCGCTTCAACTTTTGAACTTTTTTGAATAAAACACAAACGGTTTGACTTTTTTAACAAATTTTTTTTTTATTATCGAGTTTGAACATATACATTTAAGTATGAAATTCGATTTCTTTTGCATGACCACCGCGTGCACGTTTTACGAAGTCCAATCGTTGAACCCAATTTTCGACCACTCTTTTGCATAAATCGGCCGAAATTCCAGCAATTTCGCGTTCAATATTGGCTCTGAGCTCACAAATCGTCGCCGACTTGTTACTGTAGACCAATGACTTCACATAACCCCAAAACGGGACGGCTTGCTAAATGGACCGTAAAATGGCCGTAATGCTCTTAAAGTAGCAGCAACAGAACGATTATTTTCATAAAAAATTTGCACGATTTGCAATCGTTGCTCAAGTGTGTAGCGTTCCATGATGAAATGTATTTTTTTTTTTTTTGTCGGGACAGCTAGCAAGTGCAGCACTCAGACATTAATTGAGTCCATTGTACTACACTTGGATTCCCTTTTAATTTTCTTTAAATCTACCCGATCTCCGAAGAAATCTGAGTAGATCTTGTAGTGCCAAGGAGCCAAGATGATCGCTTCTTAACACATCAGAGCCAAAGACCTCAAACCTGATTCGGGCGAAGGCGGGGCAGACACATAGGAAGTGGTCCGCCTTCTCATCCTCCTCTTCACAAGCTGGGCAGAGTACACTGTCTGAGATGCCCAACCTTTCCATGTGCTTTGCCCACAGAAAGTGGCCCGTCATCAGTCCAACCAGCCGTCTGCACTCCCCTCTGCTTAATGACAGAAGGGTTTGCGACAGTCGATCGGACATGACAGGTAACATCAGTTTTGTCCATCTGCAGCCTCTCTCAGCCTGCCAAGCTCGCTTGGGGGTAGTAGTTACCCATTTGCTAACCGTGGCCGTGATGGCCGCAGAGGGGAGTGGCAAAGCAGGCTCTGGGCCAAAGAAGTTGGCTTCAGAGCCCATCTTAGCTAAGGAGTCAGAGGTCTCGTTACCCGCGATACCCACGTGACCCGGGACCCATGTTAGCATCAGGCTATTATGTCTACCGACATAGTTCAGCCTGGATTTAGAGGACTTCACTACCCCTGATGTGGTTTGAGGGCTGTCTAAGGCCATAAGCGCTGCTTGGCTGTCGCTGCAGACACATATAGATCTGCCTCTCCATCGTTTTTCCACAACAAAGTTCATCGCTTCTTGAACTGCATACACCTCCGCTTGAAACACAGATGCATGCATTCCAAGAGCAAAGTGCAGTTTTGTCCCGCTGGATTCCACGTAGACCCCAGAGCCGGAGCCATGCTCGGTCCTGGAGCCATCCGTAAAAATGCGAAAACAGTGTTTGCCGGGCTCATTTTCTGAGTCTCCCCACAACTGAGCCTCTGGTAGCACTACACTGTATCTCTTTTCAAGTACGACTCTTGATGGCATTGAGTCAAGGGGTATGGAAAGAATCGTTGGATCGATGACCATGCCTTCTCTGTGTTCCAATGCCGGACAAGGGCCGTACCAGTTCCCACTGTGTTTCAGTCTGCAGATGGCCTTCAGGGCCTCTCCTCGGATGAAAGCATCAAGTGGTGGTAAACCAATCAGAGCATCTAGTGTCGGGCCTGAAGTAGTCAGAAAAGCTCCGGTGCAACCGATGGCCACAGTGCGTTGTAGTCTCGATAAGGTCCTCCTGACTCCCACTAGGGTGTGATGGTGATGGTGATGGTGATAATGGGTCTTATCATAGCCGTGTAGATCCATAGGACCTTGCTAGGAGAGAGACCCCACCTTTTCCCAAAGACACCTTTGCACTGCCAGAAAGCTGTTAGCGCTTTGGATGCCTTTGTCTCAACGTGTTATTTCCATAGGAGCTTACTATCGAGGATTACTCCAAGATATTTAATTTCCTTGGATAGCTGGATTGTGACTCCTTTTAGCTTTGGCAGAACGAGTCCGTCAAGCTTCCTCCTTCTGGTAAAGAGGACAATACCAGTCTTGGCGGGATTTGCCGACAGCCAGTTCGCACAGCACCAAGTGTCAATCCGATCCAGAGTTTTCTGCACTTTCCTGCAGATGTTCATAAGGGAAGGACCTGTTACCAAACAAGCAACGCCGTCCGCATATGCTTGTGCGTAGACTCCCGAATCGTTTAAGGTGGTGAGTAGAGGATCGATTACCATGCACCAGAGTAATGGAGACAGCACACCGCCTTGGGGGCAGCCTCTGTTAACCCCAGATGACACCAGCAGATCTTCCTCTGCTCGCACTGAAACGATTCTTTGGGCCAGCATCGAACGAATCCAATTTACTAGCACCCGGTCTACGCCGTGCCTACTAGCAGAGTTACACATACTATCAAAAGTGGCATTATCAAACGCCCCCTCTATGTCTAAAAAGATACCCATAGCGTAGTCCCTCCTGTCGATGGCCAGCTCTACCCTAGCAACAAGGTTTTGCAGTGCCGACTCGCAGGATTTTCCACTCTGATAGTCTGATAGTCAGGATTTTCCACACTTCAGCATGGCAGGATATATGCCATCTGGTCCGGGCGACTTGTAGTCGCCAAAAGATTTGATGGCAAATCGAATGGCGGCCTCATTCACCACAGATTTGGCAACGAACCAGTCATGTCGAGAAGGTGTAGCAGCTCTGACAACTGCCTCTATCAATATGGGCTGTTGCCGGCTGATGCTTATCTGATTACCAGGAAAGTGAGATTCCATCAGCAAGCTGAGTGTCGCACTTTTCCACTCCGTGAAGGAGCGATCAGATTTCCTAAGTGACCCCAGCTTTGCCGTTGGGTCCCTTTTCAGGATCCTAATCAATTTCGCCGTGTCACTCAGAGATTCAATACCGCTGCAGAATTCCCTAAATGAGGCTTTCTTCGATTCCCGAATGAGCCTCTTGTAGTTCTTCTGAACATCACGGTATCGCTCCCAGTCCTCTGCAAGGTTAGTCTTGAGGGCCCGGTTTAGAAATTTTCTCGACTCACGCCTCAACATCTGGAGCTCTCGATTCCACCACGGAACGGGAGTCCGGCTCGTGAGAGGTTGAATTGGACAGGCTGACTCAAAACAGTCGGTTAGGGCAGCGTTGAGTTTCTCAACAGCCGCCTCAATGGCCTGTTCTTTTCGAAGTCTTGGTGGCGCAACGTCAAGGTCCCGCAACGCCTCCCTAAACTTCTGCCAGTCTGTTTTTCTTGGGTTTCTAGAGGGCAATGGCATTTGTGCCTCCTCGCCACACTGAAACTCAATGTACCTGAGGTCCGAGCACGAATCTTTGGCAAGGACTCTCCAGTTCTTGATTGACCACCCAAGTTTTGAGTTTGATAGGGTTAGATCAATCACCTCCTGCCTTCTAGCCGTTACAAACGTTGGCTGTGAGCCCTTGATTTGTATGTCTAGGCAGGAGGACGCGATAAATTCGAATAGTCGAGAGCCCCGTCCATTGCACTTGCTGCTGCCCCAGATTGTATGCTGGGCATTAGCATCGCAACATAGGATGAGGCCCAGACTGCGCCGCTCACAGAACCTCACGAGACTAGTGGCCTTCCCGGGTGGTGGCCCTTCCAGAGCATCGTAAGGAAAGTAAGCAGATGCAATCACAAACTTCGACCATCCGCGTCTACCTCTATAGCACACCTCAGCCGCTACCAGGTCTTGGCAACAGAATTGCTCAAGACCCGTCACAGTGAGATGGGATAATACTATAAGACCGGTCCTAGGTCTACTAGAACTCCTGTCATATAATAACGTGGCCCCTTTCAGCGCACTTAAGCCACAGAGACGGCCCCTAAAGACCCAGGGCTCTTGCACAGCTGTTATGTGGGGTAATGTGTGCAGCTGGGAAAGCCTTCGACTTAGTAGTGCAGTAGCGGCTTTGGAATGCTGCAAGTTGATTTGCGTCACCGTCAAGGGACGATAGCTACAGGAATCGTCCGAGTCAGTCATCTGGGAAAGACACGGAAGCTGACCGTCCCAAAGAAGAGACTCAGACGGTTCCCGTACCGTGAGCCCATGACATCAACACTGGCCTCGTCCACTCGCACCCCAAGAGCAGCCCCTTCCTTCCCTTCCCGGTTTTTGCCCTTGGTGTACGAGACGACTCGCCAAAGCCTCGTGTTGATGCCCGGATTCTGGGCACGTAGACAGGATAGGACATTCGCCGTAGACAGGTCTGGATCCGGAATCCAGCAGATGGCCTTCCTGAGGGGTACACTCTCCTCGCTGTAGACTGCGAAGCGAGTGGTCCCCATGGGGGGCACGTTATTGACCACGGTCCTGATCCACTCGAAGTTGGCCAGAGACGCGCACGTCACATTTATGGTGCCTTCCTTTGTCTCATAGCCCTTCGCGTTGGCTTCCGGACCGGAGGCAATAACCCAACGCATCAGCTGGCTTTTGCAGTATTTGATTTCTGCATCCGTCAGCTGATGGTCAGGCCTCAGTTTTCCAATCACAGCCACAGGTCGTTGGCCGGAGGCCTTCTCGCTGTAGGATGGCTTGGCCACACCCTTGGAAGTGCTTGGGCGAAGGTCCAGCTCCCGATCCTCCACTGACGAAGATTCCGCCGGGCAGACAGCTGTGCTGGACATTTTGTCGAGGCGCCGATAGGGACGTGGCTCAGCAGAACCTTTTCCCGCCACATTGACTGGCGCCAAGACCGCGCTCGTACCTTGGGGGGTCGTGGCTCGGTCATTGGCGGCAACCGCAGGGCAGGGAGGTGTGCTGCTTTCAGCCGCCGTCTTTCTCCGCTTGCCTCGAGAGCGAGACAACTTGGGAGTGCCTGTGCCCACCGAAGACTCGGTAGCTTTCGTGGGTGTCACTTCCGCTGACCGAGGTCGTTTGGAAGACACAGACGCAGAAGGGCCGGCAGAGCCACATGAGGATTTCTCCCGCATGAGCTCTGCCCGCCGCTTTCTTCTCTTCCTCCTTGCCGCGCTCTTCGATTTCCCTGCTTCTTTGGGAGGTCGTGCAGCCACCGAAGAGACCTCACAACTCAGGCCCTCAGAAGCAGGGAAACGTTTTTCAGACTCTGAAGGAGAGGAGATTGCGATAGCAACCCCCGTCTCCTCCAGGATGCGCTCTCGCTCGTAGAGCTGAGAGACTTGGGTAATGGTTGGGGCCTCCAGAATCCATGCCCCTGCCGCCGAAGCGGGTGGATTGCCACTTGTGTGGATTCCACTTGGAGTAATTAATCCATCGTTTTCCATTACCTTTTCGGTTTTTGTTCAGGACTCCTCCCTAGCCAGTTTGGTTCGCGGATGGCACCCTGATTCTATGCCAACTTTGAGTCATCACACGAGTGTTGAACCCACCTCATCAGGGAAGGCCACTCTTGTGATGCCAGGGCTCCCTATCCACCACCTGGGACGCGCCCGATGGGAGATCAGGCAACTCCACACGGGAAATGTATACTAATGAAGTTTACAAATGACAAGCGAAAAATAAAAAATATTGCGTCGTTCGCCCTCCCTATCGGAAAAAAGTTGAAGCGCTCCTATTGAATAACCCTTTATAAATGTATACAAACCTTCATCGAACGTAAAATGTATGCATATAAAAAACAATAACTACGACCGTATTCTTGTCCGTCAGTAAAAAGATGGGATATGTATACCCTATGATCAAAAAGTACCGGGAAGGTGGTGTTGACTGTTTTCTTCCATTGCCAAGGCGTAGTGCACCATGAGTACCTTCCATCGGGCCAGACAGTCAATAAAGAATATTATATATCCGTTTCGAAGCGTTTGAGAGATGTTGTACGTCGCAAACGGCCGGAAATGTGGGCAAACAATTCTTGAATTTTACATGATGATAACGCGCCATCGCACCGAGCCCAAATTGTGCTGGAATATTTGACCAAGCACCAAATAAATACCATCGTGCAAGCACCGTATTCACGTGATATGACCCCATCCGACTTTTTTTTGTTTCCCAAGTTGAAGTTACCACTTCATGGAAGGAGATTTCAGTCGATAAAGGAGATCAAAGATAATGCGACGCAGGAACTGAAAACCATCCCTTTGTCGGCCTACCAAGGGTGCATTTAAAACTGGGTTACATGTTGGCAGGAATCTAACTCGCATTCGCGGCTGTCCACAGTTAGAAGACATATTTACATACTCGACAAACGCGACTCGACATAACAAAAATTTAAGATTTACCAAATATTGGCAAATAATTCTATGCGAAATATTCCAGTCAATATTGGATTTGGATTGGATTTTCGAATGGTCGAGAAAATTATTAACATATGGGCATATGAATGGAAGTACTTTGCTCATAGAAATATGAGCTCGAACTTATGAACGATTTTTTTGTTTTTGTACCATATAATATTCTAAATTGTTCAGCGCCGTCGCGACTGAAAGAATCATGGCGCTGCGACTGCGTCTACGAATGCATTTTGGTTTTATATTCGCTATTCTTAGATTTTCGGTTTGGATGACATACGCATATTGAGACATGAAGTGAGTGCGCTGTTTTTGTTGTGTTCTAGAACATTTTAGAATGCGTGGTGGCAAAGCGGCCATCGCGTTGCGCTTGCTGTTGCTTTTGCGTCTATCAAAGCATTCTGTTTTTGTAAGTACAATATTCGGAATATCGACTGGTGGTAGACAAAGGTACACGGAAGCAAGAAGGGAGCGCTGTGCTCGCATGTATGTACATATGAACGTGCGTGGATGCAGTTACATATGAATAAAATTATTTTGTAGGAAGTTTAGAAGGCAAGTATGTTTATGCATATGTATGATGTATATTCGGACATAAAGTTGGTATATATATGTATATACATACTCATCTGTATGCGCTTTAGAGTAGAATTGTTTTTGCACTTGTTAGGAAGAAACTCGCTCACTAGTGCGTATTTATATTGGACTCCTTGTGATGTGCTTTGACATGTGTAAATATATAAGTCAAGGTTATTTCGGCATACATGAAAACATAGATGTACATACATACATATGAAAGGAAGATCTTGTTGCGCATGTACATACACACATACAGATGTATGTATTACATTTGGTAATGTTATATACGTTCATTAATTAAATACATGTTGTTTTTTTTTTTTGTTTTTTTTTATATCTCCCCTTTATTTATTACAGTCTGTTATATATTAACAATATGTAATTTTTGTACAATTAGGGTCTATTATGTTCTTTTACCAATGTAAGAAGAATCTGTTATTATTATTATTTTTTTTTGTGATTACACTGTAAATCTTATAGTTAGATCAGTCGGTGTGAGTCGCTTTAATCTTCGTTTGATATTTTCTGCCGGTGCTATTTTACACATTTCTTCGTTTTGGTGGACTGACAGTCCCTGTATATGCTTAGTTCTACATTTTGTGATTGTTTCTTGGATAGTGTCTGCGTTTAAGTCACGATGTATGGCTTCATTGGAAATAAACCAACCAGCATTTGTTATATTTCGTAATATTTTGGATTGTGTTCGCTGTATGAGCTGAATATTTGTGTTTTTAGCCGTTCCCCATATTTCTATTCCGTATTTCCAGATAGGAGTAATAATTGTTTTGTATATAGTCACCTTATTATACAGTGATAGTTTTGATGCTCGTCCGATTAGCCAACTTAATTACCGGTACTTATTCTTGATTTGATTTCTTTTGTTAATGATATGCGGCTTCCATGTTAGTTTTTCGTCAATAGTTATTCCAAAATATTTTGCTGCTGGACAGATTTTTATTTTGTTGTTTTTTAAGGTTAGATTATATTTTGATGTCTTTTTGTTTGTATATATAACTTGTATAGTTTTGTCTTTATTAACTTCTATACCCCATTCGTCAAACCAATTTACTGTATTGTTTATTAATTTTTGAAGTGTAAAAGTCGCCAGTTTTTCGTCATTGTTTGATGCCATTAATACAGTATCATCCGCGAACGTTGCTATCATTGTATTATCTGTTGTCGGAGTTGGCACATCTGCGGTGTATATTAAATATAAGAGAGGACCTAATACACTGCCTTGCGGTACTCCAGCTGCCATTGGTAGAATATCGGAATATTCGTCTTCATATCTTATATAAAATTTTCGTCTTATTTGATTTTTAATTTCGTTTATGGTGGTCTTTCTTGTTTTGATTTGCGGAACGTTTATTATGTTATCAGATTTAATGTTAATGTTTTGATTATCCATTTCGCTTGTAAATGTGTCTAAGAAGTGTCTGGCTAGGGTGTCGGCTTTTTCTTTGCTTGTTTTTGCCCATGTGCCGGCTTCTGTTTTGATGGGAGGTTTATGTATTACAGCGCCATTAATGTGTTTTGTTGCGTTCCATAAGGAGTAATTTGTAGATGCTGCTGTTCCCAGGTTTACCATATAATTTCGAAGCTGTTTTGAGTTTTTGCTCTAATATTTGGCAAGCATTAGTCCAATTCGTTCTAGCTATATAGGCCCAGAGGTTGTTTTATTTCAATAGGTCCAAGTAAGGTCATAATTACTGGTGAATGGTCTGAGGATAGCTCTAAACAGGATTTTATTGTCAGATTTTCATATGGCATATTTTTAATTATGCAGAAGTCAATTAAGTCCGGTTGTTTTTTCGTATCTGTTGCCAAGTAGGTTGGCTCACCTGTGCTAATAAACCGACTATTATTTTTTCTAATGGCTTCAATTAATTGCCTCCCTTTTTTATTTGTTAACCTTGACCACCAAAGTATGTTTTTAGCATTGTAGTCTCCCTCGGCTAAGTATCGATTCCCTAGCGATTTTAGATAATGCAGGTATTGTTCTTTTGTGTTGTTATATAATATTTGGGGGACAGTAGACTGCAGATATTGCTATTTGCCCTTTTGTGTCTTCTATGGCTATTGTGGTGGCTTGGATGTTTTTTTCTCTGTATACCTCCAGTTCATTGTATTTAATATTTCTTTTGATAATAATTGCTGTCCCACCGTGCGCTTTGTTGTCGGGTTCATTTGTTAATGTATATTGTAGTTCGGTATGTTAACAAAAGTTTTGTCAGTGGCATGAGTTTCAGAGATCATCATTATATCGATTGATGTATTTATTAAGAATGATTTAAGTTCCAGAACGTGGCGAGCAAGTCCATTCGCATTCCATATAGCTAAATTAATTTTATTCCTTTCGTTCATCGAGTTTGGTAACGAGCAGTGTTAATATGTTCATCATACTTGTCATTTGGGTTATTAATTGTCTCATCATTTCTTTTAGTTCGATCATATCGTCGTTATTTTTTGGAACATGTTCGATGTAATTTTTTGTTTGATTATGTTCTTTTGGTATTGTGTTGATTGTTGTTGCCTGGGCGTATGTTATGCCTGGCACCACTCGTGTTGTATTTGCGTTTGTTTCGATTGTCTCATTATTCATTTGTTCTTTTTCATTTTGAATACTTTTTTGGCGTAGTGCCGGATATCTCTGGACTTGTAGTGCTTTATATATCGCACATCCGCGGTAGTTTGCTGTGTGATTTTCGCCGCAATGTATGCATTTTATGCTATTTTTATTATTGGCTTTAATTGGACACATAATTGTTTTGGGTTTGCCTGCACATTTTACGCATGCTGGGTCTTAGTTCAAAACTTATTTTGCAATGTAGAATATTAGTTATACTATATATTTCTTTGTTATTATCCTTTGTTTTTAATTCAAGTGAAAATAGTGAAAGTGGTTGTTTTTTGCGTTCTGAGTTGGTTATTTGTATGTTATGAATGTTTGTTATTTCGTGACCTAATTCAGCTAGCTCTTGTTTAATTTCTTCGGTGTCAGTTGAATAGTGCATATTACGATTACTTTAAATCCTCGTTCATCTTTTGGTCTAAACGTGTAGTATTTTGTTTGTTTTTGCTTAAGTAGTTCTAACATTTTTTATAGTGTAAAGACTCTTTTGCTTGTAACTTTATTTCGATAAAATATATTTGGTATCGAATTCAACGCGTCAGCTAGAGCTTTTATATTTTCGACATTCTGAACGTATATAGGTGGAGGTTTTTGCATGCGTGGAGTTTGTTGGCTGGTATTCGGAACTGTCCCACTGTCGCTTTGTTCTTCTAATATATCGTCGTCCGCTAGGAGAGCAAACTTGTTTGAAGAGGCTGGATTGCCCAGCCAGTACTCTTTTAGTGCTGTCTGTGTTGTATTTTGTGCTTTGGGTTTATGTTTTTTGCTGCTCTTAAGCTCTTCTGTTTGATTGTGTGGTGATTCAGTTTCGCGATTTCTTTTTTGACTAAGCTGCTCTTTACAGTTGGTATAATTTAAATTATTTGCATATAGTACTTGCGTGTTTGTTGTTAGTGATGCAATTGTGGAGGCGATCGCTGTTGTGGTAGTATACACGGTTGTTCTTGTGGCTGTTGATACTGCGGTAGTTATGTATTGTCTTTGTGTTGTTATTGTTGTTCTAGAATTTTTAGTGGATGTCTCATCAGAGTGTGAAGTTGGAATAGTATATGTAGGTATACTTATTTTTGTTGGAGAGAGAAGCAGTTGGTGATAGTGGAGTGATTGGGGTAGTGCATTGAGCAGTCCAAGGGAGCGCATCTGCCGGATTCACAGGTGATGCGGCGTTTTTCGATTGTTGACTGCCTATTAAGGCGGTAAGAGAGGAGTAATTTTTCCTCTCATTTGATATTTTTTGACTGCGCGCACTGACAAGGCGAATTTATTACAGGTGACAGCAAACACATATAAGTAAAACCCTACATGTATTTGTTGTTGCGTTTGGTGCAAGCATCATGTCAAAATCAGCAAGCAAATGTAAACATACGAATGTAAACATACCAATACATACAAACAAAGCATATCATTTTGACGTAAGCCATACCTACGGCGAAAAATTCAGCTGGGTGAATGCTGTCACCTTATTAAATCCACCTTGGCGCACTGAGCAAACACGTTTGAGAGAGCGCACTGAGATTATTTTTATCCGGTGGGAGTTTGTTGTCACCACGAGCATAGCTCGGTGTAGGTGGTGTTCGCTCTACTGGCATAACAGGATAGGCTTTACTTATTTTTTTTTTTTGTTTTTATTATTATTTGTTTTTTGTTTTATTTATTCTTTTAGTTTGATTGTTTTTGTTGATACAAACTGTATTGCGATCTGCAATATTTTGGTTAAAGCGTCCATTTCGCTGGTTTTGGTATTTTGATTATTTCTTTAAACACAGATATTTCGTAGATATTGGAGCGTAAGAAAAAAACACGTCCGCACTGATGAAGAGGACAAAGAAATACATGTAAGTACATTCATTTGTAAATGGAATGAAAAACTTAGTAAGAAAGGAGAGAACATATGTATCATTATTAAGAAGGTAGATTTCAAATTGTAGCGCTTTTTTGTACAGGCAGTATAAGTTCCTTGGTTCACGCTCAAGCCTAAAAGACTAAAGAATAAGCGTGACAAACACTTTAACAAATTTAAATCAAATAAGAGATAGGAAGTTTTTGCAATTTATAAGCATTACTTAAAAGAATTAATTATTTAAATAAATTCCTTTGTTGAAAATAATATTAAATCTAGTCCAGATCTTGTGTCCCATCTGCTTTGTTTCTGAATGAGAATTTACCTAGCCCCTCTTCTGAAGTCGTAAACCACTCAAGTAGTAGTAGTAATATTATTCCTACTTCCTATAGCATCGGTGATGATATACTCCAATTTATTGAAGAAAGCAAAGATCTAGGGATTCTTTTTCATGCACGTTTTACATCATAATCATATAGATTTTATTCTATCTAAAGCGTACTCTATACTTGATTTCAAAAGAAAGAATAGCTTGAACTTTGCAGACCTTATACTCTTAAGTTACTTTTTACAGCATTTGTTCGTTCTACATTAGAATATGCCGGGTTTATTTGGAGGCCTCTCCAACAATTCTCTATCGACAGAATTGAACGAGTTCAAAAAGTACCTGTACCGTCATATAAATCTCGCCTACTTCTAATTAATCTCAAACAGCTAGGAAGTAGAAGATCGATTTTGTCGCTGTCCTTTTTGTCTAATATTACCAGGAGGGAGATTGACTGTTCCTCTCTTCTAGAAATGGGTAACTTTGCGGTCCCTACCAGGTCTTTACGAGTTAAATATCAGTTCCATTTGAAAAGGTGCAGAACAAATTTCGGCTGAAATGCTCCTATTGCTCGCTCTCTTTATGAACTTAATCGGATCTCGAATACTGTAGAAGTTGATTTTACCTTATCTAAGCTATGTTTTTCTCCTGAATTAAACCGTTTATTGTAATTTAACTTTTCGATAATGATATTTTTGTAATATGTAGTGATTAAGAATAATTGTAATAAAACTTAGTATTACAACAGTAAAAACAATTGTTTATTGATTTCCAAAATAAATAAATAAAGAAATAAAAGATCTTGACAACAAAACTGTAAAGTTTGTTTTCCAAGTTAGAGTTTTCATTTTCTAAAGCTCTGTTTTCTTTACAGAAAAAAGTTTTAGTTAACAAACACTAAAAAATAGATTGCATATGGTATTCTTTTCTCACGTTGAAACTGTTGTTTGACGGTATTCGTCGTGATATTGCAAGATAATCCAAGCTATTTCCGGTAGTTCTGCTTTCACTTTTTTAAACCTTTCTTTGACATGAATAATTATGTTTTTGCCAACGAACTTCAACCTTTTTTAGGCATCAATGGGCATGAAAAATGGCAAACAAAACGCTGGTACGAAATATTTACAATTCCAGCACGATTTTAAGATACCATGATTTAGTGTTAGGAAAAATTAAATAACAGAACATTCAGTTTTTGACTTGTACGTGTTCTCTTCTTGCTTATTTGTTCTCGACATTTTGTATGTGCATATCAATTATTTCTATGGTATCGGTCATATACTATTCATCTCAATTGCCTACTGAGCTCAAAGTAACACCTGTTGGCAAGAGTTATTCTCCGTTTGAACTCCAAGGTGACGTCATTTCTCTTCTTAATGCTGGTCCCAAGGTTGACAAAGTCGAATTGTTGGTTGTCAAAACTGACATATTATTTCAGAAGCGAAGACTCCTTGTGTGCTGACCTGCTGTCGTTCACCGCATGACCCACATTGCTCGTAAGAGATTTAAAAGAGAGATAGAAATTGTCGGAAATTTGGCTTGGTGTCGCATGGTTCGGAGAGCCTTTTTCTAATTCTGACAGCGCCTGTGGTAGTGCGCAACGTCATCTTACACAGTCGTATTAGTTTTGCATACCAAACTCAGGTATAGTTGGATAGAGGAGATTTCTATCCATGCTATCAAAGACGGCTGAAATCTCGGAGCGGCGGACTCAGAGTGAGCGGTTACCCTAGTCAGCGTCAATTTTTCATGTCAGAAGCGGCTGTTTCAAATATGATAGCGTGGCCTACGGGCCATCAATATTGATTCCAGTGAGATCCTAATTACGGCATACTGGATCGGAGGCAGATTGCAATCAATGAATCTCTATAATCCTAGTAGGCGGAATTAGATCATGTTGAAACGATTTATAGAAGGGTTCTCTGCTTCTCCGCTTTATTAAAACCTGGCAGGTCTCACAGAGCACGTAGTCTTGAAGAACCATGTAGGTTGGGTTGAAATAACTCCCTATTAGTTAAGGTTTGAAGCTTTGGCTAGTATGGCCTCTACCCTTTCATAAGACTTACTATTGAATGCACCTCAGCAACTATGGCAGCGAGCCAAGGACGATCAAACAGAGCGGCAGTGCATATAAGCACCAACTTTGGTGGCATATCCGGAACTCCAAAAAGTCATCAGGAAAAGGAACAGCGGCAGAATACCTCAATGCCAATGCCAAAAAGGCAACATCGCTGACCGACAATAATTCTGGGTTGCTTTCCGAACGGATGGAACGTCTTAAAACTGAGATTGACAGAATGCCCACAGCGACATAAAGAGAATGTGCATCATTGTTTTTCGCCAAGCGGAAACGTTCGTTATGGCGTAAGCTGCGCCGGGAACGCAAGTATGAGCTGAAAAAAGCAACTTAGCGCAATAAAAATCGGTGTTTTAAGACAATGCAAGATAGTGCAGACAGTAATGCCCATTAGTCTACAGAATTGCTATGGAAAAGATAAAAGGCCCGCGTGCACCGCAACCGACATGAGACGCGTTGCTCAGACAGATAGCTATTGAGCTTTATCCTCAACAGAAAGAAATAAACGACACTGTATGCTCGACACAGTAAGAAGGGGTTTTAGTGCTTTATATGCATCCGACTGCAAGAAAACTTGGAATGTCCAACTGGCCTTTCTGATAGACAATATGGCTTTCGACGGGCTAGATCAACAGTAGATGCAATCAGAATAGTGGAAAACATTGCACGCGAAGCCATAAGCGGAGGTCGCACTCGAATGGAGTTTTATGCAGTCACCAGACGTCAAAAATGCGTTCACCTCCGCGCGGTGGCCCAACATATTGCAATCCCTTAAGAAACTGCATGCTCCCGGGTACGTGATGCGTTTAATTAGTAGCTACTTTAGCAATAGAGTCCAGCAATACCATACAGACGACGGATTAAAAACATACAAAATTTCCGGTGGCGTTCCATAAGGATGAGTCCTAGAACCTACGTTGTGGAATGCTCTCTACGATGGAGTGCTGACGATACAATTGCCAGACGAAGCCACGTCAGTAGGCTATGCCAATGACACCGCACTAGAAGTGAGGGATAAGAGGTTAGGTAACCTGCAGGAGAAATGTAATAATGCAGCAGCAAGAGTCCAAGAGTGGCTATGGGATGCGGGACTTAAGCTTGCAGGAAAGAAAATGTTAGTGCACGCATAAGGAGGAAGCAGATGAAATTGCGGATCGGCCGTCACAGAATACTGTCCCTTGTGACCAAGATCAAGTACCTGGGTGCCATGATTGATGCACGACTCAAGTTAAAGCACTACTGTGAGCTCCAGAGCGGCTGCAGTAAACGGATCGCTCACAAGAATGGAGCGGCTGCCAAATATCGGGAGTGCGCAAGAAGCAAGAAGACGCCTGCTGTCAAAGGTGGTAGCTTCTGGTGTTCTCTATACTGCTCTCATTTGGGCCGGAGCTAAGCAATATAACGTACAACATGTTGTACAGATGTTACGACGGAATAGCAGGCACCTTGTCCTGGTGCGGAGGCTTAGTCGAATCACTAATCAGACCTTATCGGTGGATGGTAGTGTGGTCCCTTAAATACATTCCTGTATTGAGTGAAAGCACTCCACTCCTTTGGTTCGGGCTGCTTTTTCAACGATGATCAAGCTCTGCTCTTGGTTGGAACAAATTTTTAAACGACCCATGCCGAGGTTCAGCCTGGCTGGGGACCCAGACCAAAAATAGCCTAGTCACGAACGGAGTGCTCCGGATACCTGGCGGCCTCCGGTTCTATCTAGCCTTAACTGTGCACACGGAACTCTGTGCAGGCGGACCTCACTTATCCGACACTCGTGGGACCAAAAATGGATTCAGAACAAAATAAAAGGAAACTTTTCTCCCAAAAACCGACAAAGGTGACTCCGACTACTGCCACAGCTGCGAGCAAGGTAGTGGTCAGGCCGCTGTTATTACGAGTTAGAGGGGGCTTGAGCGAAAGGGCTGATCCCAGCAAGAGTACTGCAGGAGGCAATAGGAGGCGAGGAGGCTTGGGCAAACCGGTCTCTAATCGGTCGATAGCAGGAGTTGTGGTCATAAGTAGAAAAAAAAAATGTCTAATCTCATTAGAGAAACTATCTTCTTGAAGGTAGATAATCGGCTTATCAAATAACAGACAGACGCCAGAATTTTCACAGCATTTGGTACCTGAGCATTGTTCATTAGAACCTATCAATCTTATATTTCCATGTGTAATGGTTAACTGCTCTTGTTTTGTGAAGTGAACGAAAAAATCTTTTTTGGCATGGAAGGGCAAGGTATGTACTTTATGATAACAATATATTTTTTAAGTTTCATGACAAGATTGCACTCCAAGTGAGGAATTTTAAGTCCTAGTAAAAATAATTTCTTTTTTACTGAAATTTAGAAAACAATAGTGTGTTCAGACCTTGTCAAGTAAAATTGTTAGTGTGATCATAATATTTCGACCCTTGTCAAATATAATCGGTAATAAAATTGCCCCGCATGTCCACAATTTTTTTTTCTCTGTTCTAAAAGTATGCACTGCAAAAACAAGTTTCTTGGCGAGAATCACTTGTTCTCACTTTAATGACAATTGTTTAATGTCGCCTATAAAGACAGAAAGAATGTCTTTGCCCAAGTTCCTCAAAGATTTATCCGTGAAACAAAAGATGTGACAAAAGAAGAAATCGTCTACATTGACGAACAGTGCTATGAACTCGAAGAAACGATAGTAAATTCTCCTCATGGAGCTACTAAACGCACACTTTACTGCTTACTATGGTAGACGGAAAAGTCTGCAACGCAGCTACAGATACAACATCCACTATGAGGTGCTACATATGTAACCAAATATCGAAAGATTTTAATAAGCTGAAGAAAAAAACTCAGATAAATAATGAGGTACTCAAATTTTCTAGAACTCATTTCTTCGAGTCCCTATTGCATTTATCGAATAAGCTAACATTAAAAAAATGGCAAGCACGATCAAAAGAAGCGAAAAAAATATTGCAGGAAAACAAAGAAAAATTTCAAAAACGTTTCAGAGAAGAAATTGGTCTCGTTGTTGACATTGGGAAAGCCGATTATGGATAGAGCGATTAAGAGTTATTTTAGAAGTATTTTCAAGCGGCTACGATGTAGATCCTGTTAAGTTTGATGGATATGCACAAATTACAGCAAAACTTTACACAGACTTGTATGACTGGCACCCAATGTCTCCTACACTGCATAAGGTATTAATACACGGTGCCAAGGTGATCACTCATGCCATTTTAGCAATTGTACAGCTATCAGAAGAGGCAGCCGAGGACAGAAATAAACACTTCCGAAAATACCGCCTGGATTTTTCACGCAAATTTTGTAGAGTATAGTGCAACAGGGATATTCTGAACAGGTTGTTACTAACATCTGACTAATTCTAGCAAAAATAAAAATTAAAGATAAGAAAAGCCGTTTTCTGAAGAGACGAATAAACTCCTGATTCCGGGCACACCGACAATGGACGAAGATTAAGTCACAGCTTATTCAAGTACTAGAAAAAAATATAATCATGAATTATTAATTATACGCCGTTTATCAATAAGTTACAAAGTAAGTGTGAAATAGATATACTGTTTATTTAAACTATCATTTTTATTTAATTTTGTTTTATTATTCTGAAATATATTGCTATTATGATTCATAAACGTGTTTTATTAACAAATATATTTGAAAAAAGTACTTAATACTTTTACCCGGTTTTTGGACTGAAATACTCCTATGTGCGGCGGTGAGATACTGACCATCATCGACAAGGGAGAAGAGGAAAGCCGAAGTGTACCTCCAGGTCATAGAGGAACTCCCCGGACCTCCTCCCCTTTGTCATGACGCAGGCTGGTATCAGGGTAGAGCTAAATCATCGCCTGCGAAGACACTAGGTAAGCCACGCTCTACAGGTTGGCCGCAGGGAAGGGAGCAGAGGTTTGGCCGGGAGCCAAACTCGAAGCGGTCAGTAAGGATGAAACTCCAAACAGACCTTGAACTCCAGTTTGGATTCCAGTCAAGCCGGCAGAGCCAAGTAAAATTGAGGAGATTTCCAAAACTTGCAATAGAGACCTGCCAACCTATAATTGGAAGGTAGGTAGAAGAGCCAGTAGAAGATAAGCGACAGGTGATGTTCATCCTCAAGGGAGAATCGCTCGCCGCACTGGCGCAGTAAAACAACGTCGTGAGGTTCGGGTTTGTTGACGCAACCATTCGAATCTATCGCAGCGACGAGCCAGCTTTGGACTCAGATAAGGAGAGTGATAAGGCCACCTTGTGCCGCGATACTGCAGAAGGGTAAGCCAACAGCCAATGCTTAACCGAGTCGGAGAGGCTTACCGGTGGGGGGCCGCTTTTTGACGAAGAGGATCTCCTCGCTGACACTGTGGGTGGTACGATCTCGGAAGAAGCCGTCAAGGTCACGATGGTGGGGATGACATAGCCCTCATCAAAGGGCCGTGGAGATATATATATATATATATATATACATGTATATGTAATTGGCGCATACACCCCTTTTCGGGTGTTTCGCCGAGCTCCTCCTCCTATTTATGGCGTGTGTCTTGATGCTGTTCAGCAAATGGAGGGACTTACAGTTTCAAGCCGACTCCAAACGGCATATATTTTTATGAGGAGCTTTTTCATGGCAGAAATATAGTCGGAGGTTTGCCATTGCCTGCCGAGGGGCGACTGCTATTAGAAACATGTTTCTCTTAATTTTGGTGTTTCACCGAGATTCGAACCTATGTTCTCTCTGTGAATTCTGAATGGTAGTCACGCACCACCCATTTCAGCTACGGTGTGATTGCAGCACAGAGGTAAGATTCGAAGCTACATCCTAACAAAAAATAATATCAACATTTTCTTGCTTCCACAGTTTAGTAGTGGTGGCATGGTGGTGGCTAGCATTGAGCTTGAGATAACCGGTTTTTGGCTAACCTCCGCCTATATGGCCCAAGATAGAGATGCCCCGCCGGATGAAGTTCGTACGCTGGTGCAAGAGGCAGCCCGGAAAAACAAAAATCTGGTTGCCACCTGCGATGCAAATGCTAACAACATTGTGTGGGGGAGCCGCGACACTAACGCTAGAGGTGAGTCACTACTTGACTTTATTCCAGAAAACAAAATTAATGATTTGAATTTAGGCTCAGAGCCAACTTTTGTTACTATAAACAGAGAGGAAGTTCTGGATATCACCCTGGTTTCCGACTGTTTTCTAACCACGTTGAAATATGGCGAGTTTCAAACGAACGCCAACGCTATATTTATTGTAATTTGTAATCGCCACTAGATCTTAATCAGTTAATCAGTTTAGAAATATGCGGAAAACTGACTGGGGAGTTAACAATAAAAAATTAAGATCTTTACTGCCAAATATAGCCCCAAAGACCACACTACATGTGGGGCGCTGGATAAATTGGGTAATCAGTAACTAAAGCAATGAACAGCTCCTTCACAGCTAGCTGTCCGGTTGTCCGAATCAAAGGGAAGTCTTAGTCCTTGGTGGACTAAGTAACTAACCTCGCTACGAGAATCCCATAAAATATTATTTAATCTGGCCAAGGCCACGAGAAGGTCAGACGATTCGCAAGCCTATATGGCAAAATTATTGCAAAGGATTTGAAGAAACTTCAGAAGCGGCCAGATTAAGAAAAAATCTCTTAAAGACGCCATGCAACCTACAAGGTCAAGGGAATACATGGACTACGTCAAGTGGGGCATCATTAGGTCTTTTCCTAGATACACACTTCCCAGGAAACAATCCGGTCTAACAAAACGATTTCGCTAATAATGAAGGGTAATCCGACTTGAGAAGTCTCTTAGTTACAAACGCAAACTTTTGGTCCTTATAAATGGCCAGGACTAGACGGTATCTACCCTGCTGAACTGCAGCAATCACGGGACGTTATATTACCGTTTATCAAAATTATCATTAGAAGTTGTCTTAAGGTGGGCCACATTCCGCTAGGCTGGAGAGAGACAAAAGTCTCCTTCATACCTAAGGCAGATAGGTCCTCACACACTACCCCAAAGACTTCAGATCCATTAGTCTGACGTCTCTTTTGCTCAAGATCCTGGAGAGAATAATAGATGAATATATACGGGGCGTTGTGCCTTTGAATAGGCTCTCCTCAGCGCTACATGCCTATACTAAAGGGAAGTCTACAGAAACCGCCTTACACTCGCTCGTCGGGTTGGTGGAAAAAAGTTTATTAGGCAAAGAGTTTGCATTGGTTGCCTTCCGCAGTTAGGCCAATCTTAATATATGGAATATTTGTATGGTAGGCATCTGCTTAAAGGGCGAGTTACGCTAAAATCATGAGTAAAGACCAAAAAACAGCTTTTTTGTGCATCTCTGGCGCTTTAAGGACTATCCCAAACAAAGCACTGGAAGTGCTTGTCAATGTACCTGCACTAAATCTGGTAGGGAAACACGTGGCCGCCGCCTCGGTGCTCAACTCACAAGTATGGCGCTATGGAAAGACCGGTGGTCTGGCCACGCTTCTATTTTGCATTCCCTGAATAGTCACAAATAAGAAACATACTACTCTATACCTAGACTCACCTTCGGAAGGCTCTTCAAAACGAGTATACCGTAAAGAAGGGAGTGGAAGACACCAAGGCCATGGAGAAAGGGGGAATTAAGTTTTTATACAGATGGTTCCAAGCTAGACGATAACGTTGGCTATGGAGTATTTTCGAAGGAATTAGGACTGGAACTATCCGTTTAACTACCACACAACTGCAGCGTCTATCAGACAGAGGTTCTAGCTATAAAAAAGTAGCTTCATATATAAATACGCATGCCGTAACAAAAACGACTATAAATATGTATAATCTCGGATAACCAGGCGGCCATTAAGCCAATGAATACGGCTATACTAAGATCGAAGGTTGCACAGGAATGCCGGGCAGCACTAAATGAAATTAGCGTCATTTTCAAGGTCAGCCTTATTTGGGTTCCGGGGCATAGGGATATTGAGGGAAACTGTAGAGCTGATGAGCTAGCCACAAAAGGTACTGCTCTTACACTGCCCAGAGATAAAAGTACCATTGGAATACCTTTGGCCACGAGTAAACTAATAATAAAAAACAACATTACCCAAGAGGCCAATAGGTCATGCAAAGACTAATATACATGTGTTACAGCTAGGCTACAATGGACGCAAATAAACAAGAAAAGGACAAAGGAATTGCTTAGCCTCTCAAGAGAAGATATCTCGAAGAGCGCATTCAGAACTGACGACGCGATTTGCGTTATCGCCGGAAAGCTCCCCATGAATATAAATGCACGAGAAATGAGTAATCTTTATGACAGGTAGGGAGAAAACCCATCAAAGAAGAAAATACAGAACGGCTTCAATCTATAAAATAATGGCAATGTAGATGAGATCTATTAGTCCACGGGCGTTAGACCCATAGGCTTATAGCTGAAATTGTACCAGGAAACACGGCGACGTTGATTTTTATCTAACGCAATTCATCAGCGGGCACGGATGCCTTCCGTCGTTTCTGCACCGTTTTAAGCTGGCAGACAACCCCTACTGTCCACACTGCTCGAAGATGCAGAGCATGTTATCTTCCAATGTGGCCGTTTTCGAGACGAGCGTTAAACAATGGAGTTGCTACTTGGACACCTGTTGCAAGTGAATAATCTGATACCAGACAATCAATAACTGGAGTGTTGTTAAGACATATCAGCAAAAATTATGTAGTAACTCCGATATGCGGAATGGGCGCCTGAGACGCTAATTTTTTGACTCACGACGATAACAGATAACAAATCGGATATCGCATTCTTCCCATCTTCCTTTTGCTTAAAAAAGAGAAGCAATTGAGAGTATAGTTGACATAAAACCTCCATATGTCAAAAGGGGAGGACGCAGGAACCAATTATGGTCAATAGACACAAACGCGGCGCAGAAAGAGACATTAGAAGACTAGCCTATAGCAGGAAGCTGACTACAAATATGGTGAATCCAGACGTATATAATAGAACTGGTCCACTTCATGGACGCCGTTCTGGGTCCTCCCGGTGTAATGCAGAAAGTAGTTCCGGGAAGGGAGTCTGCCCAGAAGAGGAAAGGGGTTATTTTAATGGCCACACAACTCAATGCAGTCGACGACGGTCGCTGTAAGAGCATTTGAGACATTTTGAAGCCTACCTCAGCCACCACAAAAAAAGTATGTGGGCAGAAAATATCATGATCTATATCACATCAGGTGCCATTTCATATATAGTAAACAAGAATTGAAGAGTACATAGGTAAAGGATCAAAGTCCTACTTAACAAATGCAAAAACAACTATAATGTACAAATGCATGTATGTGCATGCATATGTATGTATATGTACATATGTACACTTGGTGCCCTAACTGTATGTACATACAGCGCACAGCATAAATCTTGATATCCTTTCATTTCTAAGTATAATTTTAAAAAATGTTGCACATTATTATTGAATCTGAAAAACTTTATTAATACAATCGTATAAAATCGTACTTAGAAATCGGGAAAACCATCAGCGGGAGTAAAGCAACAGTACAAAGGGTAATACAAAGGTTCTAAAAGGAGAAACGGATCGAAAATAAGCAGAGATCAGGCCACCGTAGGAAGTAAACTGAGATTGATGAACGCCTTATCAAGAGAACAATAAAAAAAATCCTTTCGAAAGTGCTCCGAATATGGCTACTGTATTGCAAACAAGAATGATAGAAAGAAGATTGCGCCCATCAAGAATGTGTGACGTCACATTTTTCCGAGTTGTGCAGTATTGCCAACCATTTGCTCTTCGCAATAAATTTAGTGTTTTTTTATACTGAAAATGCGAAAATTTTGAAGTTTCGTGTTTTTTTTTTTTTTTTTAATTTAAAGCTACCGAAACTTTAAGTTAAATAAAAATTGTATTTTTATACAAAAGAAGGTTAAACAAGGCCACTCCTAGAAGATTTTAGTGCTAATGAAAATTTGTGGGTTCTTATAAAATTTGATATTTTGAAAGTGTGAATTTAATTTTTTGCTCCTTTTAAGGTTATGCAAGAATATTATTTCTTCTTCCCTCAATTCTTCTTAAGAGTGAAAACGTTTTTACACATTTTGAAAAGCGTTTGAACTTACTGAATGCGAATTAAAGCCATAGAGGTGTAATCGTTTCTTCCGGTCATCAATTCTTAGTGGGGCTTAGGGCATTAAGCAAAAAAATACCAGAAAATACTAAAGAAACCACAATGATATTTTCATAAAAATAGTACCTTGTCTAGTTACATAACCTCAAATAGAGCAAAAACGTCGTTCCCTTAACAAAAGTGTTTCGTTTAACAAAAAAAAAACTAATAAATTAAATTATACATAACCGTAACACATTTATTGAAAAAAACGCACATTTTAAAAATAATTTGTCACGCATACAAAGTTCTTTAAGTAATTCAATAAAGATTTGGTGTTTATTTTCCTTAAATGGGCATTTTAGTGCGTTTTTATATCCAAAGCTAGACAACACTGCAGTAGCGAGAGAGTGATTTGACTGCCGAAAGCAGAAGAACACCTGCAATCGCGGGCAATGCCACCAGATGTTAAAAAAAAGTAAAGCTAAATAAAACTGAGTGAATTATTTAACTAATTATTAAAAAATTAATATTTTACAAATTATAAACGTTACATTTTAATTAGAACAGGCTAGAAAAGTGTCATGAAGACAGAACTAATACTCCAAACCTAAATAACAACAGCGCCATACTGGTGCTAACATCACGTAACTCGTTGTCAAATTCGCTGAGAGCAAAGTAACGGGACCACGATAGGCGCCATCTCAAGCGAAGTGAAGAATTAAATCCAAAAAATACAATTAAAATGGTCAAGCCTGGAGGTGGAGGCGTAATGGTTTGAGACTGTATGTCCGCGTCAGGTGTTGGCAATCTTGTTTTTATGAAATAATGACAAAAATACTTCAAGAAAACTTGATACAAAGCGCTGAAAAAATGGGATTGTTTGGTGGATTTTATTTCTAGCAGGACAACGATCCCAAAATATTGTGTACATAGTGAAGATGTGGCTAATATTATACATAAAGTACCTCATTTGCTGTCAACGCCGCTAAAGAGCCCAGATATGAACCCTATAAAGCATTTATGTGATCGTTTGCAAAGCTATTAAGAAATCACCACATAACTTCCAAAAATCAACTTAAAAGCTTGCTAGAAGTCGAATGGCGATAACATACATAGGTTCGCACTATGCCCAAAACCTAATCCACTCAATGCCTGACCCACTAAAATAGGTTATTCGATTACGAGGACATCCTACTAGATATTATATGTATTTTTTCTCAAATTGTTTATAAACTTTTTTTATGAGTATCAAAACTTTTGCTGTACGAATTTTCAGATTTTCTATGGTTCTCCCCTTCATATTTGAGAATGAGATAGTTTATATTTTTTATTTTCTTATATTTCACAAGAGAACAATTGGATTTATTTAATTTTTAACTAGTATGTAACCCCCGAAAATCGGGTGGGCTTTTTTCCCACGGAAAGTAAACAGCATATGTGACACTTTTATATATTAAAAGTTATGATGATAAGAAAAGTGTATATTTTTATTCATATGTAATATGTAAGAACTTATGCATATAACATTTTTAAAACTTTTTTCAGTTAAACCAGTATTTTTTTTTTAAATTACTTCATTATAAATTACATTCAACGTCAAGTTTTCGTTATTGCCCATTTGAACTCGTATATTTTCCCAGGATCTAACCCGGCTTAACGCAACATAAAGTTGGCCGTGGGCAAAGCAATCCTCCTTTAAATGAAGCCCCACCCTTGATAATGTTTGCCCCTGGGCCTTATTTATAGTTATGGCGAAGGCTATTATAATTGGAAATTGGGGACGCTTCAACGTAAAAGGAAGTGTGGTTTCGCTCGGCTGCAAATTTATACGAGGCAATAGAAATCGCCTTCCCTGAGCCTCTCCGCATAACACTTCCGCGTGCAAGCAATTCGGATGCATTTCTTTTACGATAAGTCGTGTGCCATTCACCAATGCTTCTGCTGGGCTTAAATTGCGAATCAACATTATCACTGTTCCAATTTTCAATTGAAGCTTATGCGGCTGAGTTCCACTAAAATTGAGGGCGTGTAAAAATTCCACAGGGAATCTTACCTGATCTTGTGAATCTTGTGAAACAATCGTATCAGCGCTGAGATATGTGCGCTCTTGACCAGGTAGCATATCGACTATACTCGAGTTTATGATGGCACATTGATCATTTTTTGGACATAATATGGCTAGGTCTTTTGAATTATCAATTTCTATTATTCCATTATTTGGTTGGAAAACCCAGTCAATGAGGTTTCCGTTTTTTAAAAGAATTTGATCAGGAATTTTTACTCTTGATGCATTGTCTTGCCCTTCGCCGTGTCCTATGCGCAAAAGAAAATTACAATAGTCGGGTTCTTGACTACGCATATTGATTGTGAGCTTAAATGATTTAAAAAATTTCCACAAAGAGCAACGTTTTAAACAATTACCAACTATGCCAGTTCGCGTACTTCTCGGTACCACAGGCAAAACTTGCCTAAAGTCTCCACCCAGAATAATAATTTTCCCACCAAAAGGCGTCTCATTTTGGTGAATATCGCGCAAAAGACGATCTAAACACAACAGAGCTCTGTCAGGTACCATGCTAGCTTCATCCCAAATAATAGCTTTTGCTGCCTTTAATGCCTGACCAGCTTTAGTGTTTGGTTTTACCAAAGAAACTGACGATTCAGTCAACGGTATGGGAAATTTAAAAACGCTGTGAGCAGTTCGCTCGCCTGGCAACAAAATTGAAGCTATACCTGTCCAAGCTACGGTAATCACTGTTTCTCCAATACCACGAATATAGTGAGTAAGAGTTTTATATAGAAATGTTTTTCCAGAGCCACCAGGCCCATCAATAAAAACAGCTTTAACAGATATGCCCTCATCATTTAACATTGTACATACTTCGTCAAAAATGTGTTTTTGTTCTCGATTAAGCTGATCTTTTAATGTTTGTGCGCATATCAAATCGACTTCAATGTCAGTTGTTAAAGTTATAAGGTTGTCTGCAAAAGAAACTTCCGGCAAACTAAAATGTTTTAAAGATGTATTGTGGGAAAGTAAAATTTGATTAATTTCCCGCAACGCCAATATTTCACTTTCTACTACATTATTATCTCTTACAAAATCTTCAATAAAATATTCTTTAAATGTTGTCCAAAGATCAAGGGGCGAAAGGTTCTCCAAACACGCAAATCATGGCAAAAATACGTCTTAACTGTGAGGGCATTTTGAAGGTAGAAACTTCTGTCAAAACAGCAACCCATTCCGAGTTATCCACTAATAGCTTTCGTTTGACGGCCGATTCCCAAAAAGAAGAGAGGAGCTCATTACCAACTGTCAATAAATCATTGTATGATTGGGTCCTATGGAAACTAACAGTAAACGTAATGCAAATCGTTCCCGATCCTTTGGATCGACCGTATAAATTCTGCCTATTGCGTTGGCTAAATTTTTTCTTCTCTGCCACGAACGTGAGCCTTGTTGCCAAGTGTAATGTTCAGGAATTTCTTGGTAAGTCAATGTATTAGCAAAAGTATCTATTGTATTCACCTTAAAGTACGCAGTAAGTGTAGTGCCTCGGAATTCCGTAATCGCTTCTGCTATAATAGCACTGTCTTCACGAAAGTAAATATTTTGTAAATTTGGAAGGTATACCGCAAGAGGTTTTACTGTGTGTGATTTTTCCTGCATTGGAAATTCAAAAAGTCTCCAACAGGCTTCTGGTGCGCTTACATACCTAGCATCTACAAAAGTCGTTATCTCATCAAAATTAATGCAGTTACTAACAGGTTGTTCAATGATCTGAATACTTGCACAATCATACCCTTTATAGATATATTTATGTAGGTACTTAACACTTTTGATTGAAGAACATATTTCAACATTGATGTGAGCGGCGTATTTTTTTGTTAAATATTTATTATATGGTACGATCCATCGATTATCTAATTCAATTTGGTTTTGATTGTCTCGAACTAAAACTTTGCTCCCGTCATCGCGGCGACGATACTGGGGATACCCATTGACATCTTGCAAAGTAACTTCTTGAAATAGTTTTGGATATTTTTTTGTGCATTCTCCAGATTCAGACATGCAAGGCGATGAAGGATTAAGTGGGCCACATCCACCATGCATGGGCCATGGTCCACCATGCACCATACATTTTAAAACAATTTCATGAAGTTTAGGCTGAGTTTCTTTATTCGGAATTTCAGCACAAACAGCCAAGTCTATAATAGAAGCATCAATAATGGCATCTGCAACATGAAGAGCAACCAAAATATGTGCATGCGGTAGACCTCTTTTTTGAAATTCTATTGTATTACGTATAGAAAATATTTCACCCTTCCAAATACATGCTTTTTTGAAATATCATTTAAAAGATCTTTTAGTTTTTGCTTAAAAACTCGAGCTATTAACTCAGGACGCATTTGGGGTACTTGATACTGTTCAATGTTTTGAGTTATCTCAGGCCATTTTGGATTAGAGGTAAAAGTTATGAAAAGTGACGGCTTTCCATGTTTTCTAACAATAGCCATGGCATCTTGGTAATGCATATTCATATTGCGAGGTGAGCCTGGAAAACTGGAAGGCAGAACGACAATGCGACCAGGGCGTGCATTTTCTAGTTCTGCTTGACGCATAACATAATCGTGTAAGCCAGCATATGTTTCAACTCGAAGCTGATGTTGATGATTACGCAAAAACGCCCACCTTGCACCCTCTATTCTAACGTACTGATCAACTAAATATTGTTGCCAAAGTTTACCTGAAGCATGAAGTAAGCTGAAACCTTCTCGAATTGCCATTCGATATCCAACGAATTGCAACTGTGTGACCCTGAACCTGCGACTTGTTCTGTATTCTTGCTCATGTAGTAGTGCTTCGTCGTATCCTGGCTCACCATAGGGAAATAAAAGAGGGTAAACCAAGGGATCGCATAATCTATGTAAAGTTGAAATCGTGGTGCAATACTGTGTTTCTGAGCTGTGAGAAAATACTCTTAAATCACGGCTTGCCGGTGGTTCACCATCCTCAGTTGTGAAAACGGCTGCAATTTCTGAGCAGTTAGGCAAATTATAACGCCGATTCGCATGACTACTGAAGAAAATCATGCTAACTTTGTGCGGAACTCGATTTTCCTGTCGTGCCCTCTGTTCCTCCTCGCGTTCTACTTGTGCCATAAATTTATACTGACGGGCTAAGGGATTCACGGTTGATATCATCTCGTGTAGGCATTTTATCAAGGAACTATCGCAATTTGCATTCCTTTGTAGTCGAATGTCAGTGGCTTGGTCAGTATCAAGTATATAAAGCTGTGCGTATAATGAGTTTGAATCATTATTAGCATGAAAAGGACCCACTCGATGGTAAATTGATCCATGTATCCGAAAACAATAAGGGCCACGTCCTGGTGGCTCTACAATTTTAGCTTCAAAAGATGCAAAAGCGAATGAGCTATTTATTTGTCTTATATTCTCTAAGTAATGGGACCGGAAAGAGTTCAAATTATTTTCAAAAACCCTTTCCAAAAAATCAGGTACGCGAGGTATCGGTATATGCACTTTCCCACCGTGACAGCATGTAAGGAATTGATTTCTTCCCTATACAAAATTTTTCTTTGTCAAGTTTACCAAAGTTTTTCAATAATGGAAAGTTACCTTTTCACATTTAAAATGTTTAGCATTGCAATGCAAACATATACTGGTTAAACCACCAAGCGTGCTATATTCTGCATTAAATGCTGGATCTAGAGCTTTTTTGTATGTACTTGTGCTTGCATGAATACGGACCTAAAAAACATGAAATCGTTTAAAACATATATGAAGCGGAAGCAAAGAGATGTAAGTTTTCAACAAAAACCGATTTAAGCGCACAACCACTTTGTTAAAACTCTATCTTATTTGAAGGATAGACATGTACTCTTTTCTAGTACGACACATCGCGAGCCAAATGCCAAAAAGGCGTTTACAGCAAGTAGATGGATCCATGCCAAAAGCGTGTATACAATTTTTTTTTTTTGCCATTCGTAAAATTTCTTGGATTTGCAAAAGTAAAATTTTTTTTTCACAGATCTTTACGTTTTAAAAAATTTTAAGAAGAATGGTAAAAAAAATTTTCAAAGTTCATATTCATATATGATATATACATGTACACTAGACTGGCCGTAACTTTTTTTTTGTGGAAATCCATAAATTTTCGGGTCTTAAAGCATGAGGTTAGGAGTAATGGAAAACGGTGTAATTTTTTAACTCGATCCGATTATGCCTAACCGTGCCCATTTGATCCCAAAGTATGGACGATTTCAAAAAATCACAATTTTTACAAAATTTTTTTTTGTTTCCAATTTATATAATTTAATTTAATTTAATATGTACATATATACTTAATATATATATAATTTAACTTCATTTATATAATTTATTTTAATTTAATAAAATTTTAATTAAATAATTAGATTGTCTATTTAATGAGAGATGTTTTGGTGTAAGACGGATACAATTGCCTATAGTGCTCAACAACTTGCAGTAAGTACTGTTTATCTTCCTCATTATAAGGAAGCGATCTGTTGTAGTCTGTGATCAATTTCAATGCTCTCTCTGCAGCGTCATTAACTACAGACAAATGCTGACAAATTCGTTTTCCTGCTATATAGTCTTCACTTTCTTACCATGTTGAAGGATCTGATTCCAAAAAACTTGTTTCAATTCCTAAGCGGGTAAAGAATGTTTTAGTTCTTGATGAAATAAAATCATTTATATTCTTGCTGCCGTAAAGCGTTATTTCTGGCATTGTTGCAACAACTCTCTTTGGAACAGCATCTTCCTTTTGGTTATCGCTAGTAATTGCTTCCACCATTTTTCGCTTAAAATGTGTAGGAATTTGATCATCAAAAAATGAAAGGCCAACCGCCTCTTCCGACAAATACCATAAATGATTTTTAATTTTATGTAGCAAGGCATTGGATACATTCTTATCGAAATATACAATCACATCTTGAATGAGCTTAAGGTCATTTTGTGGAGCAGCTATTGGATTCACACAACGAAAAAAATATGGAACGTAGATGCAGGTTAAAAAATACAAACGCTTCTTAGACTCTTTATCTCTGAAGTCGTTAATACGAATTGCTCGCGGAACAGAAACATTTTGTAGCAATATAGGCACTTCGACATAAACCTTGCGTGTGATGTTGCACCAGGTGACCGTACTTGGGAAAAATTTGGTACGTCTTCCCCAACAAAGAGCAACGACAGGGAGCTTCCGGTGCTGATGATTTGCCAAAATTTAGTTCGAACACTGTTTTGACTAGCAACTCACTAACATGGTGACGACAGGGAAAGAAAAGTAGATTTCGGCCCAACCTTTTTTCAAGCAAGAACGCTGCTCCATTATTAACTCGCGTATTAGCAGCTGTTGTATCAAATGATACAATTTGCACAAAAAATTATGTATTTCTGCAGCTATTGCATCTCCCGTTGAACTTTCAATTTTTGGTATCCCCAGCAGTTTTTCCATATTTTCTCCTGTGACAACGAGAGACAATCTATCTTTCTTTTCTGTGCCTTGGATTTCTACAAGCAGCTTGCCATCCCAGTGAAGGACAAAAATGTCGGGAATCTACAAACAAGTAAAAAGAAAGGTCAAGAATCCAAAATCTTATAAACATATTCAGTAAAACCATTACATTGAATCCATTAATAATCTCTTGAGCTTGTCTGCAATGTCAAATATGAAGTTTTCAATTTTATCCTTAAACTCTGCTTCATTTTTACGACACTTCTCGTTAGGAATCTTGGAATGTTTTTGTAAATTTCTGAATTCCTAGTAAAGATTTTTAAGTTTTTTAATACAATTTTTTTCTTGCGCCGTGGGAATTTTAGCTTTTTTCCAAAATTCAATCGTGGCACCAATCGTGTATTTCATACTGCTTTCCAAAGTCAAGTTTTCGTGCCTCATTTTGTAATTCAATAATTGGAACACCTGTTTCATTGATGGCAACTTGGCCCCCAAAATAACACTTTCACATTCACCCACAAGAAATATTTTTTGCTCAGAAGGTAATCTTTTTTTCGGAATGCCTGAAAATGATTTTGAACTCATTTTTTCACTAACTAATTACTTTTGTACTATTAAACGCATAAGACAACTGAAACTGAATAAAAATGCAATGCCATAGCCTACCAATTCAAATATCGAGAAAAAAATTCACACTGAATAAGAATGCAATGTTAAAGCCTACTAATTCAAATGTCGAGTAAAAATTCAAAACTTTTAGCGTATTCAGCGAACATAACAATTGATGAATTGTTTAGTGATCACCAAAGTGTTGATTATGAAACAAATTTTTATTTTTATTATTATAGTGAAGTGTGAAAAATTATTTAAAAAGTACCTTTGCATAAAATTTAAAAATAATTATTTCATTTAGCAGCTGACTCAACACACCGTTCATAAAACACAATTTCTACTAGTCAACTGACGGTGAAATATTTTCCACGTATCACTAATCAGTTATGTGTGCTGAAAGCGCCTTTTGTCAGGTGGCTTTCGCGATATAAATTGGGCCATACCGCAATAAAGTAAACAAGATCATTAATTAAAATCGCATCACATCAATAAATATAAGATTCGAACAAAAAAATTGGAAACGAAAAAAAATTAGTAAAAATTGTGATTTTTTCAAATTTTCCATACTTTGGGATCAAATGGGCACGGTTAGACATCATCGGATCGGGCTAAGAAAATATACCGTTCTTTATTGCATCTAACCTCATGTTTTACGACCCGAAAACTTTTGGGTTTTCAATTTTTATTTTTCTCCATACAAGCTGCGGCCAGTCACACATAGAATACAATACAAAGAAAAAAACACTTAAAAATGTATATCTGCGTCAAAAAGTTCGTTAATTTGATGGGTAATAGTGTTCTTTTAAATGGCGTTGGGCATCGTCTATTACTATAAAATTTGTCTGAGAATAGCCCAAATACAGTTTACAAAAAGGATCAAGCGGACACAAAATTTTTAAATACATACATACGTTTATATATTGTAGTTCAATTGTACCATATATGAACGAAAACAAAAGTGGATGCTTCTACCAATCATATCCAATACGTGACGTTTCAAACATTTATCACTTACTTACCTGCTCTATTCCTCCACTTAAAGTAGGAACTCTTCTACGAACTCTTCTTGGTCGTCCTCTAGGCATATTTTAAAATTAAATATGTATGTATGTACTTTTTTCTCAAAATAAATTCTATTTTGCGTCTGCCCAAAACTCTTACTAATTTGCACTGTTACCGTTGTTTTAAGTGAACTGACAAATTTCAAGTAAATTGTCAATTCATACCACATCATGGCAATACCATCACAACAAAATTTTGAAAAAAATTCGCAGCAACCGTTGGGACTATGTTCATGAATACATATGTATTTATTAGTAAGGATAACAAAACAAAACAATTATTGAGAATCTAAATGTATACAATGCTGTGCTCATTAGAAAGGGAGCTAAACAAAGCAAACGTACTCATATACATACACATATATGCGTATATTTGTGTGTCAACCCGCTTTGCATAGACATCGCTGTTATCAATATGAAAATTTTGATAACTTTACACGCAAATATTTCATGAACAAATTAACCAATTTTAATTTTTATAATTTTCCGGAAATATGCTCATCAAAACCTTTCTTTTGATATATATTTCATATCTGTACGTGTTGTAGTTTAGTCAGAATAAGCGCCATGTTTTAAAATACTATAGATACTATAGAAGAAGATAGAAGATAGAAGAAGAAGATTATTGCGATCACAACAAAATTCTGAAAAAAATTCGCAGCACCCGTTGGGACTATGTTCATGAATACATATGTATTTATTAGTAAGGATAACAAAACAAAACAATTATTGAGAATCCAAATGTATACAATGCTGTGCTCATTAGAAAGGGAGCTAAACAAAGCAAACGTACTCATATACATATACATATGCGTATATTTGTGTGTCAACCCGCTTTGCATAGACATCGCTGTTATCAATATGAAAATTTTGATAACTTTACACGCAAATATTTCATGAACAAATTAACCAATTGTAATTTTTATAATTTTCCGGATATATGCTCATCAAAACCTTTCTTTTCATATATATTTCATATCTGTACATATTGTAGTTTAGCCAGAATAAGCGCCATGTTTTAAAATAATACTACAGATAAAATATTAAAGTACTCAAAAACGTTCGTGATAGTTTTTATAAAACATCTTCGAAGTGGTAGGGTATCAAGACTTCTGCTGCACACTGTATATTCTTGTATTCTAAACTTCCTACAAAACTATGCCTATTAGTACACATAACATACTACTGTGGGCAAAAAGTGAGGTGAATTTGGTTGTAAAATGAAAAATCTTTATTTATTCTTGTAAATCAATTTCATCCCCTTCAAAATAATCCCCTCTCGATGAAATACAGTTATGCAACGATTTTTCCAATCCCCGAAACATGCCAAATAGTCCATTTCCGGTATAGCCATCAGCACCTTCTTCGATTCAGCTTTTATCTCCTTAATCGAATCGAAACGCGTTCCCCGGAGTGGTCTCTTGAGTTTTGGGAATAGCCAGAAGTTACACGGAGCCAAATCAGGCGAATATAGTGGTCACGTAGAACGAGTGCAGTGTGAGACGGTGCATTATCGTGATGCAAAAACCAAGAGTTGTTGGCCCATAATTCTGGTCTTTTTAGACGAATTGCTTCACGTAAACGACGTATAACGCTCAAATAATATTCCTTATAAACAGTTTGGCCAGGTGGAAGGAATTCATAGTGCACCACACCACGAAAATCGAAAAAAACTGTCATCATGACCTTTATTTTTGAACGACTTTGACGTGCTCTTTTCGGTCCGGCCTCGCCTTTAGTACGATATTCGCTTGATCGGTCAGTTGTTTCAGGGTCGTTAGCATAAATCCAAGTCTCATCTCCCGTAATGATGCATTTGAGCTTGTCCTGATAGTCTGAAAGCATTGTTTCACACACATCAACGCGACGAATTTTTTTCAAGAAATTGAGAATTTTCGGTACCAAACGAGATTTAACTTTTCGTAGGCCCAAATGGTCTTTCAAAATGGTTTTCACAGATCCTTCTGATATTCCGATCATATCAGTAAGGTCTTTAACAGTCAACCGACGATTTTTGAGCACTAACTCCTTCACTTTATTGACGTGTTGGTAATCTGTTGAGGTCGATGGTCGTCCGGAGCGCTCCAAGTCATCAACACGTTCTTGACCCTCTTTGAAGTCTTTGTACCACTTATAAACATTTTTCTGCGACATGGTCGAATCACCAAACGCCTTTTGCAACATGCTAAACGTTTCCGCAGCCGAAATTTCATTCCGCAAACAAAAGTTGATGGCACTTCTCTGCTCAATCAAATCAGACATTGTAAAAATCGAAAAATGCACTCCTGGTCGTTTGGTAAACACAAGCGTAAATATATTACTGATAATGACATTCACATGAAAGTTGCCCCAGGTGTTATTAAGAGTGCTGCCAACTCATGAAAAAAGTAACTAGAGCGAAATTTTAATCCCGCGAAGTTTGACAAATAAATTCACCTTACTTTTGCCCACAGTGAGTCAAAAAAAGTATTGTAACACTCGAAATATCAAACTTCTCATTGCTAAATGTATTTATTTATTACGTACATGAACAAAAAAATTAGTATTGACATAGGTTTACAAGCTCCACCTTGGAAGGTAAAATAAGGCACAAATTAACAGCAAAAAAGTATTGGCGCATTGCATACGGTCGCAATCACTTTTGAACGCGATTTAGACGGGCATAGACCAAAATGGGTCGTGGTGCTTAAATTTCCCTAGAACTACGTCAATTAATGATAAAACTGTATTTTGGCAAAAAAATCATCCAATTGGCCAACTTGTCGATAAACCATGGTTCAGCGTTCGAAACATCGTTATACATTATTGCAATACTGGCAAAATCGCTCCGGCAGGCAGATCTGGCCGCCCAAAACAATTAACCGAACGACAGGAGCGAATTGTGGTGTCCACTGTAGCAAAAAGCCGAAGTGTTCGGAATATCCTATACGGTGGAGGAAATGTGATGGCTTAGGGGTGTTTCGCGGCATCTGGGGTCGGAAAGCTTGTTTGTTCATTAACAGTAATAGAAACCCCGCCAGTGTAGGGCATATCACCGGTCACCTTCGTCTAACTCATCTAAAGGTAGGCCCAGGAAACATCCTGTTTCGACGGGTTGGGTCTAGAGGGAGAGGGGTGTTAGATGAGTCGGTTTTAGAGGGCATGTTAAAAGGTGGTTAGTGTCGTGCAGTGTGCCTTCACATGCCGGAAACATGTTTGGTATGTCGGGGTCGATTCTGGATAAGTAGGAGTTTAACCTGCTAAAATATCCAGAACGTAATTGTGCCAGTGTTACACGTGACTCACGAGGAAGCTGGAGCTCTTCATCTGCTATTGGTGGCGGTTGGCCTCCGATTACGGGATTCACAGGACGGAAGCTTTCGAAAGTGATGACGATCACCCGATGAATGTAGTTTATTGACCGTCTAAACACTGTCAGGTCCAGTAGGTTACGGTCAGTTTCGTCCTGGATTTCGTCGGCGTAGTTTAAGAGGTGTCTCCTGACGGGCCTGGGAGGCGGCTCAGGCTCAAGCAGGTGTCTGCAGGGGTGAAACCTGCAGTAACATCCTAGCAGCAACTGCTTGCTGAGCAGTTTGTTATGCTCCGTTACTGGGAGCATTTGTGCCTCGTTGTGAAGGTGTTGAACAGGGGACATCAGGAGGCAATCGGTCGCTGTCCGAATGACAGTATTTTGGCATGTCTGTAGCTTTATCCACTGCGTGCTACTAGTTTCAGGCGACCAGACAGGCGCAGTATAGTTCAGAACCGGCCGACCAATTGCCTTAAATGTCGATAGCAGCAGTTCTTTGTCTTTGCCCCAAGTGCTGCCGGCAAGCGATTTGAGGACCTTGTTGCGATTTTGGACTTTAGTGGCAATTGCGGTTGTGTGCGCTGAGAAGGAGAGCAAACTGTCAAAGGTTACACCAAAAATTTTGGGATTGTTTACCGTCAGAATTGGTGTGTCGTCGACTTTTACCTTAAGAAACAGCTTGACCTCCTTTGTCCAGGTGGTAAAGAGAGTCGCTGTGGACTTAGTTCGGGAAAGTTGGAAAGTCGTCAGCGTATGAGACCAGGGATACTCAAGCTGGTGGTTGGGGGAGCTGCGAGATGTAGAAGTTGAACAGCAAGGGAGAAAGGACCCCACCACGCGGTACACCTTGCTTTATCTTCCTCTGCTTTGATGTTTGATCTCGAAAAATCACTGACGAATGACGACCGCTCAGGTAGTTTGTGGATCACCTCTTCAGCCCTGGCGGGAGTGTGGACTGTTAAACATCGTCTAGTAGCGTGGCAATTTCAACAAGATAATGACGCAAAACATTTATCTTATCTTGTGCAGCAGTGGTTGGTATACCGATGCAAACACCTTAAAACACCCCCCAATCGTCGGACTTAAATCCCATTAAGCATGTGTGGCATCTTCTGAAACGAAAGATATCATCTCACCACATAACGACAAAGGATTCTCTAAAAGAGGCAATAATTACTGAATGGAATAAAATAAGACTTTCCGAAATTTCAAATCTGATAAATAGTATGAACAGTGGAGCAAGCTTATTACGCTACCTGTACCAATACTTTCTTACCTCTCAAGCTTGTAAACCTAAGTCGAAATTTTTTTTTTGTTCAGATATGTAATAAATAAATAGATTTAGAAAATACGGTTTTCTTTTTTTTATACTTTTATTAGAAGAAAAGTTATAGCATTGAGAACTTTGATTTTTCGTGTGTGCCAATACATTTCCGACTTACTGTGCCAATGAATGTACATATAACTGCACCCACATACTTTGTCAGACAGCTCGTCAAAAAGTGCTAAATTCAGAATGAAACGAAAAAAAAAAGAATTTCAGCCGAAAGTGAGAAAAGCACTTATAACCACTGTATCAGTAGATCGCGCACTAAAATTAAGCGACTCTCCTCCTACAGTTGAGCCTTTCCGCTTTTTGTACTAGAAACTTTATTTTTTGAGCGAGATAAACAAAGTGAAAATAAAGAGAGAAGTAACAAAATAAAAAATTTAAACAGCTAGTTGATAGCAGAGAACGTTAAAGTATAGAGAAGTCTCACGAGCTACGAATAGGGTGAATTGTCAAAAATGAAGTCTGACCCAGAAGACTTTTTCACCTCGCTCAACTCGACAGCGGGGAACTTCTTAACAGAGCTGATTACAGTGAATTATGTACAAGTACATTGGTTTTTGGTTTCTGTATGAAATCAAATTGACGAATGCCGACGGCATTTTGCGAGGGATTTGCTTGTGCATTTCTATGTTCCCTTGATAAACGAAAATTTATTCAATTCATATTTTCACACAAATACAATGCAAATAAGATTTGAGATTGTGCGCCAACATTTAAAATCAAAGTAACTTTATGTTTGGTGATTTAATTTAAAAAGAAGAATTGAAACAAAATACATTATAAAACGACCTCACATTACTAATTACTAATTACTAATTACATTACTAATTTTTCGACTCGAAATTAATTTTAGACAAGAATTCAAAGAACATATTGGTATATTGATGAATATATGTATAGGTATGTAGATCAATATATATATATACATACATGTATTATGTTAGTTATGTTTGTGCAAAAGTTCAATTGCGTCTTCAATTCGTATGGTGTTACATATGTGTGTATGCGCACTCGCACTGCAGCAACAATGACCTCTATCTCACGACGCATCGCCTTATCATAATGATCAAATTCCTGCCTAACATATGCTAAATCAATTTCTTCTGCATATGCATCGACGTATTTGCATGTGCGTATATGCACACTTGATGCCCTAGCTATGTAGTACGTTCAAATCAAATCAAAAAATTTTTTATAGAAAACGCTTCATTATCAGGCACACAGGAAGATGCCATATACAAATATAAATATGTGAATTTTTTATACATATGCTATACTATGGCAACTAAATAGAACCATGACCTAGCCTATGTATGTACATATTTGTGTTCTGAACTTCAAGCAAAACAATGCTTATTAATATACACATATGCATGTACAGTGGCTCAATAAAGAACTCGGACAAACCTTAGTTAAAACTTTGTATAAAAGACACTGCTAAAATAAAGGCAATTTGAAACAATATTTTTCGATTTCTAAATGCTTTATTTATATAATTTAAGAAATAACAAAAACATAAGATAAGTCGTGTACACTTCTTTTACAATAACAAAAAACTTTCAAAATGAGGAGAAATCACGCCAAAAAAGAACTCGGACATGGAAATTAATTTTACTTTAAAAGCCAATAAAAATAAAAAATAATATTTTGTGGGAAACCCTTTGGATTTAATAACAGCATTTAGTCGTTTCGGCATTGACTCCACCAAATTTCTGCAAACGGAAGGATCAATTTTAGGCCATTCGTCCTTAAGAGCAGCTTCGAGGTCCTTTTTGTTTGAAATTTTGTGATTTTTGAGTTTATTCTCCAAATGCGCCCATAAATGCTCAATGACGTTTATATCAGGGGACTGTGGTGGAGTTTCGAGCACTTTCGGGCAGTTATACATCAACCACAAGCGAATATCAAGCGCCTTATGCTTGTGGTCATTGTCTTGGTAAAAATAAAATTGTTCCTTTATACCCAATTTTTCAGCACTTTGAATTGAATTTTTTTTAAAATTGAAAGATATTGCTTGTGATCCATTATGCCATCAACAAAAAAAATATTTCCGGGTCCGGAGGCGGACATACATCCCCAAACCATCACTGAACCGTCACCGTGTTTAACAGTGGCACGCAGGTTTTTCTCTTTCAGCTCCTCATTTGGCTCCATACATACGACTGCCCATCTGATCTGAATATGTTGTATTTGCTTTCGTCGCAAAATATCACATCTTTCCAGAGTTCAATGTCCTTATTTTTATAGGTTTTTGCAAAATTAATTCGTTTGTTTTTATTTTCCTTACTAATGTAGAGTTTTTTTCTTGCGACTCTGCCATTGAGGTAGTTTTTTCTTAGAACTAATCGCAAAGTTTCTGCATTGCAGTCAATTTCAAGATGTTCTTTAACTTGTGTTGTAAGTTTTGGAGCACTTAAATGAGGATTTGCTCTGACTTGGTTTACTATCCACCGCTCGTTAGCGTCCGTAAAAAGCTTTGGCCGTCCTGATTTCACTTCGTTTTCTACAGATTTTGTTTCTTTAAAGCGTTTTATGGTGTCACATACAGTTGTTCGCGGTCGATTTACAAGTTTGCCGATTTCACGTATGGTTTTTCCATTTTTATGCTGCTCAATAATTATTTTTCGCACTTCCTCCGAAGTTTGACCACGTTGTCGACTCATTTTACAAAAAATAAAACAGAAAATGCGTACTTGACAAAATCTTATTGACACAATTTACTTCCAAAACTGTCGATCGTTCCTCAATTAACTATATATAATTTAAAAAATGGGATTCCCCATTTAAACTGTCAGAAATTACGAAGTGATGCCAGATGTCCGAGTTCTTTTTTGGCGAGAATTCTTCTCATTTTGAAAGTTTTTTGTTATTGTAAAAGAAGTGTACACGACTTATCTTATGTTTTTGTTATTTCTTAAATTATATAAATAAAGCATTTAGAAATCGAAATATATTGTTTCAAATTTCCTTTATTTTAGCAGTGTTTTTTATACAAAGTTTTAACTAAGGTTTGTCCGAGTTCTTTATTGAGCCACTGTACATACAACCGCACACGCAGGGCACTCACTTTATTCCTCTAAATACGTATGTCGTTCAAAGCTAAAATTCTATGCCTAGCGACTACAAGAACAAAATGCATTCATAGGGGCAGGCGTAGCGGCCATCCTTCTAGTTGCCATGGTGCTGAACAGCCTAAAATAGTCGCGGCGGCGCTGAACAGTTTCAACAAAAACTTATCATCAAAAAATTCATTGATAAATTCGAGCTCATATTTCTACGAGCAAAGTACTTTCATTCATAAAACGAACCGCCCATATTTCAATTTTTTCGACCATTCGAAAATATTGGAATATTTCGCGTAGAATTATTTGCCATACATACATATGTATGCAAATATGTCTTTTTAAATGCTCGACAACTGCAGCTGCTGTGCGTCAAGCGCGCGCATGAGTAAGTTGCAGAAAATTACATAAGTAGCTTATAAAAAGTTTTGTGTCGGACATTTCAATACTAAAGCAAACATTTCGAAACAATTACACTGTGTGACAAAAAAAAAAAATTAAATATACTTTTATGGAGACCTAGCACAACTTATGGCTATAGAAAAACTAAACAAAATGGTATAGGAGAAATTTCCAATACACCCCCCAAAATCTCATTTTATGGCCATAAAACCGTTTTTCAGTAGGTTGATGTGAAGAATCACTCCTAACTTCGCCAATTTCCATCCGATTTCGAATTTGTTTTTTTAGTTCAAAAGAACAAGAACAAGTCTTTTTGACAGTGTGTTGACAATTTTTCTGAAATGACAACTGACGAGACTGTAGACGGAAGTATTTGGATTTTTTTATTTTTTCTCTATTTTTTCAACTTTGACATAATTTTTACGATATTATCCGATATTGAGGATTTTTTTCAGTACACTACTGTTATAGTAAATTTAATTTTGCGTCGAATGAGCTATATTTGATTGTAATTGAATTAAAATTAATAGAGTTGTGTGAGTTTTAAGATTTTTTTTATTTTTTTATTAATTTGGTATGTAGGCATCGAAGCATGAAAATGATAACAAGTGTCATTATAAACACATAATATTTATTGGAGTATTGTACAGTGCAGCACTGTACGGTATGGTACGGTGCAGTACACAACGGAACTGGTTCCAAACTTAAAAATGCATTGGAAACGGCCCTTTGGAGTTTAGTATGGTACGGTACATTTGTCATTCTTTTCATCAGTTTTGAATACTTCTCGGTAAGAAATTCGATCATCATCATTCATCTGAAGTCGTCATCAACTAAATTCCGTTGTTTAAATCGAGAATCGAGCGTTTCAGATTGTCTTCCCGATAGAAGTAAATCACGAGAAAGATCCTGAAAATCTGAATTTGATACAATGTGTCGTTCTGAAGACTTAGACCCAGACGGCAAGTATTCTTCATCACCAGGTTTATTGTTATCAGTTTGATCATCATCAGCAATGAATTGAACTTCCTTCAGTTCCTGCAGTTGAGTCAATCATATCGTCCAAAACTACGGGGTTCTTAACAGTTGCAACATCAGCATACTTTATGTGCTTTCGAGCTTTATAATGATGACCGTTTACGTCCGTTTTATAAAAATAACAATCATCTGGATTATGATAAGGCTGATGATGCCACATCATCGGAAAATTTTGAGAAATTCGACTTTTCTGGCAACGTTTTGATTTATATCTCTTGAATTTCAATGAAACAAACAATAAAACTTTGACGTTTTAATAAGGTTAAATTATAATAACAAACTTCTTTTGTTAATCAATGTACAGTGTGAACTTTGGTACACTTGGGAGCTTTTTCATATTTCCATTGAAAAAAAAAGTGCTATAATATGTCAGATATTTTCGTAAGTTCTAATCAGTTCTGTTGTATGCAGTACAGTGTACTGTTATGTATACATATACACTCCAATAAATATTACGTATCTATAATAACGCATCAAAACACGTCTTTATTCCCATTTAGCGTAAGTTATATCTACATACCAAATTAGAAAAAAAAATAAAATAAAATCTTAAAACTCACACAACTCTATTAATTTTAATTCAATTACAGTCAAATATAGCTCATTCGACGCAAAATTAAATTTACTATAACAGTAGTGTACTAAAAAAAATCCTCAATAACGGATAATATCGTAAAAATTATGTCAAAGTTGAAAAAATAGAGAAAAAATAAAAAAATTCCAAATATTTCCGTCTACAGTCTCGTCAGTTGTCATTTCAGAAAAATTGTCAACACACTGTCAAAAAGGCTTGTTTTTGTTCTTTCGAACTAAAAAAACAAACTCGAAATCGGATGGAAATTGGCGAAGTTAAACCCGTTTTTCACATCAACTTACTGAAAAACGGTTTTATGGGCATAAAGCGAGATTTTGGGGGTGTATTGGAAATTTCTCCTATACCATTTTTCTTAGTTTTACTCTACCTACAAGTTGTACTAGGTCTCCATAAAAGTATAGAATCACTGTCGCACAGTGTTATTTCATGTTAACTGATAGTAGGTAAATAATTAACTAGTATATTACTTTACGTATGTAGTTCTTCAATTGATAAAAAGTGCGCAAAACATATGCATATATCTGCAACGTTAGAAACTTACTCTCAAATCAGAGCATTTGAAGGTTTCTGTACATATTTGAAGGTTACTGTGCATACAATGCTGTGCTCGTAGATGACTAGATGCGAAACTCTTTTCTCGTGAGAGCGCTGAAAAATGTGAATTTTTTATACCATTCGCCAGTAATGCAACCGGAAAAAACATTCAATGGGTATTTTATAAACAAAATTTGGGAATTTTTAGTTTGCAAACCGCCCCATATGCAGAAGTCCACGCAAGTGGGGAAAGTTACTGATCGCCATTCACTTGGGGAGTGGCCAAGACGATTCTTCTGCATATGGTTCAAGCAGCTCGGAGCTTCCGGGATTAGCCCACGTATACTCTGGGTAGCTTCCGAACACCCGTTCTGAAGTGAGCTAACGCGAGAGGGCGAGGCATTCTAGGTGGTTGTGCTCTGGGTTTGAGACCCGCCACTTAAAAATCCCCCTAATGAAAAGATTAAAAAAGCCTCGGATGAGAACTACTTATACTGGTCCCAACCTTTGCAAATGAGCTAAAGCTAACGATTTGAGGGCACTCACCTGGAATGTTCCCTAATGGGCAAGGTACCTCTGCCCGGCTGGTTGATGTCTCGTGATGCCGTTCAATAGATGCGGTGGACGGGACAAGACAAGAAAAGCGTTGGTCTTGCGGCGTCTACTACAGATGCCATGTAAAGGAGCGCAAATTCAGTGTCGGATTTGTTGTGGTTGAGGGACTTCGTCGCCAAGTACTGTCGTTCACTCCGGAGGGCGACCGCCTCGCAATAATTCGCATCACAGCCCGTTGTTTTAACATCTCGCTAATTTGCGCCCACGCCATGATGGAAAAAAGGACGATGGGACCAAAGATTCCTTCTATGAGTGCCTCGAGCGTTTCTATGGGCGCTGCTCCACCACGACATAAAACTCGTGCTTGGCGACATCAACGCCAGGGTGGGCAAGGAGTGAACTTTTGGTTCCACAGTCGGAAAATTCAGCCTGCACATCGAAACATCTGGTAACGGACAGAGGCTGATCGACTTCACCAGGGCCCGAAACATGGTAGTCTGCAGCACCAGATTTCAGCATGAAGAGATACACCAAGTTACCTGGCTGTCTCCAAATCGAAAAACCCGAAACCATATCGATCATGTTTTTATAGATGGACGACACACTTCTAGTATTTTAGATGTACGTACGATCCGAGGACCCAACATCATCTCGGATCATTACCTTGTTGCAGCTAAGCTGCGGACACTTTTCTGTGCGGCAAAAAAACTTACATCTACCTGCGCAAAGAATGATCAATATCGAAAAGCTGTAATCACAACAGACAGCCAGAAGGCTCGCCACTCGACTCTCACTCCTGCTCTCAGAGAGTACTGTCTAACAAACCGGCATGCACGAACAATGAAGCAACATTTCTTGTACTCTACGTACCGCCGCCGAGGTAGAAATCGGATTCCGGCGAGCCCGAAAAAACAGTTGGTACGGCGAGGAATGTCATGCTGCCGCAGAAAGAAAGAATGCCGCCTATAGAGCCACGCTGCGATCGGGCGCAACGCGAGCCATGTAGAATCGCTACCGGGAACTAAGAGAGGAAGAGAGACATATTATCCAAAAGAAAAAGTGAGAGGCCGAAACACGTGAGTGCGAGGAGCTTGAGATGTTGGCCAATAGGAACAACGCCCGAGAATTTTACCAGAAAGTAAAAACAAGACGTTGATCTGGTGGCTGACATCTAGAGCGTACTTAAATTATGGAGGGAAGACTTTTCGACCTTGTTAAATAGTGGAAGCTGAGCATAATACTGAGAATGTAAAGATTCCGTTACCCCAATCGTTGGCAACGGGACTGTCGTTCCGCTACCCGACCATGACGAGGTGAGAATAGCGATAACGCGTCTAAAGAACAACAAAGCCGCGGGCGCCGACGGACTGTCGGCTGATCTATTCAAACATGGCTGCGAGGAGCTGGTAAGGTGCATGCATCAGCTTCTATGCAAATATGGTCGGATGAAAGCATGCATGCCGATTGGAATTTAAGTGTGCTCTGCCAAATCCATAAGAAGGGTGATCCTCCTATCTGTGCCAATTATTGCGGGGCCATCGACCAAATATTCACAATTCGCCAAATCTTGGAAAAACCCCATGAAAGGAAAATCGACACACACCATCTTTTCGCCAATTTCAAAGCTGCATTCTACAGTACGAAAAGGAGTTACCTAATATATATGCCGCGATGTCTGAATTTGATATCACCGCAAAACTAATACGGCTATGCATTTTGCATCTTTGCTCAATACGAGAATTGGGAAGGACCTCTTCAAGCCATTTGATACCAAACGAGGTTTCAAAAAGGGTAACTCGCTAACTTAATCGCTCAGGCACAATTTTTTATACGTGCTACAATTGTTGGCGTATGCCGATGATATTGACATCATCACACTAGTTAAAGAGACATAGCGAATGGGTCTGGTGGTGAACAAGGACAAAACGAAGTACCTCCTGCCTTCACAAACAACAAACAGTCGGCGCACTCGCGTATCGGTACCCACGGCACTGTTTACAGTTATAATTTCGAGGTTGTAAAAGGCTTCGCATATTTAGGAACCTGTATTAACACCTATAATAATAACAGCCTGGAAACCCAACGTTGAATCTCTCTTACCAACAAGTACTACTTTGGACTAATAAGGCAACTGAGCAGTAAAGTCCTCTTTCGACGAACAAAACTAGCACTCTATAAGGCTATCATCATGACCGTCCTAAGGTATGGTGCAGAAACGTAGGTGATGACAACATCCGATGAAGCGACTCTTGGAGTGAAGAAGAAGAAAATTTGTGGGGGGTGGGACAAGTACAAGCACTCATTCAGGAGACCATTGTACAACACCCGGATACATTTCAGTAGAGAGAATAGAGATAGGAGAGATAAAATATGGGTGGTAAGACGGATAAACTAGTTTGAGGTCACTCTTCCACAAATGTCTTGGACTCATTGGTGAATCTTAAGAGATCCGGAAGAGGAAGAGTATGAACTTTATCCATACTCAGTATATCGCAACCCAGTATCCTATGTCTGATTCTGGAAAATGCAGGACAGCTACAGAGAAAATGCTCTGTAGAGTCGTCATTATCAAGACCGGATAGGCATATTGGGCTGTCTACGGCTCCATTGTAGCCATATGCTGACCACAGATGGGCCCAACGTTTATAGCCACCAGTACTCTCAGGTCCTTTCTGCTGAGTTTTAGGGGAAAGGTCGCTATTTTCCTGGTTGCTTCTTTCACAAAGCTCTTGGTTACCCTGCACGAGTTCAACTCAGACCAACCTCCTCTACGGGTAGACCTCATGAAGTCGTCAATCCATAGTTGAATCGAAGCGGGCACCCAAATAAGACTAATTTTGTTGTGGTTTGTAACATTGTTCAATTTTGTCTTACATTCACCGACTAACTTCGAAGAGCAGCGTGGGTTAGCAAGGGCTTTGAGTGCAGCTTGACTTTCACTACAAATTCCAATACTGCTACTCCACCACTTTTCCTCAATTAGCAAGTACGCCATATTCAAGATGGCATAGACTTCCGTAAGGAATACTGTGGTATCTGTCCTGTGGCATAGGAGTACTTAGTGTCTTCGTCTAAGTACCATCTAGATCCGCTAGCATCACTGGTTTTGGATCCATCGGTGTAGAAAGTGTGCTGAAATCCCGTTAATAAGTTCTCTGGACTTAACCATTGATGTCTGCTTGGGATCAAAACATCATACTTCCTACCGAAGCTAACGACAGGAACCCGATTGTCCACTGGCATCGAGAACAGTGCGCACCACTCCAACAATTGGTGGTATATCTGACAGTGGCCAGTGCTTTTTCATTTCCCCAGACTCCGTTTAACTTGACCCTCTACGTGGCTTTCATCCCTTCCTTTCCAATTTGAAGATCTAGAGGTTGCAAGTTCGGAATGCCATTAAGGGCACCACCAGATGTCGTTCTCATAGCACCTGTGATACCCAAGCACGGTAGCTTGTTTAGAGGTATTACTCTGGAATTAACCGTTGTGGCTCTCCACCATACTACAGAGGCGTATGTAATAATGGGTCTAATTGGGATGATGTACAGCCAGTGTACTATCGCCGGTCTAAGACACCATGTCTTGCCAAAGGCTCTCTTACATTGCCAGAAGACTTTTAGTGCTCGAGAGATCTTCTGCTCGATGTGCTTCTTCCAGGTAAGCTTACTATCTAGGATTACTCCTAAGTATTTAACCTCAGAAGACAGTTGCAGTGCTACCCCTTTCAATGTGGGTAGTAACAGGCCTTCCATATTGCGTTTCATAGTGAAAAGCACTAAGGTATTTTTGTAGGATTCACCGAAAAACCGTGCAATTCGCACCAATACTCAATCTTTTTAGAGCTACCTGCATTTTATTGCATATAACTTCAAGCAATCGACTTGAAATTAATACGCACACATGGTCTGCGTAGGCTTGGATGCGTCCAATTTCTTGCAGACCAAGAGAATCCACGACAAGGCACCAAAGTAGGGGAAAGAGTACACCGCCTTGTGGGCAACCCTTCTTAACCTCAACCCTGATTCCTTCATCGCTTTCCTTATCTATGGTAATCAATTTTTTGGATAACATAGAGGGAATTCATCTCACAATGATTTCTTCTACTCCATAACTTCTGATAGAAGAGCACATAGAGCCAAAAGTAGCATCGTCAAAAGCTCCTTCAATGTCCACAAACATACCAACAGTGTACTCTCTTGTTTCCAGCCCCTTTTGGATTATGCTGACGCACTCGTGCAGAGCCGATCCGCAAGATTTCCCATTTTGATAAGAATGCCGTCTGACATTGAGAGTGTTTCGACTTAGAATCCTCGCCCTAATGTGTTTCTCCACCAAACGTTCCAGACTTTTAAGCATAAACCATGCCAGGCTAATTGGTCTGAAACTTTTTGGTAAAGCGTAGTTGTCCTTGCCTGGCCTTGGGACAAAGACCACTTTCACCATACGTCACCAATGTTGAACATAAGCGGGTGCAAGCCATGCCGTAAAGATTCTTTTCAGAACCTTCATTAGATGTTCTCCGCCACGCTTCAGCATGATTGGGTAAGTCCCATCGCGTCCTGGGGACTTAAAATTTCCGAATGACGAGAAGGCGAACCTTATCGTTTCCTCGTTAACTATCCTAGATGCAATAAACCAATCACGTCTGTTGGTAATTATATTGACATGATCAGATTGACTGATAGAGCTTTGAGCAACAACGTTCCTGGAGCCAGCGAAATGAGTTGAAAAGAGAATATCGTACACTTCTGATTTTGAGTCCATATAAGTACCATCAGATTTGAGCAGTGAGTCTCGCCTAGCCATCCGGTCTCTTTAAAGGGCTTTGAATAACCTCGCTGAACTCCTCCGTTCCTCCAGTTCACTGCAGAAGGTTGTATAAGAGTCCAATTTAGATGATCTGATTTTCTTTTTATATTCCTTCCTCAGTTTACGGCAGGCAATCCAATCCCTTTCAACTGAGTTTTGAGAGCTCTGCTAAGAAGTTTCCTGGAAGTTTTCCGGAGCTGCGAGAGTTTGGCGTTCCACCAAGGGACTGTCTTACCCTCTCTTTTCCTACGTTCCGGGCACGCCTTATTATGACACTCGATTAAAGTTCGCCCCAATCGCAGTTATTGTTCGGAGTGTGGGAGGATCAAGGATTTCCTCTTTAGTGAGATCCTTATATCGTGTCCAATCCGCTTTTTGGGGATTCCGGTCTGCTGGGGTCGAGGTTGTCTCGGCCGCAAGCCTGAACTTTATATAACGATGGTCCGACAGGGAATCTTTATCGAGTACTTTCCAACCAGTGATATGATATTTAATCGTTAAATAATGTCACATCGATCACTTTCTGCCTTCGGGCTGTGCCAACATTCTGTAGAACTAAGCGATATGACAGAATGAAATCCATGAGTTTATGCTTCCTGAAGTTACATTTTGTGCTATCCCAGAGTGTGTTCTGTGAATTTGCGTCACATCCCAAAATTAGACTTAATCCCATGGGTTCAACATATTTTACAACTTCCATAAACTCCCTCGTAGGGGGAAGAGAATGGAGTCGCAAGGAAAATAAGACGAGAGGACGGTTGTCTCTACCTCTTTCGACTCTAATCGATACTTTATCTTGACTACAACTAAGTCTTGACAGCAGAATTGTCTTACGAAAATGCAATCAACCGCTTTTTGAATAATAATACACGTACGCGGACGTAGCTCTCCCTCTTTATATAGGATAGACCCCCACTTTATATCTCTCAAGCCCTGTATTTGTTCTTCAGACACCCACATTTCTTGAATTAATATTAAGTGAGAATTTGTGTACAGTTTCACTTGGCTGCGGCATAAAAGAGCAGTAGCCGATATTCTATGCTGCAAGTTAATTTGCGTAAAAGAAAACTTTGGTATTATATGGACAGCCATAATTTCAATCTTACACTTTGCCTATATCTGAATCGAGAACACTAACTAGTATCCGTCCCAGATTAAAATAAAGGCCCATTCCACACCTCGACCGTATGACCTTTAACGATTCTGGATCCACAACAAGAACCATGTGAGAACAGTTTCCATATTTAGGATCCGTCCCCGCTTTGCTGTAGTGGTATGCTTTCCAGTGATTCGTATCAAGTCCCTCGTTCAGGACATGGAGCCTAGGGATGATCGCATGCGGCTCTCTTGGAGGCCCAGGAATTAGCATGCTCACCCGGCATCGCAGCCAAATTTTTGGTCAGCCATTCGAGGGAATGAGCGTTTGAGCATTGTACCTTTAAGATACCTTGCTTAAATCTCAATTGATCGAATCTAGGTACATCTTTCGATTTCCCTCTCGCCTCCCAGACTTGGCTGTCGACAAAACCCAATTGTTTTTGGGACAATTGTATATATCCGTCGCCACATATCTCCACCATTATGCCGCTAGCTGCTGCCGCAGCATAGTTACCTCCGACGGACGATGGTGGATCACTAGGCGGACTCGGTTTCACGCTCGCTACTGAACTCTTAGCCCCCGCGGCACTCGTTCCACTGGATTTGTTGGTACTACTACTAGGTACTTGATTGCTGCAAGAGGTTCCTCCTGCAGTCACTACAACCTGTTGTCTAAGGTTGCTTACTTCGGACTCCGGTTTATTACCCATCCTCCTTTTCTTCTTCCTCTTGCCAACTGGTGCGCTCACCGTCGCTTCATCTGCCAAGGTGGCCAGATCAGATGGGTCATCATCAGATCTGTTCCTCTTGATGGATTCGGATGAGCCGCAACTCCGGCTCGAGTCGCAGTTGGCATAACTAATGTAAGATTTGCTCAAGATTTCTCCTGAAGCTGGCATCTTTTCCATGTCCAAAGCATTGAGACGTTCATGACTTGGTGCAGCCTCCCCAGGATCGGCTAAAGGGTTTGCAGGTGTCGCCTGCATTTCCATTGCTTTCGCTGGTTCCACTGAGTCAAGCTCAAGTAACAGGGGCTCTGTAGAGCAAGGATCACCATAAGCGTGCGTACCCCGTGCAGAGAAATCCTGGTTTGTACTCATTTTTCCATTTGGGGAGTGGCACTCTATTTACTATCTGACAGCAAAGAAATCTTACTGAGTTAAGTAGCAGGGTCGCCTCGCGAAGGATGTGATTCTTCATCACGCACTAACGGTCTTGGCTCCGTGTGGAGTTGCCTGATCTCCAATCGGGCGCGTCCCAGGTGATGCAAAGGGGAGCCCTGACATCATAATAGTAGCCTTCCCAGCTATGTTAGTTCCCAACACTCGTGTGATTACTCAAAGTTGGCATAGAGTCAGGGTGCTATCCGCGATCCAAACTGGTTACGGAGGAGTCCGAGCAAAAACAGAAAAAAGTAATGGAAAACGAAGTATTAATTATTCCAGGTAAAACCCACACAAGTGGCAATCCCCCAGCTTCGGCGGCAGGGGCATAGATACTGGAGGCCCCAACCATTACCTAAGTCTCTCAGCTCAATGAGCGAGAGCGCATCTTGGAAGAGATGGGGGTTACTATCGCAATCTCCTATTCTTCAGGGACTGAAAAACGTTTCCTAACTTCGGTGGGCCTGAGTTGTGAGGCTACTTCAGGGGCGGCACGACCTCCCAAAGAAACTGGGAACTCGAAGAGTGTGGCAAGGTTGGTTGGTTGGTTAAAGTAGTGATTCTTCCAGAATCCAACTAGCGCTTCCGCACCATTTTGTTGCCACATCCTCGGTACCAACTTGTTTAACGGTTATTTACAGCATGACTATATCCAGTAAGAACCTTATTGGGTTGTTGACGTCTAAGCCAGGCAGTTGCTTGTGATTTTCGAACAGCGGTTGGCCCAGGGTTAACATTCTGTCCTTCTATAGGGCAGGGCATTCACAAAGGAAATGGAAGATTGTTTCCTTTTTGTCTGGTTGTTTACAACTGTGGCTGTATTGTGTATTGTGAGAGATACCCATTTTGGCTGCTTGTTCTCCGATAGACCAAAAGCCAGTTATGACTGCCGTTAGTCTACAGGCGTACCGTCGCTTCATGCTAAATGCCAACGATTGCTTGAGGTTGTAGGTGGGCCATAACTTTCTGCTAATTTTGCATTTCGTCTGGTCTTTCCACCTACAATCCGCGATTCGGAGGTATTTTTGAGAAATTGTACTCTTGACTCGGTGTGAATACCGATTCTGCAAGAGCGTTATTCATGGCAGATCCCCTTCGTGGCAGTTCATCTGTTTTTTCTTTACCTTCAATGTTCGGATGTCCCGGGACCCAAATTAAGGTAACTTTATGGTTTTCACACAAGATGGTGAGGCTACTCCTAATTTGTTCCACCGCTTAAGAGCTTGTAGTAGCCGAAGCCAGTGCATGGATTGATGCTTGGCTATCCGAAAGAATAGCTATATTGCCCTTAAAAGAGAAATCTGTGATTAGTAGCCTACAGGCTTGCCCGATTGCCAGTACTTCCGCCTGGAAGACACTGCTGGCATTAGGCAGACACACGGATTTCTCAATTTTGAGTCTGTGAGAATATATACAAGCTCCAATCCGCAGCCCATTTTACTGCCATCCATATAGACTGTAGTGTCGAAGTTGTTTAGAGGGAATCCCTTATTCCATTCTTCCCTTTATGGAAAGAGAGTGGCAAAATTCCTATTGCAAAGGAATCTTACTGAGTGAAGGACATGATCTGAGTGCACCAAGCGTTATTGCACAGGCTGATCCTTGTATTCGCTAACAGTCTACAAGGCTCTCATCATACCCGTCCTAACGTATGGCGCAGAAGCTTGGACGATGACGACATCCGATAAAGCGACGCTTGGAGTGTTTGAGAGAAAGATTCTGAGAAAGATTTTTGGACCTTTGCACGTTGGCAACGGCGAATATCGCAGGCGATGGAACGATGAGCTGTATGAGCTTTACGACGACATAGACATAAGTCATGTCGCCCAAATGGATACACAAGCTCCGGCTCTGAAAGTATTTGATGCGGTACCAGCTGGTGGTAGCAGAGGAAGAGGAAGGCCTCCTCTGCGTTGGAAATATCAGGTGGAGAAGGACTTGGCTTCACTTGGTGTGTCCAACTTGTGCCGTTTTGCACGAGTCTTTCTCGTCTCGCGCGCTTTGTTAAACTCGCCCAAAATCGCGTATCGAGTTAAATAAAACCACCGTCTACTTTAAAGATATATAATTACTCAGATATTTAATTCAATAATGGAAAATAAACTAAAATAAAAGAATGAATTTCAATGGACACATCCGTGTCGTTCGGCCACTCGATACGAACTAACTCCGTCGCTCATCGGTCTCTCCTGTTCGGTGTTTCTCCATCGGTTGCACATTATCTAGGCTTGCCATCTATCGTTGACAGCTCGGCCAATCCTGATTGATCGTCTCCCCTGAGCGATTCGTCGTTAACATCTTCGTCAATTGATTCATAGTCATCATCAACGATACTGCTGTCTATCCACGGTTTCATGTTGTCGTTCGTGAATATGCCTGCATAGCGCTTTTGGTGTTTGGGGATATCTGGGAGGTCCTCGACCACATAGCGATCGTTTGGTAAGACCTTTGTCACAACATATGGTCCTTTGTATGCTGGTTCGAGTTTGCGCGAGGTACCAGAAGCTGGGGGCACATGGTCAATCACCACCAGATCTCCTTCATTGTACCGCCTGGGGAATCGATGCTTTGCGTCGAACCTCTGTCTCCATTTCGTTTGTTCTGAATTGATCCGTTCGGCCACGATTTCGAGTTGGACGTCTTCGCGTTCACTCTCGTTGTCATCCTTGTAATCTTGCACAGCTTGGATTAATCGATGTGCTGTTACGTCTCGTAGCTTGAAGTTAAAGACTAGACTATTCGAACTCTGCCTAGTTGTTGCGTTGCTTTGCGAGTTAAGACACCATTGAAGTTGCGGTAGTGCCTGGTCCCAGTCTTTATCGTTTCTGATCATACACTTGAGTGAGGTTAGAATCGTCTTATTGACCCGCTCAGCTTGGCCATTGGCTCGGGGCGTACGAACTGCCACTTGGACATGCCGTATGTCGTATTGTTGAACGAATTTCCGGTATTCATTCGACGTGAAAGCCGTACCCCTGTCGGAAATGATTTGCCTTGGACTTCCATATACCGTAATATATTCTCGTAGGGTTCTAAGTACTGGCGTCGTCTTGCGTACGGCTCGTAATATTACATATTTGGTAAAAGCGCATACAATTACTAGTATGTAAAAGTTGCCCCTTTTGCTGCGCACGAATGGCCCTAGATGGTCTAAATGCACGCATCTGAAGGGTATCGGCAAAACATCGCTGATGTGTAACTGTGCTTCCCTCTTACCACCTGTCACTTTATTGATACAACATTCGGGGCATGACGCGATATATGATTTATATCGTCGCATGCGTGGGAACCAAAATTCTTTCGATAATCGCTCATATGTCTTGTCCAGTCCAAAATGACCGGCTTCATCGTGGCACGATCTCACTAGACGCCACCTCACTCCTCGTGGTACCGCTAGTCGCTTGTTGCCGTCGACTCTACGATATAATCGTTGACCTAGCAATTCATAGTCATCTTTAAGATGATGCTCGTTCGGTGCTGACTTTCCATTAAGATCAGCAATGATGTCTTTAAGCGCGTCGTCTTGGCGTTGCATTGCTGATATCCAGTCGTTGTCAATTTCGACCACTCGGTATATCGAATCAGAAATCGTTGTCGGTTCCATTGGAGGAAGTGTCGGGCATCTACTTAGCCCATCTGCTAAAATATTCTTCGTTCCTGCGCGATGAATGCACGTGAAATCGAACTCTTGAAGTTTGAGCCACCACTTTGCGATCCGAGGTGACAATGGCGTTGTTGCTTTTGTTGCCGCAATAGCGTTACAGTCGGTGATTACTTTAAAGTTATGCCCCAGCAAATACATACGAAATCGTTGCAACGTTTCCACGATTGCTAGAACTTCTAGTTCGTGACTGGCATAGTTACTTTCGGCATCATTGCATTGCCTGCTAAAATAAAACACAGGGTTCCATTCGTTTCCACAATCGTTTTGCAACAATATGCCAGATAATCCTAGACTACTCGCATTCGTATGCACTTCGTGTGGTTTCATCGCGTTGTATATCGTTAGTACTGGTTTAGTTGTGATAATCGATTTCAATTTCTCAAATGCATCGTGCTGTTCAACATTCCAGATAAAATTTGCGTTCTTTTTCAACAAGATCGTCAGTGGACGTGCTATAATGCTATATTCTTTGACAAATTTCCAGTTCAAATAGCCAGTTACTCCCAGAAATTGTCGTACTGCTTTGATAGTTGTTGGTTTTGGAAACCCTTCAATCACTTTCGTTTTGTTTTCTCCCGGACGTATGCCGTCGGAGTTGATGTCATGACCAAGAAACTGCACTTGCTCAGCCAGAAATGTACTCTTCGAAGGTCTAAGCGTAAGACCCCCTGCGTCCACAGCTTTTAAAAATTCTTTAAGTACGTCGATACCTTCGTAAACGGACTTCGTGGCTATGATGACCTCATCCACGTAGCTTACCACTTTGTCCCGATGTTTAAGCGTTTTTATCAAATTTACAATAATCTCCTGGAAGACCATTGGAGCGTTCACCAGACCAAAAGGCAAAAGGTTGTGTTCAAATAGTCCTTCATGCGTTAAAAATGCAGTATATTTCTTTGACTCTTCGTTCATAGGAACTTGATAAAAGCCGGAAGTCATGTCCAGTGTCGTAAAATATTTATTGCCAGCTAGACGTGAAAGCTGTTCCTCCACGATTGGCATAACATAGTTCTTTTTAACCGTGACTTCGTTCAATGCTCGGAAGTCAATACATATTCTACTCTCACCATTGGACTTCTTCACCAAAAGCACAGACGCAGCGTGTGGAGAATCACTCGGACGAATGATATCGTTGTCCAACAGTTTTAAAGTAGCTTTAAAGTTTCCGATAATATCGGGCGTTGTGAAAACGGAACCTGGTACCGTTTACCTACGATCGGCTCTAATGTCGTTAATTTTATGGTCATTTGTGCGTTCTTGCACCTACCAATTTGACTAATGCTTTCTGCAAAACATTGCTTAAACGTTAATAAAAGATTTTCTGTCTTGTTTTTATCTTCTTCCGACAGGCAGCTAGATATATTAAATTCCGTTGGTCTGTCTTCCTCCAGGCGTAGTACCCCATTGTCAATCACCATGTGATACCCGTCCTGCTGTAATACATCGCGACCTAATAAAACATCGTAAGGTAGCATCTCATCCGTAACCATATACAATATGGCTTCTCGTAGAACATTGTCCACCGTAATCTGTTTCGCGACCTGCACCTTGGATCCTCCAAACCCCGTGAAGCATCTCCGAGTTCCTGTCGTCTGAATATCACCTACTGCCGATGAGCGTATTAATGAGCGTACGCTACCAGTGTCAATGAAAGCGTTGAGTTGCCTTCCGTTAAGCTCCACAATTTTCGTAATCGGAGGTGCTCCGTCTCGGTCGGTTTCGTCACCAATCTTCGCAACTGAAGTCTTTTTGTTACAATTCTTGGCTTCATGATCCGTCTTCTTGCATATGGTACACCTTGGTTTTCGCTGTTCGCAGTTGAAACATTTTATCTGTATCAGATTCGGCTTTGGTTTCTCTTCGGCTTTTAGTGTTTGCTGAGTTTCCGTCGCTGGACTCACCGATGCATTGCTGACTGTCGTTAAATTTTTGAATGCCACCAACAATTGGCTACACGTCGCAAAATTCATCGTTGCCAAAGGTTTTGTTATAATACTATCGTTAAGTCCACCGATAATATGCGTGTTGATGGATACGTCGTCCACCCCACCTTGTCGACCTATCGTTAACATGGCATAATAATACTCCAAATAGTTTTCGTTGGACTTACGTTTGCGTTTCACAAGAGTCTTATGAGTTTCAGCCGCATTCTGTGTTGACGGAAAGTCTGCTTCAAATGCGTGCACAAATTGTGACCAAGAACTAAAAACATTTTGCGCATCCAGCCACTGCTTGGCCATGCCTTTCATTTTGTGCTGGACTGCAATCAAAATCATCTCTTCTCTCCAACCATAGCATTGTTGTAATTGCTGAGTTCGACTTATAAATTGCCTTGAGGTCGTAGTTCCTTTTATTGGGTCGAATTCAGGCATTACCCCTATCATATCCTGAATTCTCATGGTTGGACCTGATGGCGTTCCTAACTCCTCCGCAGACTCCCAGCTCGCAAACCTTAAGATTGGTCTACCATCATCGTTGTTGTTTATCGTTTGCTGATTTGCTTTATTACCTGGGTTACGATTCATGGTGCCAATAGCTAATGTTAGCCCTGCCATTGCCTCTTTCAAATTATTCAATTGCGTGCGTAAGTCGTTTGAGGACACCGCTCCATCGGATCTACCTCATCGATACCCAAAACTTCTTGCAACTTTGCAATTTTAATTGCTTTAACGCCTGTGGTTGGTAAATCATTTGCCCTTTATAACGTGTTCAGTTGAACGACCCTGAGAGTGTTTAACTTGATCATGGTGAAAAATAAAATTTTAGTAGAAACGCACTATTCTTAAAATAATGTATTTCACCGTCCTTTTATTCAGGCTCCACTGTACTTTATTCTCCTCTATTTCGTTGTCTCTTCTTTGCTCGCCACTACCTCGTCTTGCAAATTCAATTGAAATTGTCGCTCGTACGTCAATCAACTAGTGTCTGTATGTATGCGTATTCAAATTTGAACGTTCGCCCGTAGAAGCAGAGAAGTTGAAAAAGCGTCGTTTTATAGCTGCGCAGTCGAGACTATGCCACGCAGTCGCCTTCGTGTATAGCACACTTGCCTTCGTTGATTTGTCTTTGCCAATATCTGCAAACACACTATACGTTGACTGTTGAGACTCTTACCAAGTCGTTGTAATTGCTCCGTTTGTCGTTTCTTTTACTACGCTGGCGTTTTGCTTTGGCTTCGTTTCGCAGTACTCGGCTGCCGTTGACAATCTTCTCTATTCCCTGACGATGCGCCGTTTTGCTATTTCGTCCACGTTTGCGCTGCCGTTGAACGTGGAAGATTCTCGTCGTTTGTGTGTTTGTACACCTTTGCCGCAGCGTTGAAATTTTTCCTTTCGTTGTAGGCGTATGGATATCAAATCCACTTCTGACTTGTTACGTATCGAGTTAAATAAAACCACCGTCTACTTTAAAGATATATAATTACTTGGATACTTAATTCAATAATGGAAAATAAACTAAAATAAAAGAATGAATTTCAATGGACACATCCGTGTCGTTCGGCCACTCGATACGAACTAACTCCGTCGCTCATCGGTCTCTCCTGTTCGGTGTTTCTCCATCGGTTGCACATTACCTAGGCTTGCCATCTATCGTTGACAGTCTTATACCCGATTTACACGAGAAGACATCTGGAAGGGAGACACTGGAAATTCTCTTTTCATGTCTCATTCGCGGCCACACGGGCAAAATTGTTTTCGGCAACATTTTGACATTTAATGCTTTAGCATCGTCTGGTTCGGATGTATTCTCGCACGCGCTTACATGTAAAGCGGAAAACGTTCGTCAACAATTTCTTAAATAATATATTATATATGAATGAAAAATGCAAACTGGTTAAATAATAAATAATTTGTTGCTTTTTTATTGAAATATATTTATAAATTGTTGTACTTGAATAAAAAAAATTAAATTAAAAAATCCTTCATATATAAATAATTAACTTACAATTAACTTGAGTATCTAGATGTGCGGGGAAAATTAGAATTCAACATAAACATGCCCATAATATATTTTAAATTATACCTACTTTACTAGCAAAAATAATCGTGCATTTCCCAAGCAGTGTTCGGATGTTTGCCATCTTTATTATCTTCCGTTTGCTTGAAAACCAACACTAACTCAGAACCTTCTCCCACAAAAGAAGAAAACAAATGAAGCAACTGTCAAAAATTGCTTTAAGATTGGAAATACGAATAAGAAGAGCAAAGCGTGTCGCCAGTATAGGAGACAAATTCCCTTCTCTCTTCCGCGGCCGTCCTTCACCCCCGAACAAAATGTTTCCCTTCCAGATGTCTCCTCGTGTAAATGGGCACTTACACAGCCATAATGTATGCTTAGGCTGAAGACCTGAACCTTATTCCAAGCATACGTTCACAGGCATATAAAGCAATTTCTACCTTCCTTACCTGTTATTCGACATTTAATTTCCAGCTAAGTTTGGAGTCCAGAATTACCCCCAAGTACTTTGCGGTAGGTGATAATGAGAGAGTTTGTCCGTTAATATTTGGTACGCTTGCAAATCATTGAATTTTATTTTAAAAATGTGTGTTCTGTTAAGAAAGTTTATCGCGCGCTTCTTCCATTTTATAGTCAGTTTAATCGACCCACTGAAGCGGGTTTCGAGTTATTGTGACTAAATTTAGAACCAAATTTACATTATTGGACATCAAACCACCAACACGCTTACGTAGAATGCGAACTGAAGAGAATATCGCAGCTGTATCGGCCTGTGTTAATGATGAACGTCAATTATTGATTCGTCGCCGTTCGCAGCAATTCGGCCTCTGTTACTCAAAAACGTGGAAAATTTTGCGAAAGGATTTAGATGTGAAACCTTTCGAAATACAGCTGGTGCAAGAATTGAAGCCAACCGACCTATCGAAACGAAGAATTTTTGGTGAATGGGCTCTTGGAAAGTTGGCCGAGGATCCACTTTTTTATCGAAAAATTGTGTTCAGGGACGAAGCTCATTTTTTGATCAATGGGTACGTAAATAAGCAGAATTGCCGATTTTGGAGTGAAGATCAGCCAGAAGAATTGCAAGAGCTACCAATGTATCCAGAAAAGGTCACAGTTTGGGGCGGTTTATGGGCTGGAGGTATCATTGGACCGTACTTCTTCAAAGATGCTGCGAATCGTAACGTAACTGTGAATGGTGAGCACTACCGTGAAATGATATCCAACTTTTTTTTGACCAAAATGCAAGAGCTTGAATGGCATGACATGTGGTTTCAGCAAGACGGTGCCACATGCCACACAGCACGCGTGACAATAGACTTGTTGAGAGGCGAGTTCGGTGAACATTTTATTTCACGTTCCGGACCTGTCAATTGGCCACCCAGATCGTGCGATATAACGCCTTTAGATTGTTTTTTTGTGGGGTCATGTTAAAGCTCATGTCTATTCAGACAAGCCTGCTTCAATTAACGCATTGGAAGACAACATCAAAACATTTACATATACATATGTGAGATACCGGCCAAAACATTGGAAAGAGTATGCCAAAATTGGACTAGGCGGGTGGACCAATTGAAGCGCAGTCGCGGTCAACATTTGCAGGAAATAATCTTCAAACATTAAGTTATATGGACTGTACTATAGATTTAAATAAAAATTTCATGCATTTTTCTGAATTTTACGTGTGTTTTTTTGAAAAACTTACTCTTAAAACTCTTAAGAAATCACCCTTTATATGATAAACTTAGTTATGTATTTAATTAAACATTCAAGCAGCGAATTTATGCACCCAAAAGAACATCAAGCGGTCGGCTTGCTGCTGCCATCTTCGTGGACTTTTTTCGATTATTTTCAGTTCTGCTCTTACCCTCGAATGTATACGTTGCTGTTACATATGTATGTATGTATGCATATATACATATGTGTCTAGTTTTACCTTCCCTGCAGTGAAAACCAAGCCTATTAATTAGGACTACACAGAACTAAGTACATATACAGCCATATATATATACATATGTGCATATCCTTCGGGATATTGTTGTTGCTGTTGATTGTAGGATGCGATGATTGTTATCATCCAGCCAGTCAAGGGAATGTGTGGCTTAATTGTGTAAGTGTATGTATATATACATATATGTATATGAATGCTTTTGACTGTATACTAGCTTCTAACACTAAAACAATGTACATAACTGAAGGAAATATGAAAATACAATATGCATATCTTATATATTATATAAAATAATTTTTAAATCTCAAAAAAAAGTATATTAGAGTCAAAAATCGCGTGGAAGTACAGCAAAGTAAATGTGTATTTGATATTACTACCCACATATACGTTTGTACGTATACATACTTACATATGTATTTTGCAAATTGCGTTTGCGCTTACGTCGTACAGTGGGGGCATGTTATAAAAATTTAGTTGTATAGTTATTGTGAGCCAAACTTACAGATTGGCAGCGAATAATTTGAATACAAAATGCTTTTATGAGAACCTATGAAGACTTACAGTTTTATGTCGATTTCAAACAGCGGATGAATTCTATGGGAAACATTTTAACGGCAGAAATACAAGCGACAGTTTCTGTTGCTAGGATCTATTGGTATTTGGATTTGCACAATAATTCTCTGTAAAGATTAATGATACCTAGAAATATATAGGTATAGTTAACTTCGTTGTGTCTTTAACCTTTTATTTTCACGTTTTTTTTTTTTTAATTGGGTATGAAATTCATATGAACATAAATCCATTTGTGACTCTATCGTAGTAATGCATACTGATGAATCCATGACTTTAAATAGAAACTTTAATATATTAAACAAGCTATAACAGTAACAAGAAACATTTATTCAACCCATACCATAACGCTGTACGAATAAATTAAACTTTTTCCAAAATAACAAGATTCCGCTGGTTTCCTAGGCCGATTAACCATAATGCAAAAGGCTCAAAATTTTTACCCGTCTTAAAATAAAATTCAGACGTTCGAGATACACGTACATTTTTTTTTTTTGCTCAGCTCTACCAAAATCTGATGTCTGACCATGTGGTTTCCTATGCCGATGTACCATAAGAATCTGCAAATGGTGTGAACTTGAAAAGTACTTGGAATACGTTGTTTTGTTGTCCAAACTGATCCCACTGTGCGTTGTTATGTGTCTGTTATAATGTAGTTCGTAATAGTTTTAGTATATATGTTTGTCAAATATATTGTGAAATCAAATCACAAAACAAAAAAATAGTAAAAGTTCTATTGTTCTGCACTGTTTCACCATTTGGATCCACATTGATGCAAATATCCTGCCGTTGTTGATGGCTATTGCTGCTGCTGCTGGTGTTGCTGCTACGCTGCTGTTGGTTCGGATTTTGAATCGTTGGCTGTGTTTGTTAGTGATGGTGCTAGTCTCATCTTAAGGTTTTCATCTTTGCTACCATAAATTATTGTACCACGACCTAAATTGTGCTTTTTAGCCCACTTCGAAAAAATGGGGTTATCAACTTTTCCTCGCTCTCTTTTCAAAGTTCTTTTCACGAGTAATTTTTGTGAGTATATATAAAAAATATAATAAATTCATTGTAATAATAACAATAATGTGACACGTAAAAGCCTGAAAAATATACAAATCTTTTCAGTAAATTAATTCAGTAAAAATATACCACTTTTATAGTCGCTAGTATTTTTTTTAATTTTGTCATTGCAAAGCTACTCTCGAGGATTTGGCATTGCGTAGTAAGCTGCGACTTTACTATAGAGCTCGACTTTACTACGTCTCTCATGGCTTAGAAATAAAAGAGACTGATGTTTTTAATTGATGGGTTTAAGAAGCCCCTTAAAGTTATGAGTATTACAAATAGTCTCAGGTTAAAAATATTTAAATTATTTATAAGTAAAACTTACCAATAAAATCTGTATGACCATCATAAAAATATTTTCCGCTTTTCATTAAACTTTCCACAAATGTTGTGGTCGGGTTTATTTTTTATTAAAGAGGGTTTTATTTATTTGACCATTTCGTCTATCCATTCTTCGTTGCTTTTACCTCTGCTGCTGTTGCTGCTTCTTCATCTAAAAGAAGTAACTTTGCTTGTGACCATCAATTTCAGTTTATCTTTGGGAGCAATGATTAACGGAAGTCTACGCTGGTAACAGCAATTTATAGTGTAGAATATGTGTTACACCATGAAAGAAGTCGCAAATCATTATTTTTTCAAATGGGGTTACGTTAAAAGTAAAAAACAAAATTCAATATACAAGTAAATATATATTCATATTATAGCTAATATACATATTAGAGCAAGTGGCACACATGTGCATATGAGGAGGAGTTTGTGGTCAGCGATGCAACTAAAAAGATTTCACTTGTTACAAAGGATTAAAGAAAATAGGATATATGTATACATGTAGATAGTAAAAAATAATATATACATATGTGCAAAAATGAACAACGTAAAAGGCAATAACAATTGATTCACTGTTACCATATTCGTGAGATAAAAATTTTGCTATGCAATGGTAAGCATCAAACGTTTAAATTATACTACTAAATAAAATAAATACGTGCAAACCTATTTTTAATACATTGTTAATGTATATAAATGTTTTTACGATATTATTTAAATAAAGTATTAATTAAGTAACGATTTTCGCATTTATTATTGATTTCTTAAAAAAACTCATATGTCTTACTGCTAATTCATATTTTATTGCAAATATATAAGTAATAATAAATAAAAAATAAACTATAAGGCACTGCATTAAGCTCAAACATTACTTGGCTTATAATATATCAAAAATATATCCAAGATTATTGTATTATTAGTATCATGTATCGCTTAGTATTTTTGAATTTTCATTTCAAAACTTTATTCCAATGTTTCTCCATTACGCACATGTACATACGTACATATATGTATGTACGATATATACATATTTAGTCTTGCTATAAATTCTGTGTCAAATTTTACAATGCATGCGGCGAGAAAACATACGCCGAAAAAAGTTCCGTTATTTTTGCTTCTGTTCGTATGCATTGTCTGTTCATAAATTGTAGTCAGTTTCGTGGCAAATTTCGCTTGTTAACAATGGAGTGGGGAGCTTAGGAAAATCGTACTGTGATTGCATTGTGGTCAAAGTGCAAGTGAGATTTACAAGTTGCTAAAAAAATTAATATTTCGAGACTGTTTGCTGACTGCACGATCAATCGTTTTTCCTAATCGTCTGAAATGTCAGACAGAAAATCAAGTGGCCGTCCTCACGTGATTCGAACCAGTGACACCATAAGTTCGATAAAGAATTCACAGATATCCCCTAAGAAAGCAGAAAATCATGTCCAAATCCATGTCAATACTAATTAGAGATGATCTCCACATGCAAGCCTTCCGTCGCTCAACTGGTCATCTGGTGACAACGCGTTTGGAGAAAATTAGACTCGACAGATGCAAACAGCTTCTTCGGTGGCACGCAGTCAACGGCCATGAAAATATTATTTTCATAGAAGAGAAAATTTTCACGGTAGAAGATGTTTTTAATACGCAGTACTCTCTTCAATGGTGAGCCTTGAATCTTCCAGCAAGATTCCGCTTCAGCCCATAAGGCATAAGCCCCCCAGCAGAATTGGAGAGTATGACCTCACTGACATATTTAGAGTCTCAAACTATCTTTGGTTCGAACAGCGACATCAATATTCATGGAATATGAATATGAATGGCCTAATCATTTGAAGGCTTGTGTAAAAGAAAATGGTCACCATTTGGAATGAAAATTTATAATTTAGGTTTTAATATTTACATGATTAAATAAAAATAACTTCTGTAAAAAAAGTGTTATAATTCCATATCCATAACGAACTGAACTTGAACTTGTACTTGTAACTTAACTTGAACTTATGGCAGTACTAGCACTAAGTGGCAGTGTGTGTTTGGCCAAGCTCCTTCTTCTGTTTGAAGTGTGCATTTGTTGTTGTTCCACAAATGTAGCCGACTCCGTACGGTACATGATTTTTCATGGTAGAAATACTCTCGGAGGCTTGCCATTGTCTGTCATGGAGCGTCGGACGAAACTTTTTTCATGAATTGGTGTTTCGGACCGGGGGTTTCGAACCTGTGCACTTCCGAATGGTAGTATCAAACTAACCCATTCTGCTACGGCGGCCGCATAAAAAGATATGTGTATGTATACATGTATCTTAAGACCGAAAATCTTTGTTCTCTGGGTCTTTCCATGAGAAAGTTGATCATAAAAAAATTATCTGCCGTTCGTAGGCTGCAAAAGTCTTTCCATGAACCATAACCGATTATTCCAAATTCGAAGGAGAATTTACATTAGAAGAAGCTCGAGTGAAACTATGTTTCGTTTCGATACCTCTACTAGTACGGAAGTTATAGCTTAAAGTATGCCCACAAAAAATAGTAAGACACATGGCGCTAATACGACGTCACTCATTGGCAAATTTGCTGAGAGCAAAGTAACGGTACTACGATAGGTGCCATCTCATTATTCTTTCATCATGGCTCTATACGGTATGGCACGATGGAGAGAATAAAAAGGTCGGGCCGTTCCTGGTACCGCTACTTTGGTCTCAGCGATTTTGACAGAATCGCTATGTGTGTGACGTGGTTTTGTGCAATTTATTCGTGTGTTGATTGTGTAATTTCTTTTCTTCTTGCTGACGGCACGGACTCTCTGATGGGCGCAATCTTGTTTCTGTCATTCTTAATGCGTATGGTATTTTTTTCGCACATTTGAAACAGTTTATTTGACGGTCTTCGTCGTAATTGTGCACGATGTTCCAAACTATTTTCGGTGATTTTTCGTTTACTTTTATAGACCCTTCTCTGACATCATCATCTTTCCACCACCGAAGCTTAACATTTTATGTGTTTCTAAATTTGTGAGGCAGTCGGTTTATTTAAGGCGGCTGGCTATTACATTTTCCCATCTTTCTGGTAGATCTCGTATACCGTCGCGGTAAAACTGTTCACCTTTTGAGGCTATCCACGGATCAACCCCTTTTTGATGTCTTCATATAAATGGAACTGCTACAGCTAGACCATGTACCATCGATCGGAACAGGTGATAATCGGTCGGCGCAATATCTGGAGAATGTGGTAGGTGGGGTAGGATTTCCCATTTCAGTGTTTCCAGGTAGGTTTTAATGGGGTTGGCAGCGTGAGGCCGAGCGCTGTCATGCTGTAGAATCACTTTTTCATGCCTCTCCGCGTATTGCGGCCCCTTCTCGCGCAGTGCTCGACTCAATCGCATCAATTGAAGTCAATGCCGATCCCTAGTGATGGCTTCGCTTGGTTTTAACAAATCATAATAAATAACACCATCCCACCAAATACATAGCATAACCTTCGTAGCGTGAATATTCGGCCGAGGCGACGACGTAGAAGCATGACCGGGCAGTCCGCATGACTTTCTTTTCTTTGGATTGCTGTAATCAATGCATTTTTCATCACTCAATCACTCCAATCCTTTTTTGTCGCTGGAGCAGTTGTTCACAGGCGTGAAAACGACGTTCAACATCCCTTGGTTTTAACTCATAAGGAACCTAAGTCCCCTGTATCTAAATCATTCCCAAAGCATGCAATGGCTTGGAAATGGATTGGCGGTTAACTCCTAATAATGAAGTAAGCTCTTCTTGCGTTTGGCACGGATCCTCATTGAGCAATGCCTCCAATTCAGCGTCTTCGAAGGGTTTTTGGCCTTCCTTCCCGCAGACTGTTGTCAACATTACAATCACCGTCTTTGAAGTGATGAAACCAATCTCGGCACATTGTTTCACTTAACGCACATCTCAATAAACTAGGCTCTCGATGCGCTTCAGCCGCCGTTTTTTCCGAATGAAAGAAGAAAATCAACACTTCTCGCAAATGACGATTATTCGGCACAAAATCAGACATTTTCGCAAAACCAAAAGTATCATATATGATACCAACACAAAATCACTAATGCGTCGAAGCAGTTTGTTTACCATATGTCTAAGCTTGGTTTATGACGTTTAGGTTATGCTAGAATCGACTAGCACACACTGCTGTGCAGTCAGCAAATATTGACAAACAGCGGTAACTTAGTTGCGCACCTGCGGTGGCAACCTTTAAAGGACTAGATCTTTTCATTTATTTGAAAATACCATATTTTGCAAATACAAACTTCTGTACAAGTCATTAGAGCCGTCAAAATTTTCATCTTTTCTCGATTAGTAGTGGAATCGTCTAACCGATATTGGCCGAACGCCGGACGAAATTGGAAATGAAAGTGAAGCCAAGCGCTTCTCCATCTGATCTTTCCAACGCAGATGAGCCTCACTCTGACTAGTCAGTCAAAGTTATACTACATTAATATAGTAATAATATAAGCCCTCCAAAATTTACATTAGACTGTCCCTTATATGGGCGAGATAATTATGAAAGCGCATACCATCTGATTTCATTTATTGTATTAATCTTTAATCGAACGTAAAACATGAAAAAACATCAGACCGTTGCGTTAGTTTAACATCTCTTTTAGCTTTGTTATTTACAAATTTTAAAGGCAGCATTTTCATCCTAAGAAGATTTACGAGTACTTTCCTGAAAGAAACAGCTGTAATTTGTCAAGTGTAAAAAAAATCTTGGTCTTAACACGCACGAAATCGCTTAAAAATTTTCTTTAAACAAGTAAAAAACCAGTAAAAATAAAAAATTTAAATAAATAAAATATCACGTACTATATAAGGAAAGGTCCACCTCTTCCGTCAATGGAACGTATGTCTTTCCAAGATTATAAATGCTTCCTCTTTGTAAGATTGCTACAATTTTCCGTTATGTTTGTTCATCACCAACGTCATCAAAATTTATAAGATTTTATAAGTTAAGATTTAGATACAAGTTTTTTTCCTCTATTTAATACCATAAATGTTGTCTGAATTTAATTAAAGATGCTTCAGAAATCAACTTGTCAACTATTTCATAATTTTTTTAATCTTTAAAAACGCAAATTTTGACCAAGCCAAAGCTTCACATAAACTGGTATAATAAAAAAACCAACATCTAGGGCTTTTTTAGACTTACCATCTATTTTAAACTGGAACTGGAACAAAAATAGTAGGCTGTTCAATAAGTTAAGATAAGAAAAACACAATTTTATGGTTTGAAAGACACTTTATTATTCAGTATATGTAGTCCTCCTGAACATCATCCTTATGAATTCCATCCCTGAAGTGAGAATCTGCAAGGGCTGAAAAATACGCTTCCACTGCTGTTATGACCTCATCAGTAAATGAAAAACGCGTTCCACGAATATATTTTGTAGTGATGTCTCATTCATAGTGATGAATCGACGCCCAATATCTACTTTATCCTTTCGAAAACGCTCTAAAAGTTACTGAGAAAGTCGCATTCGAATGTATTTTTGCTCTATTGTTAGTGAATGCGGTACCCACTGTACACACAGCTTTCTTAAGCCCAATACATCAGTCGAAATGCGTACACTGCCTAGTAAGGTGCCTAGGGCTTCTATTAAATCTCTTTCAGTCATTCGAGGTTTTTGCAATACGATATCTTGTATTTTTCCTACGATTTCTGGCGTTCTTGCTGTTGACGTTGACGTGGATCGACTTCAAGGCTTGTGCGACCACGTTTAAATTCAGCAACCCATCTTTCTTCTGAGCTAATTGATGTCGAAAAGTCCTTATACACTTTGAACATTCATTTATAAATTTTCTTTGCTTTTAAGCCGTCTAAAAAATATTCAGTCACTGCACGATACCTGATTTTTTCCCTTGTATCATACTTATAGGAAATACTGTGGCACGTCGTAAGCAAAGGATAAAGTTATTGAACGGATTGAAATTAAAATTCACATACGGTCATATGAAGAGTGTACCAAAATTACAAAACAAACAAAAAAAAAAAAAATTGCAACAACGCGCTCTCTTATCGAACCTAAAACTTATTGAACAACTTAATATCTTTAATTTCTGGAAGTGGTATGAAGCTGTCTATAGCAAAAGTTGTCACTGGCTGCTGAATGCATTTGATTTTGTATCTTTTCCTGTCCGCTAATTTTTTAATCTTTGCTCTTCCATTTTAGCCAACTGTTTGTGTACACCCGCTCAGCAACAAAGATGCTTGGTTCTTTTTATTTTTGCAAAAATATTTTACAATCTTCTATTCTTCAAAGATGCCTATGAAGTCAGGTGCGAAATGAAAAATCGTACTTTAAGCGTTGTGGGAAATTCACTTAAATCTATGAATTTATTAAACTTTTGGTTACAAATTCTTTATAATTCATAGGTTAACAATTTCAATCGTACACTTGTGTTTAACTTATCACCCGATCACTAGTCAGAATTCAATATGCAGTAACTTACTCTTTTAAGAAAAAGTAAAAAATGTCCGCGGAACTTTACTTCCATTAGCTCACAATAGACAATTGAATGAGTTGAACAGTTACAGAAAATAATTGTGTGAGAGCGTAATAGCGGCGAAGCGGATATGGGACGGTGGTATATTTTTAAAGGCGGCGCAACCTATCCCCCTTCGTAAACTTTATGCAGTCCTCGGTGCGATGTTTACCATTTACGTCCAGTTCTGCGATTTGTACAGAAGGCCTAGTGAGCAGTCCTTCCGCAGTATTTACGACTGCGCTCCGTACTTGCCCATCCTTGGAACGATGAACATCGACCCTGGCTTTCGGCCAGGTATTTCTTTTCAAATAATCATCTGCGATTAAAACAAAATCGTCCACAGCGATGGGGTCTGGTGACTTTTGGAACTACTTAAGAGCCAAGGGAGAACGGAACACCTTTTCGTGAACTTTTACTTTTGGAAGGATATCAATTAAAATGGATTTAATAGCACGAACCATGCGATCCTAAACGCAAACCCATGTGACGCGAGGTCTTTGAATAAAGGGCCACTTTATTTCAGGATGTCGACGCTCCAGTTCGCCCCACACCATTCGCTCCATTTCATTTGTCAGTATACGGCTGACCAAATGTATGTTGGTACACCACGACACATAAACTGCTTTTCCGGGCACCTGGACGCGCTCTACGATTTCTAAATAGTTGACAGCTTTTTGCCGTTGCTCTGACTAGAGCTCACAAACCATGCACCAAATACCGCTGCCTCATTTCATGCACTATAATTTCGTTGTGATAGCGGTAGAACTTTCGATGGTAAAATTCAGTAATGATAAACGTGGCCAATTCTCCTCGGGCTGAGACAAAAGTGCAGGTCTCACATACCAACATGCTGCTCCATTAAATACTGGCTTCTGTGACTTTCTGATTCCTTCATCAGCAACGTTATTCCCCGATGGCACCCACCACCATTCATCGATATTAAAATCTTCTAAGATCTCACCTATCCGCATTGCCATAAACTGTACAGGACATTTTTGGAATCGGTCCAAAATATTCGCTTCTCTACGCGAATTGACAATTCTTAAGGAATAAACTTCGACAAACGTAAACCTAGAACCGTACCCATTAACCCCAACCTGGGAATCGGCACGGGCTTAAGTAGTGCAACTCAGGTTTTGGACGTAACTAAGCAATAACCAACATCAGCATTCCTCTCTGCGTGGAGGTACATGACAGCTGCATAGATATCTGCACTTGCGTCCACAAATGTGTGAAACTGAACTCGTTCGCCACGACTTAATAATGAATAAAACCGACGTACTTTAATATCAGGCAGGCTTCGTATCCACTGCCACCATTTTTCTTGCTTCTCTTTACCTATCGGCTCATCCCACGAAACGCCCGAACTCCATGCTTCCTGCATTAATTTTTTTGTAGATATAATGAAGAAGCCTCATAGTCCTAACGGGTTGAATATCGTCATTATTACGCGTGAAATTTGTCGCTTCGTGGGAACTTTGCTTTCGTTCAAAACTTGTTTAGGGGAAATGTTCAAAAAATGGCATTTTCCGCTGTCGGTGACCACCACATGCCCAATATCTTTTCATGTTTAGAATTTGGGTTTTCGATATATTCGTCTTTCTGTGCTGTTTAACCCGTGAAAGCGACAAAAACTTCCTTGGATCTGATTTCCAATGTCGCATTTCAAATCCTCCATTCGCATGAATATATCGAACTTTCGTAGCTAATTTGACCATCTCGTCTTAAGTTTGTATATTCTGTACAAAAGTATTGTCAAAGATCGTTTTAACAGCGTCTGGGTGACCACATTTAAAACGAGCTGCATTTAAGTTCTTGCCATAATTAGCTGGCGGTGGAGAGCAAGTTGCTTCGAACGTCATAACTTGCACAGCATATACATTCGGCATGATGTTTCGCCCTATCAAAAAGTTGTCAGCCGTTTGATGTCACGGATGTCATCGCACAAAGCTATTGGCCTTTCGCGATCTTTTAAAAGTACAGAATTTAGAGCTTAGCTTACCAACAGCGGCTGCAGCATCCCACACCGACCTAGTTTGGTTTTTGTTGAGGTAGATGCCGGCGAAAATTGGTATATTGTATAATAGTCCCAAATGGACCAGCCAGCACTTTATCTTTAAGTAGTTTTCTCACATCACTCTTTGTTCATATTGATGCATGGTGTCCACCAGAAATGACTTTAAGCTAGGATCCCGAACCATCTTTCAAGGTACTGAAGACGCCGTTTGGCCATTTGTAAAGACTCAGGCAGCTGAATATGGTCGCACTTCCACAGAAGACCCGTTTCCTGTCGTTTTTTACATGGAAGATATTTTGTAGTTGAATTTATTATCCGCTTGGAAGGCTCATATTCCTTACAAACTAAAGGAGATAGGTCTTTCATGCCAATTGATTCTACGGTATAGTGTGATTTAACAAGCACCGCAATGCGGGTGCCGGCACTACATGTGCAAACATCCATTACTCGTTGTCGCGAGTCTTCGTTGACGTCGTTACATCCATAAACTGACCAACTTATTTTGCATTTCGATACTACTAGATCGTTGCCACCTTTATCTTGAATTTACAGGTGGACACCAAACTTAATGTTATCAAGGCCGATAAGAATACGCGCCTGTACTGCTACATGGGGCTGAATAGGTACGTTTTTCAAATGCTCTCGGCATAATATGGCAGCGCTGTGAAATGTCGGAATAGGCACATTGAGATTGGTTACAGTGCGTACATTTTTTATTAAAAATTTCTTTAAATGTGAACTTCGAGCAGAAATATGCCGCAAAACAGACTTCAAATTAAACTGCTCACTGAAAACAGAGCTCTTCTGTCGGTCAATCAAGACCTAGTTCGGCTGCCAGCTCGTCTTCAATAAGGGCACACGCTGACCCGTCGTTAATAAAAAGGTATGCATCTGTCGACCGCCTTTACCATGAAAAGTCACGCCAATACAAATCAATATCGTCTTCTTAATTGGTGCGATAACCGCTTTCGCGATTTTAGCCGAATTTAACAGAGCGCGCCGTAGTTTCTTTCTCATGCCAACTGGCGCCAGTTAGACACACCATGTGAAGCCAAGCCCTTCTCCATCTGATCTTTCCATCGCAGAGGAGGCCTTTCTCTTCCTCTGCAACCACCAGCTGGTACCGTATCGAACACTTTCAGAGCCGGAGCGTTTGGATAGACGACATGACCCAGCCAGCGCACAGTGCGGCCGATTCCCGAAAAGCTGGCCAAAACTCAAAAAATTAAGTAATTGATTCAAAATTTCTTACTCGGGGGTTGTCGGGGTCGCTGATTACGAATTTCATCTTAAAATTTTGAAAATCCAACCCCTTCCACCCCTATTGGCCACCCCCTCACGTGAAATAGCGTATATTCTAGAACATAATCAAGATGCATGTTAATTTATGTTCTCAGGGTCGCTGATTACGAATTTGATCTTAAAATTTTGAAAATCCACCCCCTTCCACCCCTATTGGCCACCCCCTCACGTGAAACAGCGTATATTCAAGAACATAATCAAGACGCATGTAAATTTATATGTTTTCGGGGTCGCTGATTAGCAAGTGGTAGCAGCTGAATCTTGTTTTATTCAGTAACCATTACTTTTTTGAGTAACCTTTAATAGGTTTCAAAGCAACTTATGACGGCGTTGTATTACTATACAGTTTGAAAACTCAAATTTTATAAAAAAAATTGCAAAAAATGTATCTACGTATTGCTGCAGCTAAAAATTTTGTGTCGAGGTATTGATATGTACTAAAGATTTCTCGTATTTTACTAACCTTCCGAAGATGATTCCATTTGGTTTTGTTCAATTTACTCCATTACAAAATCTTTCAAATGTGTACAACTTTCACTATTCATCGACAGTAATACGATGCTCAAACGAAGGCCACGTTGCGACTGAAAATACAGAGGATACTTAGGGTACAGGACGTTGCTATGAACGGTTTTCACTACTCAAGGCATTACTGTAGCCAACCCAAAGACAAAAAAACTCTATCTAGAAACTTTTTTTTTCGACTTTTGGCCAGCTTTTTGGGAATCGGCCGCACTGTGCAAGGTAGTCACTGGATCTTCATTCCCTACGCAATGCCTATATCGTCATAAAGCTCATCGTTCCCTCGCCTGCGATATCCGCCGATGCCAATACGCAAAGGTCGAAAAATCTTACACATAATTTTTCTCTCAAACACTCCAAGCGTCGCTTCATCGGATGTTGTCATCGCCCACGCTTCTGCGCCATACGTTAGAACGGGCATGATGAGAGGCTTGTAGAGTATTAGTTTTGTTCGTCGAGAGCGGACTGTACTACTCAGTTGCCTGCTTATTCCAAAAAGGCAGTTCAGGCTGACATTGTTATCGGTGTTAATGCTAGTTCTTAAATAAACGAAGTCTTTTACAACCTCGAAATTATAACTGTCAACAGTGACGTAGATGCCGATTCGCGAGTGCGCCGACTGTGTGTTTGAAGACAGGAGGTACTTCGTTTTGTCCTCGTACATCAGCAGGCCCATTCGCTTTGCCTCTTTATCCAGTTTGGAGAAGGCAGAACTAACAGCGCGGTTGTTACGGCCGATGATGTCAATATTATTGGCATACGCCGATGTGATGCCGAACTAGTAAAAAATAGTGCCTGAGCGATTAAGTTCCTCCAACATCAGGTTAGGAAGTTACACGACAGCGAGTCACCCTGCCTGAAACTTCGTTTGGTATCAAACGGCTCGTATTGAGCAACGTCTTCTTGCTTAGCCGTATTATGTAGTTTTACGGGCACACCAAAACAAGACATCGTGCCTTATAAGTAAATTTTTCGTACTGTCGAATTCAGCTTTGAAGTCGACGAAAAGATGGTGTGTGTCGATCTTCCAAGATTTGGCGTACTGTGAATATCTAGTCGATGGTGGATTTTCCAGGTCTAAAGTCTAAGGTCCAATAAGTTGGTTGATGGTGGGCTTCAGCCTTTAACAAAATACGCTCGCTAGATCCTTATAGGCGATATTTAGAAGACTAACCCCGTGATAAATGGCACAGATTGCCGGATCACATTTCTTATGGACTGGGCAGACTTAAATTCCAATCGGCATGCATGTTTTCATCCGTCCATATTTAGCATAGAAGCTCATGCTTGCACATCACCAGCTCCTCGTCGCTATGTTTGAATAGCTCAGTCGGCAGTCCGTCGGCGCCCGCGGCTTTGTTGTTCGTTAGCTGCGTTGGGGTAGCGGAACAATTCCGTCGTCAATGGTTGGGGTATCGGGATCTTCACATTCTCTGTGACATGCGCAGCTGTCACTATTTAACAGGTTCGAGAAGAGTTGCATCCGTAATTTAAATACGCTCTGGATGTCAATCACCAGATCGCCGTCTTTGTTCTTACAGGACAACGCCCCGGTCTTAAAACCTTCTATAAGCCGCTGAACTTTCTGGTACAATTTTCGAACGTGGTTTCTATTGGCTCCTCGCACTCACGTCTTTAGGCCCCTCGTTTTTCGGATAATACATGTCTCTCCTTTTTTAGCTCTCTGTAGCGATCCCACATGGCTCGCGTTGCGCCCGATCGCTGTGTGTTTATATACGCAACATATTTTCTTTCTGCGGCAGCATGACATTCTTCGTCGTACCGGATGTTTCGTGTTATTTTTTTCTCCTTGTTCACTCCTCTCGGGAGCATAGGGCCTCGACAAGGCTCTTCTATCGTACTCGTACGTTTTTGCACCGTCCCATGAGATATCGGCATCTGTTCGTTCGCGCACCATCGACCTTCTCCTGGGGTTTTTGGTCGACCGCTACCTCTGCTCACTTGCGGATTCCAGTCCAGTGCCATCCTCGTGCTGCTATCTGGTGGGTTTCGCAGTGTGTGACCTATCCGTCCCCATTTTTTGCGTTCGATTTGCCTAACGATGAGTTTCTCGGTCGTTAATCTCCATAGAGCGTCGTTACTGTGATGTAGATGGTCTGCAAATTATGCGGGGGCGTTTGTTGATGAAGGATTGTAGCCTTCATGTGATGGTGTTAGAGACCATACATGTTTCGCTTCCGTCAACAATACGGCCTTTACGCATGAGGCGTATATTCGTAGTTTAGTGCGCCCGAATGCCGCCTTTGCTTTGTTTAGCGTGCAGTTGACATCTTTATCTGCTCCACCATCTGCCGTGATGATGTAGCCGAGGTAGCAGAAGCTTTCAACGAATTCCACCGGGCATCCGGCAACCAGTATCTGCCTTACATTATTGTGGTTAACTCTCATGGTCTTGGTATTGGCGATGTTGACCTCCAGTCCGACAGTGCGTGCCAGCGCGACCATCTTGTCCGGCGAAGTCCAGGTCCTTAAGATATCTGGTGAAACTCCATACGAAGCCCTTTTTGGGGCAGGGTCAGTTGGCTCATGACGTCATCAAGGATGATGGCGAAAAGAAGGCGTGACAGGGGGCAACCTTGCCTTACGCCTGCGTTGGTAGTGAATGGATCGTTGATATCGGTTTTGTGAAGCACTGCCAGTTCGGAGTTCTCGTAGACGGCTTTGATGAGGCGGATTTTCTTGGCGGGAACTCCCTTTCTACTCAGTGCCAGCCATATTGCGTCTCGTTTGATAGTGTCGAACGCCTTCTTGAAGTTTAGGAACAGCATGTGAAGCGGGGAGTGCCACTCTACTGTTCTATTGTTCTACTATAGTCCGCTGACATTTGCGGGTTGGCTGTCATTAGTTCAGGTTGTATGCCATCTTCGCCCGTCGCTTTGTTAAGCTTCAGCTTTTTAAGTGCATCCTTAATCTCCGCTGGCCTAGGGCAGGTTGCTGTTGGTTGTTGTTGAGCTGCCCACTTCAAAGCTAGGTATACTACTAAGAGCAAGAGTTGCTTCAAAGTGTACCTTCCATCTGGGGTTCTGGTCATCACTGGAAGTCAGCAAAGCACCATTCTGATCTCTGATCGGCTAGTTGCTGTTACTCCGCTGTACTGCTGCTTCGGCATCTCTAGCACCTCTCTGTAGGCTGGCCGAGAGCCATCGCTGATAAGTGGCCTTTTAAGTTCGTTTCTGCGCTGAATGATGCCCCAAAGGGTGTCAGAGATCCATGGTTTGCTGTTGGTGGTCTTTATTGTGCCAAGTTTCTCCTTAGCGATCTGCCTGAGCGTAGCGTCTGTAGCTTCCCGCGCATTTCAGCTTGATCTTGACGTCACCGGTAATTAGCTCGTGGTTGCTGTCTATGTCGGCTCGTTATTCTACCTCTTTTTCCTAACAACATAGATAACTATGGAGCTGACAAATAAGAGGACCAAACTTAGAAATAATACATATATATTTCCAAGAATTGCTCCAAGATAAGAAAATACTTTTAGAAACACAAACTTAATTAAGAGGAGAAAGCACACTTACCAAAACTCGTTAAGAGGTATTCGGATATATCAGTATTATTGGGTGAGTTTCCGTCCTCGTAAAAGATACTTTTTTATTTGAAGTCAAAAACGGATACGTTCATTATTACCTCTTTAAGAAACGTGCAGCTGAAAGGTGTAGTATACCCATCAAATACAACTCGGAAAGAGTGGTTTCGAAGCTTCCAAAGTGGTAATTTCGACGTGAGTGATAAAGATCGCGAAGGGGCACTGAAAAAATTCGAAGATGCTAAACTACAACAATTATTGGATGAAGACGCATGTCGATTCCTTGATGATGATATCGCACCCTAAATACAAAAGGGTCACAACTCAAAATACTCAGATTTTCAGGAGAGACGAAAAACGTTTTATGTAAAAATTATTGTAATATTTAAAGAAAATATTGTTCCATCATGAAAATATACAACATGGAAGAAGGTTCTACTATATTTTTTTCAATTTTATATTATGTTTGCGAAAATAAAACAAAATTTTGATTTATGACTCTTTAACAGAAATTTTTTCGATTAACTAGTGATATTATCTTAAGTTCTGCCTTTTTAACTGACAAAATGTTTTAATTTTATAAGTTTCCTAACCTAATTCAACTCATTTTTCACAACTAAAGAGGCACAATGTAAAATAATATACCACGAAATTTATCACTTTTTACAGTTATAGAGGCAGAACTCAAAAAAAAAAACTCTTTATGTGTAATAAAAGTAATCAGCTGTTCTTGAGCCCATTAACGCAAGTAAAAATAATTCTCTTTAGTTGATCGTGCAAAAGCAACACACTTGACATAAAAATAGACATAACTGTATTTTTCCAGTTAAAGAAGATAGTTATGTGAACGAAATATAATATTTACAGCAATTAGAATTGTGTACTCTGAATTAATTTATGCAAAAAACTCAGTTTTGGAAAATTTTGAGTTGTGACCCTTTTGTATTTAGGATGCGATATAAACTCTCAAAACTAGTAGGCGAAGACTAGGACTTCACTTCGCACTAGTAAAAGAAGAACATATATCCTCAATCCGCGCTTCGAACAGAAAAGAGGACACAAGATTCACACTCACACTACAAAACATATCAGATCACTTAAGCCAGAAACAAATATTGGATGGAAACTATTTCAAAACTTCAAACTTTATGCAAAACAAAATAACAACAATAGAAAACGGGATTACAGTTATAGAACGCAGTTACCAAATAGACAATGGCATTTCACTTTTACGAAACAATATCAATGACATTGGATAAATAATATTTTCCAGTTTATTTGGAATAATTCCCACGCACATATTAACTTGACTTAATATCACTCATATCCAATTACACTGTACAACGTTGATCTCTTGCTGGGTGTGTGAGTTGCTCCACGCTTAGAGATAAGGTCTTATATCCCTCTTAATAGTGTTGATAGCCTCTATACTCGTAGAGATCATCCAGTTAGCATTGTATCGCTAGTATTTTAGGCGTATCTTAATTGGTCCCAAAGCTAATATAAGGTATTACACCCACGAATCTTTCAACTGTATCAGCATTTTATTTTATGGATAATATTTTAAGTTTAAGCCTGCTGCAAATTAATATATGTATTTAAAAACAAGTCGATAGAATGTTGGATCTAATCTTTGTTAGTGATTGTATTAACAGTGATCTCTCTGAATGTTACTTCCCAGTTACTTCTTTGGATATGTGTCATGTTCTTTTGGTTCTTATAGTTAAATTTTATGAATTTGCCACTGGAACTTCAGTTGGCAAAACTTCTCTTAATTATCAATTTTACGATTTTGAGAAACTGAGCTTAGTTGGGTGGATCTGCTATCAAACAATGATCTCGCAGATGATGATTGATGCTTTCAGATCAATAGTGCATGATACCGGCTCCAAGAATATTCCTATTTTTAGCATGAAAACCAATAAACTTCCGTGGTATACTAAGAGTCCGAAAAAAGTTAAGGATCTAAGAAACAAATACTATAAAAAGTTTAAGTCTGCCATTGACCAGATTTTTTATTAAAAATATCGACATTATCTGTAAGTCGACTATCGACTGTCTGGACATATTTTTGTGTCGAAATTATATTCTTAATTTTGAACTAAATATTAAGTCGAAGGCCTTCTGGAATTTCATCAGTCTCCTTTATCGAAAAATTTAGGTGTTCTATGCATAACGCAGTTAACTTATTTGCAGATTTTTTTAAATCGAACTACTTTTCGGATAACGATGTTTGCCACAATAATTTTTCATTTTATCATGATAAACCATTCTGTTTCGGATCACTTTCCCTCTCAACTGGGATCACAAAACTCAAAAACTCCTCCCGAACTGATTTTGAAAGTCTTTCGACCATTTAATTTAAAAATTACCCTGCTCTGGGGGCTCCGCTGAAAATAATTTTCAATAAGTCATTATCTTCTGGAAAATTCACTGATTCTTGGGCACTTGCTTCTATAGCTCCTATGTTCAAAAGCGGCAATAAGAGGGATATATTCAAATATAGACCTATCTTGAAGATCACTAATGTATCTAAACTTTTTAATGCGTCATCAAAATTTTATCGTATTTCTCAGTTAGGAGTTCAATTTGCCCGAATCAACACGGCAAACACAAATCTGGCTTTCTTAAATGAGTATTGTATCTCAGCAATCTCTTCTGGGTGCCGAGCTGATTGCGTTTACACCGACTTTTCTAAAGTCTTCAACAAAGTTTCACATGTGGTGTTCATCGGGTTTTCGTTCTACTCTTCTGCAATGACTTAAATCCGATTTGAGTCGAAGGCGGTGCATTGTCACACTCGATGATGTTCAATCTGAACCTTTTTTCGCCACCTCTGGCGTACCACTAATTAGCATTCTTCATCCATTACTGGTCATTCTGTTTATAAATGACATTGGTTCTTTCTTTTCATTCTCCAACTTTCTATTATACGCCGACGATCTGAAGATTTATGCAGTCCTTAAGAATACTGCAGATATGATGAAACTCCAATCCGAACTAGATGAATTATAAACTTGGTGCCTGAGATCACATCTGTCTTTAAATAATAAAAAATGCGTTCATCTCTCTTTTCAAAATCATGCAGTTCATTAACAATGCAGTACAGCTTCTCTAGAGAAATCTTGCAATCTGTTTGTCGTTTCAAAGACAGACGCTATGCTTGGTTTTGTACGTCTTAATTAGCTGATGTATACCTCTTTTGCTCGCTCGCATCTGCAGTATGTTGCAATAATCTGGCGCCCTTTCTCGGATCCTATGCCTTCGTATCACTCGTTAATAGAAGGTCAATATTATCTTTAACTTTTACTTTTTGGATTATACAAGGAGTTCAGTCACTTTTAGAAAGAATAAATTTTAATGCTCCACGGAGGTATCTTCGTGCTTTGTTGTCTTTCAATGTGGATAATGCTAGAACGAATGTTGCACATAATGCACCTATTGGAAGGGCTATTTGCAAGTTTACCAAATTTCAACATCTATCGATCTTGATTTTTCTTTGCCCAAAACAATTTTTACTGATATTCTGAATACGAAGTGAATTAAAGTATAATTGTTAATTGTTAATTTTTTTTCCTTGTTCACTCCTCTCGGGAGCACAGGGCCTCGACAAGACTCAGTCTGGCGTTGGTTTCGTGAATCTGGTTTTGATTTCTGGCAGGGTAGGTGATTAGCCTGCCGGTACCAGTCCTAGGTAGTGGGAATGCCCACCTGTCGTTGCTTAGGAACAACGCCTTCTTACTGCCTGGAGCGCCATCTGTGTCTCACATTGTTCTGGCAGAAGGATCGCACAGATGGTTGAGGACTTCGCTAAATTTCGTGTGTCTGCGCTATTACCGCGGTCACCCGCTTCCTTTTGCAGGCGTCACTGATGCAAAGTGTAACTGTGCGTTTTCCTTTTTTTTTTTTTGCTTGCTTTAGCAGCTAAAATGCAAATAATGCGCAGACTATTGTGCGGGAGTAAGGATGGAATGGATAAGTTTTTAGGGTTGAGGAATAGGAGGAATATTTTTTTTTAGAAACAGGGAAAGTAGGTAAATTTGGAAAAGGGCGAGGACCATGTTTTACGTGGGATTCGGGCCCTCAACCTCTGGAATGGCACACAACCTTCTGCATTTGCCTTTATCAGGACATCAGCAAACCAGGTGGAAGTATTAAAGTACCAAATATTTCAGATGCATGTCCTTTGATCATAGTAACGCTTTCAGTTCTCGTTATCTAAAAGGTGGTTTCAACCGAGTCTTTGTTTTCTTATTCATTAAAAGTTTGTTTTACGTTTTAGTACATAAGCCACATAAACAGATCATGTATGGCATGTTTATACCGTCCTACCAGTTCTGTCATAGGTTAAGTCCGTTGATGTCGCTGCTCGAACCAAAAATTGTTTGATACTCTCAAAATTTCTGTGAGATCTATGACAGGCCATGTTTTTCGATTCTGACAACAAACTGTACTCCAATGGATTCAGATCTGGACCTCCAGACGCCCAATATTTTACGGCTATGATCCCAGGAATATTGTTTTTTAGCCACTGCTGGATGTAACGCCTTTACAAGACACTCCCCACCAAACCATTAGGTAGGGTGGATGGTAGCCATACTGAACCCTTGGATCAACATTTTTTGCTCCTTTAGAAGTTTTAGCTTAGATTTTATCGTTCTGCTTAATAAAAACTTCTTCAAAAGTGAAAATCTTCAAATCTGTAAAAGAAATATTTTTATGGCCGTTGACCGCGTGCCACCGCAGAAACTGCTTGCAGCTATTGAGTCCAATATTCTTCAAACGCGTTGTCAAAAGATGACCAGTTGGGCGACGGAAGGCTTTCATGTGGAGATCATCTCTAATTAGTTAGGACATGATTTTCTGCTTTCTAAGTGAATTCCAACGAATTTTGTTTTCGAACGTTTTTTATGGCTGCACGGATTCGAATCACGCGATGGCGACCACTTTTTTTCTGTCTGCCACTTCAGACGTTTAAAAAAAATGATCTTTTCAGCAATTTGTAAATCTCACTTGCACTTTTACCACACTTACAGGGTTTAATTGAAAAGTAATGGGCCTTATTTATTTAAGCAGTTTTATTAAACCTTTCGGCTTATACAACTAATATTCTTCAAAATAGGACCCTTGAGCGTCAATACACCGCTGGTAGCGGTCCTTCCACTGCAGGAAACATTTTTTCAACTCATCCGCCGGAATCGCGTTCAATTCGGCTCCCCTTCAGCTTTCTTTTCAGGTGCGGGAACAAGAAGAAGTCCGGAGGGGACAAGTCTGGGCTATAGCGAGGGTGGAGAAGCACCGGAACGCCCATCTTTCCCCCGGTTCACATCTTCGTCTGTTTGCGTCGTCGAAGGCCTTCCAGATCGCTGTTCGTCTTCGACGTCCTCCCGGACCGCTTAACACGTTCGCGGACACTAAAAATTTTAGGGAGCTGCAAAAATAGACAGGCAATTATTTTTGGAACTAGTTGTAAAATCCTAAATCTGATTATACATAAATAATAAGAGTAGTCAGAACATCGTATTTTAACTGTTATATGAAAGTACTTAATGTATCAAGTGGTCATTACTTTGAAATGTATATTAATTACAAAAACTTCAAGTTACATGAAATTAAATGAACAAAACTTGGACTTTAAATTTGAATGCTGTAGCATTAACGGCATTCACGTCTGCGAACGTGTTAAACAAATTTGGCCTCAATACGATGTGAACAGAACACTTAAGGTGATGGGAATTCCCCGCCACGCAATTTTCAAACACATTGCGGTGCTCACTGGTCACTTGGTGATCGGTACTCATGCGGAGAAGCTTGGAATTCCGGACAACCCCTATTGCAGAAGCTATGAAGATCCTGCAGAGAAAGAGACTGTTGAGCATTTTCTCTGCGGATGTCCGGCTCTGGCGACTAGGCGCTTGAGATTTCTTAGCATGTCCTTTCAGGATTGCTTGAGGAAATTTTCCAGCCTAGATCCTTTTTCTCTCCTCCACTACATCAACCACACTGGGTGGCTGTAGAAGGTTTTCTCTTCCCTAATTTTTTTCGCAGGTAGTGGTATTCAATGGATTATGGTATCAACACGGCACGTAAGTGCTACTTGAAGTGTACCTGTGGTACTCCTGCCATCTAACCCACCTAACCAACCTATTGTCATAGACATCTCGAATCGAAAAGTTTATAGTTTGCTTGATATATGAGTGCTTATGACATACTCCATCTATCTCGAAGTTACAGTCATGCTCCCATAGTCATAACACATGGGCTGAAAAGTCCCGGGCCTAACACATAGATGGTATTAGTTTAATTGCATTCACCTCTTTTTCAGTTAGTACTGACCATAAAAAGGCAGCTCCTAAAATTCCATAATATTCTATTCATTAGTTCGAGAGTAATTGTGCTAAAAGTGACGCTACTTTGGTTATTTTCAAAAGAATGCATAAATAACAGTTTTAATTTTACACTGATTCTTAATGGGGGAAAAATACCGTTCAAGCAAAGTAATGGCTTCAAAAGTGTTATGGGGACTGCGGTCCATCAGAAACAACATTAAAATGATGGTTTGCTGACTTCAAATGCGGTCGAAGAGACACCAATGATGCACAAGTCAGTGGAATCCACAAAATCATATTGAATGATTAAAATGTAAAGCTGTGTGAGTTAGTTGACATCGTAAAGGAATCAAAAAAGGAATTGGCTTTACCATATATTTCATGAGCATTTGACTATGAGAAAGTTCTGTTCAAAGTGGGTGCCGCGTTTGCTCACTGTTGATCAAAACCAAGAACGTGATGATGGTCCTGAGCAGTGTTTAGCCATGTGTAAACGTGATAAACCGGAATTTTTACGTCGATATAGGACAATGGATGATACATGTATCCATTACTTCACTCCGGAACCAAAACGATCGTCATCTGAGTGGACAGAAACTGGTGAGCCTCATCGATGTGCGGGGTATAATTTTCATAGGCTATGTTGAGAAGGGATATACCATGAACAAAGAATATAATATAGAGTTTGAATGCCGTAATTGCAAAGAAAAAATTTTGTTTCATCAAGACAACACACCGTGTCACAAGTCAATAAAAACATGGCAGAACTACATGAATTGAACTTCGAACACCACATTTGCTAGATTTGCCTCCCAGCGGCTATTGGCTGTTCGCAGACCTAAAAAAATGCTTGTCGGTAAGAAATTTCGCTCGAATGAAGAGGTTATCGCTCAAACTGAGGCCGATTTTTAGGCAAAAGGTAAATTGTTCTACAAAAATGGTATTGAAATGTTATAGTGGCGCTGGAATGATTGCTTTGTTCTTGAAGGAAATCATGTCGATGAGTATAGCTAATTTTTACCAAAAAAATTTATGTTTTTGTTAAGCCCGAAACTTTTCTGCCCATGTCTTACATACCTATATGTATGTGTAAGCGGAATTTGCGTAAAGATGCAGAAAGAGATAATTAGTATCAAATGAAAGATAACTGAAGTAGCTCTGAAAACGCAAAATTTAAAATCCGGCAGGAGAGGAAATTACTCGTCTCGAAAGGCCTCATATACCTCGAGTACCTCCAGCAGCAGGGCTGTAAAGCTCATCAGGATCGATACCAGTAAGATCCTGATTACAGTATACTGGAAAATATTCTTAGATTAGGAAGTCTATGGGCTGGTGAAAGTAGTATTCTATGACCTCATGACGATATGAGGGTGACACCTCACCGAAACGGCTGATAGACTAATGCTACAATCCACTTCGTCCCGTTAAAACTCTGGCAAGCCTTCGGGTACGTTCCTTACATTTCACCATTAAGTTGTTGGTGATGGCAGACACCTTGCCGTGGTGCGGAGGCTTAGTCGAATTACTAACCAGACCTTACCAATGGATGATAGTGTTGTCACTTGAATACATTCCAGTATTGAGCGAATGCACTTCATTCCCTTGGTTCGGGCTGCTTTTTGAACGATGACCAAGCTCTGCCCTGGGTCGGAAGAAGGTGTTATACGACCCGTGCCGAGGTTCAGCCTGGCTGGGGACCCAGACCAAAAATAGCCCAGTCTTGAACGGAGTGCTCCGGATACCTGGCGACCTCCGGTTCTATCTAGCCTTACCTGTGCACACGGACCTCTGCACAGGCGGACCTCCCTTGACCGACACTCGTGGGACCAAAATGAACATGTCAAACAAGAAAAACATTTTTTACAAGGAGGTCGGTCCTCCCAAAAAACCAACAAAGGTGGCTTCGACTACTGCTACAGCTGAGAGCAAGGCAGTGGTCAGACCGCCGCTATTAGGAGCTAGAGGGGGCCTAAACGAAAGGGCTGGTCCCAGCACGAGTACTGCAGGAGGCAGCGGGGGGCGGGGAGGCTTGGGTAAACCGGCCTCAAATCAGTCAATGGCAGAAGCTGCGGGGGCAACGCTGCGTAGGACAAATAACCCCCATCCCACATCAACCTCTTATAGAGGACGGGGGTCGGCACCTGCTTCTAGAATTAACTGGCAGGTTGCCATAGAAGAGCCTAGTACCTCTAGGCAGTTCACAGGCGCAGAACGGGGCACAGTGTGACTTTTTTCACTTTTAGGATGCCAAAATTAATAACAGCCAAACCAATGGAGCAATTCATTTCAAATTTTGCAGTGTGGTTGCAGATACCTAAATCTGATTTGAGAATAAAAATGGACGTGATACGCCCACTTTTTCTCCTTGCCCACATGTAAGGTAAAATTTCACATAACCATATTTTCTACTTTAAAAGCATTTTCCTTCCTCTGTTTCAGTTTTTCCTTATTTTCGGCGCCTCTTACACACCATGTCCTTAGTTCCAACCGATATGCAATGTTCAACATACACTCCATGCACCGTATCCATGAGTGAAGTGGTGAAATGCCGAATCTTAGCATGTTTGCGTCAACTTTCCGTTCCGACAAAGCGCTAAAATTATTCATATCCTTCGCTGAAGCACCACATATATAACACGCTTGAGATGAGGTATATGCTGAAAGTGCATTACATACTTTACCGTCAAACATACACAAAATTAGTGTACTAGTAACTTTAAAGTTTAAATTTTCCATCTTAATTATTGTAGGAAGAAGATTAGAAATTTGGTCTTCCACAATCTTTACTTCTCTCACAATAGCCTCTCGCGTTTCTTTTTCAAACAAAAATTTAATGGGATGGCAATATCTGCTTGAAGATGGAACAGGGTACCTCCATATAACAACTCTACGTTCATTAACTAGAGCATACATTTGGAGAAGTACGAGTGAAACAAAAAACATGCTGCTATCAGATTGATTTTCTTCGCTGAACTTTTGCTTATACCGTTTTTGCTCCGAGCCATCGCAACCCCATTTGAAAGTCACGAAAACTTCTTGAATACTGGGAATCGACAGCAGTACTTCTTTTTGTGCGTTACACAACCTTTTTATACTATGATCAATAAGCGCTTGCAACTCAATTTCGGCATACGTTTCGGTTACTGTGATTTTTTCTGGGTAACATAAAGCTTTGGACTTTTTTATGTAGTTTTTCGACGGATATAATTTGGGATTTATTTCTGCTGTATGCTGTCTATGCATATTATAGTCATGTGTTGAATCATTTGCATCTATTATCAGCGCAAGTGCTTGGTCTGGCGATAAACTTTTGTTGCGCTCTTTCGAAAGTCGAGATTTTTTCAACACAGTACCTCTTGACGGTGAAGACAAACATAGCTCTTTAAATAATATTGCGGAATTTCTCTTACCGTTTGATCTAAGTCCCATTTCTGCCGCCATTAACACTTGTTCGCTATTTGATACTGCTAAAAGACTCTTTGCTTTTCTTTTCTTTGTGCGAAGAGAAGAATCGGAAAACGCCACATGTGGTCTACCCACATTGGATCTAATAGAGGATGAAGTTGATGGCCCAACATCAAGACGGTATTTTCCAAAGTCTTCACTCTTGGAAAACCAACTATAATTACGGGCTAGAACACGGGCCATAACTCGGCAAGACCCCTCCCACTTTGAAGAAAATTGGTAACACAGTTTTTTATACGCTCTCCTAGCTTTTTAGTATCCACGTCTCTTCCGATCACCGCAAAAATTTTCTCTAACACCGCATCACGACGCGTTTCTTTTGAGCTCGTCAGCCAAATTTCAAAAAGTTCTTTCCGAGGAATCGCCATGAAAACTTCTTTTAAAGCTGTGGTAGCAAATTGTAGCAAAACTTTATTCCAGTATCTGAAACACAGAATCCTAAAGGTCGTTTCGCTGTTAAAGAATGGACGGAACTCGATGGACCAATATAATTTTTTCTCAGTAAAATACCAAAAATAATATTAAGCTATGGCTGTTTTAGTGATATTTTACTGAGCGGATTTGTATCGATAGTGAAAACTTTATAATCCTCTTACTTACCCCTGAAGTACAAAATTGTTGAAATTTAATCAGCAAATACTCAATTTTATGAAATTGATACTTATTCGTATTATATCTTTTGACAAACTTCACAGCGATGTTCGGATAATAAATAAAAATTATTCAATTGACGCACCGGCTTGTGTTTGTAAACGGTTATCTTTCTTAAAACTATTGTTTTGATAAATTTTGCGGACACTGTCGTAAAATTTGGTCATTTTTACACAACATACCGAAAGAAAATCATTTTCGCAGAACTTTTTTTTTTTAATTTTGGCATCCTAAAACGATAAAAAGTCACAGTGTGCGGGGGGGCCGGCTAAACATGTCCGTCCCTCCAAACAAAATTATTATGAAAAGAAGGCGGCCAGCAGGGTCTTATTTAGACTAGGAGAGGTAGCAACAGACCAGCTAACCGAAGACCAGGCTAAATCGCTAGAGTGGGCAAAGGGAGTAATATCCGCCTTGGGAAAACCGGTGGGTGCTACTCCCAAAAGACAACGGTCTGCAGAGCACACAATGGAAAGGGCCGCCAAAAGACAGAAGGCAGGTGGCCAAAAACATCCAACCTTTAGTGAGGTGGTAAAATGGCGGTGAGATACTGGCCGTCATCGACAAAGGAGAGGAGGAAGGAGTGATTCCTAAGGAAAAATGGAGGTGGATTGAGGAGGCTATCGCCAAAGTGTACCTCCAGATCCCAGAGGAACACCCCGGACCTCCTCCCCTTTGTCATGACGCAGGCTGGTATCAAGGTAGAGCTAAACTCATCGCCTGCGAAGACACTAGGTCAGCCACGCTCTACAGTTTGGCCGTAAACAAGATAGGAGAGGTTTGGCCGTAGCTGCATCCTCGCTAAAAATAATTTAAATATCTTCTTGCTCCCACAGCTTAGTAGCGGCGACATGGTGGCGGCAAGCATCGAGCTCGGGAAAACCGGTTTTTGGCTAGCCTCCGCCTATATGGCCTATGACAGAGATGCTCCGCCGTACTCCGCGCAAGAGGCAGCCCGGAAGAACAAACATTTGGCTGTCTCCTGCGACGCAAATGCTCACAACACCCTGTGGGGGAGCAGCGACACTAACTCTAGAGGTGAGTCACTACTGGACTTTATCTTAGAAAATAAAATTAATGTTTTGAATTTAGGCTCAGAGCCGACTTTTGTTACTATGAACAGAGAGGAAGTTTTGGACATCACCCTGGCTTCCGACATGTTCCCTAATCACATTAAAAGATGGCGAGTTTCAAACGAAAATTCGTTCTCAGACCATCGGTATATTGAATTCGAAATCGACACTAGGTCTCCCCAAGTTAGTCAGTTCAGGAATATACGGAAAACTGACTGGGGAGTTTACAATAAAAAATTAAGAGCTCTACTGCCAAAGAAAGCCCCCAAAAACCCCACTACTGGGGAGTTGGATAAACTGGTTAATCAGGTAACTAAAGCAATGAATAGCTCGTTAGCAGCCAGCTGTCCGGTTGTCCGACCCAGAGGGAAGTCTAAACCCCCTTGGTGGTCCAAGAAGCTAACCTCGCCACGAGAATCCCATAGAACACTGTTTATTCTGGCCAAGGCCACGAGAAGGTCAGAGGACTGGTAAGCCTATAAGGCTGAATTGAAAAACTACAAAAAAGCAGTTAGAACTGCGCAGCGTGAATCATGACAAAATTATTGCAAAGAAATTGAAGAGACTTCAGAAGCGGCCAGATTAAGAAAAATTCTCTCAAAGACGCCATGCAACCTAGGCTACCTACAAGGGAATACATGGACTACGTCAAATGAGGAATCGTTAGGTCTTCTCCTAGACACACACTTTCCAGGAAACAAGCCGGTGGAACAAAACCATTCCGCCAATAATGAAAGGCAATCCGACCTAGGAAATCTCTTAGTTACACACTCAAAAATCGAATGGGCTATTAATACTTTTGGTCCTTATAAATCGCCAGGAATGGACGGTATCTACCCCGCTGAACTGCAGCAATCACGGGGCATTGTACTACCGTTTATCAAAGTTGTCATTAGAAGTTGTCTTAACATGGGCTGCTTTCCGCTAGGATGGAGGGATGCAAAAGTCTCCTGCATACCTAAGGCAGGTAGGTCCTCACACACTAACCCTAAAGACTTCAGACCCATTAGTCTAACGTCTTTTCTTCTCAAGATCCTGGAGAGAATAATAGATGAATACATACGGGGTGTCGTGCCTTTAAATAGGCTCTCTTCGGCGCAACATGCCTATACTAAAGGGAAGTCCACAGAAACCGCCTTACACTCACTCGTCGGGTTGGTGGAAAAAAGCTTATCAGGCAAAGAGTTTGCATTGGTTGGTTTCGTAGACATAGAAGGCGCCTTCAGCAATATAAATGCAAACGCTATAGTAGATTCATTAGAAGATTTTGGAGTTGAACCACATGTCGTAGCCCTGATAGAAGATATACTCATCAAAAGAAAGGTAACGGCTAAATTAGGAAGCACTACTCTAAGCAGACTGGTCTGCAGAGGCACACCGCAAGGTGGAGTCCTCTCCCCTCTTCTTTGGATTTTGGCAGTAAACTCCCTGTTGCTGACCCTAGAAAGAGGGGGTTGCCACGTCACAGCTTACGCAGATGACGTAGCAATCGCCGTTAAAGGCAAATATCCTAATACCCTTATGGATATTCTGTGCTCTAACATGGCCACGCTTAGAAGCTGGACTGAGAGCAGGGGACTCGATATAAACCCCTCAAAAACTCAAATAATTCTCTTTACAAAGAAACATAGGCTCCCTATAATCTCCCCGCTAATTTTTAAGGGTGTGGAGATTCCTTTGAAAGAGAATGTCAAGTACCTAGGACTCATATCAGACAGCGCTGGACGTGCTAATCAACTTACCTGCCCTAAATCTGGTAGGAAATCACGTGGCCGCCGCCTCGGCGCTCAGACTAAAAAGTATGGCGCTATGGAAAGACCGGTGCTTTGGCCACGCTTCCATTTTGCACTCTCTGAATAGTCATAAACAAGAAATAGACTACTCTATCCCTAGACTCACCTTTGGAAGGCTCTTCAAGACGAGTATACCGTCAAGAAGGGAGTGGCATACAACAAGGCCATGGAGAAGGGGGGAATTAAACTTTTATACAGATGGCTCCAAGCTAGACGATAAGGTTGGCTACGAAGTTTTCTCGAAGGAATTAGGACTGGAACTATCCGTTCGACTACCAGACTACTGCAGCGTCTATCAGGCAGAGGTACTAGCTATAGAAGAAGTGGCTATATACCTAAATACGCACGCCGTAACAAAAACGATTATAAATATATTCTCGGATACCCAGGCGGCCATCAAATCAATGAATGCGGCTTTATTAAGATCAAAGGTTGCACAGGAATGCCGGGCAGCTCTAAATGATATTAGTGACGTATTCAAGGTCAGCCTTATTTGGGTTCCGGGACATGGAGATATTGAGGGAAACTGTAAAGCAGATGAGCTAGCCAGAAAGGGTACCGCTCTCCAACTGCTGAGTGATAAAAGTACCATTGGAATACCGATGGCCACGAGTAAACTAATAATAAAAAACCACTTTATCCAAGAGGCCAATAGGTCGTGGAGAAATGAAGATACGTGTCTAACAGCTAGGCTACTATGACCGCAAATAAACAAGAAAAGAACAAAGGAATTGCTTAGTCTCTCAAGAGACAATATCTCGAAGGTCGTGGCTTGTTTAACCGATCACTGGCTATTTGGCGGGCATTCCTTGAGACTAGGAGTTTTCTCCCATGAATATTGCAGAAGTTGCAGAGATGAGGAAGAGGAAGAAACAGTTGAGCACTTCCTTTGCAATTGTCCAGCCCTAGCTAAAATCAGAGCAAGTTGTCTAGGTAAATACTTTTTTAATTCTCTTACAGAACTGTCTGGCGTGGGGTTGGCATCAATACTACGCTTCATAAGAGCCACGAAATGGTTCCACGAAGGAAGATAAATGAGGTTCCCGTGTAGCACAGTGGTATCACAACGGACCTGTAAGGTCTAAGTGAGTTGGTCGTGCAGACCGACTACCACCATAACCTAACCTAACCTAAGTTGTTGGTGCAGGCTCAGCTAAGAAATCCATGGCCTCCTTGCTCGCATAGATAACCATGAGGACATTTCGTGTAAGGATAGCGGCCTGAAATTGGGACTCAATAAAATTGATTATGAAAACCCAAAATCATAAAACAACCACCGAGCAAAGAACAAAAGAAGGAATCAGAGATGGTCGAAATGACAACGTGGATCCAAGAGCAGTCTTCAGAAAAAGTAGCTTACTGCTAAGATCCCTGCCGGCAAAGAACGCACCAATAGTTAATGCAGCTGGAAGTGGACCAGCCCGCACTTCGCAAAATTGTCAAAGCTGATAGCCCCGCAAACGGCAACGGGTACGGTAACATCAGCATTCAAATGAAGGATGCCTCCAATACCGCCATTGGAGGACTACAATTAGCGCAGTATACGTCAACCAGCATTCTTGCAGCAGCAGAACGGCTCGTCACTCCCATTCCAGCAAATGGCAATACAGAAACGATCCCCACAAAAGAGAGTGCATCAATCGACGCTATTGACATGTCTCCTCGGCTCGAACAAGTAAAAACCTGAGAAGGATGGAGGAAGATGCGATTTCCCAATGTAAGCTGGTGGTACTAAAGTCTATGCAGCATGCGTTCAGGCGTCAAAAGAACACTAGCAACGAAATCAAAGCTGGAGTATCCAAAATGGCTGAGCTGCTGGATATAACGCTGAACTACAGACGTTCGTGGAGGGCAGCAAAAGACGGAAGGCCGCTCTCGAACCCCAGAAAGAACACTGCCATCCAGAAAATAACAAATACTCCAACCTCTGCGACGACAAACCCGCAGCGAATGACAACCTGTGCGGGTGCCCCTGATAGCTGTAATAAAGCCAGGGTAAATGGTCCCACAAGGAACACAAGAGGGCAGAGAAAAACGGATGAAGGGTGGCAGAAAGTTACTAAGAGGTGCTACCAAAAGAAGCCGAAGGGTAAGCTAGCCAAGCCAAGCAAAAGGAGCAAGCCGCGAGCACAACACATAAAGCCAAAATCTGTTGTGACAAAACCCGCAGAAGGCCATAGCTATGCAGAAGTGCTGAAGGACTGGGGCCATACTTTTGGAACTTGGAAGGGGAGAAAAAGTGGCGCTAGAGTTCGTGAACTAGCTGAAAAGCACTGTGCAGGACATGGCTTCCGTCGCAGAGTTAAGGCCGAGCGCTACGATTGAGATACGAGATTTCGATTCCTTGACGGCCAAGGCGGAGGTAGAAACAGCAGTCCGGAAACTGCTCACCAACCGCAAAGCTCATTGAGATTGGGATAAAAAATCGGCTGAATCCGAATAAAGATGCGATCATGCGAACAAATCAAGAGATGTTATCGCTCTCTTGGGATAGGACACACACAAGCAAAGTGCAGTGACCCTGATAGATGGAATACATACGTGCATCAGATGCGGGCACAAAATAAAATACTGCAAAGCAGCTCGAAGCGAAACGGGACCGCACTGACCGCCTGCCAAGGTCAAAGAGATGCCCTCTAGCTAAGAAGTGATGAGAGTACTTCAGGGAAATATGCATGGAAGTCGCACAGTAGACGCTCTGCTCGAACAAATAGCTATCGAGAGTGAGTCAGATGCGGTCATCATCAGCGAGCAGTACGGACGGATTGCCAAGGGAACCTGGCTCGAGGACGAAACAACAACGGCCTCACTCTGGCTACCAAGCGGTAGCGCAGTCGCCGTCATATAGCACGGAGCCTGTCGTTGCTACACATACGTTCAAAATAAACGCTTCACAATTCTAAGTTGCTATCTTACCCCCAGCGACAGTATTGAACAGTTTAGAACGAAACTGGACCTTATTGAAGAAATGGTTCGGGAAATAGGTGGACCCTTCATCGTAGCCGGGGACTTCAACGCCAAGGCTGTCGAGTGGGGCGCCCCTACTACGAACACACGGAGAAGAAATATACTAGACATGGCTGCCAGACTGCGGCTTGTAGGGGCAAACACAGGAAACGCCACTACTTTTAAGAGACCAGGATGTGAACGCACAACTCCGGATATCACCCTAGTGACTGGGGCAATCAACGGGTGGGAATTTCTGGAAGAATATACTGGAAGTGACCATCAGTATATCACATTCCGGATCAGTGCAAGAACTGACCCTACCCCAACACCTAAAACAAAGAGCACTCGCAAATATAATATAACCAAAGGAAACACTGAAGGGTTTCTAGCTCCCTTTGATACAAATTCCATGCCGCACGCAAGTGGTGACACTGGCTCGACGCATCGGCGCCCCGCGCGAGACAAGTCACGGCAAAAAAAAAAAACCAATTAGCGTCAAAACGTTTCTTTATTGGACAAAGGTATACAATACAATCTTTTTCAATGAGTTCTTACAACTAATATTTATAATGACTCAATGTTTATGTCATAAAAATTATACTTATTGGCAACAGTTGATTCACTTGCACAATAATTGGTGAATCAACGAAATATTTCTTATTAATAGTTTCTACATTCTACTATTTTCGTAAGTGTCGCAAGTTAATTAGGATATCACTTGTGAAATGAAGTGGTGCATTGACACTTATTTGGTGGGGTGTTGTATTGCGATGACCAGTCAATTTTTGCTGCTGATTTGAGACAATCCCGAAAAGCGCGGAAACGACCAGTCATCTCCAGTGAGAAGGCAAAGCTTCGAAGGGATCTTAATAGCTACCATTGGGGTCTGGGCTATAAAATTGTAACGAGGAATTGTAACGGGGACAGTGATGCTATCAGAAAAATAGTGGACAGACTGTTCCCCATGCACTCTATGCTGTGGGGGGACTGAGACCCCCAAGGAGAGGAGATGCTTCCACCCCTCACTGAGGAAGAGCTAAAAACAGCGGCAAGAAGCCTCAAAAGCAACAAAGCTCCAAGCTTAGATGCTATCCCAGCAGAAGTTCTCAAACTTGTGACTGAAAGCCGACCAGATGTAATGATTGACGTTTGCTCAAAGCATCTGCACCCAAGATGTGGAAAATACAGAAACTGACGCTGATCAGTAAGGGTAAGGGCGACCCAGTGCTACCGTCAGCCTGGCATCCACTTTGCGTGCTGGACAGTGCCGGGAAATTGCTTGAGAAGCTCATACAGCGCAAGCTTGTAGGGCCTGTTGAGAGTGCAGGAGGATTGTCAGCAAGGTAATGCGGTTTCCGACGTGAGAAATCAACCCTTGGCGCAATCGAGGAGGTGGTAAGCAGCGCTCAACGCAGACGCCACTACCCAAACCGCATCACGCACTTAACAGCCTACGATGGATAGACATTATAAAGGCACTATGAGAAGGTTTCGAATACCTGCATACTTGCTAAGGATTCTCCAGAGCTACGTGAGTGAGCGTGAACTGTTGTACGATACACCAGATGGCCAGAAAACAAAAGCGATACCGTTTGGCGCAGCTCAAAGATCTATTCTCGGCCCCGATCCGTGGAATTTAAGCTACGACGAGATATTGAGCATAGAAATGCCAGAAGACACATATCTAGTGGGATACGCGGACAATATAGCGGCGGTTATGCCAGCTCGGGACCCTGAAGACGCTAGAAGGAAGCTGAACCAAGTTACGATAAGGACGCAAATATGGTTTGAGGACCACGGCCTGGAACTCGGCAAATATAAAACCGAAGTCACCCTTATAACACGAGGTCACATGACACAAAAAGTAGTGAAATACTTAGGTATTCAACTTGACTGCAGGCTTACTTTCTGGGCCCAGATATGGCATGCGGCTACAAAGGCAGCAAATGTTACGGGTAAGCTAAGTAGCTTAATGGCAAACATCGGTGGGCCAACACAGAGCAAAAGAAAGCTAATTGTGGCGGCCACAAACTCAATTGTCCTGTACGGCAGCAAAGTATGGGGAATTGTGCTAAACTGCAAAGCCAAGCGCAAAGCACTGGAGGTTGCGCAACGAACAGCGGCACTCAGAGTTGCCTCAGCCTACCGCACTATCTCAGGCGCAGCAAATGTTCGTGATCAGCGGGCAGATACCCATCGACCTCATGGTCTGGAAACGAATGGATGCGTGGGGCTCCAAGAACAAACTCGTCATCACTAGCTTCTCCGAACTGAGATGCCAAAACATGCTGCGGTGGCAAAGCTTATGGGACACTGAACCGAGGGGCAGATGGACGGCGAAACTTATTCCATCAATTAACGAATGGGTCCAAAGGAACTTCGGGGAAGTGAACTATTTCTTAACTCAGTTGTTCTCCTCCCACGGATACTTCCGGAGATACCTATGCCGCATGGGAAGACAACCGATTCCAAGGGTATATACTGCGAAGCGCTAAGCGATGACGCTGAACACACGTTTTTTAGTTGGAACAGATAGCTGGCGGAAAGAAATGCTCTGAGGGAGCAGATTGCTGCCATCGCTACGAAAAAAAAGATTGACCTGGACACATTGCAACAAAACGAAGTCGCACAGATAGAGACACAAGCAGACGTGTTTATAGCATGAAAGCTGGCTACAAATATGGTGGACCCAGACGTGGGTGAATAGAATTGGTCCTTCTTTATGGATGCCGTTCTATGCCCTCCCGAAGTAATATATAAACCAGTCCCGGGAAGGGTGTCTCCCCAGAAGAAGAGGAGGGATCGTTTTAGTGGTCACACCACATGACGCAGTAGACGACGGTCGCTGTAAGTGCGAAGGCATTTTGAACTCTACCTCACCCACCAAAAAAAAGGGGTGTGTTCTAGTGTAGACACATGAATTGCGCTCGGATTTGGAAGCGGTGTACAAAGAACACCGTATATATCCGTAAAACTAGAATGATTTTAACATGAAAGTTTCTGAATCTAAATTTTTACACCAGTTCATTAACAAATCAATCCAATATATCTAACTTAACTATATTATAATAACTTAACTATAATAATATTATTTATTTAAAGACGTGAAATAATAATACAATTATTCTTACACGTTAAAAAGGAGCACTGGCTGCCAAGACCTTCGGCTCGCTGATGTAAAAGTAACAGAAAGTTAGCTTAAAGGTCTTACTACATGTAAAGGAGACTGGAAAACTTAATTAATTAAGACTATGGTAAAAATATAGTAACTATGTTAGAGGAGCAAACATCAAATCAATTTTTTCAATCCTGATTTAACTAGAAATTCTGACTTTTTTGATATATTTTCTGAGGAAGTAGTTCTTAACAGTGTAGAAGGTCTTTGGTTTCGGAAGACACTTTTCTTAATTTGTTCAAAATGTGGGCAGTCGTCGAGTAGGTTGCAGACCGTTAAAGATGGTGAGTGACAGTGTTGACAGCATGGAGGGCTGGAACCATTGTAAACGTATGAATGTGTCGCGATTGTGTGCCCTACACGAAGGCGGACAAATGATTTGATATCGTTGCGACGGCAATTTAATGGGTAGTTTGGTTTTATCCTGTTTGGATTATTTACGATCTAATGATGGGAAGAGGATCCCCAATTGACCATTTGTGCATTATAGCGCCTATGATGTATAAATTTGTATATGTCATTTTCGAAATATAGTCGAAAGTTATTAGTGGTTCTTTCCCAGCGAGTTTAGCCCGTTCGTCCGATAGATTGTTCCCTCTTATGCCTGCATGGCCTGGAACCCACATAAGTTCTATGCGGTCGCTATTTTTTAATAATTTGCTCCGGATACAGGAGATGATGTGTGTCTTGTTCATTGTGTTCATTATCGAGTAAATGACTGATTTGCTAAAGAGTTTTCAGTGAAGATAATACCATGAAGGATCGCTGCAGCTTCGGCTGTATAAACGGAGGCATAGCTAGGGACGATGCCGGCCGTGATTGTTTCTCCTTTCGAGTTGACAACTGCAAACGAGGTGTTAGTATCAGTTTTTGACCCATCAGTGAAAATTAAGGTCTATTCGGGTAGTAGAGGAGTTGTGACTTCTGTAAAAAGACGTTGGTAAACAGTAGCATTGGTATGATTTTTACCATATTTCGCTAGGTTTAATATAAAATTAGGCTCTTTCATCAACCATGGGGAAAACAGTACATTTTGGCGAAATAAAGCGGAAGTTATACCCATCTCTCTGGCGTAATCGATGCACAGTGCAATTGTCAATTTGCGGCGTGGGGCCTTACTTCTTTGAAGCTCGCCTACCACTGCTTCATATAAAGCGCTGTTGATATGAGTGCCCTGATTACATTTATTAGCGTTAAAGAGTTTAAGTTAACACTATTTACAATTTGCATGTTATTATAACTTAAACTAAAGTAATTACATTTATGTTTCCGACAAATATGGAAGTTTTTGCATTTATTAATAGATTCGTTAGCACCGGATGATTCGTGTTTAAGTCAGATCGTATATTAATGAAATCTTGTTTGACGATGTTTAGGTCATTAATTTGAGAAAACAATAGTAAATCGTCAGCATAGCATATGTATGAAACATTTTTATATTTATTAATAATTTGGACAATTTCATTGAAAGCAGTTATAAATAAAACAACAGAGAGTGGAGAGCCCTGGGGGATGCCGTTGTGCAGAACAAAAAAGTCTGTAAAGGTATTATTTACTTTGGACACAAATCTGCGATTAGTGAGAAAGGCCTGTATAATTTTAAGTATTTTACCGCTAAGATTCCATTTTTCCAACTGCCGACACGGTCTAAGAATTTAAGAGCAAGGCATCAATAGTGCCTTGACCTTCTTTGAAAGCTACTTGCTGTGGTTGTTGTTCAAAGCATACTCGTACCTTGAAATGTGCTTGGCTATTATTTTGCCCAAACAGCTAAGTAGAGCGATGGGTCCGAACCCTGAAACTTCCGTTGCAGTATTTCCTGGCTTTGGAATGGGAATAATAACTGCATTTCTGCTTGCGGATAAATACCTTGATTGAGGATATTGTTGTATAGTTTAAGTAATATAATCTTTAGGCACAAAGGTAAATGTTGAAGCATGGGGTATGATATTCTGTCGGCCCCAGGGGTTTTGCCAGACACAGAAGATAAAGTGGATTCTATTTCATTGTATGCAATCTCGCAGCCAGTGGTATTTGATATTGTAATATAATATATAATAATAACAGTTCTTATTGGAATTTTTTAAGTATTTGTGTTTATCCGAAATGAAAGTAGAATGGAAATTTGAGTCGTGCGAGTATTCGGACCAATAAGATGCAAAGTAGTTTGATAATTCTTTGACGTTGGCGATGGGTCTATTAGGGTTATTTATGGCAATTGGGGTAGATTGTGGATAAATACCAGACAGCCTTTTGATGTCAGACCAAGCCTTTCTTGGATTTGTTTTGTGATTGATAGATTCGGTAAATTTATGTAAATATTCCCTTTTAGATTGCTTTGATTTCATTCGAAATAGAGCTTTGCCCCTTTATACAGCATAAGATTATATAAGGTGGGCCATGTAAAATTTGCTTTTTTAATCGGCTATAAAAAAAACTAATCAATATTTTTTTAAACCTTTTTTTTATTTTGAAGATTGAACATTGTTATTTATGAATGAAAGATAATATCGTTGAAATGATTGCCACGACTGGCTTTACAGTAGGCCATTCAATCAACCCAATTTTTAAGCACATTTTCGATTGCTTGGGCTCCAATTTCATGAATGGCAACTTCGATTACATGTTTTAAAGCATCAATTGTCTCTAGATGGTTCGCATAACATTTGTCCTTAACGGCTCCCCACAAAAAATAGTGCAACGGGCCTAAATCACAGCTTCGAGGCGGCCAATTGATATCGGAATTTCGGCTGATTATTCGGTTTTCAAAAACGGTAGCCAAAAGTTCGAGTGTAACTTTGGCAGTGTGACAAGTTGCACAGTCCTGTTGAAACCAAATGTCGTCCATGTCATCCTCTTCAATTTTTGGAAACAAAAACTCGTTGAGCATGTCACGGTAACGCTCGCCATTTACTGTAACCACGGAAGAAGAAGAAGACTCACCCCTTTGGAAATAGGTTTTCAACAATCAAATCTTCTATAACTGTACTTCTGTTGCTGGTACGGGCAGAGCCCCACGGAGGACTCCATGCGTTAAAGTCGCCCACTATTATGATTGAATTGGTTACTTATTGCAAGATGTATTTAATTGAAAGGTACTGAGATTTCTATTGCAATTGTGGCTATATTTGAAGTAAGAGAGAGTTGTCTGTGGGTATGGATTTCTTTATCAAAATTGCAATACCCTGCTTGTTGGTTGCATTTTGTGGCAGATTTTAAAAGTAGCTTTGGTATTGATGCGGAACAGTTGGTGAATTGTCAGCGGCAATGTGCGTCTCTTGAAGGGAGATGAAACTAGGAAAATGTTCTTTCAAGAGAAGTTCGAGTTGCGTGTAATTGTTGTAGTAGCCGCTGTAAGATCTTGAACATAGGAATATAAAATGGAATTGAGACAAAATTAATATGCTATGTTGACTGCAATGCCAAACGAAACCTCTTCTATTAACCTAGCAGAAAATATACCACATAATAATGTAAATTATAAAGAGCAAACCATGTCAGCTGACGACTCCCATTAAGCCCAAACAACTCTTAATGGGAGTCGTCAGCTGACATGGTTTGCTCTTTATAATTTACATTATTATGTGGTATATTTTCTGCTAGGTTAATAGAAGAGGTTTCGTTTGGCATTGCAGTCAGAGTGCATGAATCAGTTATGTTTTGATAAGAGTTGGTTTGCGAAATGATGTTTGCGACTGTGGCTTCGAAGCTGAATGGAGTGTGTGAGTTTGCGAAACAGGTGCAAAAGGTCATTATAGGGTAGTTGGGTTTTGTAGTTAGTTTGTTGATTTTTGTGTCTCTTTGGCGACTTCGGCAAAAGGAATTGAGTAATGATGGTGTTTGTGCTTTGTAAAGTTTGAGTGCTTCGCGCATGGAGCATTTGTTTTGACATTTTGTTTTAAGTATTTCTTTCGTTTGAATATACTTTGGGCAAGTGTTAGCAGATGACCGGTGGTCGCCAGAGCAGTTGGCGCAGACTATGCGGGTACATGGAGGTGGATGAGAGGGCAAATTACATGACTCACATGTGGGTGCATTGTTACAGCGTTTAGCGTTGGCAGGTTTTACATCCCATTGGATTGGCTAAATAAGGCTTTACCTTAGCGCTCCGCCAAGACACATCATCTTCATCGGGTAGCTCGTGAAGGTCGAAGGTAAGTAAAACAGCACCAGTGAATTGTGGAACACCTCCTATTGTTTTATTAACTTATATACTCCGACTACAGCTTGTTTGCACATATTTTCAATTATTTTTTCCGCACTGATGTTGTTTAAAAAGGGAGCGTATATTTTATCTTTTACGCTGTTAAGGCTGTCATGATATTAGACATCAATTTCACAAACACCAGGAAGTTTTTTGGCCGAGATAAAACTTTGAGCGATTTGGCCCCGGGGGCCATGTTTAATATATTTTCACACTCGGAGTAGTTGTATGCGAAACACTTGTTTTATTAACAGCAGCAATATGCGAACGAAAGATTTACAAGGAAAACGCGTGCACGTATATCAGGTGTGTATTGCGTAAAAAATGTCAAAAGAGCACATAGATTGTCAAACACGTCTTCTCAAAGCGAGCAACTGTCGAGGACCCGGTAACTATTTATGTTCGGCAGGCAGAGATATGCTCATATCTACCAATCCAATTAAATACCACTTTAAGTTTATGGCAAGATATGGAATACGCAATGTAGCTTTCAGTACATATACCTCACTAACTGTCATAAATTGTTCTTTTAGAGTAGCACAAGAGGAGGAATCTTTTAAAATGAGAGCACAATTTGTTTTCTTACCAACAATAATAAAAAAGTCATTAAGTTCATCAAGGTCAATCTCACATTTCTGACTTTCTTTGCCATGTATTTTAAATTTTTTAGATTGCGCCACAGTTCTCTTTTTGGAAGTGACGGATCAAGTTTTGAGTAATTGTACTAACGTTTTGTTTCTCGTATTATTGCAGTGTTTTCATTTCGGATTTCCTTGTACCGGCACCAAGAAGTATCCGCCAAGGTTTTTCCCCACTTAGCATAAAACTTGTTGCGTTTTTTATGGCAAATCTAACTTTCGAGTTGTACCAAGGACATGAACTATTAAAACACTTACAGAACGAAGCGGAGCATACGCTTCAAATAGCGAGGACAAGTTATGGCTGAGGAAGTCAAGTTTATTATCAACAGTGCTAAGAAACTAAAATTCATTTTAATTTATAAAACCCATGTCTGAGTACAGAGAATTAACATTCAGTAATAGTTAACTATGATACTACTAGGCTCATTTTTTAAGAGGTTTATATTAAAATCAGTACACAACAAGATACGCTCGTAATTTAAGATACATTCAAACAGGTCAACAAATAGTGTATCAAGAACAATACTCTTGTTAGGATTGTAAACACATGCAATTAAAATTTTATTCATGCCATCAGATACTTCAGTAAATAAGTTTTCATTTTCGCAGTTATTTGACTTTGCTATCAGTTTAAATTCTTTTTTTACAGTACACTTTAACAGAAAGTAGTAGTAATTCAGAAATTCAAAAAAAAAGTTTACAATTCATTTTGCTTATAATATAAATACAAGTGTATACATATGTTCATATGACATGATGATTTGTAGTCTGCCATTTTCATTATATAAATATAAATAAAATAACCAATTAGTTAAACTTCGCTATCAAATAATTTCTATATCGTAAAGTAAAAAAAAATACAAATTTTCATAGTTTTATCCATTTAATGCGCTTATAACTACTTTTTTTGTTAATTCTGATTTTTCAAAATACATATTTCTAAACTCAGCGAGTACAGGACACTTTCCAATAGACCACACCACATTTTTTTTCGTTTAGTTTGCAGAGGCTGCACATATTTAACATATTTCCGAATTTATTGGAATTTAACATAACCATGCCACATCGTGCCTTGAAAATCATTGAGATATCTTCAATATGCACTCCTTTTTTTATGTAAGTTGAACCCTTTGTTTGGTCTAAGTATATGTATATTATATTACATTAGGGTGTCCCGTCAATGTATGAAATTTTTTATTTTTCAAGATATCCAAACGCAAGAGTTGTCAAAATTTGCGTAATTTTACACAGATTACGAATATCATAAGAAAATTTGAATTACATATTATCTTGAGGGCTCTACAGAACGTTAAAGTTTATTAAATCTTACATTTTTACAAGAATGAACCATATGCCGAAAATAAAACAAAAGTTAAATTCATAAGCTGGTTTATTATGCAAATTAGTGAACTACAGAACAATAAAATAAAATAAACGAAGTAAAGCGGTCAATTAATAAAAGAATCTTAATATTTAAAAAGATTTTTGTGCCCAAAATTTGGCATTTCTGCTCGAGATTGTAGCCTGGTTCTAATGAAACCATCTCTAGAGCTTGCGGCAGTTACACGTTGTGAGGCCTCTGTTACCAGTTTTACACACCTTTCCACTGATTGTGTATGACAAGGAAAGTCATCGATTTCCAAGATCTTATCTTTTGCCATGTTTTTTAGCTCCTCGTCTGAAATGTGACGAAGAACAGGGGGTGTTGTAGTTAGGCATTCGTCCCATAGAATCATTTCAGTGTAATCTCGGGCCGAGAAGTTAAGTTTTGGTGGCCTGAATATTCTGAGTTTTGTTGAAGATTCATTTTCTCTAGCTGTTATTATTTTCTGTAATGCCAGCTCCCGAATGTGATCCCTCTCATCAAATAACATACTGACAAGTAGGTTTTCTGGGTGCGCATAAAAGGCGTTTCTTTCGATAACAGGATCCACAACAGATTTCAAATTTTCTTTCAGAAATCGAGAGTACTGAGTCAATTGGTAAGTATGCTTCGCGCCATCCTTAAAAGAACTTTGTTGCTTGATAAGGAACCACATCGGAGCGTATGCTTTAACAACATAATTGACAAGCAGTTTCAAATTTTCTGTTGGATGAAGAGTACTTATATAAAGTCTGAGTATACGATTAGCAGTAGTAAGCCATCTCGAGTGCGCCATTTTTCCAGGTTGACGGTTTGCCGGCAAGTCAGGCAAATTACCAGCCACCGCACAGAAAGACACGGGGGTTTTAGTTTCACAGCCAACTAATTGTTTTCCGATAGGTCCAGAATATTCTTTAGGCCCAGAAGTGGGACCATCTAAAGTAGAAAATAGATGACGAAGCGGTAATTCGTTAGCATGAAGTAAACAAACACACCATTGGAGTGGCCGTTTTAAATATTGCTCTAAATTTTGAATCACGCCACCCTTCCAACCGGTATTAGTTGCAGTTCCGTCACATCCCACGCAAATCAGGTCATCTAACTTCCAACGTTGTCCTTCTAATAAAGTTGTGATCGAAATCTGAATTTCCTTCCCAGTCCCACGATTCGGCGTTGTGTGACCTAAATAAATTGATCCAGGTTCAGCCAAAACTGAGACGTGTTCTTCTAAAACTTCTTTGCGACGGTAGCGATTCCCTATTTTCTCATTTATCAGAGTCTTGTCCTTACGTCCATCAAAGTAAATGCTTTTTATAACGGTGCTTCCAATATCTTTTGAGGCTTCGGTCCGGGCTTTAGATACCGCTCTGTGGATCTTGTTTTTATCAATAACCAGAGTTAACTCTTTGGTAGAAACCAAGCCAACGTCTGCCAAAACCGCCGAAGTTACAGCCGCAGCAGATCGCAACGATAAGCCGTATCTGTCACAGACCTTAGCCACGGTAGGCAACGGCAGTGTGTTTCGATTTGCCGTTGAAGTTGATGGCGCCTCTACTGAGGGCATGCTGGTCGATGATCCCTCTAATATCGGATTTATTTCCAGACAAGATTCACTCATCGCATCTTCATAACAGGCTGAGTCCGAATAGGTTTCTTGAGTAGAACAGAACTTTTTTGTTGCCCTTGTTGATTCTTCTATTTGTCTCTGCTGTCGTTTCATTAATCTAGTCGTTTCCTTCTTATCAATTCCGCCAATAGCCATTTTCCTGTCATTTCTCTGATCCAACATAAAATTTCTTTCATTGATGTGAACTTTTTTAGGTTTTAAACATGAACAAAATTTGAAAGAAGTGCATTTACAAGCAGCAACGTCGAAGAGTTTTTCTGATAACACTGAGAAATATTTCAGTTTATTTTCATAGCTATCACTTCTTTTGTTTTTGGGGTATCTTTTTAAATGGAGATATTTTTCGAAATGTTGTTTTTGTAATTGAATAATTCGTTCTTTTGTTACGATTGGAATCGAAGCTTTGGTCCAAATATCGCATATTTTTTCAGAAACAATCGCAAATGTATCTGAATTTGATGGATCCTTTCCATTGTACTTCAATTTTAGATCGTGTTTTACGAATAAAATATATTTAATGACGTCCTTTATGGTTGGTAGCTGTCGATCGCCAAGTTCTTCGTAAGGTCCCAATATAGCACAAGTAGTTTCACTACGCCTCAAACTCATTATTTAATCCACTTTTAAAAATAAAACAATCGCAACTGCACTTTAACGACACAAGAAACTAAGTGGCTTTGAAGAAAACACTCCCTAGTTAAGGTAAGAAACACTTCGAATTATGTTGAAAATTGAGGGTATTTGCAGGTTGAAACCTAGCAAAGATTTAGTGATTGGGAACTTGTCAATGCATGCGAATTAAAATATTATGTTTACATTATACTTGAATGTAATAAAAAAGTTAATATTTTTGTATATTCAATTCAGTTCAGCGAAATTAAAAAATGCGAAAAATTACAAAAAAAGGTAAAATATTCTAAAGTTTGAAGATCGGTAGAGACCTGAAGATATAATTTAATTTTTATTTAAAAATTATTTTTGGAATCTACAATTAATTACACAAATTTTAAGAGGTCTTGCGTTTAGAAAAACTAAAAAAAAATATTTCGGGACATCCTAATGTACATATATACATATACGCGTGATGCACTTGCAAGTACTTCTTCGCTATATTTTCTGGTCTTTGGCCTTTAATTCTGACAGCAACTGCATGCAAAGGTTGTGCCACTGCGTACTATTGATGCATTCGTCGAAAGTTAATCCTAATTCTGAGCCCATTTCATTAAGCTGCTTATACCAGAAAATGTGTTTTCGTATCACATACCGCAACATTTTATGCGGGAGTCTGTTTTTTTATATTCATATAAAGTTTTAAAAGTATATTTCATGCGAAGACCCAATAAATAAAAGTGGCTTTCATCAGCTACGGTTTCTGGCTCCAATGCATAGTTTGGCGTGAAGTCTAGAAATATATTTGCAGTTTGTCGACCTCATCCGACAATGTATAACTCCACACTTGGGCAACATTTATTTTTTAACGATATTGACGATTTAGCAAGAAAGTTCTTCCAGGTGCAATTAATGCTTGCCTTGGCTGCGTTGTTTCTGGCTTCCAAATATTTTCCGAATGTAATTTTTGGTGTAAGTATGACACCCAAATAGCCATATTCCATCACAGTTCTTAAATCTTCCGATTTATGATACTTAGATTAACTTCCATATTCCATTCCGTGCAATATTTTTCTAATCATGCCGCGGGGATGAGGCTTAAGTGGTGGTCTGACCGCCATATCATGGGGAGTAACTCAACACGAACTAAGAGGGAAGCTCCGTATGGGGGTTGGCTACTCATCCATCCGCTTTACGGCTTATTTGGTGGCCATCCAATCACCTTGCGAAGATCACCGTATCGACAAAGATCCCTTCACCATTCCCAAACCCCTTTCATCCCGTTATTTCCTCTCCTTGCCCACCCCCTAATCCAGGGTGTTATGCGACACCGTGCCCACTGGATGGTTTGCAGCCAGGGGGTTCACCAGACCGGCTGTATTTCAACGGCGCCTTCTTAAAACTGGGCCTAGGAAGTAACTGTGGCCTTGCCACGGCATGGGGCACTGCCATGGTGTACCGTCGAGCAGGTGGTCGTACGAAAAAGATGAATACAAATAACAACTTAAGCGACAAAACTTCCATTGTAGCGGGAGCAGGCTACAGTGGTCGTAATGCTACTGCCAAACACACACATAACGCCCTTCATCGCGGATGTGCCGTTTTCCATGAAGACTCGGACCACGTTAGCGTCGGGAGCACAAACACAGCTGATGAAGGGGCTCTTCTGCGTTCTCTGGATGGGCCCAATGATGTTGCTTCGGATAGCAAGAACAGGCCAAGGATCAAGCCTGATAAAGAGAAGCTGAAGGCCAAAGCTCGGTCAAAGTTTATGACCGAATTGGCAGCAAGTCCAACCTGACGAAGCAAGAGGAGGACCGGTTGGCTTGGGCCAGAGAGGATATACAAAATGGCCGGGCCTTCTACGCCGCAAAACCAATGCTCGCAGCCTCCGATCCGAAGTATTTGAACAAAATAGAAGGAGAGCTAGCCATCAAGAGGCAGCGTTCTGCGGATAGCGAGGCCTCAGTGCCATCGAAATAGCAGAAGCACAGGCACGAGATGGCTAAACCGAGAAACGGAGACGAAAGGCCTGCGACGTCGAAAGCAGCGGCAGCGGCCAGTGAAATCGCCAAGAGGCACCTCATAGTGGCACTCACTGACCGTAGTGACCAGCTGGGGCGAATGTCGCAGGAACGATGGAAGGTAGTGGAAATGAAGCTACTGGAAACCCTGTTTACGAAAATGGACGCAGAGCCGAACGCACCCATGCCAGCATTCGTCGGAGCAATGTGGTTCAATGGCGTCAAAATTAAGAAGTGTAAGGATGGCCCCACGCTCACATGGCTAAAGGAAGCAGTAAAAACGCTTCAAGGCCTTTGGGAGGGAGCATCACCAGAAATTGTTGATCGCAGCTGCATTCCCTCCCGACGGCAAAGGTTTTCATTCCGCGATTGGTAAAACCGGAAAACGCACTGCGACTACTACAAAGACAGAACACAGACGTGCCGACAGACGACTGGAAAGTGTTGAGCGTGGCAAAACCAGCAACTGCTGATGGAGGCGAAGACTAAATTATCCAAATCAGCAAGCCGGCAGAGGACCTGCTTTACGCGCGATTCGGGAGGATGGCTTGGCGAGTTGGTAGCGTGCATCTTCGCATCAAAAAGCACAACCGGGCAGATAACAATCACAACACGCTCGCTGCAGGGGAGGTGGAAAAGGATCTCGGTTTATGAGAGATCCTGGAAGCCTCTGTCAATATACATGAAGTGGAGAAGAGTGAGCTGGAGGAAGTATCCAACCCCGAGAAGGTACTGAGGCCAGATGCTGAAGGTCCTTCTGATAAACCTCCACAAAAGGACGAACGCCTCAGCCGAGCTCCTGCTCAACATAGAAGCAGTCGGCTACGATGTGGTTCTAGTCCAGGAACCATGGATAGTCTCCAGTGTAAAGTCACATAGCTACAACACCTGCATTGGAAAAAATAATATAAGAACAGCGATAATGGTCAAAATGAGTATATGTTCTTATATTGATCAAAATCCCTCTTCAGACGGTCTGACGGTGGTGGCGGTGGAGGGCTGTAAGGATGAGACTTTACTCTTTGGGTCTTGTTATATGCCCCACGATGAAGAAGCACCACCGACAGAACTTCGAAAGCTGGTAGAAACAGCTGCCAGAAAGAAGCACGCTCTGGTGGTAGGAACGGACGCAAACGCACATCACACGGTCTGGTGAGTCACGACCGAGATGAGTCACTATTTAACTAATATAAATTTATTTTTGTTAAAGAAAATTCCGATTTAGTTAAAACAGAAGGCTTGAGACTACAGCAAGAAATAAACGATTTAAAACCTATAACTGTAAATTTTCAAAAGAAAAATTACACTGTAAATTTTAAATTTCACTTTACAATGCTTGATGGAAGTTGCATTAATACCTTATCAGAAACTAATTCTACTCAAACTTGCTTCATTTGTGGAGCTACACCAAAACAAATGAATACAAAAGAAGTTCTTAGACAACCAGTTAAAATCGAAAATTTTAATTTTGGGATGTCATCTCTTCATTCGTGGATCCGTAGCTTCGAATGTTTATTACATATTGCTTATAGGCTTCCTTTTAGAAGCTGGCAAGTAAAAGGCACAGAAAAAAAAGCGTTATTTGATATTTAAAAGAAAAAAATTCAAGACGACTTTAAAAGAAAATTAGGCTTAGTTGTGGATAAACCTAAGCCAGGTTACGGGTCCACTAATGATGGGAATACGGCAAGGTTTTTTCAAAATCCCAAAATAAGCTCTGAAATAACGGGCATTGATGAGAATTTGATTTTTAAATTTTCTCAAATATTACGTGTTGTGTCTTCTGGAAAGCTAATTAACATCGACAATTTTCGAGAACTTTTAAATAATACCGGAAAGCTTTACATTGAATTATATGACTGGTTTTATATGCCTTCCAGTGCCCATAAATTATTAGTTCATGGCGAAGAGATCATTAAACATTTTGATTTACCAATAGGGCAACTGGCAGAAGACGCACTTGAAGCTAGGCATAAGGAGGTACGAAATAGTCGTCTTTATCATACACGAAAAAATTCTAGAATAATAAATAAAATTCTAATAAGATATTATGACATATTTACTAGTAACATCAGACCCCTTTATATCTTCTCTGAGAAAGACTACCACTTCGCATTCTTTTAATTTTTCGGATATTAAAACCTATATTTTAGACAAAAATGTAAATCAATTTGATTTAGAAAATATTTCAGATAGTGACTAACTATGTAAATAATTTTCTTTTTCTTCCTTTCCTATGTTAAGTATATTTTTTTGTACTACTGAAAAATATTTTTTTTTTTTATTATTTAAAGTTTATTATATAAATTTGGTGAATGCGTTAAAAATATTCCTAGCTAATTAAAGAGGAAACATAATTTTGATTTTTTGAAATGTATAGCAAAAATTATTGTTTTAAATAAATTAATATTATTAAAAGTTCAATGTTTAACATTCTAAAATTTTTCGTTTATACTTCCTGCCTCCTAACTTAGCCAGAACTTTTTTTTCATGCTACAGTTGTAGCTCTATACATGAGCTACACAACTGCTTTTATTAAATTAAAATCGGTAAAGTAATACAGGAGTAGTGATTTTTGTCCGATTAGCCCATATACCTGAATCACTGTGCAGCGCCGCCGTTGAAGTGGTTTTCAGCGCTCCTGTTATGCACGAGTTTTTGAATCCTTTCCAGTGGCATTAATTATATCAGTTTTCTTGTCGCAGACCACCATACTACGGCCCCATACAGCAATATCGGTCTAACTACCGCCGTGTAGCACCAATGCATCAGAAAGAGTGATAGACCCCAAGTAACGCCCAGCATTCTTTTACATGCGTACAACGCATTACTGGCCTTTTTCACCCTTTCCTCAACATTGTGCTTCCACAGCAATTTACTGTCTAGTATTACTCCGAGGTACCTTGCATGGTCTTTGAGAAGTAGTTCGTTGTTGCCCAGCTTCGGGAGGTTCCACGTCGGAACCTTGAACTTCCTGGTGAAAAGTACCATGTCCGTTTTTCCGGCATTTATCCTTGACCCTGCGCGAGATGTCCATTGATGTACCGTTTTAAGTTTGTTATTCATCACATTACTGATGTCGTCCAGGTACTTTTCCGTAACTACTACAGCTATGTCATCTGCATATGCCACTAGGTTTGGTGCCACTCCGTCAAATTTCTTGAGCATTTCGTTTGCTACATGTAACCATAATAGCGGCGATAGTACCTTACCTTGCGAAGTGCATATTTGGTGACGCTCGTATCGTTCCATTCTGCTCTTATCTTCCTGCTAGCTAATAGCTGCCTTATTCATAGATAAATCGCGAGTTGCGCATTAAGTGACTCTATGCTTTTTAAAATAGATTCTTTCGCCACGTTGTTAAAGGCCCCTGATATATCTAGAAATACTCCTAGAGCATACTCCTTACATTCTAACGCCTGTTCTATGTTTAGAACAAGTGAGTGAAGTGCAGTTTCAGTAGATCTGCCTTTAGTGTAAGCGTGCTGCGCCTTGGATAATACGTCCGGCGCAATTGTGTCTCTAATGTATGTGTCTAGAATCTTCTCTAACGTTTTCAGGAGAAATGAGGTCAGACTAATGGGCCTGTATTCCTTCGAGTAGAGAGGGTTGCTTTTTTCAGCTTTCGGAATAAACACAACTCTCGCTTCTCTCCACAATACAGGAACATAGCCGAACCTCAAGCATCCTCTGAATATCGTTTTTGACCATGGTACCAATTCAATCCCTTTCTCAAGTGCAACGTGTGACCTATATTTCCGGCGTATCATTGGTGACTTTGATAGTATAATCCTATACAAGTCCCAGTTCCTATTCTTGGGATTTATAAAGGATATAAGATAATTTTTTTAGCGGAATATAACCTGAAAGCTTATGTATCTATGATCAGAGAATGAGGCCCTACTCAACACTTCCCATTCCTGTACCATAACATGCTTGCTTGTGTAAAGTGTTAGATCAAGTACATTCTTCGAGGTTCGTCCAACATATGTTGGTTCTTCACCTAGATTAGCTATTTCTAGGCTACTCTGAAGAATATATATTAATTGGTCGACAGAAAAATGTTGACGAAGAGCGAGGATTATTCCAAAAAATATAACCTTTTTCATCTGACAAGTTAAGGGGTGACATAGCAACTAAAAATAAATATTCGTCAGTCATTTCTGTGGAGCTAAATACTTATTTGTAGGTGCTATGCCCAGAGCTTCCATCGAATCCGTATTTACATGTCAGAGTTAAAGTTTCACTTTTTATATATTCTTTGTCTAATATTGATTTTAAAATGCTTTTTAATGTATAATCAAGAAGCTGTTGTAGATTTATTTCAGATCCTTGTTCTGTGGTTATAATAGCTTTTGGTAATAAACTGTCTCGAAACTGTCGCAGTTTATAGATGCTAGGTAAAAATTTTGAATGCACACTATTAATAATTGATCTAAGTAAGTTATATTTTCTCTGAGAAAGTTCTAGCTGAAGATAAAGCGCTAAAGTTTCCTGTAAAGTCAATGAATGTTTTTTGAATTCCTTAAACTCAACCTGACTATTACTTTTTTTAGATAATTCTTTTACCGCAAAAGAAAGCTCCTCCAAGGTGTATTTTGAGACCAGTTCTTCAATTCGCCTCGTTTTAGTCTTCTCATTTGACTCCCCAAAAGCTACATATGGTCTTCCACGAGAAGTGCTTTGTTCAGCAAAAGTGTTACCTGGAACAGCTGGTTTTCTTAAAATAGCTTTTAGTGATGAGGTCATATATATTTCAGAGTTCAGCCATTTGCTTTCTTTGGCTAAAAACTGTTCTTTTCTGCGAACATTTTTTTGCCATTTAATATTTATTTTTCCACAAAAAATGCCAACAGATTTTTCAAATTCCCGCTTAGTTGCTTTCGTGACAGTCTGAAGCCTCATTAGGTTTAGAACCTTTTCAACTAACTTGTTTTTCCTTTGTTTTTTGGGCAATGAAATCTATGTATCCACCAAATCTTTAACAATAATAAACTACCATACAATAATAAATGTTGATCAAATCTAAAAAAAAACAAAATAGGATTTTATTTAGGTAGACTTTATCATAATTTTACTGATAAGGAAACAAAAAATAAAAATAAACTTAACCTGATTTTATTTGAGCAATATAATGAAGATTTTATTTCCATTTTAGTTTTTCTAAAATATTGCTTTTAATTTTTTTATTTTTGTCCATTGTTTAAATCACTGTGCGCTGGGAGTGATACTCAGCATACCACCTATTGATCTTATGGCGGAAAACCTGGCAGCGAAATCCGCGAGGAGGTTGGTGGCTGCTGGAGTATTCACCTACAGAACCTTCGGTCACAGCTCAATAGGAAAGTGGAGCTCATGTTGCACAGACTATATGACTCCGTACTTTAGTTGGGAAAGAAGGTTTCGCCCTACAATTGAAGAGGAGCCTGGCCACAAAACTTTTCACATCTATACAGACGGGAAAAGCCGCGGAGCTAGCCTACACCAGAACAAAAAAGAACTCAACAATTAATATATACGTGGACAGTCAAGCAGCAATAAAAGCAATAAGCTCATATTATGTTAAGTTCAAAAATGTTTGACGGAGCAGGGAGGCCATAGAAAGGCTAGCCGCAAACAGTAGGCTGCATATCTATTGGGTGAATGGTCACAAAGGCATTATGGGAAACGAAATAGTAGATCAGATAGCAAAAAGCGCTGTTAGACTACCTTTTGAACAAGAGAACGACATACCAAAACCGATAAATGCAATATACAATGAAATGGGCGACTACATGAAAAGGCAAGTGGAAGCTAGGTGGACTAATCTAACCACATGCAAAACAGCAAAAGTCATGTGTAGAACTAAAGACAAAAAAATTTACTCAATTCGTACTTACGCTCTCGCGAAAGGACTGCAGAACTATCATAGGTATGCTAACAGGTCATAATCTATTGGTTGCACATGCGTACAAGATAGGGATTGCTAACACGAACAAATTCAGGAAATGCGGAAAAGATGTTGAAGAAACTTTAAAACACCTTCTATGCGTTTGTCCGGCATTATCAAAGCCGCGTTTAAAATTCCTGGGAGCCCCATTGTTTAAGGGTCTGGAGGACGTCTCAAAAGCGGATCTCCCAGCGCTGCTTAGATTCGCTTAAAGCGCTGACATCCTACATAATGTCTACTTTAGGTATTCATAGAGTCGGCCTCCATCTGGTATCGCTAGGGACCAAAAGGTCTATGCGTGTCTTGTTGCCAACCAGGCTAACCTAACCTAGCTTAATTTATTTCTAATTTATATATCATAACATACATGATCCTTGGATTATCTGCTAACAGCACAATATCGTCTGCGTACAGCAGTATCCGTATATTAATGGTTTCAACCATTAGGCAATTTTCCAAATAATTATGTAGGTCGTTCAGGTACAGCGTAAATAATTGAAATTCCTCTATAGTTACCTGCGACATTTGGTTCACTCTTCTTGAATAAGGGAAAAATTATTGTATTTGGAAATTTCGCATCTATTTTGCCTTTTTCAACAATCTCAGTATACACCTTTGTCAGCTCTTGTAGAAATTCCTGTCTGGCATTTTTTAGTAATTCATATGTTACTCGGCCCTGTCCGGGTGATTTGTTTGTTTGGTATTTCTCACAATTTTTTCAACTTCCATAATGGTTATTTCCTTGTTGAGATAATCATCTTGAAGCCAAGCAGCTGCGTATTGAATGTATTTCGTTAATTGCGGTTGAGTTACGGTGTCTGAATATATATTTTTAACTCTGCCGCTGAAATTTCCGCTCCCAGTTGAAGGGAAGTTCCTCTTATTTCCCTTGCTAAACTCCAAAAATATCAATGGCAACATTGTTTCGATACAACAGAACACAAATACCCACAAACCGACGTATTGTGTAAATATGTAACTATAAGAAAGCAGTTGTTTTCTATGGGATGAGTTTTACGCGGAAAGGGACTAAGATACGTTGGAGAGTGGGAGCACCAGCAGTCGAAAGGCGGATCAGACTTGTGGCGCAGGCATATTAAGAGAATGATACTGTCTCTCTCTTTTAGCTTCACAGTCTGTGGTGGACCATAGCTTCATCAACTATCCTCCTCCAATTCAGTCTCTCTCTTGCCTGATTTCTCCAATTATGAACGTTCATCGCTTTTAAGGCGGATTCGACGTCATCAACCCATCTCTTTCTTGGTCGGTGTCTCTTCCTTTCTCCTATTGGACGCAAAGTAAATACCCTTTTTTTGGATTTTTTCGTTGGGCATTCTTATGATGTGGCCAATCCATCTAATCCGCTGCGCTTTAATAAAGCGTATTACATTTTCACCACCAATAAGGTTTTCAATTTCGTTGTTGTAACGGATGCGATACGTTTCGTTTTCAAGCCGAATGGGCCGAGAATGACACAGGCTACCAAAACTATTTTCAATATCCGCACCATCTATGTGCGGTAAAGAGTTGATGATGAGATCGGTGAAGATAGCTTGATTTTGGCACTCATCCAGCTGAGTCTTAAGCAGCGCAATTTCTCCATTTAGCTTACCATTGGGTTCAATTTGTGATTCAGCTTTCCCAACACGTTCTTCCGTTATTTTTATTGCTTTCCGCAGATTCACCATCTCAGCCGCTATTTCGCGAAACCGCTGCATCACTCACTCTTCGGAAGTTTTCACTCGTTCTGATGGTACTCCTTCTCTGCAACTCGAGTTGTTCCTCTATCCGCTCAAGACAGAAAGGAAGTGGCGAGCTCCCTTTTTTCTCCGCTTATTATATTATTATTATTACTAGTAATATTATTATTTCCATAATTCACAACTTATTGCGCTGTTGTTATGTTATATATATATATAATTGGCGAATACACCCTTTTTGGGTGTTTGGCCGAGCTCCTCCTCCTATTTGTGGTGTGCGTCTTGATGTTGCTACACAAAATGGAGGGACCTACAGCCGACTCCGAAAGGCAGATATTTTTATAAGGAGCTTTTTCATGGCAGAAATACACTCGGAGGTTTGCCATTGCCTTCCGAGGGGCGAACGCTATTAGAAAACTGTTTTTTTAATTTTGCTGTTTTAACGAGATTCGAACCAACGTTCTCTCTGTGAATTCGGAATGGTAGTCACGCACCAACCCATTCGGCTACGGTGGCCGTTGTTATTACTTATACAAATTACACTGTGTGACAAAAAAAAAAAAAATTAAATAAACTTTTATGGTGACCTAGCACAACTTGTGGCTATAGAAAAACTAAACAAAATGGTATAGGAGAAATTTCCAATACGGGGTGTATGAATTTCTTACAGAGAGTAATTCAAAACTGATGAAGAGAATGACAAATGTACGTACCGTACCATACTAAACTCCAAAGGGCCGTTTCCAATGGATTTTTAAGTTTGGAACCAGTTCCGCTTTGTACTGCACCGTAACGCACCGTACCATACCGTACAGTGCTGCACTGCACAATACTCCAATAAATATTATGTGTTTATAATGACACTTGTTATCATTTTCATGTTTCGATGCCTACATACCAAATTAGTAAAAAAAAAAATAAAATCTTAAAACTCACACAACTCTATTAATTTTAATTCAATTACAGTCAAATATAGCTCATTCGACGCAAAATTAAATTTACTATTATAACAGTAGTGTACTAAAAAAATCCTCAATATCGGATAATATCGTAAAAATTATGTCAAAGTTGAAAAAATAGAGAAAAAATAAAAAAATTTCAAATACTTCCGCCTACAGTCTCGTCAAATGTAATTTCAAAAAAATTGTCAACACACTGTCAAAAAGGCTTGTTTTTGTTCTTTCGAACTAAAAAAACAAATTCGAAATCGGATGGAAATTGGCGAAGTTAGGAGTGATTCTTCACATCAACCTACTGAAAAACGGTTTTATGGCCATAAAATGAGATTTTGGGGGTGTATTGGAAATTTCTCCTATACCATTTTGTTTAGTTTTTCTATAGCCACAAGTTGTGCTAGGTCTCCATAAAAGTTTATTTAATTTTTTTTTTTTTGTCACACAGTGTTATTGCATGAAGCTTTTAAAAGGATCTCACTACTTACATACATACGACATCATTTCGTGTAGCATGGAGACTCTCATGCAAAAAAAAAATTATCCATAGTGTTGTAAACCGACTTTAAAGAGAACTACCGGTTTTGTTGGACTTGCAAAAGAAAGGAATAGATTTTAAAAGCTGGTTGCCATTATGTGCAGAGGAAAGCTTAGAATTGCTACTGTTTTTTGGCCTTGCCTTTTGTATTATGCAGCTGAAAAGAATCACGCAAAGACGGATATTTGCGGTGCAGCTCAGAACAAATAATAATTATATTCTTCTTCTTAATTGGCGCGATAACCGCTTACGCGATTTTGGCCGAGATTAACAAAGCGCGCCAGTCGTTTCTTTCTCGTGCTAACCGGCGCCAATTGGACACACCAAGTGAATCCAAGTCCTTCTCCACCTGATCTTTCCAACGCAGAGGAGGCCTTCCTCTTCCTCTGCTACCACCAGCTGGTACCGCATCGAATACTTCCAAAGCCGGAGCGTTTGTATCCATTCGGACGACATGACCCAGCCAACGAAGCCGCTGGATCTTTATTCGCTGCGCTATGTCTATGTCGTCGTAAAGCTCATACAGCTCATCGTTCCATCGTCTGCGATATTCGCCGTTGCCAACGTGCAAAGGTCCAAAAATCTTACGCAGAATCTTTCTCTCGAACACTCCAACCGTCGCTTCATCGGATGTTGTCATCGTCCAAGCTTCTGCGCCATACGTTAGGACGGGCATGATGAGAGTCTTGTAGAGTGTTAGTTTTGTTCGTCGAGAGGACTTTACTGCTCAATTGCCTACTTAGTCCAAAGTAGCACTTGTTGGCAAGAGAGATTCTACGTTGGATTTCAAGGCTGACATTGTTATCGGTGTTAATGCTGGTTCCTAAATACACGAAGTCTTTTACAACCTCAAAATTATAACTGTCAACAGTGACGTGGTAATAATTATTACAAATAATAATAATAATAATAATATTTAATAGCTTATGAACCCTCTCTATAATGAATTGATTTCGTTTTGTTAACGAGTAAAAATAATTTTTCGAAAGAATTTCGTTTCATTTCAAGGCAAAATTAACGCCAAAAAAAATATTTTAAGATGTGGATGTAAACGAAACACTCTAAGATGTACATCGTTTACAGAGGATGCCGTGCCTCCAATCGTGTATGTATATGTATCTAATTATAAACAATCGCTCGTTAGGGCGTATCCAGCGAACTGGGTTAACATTTTTAAATAAACAAATGCACTTCGCCTTCTTTAAAAATGTAAAGGTAATTATTTTGATATTTGACAACCGAAGATCTTTTCCACAAACGTTAAATTTAACGTTACGACGCATCCTTGTTAATAAGTTGTTGTCAACAGCTAAATGTATTGGAATATGAGTGCAATAATAACACCCCATTTACACACGGAGACATCTGGAATGGAGACACTGGAAATTCTCTTTTCATGTCTCATTCGCGGACACACGGGCAAAATTGTTTTCGGCGACATTTTGACATTTAATACTTTAGCATCGTCTGGTTCGGATGTATTCTAGCACGCGCTTACATGTAGCAGAGAGCGTTCGACAACAGTTTCTTAAATATATGAATGAAAAATGCAAACTGGTTAAATAATAAATAATTTGTTGTTTTTTTTATTGAAATATATTTATAAATTCTTATACTTGAATAAAAAAAATTAAATTAAAAATACTTCATATGTAAATAATTAACTTAAAATTAAACTGAGTATCTAGAAATGCAGGGAAAAATTAGAAATCAACATAAACATGTCCCATAACTATTTTAAATTATACTACTTTACTAGCAAAAATAATTGTACATTTCCCAAGCAGCGTTCGGATGTTTGTCATCTTTGTTATCTTCCGTTTGCTTGAAAACCAACACATAACTTAGAACTTTCTTCCACGAAAGAAGAAAACGAATGAAGCAACTGTCAAAAATTGCTTTAAGATTGGAAATACGAATAAGAAGCACAAAGCGTGTCGCCAGTGCAGGAGACAAATTCCCTTCTCTCTTCCGCGGCCGTCCTTCACCCCCGAATAAAATGTTTCCCTTCCAGAGGAGACATCGTGTAAATGGGCACTAATGGAATAAATATACAATTTTTAATTGTATAATAAACCAAAGTCAAAAGCCAACAAATGCAAATAGTTACATAGTTCATTAATCTATAGTTATCATTATTCAACATTATGATTAGGTTATTTTATTAAATATTTAAATTTTTCTAAGGTTATTATGTAAATGATTTCGGAATGTACTGTTTGGCAACACTGTGTGGTGAGAGAGCAATCAGTTGACACGATTCTAAGGAATTCTACGATACTATGGAACGGAAGGGTGGTGAGAATTGACACGGGCCGGCGTTTACGGTGGTGACTGTGAGCACCATGCGTAAGCAGAGCGACTCTACCGCGTCTGCTGTTATCATTAAATTATCATCTTCTGCTGATCGCTCTGGAGTATTCAAATCAGTGGCTAACTATTGCAAAGCCAAAAAGCGGCCACTATTACTCTGCGATGCTGCACTCAAATCCCAAGGAAAAGTACAAATGCACGAGTGTCTCACAAAAAACAATAGCGAGCTAATGTGTTTTGCAATGCAGGTCAGTAAAGAACAAAAAATCAGAGCTGATTTCTTAATTCGTGGCTATGTCTATGTACCTGTTCGCCCTAAATGCAAAGCGGTTAGAGTGCTTAATATTGAGTGCATTCAAAATGCAGTTGCTGCAGCCACCTAATGCGCTTTTTTTATAGCTATCCAGTATGTTTAATATGTGTTAATTTTTATACTCTACATACTTTCTGTACGCTATATACTTTCAGGGGGACGCTAAAACAGTACTTAACGAATTATGGAGATAATTTAACGAATATCGGTATAAATTATAATACACAATATAGTAAAATTTATGTAAAAAACTAAAAAGCGTTTGTCATAATGTATGTAAAAATAAAAATAGTGAAGAAAATTTGAACAAAAACGCAATTTAAATCAATTAATAAAATGCAATAAACTTAAGCGTAATATAATAACACACAACATTAATGGTTTAGAAAATAAATATATCTCTATTGAATTCTTCGACTACATTCGAAATCACGATATTTTCGTACTTACCAGGCTAAAAAATACTTCATGGGTTTCGACATCTTTTGGAAGCCAGCAAGTCGTAACAGTTAATTTGGGACAGCCACTGGTGGGTTAATATGGAATTGAAGAAAAGAGGAATCCAGTATAATCTCATAAATAATAACGGAGTTGATGTTATAAGAATCAACATAAACGACAACTTTTCTCGTTCATACCTCTATATATCCGAGGAGCAGATTGGCACGAAGAAGCATCAACGTTAAGGGAGTATTTGAAAGGAAGCACGGAAACAAATCTTTGCATAATGGGCGATATGAACGCAAATCTTAGTGAAGAAGGCAAACACGCATCCCGTTTATTATTACATCGCACAATTATTCAAAGCTCACATTTATCACTACAAATTTCGATTATTTAATTTCGAAAGATAATTTTCGTTATAAGGAGCTCGTTTGATACGCTGCTTCGATTGGATACCTATTATGACATCGGGAATATAGCTCGAAGTATGACCACAAGAAATGGTAAGATGTATACATATGTAGATTATAAAGGTATATGACAATTAATGTTTCAAACGGTGTAGTGTCATTGGCGAAAGTTATAAAAAATGTACATTTTGAAACGCTCTCACGGCAGGGTGAAGAGATTTTTTGAGGTGTGCCAAGATCCCACCGTTAACCGGATCCCCGCTCGTGTTGCTTCGTTGCCGTCTGAGCAAAGACTCATTGCGAAATGATTTTTAGAGGAGTCTGTTTCTGTCCTGTTTTGTTTGTAGAGGAGTCTGCTTAAACTGGCGGCTCCTCTTGACTGATATATTCGTCTTGATCTATTGCATTCTTCGCGTGCAGCGGAGATTTTTTCCGTTGACCAGTAAACGGGCTATATGTGGTATTTATTAGATCTTGTTTCACTCATAGCTGGGTCACATGCTTTACTGAGTTGCTACATGACTTGACTTGTCTTTTTAGCCGCATTTCCAGTGAGTGTAATCTTCATTATCTCTTCGGTCATTTTACTATCAAAATCTTAAAATACCGGCAGCTTCCACTTAAACATAAGACGTGGTGAAGAAAATTAGAATAAAAAATATATGTATGTGCATGCACATGTTTATAAAATAATACCTACTTTTAACCATTTGCATTGCCACTTCCACATGATTTACAGGTGTTAGTGTTGAGTCCAACGAAATGTTGTAAGAGTTCGACTGCCTTACTTTCATTTCGTCGAAACTTAAAAGACTTACTGGCAGTCTTCTCGCAATTGAATCCATTTACGTGAAGACTGCCAGAAAATTAAAAACGGGTTCTATTAAACCTTTTGTCATATCTAGTCTTTTTGCCCACTTATTGAGGGTGCTAACTCCTAACATTTTTTCGTATGTAGCAATTTACAGGCTTTAGCACTTGCAGCATTGAAAGTAATTGCAGCATTAAGGTAATGTCCTTTTCAGACCACTTCGTACTTTTCCCCCCATTTTAGCGTACGTACTTGACCTTCTGTAAAAATCAAGCGGAACTTCCCCTTCATGTTCCCAACTTCTGATTTCAACACCGAAATGTGCTTTTCGAGAGATTCTGTCTCCCAATCATGCTTATTCTGGTGCAATTCGTACTCTAGGTTCAAGGCCACAAGTTCGTTGCTTTGCTTTCTCTATTTTTTGAAAACAGAACTGTCGCGTTCCAAAGCCTCTCTGCAAGTAATTTGAAATAACGTATTAATTAGGATTACGGATTAATATGGAAATAACTTACATTTTCGTTTTAAATTCCACTTCCACTTCTTCCACTTTCCACAAATTGCTGTCGCAATAATGTCGCCATAAAAACACTCCCGGCACGGTGATGTCGAGGCATTGATATAGGGTTTTTCAGTAAGAGCGCTTCATCTTTTGAACTTTTTTGAATAAAACACAAACGGTTTGACTTTTTTAACTAATTTTTTTTATTATCGAGTTTGAACATATACAATTAAGTATGAAATTCGATTTCTTTTGCATGACCACCGCGTGCACGTTTTACGAAGTCCAATCGTTGAACTCAATTTTCGACCACTCTTTTGCATAAATCGCCCGAAATTCCAGCAATTTCGCGTTCAATATTGGCTCTGAGCTCACAAATCGTCGCCGGCTTGTTACTGTAGACCAATGACTTCACATAACCCCAAAACGGGACGGTTTGTTAAATGGACCGTAAAATGGCCGTAATGCTCTTAAAGTAGCAGCAACAGAACGATTATTTTCATAAAAAATTTGCACGATTTGCAATCGTTGCTCAAGTGTGTAGCGTTCCATGATGAAATGTATACTAATGAAGTTTACAAATGACAAGCGAAAAATAAAAAATATTGCGTCGTTCGCCCTCCCTATCGGAAAAAAGTTGAAGCGCACCTATTGAATAACCCTATATATTTGGCAGGTTCCTCCACAAGTACCACATCTGCAAACCACATTTAAAGCTGCATAATTATAAAAAACTTGTTTAGTTTTGCTAACTTTAAGTACCCCGTTTATTAGTTTCTTGAGTATTCTTAAATGTTATTGGTTAATGCACAAATCATTAATAAACAATTTTTACCCAAATTAAGTTGCATCTCTTTTTCGACTAAAAAAACTTTAAGATTTGTTGCTTAGGGTTTTACACTATCACAGTTTAGAACTGCATTTTAGGTAAAAATATTAATTTCAATTAAACAAAAACTTACGCAAAATGAAATAACGCACTTACGCACATTTCTATTCACCGGCCTTGGGAATATACAGCCAATCCCATCCAATTGCCAACCTCACCAACCCGTGGTACCCCCTAGCTATAACTTTACCATCAGCGACAGTATTTCCTGTTAGATAAAGCCAAAAATTCGCAGCTCCCGGCACCAGAATCAGAAAGGTATGGTGATAACCTGCTCGTAATACGGAATCGTAAAAGCGTAAAATCGTTAACGCTCCTTATCAACGAAACTCCACCAAAAAAGTCTCGGAGAAAACAAACGACTTATACTTTTAAAACCTTCAGCATGAAAAACATTACTAGATTTGGCGACACGGAATGTTCGTACGCTTTTTTAAGCAGAACGCCTAGCTCAAGCAAAAAATTTGTAAGTTAGAAACTATGGCCAGACTCCGGAACAGTAACAACAGCAAACGGCTTACCCTTTCTGTACTCTAGTCCTCTAATTGAGAACTTTTGGGCTACAGGAGAACTATCGGAAAAACTGAAGGAAGGTGTCATTATCAACATCCTTAAGAAAGGCGACTTATCAGAGTGCAAGAACTGGCGAGGGATCTTGTTGCTGAGCATGGTTGAAAAATTAATCGTAGAAATAATCAACGTTTGACTTTCGAATGGAATTCAGCCGATACTAAGGCCTGAACAAGCAGGCTTCCGACCGGGGTTACCCTTTGTCAACCACGTTAATAGTCTTCGGGTAAAAGGGGACCAATCGGGTAATAGGGGACCCAATATCGTATATTTTTCGATTTCCAAAAAGCATTGGACACATTTCATCATCAGGCAATTTGGGATGCTTTGGCTTATAAAGGTGTTCTATTAAAGCTCATTAAGCTAACAGCAGCATTATACAGCAATTCGCATGTTGCACAAAAATGCTGAATGGACGCATAAAAGTCACGACGGGCGTTCGTCAATGCTGTGTGTTATCGCCACTCTTTTTAACGTGTTTTGGACGTCGTTAGGATAAAGGCTTCCCTTGGAACAAAAGGTATGACTTGGGTATTGTATGGAAACCTTAATGATCTCGACTATGTCTAAGATTTTTGCTTATTGTCACACACTTTCGTTGATATGCTCCAGAAATTAGCGCTGGTGCAAGAAATAGGGGTTCCACATAAATATTGGCAAAACAAAAGGAATGCGCGTCAATACTACCTGCACGCAGAAATTCCAAATTAATAACATAGAACATAGAAAGTCCACTACCTATGCTATCTTGGCAGTGTAATATCTGCTAAAGTGGCTCAAGTGAAGACATTGGTAACCGCATATAGAAAAGCCAAGCAAGCTTTCAGCCCTCTTAAAGCAGTTTAGAACTCTTCAGTCATAACACTGCGCATAAAGCTGAAAATATTTAATTTCAACATCAAATCCACTCTTCTCTACAGTTCGAAAACTTGGAATTCAACATTTGCGGACATGCAAGCCTCACAGGTCTTTATAAACCGATGCATCCGCACGACGCTACGCATCTACTGGCGCGACAGAATATCTAGCACCAATCTGATGGCTAAGTAGATTGTGTTTGGCTACTCTAGCAGTAGCCATGATCTAAAATATATAAATTGAAGCAATTAAGAAAAGAATATTGGTTACTCCTAAACAATTTGTCAAAGCACTTAAGCTTAAACTTTGTTGATTTTGTGGAACATTGTTTTTAACACGGTCAGTAATGTACTTTTATATTACTCATCAATCACCAGAGGAACGATTTTAAGAATCAATTGGTTTCCACTGGCCAAGTTTAGCAGAATGCAATCCGATATAGGCAGTGAATTACTTAACATTTAATTTTAAGAATCGTACACAATTCAAACATCATATCACCTTCCACTGAAAGCGCTGGCATACAGTTGGTGTTAGTTGTACAAAGCGGTGGAGTTGCGAAATATCCTTTGGCTAACATATTACCGTTTTACCATTCAAATGGCAAAGTAAACGCATGAATGTAAAAAAAACATTTCATTTTGACGTTCTACGGCAAAAAAAAAATCAGCTGGGGTGATGCTTATTAATAAAACCGCCTTCGTATAAGTCATTCGACTTAATTTTTGACAATTCACACTACACTTAGTGTTACAAGTAGAATCTCTGATATGCATATTTATAATTTTTGTTTTCTTAATATTTTTAATAAAATATATCTCACTTATTATATTTGAAATACAATCATTAGTATATATCTAAAATAAGTGTAAGAAGAAGAAGACAGGGAATGGGATTTATAGTTAAGTTTTTGATTGTCGAAGGTATCAGTCGCTTACTTGCGACTTCTTATTAGTTTTATCTTAAAAATGTTCATGGCTTCAAAATGTTCTGTGTCAAGAAGCCGGTGCAATTTCTGTACCGCACAAGATGAACCGCGGTTACGTGCCCTGAGCGCCAATATGTTGGTGGTAAGTTCTCGTTCATTAAGATGACTACATCCCCTATTCTTGCATCCCTTAATTTCGTCTGTTAACATCGCTGCCATGAAGAGGAAACTCTCATAAGCACTACTATACCGGCATAGCAGTTTGCATGTCTTGTAGCCTCACAGCTACACCTACGTACTAAACACCTCTCCTCAATCTACAACTCTCCCCGTGGAGCTGCCAAAAAGGTATTACCTGATGGGGCTGGTTAGCTCATATGGCCGAATCTAGGAAGGATTTTTCGAAACGCCCCTTGCCCTGAAAGGAATTTGGTTAGGTGAAAGTTTGTTTCCCCAAGGTTACTTTCTAACCACGTCGTAAGAATGGGAGTTAGTCCATGGGTTCATCTACCTTTCGGTGATCTGATTGAACGACGCCTTTCTTCTTCTGCAATATTTTTACGCCTTGCTCTACCGTCGTGTTCGGATAGCTTTATATACACTATCTGCATTTCTTTCGCCAATATTTCTAAGGGGACTAGACCTGCAATAACGAAGGAAGTATCGTCCGAAATTGTTCGGAAGGGGCAGATAGTTCGCAAAGCGCCTGGGCGATAGACAGATATCCGTTTTTTTGTGTAGCACTTTATGCTCAGTGCATCAGCCCAGATTGGTGCGCCATTCTAGGAAGGTTACAGTCGCAACATTTACACCTATAGTTTCTACTATCTTTCTGCTTCTTTTACGGACTACATCGGTCTTATTCTCCGCTAATTCCAACTTCATAGACCTTCGCCAATTCTTGATCCTGCTTACTTATTCGGTGGCGATCCTCTCAATTTCGTGGATATGTTTTGCTACCATTACCACTGCTTTGGCATCCGCGAATCTAACTTTAGTTCTAGGCGGCATATCCAGTCTTATAACCCCGCCATACATTAAGTTCCATAGTAGTGGGCCCAGAACTGATCCTTGAGGAACTCCTGCTGACACGATGTACTCCTCTACTCCTTTCCCACTTCTACATCTCAGTTTATATATATATATACAATATATACATATATAAATATATATATATATATATATATATATATATATATATATATATATAATTGGCGCGTACACCCTTTATGGGTGTTTGGCCGAGCTCCTCCTCCTATTTGTGGTGTGCGTCTTGAAGTTGTTCCACATATGGTTTACGGTCCGTGAAATAGCTCTCAATTATTCTAATAATATAACTAGGCGACTCTAGTTTTGCGAGGATTTCTAGAATAGGCTCCCAGCTAGCTGTGTTAAAAGCAGAGTTGCCACAACGCAGTATCCTTTTTTCCCGCCGTGCGGGATTTCCTAAAGCTAAACTGTTTTGCGCATATAACATCTTTACCTTCAGGGTAAGACGACAACCTGCCGCAAATAATTTTCTCCAGAATTTTCCCCATTATGTCTAGTAGACATATTGGTCGGTATGACTCGGGCTCGCCACGCTTTTTGTTGCTCTTGGGTAAAGGCACAAGTGTTTGCTTCTTCCACCTCTTTGGGAAAGTGCCTTCGTCAAGGCAAGTTTCAAATACTGCTAGACATATATCTGGACGTGTGGAAATCGTTAATTTCAGGGCTCTATTTGATATACCATCTGGGCCTGGAGCTTTCTTAGACTATTATTTGACTACACGTAGCTTAAAGTTCTTGTTCGGTATGAAGGATGGCAAAGAGTTTTCAGATCTTTGAGAAAAGAGAGTAGTAACAATTTTACTGGGCAAAAAATTTGGGGTGTGTTTACACTTTTCGCTTTGGCTAATACCACCCGGTACGCAATGCCCCAGGGGTTGATATCGGATTCCTCACAAAGTTTGATGAAACTTTCTTGCTTGCTCGTTTTAAGGGCTTTTTCAGTGACTGCTTGGCTGATCTAAAATTTTAAACATTTTCAAGAAAATCAGGTCTCCCTCCACTGTGCTGCATCTTGCGTCTAGCGCGGAGGCATTGAGATCTTAGTTATTTGATGTTTTCATTCCACCAGTGGTATGGATATATGTGTTGGCATTACTCCCCTGGGCATGAAGGTACTGCAAGCTTCACTTAATCCTTCTACTAGGAGTTTCGTCTTATTCTCTGCAGAACCAGCAGGGGGTTGAAGTTGTTCAATCATATATTTAAGTACTTCGATATCAAGCTTGTCGTCTTCCACCTTTAGACCTGTTAGCTTGGGGGCCTCCTTTCAGTAATAACAATTATGATAGCTTGATGGCCACTGTAGGTGTATCCCTTACTCACCCTCCATTTGATCTTTTGAGGATCATTTGCCGGGTAATATCTATTCTGACTCCATTCCCATCTTACGGTAGGTGTAAGTTAATTCGCTATTGGGAACAGTAATGTAAAGTGCAGCGAATGCTTCAAGAAACATTTCTCTCTTTTATGGCCGCGCAGTTATTGCTATCGGAAGCCCATGCGCCGTCCTTTTCACACCTGTTGGGCTCACTTATAATGGCAATATCTGCTCTAATTTTTTTATATAGGTCTTGGGCGGACTCTCAGTGGTTAAGATTTGTTTGAACAATTCTCATTTGCTCTTATTTGTTATAGCTCTCCTGAATGCATAGCACCTATAGCTCCCAGTAATATGGTTGATGTTCTCCCTTCTGTCGGTTTCTCAAAGCATACATTTCGGGTTATTTTGACAGTCCTTGGCGAAGGGTAGTGGAGGAGAGAAAAGGGATCTAGGCTGAAGAATTTCTTCAAGTCATCCTCAAAGGGCACGCTAAGGAATCTCAAACGCCTCGCCGCCAGATCCGGACATTTGCAGAGAAAATGTTGAACAATCTCTTTCTCTGTAGGATCCCCACAGCTTCCGCAATAGGGGTTGTACGGAATTCCAAGCTTCTTCGCATGGGTACCGGTCACCCAGTGATCAGTGAACACCGCAATGAGTTTGAAAATAGAATGGCGGAGGATTTCCATCACCTTAAGCGTTCTATTTCTATCGTATTGAGGACATAGTGTTTTCGAAATAGCGCACGATGAGACAGACCTCCATCTGTCTTGCGCTTTTCCTAGAAAAAAATTGTGTAATTTCCCTTTAACAACGGACAAAGGGACACCGATGTCTGCGAGGGGGACAGCTGAAACCGGTTCTGTCGACCCCTTCCTGGCAAGCTCGTCGGCAATTTCATTTCCTTCTATATTCCTGTGCCCAGGAACCCAGATAAGGGAGATGTTTCCTATTGGATCGAAATGTTTGAGTTCCTCCTTACAGGAGTTCAGCAGAAGAAAGCTGCAATACGGCGACGACAGTGCCATGATCGCAGCTTGGCTATCGGAAAAAATATTAGTGTCTTCCTCCCAACAGCGACCTTGAAGTATTTTGCATGCATGCAGGATCGCGAAGACCTCTGCTTGAAAAACGCTGCTCGTTTCCGAAATGCTGGCTGATTTAGAGAAAACCCCCGCGCCCACTCCAGGTTCCATTTTGGATTCGTCAGTGAAAACAGAGGTACCTATAAAAGTGCCGACTCTCCCCACCTTCCAGTCTTGCCTCCTCGGAAAGATAGCCCTAGCACAACACTCAAAACACAGTTTGCGGATGGAGAGATCAGCGCGATGAACAGAGAAGGAAGGGAAGATCTGCTTCAAGATGCTACTATGTCCTACAGGAAATCGTCTCCAGAGACCAAGCTCCTCCAACCTGATAGCGCTCTGAGCAGCAATGGATTTAACATGCAGATCCACAGGAAGTAAGTGAAAAATAACGTTCAGCGCAGCAGTAGGGCATGTTCTACAAGCACCAGTGATGCCCACACATGCAGTTCTCTGCACTCTCTCTAGTTTAGTGGTGTTGTAGCCCTTCTGGACAGCTACCCACAAAACTAGGCAACCGTATGTCAAAATTGGCAGAACCAAAGTTCGACACGTGGCTTGAGACCCCATTTTTTGCCGAACATAGATTTACAGGCGTAGAAGACTATATTGGCCTTCTTAACTCAATTTTCTATGTGCAGCTTCAAGTGGAGTTTGGGGTCAAGTATTACACCAAGATACCTAACTTCCGATGCGAGTGTAAGACACTGGTTGTTTAGTCTTGGAAGCTTAAAAAGCGGAGGCTTGTATTTCCTGGTGAACAGCATCAACTCCGTTTTGTCAGAGTTGACTCTGAGACCGCAACTGGCGGCCTAACTACTGAGTGTAGCCAGCGCACCTTCCAAAATTTCAGCCATTATTGATGGGAAGGGTTCGGAGACCATTAGGACCAAGTCATCGGCATATGATACCACCTTCACTGCTCCCCTGTTTAGGCGAGTTAAAGCCTCATCCATAGCTACTAGCCAAAGGAGAGGTGAGAGGACGCCCCCCTGCGGTGTACCTCTATGTACGAACCTAGTGATTCTAGCCCCCCCGTGCCACAGCATATCTTTCCCTACTTCCAAGCAGGGACGAGATCCAGAGGTAGATAGGTCTTTCTACCCCCAGCCTGTTTAGAGCCGTGACAATTGACTCCGCCGTAATATTGTTAAAGGCGCCCTTTATGTCTATAAAGGCCGCTAAAGTGAACTGTTTTCCCTCCAGAGATTTCTCGACAGTCCCTACTACCTCATTTAAGGCTGTCTCGGTAGATTTCCTCTTCAGGTAAGCGCGTTGGCTGGAGAAAGTCTGGTTTCCAAGTGCTCTCGGATGTGGTAGTCGATCACTCTTTCGAACACCTTGAGAATTAGGGAGGTAAGACTTATGGGTCTGAAGTCCTTGGCCAAGACGTGGCCCCTCTTTCCCACCCCAGACGAGGGGCCCACTTTAGGAATGAAGGTTTTCTGCCAGCTTGCAGGGACGTGGTTTAGCGAGATACACGCCAGAAAGATCTTATGAAGGGCGGGAACTACCAAGGTTTTAGTCTTCTGAAGCATTACTGGCATGATACCATCGATACCTGGGGATTTGAAAGGGGAAAAGCTATCGATTGTCCAGTATATTCTGTGGACGGACAAGACAGATGTCAAAGGCATCGCAGGTGACCCTTCCTGCTGATTTGTGCCTTCGTTACAGATTGGAGTAATAGAATTTTCCGGGAAATGGGCATCAACTAGGATTTTTTAGAGATTCGCCTGCAGATTCAGCCCACTCCCCATTCTCTCTTTTGACAAGAGTTTTACAAGATTGGTCCTTGGAGAGGACCCTGCTGAGTCTGGCCGAGTCTTTTACGGATTCTATGGATTCGCAATACTCTTTCCAAGAGTTGCGCTTCGCATCTCTGATGGCTTTCTTATACTCTTTCAGAATCACTCGGTAATCTTGAAAGTTCCTTATTTGATAACATGTGTTGAAGACTCTCCTAACCTTCTCTTTCAAGTCGGTCAGCGTCTTACTCCACCAGGGAGGAAAGTCTTTCTTCCTAAATGAAACTGGACAGGCCACTTTAAAGGCAGTCCGATAGGATCTCTCCAAGTGTCTAACTTGCAAGTCCAGTTGTTCCCTAGTGGTAATCAAAAATTTACTCTTGTTCAGCTTCTTGCAGAAAACCCTGTGGAAAGGGTCCAATTAGATTGAGATTCCTGCGGGGTATCAAGGTTTCCCGAACGAAATTGATTTCGAAGACGATCAGCCTATGGTCCGAAAAAGAGTTCTTTTGGGAGACCGTCCAATTTTCAACCCTAACAGCAGAAGAGTTTGTCGAAAGAGAAATATCAAGATCTTCCTCCCAACCTCTTGATGTTTCCGATGCCGGGAAAACAAAAGTTGGGGTGTTGCCCTGGATCGAGGTGAGTAAATTACGGCTAAATATAAAACCAAATAGAGACTTATCCCGTTCATTGATCTCGCTGCTGCCCCAAATGGTGTGTCTGGCATTCGCGACGCATCCGATCAGGATGTTCTCTCTTTTGGGCTGGAGAGTATCCACCATATGCTGCATCTCCTCTGGAGGCGCCGGCCTGTCATGGGTAATGTAGGCAGACACCAAATAGAAGCAACTTCCTCTGGATGGTTCCACCCTGACCACCGTCACATCCGATGAACTGAAATTTGATAGCAAAAAGGCATTAATGGTGTTCCTAACTAGGATACAGGCCCTAGGCTTACCATCAGTTTGGACGTAAAATAGGTCATAAGATCTGTCCCTCAGTCCCATGATTATTTGCTGCCAGAACCAAGGCTCCTGTGTCAGCCATGCCGGTGGCTAGTTTAAAGTGACGTAGGTTAATTTGAACTACTTTTAACAAACTGGTCAAAAGAGTTGCTTACCTTTTACGACTGCTCCTCCTGTTCAGAATCTGCGTCTGTCCCAGACCACCGCAGATCGTCGAGCAGTTTCTTTGTGTCGTCCCCCAATTTCTCCAAGTCGTCACCCAGGGCAGCAGAGGCGGGGAAGACCTTCTTTTTGGCTAACCTGAGGTCAAAGCGAAGTTTAAACTGCTGTTTTCCGAGTGCCTCCAGGGACTCGTTGTTTATCAGCAGTAATACGGCGGAGCTGTGTTGCTGACGCTCTTCTATCTTGATGACAGGCCAGTCATCCATCGGTACCTCTGGATTTTGCATCTTGAGACACTGGACAATTTCCGAACTGCCCAGCTCCATTTTTGGCAACCAAATTCGGGCTCGTGGTCACCTTGGAATTTCTGAAGCAGGGATGAGCTTTAGCGAAAGTCCTTTCCAGGCGTTGCTAACCGTAGCAAGGCTCCTCTCCAAAAACTCCTTCGAGAACTGATTGGCACATTTTATTACCCGACAACCTCGACAGATTTCTCCTGGGTCGAAGAGAGGTGCTGATCCTTTATTGTCTATGAGGTGTTTGACGACCATACTGGATAGCCGTCCCTCAATAGCATCCCAAAGGGGCAACACCCTTCCACTATTGGTTTTTGCGTCCACAAGGGCAACTTGAAGATGATCTCTGGCCACCTAACGGTAAGCTGCCCTCGCAACCGCTGCTGCCGCACTGGTTGAAGGGCCTTCAGCCCCCTGGGCTGAGGAGTATTGTCTCTTTTTGGCTTCGCGTCCACTCACATCCTGTGAGCGGTTATGCTTGGCCGAGCTCCGTGCCGATTTAGGCTGCTGATGTGGTTGTTGTTGTGGCTGATTAAGCTTCGCTGCAGTCGCGGATTCATACTCTCTGATCGCGGCTTCACACTTAGCACGGTCCTCGATTTCTCGCTCGTGCACTTTGCCGGCTTGTTCATTCTTGGCAATCTTTGCTATAATGAATTTCGCCCTCAGGTAACGCGCCTTGAGCAAGGCACCGCATGATTTTTTGTTTTTCCTTTTGGTGACCTCCACAGTGGTCACCGGGGCATCATTGCCAGGGGTCACCATGGCAGCCTTACCAGAGGCCCCCATGGAAACCTTTGCAGAGGCCGCCTTGACTACCCCACTAGGGGTCGTCTTGGAGGCGGACTGAAGTAGGCTTGGCTTGAGAAGCGGGGTGCTGTGTCGTGCACCCGTCGCCGTACTTGGCTCGACAATCGTGTCCTGGCTGGAGGCCAGTAGATCGTCCTAGGAGAGCGTGCCCAGCTAACTCTCAGTTTTATTTACTTCTTCTTTTCCTTTATGTGTGTTAGAATTTATTAGCATTTTGTTCCCACGAGTAGGCACGGAAGGGATGGCCCGCCACGGCAGAGCCGGCATACCGCGGTAAGACACTTGATACAACCGACCTTCCTGGAAGAACTGAGTATATATCCGCCATTTTAAATGATTGATATAGAAGAAAAATTTTTATATTTTTCTAATGTATAAATAAACTGTATGCCAATTTTGAAAAAAAAAAATTGAATAAATGAAATTAAATAATTTTAAATGATAATCAGGGAAAATATGACAGATACCTGTACCCCTTAATTTTTTATTATTTTATGGTCGTTAATAGGTTAAATTCATTTTTTTTTATGATTTATTCTTACAAAAAAATTGCTGACTAGTTTTGGTTTGGATATTATGATTTTCTAGCTATAATTATTGTAATTATGCACAGAGAAAGTAGTCATTTGACCTATAGTGCAATGTCTCTGTTGTTATGCGGTATACTACTAGGTCGGTGTCTGATGATTCTTCCTCCAAATAAAGCGTTGAAAGACCTATGTTCGGGATTCATCAGAATTCGTCGGAAGCAACTATATCTGCTGTTAATGCTACGCGGAAACAGCATAAACGAAAGATTATATTTAAAGCGGCTCTTGAATCGTGGTTCCCACCAACTAGACGTCATTTAGTGAGAGGTAACTTTTCCATAAACGCACGGTGTGTAATATCATATATTAGTTTACTCTTTCGATATTTTGTTGAAAAGGCAAGGTTGCATATTATTGGACTTAATTAATTTAAATTGGGGTTATTCGACCCGGACCCACTGCTGCGGTGGCACGTTGTTTTCGTGAACGGAGACGAATTGGCCTGGTAGGATGTTGAACTGCGAGTGCCCCTGCTGAAGTTTCAGTAGGTAACCCTTCGACCAAGCGCGCCAAAATTGTTGCTTGAGAAGCCAAACAATCTGCCATCTCCCTAGGTAGCGACTGGCGGTGTCGGGTACTTTCTCCGGTAACAAAGGTGGTTAGCGCTTTAAATCGAGACGAAGTACATGCGAATGCGTCGATTTCTCTTTGCCTAAGCACTGAGCAAGCGTACGGTAAATGTAAGTACATTTATATATTTATGCATACATTTGTATGTACGCACTAATGCATCATATTTGAGGCTATGAAAAATTTTGATTTGTTTATTTTTAATTTTTGCAGGATTTTTATTTTATTTATTATATATAAATATTTATGTCGCCTGAAAGTAGATAATTGTATAGAATTACCGTTAAACGTTCTACGCTCCAACTAGGGTTAGAGAATCTTATATATCAAGAGATCAAAGATTTTACTTAATATTGACTTAGATATATACATGTACATATGTACATATTTTATTTTATCTATAAAGGTTAATGCATAAAATACATGTTCTTTATTTATTATTTACTCAATGAAATTTGCCGTCCTCCAGTCGATGTTCCAAATATTGCCCTAACAATAACAAAATACCTTCATAGGCGCAGAAGCAGCATTCTAAAATGTTCTTTAATATATACAACAAAAACTATTTAATTCATAAGCACAACCGATTACTTCTCAAAGCAAGGCTCGATCATTCATAAAACGAGCCCACTTCACTCGCCTGAGCTGTCCATAAGCCTATTTTTCTTGAGGAAGACAAAAATACTATGTACATTCTGTCAAAAAAGTACTGGGAATTGTGAAATATAACGAAAAATAATTGTTTAATCATCAAAATTCATTTTGTCTCCTTCAAAATAGGCTCCATTCGAAGCAATACAAATATGCCAACGATAAGTCCAGTCATCAAACCCCTTTTAAACGCGTTTGAAGAGATCTTCTTCAGCTCCTTCAACGAATTCTCCTAATAGCCTCTATCGACTCAAAGCAGCGTCCGCGGAGTGGTAGTTTAAATTTTGGGGGTCACAGGGTGCTACATCCGGTGAATACGGTAGTTGTTCAACATGATCGACGTAAAAAAAAGAGGTTTAACGTGACAACGTCATAAGAAAATACTGATGTAATGGTTGCAATTTTCAAAACAAAATTTTAATTTTATTTGTTTGATAGATATTTTGTATGGATATAGAGGAGGAGGTAAATGGAATCGCAATGGAATAGGTCAAGTAACATTTACACAAACGTGAAAAATGACGAAACATTTATAAATTTCATAAAAGATATGTTCAATTTCGATTGTGCATCAGACGTTAATAAGTCAACAACACTTTGCCGTTTTTCTATTTTCGTTGAGGTTTTCCGCGCAAGGAAACCTAACTGGCGCCCGAGCGAAGTATTTTGCTAACTTGAAGTTAGAAGAACCGCGAGTGCGAGGAAAGAGGTCCCCGAGTAGTTTTTTTTCTTTTCTTTCGATAAAAAAAGTAAAAAACAAAAAGGACGCGTTTGAACGCAAGCCGCCTTGCCCGCGAACAAACTTTTTTAATAAAGAAAACGGTACTAGTGTGTTCAGTGCGTACGAGAAAAAAGCTAAGAATTACTCCAACAATCAAACTCAATATCAGCGACAAAAACCAACGCAGCATTGTTATTAAAAAACAACCAACCGAGTGCAACAGTCACCGCATCGCTACTACCAAAAGCAACCAACGGAATATAAAAATCAACGTAGCGGCATTACCAGAAACAACCAACTGAGTGTATCATCTATTCTATATTGCGTCGTTCGCTCTCCCTATCGGAAAAAAGTTGAAGCGCACCTATTGAATAACCCTATACTATGGAATCCTAAACATAATTAGGAACAAAATCGTAGGAAACGCTGATATCGCGTTAGAGTCCTACAATACGCCGTTGGACTGGACAGCCATCGCCAAATGCCTTACACTGCATTACGCAGATAAGAGAGATGTGTCAACATTGGAATACCAGATGACGGACTCGTTCACGGCAACTCTACAGTACAACAATTCTACCAGGCAGTGTGCTCTCATTTATCCCTTACGCTCAACAAATAAGGTAGTCTGGACACAGGAAAAGAAGCCTTAAGCTTACTTACCGAGACTTATCGAGGAAAGGCCCTTGATACGTTTATCAGAGGTCTCAACGGAGATTTACCGAGACTGCTAGGTATGATAGAGCCTGCGGACCTTCCGCAAGCTCTACATTTGTGTCTCAAACTAGAGAATCAGAAATTTCGAACTCATTATGCTCAAAATCAAAACGACTCACCACTAAGGAAGCAGTCTTACTATTCACCACCACCTTTGCCACAGAGAGGCCCCAATAATCAAAGACAAAGACAGACTTTTTACCCCCAAATAGATTCCAAAATAACCCAAGCTTTTTTTAATTACGAGCAAGTACCAACAAATAGCAACCAGCCAAGACAACCTCCACCTAGACCTACTACCACCGATGGATATCGACCGAAGCATCCGCTCCCAATAAATAAATTACGCGAACAGACCTCACGCAAATCAATTCCTGGGAAAAATACCACCCCAACCATCCTCTCAAAGGAATATCCAGCCTAACAAAACCCAACGCGTATTTCACATTGACGCAGGCAGCGAAGACACTTACGAAGGAAATGACGATTATGACCAGACATTGACAGAACACGTCGATTCCATAGAATCGGAAAACAGGGACGAAGAACTGGTATTAAGCGACGTACATTTTTTAGGATAACCAGCTCTTCGCTACCATACTTCGAATGTAGAACGAAGAGCGGAGAAGTGTTAAATTTTTGGTGGGCACAGGCTCCAGTAAAAACTATGTCCAACCGAGGCCAGTAAAAAAAGAAATACCTAACGACACCCCATCCTTCGCAAAATCAGTTGCAGGAGACATAAAAATTAAATCGCATACTTAGGTATGTTAACTTATTCAATATAGACGACAAGCACAAATTTTACGTCATGCCTACCCTAAAATCTTTCCATGCAATACTGGGAAACGACAGCTTGAGAGACCTGAATGCAGTCATTTTTCTGACAAAAACCTCATGGTTATCCGCGACAAAATCAAAATTCAACTTAAGCAACTTAGTAGCTAAAGTATAAACTCTATCGGACTACAAGACGAGCACTTGACTGATTACCAAATGGAAACTGTAGACACTTTAGTAAAGAAATTTCCGAATCTCTTTTCGGAACCTGACGAGAAACTAACTTACACGACAAAAGTCACTGGAGAAATACATAATTCTACGGACGCTCCTGTTTACAGTAAATTTTACCCATATCCAGCTTCGCTTAAAAGTGAGGTAGAAAAACAAATCAGTAAACTTCTAAGTGATGGAATAATACGACCATCACGATCGCCGTATAATTCCCCTATTTGGATCGAGAATAAGAAACCAGATTCACAGGGGAATAAACAATATAGAATGGTGATCGACTACAGGAGATAAATTCACTGACAATACCAGACAGATATCCTATCCCAGAGATAGCAGACGTCCTGTCTAAGCTAGGCAATAGCAAGGTATTCTCAGTGCTCGATCTCAAAAGTGGATTCCATCAAATTCCACTTAGAGCCTCGGACGTAGAGAAAACCGCATTTTCCGTAAACAATGGAAAATACGAGTTTACCCGTCTGCCATTTGGCTTGAAGAATGCACCCGCGCTATTCCAGCGTGCATTAGACGACATCCTTCATGATTTTATTGGAAAGATATGTTACGTCTATATAGACGACATCATCATTTACAGTAAGTCAGAAGAAGAGCATGTACGTCACATCGAAAGTATTTCAAAAACATTGGAAAACGCCAATATGAAGATACAACTCGACAAGTGCCATTTCTTCAAACAAGAAGTGGAATTTTTGGGTTTGTAATATCACAAACCGGCATAAAAACTAATCCAAAGAAAGTCGAGGCGATAGTTAATTTTCCTGTACCAAAAACTTTGAAAAACTTAAGATCGTTCTTTGGCCTCTCAGGCTACTATCGTCGGTTCATAAGAGACTACGCTAAATTGGCCAAACCTTTAACAACAATGCTAAGAGGCGAAGAAGGCCATGTGTCAAAACGTCAACCCTCTAAAATTGCGATAAACCTCGACAGCGCAGCAAACGAGGCTTTTAATAAAATAAAAAACTTCCTAGTCTCAAAAGACATTTTACTATCCTACCCTGACTACGACAAAGAATTCGAACTCACGACGGACGCATCGGATTTCGCGCTTGGAGCTGTCCTTTCCCAAAAGGATAAGCCCATAACTTTTATTTCTCGGACATTGAGAAAAGCGGAGGAGCATTACGCGGCAAATGAGAAGGAGATGCTCGCCATCACCTGGGCCCTAAACTCTCTTCGAAATTACTTGTATGGCTCCGCCAAAATAAAAATCTATACAAACCATCAACCGCTTACTTATGCGCTCAGCCATAAGAACAATAACAGCAAAATGAAGCGCTGGAAGGCTATACTCGAGGAGTATAACTATGAGCTTCATTACGAGCCAGGAAAAAGTACTGTCGTGGCCGACGCCCTGTCAAGAATTTCATTAGAATCGGGAGTCCATACTATGTCAGAAATGACTAAAAGTGACAGCAGTTCAGGACAAAACCTTATCTGCAGTGTCGAAACCCCATTGGACGTCCTTAATGGGAAAGATTCAAGAGATTTCCCCAGATAATTTCGCAAAGTATAAAGTTTATAAGGTTTACACAATTATTAGTAGAAGATATTAAAAATGAAAAGCAGCAGGAGGGAATTATTATAGAAACGCACACAAGAGCACATCGCAACGCTAAGGAAAACAAAGTCAAAATTCTGGAAAAGTATTATTTTCCCAGCATGAATAATAAAATTAATAGAATTATGAAACAATGCTCAATCTGCAAACTTAACAAGTACGACCGGCAACCAATAAGACCAGAACTGAGAAAAACCTCCATACCTACCTTTCCGGGTCAAATACTTCACATAGATATCTATAGAACTGAAAACAAACTGGTATTAACGGCAATCGATAAGTTCTCGAAATGCGCCCAAGGACGAATTATAAACTCTAGAGCCATAGAAGACATTAAAGAACCCCTTCGAGAAATCCTCTTCCTATTCGGAGTACCGGAAATGGTAATATTCGATAATGAAAAATCCTTTAATTCCGCAGCAATCAATTTCATGTTAAAAGATCAATTAGGTATAAAAATATTCACATCGCCGCCATATACGAGCTCTGTGAATGGCCAGGTGGAACGGTTCCATTCCACTCTTACAGAGATCATGCGCTGTCTCAAAGCTGAAGGCACTTACAAAATATTTTCTGAACTCTTAGAAAGAGCGTTATATGAATACAACTTTACAATTCATAGCACAACAAGAAAGAAGCCTTTAGACTTATTTTTTGGACGAAAAATTAATACTGATCCGAAAACACTCGAGAAAGTACGACAGACTAACGTACAGAGACTCATAGACAAACAAAATAATGACGTAGATAACCACAATAAAAATCGCTAACCATCTCGAAAATATAACCAGGGAGATATCATATCATATCAATCATGTTAGAATAAATAAACGTTTAGCAACGAAGCTTACCCCGAAATTTAAAAAAGAAATTGTGAAAGAGAACAAGTCAACAACTGTCCTCACAGAAACAGGAAAAATTCTTCACAAGAGCAATATCAGAAGCTAAATATCCATTAATCTTTTATAGATCACTCTTCATCACCAGCATATTGGCAAACGAACTGCAAATAACGAACTATACTCTATCGCACCTGGTCACAATTAACAATGGACAAGCAAAAATACAAGACGGGACATTTAAAATAATTCATGTTGCAATACTTGACCAATACGCATCATTCCTGAACAACATAAGAACTTTCATGGAGGAAAACATCCCAAAAAGCAATTCCTTTTTCCCACTATTAAACCTTGAAGTATCCCAAATTACCAATATCCTCAACGCAATAGAACCAATCCATAAATTCCGGAATAAAAGATCTATAAATATGCTTGGTACGGCCTGGAAGTATATTGCTGGGACACCAGACCATGATGATTTCGAAATGGTCAAAGACATTATAGATAAAAATAACATAAAAAACAATAAGCAAGTTTTGATAAATCAAGCATTTAGCGACAGAAGAAACAATTTGACAACAATTACGAATATGTTAAGTAACGCTATTAGAAAAGATAATAGACTTATAGATGAAATTGCATTACTTTTACAAACAAAAATTAGATTAGTTAAAGATGAACTGAAAGACGTTAAAAACGCAATACAATGGGCAAAAAACAATGTAATAAATTCAAGCCTACTAGATAAAAAAGAAATCGTTGTAACTCTTAGCAAACTTAGAGAAGAAAACATTTTATTTACTTCAACAGAAGAAGCCCTTAGCTTTGCCGATATTGATATTTTGTATAACGGCACTACTCTACTGTATGTTGTTAAAATCCCGCTCACAAGCAGGGAGAATTATGTTAATATTATTTTGAAACCCGTAAAGAAGGGAAATAAAATAATTAAATTGAAATACGATGAAATTTTAAGAAACGAGGAAAAAATATTTGGATTACTTGAGAATTGTAATCAAATTAATAGAGTTAAATTATGTAAGAGAAGTCAATTGACTGAAATTTCCATTGAACTTTGCATCCCCACGCTCCTTAATGGTTTAAGCTCATCATGTTCAATTTCTGATGGGTACCATATTTCCACAATAGACAAAATTTCAACTGGCATAATACTTTTAAACGACTTTAACGGCACGGTCAATAATAACACGCTTAATGGCACATTCCTACTAAAATTTTCGAATTTAACTGTAAAGATAAATAACCAATTGTACAGAAATTGGGAAGCACCCTCTATGGAGGTTGCTCCACCGATAGTCCAACCAACACCTATAGAAAAAGAATTCGTGAAAATACTTTCATTGGAGATGCTAAGTCAATTACACGTTAATAACACGAAGAAAATTTAATTGCTTAAGTCGGACTCTACGTTTAATAAATACATAAATATTTCCTTATTTGCTATCATAACAATTTGCCTAATTTTTCTGAGGTTTTCCTTTAAAAAAAAAAGGGAAGTTATTTTTCAAACAACTGTTCCGAGTCTAGAACAACCGCACCCCCGGTAAAGCCTCCATTAAGTCGAAACTCACAAGTCAAAATTAACGACCTTTCGTACTTTTAACGATTGAGGACAATCGTTTTTAAGGGGGAAGAGTTAACACACAATACATTTTGCTTAACGTACAATCGTACAATCACCTTTTTCCAATTAACTCACTCAGCAGTTTACTGTTTCACAGTATCGTTGTCAATTCTCTTTGCAATCACTTTTAAAATTCTTACTAATTCAAACTTGGGAAAATAAATAATGCTTACGTAGCGTCTGGCTTGAGCAACGTCTTCCTGTAGAATTAAGTTATTCGAAGGTGTAGAATTAAGTAATTTTTGTAAAGAGTTTGAGTTTAATTCGGACAGCAAATAAAAGCGGACGCACCGCACCAAGTAAATTGCCGTTTTTCTATTTTCGTTGATGTTTTCTGCGCAAGGAAACCTAACTTATACAAATGCGCATATACATACATATACATACATATATATGCTCACTCAAGTATGCTTACTCGAGAGCCAGATGTCGAACGTTGCCGAATGCGGGGGCCGATTGTGCTCTTTGTCGTTCGTTCCGCGCTCTTGCTTGCAGTTCAAGCAAGGTACATTAGCTTACATTTGCTTGCGTACATGATTTGTATGCATCTTTACATATAGATTTGTTCTTTTTGAAAATTGCGCGAAATTGTATATGTATATGCATGTTTATATTATATGTTTTGGCATAGGACATATGTATGTATAGGGTTTTTCAATTGGCGCGGGTCGATTTTGGCGCCCTGTGACAGCCATTTTGTTTTGGTGACATCTGTCAAATCTTTTGTTTATTATTCAGTTGCTTATGCCAAATCATCATGGCAAGTTACACGATTGAACAGCACGTTCAAATGATAAAATTTTATTATCAAAATGAGTCTTCATTAACACAAACGTTGCGCGCATTGTGCCCATTTTTCGGTAGACGTGGTGGCCCTTCCAATTTCTTATGGCCCATATTGAATCATATGGACCTAGACGACATGTGGTTCCAGCAGGACGGTGCTACGTGCCACACAGCAAACGCCATTTTATTCCATTTCCACATCTACCCGCCCTTATTGAAAAACCCTTTATAAGAAAAAGGCATCTGGAAAAGAAATAAATGAAGAAAATATTAAAAAAGCCATGAATGATATGAGGATATGAAAAACCCTGTATATTAGACTATGAAAATTGCATCAAAGTATATGTACCTATTTATGCATGTTTATGATAGTATACAACATATCTTATAAGGTATGTGGTAAATATTACCATAAATTTTTTCCTTCATATATAATAATAAATTAATAATAAAAACATTAAAACAGAAGGTATTATTAACAACTAGTCGTCACTAATTATAAATTCGGTAAGGATGATGATGTTACACTTGGTTTTGTTTTAAATTCTTCAAGTACATCAAATTAATAATAATCAATAAGAAGGCATATGCAAATACAAATACATATGTGAATTTGTATATGTAAATATGCGCATATACATACATATATATGCTCACTTAAGTAGGAGAGAGCCAGATGTCGAACGCTGCCGAATGCGGGGGCCGATTGTGATCTTTGCCGCTCTTTCCGCGCTTTCGCTTGCAGTTCAAGCAAGGTAACGACGCATGAGCAAGATAACGACGAATGAGCAAGATAACGACGATTGAGCAAGATAACGACACCTTTTTTCGTGTGTGCAGCCGGCTAAATCGAATTATAAGACGTTATCACGTCAATCACAATATGAGCCTTGCGAGACGGTGCGTTATCATGGTGCAAGATCCATGACATTTCTTTCCGTTTCTTACGCATATATATAATTGGCGCGTACACCCTTTTTGGGTATTTGGCCGAGCTCCTCCTCCTATTTGTGGTGTGCGTCTTGTGTTGTTCCACAAATGGAGGGACCGACTCCGAACGGCCGATATTTTTATGAGGGGCTTTTTCGTGGCAGAAATACACTAGGGGGATTGCCATTGCCTGCCGAGAGGCGATCGCTATTGGAAAATGGTTTTCTTCATTTTGGTGTTTCACCGAGATTCGAACCTTCGTACGAACCTTCATGCCCATGAGAAACAATTTTCCTATGCGTATATGATAAGCGCTTTGTATTGCCATCCCTACAGCAATCCTGATATGTTGAAAAACTCAGTTGTTAAGTAGAGAGCCAGTGCGGCCGAATATTCATGCCCATGGAAAACAATTTTCCTATGCGTATATGATAACTTCCAAATAATATTATTTATTTATCGATGAACCATTTGGAATAACATCCGAGCGCACAACACCATGATAATCAAAGAAAACGAGTAGCATGACTTTCACTTTTGACCGACTTTGACGTGGTTTCTTGAGCTTTGGCTCATGTGGATAGCGCCATTCCGCCGTCTGTTGCTCAAGCATGTCTTCAGACACCTTGTTCCTCGTATACTCGTGTTTTTGATTTTGCATACTCGCCATAGGCCTTCTGCAGCATTTTCAACGATTCGGCCCACGAAATCCCGTACAAAAATTTAAGATAAATTCTTTGTCCGATATTTTTATCCATAGTGAAAATCGCAACGCACACCTGTGGCTGGCTGATATAATTAAATCCCAAAAAGAAACTAATTGACAGATCACGTTCCAACTCTGCGACACTATAGAGGACAGTTGTACCAACATTCAGCAAAAAAAAAAATTAGGCATGTTACACATATGCTAGTTTTTTAAATGAACAATGCCCGATGTTTTTTTGACATAATATTACATATATTAACAAGTATACATATATACACTTTATAAATGCGCAACAGAATGGCGATCGTCGCAGCGAATGGTGATTGTTTTAGCTGCTGTGTGTCAAGTGCGCGCAGAAGCATACACTAATGATGTCAACAAGAACCGCCGTTAGCTTAAAGCAAATTTACATGTTCGACATTTCGTCCTATTCAAAATTTAAAACACATTCCTTTCTGTTTAAAAAAACTTGCTTGGTAGCGTCGTACATTTTCGTCTTCGCGGACACAAATAAAATATTTTGTTGTCCGAAATATAGACGTATTTCGATTGTTGAAATGCTTCAGAAAAAAGCCTTTTTAAACTTCATTTTAATTTCATCGAAAATATGAAAGCTATAAAGAACCAAAATACAATCCCAAGATTCAGCATAGCTAGCTCACTAAGGAACAAATTTGTATCAAATTTCATTCATTTTTGCCCAATGCTTATATTGAGCCTTTAATCTTTGCATTTACGAGCAAAGCCATCATTGGTCGCCTTTATTACTCGGCCCAATGATTTGCATATCTTTATGCATTACGGAAGTAATATTATGACATTGAGTAAGTAATATTATGACTGCGAAGTCGAACCAACACGCTTTGAAATTTGAATTAAATACGATACAACTCGAAAATATTACTTGGCCCATCGAACTTTTTTAACGGCTCAGGAGCAGTGCTTTTGCGGAAGTACTAGGACGAAAAAGTCTAAGAATTGCATCCCAGTAAAGCAGCTTCTTCTTCCTAATTGGCGCGATAACCGCTTATGCGATTTTGGCCGAGTTTAACAAAGCGCGCCAGTCGTTTCTTTCTCGTGCACATCAAGTGAAGCCAAGTCCTTCTCCACCTGATCTTTCCAACGCAGAGGAAGCCTTCCTCTTCCTTAACTACCATCAGCTGGAACCGCATCGAATACTTTCTGAGCCGGAGCGTTATATCCATTCGGACGACATGACCCAGCCAACGTAGCCGCTGGATCTTTATTCGCTGCGCTATGTCTATGTCGTCGCAAGGCTAATACAGCTCATCGTTCCATCGCCAGCGATATTCGTCGCTGCCAACGTGCAAAGGTCCAAATATCTTACGCAGAATATTTATCTCAAACACTCCAGGCGTCGCTTCATCGGATGTTGTCAATGTCCACGCTTCTGTGCCATACGTTAGGACGGCCATGATGAGAGTCTTGTAGAGCGTTAGTTTTTTTCGTCGAGAGAGGACTTTACTACTCAATTGCCTACTTAGTCCAAAGTAGCATTGTTGGTAAGAGTGATCCTACGTTGGATTTCAAGGCTGACATTATTATCGGTGTTAATGCTGGTTCCTAAGTATACGAAGTCCTTTACAACCTCGAAATTATAACTGTCAACTGTGACGTTGGTGCCGATACGCGAGTTCGCCGACTGTTTCTTTGATGACAGGAGGTACTTCGTTTTGTCCTCGTTCACCACCAGACCCATTCGCTTTGCCTCTTTATCCAGTTTGGAGAAAGCAGAACTAACAGCAAGGTTGTTAAGACCGATGATGTCAATATCATCGGCATGCGCCAACAATTGTATGCACTTATAAAAATTGTGCAGAACTTAATCCTGCGGCTCTTACGATCCTCTCCAACATCAGGTTAAAGAAGTCACACGACAGCGAGTCACCTTGTCTGAAACCTCGTTTGGTATCAAACGGCACGGTGAGGTCCTTCCCAATTCTGACGGCGCTGCTGGTGTTGAGCAAGTCATCTTGCCAAGCCGTATTAGTTTTGCGGGGATACCCAATTAAGACATCGCGGCATACAGATTACTCTTTTTTCGTACTGTCGAATGCAGCTTTGAAGTCGACAAAAAGATGGTGCGTGTCGATTCTCCTTTCATGGGTCTTTTCCAAGATTTGGCGTATTGTGAATATTTGTTCGATGGTAGACTTTCCCGGTCTAAAGCCACACTGATAATGTCCAATCAGTTGGATGACGGTGGGCTTCAGCCTTTCACACAGTAAGCTCGCTAGAACCTTATAGGCGATATTTAGAAGACTAATACCGCGGTAATTGGTACATATTGCAGGATCGCCCTTCTTATGGATTGGGCAGAGCACACTTAAATTCCAATCAGCAGGCATGCTTTCATCTGACCATATTTTGCATAGGAGCTGATGCATGCAACTTACCAGCTCCTCGCCGCCATGTTTGAATACCTCAGTCGGCAGTCCGTCGGCGCCCGCGGCTTTGTTGTTCCTTATACGCGTTATCGCTATTCTCACCTCGTCATGGTCGGGTAGCGTAACGTCAATTCCGTCGTCAACGATTGGGATATCGGGATCTTCACATTCTGTGTGACATGCGCAGCTGTCACTATTTAATAGATTCGAGAAGTGCTTCCTCCATAATTTGAGAATGCCCTGTCTGTCAGTCACCAGATCGCCGTCTTTGTTCTTACAGGAAAACGCCCCGGTTTTGAAACCTTCTGTAAGCCGCCGAACTTTGTGGTACAACATTCGGGCGCTATTCCTATTGGCCAGCATCTCAAGCTCCTCGCATTCTCGTATTTCGGCCTATCGTTTCTTCTGTCGGATAATACGTCTTTCTTCCTTTCTTAGCTTTCGGTAGTGATCCCACATTGCTCGCGTTGCGCCCGATCGCAGCGTGGCTCTATAGGCGGCATCTTTTCTTTCGGCGGCAGCATGATATTCTTCGTCGTACCAACTGTTTCTTCGGGCTCGCCGGAGTCCGATTTCTTCTTCGGCGGCGGTACTTAAAGAACGAGAAGTCTTTCTCCATTGCTCGTGCATGTCGGATTGTTGGGCAGTACTCTCTGAGAGCAGGAGTGAGAGTCGAGTGGGGAATTTTCTGGCTGTCTGTTGTGATTGCAGCTTTTCGATGTCGAACATTCTTTGCGTAGGTAGATGAACGCTTTTCGCTGCATAGAGGCGTGTGCGCAGTTTGGCTGCAACAAGTTAATGATCCGAGTCGATGTTGGGTCCTCGGTTCGTACGTACATCTAATACACTAGAACCGTGTCTTCCATCTATCACAACATGATCGATCTGGTTTCGCGTTTTTCGATCAGGAGGCAGCCAGGTAGCTTGGTGTATATTTTTATGCTGGCTACCATGTTTCGGGTCGCGGCGAAGTCGATAAGCCTCTGTCCGTTACCGGATGTTTCGTTGTGCAGGCTGAACTTTCCAACTGTAGGACCAAAAATTCCCTCCTTGCCCACCCTGGCGTTGAAGTCGCCAAACACGGTTATTATGTCGTGGCCGGGGCAGCGGTCATAGAAACGTTCCAGGCGCTCGTTAAAGGAATATTTGGTCGCATCGTTCTTCTCTTCCGACGGGGCGTGGGCGCAAAGTAGCGATATGTTAAGAAAACGGGCTTTGGATCAGATTGTTGCGAGACGCTCGTCCACCGGAATGAACGACAGTACTTGGCGACGAAATCTCTCTCCTACAGTAAGTCCGACACCGAATTTGCGCTCCTTTAAATGGCAGCTGTAATAGACGTCGCAAGGTCCTATAGTATTCTTGCCTTGCCCGTCCATCGCATCTCTTGTATGGCAGTGATGTCAGTCTTTACTCTCCCGAGGATATCAACCAGCCGGGCAGAGGCACCTTCCCCCTTAAGGGACCGAACATTCCAGTTGCATGCCCTCAAATCATAGTCCTTAGTTCGTTTGGAGGGGTCGTCATCAGTGTTGGAAGTTCTAGTCCGAGGCTTTGTGTATGTTTTCATTGGGGGAGGTTTTTAAGTGGCGGGTCCCAAACCCAGCGCACAACCAGCTATCGTGGAATGTTTCGCGTTCTCACTTTAGCTGACTCCCGAACGGGTGTTCGGAAGCTATCAAGAGGATGCTTGGGCTAGTCCCGGGAGTTGTGAGCTGATTGAACCATATGCAGAAGAATCGTCCTGGCCACTCCCAAGTGAATGTCGATTAGTAACTTTCCCCACTTGCGTGGACTTCTTCATATGGAACCAACCTCCCATAAACCAGCTAGGTGTAGATAAAATACAGTAATCAATTTATGTTCAGATTTAAACAAATTTCATAATTTTCTCCATTTCGCATTTTTGCCCTTATAAATAGATATGCACATATGCATGAATGAACGAAATATCATTATTCTTATGGGAACGTAGAAAAACAAACGTACCAAAACACGTACCAAAAAGCATACACTATTTCCTGAGACAATATTTCCCTATCCCTAATCCATATATGTATGTGTACGTACATATAAGTCGGCATGCATATACAGATGGATGCATTCGCACCGGCACGCACTCGCCACAGCAAAAATATCACCATTTGCCAAATTCGGAACAATTTTACAATATATTGCGAAGTTAGCAATATACATATGCGCATATTTTAATAATTAATTTAATAACATAATTAGAAGTAACGTTTATATTTTTTAATTATATATATAAATAATTATCAAGCAAATAAAAATAAAATTTAAAATAAAAAGTGAATGAACGGTGATGCCGGATCGAGAATTTGAATCTGGTGCCAAGCATCTACGGATCTTGTTGCAAAAGCAATCATTGAGTAATTCAATGAAACAACGAAACATTGTAGCCACCAGCGCACTACATGTGTAATGCTGCAAACCGTCACCGACGTAAACGCAGTCCCCTGTTACGATCAAACTAATGAGAGCCGCATGTAAATGAAAAATGACTTCCCTTCCGTATCGTGGTATCGTAGATTTCATTCCAGGATTTTTGAAAATTCCTCTCAGGATTGCTCTCTCACCACACTGTGTGGCCAAACAGTACATTTCGAAATCATTTACAAAATACACTTAGAGAAATTTTAATTTTTATTAATAATGTTAATTATAGATAAATGAACAAATTGCATTTGGTGGTTTTTGGCTTTGGTTTATTAAACAGTGAAAAAATGTAACTGATAACGCGGATGTGTGAAAAAGTGTGAAATCAAAAATATCAATGGCAACATTGTGTAGATACAACCAAACACAAACACACACAAACCGATGGATTGTAACTAAAAGAACGCAGTTGCTCTCTACGGGATGAGTTTTGCTCAATTTTGTGTTCTCTAGGGGCTGCGGTAAGGGACTACGATTCTCGGTCAGTGTGCGCACACTAAGAACGAGCTCATACATCAAACTCATATATCGAACTCACATATCAACTGACCTCTAAAGCATATCCTGTATTTGCACCAAAACATGCAATATTTTCCAATTTCCTGCTCATTCAACATGATGCCGAATTATTGTCATACTTCCCAAAAATGAGTCGCGTAACATGTTCGAGTGGAATGTAGGTTCCAGTACTGGCACATACAAAATAATTTTTGTTCGAGTCTTTGACTCTAGGTATGTTATTACTTACTCAATTCATTCATTCAGTTTCCAATTCATCAAATTCCTTTATATCTCTCAATACTCAAGAATCCTATGTTATTAACATTCAAACTTACATGCAAACTTACACTCTCTTCGACTCCATGTTAAACTCAACGCCAAATAACAACAACACTAATCCAATAACCTCAAGCTCTGATAACACTGCTCAACACACTAACTATAATGTAATGTCAACAGAAGTTTACCCAAACTAAATAAGAAAATGTATAAGCTAAAGTAAGACAAACTTCTCAACTCTCAGTCGCTATCTTAAGCTGTATTAAAAAATAATGATTTGAATTTTACAATGGAACATGAATGGATTTTATAATAAGTACGATGAGCCTCAGTGTGTTACCTAATCTCAATATAATATAATATAGTACCACCCTATATTTTTTTTTTATAAATAAATGCCTCCCTACACGTGCTAACATATTTTTTTTTTTGTTCATACGAAAAATTCATTAAGTTGCACTTTTATAATCTATAGTATTTTAAAACATGGCGCTTATTCTGACTAAACTACAATATGTACAGATATGAAGTATATATTAAAAGAAAGGTTTTGATGAGCATATTTCCGGAAAATTATAAAAATTAAAATTGGTTAATTTGTTCATGAAATATTTGCGTGTAAAGTTATCAAAATTTTCATATTGATAACAGCGATGTCTATGCAAAGCGGGTTGACACACAAATATACGCATATATGTGTATGTATATGAGTACGTTTGCTTTGTTTAGCTCCCTTTCTAATGAGCACAGCATTGTATACATTTAGATTCTCAATAATTGTTTTGTTTTGTTCTCTTTACTAATAAATATGTATTCATGAACATAGTCCCAACGGGTGCTGCGAATTTTTTTCAAAATTTTGTTGTGATGGCGATAACTGGTATGAATTGACAATTGACTTGAAATTTGTCAATTCACTTAAAACAACGGTAACAGTGCAAATTAGAAAGAGTTTTGGACAGATGCAAAATAGAATTTATTTTAAGAAAAAAGTACCTCCATATTTAATTTTAAAATATGCCTAGAGGACGACGAAGAAGAGTTCGTAGAAGAGTTCCTACTTAAAGTGGAGGAATAGAGCAGGTAAGTAAGTGATAAATGTTTAAAACGTCACGTATTGGATATGATTGGTAGAAGCATCCACTTTTGTTTTCGTTCATATATGGTACAATTGAACTACAATATATAAACGCATGTATGTATTTAAAAATTTTGTGTGCGTTTGATCCTTTTTGCAAAACTCAAAATTTTAAATAGTTTTAAAAAATGAGGAGAGAGAGACAAATTAGTTATTTATTTGATAGGTACTATTTCAAAGGTAAACTGTTTTTGGGCTATTCTCAGACAAATTTTATAGTAATAGACGATGCCCAACGCCATTTAAAAGAACACTATTACCCATCAAATCAACGAACTTTTTGACACAGATATACATTTTTAAGTGTTTTTTCTTTGTATTGTATTCTATGTGTGTACATGTATATTTTTATGTATGCAGCCATTATCAAATCATATATGAATATGAATTTGACAATTTTTTTTACCATTCTTCTTAAAATTTTTTAAAACGTAAAGATCTGTGAAAAAAGTGTCACATATGCTGTTTATTTTCCGTGGGAAAAAAGTAATAAATAAGTGAACTAATATTTTTTATTATTTGATATTTACTAAAGGAAATTAAGATCCTTTATTGGCGCAGTTGGTAGGACCAACGAAAATGATCCTATAAGAACCTAATAAACAAAAAGTTTAAAAATTAAAAAAAAATACATATGTATAAGTCGAATCCTGGACTGTAGGGATATTAAATATAAGTCGAATCGTGGGAAGATGTGATATTGATGAATTTGAAATATACATATAAGTGATCTACGCTCAAAACCTTCTAACGAACTGGAAGGATCTACGGTTTGCAGCTATATATAGGCGTCTCCATTTATTTCAAATATTGAGCGACAAAGCTCATCACCTACAATCGGCCTTTAAGTGATGAATCCGCATTATTCAATTGAACAACAATATCAAAAAGGAGAATTGCTACACTAGTTAATGTGTAATAGCACGGTGTACAGCTCTGCCAGCAATTACGTTTTATGAATATTGCAACAACATCATAAAATACAAATGCAAGTCAAGACAGTGAAATAAGAGCAGATAAAAGAAATAAGTTCTACTAACACGCAAGAACATCATCCCTACAACATAAGAAGAAGAACTACAGAACCAACATAAGAAGTGAAAGAAGCTATAAGTAACACCATAAGCAACAACATCAGCCTCTAATCTAATACATATGTAGATATAAGTGAATCAATTTTTTTGTTTCTGGACAAGTTATTAATATGTGCCTATCCGAAAAAAGTACCCTGTTACATTTGAATCCGAAATTGAGACAGAAGAAAGATTACATTAGGTGCGCAACTAAGTTATCGCTGTTTTTTTGATCAAAATACAACTTTATTCTGAAAAAAAATGGTTACAAGTGAGTCATTGAAAGTATTGCCCATCGCTGGTTACTACTTTTTCCCACCTTTCTGGTAGATCTCGTATACCGTCGCGGTAAAACTGTTCATCTTTTGAGGTTATCCACGGATCAAGGCATTTTTTGATGTCTTCATATAAATGGAACTGCTGGTCAGCTAGACCATGTACCATCGATTGGAACAGGTGATAATCGGACGGCGCAATATCTGGAGAATATGATGGGTGGAGTAGGATTTCCCATTTCAGTGTTTCCAGGTAGGTTTTAATGGGTTTGGCAGCGTGAAGCCGAGCGCTGTCATGCTGTAGAATAACTTTTTCAAGCCTCTCCGCGTATTGCGTCCGCTTCTCGGGCAGTGCTCCGCTCAATCGCATCAATTGAAGTCGATGCCGATGTTGTGATGGTTTCGCTTGGTTTTAACAAATCATAATAAATAACACCATCCCACCAAATACATAGCATAACCTTCGTAGCGCGAATATTCGGCCGAGGCGACGACGTAGAAGCTTGACCGGGCAGTCCTCATGACTTTCTTTTCTTTGGATTGCTGTAATCAACGCATTTTTCATCACTCCATCACTCCAATCCTTTTTTGTCGCTGGAGCAGTTGTTCACAGGCGAAAAAACGACGTTCAACATCCCTTGGTTTCAACTCATAAGGAACCCTGTATCTGAATCATTCCCAAAGCATGCAATCGATTGGAAATGGATTGACGGGTAGCTCCTAATAATGAAGTAAGCTCTTCTTGCCTTTGACACGGATCCTCATTGAGCAATGCCTCCAATTCAGCGTCTTCGATGGGTTTTGGCCTTCCTTCACGCGGACGGTCGTCAACATAACAATCACCGTCTTTGAAGCGACGGAACCTATCTCGGCACATTGTTTTACTTAACGCACATCAATAAACTAAGCTCTCGATGCGCTCCAGCCGCCGTTTTTTCGAATGAAAGAAGAAAATCAACACTACCCGCAAATGACGATTATTCGGCACAAAATCAGACATTTTCACAAAACCAAAAGTATCATATATGATAACAAAACAAAATCACTAATGTCTCCAAGTAGCTTGTTTACCAATCTTAAACATACATAGGTATACGACGTTTAGGTTATTTTATAATCGACTAGCACACACTGCTGGCGGCATCTATTGACGAAGAGCGGGAACTTAGTTGCACAATACTAATATGTTGAAACCCAGACATCAAAGAGGAAGCGATGGAAATATTGTTTTAATCCGGATACGCCTACTCAAAGACACAAAGCGGACCTTTTGGAGTTAAAGGTCATGATAAAAAAAAATTCCAATATAACCAGATGCCTCTTCATGGACAAAACCAAAACCAGGGAAGGAACCAAAAATTTTATAACCTGCGAAATAACTCTTTACCAGTGATGCAGCCTCAATACAATTATAGAAGCAACGTGCATGACAATTTCCATCAAAATGGGAGCAATCACAGATTACAAAATGTGCCATACCGACCCTTCAACCCTCAATATCAACCACCTGTAGAGCCTATGGACGTGAACATGATCCAAACAAATACTAATCAAAATATCATTAGTAGCCCTAACGTCCAACGACAGACAAATGCAGTAAACATAGAAAGATATTTAGAAAATTTTCAGTCTCAGGCTTCACATTGGAATTACCCTATATAATAATAAAAGAAAACTCGAATTTATCGTGGACACTGGCACAACACACCCTTTAGTTAATCCTGACCTTTGTGATCCAAAATGGAAAATTAAATCCGCCACAATTAACCTGAAAACTCTACAAAATACAATTAAAACTAAAACAGTATACAAATTACCACTATTTGCAGAATTGGGAGATACTAACGATTGGATTCAATAAATAGAATACAAATTTCATGAAACTTATGACGAACTATTAGGAAATGACGTATTAAAAAATTACAAAGCCATATTAGATTACGACAAAAATCAATTGATTATGAACAATAAAATTATTCCATTTAACTTTCTGGGTCTAAATACTATAAAATTCATTACCAGAACCGAAAACAGTTTGGTTCATGTAAAAGACTGTTATAATACTTATAATGGGGAACTTATACTTAAAGAAGGCATACAGTGGTGGGCATATCATATGCAACAAACACAGTATTTACGAAAAATTGTTTGTACATTACCATGATATGGCCACCACTGTATATGATTCAGAAGACTATTAAGATTATTGGCCTGTAACCTACGAAAATGACTACATTTATGATGAAAAATCATACAAGGATCTCCAAAGGGAACCACCCTCCAATTATCTAGTCAGAATGGATCACATGAACTTTGAAGAACGCAAAAAATTCTGCAAATTAGCAAAACAATATGTGGACTTATTCTATGATTCCAATTCTAAATTAACATTTACAAACGTTATTAAACATCGAATAAACACAGTCGATGATAAACCTATCTTTACAAAATCATATCGCTACCCCTATATCCGCAAACAAGAGGTAAAGAAATAACTCCAAGGGATGCTGGATAATAAATGGTTTTCCAATAAGAGGTGTTATTTTGATCAAAGATCAATGGTTTCGTTGCTTGTGTGGCACGTAGCGCCGTGAAAATAAACGTTGTCCAGATCAATACCATCCAATTCCGGTCATCCATTCACCGTAACTATTACTCCAGCTTCATTCATCGAAAAAGTAAGGTCCAATGACTCCGCTGGACCATGAACCCCATCAATCGGTCACACATTGAGAATAGAGAGGCTTTTCAACAATAACTCTTGGATTTTCTGACCCCCAGACCCGACAATTTTGCCTGTTGACGAAGCCAACGAGGTGAAATTCCGGATGACTTTCATGCATCTTTATGCGAAATACGGTGTAATAATGCTTGTGGAATGCCTAATTCCAAAGAACGACGAAGAAGGGACAAACCTATGTTTTCTTCAACACTTTCGGCAACAACAGCAATATTTGCGACTGTTCTTGAGCGACGTGCACGGGGTTTATTCTTCACATCACTAACTTGTCCCAACAGCTCGAATTTTTTCACCAATTTCTGTATTGCAATCCGGCAAGCATGATCCAAAAATGTTCGAGTTTTACGAACCGTCTCTGCCAAATTTTCATCATATTTATAGCGAATTTTAATAATTTCAGTACGTTGCTTAAGCGTGTATCGTTCTATTTTTACTAATGGCGTAGTTTCTACTTGTCAACAGCAACAACGATATCAACCTGGAGATCAAACGGAGAATCACTCTTGCTAATAGGTGTTACTATCTGCGAAGCAAGCAATTGAGTAGTCGAGCCCTCTCTCGCATGACCAAACTGACACTTTACAAGACGCTCATCATACCCGTGTTGCTTTATGGCGCAGAGGCATGAGTGGTGTCAGAAAGCGATGCATCCGCTCTTGGGGTGTTCGAGAGAAAAGTTCTTCGTAAGATCTTCGGTCATGTGCGCGTTGGCGAAGACTACCGTTCAAGAATGAACCACGAGCTGTACGAGCTCTACGCCGACATTGACGTAGTTCAACGCATTGCCATCCAACTCCTGCGTTGGCTAGGGCATGTCGTGCGTATGGATGAAGAAGCTCCAGCAAAGAAGGTGTTCGAGGGCGAAGTCCAAGGGAGCCGACGAAGAGGAAGACCATTGCTCCGGTGGAAAGACCAGGTGGAGGAAACCCTATGCTCGCTTGGTGTACAGAATTAGAGAAGGCGCGCGCGGAGCAGAGGCACCTGGAGAGAGCTAACGGGTTGTTATGGCCACCTTAGTAAGTAAGTAAGTAGTTTCTACTTGTCAAATATCAAAAAAATTCCAGCTTCAAAAGTGACATCTACCGAAATAGCGGGCTTTTCAAAATAACATCTGTTATTGGAAAACCCTTAAATATAACCCGACATTCTACTTCACCGTACTCAGCCTCTATTTGGATCGTACCAAAAAAGGACGATGCAAGTCGCGAAAAGAAATGGCGTGTCGTAATCGGTTACCGTAAACTAAACGAAAAAGCTATTGACGAAAAATATCCCATCCCTAATATGAAAGAAATATTAGATAAACTAGGACGGAGTATGTATTTCACAACTCTTGACCTTGATAATGGCTTGCACCAAGCTGAAATTGACAATAGACTTATGCATAAAACAGCATTCTCTGTGGAAGGAGGCCACTATGAATTTTTAAAATTGCCTTTCGATTTAAAAACAGCACCAGCCACGTTCCAGCCCTTGATGAATGTAGATCTGGGTGACTTGTTAGGAAAAGTATGTTTGGTCTACCTAGATTACGTTGTAATTTACTCTACGTCACTTGAAGAACATCTGAATTCAATCAGATTGGTATTAAACCGTATAAAGGATGCCAAATTAAATATCCAACCAGATAAGTATGAGTTCTTGAAAAGGGAAACAGAGTTCCTCAGGCAAGTAATAACCCGAGATTGGGTAAGACCAAATGAGAAAAAGGTGGACGGCGTAGCTAACTACACATTACCAAAACCCCAAAAGAAATTAAATATTTTCTCGGTCTCAGCGGGTGTTACCGCAAGTTTATAAAGGACTACGCAATGATAGCAAAACCAACTTAAAGAGGACGTCACATTGAATATAAACGACCCCGAATACTTAAAAAGTAATCCGATTTTAATTTATCCAGATTTCAACAAAAAAATTGTAGTAAATACTGATGCAAGTAATTTCGCATTGGGAGCTGTCCTGTTTCAAGATAACCGCCCAATCTGCTAAGCGAGAAGACGCTCAATAAGATGGAACTAAAATTGGAAGAATATGCTTACGACATCGGGAATCCCGATGCATTATCCCGAACTACAGACAAGAATCCTCAAATTAATACAATAGAAACCATTAAAGAAATTAGAGAAGTTGCAACACCGATAAATTTCTTTAAAAATCAAATTGTCATATCCAAAATTACATCTGGATCTACCAGAATACGCATTAAGAAAGTATTCCGAAATACCGAAAGAACCTCTCACTTTAAAGGATAATGCAACAGTAATAACTTTAAATTAAACACATTTTAATCCAACCCTATTAAATGCAACAACTATAGACGAATCATTTTTGGAGACATTCAGACACACATACAATGAAATTGCGGACTGCAATACCACAAGAATAATAAGGTGCAAGACATTGCTCGAGGACATAGAAGGCAATTTCAGAAATTATTAAGACTGAACACTTCCTATGAAGAATTTAAACTAAAATTTTATAACACCAACTTAAAATTAGAAATAACTAAGTACATTAACAATTGCGAAACATGAATCTTAGAGAAATACGACCGCAACCCACCAAAAATACCATATAAGATTACCGAAACACCAATAAACCAAGATAATTGATTGATTGATAACACAGTCCTGCGAGGGTGAGTTTGTAGAATGGCTGTACTTGTTTCTTGTAGTTTTTTATGCGCTGAAAACGAATCTGACCTTCAAAATGCTCCATCACGTCAGGATTTTTGGTAAATGAAGCCTAAAAGGTCAAAAAATGGCCATTTTAGCCATTTTTGATAATTTTTTTTGGGATAGAAATTTTTTTTTTCAATTTTCGACGAAAAGGTTGCATAGTACAACTCTTTAGCTTTAAAACCCATTTTTTAAAATTATTGTACGATTTTAAAAAAAAAAGTTATGACATTTTGAAATTAACACTTTCAGTTACGTATACGTTGGGTATAACGTCTACAATATAATAATACAATTCATAGTACCACTAATATTAGACCATTCGATTTTGTAAATGGTAAAATAATTGAAGAAAAGTATAAGGAAACACATGATTTAATATTATCAAAGAAAGAAAAATATATTAGTAAACTCAAAAAAGATAGGACAGAAATAGAATTAGAAGAAGGAATCTATTATATTATATTAAAAAAGTGAGAGGCGGGAAAAACCATGGAAGATACAGGAAAATAGCGCCGATAAGATAGACGATGATCATTTACAAACTAAACGGACCAGACACAAATACTAAAAAAAACACATCAAACACAAAAGAAAATATGAAGACAGAGACAACCCAAACAACAATTGATTAACTAACCAATTTTCTTTCAGATGACAAACGTAGTAGTTACTCTGACATTTCTCACAACCGTCACATCGCAATCAATAGACATTCAAGATTTAACTAACAACAACGGACACTTACCAATAAAAACAGATGAAGCTAAAGTCATAGAACATTACAGCAAAGTAATCCACATTGTCAATACAACTTCCTATAAGAAGAATTTGAACTTAATATTCAAAAATATAAATACCTTGAATACAACCAACATCGAAACAAAGACTTTACTAGATACGACCAACAAAAACTTCCTTCTACTTGCAACTAAAATAAAAAACCTTACCTCACAGTTTAGAACAAAACGGGGACTTGTTAACATTCTAGGAAAAGGTCTAAAACTTATAGCAGGAACTATGGATATTGACGATGAGACCCCAGTCAACGAATCCTTGAACGCAGTTTACAAAAACCATCAAACTCTAACTGAAAAAACGGACAGTCTAACATATTTCAATTATATGATGACCACTCAAATACAGAATATTACGAAACATATAAACAAAAATCAATTTCTAATAGAAACCTAAATAACTAAAAACTCCCTACAGAATAGAATAACGACTTTAGAAATAGAAGTCACATATTAACTAAATAAATAATGATATCTCAATTTTAAGAGACCACATCGATAATATTGGACAAATTATATTTTCCAGGAACCTTGGAATTATTTCTTCAAACATAATGACAAAAACTGAACTAGACCTAATTAATGCCTTCAGGAGCTACGTATAAAAGTAGCCGTAGCTTTGCAAAACTCTAACATCCTAATTATTCTGCTTATACCACAATATTCGAAATATATTCTTTCAAAAGTCGTATTCGAACCAATTCCAAATATTGATAGTAACTCAGTGGCATTAGAAAATAAAGAAGTGCTTGTGGATTAACAAAATAATACTATGAATAACTATAATATAATAATATAATAACTAATATAATAAAAAAACCGCACGAACTTATTCATAGTCTTATTATTTTTAATAATAGTCACCGACTAACTCTCTCTGCGTACGGTCATTCGTAGTTTTTCTAGTGCGGTCGCTAATTTTCTCTGAGCTTATTAATTGCTAACATCCAATTTAACGCTACACGTGTCTTTCTTTTCACAAGTGTTAATCCAAAAATATACCGTATATTGTGATAAGTGTGAAGTTCTTTCAATATGCCCTCTGGGGCTACTTACGCAATCAAAAAGGAAAAAAACTAATAAGCCAGAAGAATATTTTCCTGATTTACCCCAGGTTAACATAACCAAATGCGATGATCCGAAATATATAGTTATTTAATCTGTCGACAAAGAAAAACTGTTGGCTAAGCACTCATGTTTCTCTGTGCAAATAAATTTCATTGCTAAACTCCGCGATGGAAGTCTTTTAGTTCTTACAAAAAACAAAAGAATTGCAGAAAAATGTTTGAACACGAAAAATTTTCCTGGGATTTGCCACATTGAATGTTCATATCATGTCAATCTGAATTGTGTCAAAAGTACAATATTTGCGCCTTTTCTCAAGGATATGACAGAATCTGAAATCGTTGAAGGTTTAAAGCTACATGGAGTAATCTCCGTAACAAATTTCAAAGGAAAATTAACGATACCGTATGTGCAACAGTATGCCTTATTGCTTACTTTTGACTCATACTTTCTCCCCGAAAAAATCGACGTAGCTTGGTGGAAGCTCTCAGTTCGACCTTATTTCCCCAACCCGATGCCGTCATGTAGGTCATGTCAAATCATTAGGCATAAGATGAAGCATTGCAAAAATATTCCAACTTGCATAACCTGTAATCTGCTTTCTCATACCGAATGTACCAGGACAATGTACGCAAACTGTTCAGGTGCATCAAATACTAACAGCAGCCCAAAGTTTCTTCAAGCCAAGAAATTCTTAAAATCCAAGTTATAAACAAATGCATTCGCGAAGCAACAATACAAAGCAAGAGCTCTACAAAACTCTTTCCCTCAAACTTATTCCCAATTCATTAGCTTTCCCTCTATAGCACAAAGTAAAATAGTTAACAAAAGCAATATTGACAGTTCGTCAAATATATTAACAACATCTTAAAAAAATATAACTGAAACAACTTCAGAAACATCTTCCGTAAATAAAAATAATAACAAAGAAATAAACATAGTAAATACACAACAAATTAGCTATTCCACTTCTCTCACTCCAAAACCAAACTCCAATTTTACACTAATAAATTCTTACTCACACCTCAATTCTCCCACCTCATATGCTTTCCGTTTTACAATGGAATATGAATGGATACTACAACAACTAATATACATTCAACTCGAAATATTACTTAATACCCATTTACCCGCAATTCTTTTACTTAATGAAACTTGGAGTATTTAAAAAAAATTTGAGGATCTGACTTCAAACGGTAACCCTACCACAAGCCCTCTCTCTTCAATCAGAGTGCTATTTTCCCCAGCCGATATTTCTGACTTCTTCGCCTTATGTTTTTCATCCCTTTCCTCCAACACGAGATTTCTGACAACTTCCATAATGAAAAAGTTGCAGCTCCCACTTCGGTCAAACTTAGCCTGATCCTCAATCCTGGAAATTATGAAATCATTGTTCTCGTTTTAAAACCCAATAAAAAAGCGTCAGAAGTTGATAGCTTTAGGCCAATCTCGCTATTATTTTGTTTTGGTAAATTGTTTGAAAAAATATTTGTCTAGAGACTCATGCGGTATGCTGAAAATCAAAAATTACTCAGCCAAACCAAGCTGCATATAGAAAACATCATGGCCCCATTGACTGTCTTATACACATGGACCACTTCATTTCAAATGCACTCTCTTCGAGAAATCATATATCGTTGCCCTCAATTGATTTCCAGAAAGCTTTTGATCGAATCGGAATTCATATTATTGTATAATGCGCCAATTAGATATATGGGAAGTGGGTCCAAGAATTAGAAAAATTGTAAAAAATTTCCTCTCTAGTAGAGTGTGTAAAGTCAGAATAAATGGTTTTCTATCTAACAAAACCTTTAAATAATGGCAAGCCTCAAGGCTCTCCATTATCAGCCTTTCTTTTTATTAGAACAATATAAGAACAAATCACAAAGGCGTTGAGTGTATTATATAATATAACTTGTATATATTTTCTTTGGTTCACACGCAAAATTCATTAAGTTGCACTTTTATAATTTTTATTTATTTAATTTATTTACCAATAATTTTGCAAAAGTAGTAAACAATTCAATAGAATTCACTAGAATTGTTTACCAAAATAATTAGTTCCCAGACATAACGAAAATTCTAAGAATGATATTTTTTCTTAATAAAAGGCGTTGAATTAATAACAATATTTGTCTTCAGTCTTCGTTTATCAATCATTTAGTAATAAATAAATAAACTAATAAATATTTTTTTATTAATAAATAATCAATTCAAGAATCTTACTAAATGAAACCTATGTATTTAGCGAGTAACACAACTACATTCCACTTCAAAGCCTATGAAATATGCTATCATAACCTCCCAAACATAATTTCAAGTAAGCAAGGTGTTGGTATTCTGATCAAGAAAAACCTCAATTTTAAAAGGATCGTCACACAATCTAATACATCAGCTATTGGTATTGAAGTCAATTTTAATTTAAAGTTAAATATAATATGCGCCGACATACCACCCTCGCAAAACTTCTTAAGTACTGACATTTTATATTTACCAAAAAATTAAAACAAAAATATTATGCGCTCTGCAGCAAATCTATCAGAGAACGTAAATTCATAGAGAAGGGTCTGGAACGAATGGGCAGGTTAAATGTCAAATGCTAACAAAACGCGGCTCAGAAATTTTTATTATTTCACCACGGCCTTGGAAAAGTTAGCATAAGAGAATCAACATAGAGGAGCGTAGTCAACAGAATAAAATATAGCGTTTGCATTGAAATGTAAAATGCCATGATTTTGTGTTAGGCAAAATAAAATAAAATCAGACTTGTACATTTTTCATTGCATGCGCAAATAGATTATTTCTTATGAGATGAATAAATTAATTCTAAGTATATGCTTGGATGAATGTGAAGTTTTAAGTATCTAATTAACTAAATTATATTGATATTAAATGTATTATCAAAATTATTTCAAAATATCCACATAAAAAATACATCAAGGATTGGTATTCAAAAATATGTTGTAGTTTTTAAATTATAATAACATCTACCATCCATATTTATGTGGGCAGAAAAAAATCTTGACCTGCCTCATAACACAGCTCATATGCGTACCTGCATAAAAAAATTCAAAACACAAACATATGCAAGCAAACTCCTAGCATACCTATGTATATGTATGCAGAAAAACTCATCTAAACAGTATGCGTTTAGGTATATATACATATGTATGTAAGCACATATAAATATTTACATATTTTGGGACAATATATGTACGTAGATGTTTCTATTCTGAGCAAAACAATGCATCCTCGTATATACATACAGTTAGTAACATAAAACAGGAGCCTGATTTATGGAATTGTTTCTGGAATTCGCTTTGCTTTGTCTTTGATGCCAGCGAAATTTATGTCACAAAGGTAGTATACAGAAAACGATTGTTCAGTTAGTATAACATTTATTTTTACGCATTGATTAAAAAAGTTAAAACTATTAAACGGAAATAATCAAAGTGAGTATAAAAACTTAGAGAAGTACGTTTTGTATTAATTTTTGCGACATTTTTAGTAATGGCACCAAGAGGAAAAGAGCTTTCTGATGACTTAAAAAAAACTGATTATAAAATATCACAAGGAACATAAATCATTGCAAGAAATCGGTCGTTTGATAGAGAGGAGTTTTTCTACAGTTCAAAAGATTGTGAATAAATATAAAAGTGCAGGAAGCACCACTAATAAAGAGCGTTATGGGCGTCCGCCGCTCTTAAGCCCCAGAGAAGAAAGCTAAGTCGTACGGAAAATCAGGACAAACCCCAAAATAAGTGCCCCCAAATGAAATCTGAAGTTAAAAATGAGACTGGAAAACAATTTAGCACCCAAACTATTCGCCGGGTTTTGCATAGTGCTAGTTATCATGGGTGCAATGTTAGGAAAAAGCCCTTCGTGAGGGGTGCCAATCGGCGTAAACGGATTTGTAAGTTCAGTATCTGTGGATCTGATGGCCGTGAAAAAGTTTGGAGAAAAGTTAACGTGGAATTGGATCCAAATAATATGACCGGCACTGTGAAGCATGGAGGGGGTTCTGTGATGGTTTGAGGATGTATGGTTGCGAACAGGGTTGGAAACTTGGTATTTATTGAAAATATTATGGACCGATATGGTTATTTAAATAATTTAAAAGAAAGCGCTACGAAATTAGGCCTAGGAGGAACGTTTATCTTCCAGCAGGATAATGACCCCAAGCACACATCCAACATTGTACGAGAGTGGCTGTTATACAATGTGCGAAAACAGCTGAAATCACCGCCACAGTCCCCGGACACCAACCCAATCGAACATTTATGGGAACATTTAAAGCGACAAATACGTAAACATCCGATTAGAAATAAGGAACAATTGAAAAACGTCCTTCAAGAGGAATGGAATAAAATACCACAGCTGTAACTGAAAACTTGGAGACATCAATGCCATCACGACTTAAAGCGATTGTAAAGTCTAATGGTTATCCTACCAAATATTAGGATTTGATTTTAATTATGTTTTTGATTTAACAAATTAATAATGTGATGAACTGTATACTTGCTTTTGAGACATGAATTTTTATAAAGTTTAATATAAAAAGCTATAATTTAATCCTTTTTAAAATTTTGTCATTATTTGGATTAAATATGGTTTTTGTATTTCATTCATGTAAATAAAACACAATTTTGTTATAACTTTCAGTTCACCGGACACGCTTTTAATTTTCCCCCAATCGATTCCTTCAAACAACCTAAGTTATAAAAAAATTGTGTTTTATTTACATGAATGCGTGTTTTATTTGCCTTTGCTGTATACTACCTTTGTGACATAAATTTCGCTCGCATCAAAGACAAAGCAAAGCGTGGATAACGGTACCTAAAATGTACAGCTAAATTAAGGCGCATATGAAAGCTTATCCCAGTACACAATTACTATGTGTAAAATAATTTGATTACATATTAAGGAAAGCGTTAGCGTCAAACAATTCCATAAATCAGGCTCCTGTATACTTATTTATTTTACTAACTGTAGGTTGTTTGAAGAAATCGATTCGGGGAAAATTGAAAACGTGTCCGGTGTATACTTACTTCTGTTACTAACTGTATGTATGTTCATTTAACCGCACACATTCACTTTATGCCTCTACATGCGTATGTTTCCAAAACTAAAATTCTAAGCCTAGCGACTACAAGAACAAAATACATTCATGGGCGCAGCTGTAGCGGCCATGATTATTTATCCGCGACGGCGCTGAAAAGTTTCAAATATTGTAAAGCACAACAAAAACAAATTCATTGATAAGTTCGAGCTCATATTTCTACGAGCAAAGTACTTTCATTCAAATACCGAGCCGCCCATATGCCAATTTTCTTCAACGACGAAAAAATCCTTTCACTAAGATTGAAGACCGATGACGACCATTCGAAAATAGTCAATACTGAAATATTTTTTATTGATGTATTTGCCAATATTTGGTGTATCTTGAATTTTTGTCAAGTCGAGTGGCTGCAGCTCCGTGCATATGTACGCATCAATGTAAATATGTCTTCTAAATGCTCGACAACCGCAGCTGGTTGTTCGTAAGAAGCCTGCATGAGCGTACAGTAAAATGCAGAGGACAGCAACAAGTAGCTTATAAAAAAAGTAGAAAATAAAAAATAGTTAAAAAAAACTAAAAAACACGCTTTTATTGCTAATCGAACTAAAAAGTAGAAAATAAATTTTAATGACAAAGAGACCTATAATGAAGTAATAGCAAATCGAACGATCAGTCATAGTCAACTACCTCAGAACAGAATTATAACAAAAATTAAGATACAAATAGAATAATTCAAATTAGAGTTAAAAGCGTGGGATGCTTGATATAGTAAATATTACAATCATTCTATTGGCAACTACCTATGTAAGGCGTTTTTCAATAGGTGCGCTTCAACTTTTTTCCGATAGGGAGGGCGAACGACGCAATATTTTTTATTTATTTTTTTGTAAACTTCATTAGTATACATTTTATCATGGAACGCTACACACTTGAGCAACGATTGCAAATTGTGCAAATTTTTTATGAAAATAATCGTTCTGTTGCTGCTACTTTAGGAGCATTACGGCCATTTTACGTCATCTTCAGTGATGAAGCTCACCTTTGGCTCAATGGCTTTGTCAACAAGCAAAATATGCATTACTGGGCAGAAAGCAATCCACACGTGATTCATGAGGCACCGTTGCATCCCGAAAAAATCACTGTTTGGTGCGGTTTACATGCCGGCGGCGTAATTGGCCCATATTTTTTCGTTGACGAGAACGATAGCCACGTTACTGTGAATGGAAATCGATACCGCGACATGATAAACGATTATTTTTGGCCGCAATTGAATGGTATGGACTTAGACGACATGTGGTTTCAACAGGACGGGGCCACAAGCCACACAGCACACACTACAATTGATTTGTTGAGGAGTAAGTTCGCTGAGCGCATTATTTCCAGAAATGGACCGGTCGAATGGCCGCCGCGCTCGTGTGATTTGACGCCTCTAGACTATTTTCTTTGGGGTTATGTGAAGTCATTGGTGTAGAGTAACAAGCCGGCGACGATTTGTGAGCTCAGAGCCAATATTGAACGCGAAATTGCTGGAATTTCGGCCGATTTATGCAAAAGAGTGGTCGAAAATAGGGTTCAACGATTGGACTTCGTAAAACGTGCACGCGGGGGTTATGCAAAAGAAATCGAATTTCATACTTAAATGTATATGTTCAAACTCGATAATAAAAAAGAAATTAGTTAAAAAAGTCAAACCGTTTGTGTTTTATTCAAAAAAAAAAAGATAAAGTGCTCTTACTGAAAAACGCTTTATGTACAGAAGGTTATGAAAGTGAAGCAAAATGCATCCCAGAAACTTTTCCCGTAAAAGATCAATGGCTTCGTTGCTTGTGTGGCACGTAGCGCCGCCTGGTTGAAAATAAACGTTGCCCAGGTCAATACCATCCAATTCCGGCCATAAAAAATCGTTAATCATCTCCCGATAGCGCAATTAATTCACCTGCAAAGTTAAAAACTTAGAATTTAAAATAAAACCAATTGTTACAACAAGTTGTTAATAATACCAGTTGTTTTAAGATTTTTATTATTAATTTATTATTATGTATGAAGGAAAAAATGTACGGTAATATTTACCATATACCTAATATACATATGTTGTGTGATAATATATATAAACATGCATACCTACAATTTCCCGCAATTTTCATAAAAAGCTCAAAAAGAACAAATCGAATATGTAAACATGCATACAAATCATATGGACATATCAAATGAAGAAATATATTTTGTACGCAAGCAAATGTAAGCTAATGTAAACTGCATTTTTTCACACTTGCGTGTCACTCTCTCCCTTTTATTTCTCTCCCGCAGCCATATTAATTAATTTCCTACTGTGAACTTGTTGTGAAGTAATTTCTGAGTTGAATTTCTTACCTTTGTTTTGTTAGAGCCCAAAATGAGGAATGGGCCGGGACTGAACCTTCTCTATGAATTTAGTTCTCTAAATCTATCTATACCGCGCACGAACAGCAAGGTACCCTAAAAACACATCTCTTGGGGGAACTCTGATTAATCCCTTAAGTCAAAAAATTAGTGTCATTATGCGAATAAAAACGATCCCAAACGCGTGAAAACTTATTCGCTTACAAAAGATTGAATGCTCTTTTTCGACGTCATGCCAAAACAGCGAAGCGGGAGTGCTTCCAAAACGTGACAGCTAGCATCAATCCCTCTTCTTCTCACAAAAAGACTTACCATGATATAAAGATCCTGTCCGGAGGATATAAACATACCTTCATTTCCCAATTAAACACCCCAACTGGACTTTTAAGCACCGGCGATCAAATCTCAAACTTTTTTGCTAATCACTTTTCCAACGCCAGTGCCGATGAGAACTTTAGCCCTGACTTTAAAAGAGTAAGACTCTGATTTTACGTGACATTACAGCAAGAACGTACCAGCCTCTTTCGTCAACAAAGTCAATAGAATCCCAATTAAAACTTTCAGAATTTGCCACCTTCTATCTAAATACAAGGATATCAATCACCAAATTAACGCTGATGACGCTGTCATATATTCGAAGCTCAACGACACCGAAACTTTTAGAGATATCCTCAACGATGTTTCATCGTGGTCGATAACCTCTCTTTTCTCTTGAAACTCACCATTTACACATATGGGTTAAGCTCTGCGATTGCTGGCCAAGTATGCGAACTAATATATTTCTAAACAAATGCCTACTGCTAATGTTTCCTTTCTCGATAACGTGAATACTGCTACAGCTTATGTTCGCTCTTTCGCTCAACAACAGTGGTAAATAGTGCAAAATAAGAAAAGTAAAATTAAAAAAGCTGACGCTGTTATAAGCCTGAATAGAAGCAAAGATCTAGATGTTTTTGCTTCAAGAAGATGGTAACATTTGGCTTATTTTGTCTCTGGCTCTCAATTTAATATTCAACAAATCGATAGAATCTAGATATTTAGAAGACTAATCCTGCGGTAATTGGTACAGATTGCTGAACCACCCTTCTTATGGATTGGGCAAAGCACACTTAAATTCCTATAGGCAGGCATGCTATCATCCGTCCATATTTTGCATAGAAGCTGATGCATGCACCAGCTCCTCACCGCCTTGTTTAAATAGCTCAGCTGGCAGTCCGTCGGCGCTCGCGGCTTTGTTGTTCCTTAGACGCGTCATCGCTATTCTCAACTCGTCATGGTCGGGTAGCGGAACGGCAATTCCGTCGTCAACGATTGGGGTATCGGGATCTCCACATTCTCTGTGACATGCGCAGCTGGAAAACGCCCCGGTCTTGAAACCTTCTGTAAGCCGCCGAACTTTCTGGTGGAATTTTCGGGCGGTATTCCTATTGGCCAGCATCTCAAGTTCCTCGCACTCACGTATTTCGGCCTCTCGTTTCTTCTGTCGGATAATGGTTAAGTTCTTAACAGAGCCAATTACAGTAAATTCTTTCTTAGTACGTTGGCTCTGCACCAGTTTTGGCTTGTGTATGAAATCTAATTGCATATGCGATTTGACACGACTTTCGAATGTGCGTTTCTATGTTCCCTTTACAAATGAAATTTTATTCAATTTGCATTTTACATATTTTTGTATTTTCTAGATTATATACAACTTTCAAACGTAAAATCAATAAAAGAAATATTCAAGGAAACCTATATGCATATATGAAACAATTAAGAAAAAGTTCAATTGTATCCTTAATTCGTATATTGCTACACACATACTTATGTAGGTCATGAAGTAACCATGAACTGCTTCACGAGGTATCGCCTTACCATATCAACATAAAATAATTATTATTCTATTTGTGGCGTGCGTCTTGATGTTGTTTCACAAATCAGTTTTAACCGACTCTGAACGGCATTATATATATATATAATTGGCGCGTACACCCTTTCTGGATGTTTGGCCGAGCTCCTCCTCCTATTTGTGGTGTGCGTCTTGATGTTGTTCTACAAATGGAGGGACCTACAGCTTCAAGCCGACTCCGAACGGCAGATATTTTTATGAGGATCCTTTTCATTAGAGAAATACAACCGAAGGTTTGCAGTGCCTGCCTAGGGGCGACCGCTATTAGAAAAATGTTTTTCTTTCTTTTGGTGTTTTACAGAGATTCGAACCTGCGTTTTACTCCAAATAAGCCGTACTCTGGTTTCAGAGTAAGTTCCTTACTTTGGGGCTATGTACATATGTTTTTGTGCACATTTTATCAATTAGAGAACCACATATGTGTATTTATTAATTTAATATTTACCTTCCATAAGGAAAACATATATAAAAAATTGTTTCGAAATTTTCTCTAATATCGAAATATCTGCAACAAAAGCTAATAAATAAAGCTGAAACTGAAATTTAAATAGGTCAAGCCAATGAAAACCAAAAGATTTGGTGGCTTCTAAAACACTCAGGCTAAAAAGCCTATTTTATTCAGAGCTCTCGAAAGAAGGTAGATAGTCAGAGAGGAGAGGTGAAAAGTACCAGAGAAATAGACAGGAAAGAATAGAGAAAGACACAAAAGTAGTTTGTCCTGTGAGAGTTTTCCAGATTCTTTGGCAAATCTGTAAATATCCTTCAAATTTAGATCACGAATGTTACTCATTCTCGCGACATCGGAACAAAAAACTCGTAGTATTCCTCTAGCAAAGGCAGAACGCTCACAGAGAAAGTGCTCAGAGCTATCCTTCTTCTCCAAGCAAGACAGGCACATTGGGTCCTCATATGCTGACCCCATCGGTAAAGAAAATATTTGCCAAATCTCCCTGCATGCATTCTGGATTGCTCCATTGCGTGACAAATCTGTCATCTAATTTGCTTCTTAATGACACCGTGGGTATCAGATCGTCTTTAGGTGCCAAAAACAGTGGGTACTGCTCAGATAGCATCTTAAAGATTTCTCTGTGTCCCGAAGTTCCGTCTTCGTGCCAGAAACCATATAACACATTGCTTTTATTGCTTCCTGTTGTATCTTAAGAGCCAAGGGGAGCAATCTACATTAAGAGTGATGGTCCGGTCTAGAACGCTGCAGAGCTGCAAAGTGTTTTGGGACAAGTCCGAACAGAAAACTGTCAAACTTTCTACTAAAACGTGAAAGGAAAGACGTTCGTTTGATGGTCGGTATCATTACATGACTCAACCCATGGGGTCAGCATATGACCACCATTGGAATCATTGAGGACCCAGTGTGCCTGTCATGCTTGGAGGAGGCGGATAACACTGGTTACTTTCTCTGTGAGTGTCCTGCCTTTGCAAGAGCATGGGTACGAGTTTTGGATTCCAATGTCGAGGGAATGAGTAATATTCGTTCTCTAAAACGAGAGGATATTTACAGATTTACCAAAGAATCTGGAAAATTCTCACAGGACTAACTATCTCGATCTCTGCCACTATTCTTTCCTATCTCTTTCTCTGATACTTTTTTCCTTCTCTCCTTGACTATACACCCCTTTCTAGAACTTTGAATACAATTGGCTTTTTAGCCTGAGTGTTTTAGAAGCTACCAAATCTCTTGATGCTCCTTGGCTTGACCTTTACAAATTTGAAATTTCAATCCCGTGATAATGGCGAAATTGCTGGATCACCCTTCTTATGGATTGGACAGAGCACACTTAAATTCCAATAGGTAGGCATGCTTTCATCCGACCATAGTTTGCATAGAAGCTGATGCATACACCTTACCAGCTCCTCGGTGCCATGTTTGAATAGCGCAGCCGGCAGTCCGTCGGCGCCCGCGGCTGTGTTGTTACTTAGACGCGTTATCGCTATTCTCACCTCATCATGGTCGGGTAGCGGAACCACAGTTCCGTCGTCCACGATTGGGGTATCGAAATCATCACATTCTCTGTGACATACGCAGCTGTCACTATTTAACACTTTCGAGAAGTGTTCCCTCCATAATTCAAGTATGCTCTTATAATAATTTAAGTATCACCAGATCGCCGTCTTTGTTCTTACAGGAAAACGCCCAGGCCTAAAAACTTTCTGCAAGCCTCCGAAATTTCTGGGAGAATATATGGGCGTTGTTCCTATCCAGCATCTAAAACTCCTCCCACTCATGTAATTCGGCCTCTCGTTTTTTCTTTCTGATAACACATCTCTCTTCCTTTCTTAGCTCTCGGTAGCGATCCCACGTGGTTTCCATTGCGACCGATGGCAGCATGCCTCTGTTGTCAGCATCTTTGTTTCTGCAGCAGCATTCCTCGCTGTATCAACTGTTTTTTCGGGCTCACCGGAATCCGATTTCTTCTTGGGCGGCGATCCGTAGAGAACGTGAAAGGTTGGTCCATTGCACGTGTATGCCGGATTGTTGGGCAGTGCTCTCTGAGAACAGGAGTGAGAGTCGAGTGGTGAATCATCTGGATGTCTGTTGTGATTGCAGTATTTAAATGTCGAACCTTCGTTTTGTAAGTAGATGTACGTTTTTTGCTGCACAGTGTCGTGTGCGTAGTTTGGCTGATACAGGGTAATGATCCGAGTCGATGCCCACCCTGACGTTGAAGTCGTCTTGCACGGCTTTTATGTCGTGGCGGGGCAGCGTGCATAGAAACGTTCCAGGTGCTCATAGACGGAATCTTTGGTCGTTTCGTTATGTTTAAAAAATCGCGCTTTGGAGCCAGTTATTGAGAGACGCTCGTCCACCGGTGTGAACGACAGTATTTGGCGACGAAGTCTGTCTCTTATAACTAGTCCAACACCAAGCTTGAGCTCCCTTACATGGCAACGGTAGTAGACGTCGCAAGCTCCTAAGTTTTTCCTGCCTTGCCCCCGTCAGTGTTGCAGTGTTGTCAGACTTTACTCTCCCGAGGACATCAACCAGTCGGGCAGAGGCACCTTCCATCAGGTGCGTGCCCTCAAATCGTAGTCCTTATTCGTTTGCAAGGGTCGTTATCAGTACAGGAAATTCTCATCCGAGGCTTTGTTGCTGTTTTCATTGAGTGGGATTCTTACGTGGCGGGTCTCACACCCAAGTGAATGGTGATCAGTAACTTTCCCCACTTGCGTGGAGTTCTATATATGGAGCCATGAAAGTATTTTTCTCCTAGAAATATGAGCTCGAACTTCGAACGCCTATTGTGGTAACGTTATTTTGCTCTCAACGAATTTGACAATGCTAGCGTGCAGTGTGACCCGATTACTATTTTCGTAACTTGATTTAGCATTTTGTTTGTTCTCTAGCCTTCGAGTTTTTATTTATTTTCTTTATATGATTTAGTAAAAACACATAAAGACGTACTGACTATTAATGATATAAACAACATTGTAACAGATAAAATGAGCTGAAATTAAAATACAAGTTGACTAAATTGGCAATTATATTGGCGAATGAAATGATCAAAGAAGGAAATTACTTCTTAGCGCTTCGCTGTCGTTGGGGTTGTTGCTGAGTGATGCGAGCGTTCGTAAGTTCAATACCGCCTCTATTTCGACGAGAAGAGTTGTGGTTTCTTCGGCGGTTAACAGCGCCTTGCCTACGGCGCGCCCCAGCAGATATTTGGCCGACTTCACCGTTGCTTCCTCCAAAACACCGAAGTGAGCTGCCCTCGGAGATCTGAAGGCAAAGGTGAATTCTTCGTCGGCGGCTTATTGGAGAATCGTCTGCATCTGTACCAGAAAGGCTTCACGGAACTACCTCAATTTCCTCCCTGCTCCAACAAAGTTCGTCGCGTTGTCGCAGTATATTTTGACTGGCATCCCTCCGCGCCCAATGAACGTTTTGAGGGTGAAAATAAATTCATCAGCAGCTAAGTCAGATACAATTTCAAGGTAAACGGCCTTTGAAGCGAAACACACGAAAATGGCAACATACATATGTACATTTTGTGAATGGGCCCGGAATAATCTACTCCACATATTGTGAAGTGCCATTGGGAGCGTAATCGATCGGCGGGTAGATTGCCAATGATCTGAACTTGAAATTTTGGCTTATAAAGAAAACAATGAATGCATTCTCTTATAGTTCGACTACAGGATTTTCGAGTATTTACCAGCCATATTTTTTCTCGCAGAAGCGTTACTAATTCCTTTGGACCGGCATGGTGACTACAAAACTGTAGGAACCGGATATATGCCTTCACGAAGTGCGAATTTTTGCGTAATAGCAAAGAAAATTTAGCATCACTACCTACTGGAATCAGTTTAAACGATAATGATGATTTCGAGTGTTCGTGCAGAAATGGAGTTAATTTCTACAAGCTTGAGGGGAGTGCTTTTCGATAATTCACTCATTTCATCGCTAAATTCAAAGTGATGAATTATTTCGACACTTTTAAGAAAACTCAATGGTAATTCCTCTGCCGTGGGTATTATTTCAGATTCTGCTTTTCGCTCTCGTATTTTTTGAAGCCATCTGAGTATATAAACGAAAACCCGAAGCACTTTTATGTGAGATGAGAACCTTTCAACTATTTTGAGAAGGGGATTTGTTGTGGCATTGATTGCGGGTAACGTAATTGCGTTCTTCTTCTTCTCGAGTGCTTCTTGTTCTGGAGAGAGGCTGAATTTGACATTTTTTGGTCATGTAGCAGGGTCTTCTAGGAGGAACTGTGGACCACTAAACAATATTGAATTACCCAATTCGTCCACGTTACAACCATGGCACAATTGAACATCTGGACTTTGTTTTGTCGGCACATAACTCCACGACACATTCTCGGTCCACTCTTGGTTCTCGGACACTCTATTTGCGACGAAAGTTTTCAACGACGTTTTAATCTAATGCAGAACTATTGCGGAGTCTGCCCAGAAAGTTATTTTTTGTATTGGTCAACCCAACATTCCCCAACCCAACGTACAATTCGTGTTAAGAAATTTAAGATGAAATGGATAAGTATTGCGTAACGATCTAGTAGGAATGTGAAAGTAAATGCAACGTAATAGGGATAAACAGTCCATTTCTCCTTTAATTACACTAAAAACAAAAGACAGTGAGAATATAGACCTTCTACTCTCTAGAGACTTTAAGTTAATTAAAATCAAACGGGAATTATAGGAAGGGATAGGATTTGAGAATTTTAACGACCTGAGAGCAGATTTAAGGAACTCCTTGTGGCAAGGCCTCCATATAAAAGTTGCATATTCTAATCTAGAGCGAACAAAGGAAGTAAAAATTAATTTGTGAGTGTAAGGATCCGAGAACATCGAGCTATTACGCCGTACAAAACCTCAAATTGAGTAAGAAGTGGACACAATAAAGTGAATGTGACTGTTGAGAAAAATGTGAGTCAGGGGTGCGTAGATATTTGAATTCATGAACATATTGAAAATAAAGTATTATCAATGCTTAAGATGACTGGAAAACATTTCTTAATATGAAGTTCGCGTTCAAGCAGAAAATTTAGAAATATAGGTATAACAGATTACACCGCATGCTAAAAGAAAAAGGTACGAAACTGTATACATTTAGGCCAAAAAGTGAAAGAGGATTTAAAGTAGTCTTACGAAATATGCATCACTCTACAGACCAAGAAGCAATTATAAAAGAACTAAACGAAAAAGGCCACAAAGTACTTAAGATTACTAATATTATATAATACAAAGATCAACAAAAAAACCACTAACATTATTTTTCATCGAGCTACAAGCAAGTGATAACAACAAAGACATTTACAATATAAACAAGCTAATGAACTGCATAGTCATTTTTGAAGCACCTCACCATAAGCGCACCATTTAACAGTGCACGAAATGCCATGGGCACACAAAAGATTATTATTATTATTATTCTACAAGGGATCCAGTTTGCGTGAAATGCGCTGGTAGACATCTTTCAATGGAATGCAAAGACCAAATAAAGGAAGTTAAATGCGTTTTATGTGGAGGTAAGCATACCGCCAACTATAGGGTTGTTCAATAGGTGCGCTTCAACTTTTTTCCCGATAGGGAGGGCGAACGACGCAATATTTTTTATTTTTCGCTTGTCATTTGTAAACTTCATTAGTATACATTTTATCATGGAACGCTACACACTTGAACAACGATTGCAAATCGTGCAAATTTTTTATGAAAATAATCGTTCTGTTGCTGCTACTTTAAGAGCATTACGGCCATTTTACGGTCCATTTAACAAGACGTCCCGTTTTGGGGTTATGTGAAGTCATTGGTCTACAGTAACAAGCCGGCGACGATTTGTGAGCTCAGAGCCAATATTGAACGCGAAATTGCTGGAATTTCGGGCGATTTATGCAAAAGAGTGGTCGAAAATTGAGTTCAACGATTGGACTTCGTAAAACGTGCACGCGGGGGTCATGCAAATGAAATCGAATTTCATACTTAAATGTATATGTTCAAACTCGATAAAACAAAAAAATTAGTTAAAAAAGTCAAACCGTTTGTGTTTTATTCAAAAAAGTTCAAAAGTTGAAGCGCTCTTACTGAAAACCCCATTACAAAGGATGCGAAATTTATAAAGCACTTAAAATGCACTGCGTAATAAAGAACCAACATTAAATACAAATAAAAATAAAACACCAATAATAACAGCCGTAACAAACATAATTCCCAGAGTAAGCTATGCTGATGTTGTATCTTCTTCAAGGGAACATAAAGCAGAGCCAGGAACTGATTAACAGATCTGAAAAAAAAACAATGATATTGAAGAGCTTAAAGACATGGTAAAATCCCTAGTCAACCAAATGACAAATATGATGAATATAATTACAATGCTTTTGAAGAATATGAATGGACAAACGTGAAAAAATTAAAATTCTAATTTGGAATGCAAATGGACTAACACAGCACTATTTAGAACTGAAACAATTTTTACTTGAAAAAGATATTGACATAGCATTGATTGCAGAAACATACTTCACTGATAAAAGCCTTCTGAAATTTCCTAAATACAAAGTGTATGTGATGGAAGAGCCCATGGAGGGACTGCTATAATTATTAAATCAAGCATAACGCACAATGAACAACTCCAATATTCGACGCCTTATCTTCAATCCACGACAGTACAAATCTATGACAAAAATGATATACTGTCCACCTAGACACATAATAAACTCGGATCAATATGACAAATACATAAGAACGCTTAACAATAGATTTATTGCAGCTGGAGATCTCAATGCAAAACACATTGACTGGGGCTCAAGACTCACCAACAAAAAGGGGCGTATTCTAATTAACGCAATTAACAAAAACAATTGCAGATTTATAAGTACCGGAGAACCTACCTATTGGCCAACTGACGTAAAGAAAATTCCAGACTTGATCGATTTCTGCATAACCAGAAACATAAGCCATAACCAATTGACAATTCAGTCGTGCTATGAACTTTCTTCTGACCACTCGCCGATATTACTTGAATATGTTAGTCATATAAAATCTTCAGATACATCTTTTCGCATACTTAATGACAGAACCAACTGGGAAAAATTCCGCCACCATATTGACGATCAACTTATACCAAATGTGATATTAAAAACGCAACATGCCATTATCCATTTTAATGACGTAGTACTAGAAGCAGGGATCAGATCGGCACCAAAGCAAGCAAATAGAACAAATACACCAACAACTGACATTACTATTAAAAAGCAAATTATAGAAAAAAGAAAGTTAAGAAAAAGATGGCAGTTTTTTGCCACCTGACGACAAGAGAAAACTAAACTTAGCTACAAAAATTCTTAAGGATAAGAAATAACAAAGAAATCGAAAACTATTTCGACTCCCTAATCCGACTCCCTATCAAGATACAAACTACTCTTTATGGAAATGTACTAAAAAATTAAAAACTCAAATAAAACATCAACCACCACTAAAAAAAGATGACAATTCATGGGCTGTTACAAAAGAGGAAAAAGCGAAAACATTGGCAAATTACTTTGAAAAAGTTCTATCAAATGACGAAGAAAAGAAAATCAACAACCAAAACAACTTCCACTATGATTTTACAAAAATAAAAAGGACGAATACACACGAAATAATAGCTTGCATCAAAAAAGGAATAAAACATAAAAAAGCTCCCGGATATGACATGATAACAGGAAAAGCATTAGCGGAGCTACCAACCAAGGCATATATCGTCATATGAATTCAAAAAAGCCCTAAGTTACAAAAAATTCAAAATCGACTTTTTAGTTGATTATTATGCACCGTATCATTATACATGTTCCTTTAAAATTTTATAATCCAACAACCAATAATGACGTTGGTATAAACAAAATTCGAAAAGCCGGCGACGGTGACGGTGAATAAAACATTTTCATTTTAAAAGGTTTTTTGCTTCTCCTGTAAAATTTTTAAAATGTAACTTAGGGCTTTTTTGATTTCATGTGACGATATATACTTGAGAAAAGTTTTTAATGCAAAGTTTCGCTTACAATACCTTCCGAAGCTCTGGAAAGTGGCAGAGATTATTGCATTGCCAAAACCGGGTAAAGATCCAACTACCGTGTCATCATATAGACCAATAAGCTTATTACCGACAATATCTAAAATTGCTGAAAAATTACTGCATGATCGGATAAGCCAACTTCCGTATAATACCGGATCATCAATTTGGATTTAGAAAAAAACATTCGACTATTCAACAGATCCATAGAATTACAAATAAAATCCAATCAGACCTTGAAAACAATCGATAGTGTGCCGCAGTATTTTTGGACGTAGCTAAAGCGTTTGACAAAGTGTGGCATGAAGGCTTACTCCACAAAATAAAAAGAATGCTACCTTTTGACTACTATCTCATCATAAAAAGCTATCTAACCGACCGAAGCTTCTATATTAAATATGACAATCAATGTTCAGGTATTCATCAAATAACTGCTGGAGTTCCGCAAGGAAGCGTTCTTGGCCCTCTACTATATGTTTTATTCACCGCAGATATACCACCTCCTGACGAAACTAATTCTTCAATTGCTACGTTCGCAGACGATACAATACTATTAGCATCAGACAAAAGCTTAATTATCGCTACTGAAAAACTGCAGCGATACACAAACGCAGTTAGGAATGGTTCGATAACTGGTGCCTAAAAATAAATGAAGACAAAACCGTACAGGTTATATTTACTAACAAAACAAAATTTACCGCAGTTCCAGTTAAAATAAATGATAAAGCAATTACAATAGAATCAACTACTAAATATCTGGGAATTCACTTGGACTCCAAACTAAATTGGACTCACTATACAGAACAAGCTGTTAGTGTACAAAACTATGAATATACCAATCTGGCTATATGGATTACAGGTGTGGGGAATGGCTAAAAAAACTCATATAGAAAAAATCCAACTACAGCAATCAAAGATTCTTCGAATTTTGACCATGTCTGACAGGTACACGAAAAATGATGACATCCAAAGGACTTTTAATATAGCAAGAGTAGACGAAGAAATCAAAAAGATAACAACAAGGCACTTTGAAAAAATACGCACACACAGTAATGCAGAAATTAACAAACTTCTTGAAAGGGAAAGAAACGGGAAAAGGCGTTTAAAGAGAACCCGACCAAGCGATCTAGTATGATAAATGCTAAAAAACCATAAATATGTAAAAAAAAAAAATAATTAAAAATAGTTAAAATAGTTGTAAAATTTAATAATGTAAAGTGAAATTTGTATTGTATTATTGTATATTATTTAATTGTATATTATTTCGTTTATTTTAATTTTATCGCTTTTGACACTGGCCATTAAGCGATGTATATAAATCCTGACCAAATTGTTAAACAACATACAGTAGGTTCTGTTTTTATGCGGCTTTTTTTTATGCGGTTTTGAAATAGTGCGGTTTTTTTTTAATTACAAAATGCATGTCGACCTATCGGGAATTGTACATATAAACAAGATTCTAAACCAGCTAAGCAAAAACTCATCACAGATTACATCAGAAATGCTAACCCTACAAGTATGGAACCGCCTGCATAACTATCTAGATCAGACGTGTACATTTCCTCAAGTGACGAAAGTGATTTTACGCCAAATCCTAAACGAAGGCGCAACATGTGGGTATTGTCTGATTCTATTTCTGACTTAAATTTATTTTTCGATTCTGACGTTTCTTAAATAAAGATATAATTTTCAAAAATACAATATTTTGTTTATGCGATTTTATTTAATTATTTCAGATTCATGCGGTCTATGGAACGTATCTATAGTTATAATATGGGACTAGTGTCCTTTTTTATGCGATTTTATTACATTATTTCAGATTTATGCGGTTTTAGCACTTTGAAACGTATCTACAATTTTACTATAGAACTAGTAGCTTTTTTTATGCTGTTTTTTTTATGCTGTTTCTTGCGGAACGTATCTACCGCATAAAAACAGAACCTACTGCATTTACTTAATGTCAATGGATAGATGTATAAAAATAAATGGGGATACAAAAAAAAAAAAAAATATTTAGAGAGATGCCAGAGTTACTGCACTAGCGAACGAGCGCATTAATTTCCGTTTGCAGCATAGGAACATCCTATTCTTTTCTAATGGCCGAAAATATTTTCAAATCATCAGCATACAAAAGAAAGTTGGCAAATGAAAAACAGGTACAAATATCATTAATAAATAGAAATATGAGTAGAGGCCCTAAAATACTGCCTTGTGGCACACCTGAAGATGCAATGAAAGGTTCCGAATATTTATTCATTCCGAAACAACTATTAATATTAGAGCTGACGCATATGAGATCAAGAATTCTATTAAGCTTATTTTCAAAAGAATTAATTTGTACTAAATCAAGGCTTAATAGATTAGTTGCGATTAGACTGTGCTTACAGAAGCAATAGTAGACCAAGAAACATTCAGAAAATTAAAATCCCCAAAAACACTAATATGGTTATCATCAACCTTATTTAGAACTAGGGAAGCAATGTTGTTCATACGCGACTTGTAAAGATCAAAATTACTATTAGCATACCGCCTAAGATACAGGTAAGTATAAATAGCCATATCGAGATGATCCCTTTATACAAACACACAATTGATCAAGAATGGGATCCTCATTTAAAAGCGAGATATGGAATGCTTGTAGCTTACGTTGCACTGCAATGAGAACTCCACCCCCTATAGAGCAAGCCGTACTTTCTACATATCGGTCTTTTCGAAAAGCACTATATAAGTTTGAGTCGAAGTATTCATCGTCAAAAAAGTTAACATTGAGGTTTCAACAAACTGATGAAGTCAAAATCTAAAGGAGAAGTACCGGTGCTAATTATCTCCGACTTAGTACGAATGCCACCCATATTCTGAAAACAAATATTTAAATGATGAAGTATGATACTATCGCAATTGTCTAAATTATTTTGCCTGGACGATCTTCCTTTTGAAAAAAATTGAAAAGGCGGACCTTGACGTCAGCAGGCCAAACGGACGATTTTAGAACTTGGTCAAACAATGATGGTGGAGCCCCTAACTTAAAATTAATTTCTTTTAAACTTTGGATATCAGTATCCTTTTTTATCAGCCTAAAACATAGCATCTGATTTTTTTCAATATTTGCATTTTTAGCAACATAAGAAATTATATTTTCCTCAGTTACAGATTTAAAGGACGCAGGATGCAACCACTTATTTGTAGCTACTACATCAAGCTCAGTACTTGAATTAAGACCAATAACTACATCCGGACAGCTTTTATTATTTTTAATCCTTCGCCCTTGAATAGTTGCCCACGAAGTTTGAGTATGCAAGTTAACGCCTCCTATACCACACACCACTAACCCAGTATGTAAACAATTAACCATAGATTAATAGCGCAAGCCACTTCCCAAAAAAATAAACAATAAATATAAGCACTTACCATTAGCGAAAGTGTCAAACATGTCATTGACACTTTGCTAATGAAGGAAGTGGACATCACATATCACGTATGGTCCGCTTTCAATAGAATTAAGAAAACAATAAATATAAGCGCTTACCTTAGCGAAAATGTCAAACATGTCACATATCACGTATGGTCCGCTTTCAATAGAATTAAGACATACTAACCTAAGATTTAAGCTTCAGATTCTGTATAAATATGAAGATTAATAAAGTTTCGGATCAGTTTTTGATCCGGTGTGCAACGAAGACTCACAATGTTTTTTAAAAAAGCTTTTGCTATTTAAGCAAAAGATAATTGGCGATCCTGCCAGGAGCGATTTAAGTTCTGGTGGACCAAATAAAAGTTGTGTACTATAGTAGCCTGTAAAAAGGCAGTGCACAATTTAAATAAATAAGTATCCCTAAATCGGAAAAGGGAGAAAAAAAAATTTTTTAAAGACTAAAAAAAGGAGAAAACTAAAAAGTATCCTAAGTCTAAAAAATAATAAAACAAAAAGAAAAATTTAAAAAAAAAGGAGAAAACCAAAAAGTATCCTAATAAAACAAAAAGAAAAATTAAAAAAAAAAAAAGGAGAAAACCAAAAAGTATCCTAATAAAACAAAAAGAAAAAATTTAAAAAAGGAGAAAACCAAAAAGTATCCTAGTCTAAAAAAATAATAAACCAAAATATCGAGCAATTCTACAAAATATAATAGTTCTACAAGGAAAAAAGCAAAGGAGGAAAAACGCACTCAATAGAGGGAAAATCACTGTATGCAAACATCTTTAGCAAGCAAACACCAAGTTGGACCTGAAGGGATCTTCCAATAATGAGTAAGAAATTAAATAATTTTTAAGAATTAAAAGTTGTAAATTATTAATTAATTAAGAATAAATATAGCATATGGGCAATAGACCTAGTAGCTTAGGTTACGAGAGATTACACTACTGTGAAAAGTGTAAAGAAAACCACAAAAATTGTGTAAAAAATAAAGAAGTGATTAAAAATTTTTCAAATTTTACCAAAAATAAAGCTGGAAGAGTTGAGAAGTAGATTTGCAGATATGTCTATAGTGAATAATAACAACAGCACGTCCAATATGGATGTTGTGTCGCGACTTATAGCTGCTAGCACCGCCTCGCTGCGTAGCGAGGTAGAACAAGTTAGACGTCAGTTGCAGGCTTTAAGTAATTCCGACAATGTTGCTGAATATGCAACAGAATCAATAGATTCAACGATCAATTGTGAGGAAAGTTTAGATGTCATAAAATCTCTTCCTGAATTTCGAGGAAAAATCAACAATTATGTTAGCTGGCGCGAGGCTGCTAACAATTCAATGTCATTGTATACTAGGGGAAGCAAAAAATATTTTGCTGCCTTGACTATCTTGCGTAACAAAATTACGCAGGACGCTAACAATATTTTAACGAACCACGGTACGGTTCTTAATTTCGATGCAATTCTGAGTAGGCTAGATTTTGCCTTCGCTGATAAGAGGCCGTGTCACATAATAGAACAGGAAATGAGTGTGCTTAGGCAAGGACCTGGTACCCTAATAGAGTTCTACAACGAGGTCAATAAAAAACTGACGTTATTAATTAACAAAACGATAATGACGCACGGAACGAATTCCACAATTACAAAGGAGCTTAATACCAAAAACAGGGAAACAGCTCTTCGAACTTTCATTACAGGTCTTAACCCTCCGTTGGACCAGATCCTCTTCACGTTGGCACCACGTGACTTACCAAATGCTCTTGCCAAGGCGCAGGAGCTCGATGCCAATCAAATGCGAGCACAATTCGCATTGCATTTTTCAAGGAGTAATAATAATAGTAATAATAATATTACAATAAACAGAAACGCTCCTCAGGGCGTTCGTAGGGGTGCGAATTTTCTGAACAATTTAAGGTATCCACCAAGGAATACCCAAGCAAATGAGGTCAAACAAAATCGTCCAGAGCCAATGGACGTTGATCCATCATTACAGATCACAAATAGGCCCAAACCGGTACAAACGTACCAGCAACAGGTGAGAGGCAATAGAAATAATTGGCAGACCAATTATAATTATCAGGCAAATGCTGTGCCAAAAAGGTCGAATGATAGTGCGCAAATAAGTACGCAACCTCAACAGAAGGTGCAAAGAATTAATAACATGGGAGAAAACCATTTTTTAGAGTAAGGTCTGATTTGCCCTACATTGTCAAGACGGATAGGAAGACGGGGCAAATCTTCAAAATCTTAGTTGATACGGGAGCAACAAGCTCATATATACGGGCCGGGCTCTATGTAAACAAAAATGTTTTAGAAAATAAGAAGAGGGTAAGAACCATTCATGGTTCGACCATCATAAACTTTTTCCATAATATCAATTTATTTGATGTTCAGGAACGATTTTACGAGATTGAAAATTTAGAAAGTGATCTCTTAATTGGAATCAATTTCTTGAGTAAAATCGAGGCCAAGATTGATATTCCAAATCGGGTGTTGATCTATGGTAATAACAAAACAGAAAAAATTCATTTTCTTGATGATTTTGATATACCAAACCCCTCGGGACAAGAAGGTCCTGAAACGTCTGTCGAAGATGTTATCAATAAACCCAAAGGGAAAAATAATGAAAGAAATACCAAAAACGGTGTGAAGAAAATTAATCAGAAACTAGTAGGGAAAAAAGGTCAGAAGGGGCCTGCCAAAAATTATACTAGAAACAAAAAAGATAATAAAAATTTGCAAAAAAATATATCGGAAAACTTAACTCCTAAAACTTTTGCTGAGGTAGATACCGCGAAAATAAAAAAATTTAAAAATCAAGATAAGAATGAAGCTTCCCAAATTGGAAATTCATTGAATAATTTAAGGTCGGATTCCTCAAAGATATCCTTTGAAGTAGATAGGAAAGGGGAGTCGATCGAAGGGTTGCAAAATAAGGTGATTGAGGAAATTTCAATAACACATAGTGATGTTAATTTAGATTTACCTTTTCGTACCGACGTAAAGGCGGAAATACGAACTTTTGAAGAAAGGCCAATTTGGTCAAAACAATACCCTTACCCAATGTCAGTGAATGATTTTGTTAATAATGAGGTTCAAAGCCTGTTGCAAAAGGATATAATTAGGGAAAGTAAAAGTCCATACAATTCTCCAGTATGGGTGGTTCCAAAGAAAGGAGTAAATGATGACGGAAGTCCTAAATTGAGATTGGTCATCGATTTCAAAAAAATTAATGAAAAAACCACATCTGATAGGTACCCAATGCCTAATCCAGAGGTTATACTTTCGAATTTGGGAAAGTCTAATTATTTTTCTACAATAGATTTGGAGTCTGGATTTTACCATTAATGAAAGAAGGTGATATAGAGAAAACGGCATTTTCGGTAAATAACGGGAAGTACGAATTCCTACGAATGCCGTTCGGATTGAAAAATGCACCAAGTATTTTTCAACGGGCTATGGATAATGTATTAAGAGAATATATTGGAAAGTTTTGTCATGTTTATGTCGACGATGTTATAATTTTTTCAAAAAATTTGGAAGACCATAAAAAACATTTGAGTTTGGTAATTAATATATTAAGGGAGGCAAATATGAAAATATCTAAGTTTTACCAAAGAGAGGTGGAATTTTTGGGATATATAGTGGCAAAGAATATAATCAAAACGGACCCAAGAAAGGTTGAAGCCATACAGAATTATCCTATACCAAAGACATTGCGTCAATTGCGGGGATTTTTGGGGCTGACAGGCTATTATAGAAAATTTATACACAATTACGCGGTTGTGGCAAAGCCATTAACTAAGCATTTGCAGGGGGAAAACGGAAAAATTTCCCAGTATTTGTCAAAGAAAAAGATAGTTAGTCTAGATCAAGACGGAGTGGCTGCTTGTGAAAAATTGAAGAATTTACTGGCTCAACAGGTTGAATTGACACAACCTGATTATAACAAAAAATTTGTTTTAACAACCGATGCATCAAATGTAGCTTTGGGTGCAGTATTGTCACAAGAGGGGAAACCTATTGTCTTTATATCAAAAACATTAAATTCTACGGAGCTTAATTATGCTACAAATGAGAAAGAGTTGTTCGCAATAGTCTGGGCTTTGAAAGCATTGCGTAATTACCTTTACGGTGTTAGTGATCTGGAAATACACACTGATCATCAACCTTTGTCATTTGCGATTTCGGAAAGAAATCCGAATATTAAGATTAAGAGATGGAGATCATTTATTGAAGAATTTTCTCCAAAAATTATTTACAAGCCAGGTGCAACCAATGTCGTTGCTGATGCATTGTCGAGACAAATGCTTAATAATTTGACGAATTCCGGAGAACATAGTGACTCCAGTGATTCGTTAGCGGACACACAACATTCTGCTGAAAGCAGTAATGAATATCAGATTCATGAAACAAAAAAGCCATTAAATCATTTTAAGCAACAAATTTTAATAGATAACGGGGCGAAAATAACCGTGTTAGAGACAATTTCTTATTTTAATAATAAACGATTTTTGATCGAATACGACATACCGGAAAATATTGTTGGAGTTTTAAAAGAATATATTAACCCAAAGTTGGTTACGGGAATATATTGCTCACCTGAGGTGTTTTACGAAATAAAGAACGTATTGAGGGAGGCATTTCCAACTGTAAAATTTTTTCATACGAAATTGTTCCCAAACGATATTACTAATAGAGAGGATCAGGGAGCGATTATTGAGCAAACTCACAATAGGGCACATAGAAATTATAGGGAAAATTTGGCCCAAATTAGGCAACAATATTATTGGCCATTGATGATAAAACAGTTCAAGCAATATGTAAAAAATTGTAACATATGCAACAGTAATAAATATGAAAGGCACCCAAAACTTATTCCGATAGGAGAGGCACCTATTCCGGAAAGAGAGGGGGAACAACTCCATATTGATATTTTTTTCGCGCAAAAATTAAAATTTTTAACTTGTATAGATTCTTATTCTAAATATTTAATTGTAAAATATATTGGGGATAAGCTTAATTTGGAGGAAAAAATTTTGGAACTTCTGCAAACATTTCCAGATGTTAAAAGTATAGTTATGGATAATGAACCAGGTTTAAGTACGATACAATTCAGGACTTTAATGGAAAGACTCAACATACAAATCTATTATTGCACACCACGTCATAGTACGAGTAATGGTCAAATAGAAAGGGTTCATTCCACACTTATAGAAATATCTCGATGTTTAAAAGAGGAACACAGTTTAGTTAGCGATTTCGAATCAATTATGAGGGCGGTGCAGCAGTATAATAAAACTATACATTCAGTAACAGGTAAACAACCTTGTAATATTTTGTTTAATAAAGAGAAGCATGAGAATATAAGGGATATATTAAAAAATAATCAGGAAAAAATGTTAAAATATCACAACAAGAAAAGGCTTCAAAAAAATTACCATAGGGGTGAAATTATATATGAAAAAGTATATGGGGAACGAAATAAATTAAAACCCAATTATAAAAAGCAGATAGTAGTAGACGATTTAGGAAATAAAGTTAAAATACAAAACAGAAACAGAATAATTCACAAAGATAACATTAAAGTTTTCGGAATTTAAAATTGTACAAAAAAGTAATTTAATAGTTGTTTACATTAAGTATCCAAAAGTAAAAAATGTTTGTAAATTCTATAAAGCAATAGCTGTAGCGCAAAATGATGGAAAATTGTTGATTGAAAATGAAATAATAAAATGTGGAGATAAATTTTATTCAGTCAAATTTTGTAAAAAGGAATTAAATAATGCTTTTTGTATGATAAAAGGAAATAACACATGTTTGTCCGATATGTTAAATAATAAACATACCAACTGCACAAAAATAAATGAAGCAAATGAATCAATAAATATTGTAAAAGATGGTGCTATAATAGCATCAGGAAAGCATAAAATTAATAATCACACTATAGAAGGAGTTTATTTGATAACTTTTCAAGATGATGTTATAATTGACAACAGTAAATATGAAAATCCTACAGGAACAATTTTAGGATATTTAAGGGAAGGAAAATTAAAATCTTTTTTTGTAAATAAATACATTGAAACAAAAAATATTGATTTAAAACTAAACAATGTTAATATACTCACACCATTAAAGCAAGAAATAAAACGAAATCCTGTTTGGTGGACATTTACCACTTTAATTGTAATAATATTATCTGCATATTTTGTCTTTAAATTTATCATATACATTAATCTAAAAATTAAGTTAAAAAATGCAAAAGAAAAAGAAGAATTATTATTGCAATTATCAGACAGAATTAATCACTTAACAGCTTTATATTCGAAGACGGGACGCTTCGATTTAGAAGAGGGGGAGTTAACGCCTCCTATACCACACACCACTAACCCAGTATGTAAACAATTAACCATAGATTAATAGCGCAAGCCACTTCCCAAAAAAATAAACAATAAATATAAGCACTTACCATTAGCGAAAGTGTCAAACATGTCATTGACACTTTGCTAATGAAGGAAGTGGACATCACATATCACGTATGGTCCGCTTTCAATAGAATTAAGAAAACAATAAATATAAGCGCTTACCTTAGCGAAAATGTCAAACATGTCACATATCACGTATGGTCCGCTTTCAATAGAATTAAGACATACTAACCTAAGATTTAAGCTTCAGATTCTGTATAAATATGAAGATTAATAAAGTTTCGGATCAGTTTTTGATCCGGTGTGCAACGAAGACTCACAATGTTTTTTAAAAAAGCTTTTGCTATTTAAGCAAAAGATAATTTGCATTTGTTCGCTAAGTACGAGAATAGTGCTTTGTTTGGATCCCGCAGTCGAGATGTTGATGTGAGCAACAGCAGCTTCAGCATCAGTTGAAGAAGCAGAGAGAGTAGGCGGAGTTGAAATGTTGATATTAGCAGCGGCAGCAGCAGCATTACTGAGCGCAGAAGTCGGCGTCAATACACTAACAGTGGCTCTTAATGGCTCTGCCGCTATCTTGGCCTCTCTTAACACAGCAGTGGCAGCATAAGTATAATGCTGAAAACAGTGGACGACGTACGCAGTCCCTTACCGCAGCCCCTAACGAGCACAAAAACTCATCCCGTGAGAACAACTGCGTTCTTTTAGTTACATATTTACACAATACATCGGTTTGTGTGTGTATGTGTTTGGTTGTATCTACACAATGTTGCCATTGATATTTTTGCTTACACACTTTTTCACACATGCGCGTTATCAGTTAAAATTTTTCATTGTTTAATAAACCAAAGCAAAAAACCAACAAATGCAAATAGTTCATTTATCTATAATTAACATTATTCAACAGTGTTTTTAAGTTAATAAAAATTATAATTTTTCTTAGTTTATTTTGTAAATGATTTCGAAATGTACTGCTTGGCAACATTGTGTGGCGAGGGAGCAATCAGCTGACAGGGTTCTACGGGAATTTTTAAAAGTCCTGAGATAAAATCTCATACTACGATACGGAAGGAAGGAATTTTGCATTTACATGGGGTTCTCATTAGTTTGATCGTAACAGCTGACAGGGGACTGCGTTTACGTCGTTCACTGTTTTCGGCATTAGTGTCATTTAAACCACTAGTTTTGTGAGAGGGCGAGATAGCATTCGCATTTACAGCAGTTGTAGGAAGGTTAGTTTGACGTTTTGTTTTAATTTTGGCCCTTTTAGCTTTCTTCACCTGACAATCACATGCATGCATACAACCACGGAGTTTGTTAACCTCGGTATAAAGCAAGGCAAGAGCAGAGGTGACACCCTCGATGCTCTTATTATGCATGGCTCTTAATTCTAATGCTGAAAACAGTGACCGACGTATCGTAGTCCCTTACCGCAGCCCCTAGGATACACAAAATTGAGTAAAACTCATCCCGTAGAAAACAACTGCGTTGTTTTAGTTACATATTTACGCAATACATCGGTTTGTGAGTGTTTGTGTTTGGTTGTGTCGACATAATGTTGCCATTGATTTTTTTGCGTACACACTTTTTCACACATCCGCGTTATCACTTACAATTTTTCATTGTTTAATAAACCAAAGCAAAAAAACCAACAGGTGCAAATAGTTCATTTATCTATAATTAACATTATTCAACATAGTTTTTAATCATATTAATAAAAATTATAGTTTTTCTAAGTTTATTTTGTAAATGATTTCGAAATGTACTGCTTGGAAACACTGTGTGGTGAGAGAGCAATCAGCTGACAGGGTTCTACGGGAATTTTCAAAAATGCTGCAATAAAATCTACGATACGGAAGGAAGAAATTTTTCATTTACATGGGGTTCTCATTAGTTTGATTTTACCAGCTGACAGGGGACTGCATTTACGTCGGTGACTGTTTCCAGCACAAGTGCAGTGCTTTCGTTTTTTAGATAAAAAGCTGTTTGTCTGATCGAAAAGCACTAATAACAGTCATTGCCGGGCATTCTCAGCTTTGAGAGAATCAATCTCATTAAGAACGGTTAGTAGGAAAATTGGTGAAATACTTTCCATTTCTTTATCACTTAGCCGTTGAGGCTCATTAATTCTCATTAATTTTAGCGGCAGTTGGTGGGTTGGTAGATATTATGATTTTTGATGTTTCTCCACTAACGGAAGAAGTAGGGGAGCTGATAGATTTTCGGCGAGTGGCCGCACAGTTTTTACAAAAAAAACTTCTTGCCCGAGCTAAGTAGGAATTCTAAATCAGCTGGCAAAACACCAACACAATCCAAATGAAAAAGTTCCTTACATTTTCCGCACTGTATTTAACTTGGTTGCGTTCAACCTTTAATCCGCACACACAAGGCATTTTATACATGAATGCAAGTGTAAGGTATTTTGAAAAATTATCAATTAAAAGAGTCACGTTAAAATATAAAAATTGATAAATTAAATGACCATCGTAGAGTGAGAAAGCTTAAAAACGCGGAGCCCAGTAAAAATCACGTCTACACAAGAATAGGTCGCACACCCGCTCTCAGCTGAAGTCCAATTCAATCAATCGGTTACGCCAAGTGCAATTAAAGGGCGTAAGAGTATGCATTATAATTGAAGCATTGAAACATGGACCATATAAAAACTGCATAGTCCAACATGGTATTTTATGTAAAAAATTCTTTCTTATACATATACCGTTTCTGATGAGTTGCAAAACACTATTGCTAGCACTACGCATGAGGAATATGGCCATCCCACCAAAAAGACAAAATTGAATGTGAGTATTTTATATCGGACGTAGTCAAAAGAATCGATTCGTGCATCGCTTTCTTTGTGAAGTGCATCTTACCAGAGAAATCATGACAAGAAGGAGTTTTTCCCTAATCACATACTGAAGGGCGAGCAACCACTAGAAGCTTTGCACATTGTCAATTTATGCCTTTTATATACAACAGCAATGGAAGAGATTTTTACGAAGTTTTGTTGGGTTTTTCCAATCAAAACCCTCAACATCGAAGAGATGGTCAAACGGTTTGAAATAGTGACAGACGCGCTTGGTAACCCTAACTGAGTAGTCGCAGACTGTGGCGGCCCTTTCATTTGAAATGTATTCAGATGTTACTGCGAGCATAATTGTGTAAAGCTTTCGCATGTTACCGCAGGAGTTCGGTATCACGCAGACCAGTGGTCGCCAACCCGTCGATCGCGAGCTACCGGTAGCTCGCAAATACAATTCTGGTAGCTCGCGCTGCTCACGTTGCAAAAAATCCAAAAGTCTGAAAATCATACCAGTATTAGCAAATTTCAGAAATTTCCATGATAAATAGATAAACAGCGGCAACACTGCGGTAAGCGATTTCGCGCCGATAAACACGACGCGAAGTCGCGTCTCCGTTCTAGGATCGGCTGGAACCGATTAGCGTGTTCGAGAATTTTTTGGCTTTATATATACGCAATGCACGTGTCGACATTGCATCAGTTTAATACTGAACGGCATTATCAACGTTCTGCGTGCAGCGGTTGGGTTAGAGTTCGAAACATTATGGCAAGCAGTAGTAAGAAGGCGAAGACATACCGTTTCCATTCGGAATGGGAAGAACAATACTTCTTCACAGAAGTTAAAGGCAAAAGTGTTTGTTTGTTATGTAATACATCTGTGTCAGTTCATAAAAAACGAAATATTGAGAGGCATCATAAAACTGTACATTCGAATTTTGAGAAGGCATTAACGTTAAATTCTGCCACCAGAAAAGAAAAACTGAAACATTTAAAACTCCAGTTAATTGGACAACAGTCAATATTTTTGAAAACAATCGACAAAAATAAGGCTGCAACTGAAGCATCTTATCGTGTTTCCCAGATAATTGCACAAAAGAAAAAAACCTTATGAAGACGGGGAAATCATAAAACAAGCATTTTTGGAAGCTGCAGATTCTTTATTCGCCAACTTTAGAAATAAAGACGAAATAGTATCTGCTATAAAATCTATGCAACTTTCTGCTAATACAGTGATGAGGCGAGTAGAAGTAATGAGCAATGATATTTTTTTACAGTTAAGAAGTGACTTAGATAACTGTATTTATTTTTCACTGAAACTGGATGAATCAACACATGTAGTTGACACCTCACAAATGGCCATATTTGTCAGGATGGCTTTTAGTGATTTTACAATTAATGAAGATCTTTTGAAGTTTATTCCACTCAAAGGACATACTACTGGGCTAGAGCTGTTTTCTCATTTAAAAAATCTCATCTCTCCTGAGAAAATTCCAATATCAAAAATGGTAGGCCTGACAACTGACGGTGATCCAGCTATGGTGGGTTGTGATAAGGGGCTCGTGGCGCTATGTCATAAGGATGAAAGTTTTCCATAATTTCTTAGTTACCACTGTATTATACATCAGCAAGCATTATGTGGAGTGGGGAAAGTTACTGATCGCCATTCATTTGGGAATGGCCAGGACGATTTTTCTGCATATGCTTCAAGCAGCTCATAACGGCCGGGATTAGCCCACGTATCCTCTGGGTAGCTTCCGAGCATCCGTTCGGGAGTGAGCTAACGTGAGAAGGCGAAACCTTCCAGGATAGCTGGTTGTGCGTTGGGTTTGGGGCCCGCCACTTAAAAATCGCCCCCAATGAAAACATACACAAAAGCCTCGGATGAGACCTCCCTATACTGATAACGACCCCTGCAAACGAACTAAGGATTATGATATGAGGGCATGCACCTGGAATGTCCGGTCCCTTAATGGGGAAGGTGCCTCTGCCCGGCTGGTTGATGTCCTCGTGAGAGTAAAGGCTGACATCACTGCCATCCAAAAGATGCGATGGACGGGGCAAGGAAAGAAAACCATAGGACGTTGCGACGTCTACTACAGCTGCCATGTAAAGGAGCGGAAATTCGGTGTCGGATTTGTTGTGGGAGAGAGGCTTCGTGGCCAAGTACTGTCGTTCACTCCGGTGGACGAGCGTCTCGCAACAATCCGCATCACAGCGCGATTTTTCAACATATCGCTAATTTGCGCCCACGCCCCGATGGAAGATAAGGACGATGCGACCAAAGATTCCTTCTATGAGCGCCTGGAACGTTCCTATGAGCGCTGCCCCCGCCACGACATAAAAATCGTGCTTGGCGACTTCAACGCCAGGGTGGGCAAGGAGGGAATTTTTGGTCCCACAGTCGGAAAATTCAGCCTGCACAACGAAACATCCGGTAACGGACAGAGGCTGATCGACTTCGCCGGGGCCCGAAACATGGTAGTCGGGAGCACCAGATTCCAGCATAAGAAGATTCACCAAGCCACCTGGCTGTATCCTGATCGAAAAACATGAAACCAGATCGATCATGTTGTGATAGATGGAAGACACGCTTCTAGTGTATTAGATGTACGTACGATCCGAGGACCCAACATCGACTCGGATCACTACCTTGTTGCAGCCAAACTGCGCACACGCCTCTGTGCAGCAAAAAACGTGCATCTACCTACGCAAAGAATGTTCGACATCGAAAAGCTGCAATCACAACAGACAGCCAGAAGATTCCCCACTCGACTCTCACTCCTGCTCTCAGAGAGTACTGCCCAACAAACCGGCATGCACGAGCAATGGAGCAACATTTCTCGTTCTCTACGTACCGCCGCCGAAGAAGAAATCGGATTCCGGCGAGCCCGAAAAAACAATTGGTACGACGAGGAAGGTCATGCTGCCGCAGTAAGAAAGGATGCCGCCTATAGAGCCACGCTGCGATCGGGCGCAACGCGAACCATGTGGGATCGCTACATAGAGCTGAAAAAGGAAGAGAGACGTATTATCCGACAGAAGAAACGAGAAACCGAAATACGTGAGTACGAGGAGCTTGAGATGCTGGGCAATAGGAATAACGCCCGAAAATTCTACCAGAAAGTTCGGCGGCTTACAGAAGGTCTTAAGACCGAGGCGTTTTCCTGTAAGAACAAAGGTGACTGATGTAGACAGCAATCTTAAATTATGGAGGTAACACTTTTCGAACCTGGTAAACAGTGACAGATGCGCATGTCACCGAGAAAGTGAAGATCCCGATACCCCAATCGTTGACGACGGAATTGTCGTTCCGCTAACCGATCACGACGAGGTGAGAATAGCGATAACGCGGCTAAAGAACAACAAAGCCGCGGGCGCCGACGGACTGCCGACTGAGGTATTCAAACATGGCGGCGAGGAGCTGGTAAGTTGCATGCATCAGCTCCTATGCAAAATATGGTCAGATGAAAGCATGCCTGCTGATTGGAATTTAAGTGTGCTCTGCCCAATCCATAAGAAGGGCGATCCTGCAATATGTACCAATTACCGCGGTATTAGTCTTCTAAATATCGCCTATAAGGTTCTAGCGAGCGTACTGTGTGAAAGGCTGAAGCCCACCGTCAACCAACTGATTGGACATTATCAGTGTGGCTTTAGACCGGGAAAGTCTACCATCGGCCAAATATTCACAATACGCCAAGTCTTGGAAAAGACCCATGAAAGGAGAATCGACACACACCATCTTTTCGTCGACTTCAAAGCTGCATTCGACAGTACGGAAAGGAGTTACCTGTATACCGCGATGTCTGAATTGGGTATCCCCGCAAAACTGATACGGCTATGTAAGATGACTTGCTCAATACCAGCAGCGCCGTCAGAATTGGGAAGGACCTCTCCGAGCCGTTTGATACCAAACGAGGTTTCAGACAGGGTGACTCGCTGTCGTGTGACTTCTTTAACCTGATGTTGGAGAGCATCGTACGAGCCGCAGAACTTAATCGCTCAGGCACAATATTTTATAAGAGCGTACAATTGTTGGCGTATGCCGATGATATTGACATCATCGGCCTTAACAACCGCGCTGTTAGTTCTGCCTTCCCCAAACTGGATAAAGAGGCAGAGCGAATGGGTCTGGTCGTGAACGAGGACAAAACGAAGTACCTCCTGTCTTCAAACAAACAGTCGGCGCACTCGCGTGTTGGCACCCACGTCACTGTAGACAGTTATAATTTCGAGGTTATAAAAGCCTTCGTCTATTTAGGAACCAGCATTATCACCGATAACAATGTCAGCCTTGAAATCCACCGTAGAATCTCTCTTGCCAACAAGTGCTACTTTGGACTAAGTAGGCAACTGAGCAGTAAAGTCCTTTCTCGGCGAACAAAACTAACACTCTACAAGACTCTCATCATGCCCGTCCTAACGTATGGCGCAGAAGCGTGGACGATGACAACATCCGATGAAGCGACGCTTGGAGTGTTCAAGAGAAAGATTCTGCGTAAGATTTTTGGACCTTTGCACGTTGGCAACGGCGAATATCGCAGACAATGGAACGATGAGCTGTATGAGCTTTACGACGACATAGACATAGCGCAGCGAATAAAGATCCAGCGGCTACGTTGGCTGGGTCATGTCGTCCGAATGGATACAAACGCTCCGGCTTTGAAAGTATTCGATGCGGTACCAGCTGGTGGTAGCAGAGGAAGAGGGCGGCCTCCCCTGCGTTGGAAAGATCAGGTGGAGAAGGACTTGGCTTCACTTGGTGTGTCCAACTGGCGCCGGTTAGCACGAGAAAGAAACGACTGGCGCGCTTTGTTAAACTCGGCCAAAATCGCGTAAGCGGTTATCGCGCCAATTAAGAAGAAGAAGCATTATGTGCAAATTTTCTAAACTTGAACAACGTTATGAAACTGGTGGTGAAAATTGTGAACAAGATTAGAGCTCAAGCGTTACAAAGAAGATTATTTAAAACCTTGAAATTGACTGTCAATACGGAGAGCTACTTCTTCACTCTGAAGTGCAATGGTTAAGCAGAAGACGAGTGCTCAAACGTTTGAATGATGTCCTGCCTGCTATACTCCAATTTTTCAAAGAACGCGATGAACCGATTCCTGAACTGGAAAATTCGACTTGGCTCAGAGATTTTGGTTTTCTTGTGGACATTACAGAGAAATTAAATGAGCTTAACTTGCAGCTTCAAGGCAGGGATAAAGAATTAGCGGAAATGATTTCTGATATAAATGCATTTATTACAAAACTTGAATTTTGGGAACAAAACCTAAAAAACCGCGATACTAAGCATTTTCCTATTCTTTCCGAAAAGATATCCAAAAATCTATTAGAGCCCTATGACAGTAAAAATCATATGGAAATAGTTTCTAACTTGAAGGAAAACTTCAAAAATCGTTTCAAGGATTTCAGCAAAATTGCTTTAGTGACGCAATTTGTTGTTTCACCCTTCATGGACATTGATATACAACAGTTTGCAACTTGTGTTATGAACAACTTTGGCGAAGACATTGCTGTGACAGAAATGGAACTGATTGCTTTTCAAAGTGACTTGACTTTAAAATCTTTAGGTTCAAATACAAAATGTATATGGACTTTAGTAAGTAAAGATAAGTATTCAGTTTTATGTCGTGTTGTGTTGAAAGTGAAAGCGTTATTCAGTTCAACTTATTTGTGTGAATCTTCTTTTTCCAATATGAAATTTATTAAAAATAAATACCGCAATCGGCTTACAGATATACATTTGGATAACTGTATTCGAATGACTGTATCAAATTATACTGCAAATATTAAAAAAATTATCGATGAGTCAGAATGTCAACCTTCTCATTAAATATGCTCTTTTTATCTGCCCATATTTTATTTATATAATAATGTACTATTACCGTTTTGTTGTTTTTTTAAGTCGCTTGTGATTTGCCATTATGACTGCAAAAAATTTTGTTACGATTGATAGGTGTGAACATGGATGTAGTTATGCATAAGTATAAGCACTATAAGTCATAAGTTTATTATATATAGAACGTATATTAGTAAAATAAATACATGTATTGTATGTCGAATATAACTGTGTATTATTTAATTTATGTTGGCTTGTGCAAGTAGCTCGCTGTTTATTTCAAAACCTTGAAAGTAGCTCAACACATTGAAAAGGTTGGCGACCACTGACGTAGACCATATTCAAACACACCTCGACTCGAACGAAAACGATGAGACTAATAACAATGTTTGCACGGAGGAAAATTTTCAATTGCCAAACCATCAACAAATTTACCGGTAGTCGAACTGACGATAGTAGATGAAAAAATAAAATGTGTAATAGACACAGGGTCGACAACGTCACTTATCCATGAAACCAAACTACTAAAATATAAAAGCCTGGATTTAAAGACAAAAAGGTAGGAAGGTAGGGTGGTTGTCATAAAGACACACTTAGACCTTTCGCAGGTCCATTGAGATACCACTGGAGCTTATCCTTACCCTACGTGTTCCTTTTCAAACCATCCGGTAACTTTAATAAACGAGCAGAGCTTCGTTAGTTTTAGATGGGCTATGCCCGCTACATCGGTTAAAAATGCAGTATCAAGAGTGCGCAGCCTGGCTGGCTATTGAACAATGACCAGTTAATACTCCTATCATTTTTCTTATAGCTTCTCTGTTAAATCTTAGCAAAATCTTCGATCGACCGCAGTTCCAGTTCGGCAATGTCTGCCTGCTTAGTTCGCATGTTGTGAGGTTTTGCCAGCTTGTATTTGGTTAATTGTTAATGGTAGTAAAGGGTTAAGGTATGGGCCTTTAGCACTGCGACCATATTGATCTATTGTGCACCCTATGCTGTCTATTGACCGTTAAGTATGCTTATGAATTGTACCAGCTCCTTCTGAGGGAGTTATTGTAGGTCTTCATCTATAAGCATGAACTTGTTTAAAAACGTTTTCCTTCTATGCGTCAACCCCGGACATTCAATGATGAGATGTTCTATAGACTCCTCATCTTCGCAGCAAAATCTGCAGGTGCCTCTGTCAGTTATGCCTAATTTATGTAAGTGTTTGTTGCAGGTGAAGTGACCCGTGAGGGCGCCTGTGAGAGTGCGAATGCTCTTTTTGTTTAACGTGACATGGCCCATGTTAGCTCTTTTAGCATTCAAACTTTTGGAGTGTATAAGACTCTCTACGTTGTTCCAATGCTGATTTATTAGAGTTTTGCCCCAGTATTTTACTTTTTGTTTTAGGCTGTTTTTGTTAAATCCTAACATGGGGCTAGGTCCGATGAAATTTACATCTTCCCCTTTTTTGGCTTGAAAGTCTGTCTTTTCGTTGCCGTCATATCCCTCATTTCCTGGTACCCAAATTAATGAGACATTGTTTTTGGATGCCAGGTTATTGAGTGCCTTTTGGCATTCTAAGAGAGTTTTTGATTTGTAGGTCTAGCTATCTAAAGCTTTTAGAACTGATTGGCTGTCCGAGAGTATTCTAATCTTTACTCTCTTGTGGTTTCTACGTTGCATGATGTTTGCTGCTTCCATTATTGCGTATAATTCCGCTTGAAAGATAGTGGTGTCTCTGGTGATAGAGAATGATTTGTGGATTCTGGACCCCACTACTCCTGCTCCTACACCATAAGGTATTTTTGATTCATCAGTGTACCATTTTTTGTGAATCATCATTCATTCATTTTGGGTTTGTTTTCCACTCGATCCTCTCAGGAAAGGTAGCTGTGTATCCTTTTGTGAAACAGAGGGTTGGGTCAATGTGGTCTGAAACTTGAGCCATGCTTATGGTGTTTTTGACTTTATTTAGGATACTTAGGTGACCGGTGAGGTTGCCCAATTTGAAATTTACTTTCATGTGTAGCATGAGTGCTTGTTTCCTCTTGGATTGCTATATAAAGTGGTGGAGGATTAAGGAGTGCTTCCATGCCAGCTGTTGGGGGAGTTCTCATAGCCCCTGTGATGCATAGGCAAGCAAGCCTTTGTACTTTTCCCATTTTGGGTACCGCTGTTTTTTGAATAGATTTGCTCGACCATACTAGTGCCCATACAGTATGATTAGTCTAACCATTTGGGTGTATATCCAGAGGGCCATACTAGGGCTGAGACCCCAGGATCTCCCTAGTAATTGTTTGGATGTCCACAAAGATTTCGTGGCTTTTTTTGTTATATTACTTATATGTGACTCCCAAGTGAGTTTTTTATCTAAGGTTAAACCTAGATACTTGACCTCTTCCTTTAGTTCTATACCTGTTTCATTTATTTTCAATATAGGAAATTCCAACAGTCTTTTTCTTGGGAAGGGGATAATTGTGGTTTTGTTAGGGTTGATCGACAGCTCCTCCTTTTTACACTATTCATCTGCATAACCAATGGTTATAAATCCCTTATTGTTTAGGTGCTGCACCAAGTCATCAACTAGTAGGGACCATAGCAGTGGATAAGGAACTACTCCTTGCGGACATCCCTTTACTGTTGTTACATTAAGTTCAGCTTGACCTAACGAGGCTTTAATAATCCTCTGATTAAACATTTGGCTTATCCAATGTGTTAGTATAGGGTTTGCGAGTGCTGTTTCCATGGATTTGTAATTTGCGTTGTCGAAGGCTTCCTCTATGTCCATAAAGGAACAGAGGGCTATTTCTTTCTGATTTAAAGCCTTTTCTATATTGACAACGAGTGTGTGCAGTGCTGTGACTGTGGATTTACCTTTTTGGTAAGCATATTGCAGCTTATGGAGGTATTCAAGTAGTTTTCCCATTGTCTTTAACATAAACGACGATAGACTGATTGGTCTACAAGATTTTGGAGAATCAGGGGGTTTGTTACCTCCCTTAGAAATAAATATTACCTTCTTTTTCCTCCATATCTTTGGAATGTATTCCAATATTAGACTAGCTCTGAAGATTTTCATCATGACTCGGATCAGTTCCACAGTGCTGGGAATATTCCATCCGGGCCTGGTGATTTAAAGGGTTTAAAGGAGTTAATTGCCCACTCTACCCTTTCAAAATTTATGATTTCGTTGACAAATGAGACCGTCGATCTCCATTGACGGTGAGTTACCATGTCTAGACTTAGTCTAGAATGTGTCTAGACTAGATTGATAAGACATGACTTTTACAATCTGGGAAGTGAGTCTTTAGAAGAAGCTCTAGTGTTTCCTTAGTTCTTTGTTATAGTTAGTCAGGGATTTCCTATACTCGTCCCATTTATTTGTTTTCTTTGCAGTGTTGAATAATTTCCTCTTTGCTTTCCGAAGTTTGTCAAGTTCGCTGTTCCACCAGGGCCCCTCTTCGTGGAGGATTCCATTTTTAGTGGACAACAGTCTTGGTATGAGGCTATAATTGAGTCAGTCATGTCTGTTACTGCCTTTTCTAGCTCCTCTGTTGATGTTATTTTGCTTACGCTGTTATTAAGCTTAGCTGAAAGACATTCATTGTATCTTTTCCAGTTTGCTGTTTTTGGGCTTCTGTAAAATGTGGAGAACTTTACCACCCCATTTAGGTCAAAGAGTAGGAGTTTGTGGTCAGACATTGAGTCCTCATCCGAGACTCTCCAGTTACTGATCATATTCAACGATTTGTTAGTAATTAGAGCTACCTCTTGTTGTATTGCGTTTACAAAAGTGGGTTTATTACCCCTGTTTACTACTGTTATGTTACTAAGTATTAAAAATTCAAGGAGTGACTCACCTCTGTTATTTGTATTTGTGCTATCCCATGCCACATTGTGGGAGTTTGCGTCGCATCCAATTATGAGGGTTTGATTGTGGGTTTGGCAATACTCCACTAGACCTCTGATTTTCTCTGGTGGTACTGTGTCGGCGTCTCCGGGGAAATAAGCTGAGGCAATTATGACCTGAAATGCTCCTCATAAAAATATCTGCCGTTCGGAGTCGGCTTGAAACTGTAGGTCCCTCCATTTGTGGAACAACATCAACACGCACACCACAAATAGGAGGAGGAGCTCGGCCAAGCACCTAAGAAGTGTACGCGCCAATTATTTATTTTTTTTTTATTTAGTTACGACCTCTCTTTTGCTTCCCTCAAACTCCGCTTCGACCAGTATTGTTGATATGTCGCCATCCAAGAATTCTGTGAATGGCAAAAATTTAATGTTGGTATCTATGATTATCGCAGCCCTAGGTGTGACAGCGCTTTTGTCATAAATTACCTGTGTACTTTGGACATTGAGCCCTTGAGGACGGCCTCTGTAGATCCAGGGCTCTTGGATCAGCACTATGTTGATACCTCCGGCAAGTCTTCTGCTAAGCTCGATGGTAGCAGCCTTAGCATGGTGAAGATTTGCCTGGAGGCACCTCATTTTGGTGATTGGTTTTCGGAGTCGTTGGCAGGACTTTCGTCCTCTTCTTCTAACTCCACAGCCTCCATTTGGTCAACTAACTCCTCCGTCGTTATGTGCTCAGCTTTCAAGCTGAGGGTCACTTGGATGAATCGGTAATTTACTCTACCATTGTACTCCTTCAGGCTGGTGGCTAATTTTACTTGGTATTTACCTCTTTGATGGTTTCCATGTCTATAAGTAATGGTATTAGCGCCTTATTCGGTTTGAGATCGAGCGTTGTACCGGTTCGAGCAAGTTCATCCGCCTTGCAGTTTCCTGCTATATTCCTGTGGCCTGGCACCCAGATAAGATGCACTTTGTATCACTTAGATACGTCATTTAGTAGTTTAAAACATTCTAAAACTGTTTTTGACGAGTGTGTTTTAGATTCAAGCGTTTTTATTGCCGCTTGACTGTCCGAGTAAATGGAGACTTCATTTGTGGATAATACTCTCGTTTTTATTACCGTAAGTCCCTCTTTTATGGCAGTGGCTTCCGCCTGAAATACACATGAATGGTCAGGTAGGCGAAATGATTGGCATACTCCGAGTTTATCGGAGTAAACCGCTCCACCTACTTTGTTGTCCAGTTTTGAGCCATCTGTGTAGATGTTTAAATCATATGCCTTAACAATAAGCAAGCTATCCCATTCCTCTTTGGAAGGAAATACTATGACAAAGGATTTATTTAACGTGATGTCCTTGGTCTTACAGAAATCCGTTGTCCCAAGAATGCATGGGAAATTTTTCTAAAATTGAATTGGTTCGTTCTGAGTAGGCCGATTTCTCTTAGTCTGAGAGCTGCTTTGGCAGCTGTTTGCTAACCGAATTGCTCTATTGGTAAAAGGTTAAGCATAATATTTAGTGCATCTGTGGGTGTGGTCCTAAAGGCCCTGCAAGTGCAAAGACTGACCAATCTTTGTACAGGTACCATGGTTCTTTTAATGTATAACTCGTCTAAACATGTATGTTATGTTAACATTGGTCTGACAATTGCTGTGTAAAGCCAATACACGATAGATGGGGAGAGACCCCAACTTAGTCCTATCAGCTGTTTACAAGAGTATAGTGCTATTGTCGCCCTTTTTACTCTATCTTCGACATTAGCGTTCCAACTTAGTTTTCTGTCTAGTATTAGACCTAAGTAGCTGGCCTCATCACTAAATGACAGTGCCGTTCCACCTAGAGTCGGGGGAGCAATATTTGGAATTTTATGTTTCCTGGTAAATAGGATGAGTTAAGTTTTATTGGGGTTGACTCTTAGCCCATTTGCTTTTGACCAATTTTCAACCGTGTTAAGTAAATCTTGCATGACTTCTCTAAGTGTATTGGGAAATTTCCCTCTTGCTACCATTGCAACATCATCCCCATATGCTACGACGTGTTATCCTCTCTCCTCTGGGCTCTTTAGAAAGGAGTTTAATGCCAGCACCCATAGGAGAGGGGACAGCCTTGAGGTGTTCCTCTGCTAACTTTTTTCTTGATCTTTGAGTTCCCTAGGGTTGCCATCACAAATCTGCTCAAGAGCATGTTTTTGATGAACTCAACCAGACCGACAGAGATGCCGAAATCCGTCAGTGCCTTTAGTATGATATTCGGTAGGATGTTGTAGAACGCGCCCTCGATATCAAGGAAGGCTACCAGTGTGAACTCTTTGTTATAAATTGTCTTCTCGATTTCTGTAAAAAGTGAGTTAAGTGTTGTTGCAGTAGATTTCCCTTTACAGTACGCATGTTGTGAGATGCTAAGCTTATTAGGACTGATGTTAGCCTTGATATGCTCTTCTATTGCACTGCCCTGCATCGGTTTTGCGAATAAGATGGGACCTAGTGATCCCGAAGGGAATTTTCGCGCTAAGCACGAATCCGAGTTCAAAAATTTTCCATCACGTCAGGTTTTCGAGAAAAAGGGGGTTGAAACCCCTAAAAATAGCGTATTTGGCCATTTTTCAAAAATTGTGGAGCAGAACCCTAACGTGCTACGATCTTCGTTATTGTCAGTAATTGAAGGTTGAATTTTGCTCTTTGAAATAAGCCCAAACCCAAATTGTTCGCATGCACCCTTAGAGTAGGGGGTGTACTTATGTCTACGGGGGTAGAGAAAAAAATGAACATAGGAACTTATCTACACCAAAGATAAGATATAATGAAAAGCGCAGTGTTCCTAAGGTATTTATTGTCGCTGATAACAAATCTGAAGTCAAATATTCCATTTAAAAAGAAATAAAAAAAATCAAATTTAAATTTTCAAATCTAATACATCGTCTGACACACGACCGCACACCTGATAAAATACATAAAAAAGTACCCGTGTATCGCCGGTTTTTCTTATCACGTCATAAAAGTTTTTTAAATCGGAGTTTAATTTTTCTCTGCGTAGTTTATTTTACTAAATAGGCAATTAAATTTTAAAAACCTAATGTTTTTTTCTTTGTTAATAAAATAACTATCAAACATTTACTCAGGAGGTGAAATTTCCCTAAAAAGATTTTTAACTTTAATAAAAAGAAATTGAAGCTCGGAATATTGATAAAATAGAAATATTAAGTTGTGTTTAAGAAAAAAATGTTTCCCTTTAATGCCCTATTGAACGTTAAAAGTAACATTTTTTTTATGTTCATTTTTTTCACTACCCCCGTAGACATAAGTACACCCCCTACTCTAAGGGTGCATGCGAACAATTTGGGTTTGGGCTTATTTCAAAGAGCAAGGTTCAACCTTCAATTACTGACAATAACGAAGATGGTAGCACGTTAGGGTTCTGCTCCACAATTTTTGAAAAATGGCCAAATACGCTATATTTAGGGGTTTCAACCCCCTTTTTTTCGAAAACCTGACGTGATGGAAAATTTTTTAACTCGGATTCGTGCTCAGCGCGAAAATTCCCTTCGGGAACACTAGGTCACATCTTATTCGCATCAGAAAAATTGAAAATTTCCGGGCCGTGTTATTCTTTCTTATGTTTTTAGCAAAAAAGAGGCTAGGCTAATTGGCCTAAAATTTTTAGGTGTTGTGTCTGAACTTTTTCCCTCTTTAGGAATGAAGACAACTTTTACTTCTTTCCGTACTGATGGGACCCTTTTAAGTTTTAGAGCAGCCTTGAATATAGCCATTAACCACTCCATAATATAATTGAGTGAATGTCGTACTTGGGCCGGGAATAATCCATCTGGACCCGGTGATTTAAATGGTTTGAAGGGGTTCACTGCCCAGGTTATCCTGGATTCAGTGATTATTTCTTCAATGTCGGAATTAGGTCTTTCTGTACTATTGTTGATTAATACGTTAGATGATTCGTTGCTGGGAAAGTGTGTGTCCACTAGCAACTTCAGGCCAGATAGTCCAACTCTTATCCGGTTTATGGAGGTATACAGAGGAACAGTGCTTCTTTGAAAGGATTTTACGCAGTCTAGAAGCCTCTGTGGTTTCTTTGATTTCTCCACAGAACGTTCTCCAGCCAGATCTTTTCGCTTTCCTAACTACTTTTTTGTAAATTCTTAGCTTACTGTAATAGCAGTCCCAGTCTTTACCCTCTCGTGTCGCTTTCGCCCTATTAAACGGTCTTCTGCTGTCATTTCTTAATGTTGTCAGGGCGGCTTTTTCTTCCCCTTATACTTAATTACACGAACTTTTTTTCTGTCCTATGAACCAAATATACTTTTTCGGAAAGGGGAGAAAAAATAAAAATACACGTGGATCGGCGATTTCCATGTACACGTCAGAATTGTTCTTTTATGTATAAAATATAGAGCTCGTAGTCCGCCTGTGTGAAAAACTTTGGATCAATTTTTAACCCTTTTCCGTGATCCAATTGCGCTGAATTTCTGCAGGCAGACTCGTGGAAATGTTTTTATTATGTATAATTTAAAAAAAAAATTTTTATCAGTTCTCAGATATTCTTGAATTTTTTTTTTCTAAAAAAAAATTTTTTTCTAAATTTTCGGCATAACTTGAAGGGACTCCAAATTTTTAAACAACTTGTTAACCTTTAATTTATTGTTTCATACAACACACTCTGTGCCGTTTGTGTGTTTGGTACAGTTCTGGAAGTTCCGATCATCTGACAGTTGCGCTACTAGGAGATGTATACTTTGACAATTGTTTTAAGTTCTGTTGCGCGAAAACGTCTCTGTATATTTCATCTTACGAAAAATGCAGTGCCCGACTCCAAATAACTTTTGTTACGTTTGTGGCTTATTCGCACGGAGTAACAATTTTAAAAATATTACGAAAACAGTGGTTAATTCGTTTCAGAAAATATTCAAGACTGCTTATGTTCCTTACTTGTGGTATACTCCGGAAGTCGTGTGCAACTATTGCTATAGAAATTTATGCAAGTTTACTGATGGAAGGTCAACAATAAAGTACTCTGTACCAACAATTTGGCTACCTCGTACGGAGCACTGCAGTGAACTGTGCTACTTTTGCGTAACTTTTACTCAAACTAAAGGGTATCAATACTTTCGCCGCAACAAAGTTCGCTACGCTAATGTAGAATCGGTTATTCCAGCGGTTCTGTACTCACCAGAAGAACGTATAGCGGCTTCAATGGAGATTTTTGATGATGTTCCCGAATTAAGGGATGGAGAACCAACAGTAGCACCAACAATGCTATCAACATTTCTTGCATCGAATGCGAGATGCGGGGAACCAGAAGTATCGGAATTTGTACCAGTACCCAGTGAACTAGGGACTGCAGTGCCGCATTTAGTAACGCAAGCCGACTTCAATGACCTTGTACGAGAAGGAAATTTGTCAAAGAGAACAGCCGAATTCATTGCATCACGCTTTAATCAGTGGAATATAGTGGCGGCTGATTTTAAAATAACAGCCGCTCGTGATCGACGTAGCAGTATTCCATATGACGAATTTTTTAACTTGCACGAAGATCGGGAAAAAAGCCTGGCTTATTGTTGTGATATTGATTCGATGTTTGAAAAAATTGGTTACCCTCATATTTCAGAGGAGTGGCGACTTTTCATCGATGCATCGGTCAACAGCCTTAAAGTAGTGCTGCTTCATATCGGTAACAAACATCCAGCTGTCCCGATCGCATATGCCACCAACCTCAAAGAAACATACGAAGGCATGGAATTAATATTACAGCTGATAAACTACCAAGAGCATAATTGGAAAATATGCTGCGATCTAAAAGTGGTCGGATTACTCATGGGTGTTAAGCGTGGATTTCCAACGCACCAGTGCTTTTTGTGTACATGGGAAGGTCGCAAAAGAGATCAGGATTACACTGAATTTAAATGGAAGCCGCGAACATGTTACAAAGTAGGCGTAGAAAGTATAGAAAATCTACCATTAGTGCAGCCATCTCAAATCATTTTGAGCGGCGCAAACTGAGCGGCGCAAAGATTCATCCAGGTATTTTTTTACGAAAGCTTTTAGTAACTTTATTTTTTTAATGATGTGTACAATTTAAGGTGTTTTCAGTGGTCCGCCGATAAAAAAAATAGTTGCAAGTTATGAATTTTCATCAAAATTGAATGCTATCGAACAACGTGCATGGAAAGGCACAGTTGCCGTTATTAAGCAGTTTCTTGGCAACAAACGAGCTGACAAGTATAAAAATATTGTTGCAGAAATGATTTCGGCATATGGCGAAATGGGCATATTAATGTCGCTAAAGATCCATTTCCTTCACAATCATTTAGATTGTTTCCCTGGTGATTTAGGAGCTTGTAGCGATGAACATGGCGAAAGGTTCCATCAGGACATTGCGGCTATTGAAAAGCGCTTTAAAGGACAAGATATTACGCATATGCTTGGCGAATACTGTTGGTCTATTTGTCGCGATACTGACACAAATGCTTACAAACGCAAAAATAAAAGGCCTAAGTTTCTTTAATAGCATTAAAATTTGTAATGTAACAATTTTTAATTTTAATATAATAAAATTAATAAAAAAATTCGGGGTTTTATATCTCTATTGTAATGCGGAGTGAAATACCTTTCTTTTGATACCCACATCGGCATATCTCATGCAATTTTTTTTTTAAATTTCGAACAGGAGGCAACCCCGTGAAACATTGCCAGTGGCAACACCTAGGTGAAAAGTCTAAAAATGTTATACACTATCTGTGTGCCCAATTTCATTCAAATCCGTTAAGCTAATCCTGAGATCGTGTGGCTATATAGATATGCATACAAGAATTGCTCTTTATTTTTTTTTTTTTTATTTGAAAATTGGAAAAGTAATGAATTACAATCACAATGAATTAAAAAGCATTAGCGACTAGGCCATCAGCTTTACGTAACATAAGTAAGTATTTATATAATAATATTCGTGTATAATTTAGATTTCAAAATTCAAATTAATTTTGAAAATAAAGTGTATACAACTTTTAATGTTTTCTGCGTTAACTTCGGACAGAAGTTCTTCTATTGTGTGGCTTGATATTGATTGTCTTATTGAATGTAATGCTTCACAATTTGTAACGATGTGTTGGATAGAAAGTGTCTCTTCGTTGCAGAATTGACAAACGTGGTTTTGTGAGTTGTTGTTTTGAAAGAGGTTGCTGTGGGTCAGGCGTGTATGTCCAAGCCGAAAACGGGTATAAATAATCGTGTTTCGCCTTGTGGTTGTTGCTGGGAAGATTGGAGGGTTGAAGCTTGGATTAATGCATTTATAATAATGGTTTATGTTTTGCCATCGTTGTAACATTTGTTGTCGATTTGCTTTGTTAGTTGCGTTTAAAGTTAAAAAATACAAAAAAAGAATTGTGACGTGTACATGAAAAGCGCCGATACATGTGTATTTTTATTTTTTTATCCCCTTTCCGAAAAAGTATATTTGGTTCATAGGACAGAATGTGTGTAACGCGGTGTTATAGGGCAGGCCTTATTTAGCGCAGTTCTACAAACCTCCGTAAGGATTTGTACGTGTTCGTTCAGTGATTCTCTATCATCAATGGTGCTTATTCGGGAATTACGAAGTCTTTCCTTAAGTTCCCTTTTATAAATTTGCCAATTGGTCTTTTTCAAGTTCCTGCTGGCAGGCGGAGCCCGTGAGCTGTTTCCCCCAAATTTTATTTCTATATAGCGATGATCGGAGTAAGAGTGATAGTTCAAAACCCTCCACTGCGTCATCTTTCCGTAGAGGGTGTGACATGCTAGCGTAATATTAAGAACTTCTTGCCTATTGCGCCAGGTTAGACAGATGTTGCTTCCGCTCACTTCCCAGCTAACCGTCGTAGTATCTGCATTACTGAAATTTTTAATCATAAATATATTAAGATGTGGTTTTGCAATTATGCATGCTCTGTTTTTTTTTTTTTTTTGTTTTTTTTACCCTTTATTATTGTTTCTATTTCAACTTAAAATATTTACAATTTTTCTTTCTTTTTGGGTTTCAACAGTATTTAGAAGCCAATACCACTATATACATTTATCTAAGAAAAAAAACAAAAATTAACTCGTTATTTAGTTAATTTAATTATTTAATTAATAAATATATTCATAAAATTGTGACACCATTTACATCTGCAGGTCAGTTGGTCGTTTGCGCTTAAGTCTCCTCGTCTCGGTTTCCTCTTTTAATGGAAGTTGCCGAATTTCCCTGTTAGAATGTTCTAATAGTCGGTTTGTGTGTCTTAAGCTGTTGTTGCGTATTTCTTCATGGACTGTTTTTACTTTAAGTTCTCGATGGATATTATCATTTAGTATATACTACTCTCCTTTAGATATTATACGGAGTATCTTATTTTGCGTTTGTTGTATAATTTTTATATTTGTTCTGCTCGCAGTTCCCCAAAGCTCTGAGCGATATTTCCATATTGGTGTTATAATTACTTTGTATATTAGTATCTTATTTTCTAGTGAGAGCGTTGAATTCTTTCCCAAAAGCCAATGAAGTTGTTTAAACCTAGTCTTGATTTCGCGTCGTTTTTGTCCAATGTGTAACTTCCAGTTAAGTTTATTGTCTATAATCATACCCAAGTATTTTGCCCTTGTGTCGTGGTGGATTTGTTTATTCTTTATGAATATTGGATTGTGTTGTTTTTTTCTCTTGTTAGTGTATGTGACGTGGGCGGTTTTATCTTCGTTTATTTTGATTCCCCATTTCTCGAACCATTGAGTGGTGTTGTCAAGTAATTCCTGAAGTTTATAAGCAGCCGTTATTGGATCTTTGTCTGATGCTAACAAGACAGTGTCGTCTGCAAATGTTGCTATTAGAGAATTCTTAGTTGCCGGTGTAGGGATATCAGCAGTGTAAAGAAGGTACAGAAGCGGCCCAAGGACACTACCTTGCGGTACACCTGCTTCCATTGTTAGTATATCAGAATACTTATCTTCGAATTTTACATAAAATTGTCTTCCAGTTATATAACTTTTCATTAGTTCGTAGTAGTCTGTTGGTAAATAAGTCAAGAGTTTTTGTAGAAGTCCTGCGTGCCATACTGTGTCAAAGGCTTTGGCCACGTCGAGATATACTGCTTCACACGTTCGTTTTTTATCGATGTCTTCTAAAATTTTGTTTGTAACTCTGTGAACTTGTTGGATGGTGGAATGTTTTTGCCTGAATCCGAATTGGTGGCAAGGTATTATTTTGTCCTTTTGTTTGATGGGATCGATTCTGTCAAAAAGCAACTTTTCAAAAATTTTTGATAATACTGGTAGTAGACTTATAGGTCTGCACGAAGTTACTTGCGTAGGATCTTTGCATGGTTTTGGTATTGCGATAATTTGAGCAATTTTCCATACTTTTGGGAAATATTTCAAGTTCAAGATTTGATTGAACAAGTTCCTTGCATAAGCCCCTTCTCTGGGAGTTCTCTTAAAATTTGTCCAGTTATTAGGTCGTATCCTGGCGACTTCTTAGGATCAGTTCTCTTACATATGCATTGTTTTATTTCTTCTAATGTAACATTTTTTGGTTTGCATGGATCTTTTTTTGCGTGGGTCGGGAAAAGATTTACATTAGGCGTATTGTTCGTAAAAGTACTTTTGAAGTGTTTTGCGAGAACTTCAGCCTTGTCAAGATTTGTTTTAGTCCAGCTGCCATCAAGTTTTCTGATAGGTGGTTTGTATAAAATTTTATTTTCGATTTTGTTTGTAGCTTTCCATAGTGAATAGTTTGTCGTTATACCGGGTCCAAGTTTTTCGATGCGTCTCTTAAGTTTCAAATTTTTATGGTCGAATAGCATTTGCTTGATTTCCTTTGTAGCAGCGTTTAGCTTGCTTTTGTCAAGTGGCAGCCTTGTTATTTGCCAGCGTTTACGTAAGCGGTTTTTGATTTTGATTTTTTCTTGGATGTGTGCAGGTATATTATAGCTCGAGGAACAGATAGTTTCTTGTGGAGTTGATTTCATAGTGGCGTTCATTATTGTGTGATTAAAATAGGCTATCGCACTGTCGATTTCGTCAAAGGTCTTTAAGCTTATTTTATTGTTAAGATTACGGATGACTATTTCTCTAAATGTATCCCAGCAGGTTTTTTGTTATATATGTTTCTATTCGAGGATTCCTTCGTATATGAGCTCTGATATATCATTATTATTGGGGAATGGTCAGACGACAATTCAATAAACGATTTAATTGACATATCTTCGTGGTTAACGTTTTTTGTTATAAAAAAGTCGATCAGATCTGGACTTTTTTTTGGATCAGTTGGCCAGTATGTTGGGTCGCCACTACTTATGAACTTACTGTTGTTCCTTTTCATGGCATCCAGTAAATTACGTCCTTTGGTGTTCGTCAATCTTGAACCCCAAATTGCATTTTTAGCATTATAATCCCCGCCAGCTATGTATCGTTTGCCAAGTGTTTTTAAAAAGTCGTAGTATTGTAATATGGAATTTATGTATTTTGGGGCACAATATACAGCAGAGATTATTAGTTTGCCGCCTTCATCTTCGATTTGGATCGATGTCGCTTGTATGTTTTCTTTTTCGTATTTTTCTAATTCAATGCATTTAATGTCTTGCCTAATTATTATCGCTGTGCCCCCATGGTCTTTGTTGTCAGGGTGGTTTGTGACAAATATTTTATAATTAGGTATTCTTGCAAAGCTTTTGTCAGTGAAGTGTGTTTCAGAAATTAGTAATACGTCTATTGAATTATGGTTTATAAACACTATCAGTTCTTTCAAGTGTTGGCCCAAGCCGTTTGCATTCCAAGCGACTATTTTCAGTCTACTTGTGCCGCCCATCTATTTTGTTCACGAGCAGTGTTATAATATTTATTATGTTTGACATTTGTGCGAAGACCTGCTTCATCATTTCTTTTAACTCTTTGATGTCGTCATTTGAAGTTGCTTCAGAATTTGTTTCAGAACTTCTCACACCCGATTGTGGGTTGTTAGAAATAACTTGGGCATATGACATTGTCGGTTTGACATATTGTGAATCTATTTGCCGATTTAAAGTGTTTTGCTGTTTATCAGTATTCAATTCTTTTTTACGTTGCTCTGGGTAGTGTTTTATTTTGAGTGCTTTGTACACCGCGCATCCTCTGTAGCTCGCTGTGTGTTTGCCTCGCAATGGGCGCATTTTATGTTGCTGCTATTTTCTACAACACACTCTATAGTTTTGTGATTACCCGCGCATTTTACACAAACTGGAGTTTTTGTGCAAAAGTTTTTAGTGTGTCCGTATTTTTGACAATTTGTGCATTGTGGAATTGTTTTCTTTTGATGAGGCGGTTCAAAACTTATTTTGCAGTGTAATAGATTATTTATTGAATAAATATCTTTATTGTTTACACCTTGCTTGATCTCCAATGAGAACAATGGCAGAGGTTTCTTTGTGCCTTTTTGCAAAATATTTTGAATATTAATTACTTCATGGCCCAATTCTAGTAGTTCCTGCTTAATTTCATCTTTATCAGCCGAATAATGCATTCCCCTTAGGAATACTTTGAATCCTCTTTCTTCCTTTAGTTTAAAAGTATAATACTGGGTTTTCTTCTCCTTTAATAAATTAATGAGTGCAGTATAGTTGTGTGATTCGAGTGGCTGTAGTTTAACTTCATTGTTTTTCAAAGCCTTAAGTTCATATTTGCAATCAGGAATGGTACTCAGTGCCTGCATTAACTTATCAATGCGTTCTACGTTTTGTATGTAAATTGGTGGGGCTTGCGTTTTTTAATTATTGGTTTTAAGTTTTCTGTAGCGGTTGGTCTTTTTGTTCCACTGTTATCGGTTGGGTCATTGTCTGGTTCGTCGTCTGAAAGCAGTTCGAACATGTTTGACGATGTTTGCTGGCTGAGCCAATATGACGTTAGCTTTCTTTGGTTTGTTGTTGTGTCTTTGCTTTTATGTTTTTTTGTGCTATGTATATAATCATTTTGCTTACTTGGGGAGTTGCGGTACCGTTTTTGTGTAGTTTGGACTGCCGTGTTTTTGTTGGAGCTTTCACATTCGTTGTTTTGTGATTTCCTTTGTTGTTTCTGTTTGCTGTTGTTGGATTGCTGGGATAGCTGTGTTTACTGTTTGCAGGGTGTTTCTCTTTGTTGTCGTTATCGGCGCTGATGTGAATACCACTGATGTAGTTGTTGTAGCTGAGTAGAATGACGCGAGGGTGGTTATAGGCGTATTTGCTGTTGAGACTTTGTAGTTTGTTTGGTAGATCGTGCTTGTTGGGGTTTTGTTTTGTTCACTCCATGAAGTTGGTTCGCTTGGTGACAGTACATTTGGTGTTGTTGTACGAGTGAAAAGTTGTTTTATATGTACACATGTGTTCGCTGCGTTATCGCGAGGTTCGCTGGAGTTTGTTTTTGGCGCAAGTTTTGATGAATTTTGTCGCTCTTGCGGTGGAGAATGCCCCACAGGCATCTCAAGTTGTTTCTGTTTTTGTTTATTATTAAAATTATTTTTTGTTTTGCACTTTCACTTAATTATGTAGAATGCCGAATAAGCTGATGTATATTCAGCGTGTAAGCGTCTATATCGCAATTTGGAAATTTTTGAGTTTGGTTTTATCACTTTGATAGGCTATACTCGGGAGCTGTTAAAATCACGTCCGTTCAAAAGTAACGTCCGAATTCGTAACCTGATGTCCTCAAGCCGCAGATTTCGCCATTCCGTACCCAGGGTTCCTGGATGAGGACTACATCTGGCTAATCTTCTGCCAGTCGATCCAGAAGGGCAAGAAAGGCTTCCTTACGGTGGTGAAGGTTTATCTTAAGAAGATGCATCAGCTGCTAGCGTTATGTCTGTGTCTTCCTTATTTTCGCATAAAAGTTCCCTTTCGGGATACTTACGCTGTTGTTCGGAATACTTACTCTCTCGTTCGAAGTACAACCTCCCTAAGCCCATTTCTGAGCCTGAAGAGGCGTATTCTTCTTCGGTGGGATGGCCGTCTTCACTCATTGGCTTTGTATCGCTCATGGGCTCTAAATCGGTCATGGGCTTTTGTAGATGGGAAGCTTTGCTTTTACAAAACCGTATATCAAATGCCCACCTCATTTTGCTAACGGTTCAATTGAGTTTTCGGTCTAGAGCAGGAGAGCCTGCACGGTGGCGCGCTTCTGTTCTTTCGATTCTTCCACGCTGTTCTTGTTGCTTAGTGTTTTTACGTATCTCCACTCCTGCGTTGGGATGTCCGGATTGCAGACCCGAATGAGCTTCATTATCTCTACCGGGCTCTCGACAGTTGAAGGTAACCAGACCCTTGCTCGCGTCCTGGACGGAATATCCTTCCTGTCCACGACCACTAGCTTGGCATTCGGGTACACTTCGCCGAATTCGGAGATGGCCTCTTTGTACAGCTGAACCGATCTCTCATCGTCACACGCTATTATTTTTATCTGGCCTTGGTGCCAGCCTAAATCTTCCTCCGCAAATGATTTTTTGGGCGTCACGCCAATTGTTTTATGCCTTTTTGCGTTTGGCTTATTTTCTTCCAAGGACCGTTGTCGTTTTGAAGCAGATTGTACAGGTTTAAAGTCGGGGTTGAAATCAGGAATGATCGCTTTCGCTCTTCCAATCGCTTCTTTCAACTCCTGCGATATTTCGCTTTCCTTTGGGTGAGTTTCGTGCACCCTCCTTAGGAGCCTTGCGGCGTTTCTGCGATCCTGGTAGCTCGCTTTCGCTGGGCCTACCACCCTCACAAGGGGCCATCCTTCGGTACCGGAGCTAGAAGTAGCAGTGCTTCTGGTCGGGAATGTGTTTGGGGGCTGAATCGCAGTTGACTGCCGCGCTAGTGCACCTCTACTTGTACTGGGACCTGTGTCCAGTACTGATTGTGTAGCTACTGGCCTCGCTTTTGCTTAGATCGACTTATTAAGCCGATGGATGGTGTTTTCTTTGAGCTCGGTGCGACCGTTGCTCGTATTCCGGAACTGATTGTTCCTATCGGTCTGTTAGAAGGCGGATCGATGCCTTTTTTCTTTGTTTGTTTTTAAATTAGGACTCTGCATTTTGGACCCACGAGTGTCGGAGAAAGGATGTCCACCCGTGCATAGCTCCGAGCTACATGGGTAAGACTAGTTATTACGGAGGGCGCCAGTTATCCGTAAGCTCCGTTTGAGACTTGGTTATTTATTAGAAGGGCCCCAATCCTGTCAGATTCTCGGCACGGGTCGCATCACACCTTAATCCAGCCCTTCACCCCCGACCACGTTAGCAGTACTTTAAGTAGTGCTATACTATTGAGGAGTATCGAACCCTACCCATAGTACCCTGAACTTAGCTAAGTACCTCCTGGAAATAGGAAAACGGTGGTACTTATTACCAGCCGGCACCCTCGGGGAGGGTTCAGTGGAGGATTTTCGCCAGCCAAAGACACCCATACATTTCAAAACACTTAACGAACTAACCGAGATATCAAAAGATATTATAACTGCACTACCATTGGAATTTAAAAAAAGAAACTTAATGAGCTGGAAAGTTACGAAACTTTCAAACAAACCTTTTGATGCTATAATAGGACATAATATCCTTAAACCAATGGGAGCAGTAATTAATCTTACAGATGAAGACGAAAAAAATTCATAACACAAAAATTGAATTTATTAATATATTATGATATAGATCAAATCTGTGAATTGGAAAAATGTCAACCAAATGATGAAATAATGAAAAAACTTATTCATAATAAAATGAATAAAGAAGAAATATTTCAACTGGAAAAGATAATATACAAAAATACCGACCTATTCTTTAAAGAAGGCGATAATTTTACTCACACACACGAAATTCAGCATGAAATTATTACAACAATTAGTAAACCAGTTTACGTGAAAATATATAGATATCCACAAGTACACGAAGCAGAAATAATGATGCAAATAAACGAAATGTTAGAGCAGTGAATAATCAAGGAAAGCAATTCACCCTTCAATTCACCATTATGGATTGTACCAAAGAAAATGGAAAATTCTGGGTAAAAGAAGTGGCGGACTGTAATCGATTATAGAAAGCTAAACGAGATAACCGAGAATGATAAATTTCCAATGCCAAACATTGAAGGAATCCACGAAAAACGCGGAAGAGCCCAATATTTCACCACGCTCGATCTCCCTAAAGGCTTCCATCAAGTCCTTATTAAGGAATAAGATAGAAGAAAAACTGCATTCTCAACACCCCTAGGCCATTATGAGTTCGTAAGAATGCCGTTTGGTCTGAAAAATGCACCGGCAGCCTTCCAAAAACTCATAAACTCAGTACTTAGGGACTATATAAACAAAATAGTATATCTTGACGGCATACTAATTTTTGGCACAAATATTCAGGAACATACAGAGAATGTACAGAAAATATTCAATAAACTAAAGGAGCATAATTTCAAAATACAAATATATATTTAAATGTAAATTTTTTGCTAAGACAACAGAATTTTTGGGCCATACTCTGACGCAGAACGGTATTAAGCCAAATATGGAAAAAATCGAAAAAATACTGAAGCTAAAATTGCCGGAGTCAACAAGACAAATTAAATCATTCCTGGGCATAACAGGATATTACAGGAAATTCATCAAAGATTATGCCAACATCGCTCATGGTATTACAAAATATTTGAGGAAAGGAGCGAAAATAAATAAAAATCATTCCCAATACATATATGCCTTCGAAAAACTTAAACAACTTCTGACCAATCCTCCTGTCTTAAGATATGTAGACTTTAATAAAAAATGTATAATTGCTACAGATGCAAGCGAGGAAGTATTCTACAACCGAACGGGAGTTACTTGCTATCGTTTGGGCTGTTAACTATTTTCGACCTTACATTTACGGTAAGCCATTTGATCTTGTAACAGATCACCAACCACTAAGGTGGCTCCCATGTAAACAAGACGGGAAAGACATAAACCCTCGACTACAACGATCGATTTTAAAGTTGGGAGAATACAATATAAATATAAATTATATTAAAGGAAAAGAAAATAAATGAAATTGGCGGCCGCCGTAGCCGAAAGGGTTGGTAAGTGATTACCATTCGGAATTCACAGACAAACACCCAAAAATTGTGTACGCGCCAATTATATAATAATATATATATATAAGAAAATAACGCTGTAGCCTTCTTAAGCAGAATCAACACAGATACGTTCGAAATAAACACTGGAGAACAAATTGATAACATGAGTACCTGTGCAACCATTCACTCCCAAGAAGAAGAACAGAAAATGATCGCATTTTCCAATCTTATATATAGGGGTTTTTAATAGGTGCGCTTCAACTTTTTTCCCGATAGGGAGGGCGAACGACGCAATATTTTTTATTTTTCGCTTGTCATTTGTAAACTTCATTAGATACATTTCATCATGGAACGCTACACACTTGAACAACGATTGCAAATCGTGCAAATTTTTTATGAAAATAATCGTTCTGTTGCTGCTACTTTAAGAGCATTACGGCCATTTTACGGTCCATTTAACAAGCCGTCCCGTTTTGGGGTTATGTGAAGTCATTGGTCTACAGTAACAAGCCGGCGACGATTTGTGGGCTCAGACCCAATATTGAACGCGAAATTGCTGGAATTTCGGCCGATTTATGCAAAAGAGTGATCGAAAATTGGGTTCAACGATTGGACTTCGTAAAACGTGCACGCGGTGGTCATGCAAAAGAAATCGAATTTCATACTTAAATGTATATGTTCAAACTCGATAATAAAAAAAAATTAGTTAAAAAAGTCAAACCGTTTGTGTTTTATTCAAAAAAGTTCAAAAGTTGAAGCACTCTTACTGAAAAACCCTGTACAACAGTAAACATATTTTATACCCAACTAATACTGACGAAAGAAAAAACAAGGGAAATCGACATAACCAACAACAAACGAAAAATTTTACATAAGCCCCGATGGCATACAAAGTAATTTTATGACAGATATATTGAGACGTTATTTGCATAAAGGTAAAATAGGAATACATTCAACACTCACCGAACATCAATACCATCTAGTTCAACAAAAATTAATAGAACTGCTTGACACACAATTTAAATTTTATATAGAGTAACTGCGGGTATTGTGGTATACCCATTTTATTTTCGTCTATAAAATCGTTAAATTTTATTTGATTTGAATGAAAATGTATCAATAATATGCTACCGTTATTAAGTTCAAATAAACCTAGCTTCAAAAGCCTTAGAGCCGCGAGTTTCAGAAATATTTAAGAAAGTACTGCAAAAGACGGAAACAAGCCCTTGAAGAAATTGGCGGGTAATGTGGTATACCTTGTTCTGGTAATGTGGTATAGTATACCACATTACCCGCATATGATGCTTTTAATAATAAGTCAGTTACTTTTGATTGATAACTAAAATTTTATTGCGAACCATTTAAAAAAGGAATATGAACTGAATTAAAACATATTGAACAAAAATATTTTAAGCTTCAATTGACAAAAAACGCAACAATAAAATTCATAGCACTTGTAAGAGTATTACTTACAATATTACTTACAAGAATCGGAAAGAAAAATAGCACTTCGATTGGGAATACACTTTTCGTGGGCCCAAATTTGTTCGCATTGCAGACAAGAGGTCCAAGGCTTCATTATTATATCCTGCCCATAAATTTTGCCACAGTAGTTGCAAGACGATTCTTTTGTTGGTGGAACATCTGGAAACTCCTCTTCACTGTCACTTGAATGCGAGTCAACAAACGATTTGGTAGAAATATTTTTTTTATTAGAGGGTTTTGGGGATGGATTAATGTTAATGCTTTCAATGCTCTGTAACAAATTACACTTATAAGGCGAAGTTGTTAAAACAGTTGCCTTTGTTTTCCGGCCTTTCCGATTAGGTGGTGGATCTCGTAGCTTTGGTGGTGGAGATATTTCCCAGGGAGTAACGAGTCTTCGGCTTGTGCTTGCTTCTATAAACAAATTAAATAGCGTTCCTAAAATTTCCATAGATTTTATTTCGAAACTTACGAATTTCAGGCTCAATTTCCATGGCTGATGCGCTTGGGGTTTCTTCTGCCGTTGAATTTATAGTTTCAACTGGATCCTCTGAGAAGACAATATATCTAGCAAAGATTTTTTATATTTAAACTGAATTGTACCTGATGATGATGAGTTCCCAGCTATAAAATCTGCATCTGTGAAAATATGTTTATCAAACGGATAAATTCCCGTGGCTTTAAAACCATTTATTGCAATTTGTCCAGTTTGAACCCTCAAATAAGCCTTAGTAAATAGTCCTGCGATATCAAAATGTGTAACTTTTCTGCCCTGTTCACGCATAAATCGTCTTATTTCGTCATTATAGTACTTCTTAAAAGGTCCTATAAAAGCCTGATCCAACGGTTGAAGTTTGTGTGTTGAATGGGGCACAAAGAAAGTATAGTCACATTGTGTTCGCGAGCTAGATCAATAACTTCTATATTGCGTGTGTGGCTATAATGCCTATCTAATATAAGAAGCAGAGGTTCAGACGGAGATGGTTTCGTTACGCTTAAAAAATGCCTGAACCATTTCGTGAAGATGGGAATCTGAACCCATCCAGACAAATGGCACGCCGAGCTTGAGCCAGGGGGAGCGTCTTTCATTAGAAGAGGGTTATGGTTTTCTCGTGGAAAGATGAAAAATGGTGGTACGAAACCACCTCCTGCGCTCATGCAAGTGATGACTGTAACAAGCGATCCTCGCTCAGCTGAAGTCATTGTTCCAATCTGTTTTTTTCCTTTCCGAGCGATTATTTGTGCCTGTTGCGAAGGAACTACTGATATTCCGGTTTCGTCAACGTTCCAGATACGGGAAGGCAGAAAATTATGTTTTGCGTTTTCTTCTTCCAGCAATTTGAAAAATATATCAACATTATCTCGAGAAAAACCACATGCACGGTCGACGCTTGTTCCAGTTGGCTTTCGAAAACTCAGAACATTTCGGTGTCGGTTACAGAAGCCTTTTAGCCAATCCTTGCCAGTGCACTCTTTAATAACGGAGAACTTATTGGGAATGTTGTTTTTTGTGGCAATTTGAAAACACAATGACCGCACGTCTGCGCGTGTTAGTCCCCAGTACCTTGACTCCATTTCTAGTAAATATTTAACTAAGTCATTCTCAATTTCCGCTGTTAAAATCGGAGCCCGGCCAAGTTTAGTTGTCAACAGCTCCTCGATGGATTTCTCGCTTCTTGCCATGCGCTGCAGAGTGGTATGGGGGACACTAAATGTCTTGGAAGCCAAGAGAATACCCATTTCACCTTTTCTAACCGCTTGGATAGCTTTTTTCATATCCTCTGCTTTCCATTTTGGTATTTCACCTTTCTTCGGCATTTTTTTGATCGAGAGGGTAATATGGTACACTATACCACTTTAGCCGCCTTTACCTATCCCACAATAGCCGCATTAGAGTTTGAACAAATTAATTTTGAATAATTAAATATCGACCAAATATACAAAAATATTGCTTATATGCTTCACTAGTATTAAACTCACTTATTACTTCCCGATGGATAAATGCAGTTTAAAGCACAGGATTTTAATTTGCCAGAAATTTTCCACTGAGCACAAAAAAATGTCAACCACACGACCACGCGATTTTTTTACAACTGACTCATTGTATGCCTTGCAAAACACAAATCAAATCACGCGTTCTTAAGATTCTGAGAATGCCGAAATATCTAACTTGGTCCCGTTATTTCCACGACTTTAGTTTTCGAATAAAGCTGCTATACCACATTACCCGCCTATACCACAATACCCGCAGTTACCCTATGCACATATCGTGCTAATGACATGGCGAATGAAGAAGAAACTCTAAAATACATAGCTTAGTTTCATAAAAATTAAACAGGACATGCAGGTATAAATGAAAATTCTACCAACTTAAAAAGCATTATATATTTTAAAAACCTAAAAACAGTAATCCAAAAATTTTTTAATAATTGCGATGTTTGTAATAAAGCGCAATACGACAGAATCCCATAAAGACCAAAATTCAATCTTACAGAAACCCCAAACGACATTAATCAGATCGTACATGGCGACACATACACCAATAGCAAACACCACTTCTTAACATTTATTGACAGATTTTCGAAACATGCGATCACACTTCCGTTAACGGATAGAAACAGTATAACCCTAGTACTAAAAATCAAGACCTTCTTATCCATAAAAGGTCAAAAGCCACTACTTTTAATATTAGACAATGAATTTAATTGCGTCAACATAAAAGAATTTCTCAGGCAGGAAGAAATAGACGTTCATTTTACTAAGCCAAATAGCCATACAGGCAATTCAGATATCGAAAGATTTCACAGCTCAATCGGAGAAAAAATACGTGTTTTAGAAGCTGAAAACTCACGAATTACTATAACTCAACAAAAAATTAAAAAGTACTGAATGGTATAACAAATCAATACACTCAACCATTAATGCTAGACCAATTCACGTAGTAGAAGGACGAATAGACCAACAAATACTTCAGGAAAAATTGAAAAATGATAAACAAAAGAGAATTTCAAAACAGAATGAAAATAGAGAAGAATATCAACAACCACAAGAAGAAGATTACGTAAAAAATTACAAAGCACTAAGGCACAAAAACGAACCGAAATACAAGAAACTGAATTTAACAAATATACACCCAATAAACATTAAACGACCAACAAAATTTGCAGGTGCACTGGATACTAATAACAATGCTAATAATGGTGTTACATTCAACTAATACATAGTACACTGACGATACAACAAATAACCGGTAATGGATTCGTGTAAATAAAATTAGATGACGTCAATATTATAACGGAGTAGGATATTGTTTTACACATCATCGACCCAAAAGAAATATACACTATTTTGACATCTATAGAGGACCTTATTTTTGACACTAAAGTAATAGAATATAAACCTTTACTCGAGAGTGAAATTAAACGCATCAGGATGAAATTACACACAATTGTACCAAACAGACAGAAAAGGGACCTTATAAACATATTAAGAAGCGCTTTGAAATAATTATACGGAACAATGGATGACAATGACAGACAGAATATCGAAGATCATTTAAAGGTTACGAGAACACTCATATGACCATCTCCCATATTAACAAAAATATACAAATTAACAGCTATTTAGCCAATGAAACTTTCAAGAAATTAAAAACCGGTATAGAAGACGACAGAAAAAAGATAATAAGTAAATTTAACGAAATAGAAACAGGATACACTAATCTAAGTAAACAGTTTATCTACCTTGATGCTTTAATGAACATTAAAATGTTGAGCACATACAAAACAATATAGTTTCCGCAAAATTAAACATTATGTCAGACAATATACTCACAAATGAAGAAATAATTAAATATAACATAGACATCAATAAGTTACAAAATATAAAATTACAGGTAGGAACAGCCCGATATAGGGAAAATAAAATAATTTTCGCAATTAAAATTCCTAATAAAGCAATAATAGCAAAGAAATCAATTTTTACCCCTATAAGTAATGACAACTCTGGAGAACTAATTTTTGAACAAGAAGATGTTATTGAACTGAATAATACATTTTATAAACACGGAAAATATTTCTACAAAAACAATTTAAAACAAGCTAAACTAAGTATTTTTAATAAAAATTGTAACAAAAGAAATAATAATAGAGAGGAAACAGTAAGCATCGAATACGGCTTGATATTATTAAAAACCCATAAAAATAGCTATATAGGAAATACTTGCGACGAACGAAAAATGTATGTAAACAAAAATTATCTAATACTCTTTCACGATTGTGAAATATGTATTAACAATCAAACATATAAAAACCTAAACAGGAACTTTAAACAAAATTTCGAACTAAACAACATAAATTTCAATATTAATAATGCAAAACTGAAATCAACTTTTGATGAAATTATTTTAAAACAAATAAAAAATATCGAGAAAATAGAAGAACTACAATACCACAAAAAATAAACACAACTTATAACTTACTAACACTTATTGCAATTCTGACAATAATAACAATTTTAGTACTTTTATTCACTTACCACACAAAAAAGAACGAAAAATTTGCATTAAATATAAGTGAATAAAAATATGAATAAGTTCGTGCGGTTTTTTCGAAATTTGAAACTTTATTGACGTAAAATGGTTACAAATTTAATATTCAAAATATTGTCCATCGCTTACTACTACTTTTTCCCATCTTTCTGGCAATTCACGGATTCCCTTTGTGAAAAATTCGGTCGGTTTTGCCGCAATCCACGAATCGATCCATTTTTTGACTTCATCGTAATTACGGAAGTGCTGGTCAGCCATGCCATGTTGCATCGATCGGAAGAGATAGTAATCGGATGGCGCAAGGTCTGGACTATACGGCGGGTGGGGTAGGACATCCCATTTGAGCGTTTCTAAGTATGTTTTGACCACTTGTGCAACATGTGGCCGAGCATTGTCATGTTGCAAAATAACTTTGTCGTGTCTATCGGCGTATTGCGGCCGTTTTTCTCGCAGTGCTCGGCTCAAACGCATCAATTGTCGTCGGTAGACATCCCCCGTAATCGTTTCATTCGGTTTCAGTAGCTCATAATACACAACACCCAGCTGGTCCCACCAGATACACAGCATAACCTTCAGGCCATGAATATTCTGCGCCGACGTCGATGTTGAAGCATGGCCAGGGTATCCATACGTTGCCCGACGTTTTGGATTGTCGTAATGGACCCACTTTTCATCGCCAGTCACAATTCGATGCAAAAAACCCTTTCTTTTGTGCCGTTGAAGCAGTTGTTCGCATGCCATAAAACGGCGTTCAACGTCTCTTGGCTTCAATTCATACGGCACCCAATGGCCTACCTTTCGGATCATTCCCATGGCTTTTAAACGTTTGGAAATGGTTGATTGATCAACTCCCAAAGTTTTTGCAACCTCTTCTTGCGTTTGAGCCGGATCTTGATCGAGCAATTCCTCCAATTCGGTATCCATGAACTTTGGCGGCGCACCCTCGCGTTCTTCGTCTTCCAAGCCAAAATCACCACTTTTAAAGCGTGCAAACCACTTCTGGCACGTTCGCTCAGATAGAGCATGCTCACCATAAACTTCCACCAAGATACGATGACTTTCGGCTGCTTTTTTCTTCATATTAAAATAATGAAGAAGAATTCCCCGCAAAAACACATTATTTGGCACGAAATTCGACATTTTCAAGTGTGGTAAAAATATTGTTGTTTACGCTTCAAATAAAAAACTTATACTGACGTTTGTGCCTTACGACAGTAGCTCTCCAATGAATGTTTGGAAATGTGGATCGATGGAATAATAATCAAGTTACGCCATCTGTTGTAAAACCGCACGAACTTATAAATAGACCTATTAGCTCTGAACACTCAGAAGAGTTCTCAATCAAAGAAGGGAAACATGAAACGCCAACCACAATTCCCATCAATTGGGAAACATAAGAAAAGAAATTCGAAACGAAAAGTATTGCAATAAGTGTTGGAAAGAAATAAAAAGAAATAAACAAATAAAAATATTGCAATAGCAGCAATTCTTATTAGCATAAGTGCAATGCTTGCTTTTAGATAATAAAATAAATTCGAAACCAAAATTATTGCAATAGCAGCAATTCTTATTAGCACTATTGCAATGCTTGCTTTTGGACAATAAAATAAATTCGAAACCAAAATTGTTGCAATAGCAGCAATTCTTATTAGCACTATTGCAATACTTGCTTTTGGACAACAAAATTATTTGAAACCAAAAATATTGAAATAAGAAACAAATAAGAATAGCAGTAACAGCAATTCTTATTTGTACAAGTGCAGCGTTTGCAATTTTACCAACATAGATAATAAGTATTTAAGCAACCAAAAATAAATTGTAGTCAGTCGATAATTAGAGTTCAATAAAGTAACTTTTAAAATTAAACAAGTGAAAATTGTTGTTTTTTTTTATTATCGAACGGCTCGGAAGACGTTATTCAGGCGTCCTCAGAGGTAACGGGCAGATGGAATTAAACGATCATATCTGTACTAACGAAGGTCTGCCTAGACAAATTGGATAAATGGTTTTAACAAGTGCCTGTGTGTATTAAATAATTAGTTTCACTGAGCTGTTGGTGGGTGATAAGAGGGGATTGATGGGTTCAACAACGGTAAAAAAAACACGTAAGAACGATATAAATGACCTCGTGGCGATCGAACGCACGCAGTTCTGAGTCGGACTTAAAATCAAACATTTTATATTTAGTGTATTCTTAGAATTAAGGCTAGAAATAGAAATTGCAGTTTCAATAAATCAACTAGATTCTAGCAGTGAACAAGTACAGTTTTAATGAAAATCAGTTTGACTTGAATCATTTGCGAGATCGCCAAAAGGACTACATAACTCAATTCACCATTGGACAAGGATCAACTGCAACCGCTAGTGAAATCACCAAAGTGAGTGAGTTAGTCCGCGATTCACCATTGGACCAAAAACAAGTTACATACATTGGCTTTGTATTTCTTTTCAAGTTGAAGCCAAGTTTTTTGAGGTGTTTCAGTACACAAATACAAAAAATTTAGTACGTTGTTTAACAGTTTTTTGCTTTAAATATTCAATTCAAAGTAGAATGTGCCTCTGGGACACATGTTGGTAGTTTGTGTTACATTTTTTTGTTTTGACTTATAAAAAATATAGCACAATTACATATGATATATTTCTTGTTTATTAGTTTACTGAGCTGTTCAAGTAAAATAAAGTCATGAGTTCTGGTAGGAATAAGTTGCGTAATTCCGTAGGAACATCAAGCTAGGCAACAAAATGTGGCTTACAGGGTTATAAGATTAGGGTTAAATGGCCTTTCGATGAAATAATAAGAGTTCATTGCATCGGAAAGCTTTAATTTTATTTGTTACCCTACAACAAGTTAGCTACTACACAGTCGACGATATTCGATAAGTGTAATATAGGTAACCTCAAAATTTCCTGTGCAATTCGATAAACACGAAATCTTTAAACACGAGTATACTATTACGTAGAATTTTTGGTTTTATAAAAGTATTAACGAAAGCGTTTCATTAACAAACATTACCACTATTGCCAGTTTGGTAAATTCTTAGCGGCACTATCCCAAATTAAACCCAAATTGATCAGTAAAATGTTCAACAAAGTATTTTTTTCAATCTTTGCTCGTAATCTATCAGAACTCTTCCGGTATAGATTTTTTTTACGAGAATTTCTTTCCTATCAGAAACACACTCGGAGGTTTGCCATTGCCTGTCTAGGGGCGGCCCCTATTAGAAAACCTTTTCTGTCATTTGATGTTTCATGTCAACAGCGAGTTTCGAGCTGGAGCTCTACCGAATGGTAGTCACGCACAAACTCCCTCGGCTACGGTCGATTTCTTGTTTCATCAAAGGATTCTATTTATTTTACTTTTTCACACTATGGTATTCAAGGAAGCCTGCAGTGGTGACAGTACGAATATCGTAATCGGCCACAATTTAGTTTGAATATAACATAAAGTTAAAAATGGATAGTATGCACCGATATTGTTATCTATAGTCCAAACTATATTTAAACAGCAGAAATATTTCACAAGAATTTGGGAAAAAAATAACAAACGCTTTTATAATGTGCCTTTCACCACTTGCGCGGCTTTCGAGGTTAGGACTCGATATAGGGGTATTGTACCAATTATATCCATTTAGATACATACTTATGCAGTTACTATAAATGTTTTATAATCCTAACTATGTGTATATTTCTTATCTTTCTAGCATGCACGGCCTGGTCACGACTGTATTTTTTTCAAAGTAATTTCCATTCGTATGTACATATGTAAGAGTTATCGTTTTTGCGTCATTGAAAAAGTCTTCCATATTTTTGACACATAAAATAAAAGGAACACTTTGTAAAAAATTAAGCAACCAGCTTGTAATAAGTGTAGTGGCCAAATAAATGTTCGACAGAAATAGGAGTCAGAACGTTTCAAACGAAGAAAGATTTAACAGAAAGTATTTTTAAGGTGTTCACGTAAAATTAATAATTTTCATCAATTTAAAAATTCATCAGTTAAATTATTCAGTCGTCAATATGATGTGTTTGATTATATACAGAATTTGCAGTTCAGTCATTGAACTTCACCCATATACCGTTCGAGGGGTAGTTTACATGTTACTAATACTAAGTCTAGATATGCAGCCTACGCTATTATGCAATGCCGAGAGAAAAAGGACAACAACGTCTTCATTTTCAAGTGCGACGGAAGTACCAATTATTGAACTACAGTCAGAAGCACCCAAATCTACGCGTACCCTGGCATTTACAACTTCAACGGCTGTCGCTAAAAAGCAACATTTAAAAAGTATTGATGGAAGCAATGAGCGCTCTGGAACAGTTACCAGCTTAAAAAAAAATATTAAAAGCACTTCGCATCCAATTGGGATTACAACGGTCACATCGACTGCCAAGCCGTCATCACAGGAAATGGTCTCTGTAAATTTACCTGGTGATATCATACTTGGAGGACTTTTTCCTGTACATGAAAAAGGTGAGGGTGCACCTTGTGGCCCGAAGATTTATAACCGTGGCGTGCATCGTCTTGAAGCAATGTTATATGCCATTGACCGCGTTAATAACGATACCAGTTTATTGCCTGATATTACGCTGGGGGTGCATATACTTGATACCTGTTCCCGAGACACATACGCCCTAAATCAATCTCTGCAGTTTGTGCGATCATCTTTAAACAATCTGGATACATCGGCATTCGAATGCTCGGACGATTCTATGCCCCATTTACGAAAGAACGCCTCTTCAGGTCCGGTATTTGGCGTGATTGGCGGGTCATATAGTTCCGTTTCTCTTCAGGTAGCCAACCTTCTCCGACTATTTCATATTCCTCAAATTTCTCCCGCATCTACAGCTAAAACATTATCAGATAAGACACGTTTCGATTTGTTTGCGCGCACTGTCCCACCAGATACATTTCAGTCTGTAGCTCTCGTCGATATCATAAAATGCTTTAACTGGTCTTACGTGTCTACCATACACTCAGAAGGCTCTTATGGAGAATATGGCATTGAAGCATTTCATAAAGAAGCTAGTGAACGCAATGTTTGCATTGCAGCTGCAGAAAAGGTACCCAGCGCAGCTGATGACAAGATATTTGATATTATTATTTCGAAATTACAAAAAAAACCTAGTGCTCGGGGGGTTGTATTATTCACAAGAGCCGAAGACGCCCGCCGTATCTTGTTGGCAGCTAAGAGAGCTAACTTAACTCATCCTTTCCATTGGATAGCAAGTGATGGATGGGGAAAACAGCAAAAACTTCTCGATGGACTAGAAGATATAGCAGAGGGAGCTATAACAGTAGAGTTACAATCCGAAATCATTGAAGATTTCGATAGATATATGATGCAACTAACACCCCAAACAAACACGCGAAATCCATGGTTTGAGGAGTACTGGGAATATACATTCAATTGTGTCCTTCCAAAAAATGTTATGCAATCAGAAGTACAACACCAAAAAATCAGCAATACAATTATTGAAAATAAGTACTTTGCTTCTAACGACAACGACGACTTTCCAATTTGGGAAAGCCAGGCATCAAATTCACGTGGGCATATTTGTGATGAAAGATTTCGACTGTCGGAGAAAGTTGGGTAAGTAAATGTTTTATGTGTTATGATAATCGCTGGTTGTTAGCAAGAACTCATGGGGTGGAAGACCAGTGGGAATACTAGGCTAAGCTTGCCGTAAGTTCACCGGATTTTATAGTAAAATAAGAATGCACTCCGGTTAAAATAAGTTGAATTGAAAACAAATTTTGAATTAGTTAGAGAATTGGGTAATGCCTTAAGGGAAGGTAGAATATCACCGCTGATACAAATATTCCTGCCCTTTTATCTACACTCTACTATGTAGTCTGTCACCTTAAGAATTACATATCCCTCGTCTTGGATAGCTTGGTCATATTCGCAAAGAAAATGTTTAAGGTTGTCTTCTAGGGACTTTCCGCTTATACAGAAGCTATGTTATGGTAAGTGCAGTAATGCATCAGGAATTTTTGGACTATATTGTGAAAACACTGCCAAAGCTGTAGTAGTAAGTCCTATATTCTTTATTATAAGGAAGGTCACATCATTTGCATTGGGCATTTGCAATTTAAATAATCGATTGGTAAACACCAGAAGAAGATGCGAAAAAAACGCATAAATTCCTTGGAAAAATCGTGATAGCTCTGCAATGGATATATGGGACCTCTCTTTGCCTGAATCCAATAATCCCGTGAGCATGTATTGAACAAGCGCATCGTCCATACAATATCTTAGAGTGGAGCTGCTTATATTTACTAATAAAGGAACAATAGTACGAAGCATCCTCTGTGTCAAAAAAAACATATAGGGCGAACCCATTAGTGACCTGCCAAAATTGGCAAAGCCTTCTCCTAGATTACCTCATTTGGTGCCCTACGGAGCTCAAAAAGTAAATCCGAGGCTTGAATCGTAATATTCGTGAACATACCACCCGTTATGTTGCATACATTTTTCGAATTTTGACCACATGTTACGTGAACGCACCTTCGAATAATGGCATCGGTAACAGTGTCATTGAACGTATGTATGCATTTTACGAACTGTCATCAGTTCACGGAATTGAAATAGAGTGGTTGAAAAAGTTGTCAAATTTAAGAGAATATGAATACATCCAGAAAAAATGTAAGTTAATTAAAATTATTGTACTCTAATTCAAATTTTGAATCAATTTTGCAGGTCTAATTACGATAAATTAAACCAAAAGCAGAATCAACTGCGAACTGCTTATGAGATAACCTTGCGAAGCGTCTGAATGCTGCAGGGCCACCAGTTGCAGATGCGAAAATGAAGATGAAAGAAATTTTGTAACGATTGTATTAAATAAAAAACTATTACTGTTTATTGAATCTTTAATAGGCTTACGCTGATCAAAAATATCAGCCGAGAAAAACCTTACGTTTCCTATGAAGAAACCCGCTGACGCTCAGTGAGAACCCTTGATTGAAGCAGCAAGACTTCAGGCGATTGTTGTGAGTAACATCACGGTTCCAACATTTTGACACCTGGAAATTCTGGATACAGCGATGGGTCCAGCTGTAGCGCGAACAGAACTGATAAATAAATTATTTTCAAATGTAATCCAGTGGAATTAAAAAAAATTGTGAAAAGAAAATATATTACGATTAGTTTGCATTTGTATGTCTTGATCTCATTCAGAAAATACGACTGACGTATCACGTACTTTTGTTTCGTACGAATGGCGATACGAGCACAGATGTGAACATTCCAGCCCAGACACTTCAACACGAACGACATCATATGTCGTGTCTGGAAAAGTATTAGGCAGGTTTTCAAATTAGTGAAACCATTCTCAAAAGGCATTAGTTTAATATCCATCCTAAACCTCTAAAACTCATTTTTCCTTTCAGCTATTCGACTATTTTTTGTGCTTGGTCCAGTAACTCCATAATCCGGGGACACTTGTACCGGTGCTTGACCGTCCGGTTCGTCCTTGTCTCAGTCCTCCGTCCGTGCATCAGTGTGTTGCACGCAGATCGGCACAACAACGTGTAATGCGCTCTACCGCAATTTTGGAAGCTAGCTGGAGAGTTTGAGTGATGGCGACGTTGTGCACTTTGGCCGATTCATGTCTGTTGCCCGAGGCCATCATGAGAAAATCAGAGCAGTACAGGCGGAATTTGTTGTGCTCTATAGAGTCGTCGCATATCCTATGGATGACAAAATTAAGCTGATATTTTAATTAGAACATTTTCAAGTGGAAGCGACATGGGGTAGGAAAAGATGTGGATGTGAATGTTAATAGTGATACATAGACGAATGTTTGTGCGTAAGGCTGTACATCAACAAGAAAATGCGATGAAATTGATGAGGTTGGTAGCAATGTCCGGTACGACGCTATGTCTAAGAGAAAACTCTCACCAGTACTGATATACCGGCATAATAGTATGCACGACTGGTAGCCTCACAGCTATACCTACGTCCTAAACACCTCTCCTCGATCTGCCACTGTCCTCGTGGATCTGCCATAAAGGTGCCTCACGGGGCCGGTTAGTTATTGTTGACGCCTACGAAACTCGGCACGCCTTAAAACATTGCAAATATGTTTTACATGCGCGCAGATCCCCTTCCCGTTATTAGCTGATTTAAGCATAAAATCTACAATATTTTCTCCGTTTAATTCTCTCAAGAATTTTTCCCATTGTGTCTAGTAAAGGGTTTTGATGCCAGGGTTTTTGTTGCCCTTTGGCAAAACCACACAAAGGTTTACATTTTCCACCTTGGACTTTCAGGGCTCTATTTTGTATATCATCGGAAGCATCGCAAGCTTCTCGTAGTCCTTCTACTACGAGTTCCGTTTTATTCTCGATAGAACCAACTGGGAGTTGGAATTGCTCGATCATGTATTAAAGCACTTCACTGTTCATATCACTGTCTTTTCGCTTTGGATATGTTAGTTTGGGTGCGACTTTGAGCCTCTTTTCAGTAATCTGATATCTATGATAGCCTGATGAGCTCTGTGGGTGAAGCTCTCACTCACTCTTCAGTTGTCATTTGCCGTTATTATTTGTACGCCGACTATTATATGTTGCCCAGACGTTAAAGTCACTCGCCGCTTTACCAATAACTTTTAGTACAATGTTCTGAAGGAGATGCTCGTAATGCCTTACTCTCAGGCGGTTGATTCGGTTTTGGTGTACATCTGCATTTGGGGGCTTGAATAGCCTTTTGGTGTTGAAAGTGATTTCGCCTTCGATAATAAGCGCAGGTAAAGTTACTTTGGTACTTGCGTTCTTGGTATGGAAAGGGTAAACAGTTTCTATAATAATTATTGTCTCTTATGAACCTGTGATTCGGTGATTCGATTTGAACAATTTTAACGTGATGTGTCTTCTGAACCCAGTCTTAAATGAGTGGATTCTGCTTTTATAGACAAAACAGTTATTAATGGGAATGAATGGGTGAGCAAACTTACCTCTTGATATTTTTGGTTTATTTGACCTTCAGCTGTTCTACAACGTTGCTTGAAATTTTTGCCTATATTCACTGTGAATGGAGCGGATTTTGAAGAGAGTTTTGAGCTGGTTGTCGACGAGAATTGCGCGATCTCCACAACGAGATTTTAGTTTTCAATAATTCGTGCTACTTTATCTTGGGTTTTTAAGTTAGGGGATAAAGCTTTTGGGCTCGGGAGTGTTTACTCCAAACACGCTATGCACACAGATATAAACATGTCCGTGAAAGGTGGCCAGTCGTCATATTCTTCATGGAATATTTTTCTATCACACATAGTTACATTTAAATAACCTTGATTGGTGTAATTAAGATTGCTGGAGTTCTGACGTTGCTGGTGCCCCTTTCATTTGGTTGATGATTGCCTTCCTATGTTTATCGTCACTGCTGCTCATATGTATATGCATACCGCTGAGAACGTTGATGTTATAGATGTTAATGTTTCAATGGATGGAACGCATAGAAAAATCCTCACTCATTTTACGCAAGTGATTCACCACGGACACATGTTTCACCATTAACAACAAATTAACAGAAAGAGACTGCATTGCCTAAATTTAGGAGCAGTTGAACCATGAGTTGAACCAAGAGTAGAAGATAAGAGTAGAAAGATTTGCAAAGATTTAAAATAGTCAAGAAGGTATTTGCTAAATTATTTACAAATTAAATGATCAACCTAATTATGTGAAGGGTACTATCTTCCTTCCCTGCCTCAATAATGTTCCAGATCACGAAATCGTTAATGAACTTAAATCTAATCATGTGGGGTCGGTTTACAAATTTACAAAAGTCGTGGAAGGTATAGCCATACCAACAGAAGTTTTCCTGCTGACTTTCGATCTTTACAACTTGCGTCAATTGCGCCGAAGAACATCCTTCCTGCTCCCCACCATGAAAAAAGATTCAGCTGCAAAGGAGGATATTACATATTAAAATAAACAATAAATAAATAAACAACATAACTGGCCACAATAAGATACTCAGCGGTCACATCAAGGACGAATGCAATCAATGAAAATTATTGTTATGTTTTTCATTGATACTTATGAAAAAGGTGACAATCAATGAAAATATAAAACAAAAATCAGAAACTTACGATGAAATTTAAGCCCTTACTCACCATACACTGAATTCTCATTCAAATCTCAACCCCCACGAAAAAAACAACTCTCCAACAAATACGACACCATTAGTTCTCTATCTAATCTTGCACGATTACACTCTCCGGGAACGGCTTGACCCAAAAATTCAAAAAGGAATAAATCAAGTCCGATGATTGTAGCGCTCTTGAACAGCTAAAGCGTTTTTCAGTAAGAGCGCTTCAACTTTTTTTTTTGAATAAAACACAAACGGTTTGACTTTTTTAACTAATTTTTTTTTTTATTATCGAGTTTGAACATATACATTTAAGTATGAAATTCGATTTCTTTTGCATGACCACCGCGTGCACGTTTTACGAAGTCCAATCGTTGAACCCAATTTTCGACCACTCTTTTGCATAAATCGGCCGAAATTCCAGCAATTTCGCGTTCAATATTGGCTCTGAGCTCACAAATCGTCGCCGGCTTGTTACTCTACACCAATGACTTCACATAACCCCAAAGAAAATAGTCTAGAGGCGTCAAATCACACGAGCGCGGCGGCAATTCGACCGGTCCATTTCTGGAAATAATGCTCTCATCGAACTTACTCTTCAACAAATCAATTGTAGCGTGTGCTGTGTGGCTTGTGGCCCCGTTCTGTTGAAACCACATGTCGTCTAAGTCCATACCATCCAATTGCGGCCAAAAATAATCGTTTATCATGTCGCGGTATCGATTTCCATTCACAGTAACGTGGCGATCGTTCTCGTCAACGAAAAAATATGGGCCAATTACGCCGCCGGCAGACGGAAAGACAAACGGACGCACTGACAGCACAAGACAGTCAAACGGACACACAAACTAAGCGACAGGACAAGCAATCGGTCACCCATGACAAACTGGGGATCGGATCTTCCACGGAGGATGAGCTCCTGGCCTCTAGCCAGGAAGCAGTTGAGGGTAAAGCTGTGGGCCACAGCACGCCAACAACAAAAAATTAACCGACAACATCCGCTAAAGCCATGGGCAAAAGCGCGCCAATAAAGGCCCATCAAGGTACAAGCTCTACCAGAGGTCTCTCGCTATCCTTGGCTGGATTCGCAAGAACGAGACCGAAGGTAAAGCTCATCCCAAAGATGAGGCTGACAAGGCAAGGTGTCAAAAGGTGGTGGACGAATATCTGGCATTCCAAACCGCCCGAAAGACAGAGGCCAAAAAACGTAACCGTTCGCAAGATGAAAACAAAAGGGCATCAAAGAAGCACAAGATCTCAGATCAGGGCGCGGTTGTCCCCAAACTAACCAAACAGTTCAGTGAGGTGGCACGGGACCACCTTCAAATGGCACTGGTGGACGAAACTTCCAACCGCGGCAAACCTGTGCTTGAAAAATTGTCGGAGATTGAGGCACGGTTGTCTCGCATAATCGTCGACCATGTCATGGCGAACCCGGAGGGTCAATCGCCAGGTTTCGACTCGGTGGAAGTGGTTCGCGGTTGCCGGATAATCAAATGTGATGACCAGTACTCATTGCATTTCCTGACAAAAGCGATTGGCGAAATTCAGAGCAGCTGGGATGGCTTGAGGCTCAAGCTCATTCCAGCTAGCGAGATACCACGAATGCCGAGGGCTCGCATCTGGATACCAAACGTGGAGTTTGAAGCCAATCAGTTGATTCCCTATCTCCAGGCTCACAACCGCGCAGTGCCGATGGCCGATTAGTCGATCATCAAAGCGGAGGCTCCGCAAAAGCACAGCGTGTCGTTCCTCCTTCAAATTAAAGAAGAGAGCCTTGAACCACTGCAAAAATATTAAAATAAACTTCGGTTTGGCATACGGAAGGCCCAGCTGAAGATATTCCGTTCTGCGAATTCGGAGGAGGAGCAGGATGAGGTTGACGGCACCAGCGAACTGCTGACTGGCATGCAGTTAAATGACGCCGAACCTGCGGAAGCAAACCAATAAAAAATGGTTTTAAAGGTTGTCCAAATCAACCTGCAGCATTCACAAACTGCAACGGACAACCTAACCGTTCTCCCAACGGAGGAGAACGTTGACATAGCCTTAATCCAGGAACCCTGGGTGCGGAGCAACGAGGTGAAGGGGTTCCCTGGAAGAAACTACAATCTGTACTATAAGCGTACTCAAGGTAATCCTAGATCATGTATTGTAGCCAAAAAACACTTAAACATATTTTTAATCCCATCATACAGTTCACAGGATGTGACGGCCGTTGAGGTGGAAGCTGCTGACGGTGTCAGCATCACACTTGCATCCATCTATATGGCACATGATCGGCCAGCACCGCCCGAGGAGGCTTGTAGGCTTGTGCTTGAAACAACCAGAAACAAAACCCTGCTACTCGGATGCGACGCCAACGCGAGGCATGCGTTGTGGGGAAGCTCTGAGACAAACGACCGAGGTGAGTCTTTATATAATTTTATTATTAATACTAACTTACCGGTATGTAACAGGGGTAACACTCCCACTTTCACCTTTCCTGGTACGGAGTACTTCAGAGGATGGGAGGAAGTGATTGATGTTACTCTACTGTCTGAAAATAGCTTAGTAAGGGTTGATAATTGGAGGGTATCCAACAAAAGGTCCTTTTCTGATCATAGTTGGATCCTCTACGATTTGGATCTTAAGGTGGATCCGCCCCTACCGTATCGAAATCCTTTAAGAACCAACTGGAAGAGGTTCAAAAATGCAGTAAACAATAGGTTAGGAGAGATTCCTATCCCTCAAATCACTCTCACGGAAAACCTTGAGAGTAGGGTCATAACACTGGAAAATGCATTTAGTAGGGCTTAAAAAACGTCCTGCCCCATAAAATTTAGCAAAAAAACTCACCCTCCTTGGTGGAGCAGTGAGCTCTTAAAACTAAGGGAAAAATCTAGATCAACGTTTAACCTCAGCTACTCGACGGGAAAATGGGAATTGTACAGAGAAAGTCGGAGACAGTACAAAAAGGCAATCAGGGCCGCCAAAAAAGAGAGCTGGAGGGAATTTTGCTCGTCAATCGAATCCACCAGGGATTCTGTTAGGCTCAGCCGTGTTCTTTCTAAAGACCACTCAATGGCTTCTTGGGTCAAGAAACCTGATGGAACTTGGGCTGCTACAGCAGAGGAATCGCTAGAGCTTCTGCTAAACACGCATTTTCCGGGATGCAGCGCTTACGAAAGTGAGAGGGGAAACATTAGGCGGAGCCAATATAATCCACAGCATCTTGCAAATGAAATTATTACCAAAGAAAAAGTTGCATGGGCAATCAAATCTTTCTCACCCTTTAAATCTCCGGGGCCAGATGGGATCATTCCAAAGATGTTACAGGAAACCTTGGACTGTATCCTACCATGGCTAGAGGAAATTTTTAAAGCGTGTTTAAACTTAGGCCATATTCCAGATAGCTGGAAACTAGTCAAGGTCGTCTTCATACCAAAAGTAGGTAGAAGAGGACATGAATCAGCGAAGGACTTCAGGCCAATCAGTCTTTCGTCTTTCCTGTTAAAAACCTTTGAAAGACTTTTGGATATGCACCTCAGAAGCTCTTTGGAGAGCTCTGGTATATCAAATGCACAACACGCATACCTTAAAGGCAAATCTACGGAGACAGCGCTTCACGAGGTAATCCGAACTATAGAGGGCTCTCTAGAGAGCAAACATTATACCATGGCGGCATTCTTGGATATCGAAGGCGCCTTTAACAATGTTAGCACAGATGCCATCCAACGGGCGTTGATAGACCTGGAGGTGGACAGTTGCATTAGCAACTGGGTCATCTCCATGCCAGAAACCAGGATCATCAAAGCTAATATGGGTAATATCAACATAACCAAGAAGGTCCACGGGGGCACTCCACAGGGGGAGTATTATCTTCACTTCTTTGGCTATGTGTGATCAGCAAAATCTTAATAAAACTTAATGGAGGTGGGGTAAAAGTGGTGGCGTACGCTGATGATGTGGTGCTAATTGTGTTAGGACTGTATCCAAATACGATCAGTGGGATCATCCAAAGGGTGTTAGACGAGCTTAACTCTTGACCACAGGATGTGGCCTAAGTTTAAACCCCCGTTAAACGGAACTTATGCTTTTTAGCACCAGATACAAGGTACCAACTTTCACCCTACCAAATATCAACGGACATACTCTGTCACTATCAACCAGTGCAAAGTACTTAGGAGTAATTCTGGACTCCAAACTTAGCTGGAAGTTAAACGTCGAAGAACGGGTAAGGAAAGCAGAAATTGCTTTATATGCCTGCAAACGTATGCTTGGAAGGAGATGGGGTCTTCAACCTAAGCATACATTATGGCTGTATAAGGCGGTTATACGACCAATTTTAACGTATGGCTCGGTAGTTTGGTGGAAAGCTCTAGAGAGAGAGTACAATACCAAATTACTCGGCAGAATACAAAGATCAGCCTGTGCAATAACGGTCGGTGCAATCAGATCATGTCCTAGAGAGGCTCTCAATGCACTGACACACGTTATTCCAATAGACCTACATATAAAGAAGACGGCAACCATGAGTGCATTTAGGTTAAATGAAGCGGGTCGCTGGAAAGAAAAAACTTATAGTCACGCTAGTCTATTATTGCGACAAACTCAGTTAACCTCGGTGAGGACTGACTACATCGTCCCGATGGTAACGTTCCATAGGAATTTTGCCACACTATTTCCATCTAAAAAAGAATGGAATAAGGGATTCTCTCTAAACAACTTCGATACCACAGTCTATACAGATGGCAGTAAAATGGATTGTGGTGTCGGAGCTGGTATATATTCTCAGAGACTTGGAATTGAAAAATCTGTGCGTCTCCCTAATACCAGTAGCGTCTTCCAAGCGGAAGTACTAGCAATTGGGGAAGCCTGTAGGTTACTAATCGCAGATTTCTCTTTTAAGATCAATATCGCTATTCTTTCGGATAGCCAAGCTGCAATCCAGGCGCTGGATGCGACTATAACAACCTCTAAAGTGGTGGAGCAAAGTAGGAATAGCCTCACCAACTTGAGTGAAAACCATAGCGTAACCTTAATTTGGGTCCCGGGACACCGGAACATAGAAGGTAACGAAAAAGCTGATGAACTGGCAAGAGGGGGATCTGCCATGAATAGCGCTCTTGCAGTACCAGTACTCACTCCACTAGGTGCGGTCAAGAATGCAATTTCCCTAAAAAACCTTCGAATTGCAGAGTGTAGATGGAGAGACCAGACGAAATGCAAAATCAGCAGAACGTTATGGCCCACCGACAACCTCAAGCAATCGTCGACATTAATAAACATGAAACGACGGGACACCTGTAGACTTATGGCAGTCATAACTGGCTTCTTGTCTATCGGAGAACAAGCCGCCAAAATGGGCATCCCTCACAACACAAACTGTCATAGTTGTAAACAACCGGAGAAAAAAGAAACAATCTTCCATTTTCTCTGTGAATGCCCTGCCCTATGGAAGGACAGAATGTCAACCCTGGGCAAACCGCTGTTCGAGAGTCTCGAGCAGCTGTCTGGCTTAGACGTCAACAACCTGAATTGAATTGAATTTGAAAAGGTCGAGCCAAGGAGCACCAGGAGATTTGGTGGCTCCTAAAACACTCAGGCTAAAGGAGCCCATTGTATTTAAAGCTCTGGAAAGGGGGTAGATAGTCAAGGAGGGAGGGAGAAAAGTATCATAGAAAGAGATAGGAAAGAATAGAGACAGAGATAGAGATAGTTAGTCCTGTGAGAATTTTCCAGATTCTTTGACAAATTTGTAAATATCCTCCAGTTTTAGAGAACGAATAATACTCATTCTCATGACATCGGAACCCAATACTCGTAGTCGCGCTCTAGCAAAGGCAGGACACTCACAGAGAAAGTGCTCAGTGCTATCCGCCTCCTCCAAACACGACAGGCATACCGGGTCCTCGATGATTCCAATGGTGGTCATATGCTGACCCCATGGGTTGTGTCCTGTAATGATGCCGACCATCAACCGAATGTCTTTCCTTCTAAGTTTTAGTAGAAAGTTTGACAGTTTTCTGTTCGGACTTGTCACAAAACACTTTGCAGTTCTGCAGCGTTCTAGACCGGACCATCGCTCTTTATGTAGATTGCTTACATAATCGTTGATCCAGTTCTTGATTCCTGCGGGACTGATTCCGATTATTGGCTGTGGCCCCTGTGGGGGCACCGCTGATCCACGGTTGGCCAATTCGTCAGCAATTTCGTTTCCTTGAACACCGGAGTGTCCTGGAACCCATATAAGTACAAGCCTGTTCTGTCTTGCGACAGAATTCAGCTTCTTCTTACATTCTTGACCAATCTTTGAGGTTTGCTTCGCGTTCTCCAGGGCCTTCAATGCAGCCTGACTGTCACTGAAGACTCCAATCTGTTTCCCGCTCCATCTCCTCTCGATTATCCATTCGGCTACTTTTAGGATGGCAAAAACTTCTGTTTGGAAGACAGTTGCCATTCCCCCCATAGCGTAGTGATACTTATTACTATCGTTTAAGTACCATCCGGCTCCAGACCCTATTTCAGTCTTGGACCCATCGGTAAAGAAAATATCCGTCAAACCTCCCTGCATGCCTCCTGGATTGCTGCATTGCTCACGCAATGGAAATCTGACATCAAATTTCCTTCCGAATGAAACTGTGGGTATCAGGTCATCTTTAGGTGCCAAAAACAGTGGATACTGCTCCGACAGCAACTTAAAGATTTCTCTGTGTCCCGAAGCTAAATCTTCGTGCCAGAAACCATATTTATGGAGTCTACAAATAGCTTTTATTGCTTCCTGTTGTATCTTAAGATCCAGGGGGAGCAAATCAAGCATAGCATTTAGGGCATCTCCAGAGGTTGTACTCATGGCACCCGTGATGCGTAAACATACACTTCTTTGCAGCCTGTATAGTTCCCGGATCGTGGACTTAACCATGCTCCGTCGCCACCAGACCACAGAAGCGTAAGTGATGATTGGTCTGATAAGTGCTGTGTATATCCATAGGACCACAGCAGGTTTCAGACCCCAAGTTTTGCCAAAGGCTCTACGGCATTGCTGAAAAATCTTCAATGCACGATTCACCTTCAGTGAAACGTGTGTCTCCCAAGTCAGCTTCTTATCCAAGATTACTCCTAGATATTTAACTTCGTTGGAAAGACCAAGTGCCACACCTTTCAGTGTTGGAAGACTGAGTCCATCCAATTTCCGTTTTCTCGTAAACAAGACTATAGTTGTTTTGTTCGGATAAACGGAAAGACTTTGTCTCATGCACCAATCATCGATTTTGTCAAGAATCCTCTGCACTTTCGTGCAAAGCCTCCTTAAGGATTTATCCGATGTTAGCGCACAGACGTCGTCCGCATATGCTTGGACGTGAAAGCCGAGTTCCTGCATCTCCACTAATAGGGAGTCTACGACGAAGCACCACAGCAGCGGAGAAAGAACACCCCCTTGGGGACATCCTTGCTTGGCCCTGACTGTGATTTGCTCGTCATCGCTCCCACCAGCGCTTAACAGCCTCTCAGAGAGCATGGAGTATATCCATTTTATAATGGCTTGATTAACTCCGTGTCGTTCGGCAGAAGAACATATCGAGCCGAAAGTGGCATTATCAAAAGCCCCCTCAATGTCCACGAACACGCCCATTGTGTATTCGTCAGCTTCCAGCCCAGCTTCAATCTTGCTAACAAGATCGTGTAAGGCTGATTCACATGATTTTCCACTCTGGTAAGCGTGTTGATTTCTACTAAGTGGACTTCTCGGCAATACCCCCACTCGAATATGTTTCTCCACCACTCGTTCCAGACTTTTCAACATGAACGATGTCAAACTGATTGGTCTGAAACTTTTTGCTAGGGAATAGTCATCTTTTCCTGGTTTCGGAATAAATACTACTCTTACGCGTCGCCATTGGGATGGTATATAACCAAATGCAAGACAGGCTGTGAAGATCCTTTTCAGGGCCTCAATCAGCCTGTCTCCTCCTTTTTTAAGCATTGCTGGATATATTCCGTCAGGTCCAGGGGACTTAAAGTTCTCAAAGGAAGATAAGGAAAACCTTATCGATTCCCTTGTCACTATCCGACTAGCAATATACCAGCTGTACCTAGAGGTTCCACCGTTGCCACCGTTGTTGTTCATGCCACTCTCAACTTCAGAGATAGTTCTACTACCCGGAAAGTGGGTTTCGAGTAGAGCATTAAACGTTTCCAATTTGGAAATGGTGTATGAACCATCAGGTTTTCGAATGGAATCCAGCCTTACTGAGCGGTCTAAATGAAGGACCTTACAAAGTCTCGCTGTTTCCCTCATTTCTTCGACGTTACTGCAGAAATTTCTATAGGATTCAAGTTTGGCTTGCCGTACTTTTTTCTTATATTCTCTCTGTGTAAGTCGATGATTGGCCCAGTCCTCTTCTGTTTTGGTCTTCAAGGCCTTATTAAGAAGTTTCCTGGACCGTACACGAAGCTTCGACAGTTCAGGGTTCCACCAAGGAACCGCTTTCCCCTGTCTGCTTTGCCTGAGTGGGCACAGTTCCTCAAAGCAATTGATTAAAGTACCTTCTAATTTCTTAGTCGCATCTTCAATCATTTCTGCTGATTTGAGTTTTTTCAGGTTTGGTAATCGCTCTGTTACAAGCTCACCATACCTGTCCCAGTCCACATTTCGAGGATTCCTACCGGAAGGTATTGATATTGTGTCAATTCCCAGTCGGAATTCGATAAGACGATGATCAGAAAGAGAGTCCTCCTCCAAAACTCGCCATCGGTTGATTTGACTTCCAACTGACCTATTGGTAAGTGTTAAATCAATCACCTCTTGTCTCCTTCTGGTCACAAAAGTTGGTTTGTTACCAGTGTTTTGAATGACCAAATCGGATGACAGGATAAAATCCAGTAGCTTGAGACCTCTGGGGTTGCATTTGCTGCTTCCCCACACAATGTTCTGTGAGTTTGCGTCACAGCCCACTATTAGCCCCAGATTATTGGATTCTGCGTACTTGACCACTTCTCTTAGCTCCCTCGAAGGAGGTGGCTGTAAAGAGTCGTAGGGTAGGTAGGCCGAAACTATAATAGCTTCGACACTGTTCCCACTTTTCAAGTACTTTATTTTTGCAGCAACGATATCTCCGGAGCATAGCTCTTTTAACATCGTGTGTTCGATCAACCTCGGCATGATAATACATGCTCGCGGTCTCACATTCCCTTCACAATGAAGTATTTGTCCCCACGACATAGCACTTAGACCACAGATACGCTTGTGACATACCCATGGTTCTTGTATAAGTATTATGTGTGGGTTTGTTTGCAGTTTTGCATGCCTACGGCACAAGAGAGCCGTAGACGCTTCGCTATGCTGCAGATTTATCTGTGTAAATATTACTTCAGTCATGAGACTGAGTATATTTACGCTTTGTCCTCCACCTTATCCTGGACGCGGAACTGGATCCGCCCCAGATGTAGGTGGGGACGGCACCCGTACTTCGACTTAAGAACCTTGAGCGACCCAAGATCGATACCCAGTACCAGGTGGGAACCCGCCTCCGAAGTGGTAGCGGATTTCTGCCTGGTGCACGAGTATACTCTCCAGAGAGTCGTGTCCAGATCCTTATTCTGAACACGGATGCGTTTGAGGAGTTCTGCTGAATTACAGGAAGGACCCGGAATCCAAACACTCGCTCGTACCAGCCTTTCTTTGCTACTCTCAACAAGAATAAACTTGCTGTTTTCGCAGGCTGGGATTTTTGCTATCGCTTTTTCTAGCCATTCTCGGGAAAAAGCATTGGAACAGTGCACCTTTACGATGCCGTCCACCACGCTTTTCCCCTCGAAAGTCGGCGCGTCTTTCGACTCACCGATAGCTTTCCACAGATAGCTGTCAAGATAGTCTTGTTGCCCTTTGGACAGTAGACCATCTTGTTTGTCGGTATGTATCTCCACCGTCATTGCCTTTGCTGCCATTCTCGCGAATGATTCGCCAGACGTTGACGGAAGAGTGTCATTCGACATTTGAGGTCCCTTAGCCTCTGCCTTGTCAGGCAAAGGTTTGTCTGCCTTGGATGGGGTCGAGGATGCAGGCATTTCCGAATTGCGTTTTTCAACTTTCCTCTTCTTTGCCTTCCTCCTCTTCCCGGTCGTTGGCACAGACCCCGTTTCGTTTCCGGAAGAGCGCAGCGCTACAGAGGAATCCTCTGTTCTGCCACGCTTTCCCGTTTCCGTTACAGGTGTCGAAGTTGACGGAGCTTGAGTCCTTGCCTTAGCTAGTGCTTCGGCTTGCCTCGCCTTCTGTCTTCTTCGTTTGATCTGCCTTGCGGTTAGACCAACACCTGCGTTCGACTCTCCAATAACTTCGGTCTTTTTACCGGTACTTACCTGATTCACACCAGGCTTAACCGTTGTCAAAGACTTACTCGGTACCAGAGATCCGTCTGAGTCTACTGAGAGATTGTCCGCCATCTCCACATCCTCCACAACTTGTTCAGTTGCTTCAGATCGTTTCGATGGCGGTGTATCGCTCACACTCACTCGGCTCTCCATTGGCATAGCCAATGTGCCATGTTTCACAACGTCAACAACCTAATAAGGTTCCTAAACCGCACAGACTGGATATAGTCCTGCTGTAAATAACTGTTAAACAATTTGGTAACGAGGATGTGGCAACAAAATGGTGCGAAAGCGCTAGTTGGATTCTGGATGAATCACCACTCTAACCAACCAACCAACCAACGCCGCCGGCATGTAAACCGCACCCAACAGTGATTTTTTCGGGATGCAACGGTGCCTCATGAATCACGTGTGGATTGCTTTCTGCCCAGTAACGCATATTTTGCTTGTTGACAAAGCCATTGAGCCAAAAGTGAGCTTCATCACTGAAGATGATTTTTTGGAATTATTTGGATTTAAAGTAGCAGCAACAGAACGATTATTTTCATAAAATATTTGCACGATTTGCAATCGTTGCTCAAGTGTGTAGCGTTCCATGATGAAATGTATACTAATGAAGTTTACAAATGACAAGCGAAAAATAAAAAATATTGCGTCGTTCGCCCTCCCTATCGGAAAAAAGTTGAAGCGCACCTATTGAAAAACGCTTTATTTATCGCTCTTTTTTCTTTCCCTTTATGTCTCTTAAAATGGTTCAATGGAATATGAAAGGCTATTACAATATTTTTAATAAGCTATGATTGCTCTTGAATGTCAGACGTTTTATGCACACAAGAAATGTATATTCCATTTAAAAACTCGCATATAGTTCCCCAAAAAAACGTTATTGGTTACTATTACCACGAATATTCAGTTACATATAAATTGGCAGTTTCTGTGCAATAGCTCTCAAATAACGGTACATTTACATTAAAACCGCAGGATACAACTTGTAAAATAACGTAAATTCGGTCGAATAATTCTTTCTTAAAGCCAAGAATTCTGCAGGATACTTCGAAGTTTTCAAAGAAACGTCTCGCGGTATTCCCATCACTGGAATTTCCCATACCAGGTTTCAGACGGTCAACTAACAGATTCAATTCAACTTTGAACTCTTCTGGAATTTCAGATTTACGCTTTTTTAGAGCTTCCTTTACGTCCGCACCACGAGAATACCATTTGTGAACTTCTTTTTTGTAGCCTATGTGCAAAAGGCACTAAAAAATCATATCTAGCAATGCAATGTTGACAACCCGTATTGTAATTTAGAGACGTCAACATATGCCGGACTCACACTGCACCGCCGCGCCAGCCGTGCTCGGGAAACGGCACGGGCGTGGTCACACGAAAATCGTTCATAAAGGCAAGAATCCGCAGTTGATTGAATCGCTATTTTATTGTAGACACTTTTCCGATCCCGAAACTCTAAGACTCTAAGCTCAACTCGGTTCAACTCATGAACTAATTTTTCACTCAATATTGATTGCATCAAAATTAAATATTGCGTTATGGTTGGTCAACACGTCAGCTGCTGCGCCTTGTATTTTAGTTTTTATAATTGACAAGCGGACCCCACAGACTTCGTTCTGTCAAATAGATTTTGCATGTGGCAGTTTTTATTTCGACCTTAAAACGTTTTTACTCTGCGGACCGCCCTATCATCGTGGTGAAGATTCTGGTCAGGAGAGTTGAAGAAAAGAGTCAGCTCGGGGGATCTAAGTATCTTCGCTTCCACGAACTTTGGCCACCCTTTTGGGACCCACTAAAAACCCCGACTGGGATGTGTGCCAGAGGGCTTCAAACTAAGAGGGGAACTTAAGGTTCAAACCTGATTGAAAAATTTTGTAAATATTTATAAAGTGGGTGCTTCAATGACAAAACATAGAGATTATTTATTATTATTATTATTTACATAGGGTTAATAACCGATATAATAAAGAATAATGAAATAAAACGTATATAAGTATTTTCAGTAATCGTTTTATTGTAAATCAAGTAAATCATAATTATTAATAAAAATCTGTTTTATTTTTATTGTAGTGCTTTATGAAATACAATGTTTTTTGATTGATTACCTGGTGAATATACAAACAAATCTGATGGTTTTCAAACACGGGAACAGGCAACATAAAATTGACCATGTGAGAAAGATGGGTTTTATAGATTAATACCACTAACACCTAATGATTGCCCCTGGGACTTATTTATGGTCATAGCAAAAGCAAACCGCACTGGAAACTGTAGTCGTTTAAATTTAAATGGTACATCAGTGGTACAGTATAGTTGCTTCTATCACGTTGTTCAATGATTTTTTTATCGCTAACCGAGTGCCGTTGCAAACACGCGGTTGGTTGATAGTTCTCAACATTATAACTACCGATCCAACCTTCAATTGAAGATTGTGAGGTGGCAATCCTGGCAAATCCAGCGAGTTTGAAAATATTCGCCAAACTGCCTCATTACTACTAACATAGCGACCCATTTGGTATTGGGCAATTTCATCATTGGAATTCTCTGCATTAATACCAATCACAGCCTATCACTCCCTTTGGTTACATATATGTAAATGTATTTAATAGATTTCACTGAATGGCAAAATTCAACGTTGATGTGCGCTTTGAAGGTCTTTAATAAAATGGGTGAATATGGAACTATCCAGCGATTACACTGGGGAACAGTCATTTTGCGGCAGGGTTGGTTTAAGTCAATTCTGTGTGAGACTAGTGTGCTGAATACTAGAAAAATTTTAGATTTCTCAAATTGACTCTAGTTTTTGAGATAAAGACTATTATCTATTTCATTGAAAAAAACAGTATTAAAATACCAATATGCACTAAAAAAATATTTTTATTAATATATTTCATTAAAAATTATACAAAAACAAAAATATATATTTGCAGTTAACTTAAATAATTTAAAAACATTACAAAAAAGTTTTTCTGTTGGCTTTTCTGTTATGGTTTTGCTTAGGACAATCCCTTAATAAGGTCCAGCAGTAGTCTGCCATCATGTGGCAGTCCCATCGACCTTGGTACCTTTCTTCCATTATTTTTATATCCTGGTGGAACCGTTCTCCCTGTTCCTCACTATAATCGCCCAAGGTTTTCGGGATTTTGTCCAAAAGGCTATGAAGAAAATGCAATTTAATGCTCATATTAGCTCCTAAACTGCAGAAATTTCGAAGCATTTCATCAACTAGTTTTTGGTAATCTGGTGCCTTATGATTCCCCAAAAAAATTTTGACTACTAAGACAAAGCTTAGCCATGCTTTAGATTCAATTTGTGACATACGGTTTATAAATTCAATGTCTTTTATAAGAGTACGGATCTGCGGCCCATCAAAGACACCTGCTTTTAATTTTTCCATACTTAAAGACGGAAATTTTTGACACTCATATTTAAAACAGTCACCGGTCTTATCAAGGGCTTTGATAAACTGTTTCATTAGCCCAAGCTTGATGTGAAGTGGTGGAAGAAGAATATTTTCTCGGCTTATCAGTGGTTCATGAACCACATTTGCTTTTCCTACTTCCATATTTTCTCTCAAAGGCCAAACCTTTCTAGTCCAATGTTCTTTTTTCGCGCGACTATCCCATAGACATATGAAACAGGGGTATTTAGTATACCCACCTTGCTGACCTAATAAAAAATTCACCATCTTTAAGTCCACACATACTGACCATTGATGTTGTGCGTAAGAAATCTTTTCTAAAACAATTTTAATAGTTTGGTATTCTTCTTTTAGTTTCGTTGAATGACCAATTGGAACCGAAGCAAATTTATTTCCATTGTGCAGCAATACACATTTCAGACTTCTTTTTGAGCTATCTATAAAAAGTCTCCAATGTTCAGGATTATATTCAGGATGCCCCATACAATTTAACAGACCAGAGGCATTGTTACAAAATACAAGCTTGTATTCTTCTTGAAAGAAAGGAAGAAGTTCTTGCTCTCTGGTCCTAAAGAATGTGATGGTAACGCCAGGTTGAAGACATTGTTTTTCTTTTAGTCTTGAAGCAAGAATTTCGGCAGATTTTTTTCATAAATTTAAATCACGAACCAAGTCGCTAAGCTCTGCTTGCGAAAATCCTTGTTTCATACAACTACTTTCTTCGAACTCGCTTTCACTGCTGCTTGCTTGATTGTCAGAATTCTCTCACATTTCAATGTCATTACAGTTAGCAGAAGATGGTCCTGTAAACACAGGAATTGGTAAATTGTCACTATGCAATACTGGGGGTCTAACTGATTTAATATTAGGATAAACCCAATTCGGTTTCTTAAAACGCCTTGGCTCCAGTATCGCAAAGATTCTACACAAGACTTACACACAATATTGGGCACCCAATATTTATTCTTTTGTACATACTTTATCCCAAGGTATGCTTGGTAGGTTGTTTTCACAAACTCTGTGATCTGTTTTCTTTGCTTTTGCGAACAAAATTTGCCACATATATAACAAAAACTGTTGCAATCGTTAACACAAGGTTTTCGTGGCGAACTCATATTTTCGAGACAACAATTTCTTTAAAACTGAAAAATGACACTAACTGATAACTTCTGAGTCTAACAGCAAATAAGTGAAAGTGTTGTACCTAAATATGGAAACAGATAACGAAACCGTAGTTAGGTTTAATCAAATTAGTGCAACTGTAGGAGAGCACTTTACATTTTTTTAGTAATTTTTAATTTTGCGTTTATCTCAAGAACCAGAGTCGATTCAAAAAATGTAATTTCATACTCAATATATATAATACAAGTGCTAATGAAAACCATTAACAAAATTATTGCCGCAGATTTATTTTTTTTTTTTGTTGCCCTGTGTTATCTATTTCAATATCTTATTGATTTAATTTGACAATTGTTGATCTTCCATTGCCTGCTGTCGATCGGCGACCATACAGTGGATAACCGTTATTACCAGTGATTGTTTCAGATATTAATGTCCGTGGATATCGCTTTGAGCATTTACCATCCACCATACACGGTGAATTTTGATTAAGAGTTCCACAGAGACCATGTATCATGTTTTTGATAACTACCTCATGCAATCCAGGATCTACTTCTACATTAGAGATTTCAGCTCATATTACTGCATCAACTTCATTTGGCCTTATCTTTTCAACTAACCAAACCAAAATGTGTGCAGGTGGCAATCCCCGTTTCTGCCACTCCACAGAATACATCCAGCAGCGTGTCTCTCGAAACACATAATGTTTCAAAATGAAATCCATTAAAGATTTCAACTTTTGTCTGAAGACTCTGGCTGTAATATCATGACGATCAATAGGTGATTGCTCAGGGATTGCTCAGTGATGATGAAATCTGCAGTACTATAATGACGAAGAACAAATGACATGGAATCTTGAGCATATTCATGAATACGTCGAGGGCTTCCGATGTATTCTGCTGGAAGAATAGTCATCCGACCAACATTCTGTACATTTCTATCAGTATTAATCGCATCTCGAAGGTGAATATACTCTTCAGATCTGAGTTTGGCCTGATTCAACCTGATGAATGTTAATCTCTCCGTTTCAATTTTAACATACATGTCTACAACATACTTGTGAAATAATCACCGACATTTGAGTATGTGATTGTTTTCATTTTCCCGAATGATTAGGCGGTAAGAATAATAGTTCATCGAACTGACTTTTTTGTTGGTTTCAAAATAGATTTTCATAACATTGAAAATTAAAAAATAATAATCTAGTGACTGATAATATATCTCCATAGCTAAACTAATATTTCAATTACCTGTAATGGGATTTATCATCTTGTTTGAGAAATCATAGCCATCTTCACCTTGCCAAACTACTCGTATAATGGGATATTGCATTGCGTCATATGAGCGGTGTATTTCTTTATACATTGTAATTGATCATTCCGACGATGTAAAACAATATCACGGGATTCAAAGTTTTCTCCAACTACAACGATGGCAACTTTATCAATAGTTGGTGCATGAAAACGTCTTGCATGTTGGCCAACAGGTGTTTTATCAGCTCTGATGACAATTTTGTGATTATCAGATGGCATGAGATCCAGTGCAGTTTTAAACAACATAATTAATTGATTGTGCTCATGAAATAAAGTTTGTAATTGTTCTACAATAGACCTCTTTAGTGAATTATTATGAGAACAACGCATATCAATTTCTTGTGGTGAATTGCCCATGAAGTAAATTTGCAGGAATTTGTAATTGCTATCTGACACTGGTAACAGTGAACCTGCTCTATGATATATTTGGCCTTTTATCTGTAAATTAAAAAAATTTATTTGACCAAATATAATAGTTGAATCTCTCGCTTTCCGCGTTCGTGATATATGAATTCTTTCACGTTCATTTCGGTCGTCACGTTCTTGTGCAGTATGATTAAATCGGTAATTAGTTTGGTTTGTAGCATTTCGGGTTCTTCTACCTAAATTACTTCGTCTTATAGGAGGCATGTCGAATATATTTACGTAAATTATGTGCATACAATAATTATTAATCACAGATATTAAAACACTTTCCACAAAACACGATATAAAACAATCAAAATAAATCATTAAAGATAATAAACGCTTTTTAACACGGTTTGTTTGACAGATGCAACGACGTGAAAACTGATGGTAATTTACGTCGCGTTTTGAAACTAAAACAAAAGAAAGAATATTGCGCGGCCAATCAAATCTATAGCTCTTACATTTTTTGACTTTTCAATTTGGTCGGATCCACGATATTATCACTTTTGTGTGAACGCATTAGATCCTCCAACGCGAACACGAACGCACACACATATACGAGAACATTTGATTGAATTTGAACACACCTACATTGTTTAGACAACAATGAGGGGTTGTAATTTAATATGAACTTTATTGAACAGCAATAAAGTTCAAATTGACTCTACATTTAGTTAGAAAATATTTATATGGGAAAAAGAAATGGGCTGTTTGAGGGTTTTCTCGGAAATTATTCGAATTTTTTTCGCCGTAAAAACCATCCTTGGACTTGAGAGAACATTTAAAAAAAGAGTTGTTTAAATTGGTCCATACGTTGTTAAGTTATGCGATTACCAACACATTTTGCTATTAATTTTTATATTATAGATAGAGCTTCTACGTATCTGTTGGAACTCTTTATTAATTCCATCCATAAGTCTAGACACATCTTCCCTTCATACGCGGTATTTGGAAATGTTGCCGTCAAATACCGGTAGTGCTTTAAAAACGACCAGGTTGATATCGGTTGGATTGGTATAAGTTATGTTGACTGATTCCAATCTTTCTGCTGCTTATGGAATCATTGCTGGGTTAACTTGGATCTGATGTATCCGGGCTCTTAATGTTGCATTTTCTGCTTGGATACTCTTAAGGATTACTTGCAAATTGGTAATCTGCTGAATCATGGTGTTTACGTCGATTTGTTCCATAACGTCAATGGTGATTTCTTCGTGTATTAAGTTTATTACGTTTCTCCAAAGATTTTCTCATCTGCTCCTTTCTATGAGAATTAGATCACTGTTTTTATTTTTTTAATGGAAGAAACACGAATAGTTTTTCTATCACTAAATTTTTTATTTCTTTGTTCAGTTTTTTTCCTTACAGTTTTTATTTTTTTCCATAAGATTTTGTCCTTTAATATGAAGCATTATGTATGTATGTCCTTCCTGCGTCAAGGATGATTATTTTTTGGTCCGCTCACTGGAGCATGAATGCATATGATACTCCTGACAGGATCGCCAGTTAAAGACTTGGGAGATAGTTAAAGACTTGCTTGAATTGGAGAAATATAAAAATGTATTTTTATGAATTTAATTTTAGGGTAGTTCTTAACACTATGTTAATACTGGACTGACTGCCAACATATTTATACTTATACTTCATCTTACTGTTTTAGGTACACGACTTGTATATTACTTTCTTTGTTTGCTGTTTAGGAAAAACATGTTTATCTCTTGTTATTCTTAAAATACAATACATATGTTTATCTTTTCTTATTCTTAAAATACATATTATATGTTTGTCTTTTGTTTTTCTTAAAACCCTTTATAAAAGGCGGGCCCCAAATCATAACAATCAGTTGAAGCTCGTTTCACCACACACTAGGTATCAGTTGAAGATTTTCCAAGGCAAATTTATTACAGCTAATCACATCCGCATATAAGTAAACAAAATGCGTTTATTTTGTTTTTGCTTTTTAATACCATCACGCCAATATCAGCCTGCTCTTATCCACATTTGCTGTTTCGCTTCCTCAAAAAGAGTCCTTTACCCCTGTTAACGCATTATGATTATATTAAATAATAATTATTATTGTTTGTTTATTTGTCTATGAATGGATACATTCTTACATAGTATGTTCAGCTAATGTACAATAGTTTAGTAATTTCCAAGAAAAAAATAAACGATTTAAGATGGTTGACTAAGATGCAATACGGCCATGTAAGATCAGCACTAGAAGAATTGAAAAACAAATTAAAATCTGCATACGTCCTAGAAATCAAAGCGTTCACCCCGTCATTTGTTCTCGAAAAGCCAATTTTAAAGGTTTCGTATTGTCGGGGTTTCTTATTAGGAATATTAAATTGAATTTTACTTAAAAGAGAACGACAATCAATAATTCCAGAAATGATACGAATAATAAATGATCACGAAATAATAGTCTGCTATTAAGTGGTTTTAAGACAATCAATAAACGTCGAGAGCGGTACGATGGTAAGGTTCAGAAAAGTTTAAGGCTCGGAGCGCAAAACGAAGAAAAACTTTCTGAACTCTCTCAATCCGATCACGTATATATATAATTTGTACGCGCCCTTTTTTGGGTGTTTGCCCGAGCTCCTCCTCCTATTTGTGGTGTGCGTCTTGATGTTGTTCCACAAATAGAGGGACCTACAGTTTCAAGCCGACTCCGAACGGCAAATATTTTTTATGAGGAGCTTTTTCATGGCAGAAATACACTCGGAGGTTTGCCATTGCCTGCAGAGGGGCAACCGCTATTAGAAAAAACCTTTTCTTTATTTTCGTGTTTCACCGAAATTCGAACCAACGTTCTCTCTCTGAATTCCGAATGGTACTCACGCACAAACCTTTTCGGCTACGGCGGCAGCCGTTTAGAGAGACTTATTTGGTACGGTCTCCTAATAACAGGGGCATACTCTAATCTTGATCTAATAAAAGCGCAATACAATTTTTTGAGAGTGGTGGGTTGTAAATGCAGAATAATTTCGGCGTACGAATGCTAACATCGAATATGGCCATGGCTAGTGAAATTCTGCTTAGAGTCGAAAATAACGCCTAATTTCTAATTTCTTCAATGGTTTGCAAAGGTTATCCAGCAATACTATACGAAGTATGCAAAGTATTGGTTGATGTAGCATATTTTACGTGAAAGCATATTTAGTGGCATACGATTTAATTAGCATCAGTTCCACACATTGTGTAAGTCGGATTGCAACTCTTCAGAGTCACCAGCACTGTTAATCACCGCAAATAAGATTACCAGCATACAACAAGTGTTTAGCAAATGAAAAGCATGAACCCATATCGTTAACAAAGGGGAAAAAAGGGAGGGGTTCTAGAATACTTCTCTGCGGGACACCAGAGAATGCAATAAATACACGAAATGTCGTATATCAACAGCTACAACGCAGCGCCTATTGGACAAATATGATTTGATCCACGACAAAAACGTGGAGTGTATACCCATTGACGCAAGCTTCGGCAAGAGTATTCGGTACGACACTTTGTCAAAGCTTTAGAGAAGTCTAAATAAATTGTATCAACTCTAGATCTGTTTTGGAAGGCTGAAATGCAGTAAATATTGAAAAGAGATAAATAAGTTATAATATAGCGGCTTGCAACGAAACCGTGCTGGTTGTAGATATCAGGTCTTTGCCGGCAAAAATAACTTATCATTCACAGTTATCTCAAAATTTTTTGAGACAGACGAAAGCTTTGAAATCGGTCTGTAATTGCTAAAATCGTTTTTATTTCCACTCTGAAATATAGGCATAACGGATGTTAATTTCCAGTCATCAACAAAGATACCAGAGGACCACGATTTATTAAATATAGTTGTAAGAGGTTTAGCAAGACACAAACAGTTCTTCAGCAAGATAGCTGAGAGGCCATCATAGTCATAATACCCTTGACGACATCAGTAACAGAAAGGTCTAATGACCCAAAATTAAGAGGTGAAAAACTATTAGAGAGCAAACTAAATTTGAACTCCAATAACAGGTGTTACAGGTGAATTGATTGCGCTATCGAGAGATGATTAACGATTTTTTATGGCCGGAATTGGATGGTATTGATGTGGTCAACGTTTACTTCAACAAGATTGCTACGTGCCACACAAGCAGCGAAACCATTGATCTTTTACGGGAAAAGTTTCTGGACTGTGTTATCTCTCGAAGAGGTGATCACAATTGGCTACCGGGATCTTTTGATTTAACACCTGACTTTTTTCTTTGAAGCCTCGTGAAAGAAAAGGTCTACGCCAAAAGCCCAGGGTCGATTCAAAACCTGAGAGATGGAATTCGTGAGGCTATCGGGGACATAGGGCAGCCACTTTGCAAATTGGCTATGAAAAATTTCATGAAAAGGATATTGTCCTAAAAGCGTGGTCGTGGTGGGCATTTACCTGATGTTATTTTCCACTATTAACGGCATACCTTCCTCTTTATAATGAAATAAACATCCGATCATTTGTATTAAAAAATAGCATTTTTCTTTGAATATCTAAATAACACCTCTTATCGGAAAACCCTTTACTGTAATAAAAAACATTGTTTGGTACCGTCGAACAAGACTTTTTTGATTTCATGGCCAAAAGGCCTTCGAGTTCGGAACGATATTGTTTTCGAAATTCAGGATGTAATTTCTATATAAGAGCCTGTTCAGACAGGTGAATTACTTCAAATGGCACTGAAATTTAGAGTAATGCACTAAGTCACCTTTTATACAGTTTGCGAAATTTGTTTTTTAGATTCTTTAGATGACCAAGCAGATTGGTATGCCAAGGTGTCATTTGGTATGCCACCATATGCTTTCTTATGATAAATAGGAATGTGCTTAAGCACATGATAATATGGCAGCAATACCAAACCATAGACAAAGTATAGTGATGTTATTGGAAAAAACACTAGATCCAGGATTCTATTAAGGCTATTATAAGAACCATTACATTTTAATTAATCATTGCTTAACAAACTATCAATGACATGAGTTTCGGCTGAAGAATCTGCTGAATCATGGTGTTTACGTCGATTTGTTCCATAACGTCAATGGTGATTTCTTCGTGTATTAAGTTTATTACGTTTCTCCAAAGATTTTCTCATCTGCTCCTTTCTATGAGAATTAGATCACTGTTTCTATTTTTTTAATGGAAGAAACACGAATAGTTTTTCTATCACTAAATTTTTTATTTCTTTGTTCAGTTTTTTTCCTTACAGTTTTTATTTTTTTACATAAGATTTTGTCCTTTAATATGAAGCATTATGTATGTATGTCCTTCCTGCGACAAGGATGATTATGTTTTGGTCCGCTCACTGGAGCATGAATGCATATGATACTCCTGACAGGATCGCCAGTTAAAGACTTGGGAGATAGTTAAAGACTTGCTTGAATTGGAAAAATATAAAAATGTATTTTTATCAATTTAATTTTAGGGTAGTTCTTAACACTATGTTAATACTGGACTGACTGCCAACATATTTATACTTATACTTCATCTTACTGTTTTAGGTACACGACTTGTATATTACTTTCTTTGTTTGCTGTTTAGGAAAAACATGTTTATCTCTTGTTATTCTTAAAATACAATACATATGTTTATCTTTTCTTATTCTTAAAATACATATTATATGTTTGTCTTTTGTTTTTCTTAAAACCCTTTATAAAAGGCGGGCCCCAAATCATAACAATCAGTTGAAGCTCGTTTCACCACACACTAGGTATCAGTTGAAGATTTTCCAAGGCAAATTTATTACAGCTAATCACATCCGCATATAAGTAAACAAAATGCGTTTATTTTGTTTTTGCTTTTTAATACCATCACGCCAATATCAGCCTGCTCTTATCCACATTTGCTGTTTCGCTTCCTCAAAAAGAGTCCTTTACCCCTGTTAACGCATTATGATTATATTAAATAATAATTATTATTGTTTGTTTATTTGTCTATGAATGGATACATTCTTACATAGTATGTTCAGCTAATGTACAATAGTTTAGTAATTTCCAAGAAAAAAATAAACGATTTAAGATGGTTGACTAAGATTCAATACGGCCATGTAAGATCAGCACTAGAAGAATTGAAAAACAAATTAAAATCTGCATACGTCCTAGAAATCAAAGCGTTCACCCCGTCATTTGTTCTCGAAAAGCCAATTTTAAAGGTTTCGTATTGTCGGGGTTTCTTATTAGGAATATTAAATTGAATTTTACTTAAAAGAGAACGACAATCAATAATTCCAGAAATGATACGAATAATAAATGATCACGAAATAATAGTCTGCTATTAAGTGGTTTTAAGACAATCAATAAACGTCGAGAGCGGTACGATGGTAAGGTTCAGAAAAGTATAAGGCTCGGAGCGCAAAACGAAGAAAAACTTTCTGAACTCTCTCAATCCGATCACGTATATATATAATTTGTACGCGCCCTTTTTTGGGTGTTTGCCCGAGCTCCTCCTCCTATTTGTGGTGTGCGTCTTGATGTTGTTCCACAAATAGAGGGACCTACAGTTTCAAGCCGACTCCGAACGGCAAATATTTTTTATGAGGAGCTTTTTCATGGCAGAAATACACTCGGAGGTTTGCCATTGCCTGCAGAGGGGCAACCGCTATTAGAAAAAACCTTTTCTTTATTTTCGTGTTTCACCGAAATTCGAACCAACGTTCTCTCTCTGAATTCCGAATGGTACTCACGCACAAACCTTTTCAGCTACGGCGGCAGCCGTTTAGAGAGACTTATTTGGTACGGTCTCCTAATAACAGGGGCATACTCTAATCTTGATCTAATAAAAGCGCAATACAATTTTTTGAGAGTGGTGGGTTGTAAATGCAGAATAATTTCGGCGTACGAATGCTAACATCGAATATGGCCATGGCTAGTGAAATTCAGCTTAGAGTCGAAAATAACGCCTAATTTCTAATTTCTTCAATGGTTTGCAAAGGTTATCCAGCAATACTATACGAAGTATGCAAAGTATTGGTTGATGTAGCATATTTTACGTGAAAGCATATTTAGTGGCATACGATTTAATTAGCATCAGTTCCACACATTGTGTAAGTCGGATTGCAACTCTTCAGAGTCACCAGCACTGTTAATCACCGCAAATAAGATTACCAGCATACAACAAGTGTTTAGCAAATGAAAAGCATGAACCCATATCGTTAACAAAGGGGAAAAAAGGGAGGGGTTCTAGAATACTTCTCTGCGGGACACCAGAGAATGCAATAAATACACGAAATGTCGTATATCAACAGCTACAACGCAGCGCCTATTGGACAAATATGATTTGATCCACGACAAAAACGTGGAGTGTATACCCATTGACGCAAGCTTCGGCAAGAGTATTCGGTACGACACTTTGTCAAAGCTTTAGAGAAGTCTAAATAAATTGTATCAACTCTAGATCTGTTTTGGAAGGCTGAAATGCAGTAAATATTGAAAAGAGATAAATAAGTTATAATATAGCGGCTTGCAACGAAACCGTGCTGGTTGTAGATATCAGGTCTTTGCCGGCAAAAATAACTTATCATTCACAGTTATCTCAAAATTTTTTGAGACAGACGAAAGCTTTGAAATCGGTCTGTAATTGCTAAAATCGTTTTTATTTCCACTCTGAAATATAGGCATAACGGATGTTAATTTCCAGTCATCAACAAAGATACCAGAGGACCACGATTTATTAAATATAGTTGTAAGAGGTTTAGCAAGACACAAACAGTTCTTCAGCAAGATAGCTGAGAGGCCATCATAGTCATAATACCCTTGACGACATCAGTAACAGAAAGGTCTAATGACCCAAAATTAAGAGGTGAAAAACTATTAGAGAGCAAACTAAATTTGAACTCCAATAACAGGTGTTACAGGTGAATTGATTGCGCTATCGAGAGATGATTAACGATTTTTTATGGCCGGAATTGGATGGTATTGATGTGGTCAACGTTTACTTCAACAAGATTGCTACGTGCCACACAAGCAGCGAAACCATTGATCTTTTACGGGAAAAGTTTCTGGACTGTGTTATCTCTCGAAGAGGTGATCACAATTGGCTACCGGGATCTTTTGATTTAACACCTGACTTTTTTCTTTGAAGCCTCGTGAAAGAAAAGGTCTACGCCAAAAGCCCAGGGTCGATTCAAAACCTGAGAGATGGAATTCGTGAGGCTATCGGGGACATAGGGCAGCCACTTTGCAAATTGGCTATGAAAAATTTCATGAAAAGGATATTGTCCTAAAAGCGTGGTCGTGGTGGGCATTTACCTGATGTTATTTTCCACTATTAACGGCATACCTTCCTCTTTATAATGAAATAAACATCCGATCATTTGTATTAAAAAATAGCATTTTTCTTTGAATATCTAAATAACACCTCTTATCGGAAAACCCTTTACTGTAATAAAAAACATTGTTTGGTACCGTCGAACAAGACTTTTTTGATTTCATGGCCAAAAGGCCTTCGAGTTCGGAACGATATTGTTTTCGAAATTCAGGATGTAATTTCTATATAAGAGCCTGTTCAGACAGGTGAATTACTTCAAATGGCACTGAAATTTAGAGTAATGCACTAAGTCACCAGACCTTTTATACAGTTTGCGAAATTTGTTTTTTAGATTCTTTAGATGACCAAGCAGATTGGTATGCCAAGGTGTCATTTGGTATGCCACCATATGCTTTCTTATGATAAATAGGAATGTGCTTAAGCACATGATAATATGGCAGCAATACCAAACCATAGACAAAGTATAGTGATGTTATTGGAAAAAACACTAGATCCAGGATTCTATTAAGGCTATTATAAGAACCATTACATTTTAATTAATCATTGCTTAACAAACTATCAATGACATGAGTTTCGGCTGAAGAATTTGCGTTAGAAGCCGTTAAAGCAGCCGAGCTTTTAAGTGGGGGCCAATAAAAATCACGGAGGACCCAAAGATTACTGTCACCAGCGATGATTGATGATAATGACATAACAATGTTAGCATGTGCAAAGTATTAACAATCCAGACTATTCGGCGGAATTTAGGATGTACACACATAAACTGTTCCAGATGAGACATAAACACGTACACAAAGCTGATCGCTGAGTGTGTCAGAATTGGTAAGTGTTACCCATGATGCCTGAAATTTTCTCAGAACAGCAATGAGAACACCACGTCCTCTGCAGCATCCAGATTTGACAGGGTCAATTTTTACGTTCACAGGCCGAATTTAAATGCTTGCCATAAAAATGCTCAGATACGCCTAGCTTAAAGTTGACCTTCTTGAAATCCTTATAGGGGGTATCCTTTTTGACTAGCATATAGCATGAAAGAAATTTGTGGTAAATTTCTGGATGTTTCGCAACATAGCTGACAATATCGGGTACTGGCACAGTTTTAGAGAATGACGATATGTGCAGCCACTTCATGTTAGGAACTACACTTAATTCATTATTTTGGTTTGAACCGATAACTAATGGTTGCTTGGCCCTTTTTTATTAGCTCTAGTTACGGTTTTCCATTCACGTGTACGATTAGAAAGATCATTCGAGACATCAGCCATGGGTAATTGAGCTGGCGATGTAGGTCCACGAGCAGTCAGCATTACCATCGAATATTTCCAAGTATATGTTGATGGGTAACAGGATGTAGTACCAGCAGCAGTAGCAATTGGCGTCTGCTTCGCTTTAGCTTTATTACAGTGCGAACACTGACCGACGTATCGCAGTCCCTTACCGCAGCCCCTAGGATACACAAAATTTAGTAAAACTCATCCCGTAGAAAACAACTGCGTTCTTTTAGTTACATATTTACACAATACATCGGTTTGTGAGTGTTTGTGTTTGGTTGTATCGACATAATTTTTCCATTGATTTTTTTGCATACACATCCGCGTTATCAGTTACAATTTTTAATTGTTTAATAAACCAAAGCCAAAAACCAACAAATGCAAATAGTTCATTTATCTATAATTAACATTAAACAACATTGACCCACGTATCGTAGTCCCTTACCGCAGCCCCTAGAGAGCACACAATTGAGCAAAACTCATCCCGTAGAGAACAAGTGCGTTCTTTTAGTTACAAATTTACACAATACACCGGTTTGTGTGCGTATGTGTTTGGTTGAATCTATACAATGGTGCCATTGATATTTTTGCTTACACACTTTTTCACACATCCGCGTTATCAGTTACAATTTTTCTTTGTTTAAGAAACCAAAGCCAAAAACCAACAGATGCAAATAGTTCATTTATCTATAATTAACATTATTCAACATTGTTTTTAAGTTAATTTAACAAAAATTAAAAATTTTCCAAGTGTATTTTGTAAATGATTTAGAAATGTACTGTTTGGCAACACTGTGTGGTGAGAGAGCAATCAGCTGACACGGTACTGCGGGAATTTTCAAAAATCCTGCAATAAAATCTACGATACTACGATACGGAAGGAAGTAATTTCTCATTTACAAGGCGCTCTCATTAGTTTGATCGTAACAGCTGACAGGGGACTGCGTTTACGTCGGTGACTGTTTGCAGCATAAGTCTCACCATCCAGAACACTAACTATCGCACGAGCATTCTCTGATTGCAAAGCAGCGATTTCTCTGATACTTGTTTTTAAACTGATATCAAAATTGTTTACATTTTGTATTACAGCTGACATTGATTTCGGCACTTGTTGTTGTGGCACTTGTTTGCTGGATTTATTGGTACGTTATCAGCATTAGCAATTTCATCATCTTGGTTGATAGGAGCTGATGGTGCATGGTGTTTTAAGCAAAACCTCTAAATCAACGGGTGGCAGATTGACGCAATTTAAGCGGGCACGGTGGTTTGGGAATTTCAAAAAATCGATTTTTTGTTTTTTCGATATTTCGAAAGTATAGTATCTTAAGAATATACTGTGAAATTTTCATGCGGAAATTATCAATATTACAGCTTCTACAGCCCATTAACTAGGTAGAGAGCGGTTCGCGCGCTCTTGTACATCAAACTCATTTATCTCGAAATGACCTTTTCGGTCTGGTGTCAAAATTAAGAAGAAAAAACTATTGAGCCGAATCGATTGAAATTTAATATGTCGTTCACAATTTCAATGGCTATCGCCCGTAGAAGAGTTTTTATATTATTTATTATTTCATATTTTCATATCATTATTTGAATTATTTCGTACATTTTTGATTAAAAAACTGAAAAAAACACGATTTTTAGAGTGTCAAACTCAAAACTGCGCCATTTTGTCAATTTATTTTTCTAATAGCGGGAAATAGCTGCAGTCATACTGATTACTTATTTTTTTGGTTTTTGTGTTTCAGATAAATAAAAGAGCCGAAATGGACAACACCGCCCAGGTCCAATTTTTCGGGAGGGTCAACTCCAGCGCCATTTATAAAATTATTAAAATTAAAAAAAAAAACTCCATTTACGTATGTAAAAGAAGTTAAATAAAAAGCCTAAAAAATTTAAGTATCGTTTCTCATTTATTTTATTCTAAAAAAAATCCTGGAAATACCTGAATTTTCGAGCTCTAGGCCACCGGGACCCCTTAAGTGAGACAGCTCATTGCACTTATCGCACTACTCTTTATCTTGTGTACGCTCAATTTTGTTAGCACATATACACGGCATTGTTAGTTCGAAATAAGATACAATAGCCAAAAAGAATAAATAAAATATAATACACTAAAGTTACTGTCTCATAAAGAAAATTACACTATTTCTATTTTCGATGAATCAAGCATTCCCAATAAGAGGGATATACTTCGAGCAGTTATGACGATTCTTTTGAACCTTTCGGTCTTCTTGGATTCTCCATTGTCCAGGCAAAATTTATTCTTCAGAACGGTTGGAGATCTGGATCGTCATGGGGCGTCACGTGGTGGCTGTGGATACCCAAACTCCAACTTTTCAACAGCGTTCCAATATGGTACATGTATATAAGTAACCATGGAATTCTCGAGCTTCACGTTTTTGTCGACTCTGGAAAACTCGCATACACAGCAGTAGCTTGAAATTGAAATTTGAAAAAGTCGAGCCAAGGAGCACCTGGAGATTTGGTGGCTCCTAAAACACTCAGGTTAAAAAGCTGACTGAATTTAGAGCTCTGGAAAGAGGGTAGATAGTCAAGGAGTGACAAAGAAAAGTATCAGAGAAAGAGATAGGAAAGAATAGAGACAGAGATAGAAATAGTTAGTCTTGTGAGAATTTTCCATATTCTTTTGCAAATCTGTAAATATCCTCCAGTTTTAGAAAACGAATATTACTCATTCTCACGATATCGGAACCCGAAACTCGTAGCCGGGCTCTAGCAAAGGCAGGACACTCACAGAGAAAGTGATCAGTGCTATCCGCCTCCTCCAAGCACGACAGGCACACTGGGTCCTCAATGATTCCAATGGTGGTCATATGCTGGTCCCATAGATTGTGTCCTGTAATAATACCGACCATCAACCGAACGTCTTTCCTTCCAAGTTTTAGTAGAAACTTTCACAGTTCTCACATCGGACTTGTCACAAAACACTTTGCAGTTCTACAGCGCTCTAGACCGGACCATCGTTCTTTATGTAGACTGCCTACATAATCGCTGATCCAATTTCTAATTCCTGCCGAACTAATTCCGATTATTGGCTCTGCCGTTGTGGGGGAACCATTGATCCGCGGTTGGCAAATTCATCGGGAATCTCGTTTCCTTGAATGCCGGAGTGTAAGTATATGCCTGTTTTGCCTTTCGAGAGAATTAAGCTTTTTCTTACATTCCTGAACAATCTTTAAGGCTTGCTTCGCGTTCTCCAGGGCTTTCAGTGCAGCTTGAATGTCATTGAAAACTCCAATCTGTTTCCCGCTCCATCTCCTCTCGATTAACCATTCGGCTACTTTCAGAATGTTTCACGAATTTTCTGGTCTGACTCTTATGATGTACACTCCTGGGTATAATGTGAAGTCCGAAAATATAATCAATTTGTATGTGCGTAGCGGCGAAGTATTGTAGGAGTCGCAAATAAATGAAAGGCGGGGATTGTCGTCAAAAGACAACGGTGCTGATGACGGAACCGATTGGAAAAATAGTCAAGCGTTGGACAGTAGTGCGCGATGGTTTCTTCTTCTTAATTGGCGCGATAACCGCTTACGCGATTTGGCCCAGCGCGCCAGTCGTTTCTTTCTCGTGCTAACCGGCGCCAATTAGACACACCAAGTGAAGCCAAGTCCTTCTCCACTTGATCTTTCCAACGCAGAGGAGGCCTTCCTCTTCCTCTGCTACCACCAGCTGGTACCGCATCGAATACTTTCAAAGCCGGAGCGTTTGTATCCATTCGGACGACATGACCCAGCCAACGAAGCCGCTGGACCTTTATTCACTGCGCTATGTCTATGTCGCCGTAAAGCTCATACAGCTCATCGTTCCATCGCCTGCGATATTCGCCGTTGCCAACGTGCAAGGGTCCAAAAATCTTACGCAGAATCTTTCTCTCGAACACTCCAAGCGTCGCTTCATCGGATGTTGTCAATGTCCACGCTTCTGTGCCATACGTTAGGACGGCCATGATGAGAGTCTTGTAGAGCGTTAGTTTTTTTCGTCGGGAGAGGACTTTACTACTCAATTGCCTACTTAGTCCAAAGTAGCATTGTTGGTAAGAGTGATCCTACGTTGGATTTCAAGGCTGACATTATTATCGGTGTTAATGCTGGTTCCTAAATAAACGAAGTCTTTTACAACCTCGAAATTATAACTGTCAACAGTGACGTGGGTGCCGATACGCGAATGCGCCGACTGTTTGTTTGAAGACAGGAGGTACTTCGTTTTGTCCTCGTTCACCACCAAACCCATTCGCTTTGCCTCTTTATCCAGTTTGGAGAAAGCAGAACTAACAGCGCGGTTATTAAGGCCGATGATATCAATATCATCGGCATACGCCAACAATTGTACGCTCTTACAAAATATTGTGCCTGAGCGATTAAGTTCTGCGGCTCGTACGATGCTCTCCAACATCAGGTTAAAGAAGTCACACGACAGCGAGTCTCCCTGTCTGAAACCTCGTTTGGTATCAAACGGCTCGGAGAGGTCCTTCCCAATTCTGACGGCGCTGCTGGTGTTGAGCAACGTCATCTTACATAGCCGTATTAGTTTTGCGGGGATACCAAATTCAGACATAGCGGCATACAGGTAACTCCTCTTCGTACTGTCGAATGCAGCTTTGAAATCGACGAAAAGATGGTGTGTGTCGATTCCAAGATTTGGCGTATTGTGAATATTTGGTCGATGGTAGACTTTCCAGGTCTGAAGCCACACTGATAAGGTCCAATCAGTTGGTTGACGGTGGGCTTCAGCCTTTCACACAATACGCTCGCTAGAACCTTATAGGCGATATGTAGAAGTCTAATACCCCGGTAATTGGCACAAATTGCAGGATCGCCCTTCTTATGGATTGGGCAGAGCCAACTTAAATTCCAATAGGCATGCATGCTTTCATCCGACCATATTTTGCATAGGAGCTGATGCATGCACCTTACCAGCTCCTCGCTGCCATGTTTGAATAGCTCTGCCGGCAGTCCGTCGGCGCCCGCGGCTTTGTTGTTCTTTAGCCGTGATATTGCTATTCTCGCCTCGTCATGGTCGGGTAACGGAACGATAATTCCGTCATCAACGATTGGGGTATCGAGATCTTCACATTCTCTATGACATGCGCAGCTGTCACTGTTTAACAGGTTCGAGAAGTGTTCCCTCCATAATTTAAGATTGCTCTGTACGTCAGTCACCAGATCGCCGTCTTTGTTCTTACAGGAAAACGCCCCGGTCTTAAAACCTTCTGTAAGCCCCCGAACTTTCTGGTAGAATTTTCGGACGTTGTTCCTATTGGCCAGCGTCTCAAGCTCCTCGCACTCACGTATTTCGGCCTCTCGTTTCTTCTGTCGGATAATACGTCTCTCTTCCTTTTTCAGCTCTCTGTAGCGATCCCACATGGCTCGCGTTGCGCCCGATCGCAGCGTGGCTCTATAGGCGGCATCTTTTCTTTCGGCGGCAGCATGACATTCTTCGTCGTACCAATTGTTTTTTCGGGCTCGCCGGAATCCGATTTCTTCTTCGGCGGCGGTACGTAGGGAACGAGAAATGTTGCTCCATTGCTCGGGCATGCCGGTGTGCTTGGCAGTGCTCTCCGAGAGCAGGAGTGAGAGTCGAGTGGCGAATCTTCTGGCTGTTTGTTGTGATTGCAGCTTTTCGATGTCGAACATTATTTGCGTAGGTAGATGTACGGTTTTTGCTGCACAGAGGCGTGTGCGCAGTTTAGCTGCAACAAGGTTATGATCCGAGTCGATGTTGGGTCCTCGGATCGTACGTACATCTAATACACTAGAAGCGTGTCTTCCATCTATCACAACATGATCGATCTGGTTTCGTGTTTTTCGATCAGGAGACAGCCAGGTAGCTTGGTGGATTTTTTTATGCTGGAATCTGGTGCTGCAGACTACCATGTTTCGGGCCCCGGCGAAGTCGATCAGCCTCTGTCCGTTACCGGATGTTTCGTTGTGCAGGCTGAATTTTCCGACTGTGGGACCAAAAATTCCCTCCTTGCCCACCCTGGCGTTGAAATCGCCAAGCACGATTTTTATGTCGTGGCGGGGGCAGCGCTCATAGGAACGTTCCAAGCGCTCATAGAAAGAATCCTTGGTCGCATCGTTCTTCTCTTCCGTCGGGGCGTGGGCGCAAATTAGCGAGATGTTAAAAAATCACGCTTTGATGCGGACTATTGCGAGACGCTCGTCCACCGGAGTGAACGACAGTACTTGGCGACGAAATCTCTCTCCCACAACAAATCCGACACCGAATTTGCGCTCCTTTACATGGCAGCTGTAGTAGACGTCGTAAGGTCCTATGGTTTTCTTACCTTGCCCCGTCCATCGCATCTCTTGGATGGCAGTGATGTCAGCCTTTACTCTCACGAGGACATCAACCAGCCGGGCAGAGGCACCTTCTCCATTAAGGGACCGGACATTCCAGGTGCATTCCCTCAAATCATAGTCCTTAGTTCGTTTGCAGTGGTCGTCATCAGTATAGGGTGGTCTCATCCGAGGCTTTTTTAATCATTTGTTTGGGGGGGATTTTTAAGTGGCGGGTCCCAAACGCAGCGCACAACCAGCTATGCTGGTATGCTTCGCCTTCTCACGTTAGCTCACTCCCGAACGGGTGTTCGGAAGCTAACCAGAGGATACGTGGGCTAATCCCGGACGTTGTGAGCTGCTTGGGCCATATGTAGAAGAATCGTCCTGGCCACCCCCAGGTGAATGGCGATGAGTAACTTTCCCCACATGCGTGGACTTCTACACATGGAACCATCCTCCCGATGGTTTACTGGTCCTGAATTTCGCCGTGCCTCAGAATATTTTTGGCCCCATTTCGTCTCGTCATGAAATCAGAACCGTAAAACTCGATAACAAAGTCACAAGAGACGAAACTTGTGACGATAACGAATCGCTGATTTTCCGGGAATGGCAAACAGAATGCTTCGTAGAAGAGCTGAATCAGCTCAAAACTTCTGATGCTCAGCTCAGTCGTAAACCCAAATTATTAAAATTTTCTCCTTACATGGACAGAAATAGGCTCCTACGGGTTAAAGGTAGAATAGACACACCTATTTTACTGCCACGTGCTGATCGAGTGACATACTTGGTAACTGACTTCTACCACCGACAATACCACCACTAACATAATGAAATTGTGGTCAACGAAATGAGACAGCGATTTTGTATACATGATCTCAGAGCGCTAGTCAGAGCCGTCACAAAGAATAATAGGACCACGCCCTATGGATCGCAGCATTTACCCATCCATGCACCTAGACAGGTATTGATTACTTCGGGCCGTTTGATTTTGTGATCGGCAAGCGGGATGACAAACGTTGGGGAGTACTCTTTACCTGTATGATGATGCGAGCCGCTAAAGTTACCTCCACGCTGCGTCACTTTCTACCGACTTATTTCTTGCCTTCGGCAGTTTATATGCCGACGAGTTGTACCGCGGCGAATAAAATTAGACAATGGTACGAATTTTAAAAGGGCAAGTCACGTGTTTGCACAGAGAATCGAAAAGATAGCCTTAGACACGGATGAGCAAAAATATGGTAAAATACATAGAGTGTGAGTTCATACCATTAGCTGCGCCACACGTGGGGCGCGTGGGAGCGTATGGTGCGCTCAATACTCGTAAAATCAGTCTTGATGAACATTTTACTGGAAAACTATATACGAGAAGAAGGCTTACGAGCAACGTTAGCAGAAGCTGAAAGCAAAGTCAATATGCAACCGCTAACATACACACCAATTGAGTCATCGTGTAGCGAAGCGTGGACCCCAAACCACTTTCTCCTTGGCGCCTCAAGTGGCACCCGTGAGCGAGGTAATTGTGAAAATGGAGCGACACTTAGTAAAAATTTTCGCATTCACGGGCAGATAGCTGACGAGTTTGGAAACAACGGCTGCGCAAATAAGGCGCTCGATGTAACTAGAACACCAGAGACCTATCCAGCCGGTTGATTTCATCAGGACTGCGGTGGTGAAGATTTCGAGCGGTTTCATAACCCGACCGGTGGGGAAGCTAGGGTGACTTGAGTTCGATGTGGCATTCAATTAAATATTACTTATTGTGAATCAATTTTGCAAGCCGGGCTAAACGTCATTAGCCTTTGCGGTTAGGTACGCTTTTCTATATTCTATGCAAATTCTTTTCACCTTGACTGCCGACTTAGAAAGACGGATAACCCTGCGAGCGCAAGCAAGTGTAAGTAAATGATTTGTATTATATATGTAATAATATGATGTAAATTTAATAATTAATTTTTATAATTGTAAAGTATTTTTTGCTCACGCAATTTAATAAAAGCCTTAAAAAAGTGCAAGCTGCCGCCGTTTCTGGCTCCAGTCAACAATCCTCCTTAACTTTTTCAATCACCCTTGGTTAATGTTAATGGTAGTAAAGGGTTAAGGTATGGACCTTTAGCACTGCGGCCATTTTGTTCTATTGTGCACCCTATGCTGTCTATTGACTGTTAAGTATGCTTATGAATTGTACCAGCTCCTTCTGAGGGAGTGATTGAAGGTCTTCATCTATAAGCATGAACTTGTTTAAAAACTTTTTGCTTCTATGCGTCAACCCCGGACATTCGATGATGAGATGTTCTATAGACTCCTCAACTTCGCAGCAAAATCTGCAGGTGCTGGTGCTAGTTATGCCTAATTTATGTAAGTGTTTGTTGTGCGAGAGTGCGAATGCCCTTTTTCTTTAACGTGAGGGCCATGTTAGCTCCTTGAGCATTGAAACTTAAGAACTTTTTGGAGTGTCTAAGACCCTCTACATTGTTCCAATGCTGATTTATTAGAGTTTTTATTTTACTTTTTGTTTTAGGCTGTTTATGTTAAGTCCAAACATGGGACTAGGTCCGATGAAATTTACATCTTCCCCTTTTTTGGCTTGAAAGTCTGCCTTTTCGTTGCTGTCATATCCCTCATTTCCTGGTACCCAAATTAATGAGACATTGTTTTTGGATGCCAGATTATTGAGTGCCTTTTGGCATTCTAAGAGAGTTTTTGAGCTGTAGGTATAGCTATCTAAAGCTTTTAGAACTGATTGGCTGTCCGAGAGTATTCTAATCTTTACTCTCTTGTGGTTTCTACGTTGCATGATGTTTGCTGCTTCCATTATTGCGTATAATTCCGCTTGGAAGATGGTGGTGTCCCTGGTGAGAGAGATGATTTGTGGATTCTGGGCCCCACTACTACTGCTCCTACACCATAAGGTGTTTTTGATCCATCAGTGTACCATTTTTGTGAATCATCATTCATCCATTTTGGGTTTGTTTTCCATTCGTGAGGTTGCCTAATTTGAAATTTTCTTTCATGTGTAGCATGAGTGCTTGCGTAGCTGCTTCCTATTGGATTGCTACATAAAGTGGTGGAAGATTAAGGTGTGCTTCCATGCCAGCTGTTGGGGGAGTACTCATAGCCCCTGTGATGCATAGGCAAGCAAGCCTTTGTACTTTTCCCAGTTGGGTTATCGCTGTTTTTTGAATAGATTTGCTCCACCATACTAGTTCCCCATACAGTATGATTGATCTAACCATTTGGGTGTATATCCAGAGGGCCATACTAGGGCTGAGACCCCAGGATCTCCCTAGTAATTGTTTGGTTGTCCACAAAGATTTCGTGGCTTTTTTTTGTTATATTACACAGGTCTGCAAAAAAAATGGGTTCGGAATGTTCTATAAAAGTGAAGTGTCATTTCCGAAGTAATTTTTTGCGTAGAATCCGAATCCGGGGTTTAAATTGCTCTATCACGTCAGGACTTTGAGATATCCTAACCTAAAGCTGCAAAAAACGCTGGCTTTGCCCATTTTTGAGGTTATGTAGCTGCGAAGATTTTGCTTTTCATAAAAAAGTAGACATGGTATTTTAAATTATAGGTCTTCCTCTTTTAAATGCCGTTGAGTTTGCTCAAATATCGTAATTTTTCACTGAGATATCGCATTTTGAAGTCTCCATGTTTGTGAATTTTTCGTTATCGAAATTTTCCGATAACGAAAATCCATTGAGATAACATGAGACGTGATACGGTCGATTATATAGTCGCACAAAAAAAATAGCCAACTAGACCCATATATCCCTATGAATTTTTGGTCGATGAATCCAAGTCCGAGGTCAAAAAAATGGAAAACCCACCCCAACTCCTAAAATACCACCCTTACCAAACCGCAAGCAGGTTCACCTTCTGACCCGTGGAACAGCGAATTAAATTGCATATTTTTCTTCAACTGAATATAATTTTTCTTGAAAATTAGTCTCACACCTTTAGTCAACTACTGTAACGACTTCCAAACACACCAAATCCCCACCCACCACCCCCTAACGCCTCAAAACCACCCCTACCAAACGACAAGCAGGCTTACTCACCTGACCCTGAAAACGGTAAGTTTGATCGCTTATGTTTCCTGAAATAATTCAATCCCATACCCAAGGGGGTAACGCACCTATCACCAACCCAAATTACCCCAAAAAACCACCCCTACCAAACCACAAGCAGGCTAACCCACCTGACTCTAGAAACACCGAGCTTAGTCGCTTATTTTTCACAGTTTTTACCGTCGACATTCGATACTTGTGTTGTCATTTTAATTTTCATATCTGTATCAACTTTTTTAATCAATAGATTTCTAAAACCAAAATTCACTATTTGTCACTATTCCAAACCACCTTCTTACAATCATGAAGGGAATAAATAGAGGTCAAAATTTCGAAAATCTACCCAAACGTTATTTACCCTTAAAAACCCTTAATGGTTTATGTTATGCTAACGATTGTCTCTCTACTTATATTACTTCTACTATATTATCTCTTTTACTTAACTGTATCCACAAATCCCGAAGCATAAATCCTTTACCTAGAAGTCCTAAATCCACAAATAGAAAATCCAACATTTTGACTGTATTAAGGTTTTTTTGTGAAAATCGGATTCTTGAATTTAGGGTTAATAAATACCGAAATTGTTTCTTTGAATGGCTGTATCATGTAAAATTTTTTAAAAATCCTAACTAGGAAATGTGAAAAAAAATGTTTTCAACCAAATGAAGTTTATAGTACATCGAAATGTAGTTAGTTGAATTGAAAAATTTTGTTGATCTCGATGCAGAGCTTAAAGTAGAACTTATTTTTTGAGTTAGCATACATTTTTGTAATATAATTTTCATACATTTTTATATTTTTTCCTCATTTAACCTAAATGTAACTCTAAAATTGATTTATAACTGTAATTTTACGGGATCGTCTAGCTTACGATTGACTTTAAATTAATAAAACTTATGACCTCTGCAACATGTTAGTTTAATCGTAGGGTGCATTAATCTACCATAAGGTTGCAATATCAGCTATTGCAATTCACAAATTCGATAACCTGTTAAGCTTTAGCCCGCAAATTAAAAAAAATACAAACTTGTAAACTAGATTCTTAAAATCATATTTTACTTAATCTTGATTCAGGTCTTGTGCGAGGTTGCAATGTAAATCTTGTAACTCAATAACTTCAAAGATAAATTTGATACTACTAAAATTTTTGCATTTGCACAAACCAATCGTTCTCACGATTACTTCTCTACTGGAGATTTTTTCAGCGATCAGTTTTTTATCAGATTTCGTCATTCATTTATATTAATCTATTCATAGAATATAATATCTGCTTATTTTCTTGCTCTATAACAGTCAATTTGTTTCTTTTTGTATAGAAATTTTAATACCCTAACATCTGTATACTTTCACTATGGGATCTCGTGAATGTTTAAATTATCCTAATAAATTTTGCTACATTTGTGGCCGCTTTACTTTTGATAAGCAAAAGATCGATATCAATGAAAATATTAAGAAACATTACAAGAATCACTTCGATATACCAATTTCTCATCAAGATAAGCCTTGGGCTCCACATGTTGCTTGTGGGTCATGCGTTGCTGCATTGAAACGTTGGAATAACGCTACGAGTAAGATCGTACCAATGCCTTTTAAAACACCTATGATTTGGCGTAAAGCTTTCAGTCATGATGGCTGTTATTTCTGCTTGACTAAGACTTTTGGTTTCAACAGTAAAAATGCTCATAAAATATTGTAGAATACCCAAATTTAATAACAACAATTCCTTATGATTCTCATGAGAGACCTCCAAGTCCTCCTCTTTTAAAGCAAAATGTTGAAGATGATACAGTCATTGACGAGACTAATTCAAATGTTGATGACTTTTATGACTCCACACCTATACTTTTTAATCAAGCTGCACTGAATGATTTGGTTAGGGATTTAGGTTTACCTAAAGATAAATCCGAGCTATTAGGTTCACGACTAAAGGAAAAAAATCTTCTTGCCCCTGGAACTACTTTTTCATGGTATAGACATCGGGAAAAATCATTAGTAGAATTTTTTTCTAAAGGAGGTGATTACGTTTATTGCAGTAATATTTGTGGCTTAATGGAAAACTTAGGTATAACTTATAATCCTGAAAACTGGAGGTTATTTATTGACTCATCTAAGACGAGTTTAAAAGCAGTTTTGCTGCATAACACAAATAAATATGCTTCCATACCTTTTGCTCATTCTGTGTACTTGAAAGAGACATATGAAAATGTTAAGACTATTCTTAATGCAATTGATTACAAACTGCATAATTGGAAAATCTGTGGAGATTTAAAAATTTTATCTATGCTCCTTGGACAACAGTCAGGTTACACAAAATATCCATGCTTTATACAATATGTTTATGGGATAGTAGAGATAAAAATCAACATTACGTTAAGAAAGATTGGCCGCTTCGTAAATCTCTTAAAGCTGGAGATCCTAACGTTCTTCATAACCCATTAGTTGATAGCAAAAAAATCTTACTACCTCCTCTTCATATTAAATTAGGACTTATGTAGCTTCGTAAATCTCTTAAAGCTGGAGATCCTAACGTTCTTCATAACCCATTAGTTGATAGCAAAAAAATCTTACTACCTCCTCTTCATATTAAATTAGGACTTATGTAGCAATTTGTAAAGGCTCTTAACAAAGATGGTGCATGCTTTAAGAACCTCGCAGAAAAGCTCTAGAAATATAACTGATGCGAAGATAAAAGAAGGTATATTTGTTGGACCACAAATACGCCAACTAATGAAAAAAACGGCCTTTGAAAATGTGATGACACCCGTTGAGAAGAATGCTTGGACCAGCTTCAAAAAGGTTGTTAAAGGATTTTTAGGTATTAATAAAGAAAGTGATTATGAGAAATTAGTCAATGACATGCTTTTAAACTTCAAAGAGCTAGGTTCCAATATGAGCGTTAAATTGCACTATTTACATACCCACGTACATTGGTTTCCAGAAAATTTAGGTGATGAAAGCGAAGAACAAGGAGAGCGTTTTCATCAGGATGCAAAAGAAATGGGAAAGAGGTCTCCATCTATGTTGGCAGACTACTGTTGGTCTCTTCAACGTGATGAGCCACATGTCCAACATAAAAGACGATAAAAAACGAGAACATTACAAGAAAAGAAAAAACGGTTCCATAAGGATGAGGGTAGTGAGAGGCAAGGGCACTCACGTTAAACTAGCACCCCCTCGTGAGAGCAAGGGGACTCACGCTAATGAAGCACCCCAAAGGTAACAGAAACCTACTACGTCCACGTCGTAGGTTAGAGAGACAAAAATGTACATGTCAGAATGAAAATTTAATTTTTTATTTTATTATTTTTTTCTAATTTTTGACTATCATGATATAAATGGAAATAAGTTAGCTTTATAAGTCTTATTATAACAAAAAAAAACAGATACCGCAAGAAATCGTGGATTATATTTTAGCCAAACTAATATGGGTTTTATCCTAAAAACCATCCCTACTAAACCACAAGAAAAATAATCACTTAATCCTAGAGACTGAGTTTAGCCTGCTTGTGATTTAGTAGGAGTGTGTTCTAGGGGTTAGAGGATGGTAGGTGGGGATTAGTTGGGTTTGGGAGTCGTTGGAGTAGTCGACTAATGGTGTGTGACTAATTGTCAAGAAAACTTATATTCATTTCAAGAAAAATATGCAATTTAATTCGCTGTTCCGCGGGTCAGAAGGTGAGCCTGCTTGCGGTTTGGTAAGGGTGGTATTTTAGGAGTTGGGGTGGGTTTTCCATTTTTTTGACCTCGGATTCGAATTCAGCGACCAAAAATAGATAGTGATATGTAGGTCTAATTGGCTATTTTTTTTGTGCGACTGTGTAATCGACCGTATCACGTCTCATGTTATCTCAATGGATTTTCGAATATCGAAAAATTTAAAAACATGGAAACTTCAAAATGCGATATCTCAGTGAAAAATAAAGATATTAAGCTAACTCAACGGCATTTAAAAGAGGAAGACTTACGCTTTAAAATACTATATTTACTTTTTATGAAGAGCAAAATCTGCGTTACTACATAACCTCAAAAATGGGCAAAAACAGCGTTTTTTGCAGTTTTAAGTTAGGATATCTCAAAATTCTGACGTGATAGAGCAATTTAAACCCCGGATTCAGATTCTACGCAAAAAATTACTTTGAAAATGACCCTACACTTTCCTAGAACAAAACCTGTGTTATTTATATGCAACTCCCAAGTGAGTTTTTTTATCTAAGGTTAATCCTAGATACTTGACCTCTTCCTTTTGCTCTATCACTGTTTCATTTATTTTTAATAGGAAACTCCAACTTTCTTTTTCTTGTGAAGGGGATAATTGTGGTTTTGTTAGGGGTGATCGACAGCCGTCCTTTTTACACCATTCCCATGTTGCGTTCAAGGCATTTTGCATTAAGTCTGTTAGAGTCTGTTAACGTATTTTGTAATATTTCGCTTTAGATATTATTTGAATCACCATCTAAAAATAATCAATGTAGACAAATGCGTACGGTGGAAAAATCATATCTACGGCGAAAAAATCAGCTAGGCGGATGTCATGGCCTATAATAAATAAATTTTTATAGACTTTGTGTTTTATTTAATTTTTAAACTTAAACGTTAAACTTTTCGACTGAACAGACGTGTTGTTATTAGCTCTTGCTTTGTGAAAGTTTCGTAGTGAATCTACCAATCGTACAATATATAAGAACACACAGCGATATAGGCACTTTAATACTGCAACACAATAAATATTGTGCTATTTTAGTCCAACTTTTGTTTTGCAAATATAAATACAGACAAAATAAAAATATAAAAATAATAATAACAACTTGTGAAAAATTTAACGTTTAAAGACAGTGGGGCGCTCTCCTCCCAAAGAGAAGCTCCGCTCACCAGCACAAAAGCAACTAATAAGTGCTACCTCCTGCTACAATGTTCCGTTCTCGGCAAGTGAAATAAAGAGTAGGTCATCAGTTGTACAACCTCACCTCGCAACCGCCGTTAACTCTGTACCCACAACTCCTCTCTCATGGAATGAGCAATGCCAAACTCCAATTGATCTAATCAGCATTTCTCACCTCACAACTTGTCTGGTAGCTCTCACAAGCGCAACAACAATCACAACAGTTACAACATCAGCATCAACAAGCAGAACTGATACTACAAACTCTTCTATTTTCTCATACTCGCCAATCATGTCTACATGCCCAAACATAGTTATGCAGGCAAAAGCAGGTGAGAATAACAAAGAACTTTCTCTTCCAAAGAGAACATATAATTCTCCAGATAAGAATACAGAAATAACAAAAACCACCAAAAAGCATAAAACAAGAGCAAACCGAAAAACAATTACCACCTACTGTTTAAGTAAACCAATAAATAACAAATCAATCCCGCATACTCTGACATCAAACAGATTTGATATACTCTCTCTTGATGATGAAAAAGAAAAAGTAACACAAAACAGTGGGACAAACAACACTAACGAGCAGCAAAAATCTAGATCTCCAAAAGCACCACCTATATTTGTACAGAATGTTGAATACATTAAGTATTTAACCGATGCGCTAAACAAGCTTCCGAATTGCGTTTTTGAACTGAAAGTACTGCAAAACAATGAAGTAAAAATTCAACCCAAAAAATCATACCACTATACACAAATCTCTAAATTATTAAAAGAAAAAAATACTCAGTATTATACATATAAGCCCACAGACCAAAGGGGACTTAAAGTGAGGAACTTGCACAACTCCCCAGATAAAGATGAAATTGTTAAAGAATTAGGTGAACTTCGACATGAGGTTACAAAAATTCATAATATCTTACACGCTACTACCAAAACACCTTTGCCACTGTTTACACTTGAATTAAAAACCAAACCCAACAACAAAGATATATGCACTATTACACATCTACTACATTACAAAATTCAATTTGAGCCTCCACATCAAAAACGCACTTTGCCTAAATGCACAAACTGCCCAAAATACGGTCACACAAAAAATTTTTGTTTTAAAACACCTTGTGTGTGTCAAATGTGCTGGAAGTCATAAAACCATAGATGTTCAGTAAAGGGCATTAACGAAATAAAATGTGATCTATGTGGTAAAAACCACACAGCCAATTACAAGGGCTGTATGATTTATAAATCACTAGCGAAAACCCGCCCGTTCCGCTGGTCGTCTTTAAAAAAATCTAGATTAATTAATTAAATGAAGCCGAAAAATACTGTGTGTATTTTATAAAAATTCTCGCTCATGAATAGTAATGAAAGAAGTTTTAAATAGTAGTAGCAATTAAAAAACGTTTGATGTGATTTACTTTATTACTTTTTTTATTGTAATGCTCTTTGGTATACAATATTCTTCGTTTTTCCATGCGTTGTTGAATAAATGAACAATACCAATGGCTTACCAACTCTTGAGCATGAAACATAAAGTTGGCCATGAGAAAAACATGGGTATTCTAAATCAATACCACAAATTGATAAAGTTTGGCCTTGTGACTTATTAATAGAAATCGCGAATGCAAGGCGAACAGGAAATTGAAGACGTTTGAAATCAAACGGCATATCCGATGGTATCATTGGTATTCGCGGTATTAGAACGTCTTCACCAGAGTATGATCCATTCAAAATTGTTGCTTCAATGACGTTATTCATCAATCTCTTAACAGCCATGATGGCTCGTTCACTAAGCCAATCATGATTTTTGTAATTTTGAGGCAAATTTGGGGAAATACTTTGAATTAACTGTTCTTTCGTTTGACTTATTTGACAAAAGTTTGGTTGTAAAGTTATTAAGCCAGTTAAATTATCCACAGGAACTTTGCCATTTCCAATATCCAATAATTGCTGTGAAAATTCAGCAGCTGATGGATCATTTTGCATAAGAACACGTACATTTGTAGTAGAACACGTACAGTGTGTAATATGATGATTTCAAACATGCAACCAATTCATCTGCTACAGTTGCTCGAGGAATAACAGGCAGTGTTTGTCTAAAATCACCTGCCAGCAGCACTAAGGCACGACCAAACATTTCATTTTTACTACGTAAATCTCGTAATGTCCTATCAAGCGCTTCCAGTGACTTTTTATGTGCCATCGTGCACTCATCCCATACAATTACGTGTGCGAAAAAGCGGAGAAGGAGAAGAGAACTGTTATATTGGCGAAGTAAAGAAACTGACATATATTTGCTTCAACCGTATATTTGTGAGTACACAGGTAATACGTAAATATATGAATGATATAGGTAATATCTCATATTAGCATAACCTTTCTGCAAAAAATTAAGAAAACGATCACCAATCACGCCGGCAATGATACAATGAATTTTTCACTATAACTGACTTCAAATTAACGTTTATGTAATAAGCGTATATGTAACATTTAAAAACTTTTTTTTTTTAATTTTTAATAATAAGTGGTCTTCCTCTTCCTCCTCCTGTAGCTATTCCTTTTCCTCTTCCATCTCCAGCTCCGTCTCCTTTCTTTATCCCGGAAACGGGCAGTAAAAATTACTTCCCTTAAAAGCTTTCATCAACTTTCGGTACATCGGTACTTTCATTTCCATCTGATACCCATATTGTACAAACACATCCAAGGGTACCTTGGTCCACCTTTTCGGCTATATCTCGAGACCCTGGTCACTCAGAGATCTAAAAAATACTCTGTATTAAAGCACTAATCAGTAGCTTTGATTTGATACCCACAATGTAAAAACACATCCTAGGGTTACCCGGGTCCTCGTTTTGGCCTTCGGCAGCGCCACCTGATGGCGAGTGGAATCAATAAGCATATTATACTAACCTTCACCGTAACAAATTTCATAATAATCGGCCCAGACACACACGACCAAAATGTATTCAATTCTAATGAATGCTATGTGCGGTACAAAAAATACGTGCGGCAAATAGCAAAAAAGGCACTCGCTTAACCGACGCACCACACACACACGCGTTATCGGATTTCAACCAAACTTCACAGAAACCTTTGCCAAAGCAACACCAACAATGTGTGAAACTTTCATTGTTTTCCTTAAACACGTTGCTGAGATTACCCCGGACAAATGCACACTTTTTTTCGGCTTAATTTTTATATATGTATATAGATTAAAAATACAGCAATTTCCAAGTCTCAGACAGCAACGTCCCACCACAATTACAAACACAGAAGAAAAAGTTGCTTTACAAACTATACTGGACAATGTGACAATCCAACACAATACTATAACCCAAAAATTTATCTTATGCCCAAGTAACTGCCATAAACGCTAAAAATGATGTTCAATCTATTAGAGCAACTACAATGTAAAACAAAGAAATTTTAGAGTTGGAAGATATGATGAAGCAACTAATCTCATAAAGGTCTGCAATGATAAACATGATCACGTTACTTTTCGCTAAATTTAATGAACAAACAAGATAAATTAAGAATTGTCCTGTAGAACGCTAATGGTCTAAGCCAACATGCACTGGAACTAAAAACATTCCTGAAAAACAATAACATAGACGCAGCTCTAATATCTGAAGCACATTTCACAGATAGAAATTATTTAAACATATAACTATACTATTTATTTATCACACCAACCACCCTGATGACAAGGCACATGGTGAAACGGCAGTAATTATAAACAAATACATTAAATGCATTGATGTGAACCACTATAGACAGGACTACTTGCAAGCGATATCTATACAGATTGAGGACTTTAGTGGACATTTAACCCTTTCTACCATATATTGCCCTCTTAAACATAAAAATTCTAATTCTTACTGTTACTCTCTTAAAACTCTAGAAGGCCGTTTTATTGCAGGCGGAACGAACACGAAAAGAAAAAAAATTACGAAGCAATAATAGAAAATAAAAGTAACTTTTTAAGTTCTAGAGAACCAACTTGTTGGCCAACTGATATACGGAAGCGACCTGGGGTAATTGACTTTTACATTACGAAAGATATTAAAAGTGAGCAACTGGAAATAACTCCAAGCTTTGACCTCTCATCTGACCATTCTCCAATAATATTAAGCTATGAAGCCAGTCCTATCCTAAACTACAAGACACAAGAATTAGAGTAAAACCAAATACAAATTAACCCATAAAATCTTGGAAAATATCAGAGAAAAACGAAAACTAAGTCAACAATGGCAATCTACACGTTCTCCAGATATTAAAAAAAGGCTGAATATAGCAACAAAAGAAATCAAAGATATATTAAAAGTAGCCAAAGACGAAAAGTTTGAAAAATATATCGCATCACTGGAAGCTACTAGAGCTACAAACTATACACTAAGGAAGTCCTGCAAAAAAATCGACAACGCAGTTATGCACCAAACCCCTCTAAGGACAAGGACAAATTCTTGGGCGAAAACACCAACAAAAAAAGCAAAACTACTCGCTGATCATTAAAAAAAACATTTACAAATCAACATAATCGAAATCGGAGCAAAATTGTTTATATGGTTTTTTGGCTATAACTCGTCGACTAATTGATATTTTTTCAATCTGTAAAAGCCAAATTATTGCTAGAGACCTGTGCAACAATTACAATTTTTGAAAAAATTGATTTCGAAAATTTTTGTGGTACTTATGAAACAATATACTGAAAATCGGCATTTGACTGCAAACTTCGAAGGCCGATTAAAAAAAATTCGAACTAACATAAAAAAACGGCGCGATACGGGTCTTCTAATTTCGCCTCTATTTTCACCCGCCACTCTCAGAATGGACCTAATTTTTGCTAACCTGAATTTGTTCCACAATGTAATTTAAAGCTCTGTACATACACTTGTAAACTCACACAAAAACTTAACCAAATGTAATATTGATAATGATTAATGTTATGAAATCCAAGCTGTAGAAAGAATTACTTAGTGTCATACGACAGGTGTAATTAATGAAGGAGGCAAAAAAGAAAAATTATTTTTTATTTCTAGTTTTTCTTCGCCGTTTAGTTTTGTACTATTGCATTTTTTGTAGTGTTATTCACAGCCATTTTTTATTTTTCACACTACTGCCGCTCTACTGCATGCAATCGGATAACGGAAAAAAGTAATACCTTGCAAGATAAACTGTTCCTGCATGGTATTTGTCATTAGCTACTGCCACCTTTGATCCGTCCATGTCTTTAACTTGCAATTACGAACACTTGAATAATTTATGTTTTAATTGTAACAAATTACAGTACAAAAATCCAAATTATTATTTTTCATTTAGTACTTAATGGCGATAAATGTGTATCGGATTCTCTATCAAAGCGTCTGTTCAATGAGGAAATGAAATATCATGAAAACAAAACGACAAAAAAATTAAATGGCATTCCAATCATATTTTTATGAACACATAATTTAGTAGTTTTTTTTATGAAAATGATACTCATTATAAGACCAAAATCCAAAAGGAAAAGTCTAGGAGGGGAAAGAAAGCTAAAGTGGCTGTTCTCGACTTATGGGAAGAACAGGAGGAGAAGCTCTATGGGCTGCAGAAGAACGCAGTTGAAAAATACCTCCTAAACAATTTTTTTTTTCTGAATAAGGTCAGAAGTATTATCTACGATAGTTCAATTCCAAACTACTTGGCAGAATACAAAGATCAGCCTGTGCAATAACGGTCGGTGCAATCAGATCATGTCCTAGAGAGGCTCAATGCACGGACACACGTTATTCCAATAGACCTACATATAAAGAAGACGGCAACCATGAGTGCATTTAGGTTAAATGAAGCGGGTCGCTGGAAAGAAAAAACTTATGGTCACGCTAGTCTATTATTGCGACAAACTCAGTTAACCTCGGTGAGGACTGACTACATCGTCCCGATGGTAACGTTCCATAGGAATTTTGCCACACTATTTCCATCTAAAAAAGAATGGAATAAGGGATTCTCTCTAAACAACTTCGATACCACAGTCTATACAGATGGCAGTAAAAAGGATTGTTGTGCGGGAGCTGGTATATATGCATTCTCATAGACTTGGAATTGAAAAAATCTGTGCGTCTCCCTAATACCAGCAGTGTCTTCCAGGCGGGACACCGGATCATAGAAGGTAACAAAACAGCCGATAAACTGGCAAGAGGGGGATCTGCCATGGATAGCGTTCTTGCAGTACCGGTATTCACACCATTAGATGCGGTCAAGGATGCAATTTCCCTAAAATACCATCGAATTGCAGATTGTAGAGGGAGAGACCAGACGAAATGCAAAATCAGCACGACGTTATGGCCCACCTACAACCTCAAGCAATCGTCGACATTGATAAACATGAAACGACGGGACATCTGTAGACTCATAACTGGCTTCTGGTCTATCGGAGAACAAGAAGCCAAAATGGGCATCCCTCACAACACATACTGTCACAGTTGCAAACAACCGGAGAAAAAGGAAACAATCTTTTATTTCCTCTGTGAATGCTCTGGTATATGGAAGGACAGAATGTTAACCCTGGGCAAACCGCTGTTCGAGAGTCTCGAGCAACTGTTTGTCTGGCTTAGACGTCAACAACCTAATAAGGTTCCTAAACCGCACAGACTGGATATAGTCTTGCTGTAAATAACTGTTAAACCAGTTGGTAACGAGGATGTGGCAACAAAATGGTGCGGAAGCGCTAGTTGGATTCTGGATGAATCACCACTCTAACCAACCAACGAACCAACTCTAAAGTATAAAAGGGAGATGGTTTCTGAAAATCACAGCACAACGGACGTACAAATTTTAGACTATAGCAAATCCCAGCTAGAAACGGTAGATAATGTACAACCGAAAATACAGGACAGTACATTCAGATTTATTCAGCTCATCGACTTAGAGAAATACGAACAATTTTTGACAGAGACATATAACGAGATGAGCAACCAAATCCCCAACGATCACTTCCTATATCCCATCCTAAAACATGAAACCATCCAGACCTATTAATTTGTGAACGCATTAAAACCTTCCAAATAAAAACGAAGATACTATCATGGAAATAATAATATGTATATTTGCTAAATAAAATTAGACTAATTAAAGAAGAATAAATATTAGATATGCCATCCAATGGGCAAACAAAAAAACATTCAAACTCTGTAATATTAAGTGAAAAAGAAATGCAATTGTCAATTAAAAAATAAAAGATGAAAATATACCTATTAAAAGTGCCGAGGAAATATTATTCAATTAACATTTTATTAGAGGGAAAAATATATGTAGGTATGCATTTTCTAGATAGTATGTATAAAACTTTGGCGACCGCCGTAGCGGGTTGGTGCGAGACTACCATCACAGAGAGAACGTAGGTTAGAGCCTCGTAAAAGTACCAAAATTAAGAAAAAGTTTTTTCTAATAGTGGTCGCCCCTCGGCAGGCAATGGCAAACCTCCGAGTGTATTTGCCATGAAAAGGCTCCTCATAAAAAATATCTGCCGTTCGGAGTCGGGTGCACACCACAAATAGGAGGAGAAGCTCGGCCAAACACCCAAAAAGGGTGTACGCGCCAATTATATATATATATATAATATATGTATATATATATATTTTCATTACCAGGCTCACAGGAATATGGCACATACAAATTTAAATATGTGAATTTATATACATATGCGCATATATGTATGTTGTGTGTATGAATGTATGTATATATGCTGCGTGCACTTGAACAGCAAAAAATTTTACGATTCTCTAAAACTTTTCAAGAAATCCAGTGCACATTCATAGGCCCAGCATTGTGTATGCCATTGTAAAGCAACATACTAATTAGTTAATTATAAAGGCCATAAATCTAGTTTGGAAAATTACTTTTATTCAATTCAAAGTAAAAAATGTATAAAAATAACACAAAATTAAGAATCAATTTACTCTTGCTCGATATGAGTACCTTTTGCCTTGACTATGGCCTTGATGCGGTCCAGAATCGAATCGCAAGCTGCCCGAATGTGACTTGAAGGTATTTTAACCCACTCGCGGATAATGGCTTTTTTCCGCGCCTCGAGACTGACGAACCTTCAATTCGGACCTTGCTCTCCACAATGGCCCAAAGAGAATAATCCATCAGATTCGCGTCTGGTGAATTTCAAAGCCATTGTGTGGACGTTATGATATTCGGAACTCATTCTTGGTTCATCGAGTTTTGTGAGACGGTGCGGAGTCCTGTTGAAACGTTCATGGTTTGCCACCGAAATGTTTGTCTGTCCACCAAGCTTGGCTGTGCAAGTGTACGCAGCATATATACATACATTCATACACACAACATACATATATGCGCATATGTATATAAATTCACATATTTAAATTTCTATGTGCCATATTCCTGTGTGCCTGGTAATGAAGCGTTTTCTATTAGGGATTTTGATTTGGTTTGTATGTATATGTTTTTGGATGATTTGCCCCTTGAATTAGTATACTTTTTTCAGAAATTATTAAATACATATGTATGTCATAGCTAGCCTACAGCGCTAACATTCTTTGTTTCTAATCACCAACAAATTCTAATCGGTAGGTAGGTAGGTAAGATGGCAGAAGAACCCCAGACACTCTTCAAGTAGCACTTACGTGCCGTTTTGGTACCATAATGTGGACCACTACCTGTGCAAAAAAAAATTTGGGAAGGGAAAACCTTCTACAGCCATCCAGTGCTTTTGATATAGTGGAGGAGAGAAAATGGATCTAGACTGGAGAATTTCTTCAGTTCATCCCCAAAGGACACGCTAAGGAACTACAAGCGCCTAGCCGCCAGAGACCGATCTCTTTCTCTGCAGGATCCCCACAGCTTCTGCAATAGCCAAATAGCTTCCTCGCATGAGTACCGATCACCCAGAGAACACCGCAATGAGTTTGAAAATTGAATGACGGGGGATTCCCATCACCTTAAGCGTTCTGTTTACATCGTATTGAGACCATAGTGTTTTGAAATAGCACATGATGAGACAGACGTCTATCTGTCTGGCGCTGTTTTTAGCAAGAAGTTGTGTAGTTTCCCTTTAACAACGGTCAAGGGGACACCGATGACTGAGAAGGGGACAGCTGAAACCGGTTCTGTCGACCCTTCCCTGACAAGATCGTCGGCAATTTCATTTCCCTCTATGTTCCTGTGTCCACGTTCGAGACGTTTGAGTTCGTCCTTACAGGAGTTCGCTAGACGAGAGCTGCAATACGGCGACGACAGGGCCCTGATGGCAGCTTGACTATCGGAAAAAATATTAATGTCTCCCTCTCAGCAGTGATACCGAAGCATTTTGCATACTTGCAGGATCGCGAAGACCTCTGCTTCAAAAACGCTGCTCGTTTCCTACAGTTTAAAGGAGACTGAAATATTGGCTGAAAACCCAGTTCGCGAGATCCGTATGAAGGGCACATAAGGAGGGGAGATCTGCTCGAAGATGCTACTATGTCCTACAGGCAGTTGCCGCCAGAGGCCCATCTCCTTCAACCTAACAGCGCTGTGAGCAGCAATGACTTAACTTGAAGATCCACGGAAAGTAAGTGCAGAATGGCGTTAAGGCAGTGGGATATAACAGACACTAGTGATACCCACACATGCAGTTCTTTGCACTCTCTCTAGTTTAGGTGTTGTAGCCCTTCTGAAGAGCTACCCACTATACTAGGTAACCATATGTCAAAATTGGCAGAACCACTAAGTTGTACTTCGCAAGTACGACACGTGGCCTGAGATTTTCTATGTGCAGCCCCCACTGGAGCTTGGGGTCAAGTATTACACCAAGATATTTGACTTCCGATGCGAGTGTAAGACACTAGCTGTTTAGTCTTGGAATCTTAAAACGCAGAGGCTTGTATTTTCTGGTGAATAGCATCAACTCTGTTTTGTCAGATTTGCCTCTGAGACCGCAACTGGCAGCCCAACTACTGAGTGTAGCCAGTGCGCCTTCCAAAATCTCAGCCATTACTGATGGAAAAGGTCCTGAAACCATTAGGACCTAGTCATCTGCATATGCTACTACCATAAACCTACTGTTTAAATGAGTTAAAGCTTAATCAATAACTACTAGCTAAGGGAGATGCGAGAGGACGCCGCCCTGCGGTGTACCTTTTTGTACGAACCTAGTGATTCTAGCCCCTCCTGTGGATCACTCTTTCGAACACCTTGAGAATAAAGGAGGTAAGACTTATGGAGCAGGAGTCCTTGGCCAAGACGTGGCCCCTCCTTCCTACCTTAGGAATGAAGACCGCCTTAGTTTTCTTCCAGCTTGCAGGAACACGCCAAAAAGATCTTTTGAAGAACGAGAACTACCAAGGTTTTAGTATTCTGAAGCATTACTGGAGAGGACTCTCATCCTTGGAGAGCACTCTGCTGAGCCTGGCCGAGTCTTTTATGGACTCAACGCACTCACAGTACTCTTTCCAAGAGTTGCGCTTCGCATCTCTAATGGCTTTCTTATACTCTTTCAAAACTATTGAAGACTCTCCTAACCTTCCCTTTCAAGTCAGTCAGCTTCTTACTCCCCCAGGGAGGAGAGTCTTTCTTGTGAAAGGATATTGGACAGGCCACTTTAAAGGCAGTCTGATAGGACCTTTCTAAGTGTCTCACTTGCATGACCAGTTGTTCCCTAGTGGTAGTCAAAAACTTACTCTTATTCAGCTTGTTGCAGAAAACCTTGTGGAAAAGAGACCAATCAGTTCTCTTAGGGTTCCTACGGGTTTCCCGACCGAAATCGATTTCGAAGAGGATTAGCGTGAGGTCCGAAAAAGAGTTCTTCCGGGAGACCGTCAAATTTTCAACCCTAACAGCAGAACAGTCGAAAGAGAAATATGCCAGGAAAACAAAAGTTGGCATTCGCGTCGCATCCGATCAGGATGTTATCTTTCTTGGGCTGAAGAGTATTGACCAAATGCTGCATCTCCTCTGGAAGCGCCGACCTGTCATGGGCCATGTAGGCATACACCAAGGAGAAGCTACTGCCACTGGATGGTTCCACTCTGACCACCGTCACATCCGGTGAACTGAAATTTGATAGCAAAAAGGCATTAATTGTGTTCCTAACTACGATACAGGCCCTACCATCAGTTTAGACGTAAAAGAAGTCATAAGATCTATCCCCCAGTCCCATGAGTCCTCCTCACTCGTAGGTTATCGGTGGCTAGTTTAAAGTGACGAAGGTTAATTTGAACTACTTCTAACAAACTGATCAAAAGTGTTGCTTACCTTTACGACTGCTCCTCCTTTTCAGAATCTACGTCCATCCCAGACAACCGCAGATCGTTGAGCAGTTTCTTTGTGCCGTCCCCCAATTTCTCCAACTCGTCATCCAGGGCAACAGAGGTGGGGATCTTGGCAATCTTTGCCAGAATAAATTTCGCTCTCAGGTAACGCGCCTTGAGTAGGGCACCGGACGACTTTTTGTTTTTCCTTTTGGTGACCTTCGCAGTGGTCACCGGGGCATCTTTGCCAGGGGTTGCCTTGGCAGCCTTACCAGAGGCCCCCATGGAAACCTTTCCAGAGGTCGTCTTGGAGGCCAACTGAAGTCGGCTTGGCTTGAGAAGCGGGGTGCTGTGTCGTACACCCCTCGTCGTACATGGCTCGACAATCGTGTCCTGGCTGGAGGCCAATAGATCGTCCTCAGAGAGCGTGCCCAGCCCACTCTCAATTTTATAATTTACTCCTTATTTTCCTTTATGTGTATTAGAATCCATGTGCTTTTTTGGTCCCACGAGTAGGCATGGAAGGGGTGGTCCGCCACGATAGAACCGGCATACCGCGGCAAGGCATTCGATGCAACCAACCTTGCCTGGGCATCGGAGGGTACTGTTAAAGACTGGTTATTTTGACACTACCAGCCATGCAGCTCTCAGCACGGGTACCTCGACACCTTAGAGTGCTGACAAGGTTATACCGCCTTGTCACCGGTCGACAGAGCCTCGTTATAGAAAAGAGGTAGTGCCAAGTCCAGGACATCAGGACTTGAACTGTGGGTAGAGGTTTCCATTTGGAGAGGAGCGGTTATATTGTTCGCATCACTTTCCCATCTAACCCCCCAATTCTAATCGACTTCTGCTATATTTACATTTTTCAGCCTATTGCTGTTAACCTTTGGCGAAAAATGTGTCTGTGGTGATTAGTCTTCGCGGGACAAGTACCTCTCAAAATTTCCATACGTTCCTTTCATTGAGACTTCTTTATATATTAACGTTCTCTGTCTGTGCCTTACAGAATTTTAATTCAAAAAATATAAAAAATCGAAATTAGCTGCGTAATTGGTATTTTTCTCTCAGCGAACAGCAGACTCTTAGTTAAAATATATTGAAAATTACACATCTTTTATTACTTTTATTTTTCGTTTTAATTGTTTACTATTATTAACGAAGCATTCATTTTGCATATTTCTTATTGTAGTTTTTAATTGTTATTTAAATATAATAATAATATTTGGCTACAACCAACAGTGCACAATTAGGCTTTTTTACGCTGTTTTTGTATTTAATAAAATTTTATTATTTCAATTTTCAGCATAGTCTCTCTGTAATCTCTGACAAGCGTCCATCAGATCGTTGATATTTATACCGTTTTTTCGTTAAGTCTATCCAGAGAACCTTAATGTATAGAGAAGTCTCAATGACGGGAACATTTGGAATTTTGAGAGGTACTCGTTTTGCGCGCATGGTCCACCACAGACCTATGTATTTTTTACCAAAAGTTAACCGAAATGTACTCGACTGGTGAAATTAAACAGCAGTTGAGTAAAATTCGTTTGTAATTAGGAACGAAGAATGTTAACGCTGTTAGAAAGCTACAGGTACCTTTTAATATGACCACAATAATTATTTGAATTTTTTCTATTTACTTTTCATTCCAGTTGTACATTTTTCTTTTTGAACTATTTCACATTTCGTTACTTATTCAATAAAATATAAAACTATTATTAAAAAACAAGTATGCGAAATTCAATAGTGACTTAGAAAGAGGAAATTATCCAAAATTATATATGTATTTACATACATATGTATGTCGTTGAATCTAACTAAGCATCTGTTAAATAAAGCTTTGTTGAATTTATTTCAACCAAATCAAATCTTTCATAGAGAATTGCTTCCTTACACAGAATGTTTTTCGTGTAGAAATTGATTTTAAGCGAGAATGCATAGAGCGTACAAGTGTTTTGGTGTATTGATATATATATATATATATATATATATTTGTACAAACGTTCAATTGCATATTTAATTCTTATAGTTTTACATATAAATAGCGAATGATCAAATTCCTATGCATATACATAGGAGGTGTGTTCAAAAAGTATCGCGGGTTTCGAATTTTCGCAGGGTACCTATATTCGAGTTTCGATTTTTTTGTGGCGATATGTTGGTACTCATGTCTCTCACTCATGCCGACGAGTTCGGCTATTTTGAATGTTCATTTAATTGTTGGCAGCTGCTTTGCTTGCACGTGTTTCGGATCGTCTTCGATTTTTAAGTATTCAAAAAGATGGATCAAAGAACCTGTATCAAACTTTGTGCGAAAAACGATATTAAGTGCGCGGATGCATTCCGAATGTTGCCTGTGTCATACAGAGAAGCTACTTTGGACCAAAGCAACGTTTCTCGGTGGCACAAAATGTTCTCCGAAGGCCGAGAAGATGTGAATGACCAAAAGCGTGAAGAAAATGGTATTGGCCAATCGTCGAATCACCGTTTGAGAAGTTGCTGAGGACCTAGACATATCGATTGTCTCGTGTCATTCGATTTTTTTCAATGATTTGAGCATGAATTCCGCCGCAAAATTCGTACCAAAACTGCTCAATTTCGACCAAAAGCAGCATCGCATGAACATTGCTAATGAGATGTTGGACTCTGTCCGCGACGACCCAAATTTTCTCCAGAGGGTCATAACTGTGTTATGGTTATGACGTGGAAACTAAAGCTCAATCATCTCAATGGAAGCTGCCGCACGAACCAAGGCCAAAAAAAGCGAGCCAAGTTCGGTCGAATGTAAAAGTTTTGCTTACCGTTTTCTTCGATTGCAGGGGCGTTGTGCATCATGAGTTCTTACCACAGGGTAAAACGGTCAATAAGGAATATTACTCGCATGTTATGCATAATTTGCGCGAAGCAATCCGTCAGAAACGTCCGGATTTGTGAAAGAACAAAAATTGGCTCTTGCATCACGACAACGCCCCTGCTTACACATCGTTGCTTGTTCGCGTATTCCCCAGATCTGGCACCCTGTGTCTTTTTCTTGTTCCCGAAACTGAAGAGGCTCATGAAAGGAGGAAGCTGAGCTACGATTGACGAGATAAAGACTGCATCGAAGGAGGAGCTGAACAAAATAAAATAAATTATTTTTTGAAGGGCCTCCAAGATTGGAGAAAATGTTGGCACAAGTGCATAATATCCCATGGGATTACTTTGAAAGGGACAAAATAGATATTAATGAATAAAAAAAAATGTTTGAAAAAAACACAAAATTCGTGATACTTTTTGAACACACGTTGTATATGTATGTGCGTATATACACTTTATGCACTAGCTTATGTGCGAACAACAATGCTTGGTTGGTTGGTTAGAGTGGTGATTCATCCAGAATCCAACTAGCGCTTCCGCACCATTTTCTTGCCATCTCCTTGTTACCAAATTGTTTAAAAGTTATTTACAGCAGGACTATATCCAGTCTGTGCGGTCTAGGAACCTTATTAGGTTGTTGACGTCTAAGCCAGACAGTTGCTCGAGACTCTCGAACAGCGGATTGCCCAGGGTTAACATTCTGTCCTTCCATAGAGCAGGGCATTCACAGAGAAAATGGAAAATTGTTTCTTTTTTCTCCGGTTGTTTACAACTACGACAGTATGTGTTGTGAGGGATGCCCATTTTGGCGGCTTGTTCTCCGATAGACCAGAAGCCAGTTATGAGTCTACAGATGTCCCGTCGTTTCATGTTTATCAATGTCGACGATTGCTTGAGGTTGTAGGTGGGCCAAAACGTCGTGGTGATTTTGCATTTCGTCGGGTCTCTCCGTCTACAATCTGCAATCTGCAAAGTATTTTAGGGAAATTGCATTCTTGACCGCATCTAATGGAGTGAATACTGGTACTGCAAGAACGCTATTCATGGCAGATCCCCCTCTTGCCAGTTCATCAGCTTTTTCGTTACCTTCTATGTTCCGGTGTCCCGGGACCCAAATTAAGGTTACTTTATGGTTTTCCCTCAAGTTGGTGAGGCTATTCCTATTTTGCTCCACCACTTTAGAGGTTGTTATAGTCGCGTCCAGCGCCTGGATTGCAGCTTGGCTATCCGAAAGAATAGCGACATTGATCTTAAAAGAGAAATCTGCGATTAGTAACCTACAGGCTTCCCCAATTGCTAGTACTTCCGCTTGGAAGACGCTGCTGGTATTAGGGAGACGCACAGATTTTTCAATTCCAAGTCTATGAGAATATATACCAGCTCCGACACCACAATCCATTTTACTGCCATCTGTATAGACTGTGGTATCGAAGTTGTTTAGAGAGAATCCCTTATTCCATTTTTTTTTAGATGGAAATAGTGTGGCAAAATTCCTATGGAACGTTACCATCGGGACGATGTAGTCAGTCCTCACCGAGGTTAACTGAGTTTGTCGCAATAATAGACTAGCGTGACCATAAGTTTTTTCTTTCCAGCGACCCGCTTCATTTAACCTAAATGCACTCATGGTTGCCGTCTTCTTTATATGTAGGTCTATTGGAATAACGTGTGTCCGTGCATTGAGCCTCTCTAGGACATGATCTGATTGCACCGACCGTTATTGCACAGGCTGATCTTTGTATTCTGCCGATTAATTTGGTACTGTACTCTCTCCCTAGAGCTTTCCACCAAACTACTGAACCATACGATAAAATAGGTGGTATAACCGCCTTATACAGCCGTAATGCATGCTTAAGTTGAAGACCCCATCTTCTTCCAAGCATACGTTTGCAGGCATATAAAGCAATTTCTGCTTTCCTTACCCGTTCTTCGACGTTTAACTTCCAGCTAAGTTTGGAGTCCAGAATTACTCCTAAGTACTTTGCACTGGTTGATAGTGACAGAGTTTGTCCGTTGATATTTGGTAGGGTAAAAGTTGGTACCTTGTATCTGGTGCTAAAAAGCATAAATTCCGTTTAACGGGGGTTTAAACTTAGGCCACATCCTGTGGTCAAGAGTTAAGCTCGTCTAACACCCTTTGGATGATCCCACTGATCGTATTTGGATACAGTCCTAACACAATTAGCACCACATCATCAGCGTACGCCACCACTTTTACCCCACCTCCATTAAGTTTTATTAAGATTTTGCTGATCACACATAGCCAAAGAAGTGAAGATAATACTCCCCCTGTGGAGTGCCCCCGTGGACCTTCTTGGTTATGTTGATATTACCCATATTAGCTTTGATGATCCTGGTTTCTAGCATGGAGATGACCCAGTTGCTAATGCAACTGTCCACCTCCAGGTCTATCAACGCCCGTTGGATGGCATCTGTGCTAATATTGTTAAAGGCGCCTTCGATATCCAAAAATGCCGTCATGGTATAATGTTTGCTCTCTACAGAGCCCTCTATTCTTTAGATTACCTCCTGAAGCGCTGTCTCCGTAGATTTGCCTTTAAGGTATGCGTGTTGTGCATTTGATATACCAGAGCTCTCCAAAGAGCTTCTGAGGTGCATAGCCAAAACTCTTTCAAAAGTTTTTAACAGGAAAGACAAAAGATTTATTACCCTGAAGTCCTTCGCTGGTTCATGTCCCCTCCTACCAACTTTTGGTATTAAGACGACCTTGACTAGTTTTCAACTATCTGGAATATGGCCTAAGTTTAAACACGCTTTAAAAATATCCTCTAGCCATGGTAGGATACAGTCCAAGGTTTCCTGTAACATTTTTGGAATGATCCCATCTGGCCTTGGAGATTTAAAGGGTGAGAAAGATTGAATTGCCCATGCAAATTTCTCCTTGGTAATAATTTCATTTGCGAGATGCCGTGGATTATATTGGCTCCGCCTAATGTTTCCCCTCTCACTTTCGTAAGCGTTGCATCCCGGAAAATGCGTGTTTAGCAGAAGTTTTAGCGATTCTTCTGCTGTAGCAGTCCAAGTTCCATTAGGTTTCTTGACCCAAGAAGCCATTGAGTGGTCTTTGGAAAGAACATGGCTGAGCCTAGCAGAATCCCTGGTGGACTCGATCCAGCTCTCTTTTTTGGCGGCCCTGATTACCTTCTTGTACTCTCTCCGACTTTCTCTGTGCAATTCCCAATTTCCCGACGAGTAGCTGAGGTTAAACGTTGATCTAGATTTTTCCCTTAGTTTTAAGAGCTCACTGCTCCACCAAGGAGGGTGAGTTATTTTGCTAAATTTTATGGGGCAGGACGTTTTTTAGGCGCTATTAAATGCCTTTTCCAATGTTATGCCTCTACTCTCAAGGTTTTCCGTGAGAGTGATTTGACGGATAGGAATCTCTCCTATCCTCTTTTTTACTGCATTTTTGAACCTCTTCCAGTTGGTTCTTAAAGGATTTCGATACGGTAGGGGTGGATCTATCTTAAGATCCAAATCGTAGAGGATCCAACTATGGTCAGAAAAGACGTTTTATTTGATACCCCCCAATAATCTACCCTTACTGAGCTATTTTCAGACAGTAGAGTAACATCAATCACTTCCTCCCGTCCTCTGACGTACTCCGTACTAGGAAAGGTGAAAGTGGGAGTGTTACCCCTGTTACATACCGATAAGTTAGTATTAATAATAAAATTATATAAAGACTCACCTCGGTCGTTTGTCTCAGAGCTTCCCCACAACGCATGCCTCGCGTTGGCGTCGCATCCGAATAGCAGAGTTTTGTTTCTGGTTCCTGCAGGCACAAGCCTACAAGCCTCCTCGGGCGGTGCTGGCCGATCATGTGCCATATAGATGGATGCAAGTGTGATGCTGACACCGTCAGCAGCTTCCACCTCAACGGCCGTTACATCTTGTAAACTATTTGATGGGATTAAAAATATGTTTAAGTGTTTTTTGGCTACAATACATGATCTAGGATTACCTTGAGTACGCTTATAGTACAGATTGTAGTTTCTTCCCGGGAACCCCTTCACCTCGTTGCTCCGCACCCAGGGTTCCTGGATTAAGGCTATGTCAACGTTCTCCTCCGTTGGGAGAACGGTTTGGTTGTCCGTTGCAGTTTGTGAATGCTGCAGGTTATTTTGGACAGCCTATACAAGCATTTTTTTTTGGTTTGTTTTCCCAGGTTCGGCGATATTTAACTGCATGCCAGTCAGCAGTTCGCTGGTGCCGTCGACCTCATCCTGCTCCGGCTCCGGATTCGCAGAACGGAATATCTTCAGCTGGGCCTTCCGTATGCCAAACCGAAGTTTATTTTAATATTTTTGCAGTGGTTCAAGGCTCTCTTCTGTGATTTGAAGAAGGAACGACACGCTGTGCTTCTGCGGAGCCTCCGCTTTGATGATCGACCAATCGGTGGTCGGCACTGAGTAGTTGAGAGCTGAGAGCAGATAGGGAATTAGTTGATTGGCTTCAAACTCCAAGTTTGGTATCCAGATGCAAGCCCACGGCATTCGTGGTATCTCGATAGCTGGAATGAGCTTAAGACTCAAGCCATCCCGGCTGTTCTGAATTTCGCCAATCGCGTTTGTCAGGAGATGCAATGAGTACTGGTCATCACATTTGATTATCCGGCAACCGCGAACCACTTCCACCGAGTCGAAACCTGGCGATTGACCCTCCGGGTTCGCCATGGCATGGTCGGCGATTATGCGAGACAACCGTGCCTCAATCTCCGACCATTTGTCAAGCACAGGTTTGCCGCGGTTGGAAGTTTCGTCCACCAGTGCCATTTGAAGATGGTCTCGTGCCACCTCACTGAATTGTTTGGTAAGTTTGGGGTCAACCGCACCCTGATCTGAGATCTTGTGCTTCTTTCTTGCCATCTTGTTTTCGTCTTGCGAACGGTTACGTTTTTTGGCTTCTGTCTTTCGGGCGGTTTGGAATGCCAGGTATTCGTCCACCACCTTTTGACACCTTGCCTTGTCAGCCTCATTCTTACGAATCCTGCCAAGGATAGCAATAGACCTCTGGTAGAGCTTATACCTTGATGGGCCTTTATTAGCGCGCTTTTGCCCCATGGCTTTAGCGGATGTTGTCGGTTCATTTACGGTTGTAGGCGTGCTGTGGCCCACAGCTTTACCCTCAACTGTTTCCTGGCTAGAAGCCAGGAGCTCATCTTCCGAGGAAGATCCGATCCCCAGTGTGTCATGGGTGACCGATTGTTTGTCGTGTCGCTTAGTATTTGTCTCTGTTTGTCTGTCTTGTGCTGTGAATGCGTCCCTTCGTCTTTCCGTCACTTTGTCCGTCTGTTTCTCGCCACTATCCGATTTTTGTTTTTCGTTTTGTTTCATTTTTCTGGTTGGTACGGTCACGTGCCCCGCCCAGGGAGCTGCGCATGTCGCTATGCGTGGTGACCAAAGAGGAATTAGGGGAAATAACCGGTCGACCATGGCAGCGTCATACCAAGGCAAGGCCACCGTTACAACCTGAGGCGGCCTGATATCAGGAGGGCTCCGTTCGAAGACAGCCTAGTTTAGTCCCACGGCTGCCAAACCCACCCAATAGGCACGGGTCGCATCACACCTTGGATTGAGGGAGTTTTTTTAACGAAGTTTACGTCTTCGGTCTGTGTGGTTCGCGAGAGACCTACTCTCCTACCTTCCATATCTGGGAGGTGTTCCCCTATCCACCACCCGGGAACGCGCCCTCTAGGGATAACTGGCTCCCCCAAGGGTGAAAAAAAACAATGCTCGCTACAACAACAATAAAATAAATTCATAGGAACTAAAATTCTAAGCCTAGCGACTACAAAAAAAAATAGATTCATAGGTACAGTCTTAGAGGTCTTGATTATTTTTGTCGCGACGGCGCCGAACAGTTTCAAATATTGTACAGCACATCAAAAACAAATTCGTTATAAAGTTCGAGCTCATTTTTCTAGTAGCAAAATATCTTCATTCCTAAAACGAGCCGCTCATAGGCCAATTTTTCCCAACGGTGACAAAAATGTATATCTAAGATTGAAAAAATCACATCAAAATAGGCAATACTGTGCGTCAAGAGTGCACAGGAGAGTACATACAGTAAGATGTAGAAAAAAGCAGCAAGTAGCTTATACAAAAATTTTTGTCCCGGATATTTCGATGCTAGAGAAAATTTCGAAATAGTTTTTGTTCTCTGATAGTAGGTAAATAACTAGTTAGTATTTTACTTTGCGCATGTAGTTCTCCAATTGATAAAAAGTGCACAAAAACATACATATGTATATATCTGGAAAGTTAGAGACTTACACTGAAACCAGAGTGTGGCTTATTTGGATGTTAGTGTACATATATTAAGCCTTCGGATGAAATCTAAAGTGTCAAATATTTAATATTGAAGTTTTGTATGTGGTACCCGTAGACATTGCAAGAAAAACTAGGCTGCATGCGCCGCAATCAGAGTGAGGGTTTTGGGCATAAACTATACTTAACTTACGGGCGCTCTAGTATTCTTAAAAAGTTGGACTTCATCCCCATGGTGCTGGATCATTGTACACCCGCGCTAGGTCCGAGCGGGGTGCAACGTTTGACGGCAAGGCATTGCAAACATGTTCACGGATGTGTCGAAGTTGGACGGAAGGGTTGGTGAGGGAGCATTCTGTAAGGAGCTCCCCATTAAGCTCAAACTCAAGCTGTCGGACTACTGTATTGTTTTCCAAGTGGAGGTAGCCGTAATTAAGGAAGCAGTGGATTGGTTGCTCACTTCGGTAATTACCGTTAAGGATATAAATATTTACTCCGACAGCCAAGCGGCAATTAGGGCCTTGGGTTCGTTGTTTGTGTGGTCGAGATTGGTCAGGGGATGCTTGGCTTCTCCCTCGATTGCATTCAAATACTTCGATATCAGGATCATTTGGGTTCCCGGTCACAGCGGCATACATGGAAATTGCTAGGATGATGAGCTGGCTTAAAAGGGAGCCTTGGAGACGGTTTCGTAGAATAAGAGGATTGCGGTTCCCTTTAGAACCTGTGGTCTGCTCCGGGAAAGATGGGACTCGCCTTAACTCAGCGAGAGCTGGTCCAGTGCGCAAACGTGCAAAGTCGCGAAATCTTTCTGGTCACGGGTAGATCGGGGACGCTCGAGAGAACTTATAAGGCTAACAAAGCCGCAGCTCTCAAATTTGGTGGGTATTCCCCTGGACATTATTCGTTAGGTGTCCATGCGGTAGGACTTGGGATTGCTTCAAGTCCGTTCTGCAGAAGCTGTCTGCAAGTCGTGATGAAATCATCTCAGCACCTTCTTCTTAGCTGGCCTGCTTTCGTATGCGAAAGAATAAGACATCTGGGCTATCAGTATTTCGCCACAACTGCGGATATAGCGGGTTTAAATAACATACAACTGGTGAAGTTCATCAGTAGCTTGATGCGGCTAATTACGAACGTAAATTAGCCACCGTCAGCGTCGTCGTAAGTGCACGGTCATCATCCCCTAATCCCAAGGTCCCTTCTTCCCTCCCTTCTCTTTTCTGTTTGGTGTCACAACGGACGAATTTCGAAAATTTATCAAAGTGCTTTGTTTATTAATAGGTAGGTGAAATGGTTGAAGTATCACACTGGCACTCCCCAAGGAACACTAAAGCGCCGTTTTGATATCATTATGAGACCTACAACGGGAAGATATCTACAGCCAGCCAGAGCTGTTGATGCAATGGAGAATATTGATAGGAATAGGTTCGCGCACTGTCTAGGCTGTCGAAGACAGGAGCTCCCAGTGATCTTAATCGCCTAGCTGCCAAACCCAGACATTCACAGAGACAGTTGGCAGCTCCACTGCGTTGTACATCGATAGCACGACCTGTGGTTTAAGAGTCCATTTCTTACCGGACATAGATTTGCGGGAGTAGAAGGCTATACTGGCCTCCTTTACCCGATTTTCAATGTTTAGCTTCCAATGGAGTTTGGAGTCAAGTATCACTCCAAGATACGTAACTTTCGATCACAACGGGAGAACGTGGTCGTTTAATTTGTGAAGTTTAAAGTGTGGGGGCTTATAGTTTCTGGTACACAGCACCAGCTCCGTTTTGTCAGAGTTAACTCGGAGGCCACAACTGGCAGTCCAGCAACTGAGTACAGCCAGTGACCTTTCCAAAATCTCAGCCATGACTGAAGGAAACGTCCCCGATATCATTAGGACAAAGTCATCGGCGTATGCTACTACCTTATCACCATCCTGCGGCGTCCCCCTGTCAACCAATCTAGTTACCTTAGCCCCTCTAGCTCCGCATTAACATCCCTGCGGCCAAGCAGGGACGAGATCCTTGTCTATCTAACGCAGTGACAATTGTCTCCGCCCTGATGTTATTAAAAGCACCCTCTATATCTATGAAGGCCGCCAAAGTGAATTGTTTGCCTTCGAGAGATTTTTGCACAGTTCCTACGACCTCATATAAGGCTGAATCCATGGATTTCCCTGGACAAAATTTGAATTCGATGTGCTCAATCAATCTTTCAAACACCTTTACGATAAATAAGATACGACTTATAGGCCGAGTCGTGATCTGTCCTCCCTGCCTTGAAAACAACCCTCAATTTCTTCCAGTTTGCAGGCACGTGATTAAGAGCAATACACGCCGTGTGGATTTACTCTGGCACAGGAATCACTAAGGTGCTTGTTTTCGGAAGCATCACAGGCACAATATCATCAAAGCCAAGAGATTTAGAGGGAGAGAGACCATTAATTGCCCCCCTGTCAACCGACAGAACAGATTTCAGGGAAACATTCAGTAGCCCTACCTGTCGACTCGTGTCAACAGTGTCAGGGTAATAAAATGTACCGAAAAATGATTATTTACCAGGTTCGTCAAAGATTCTCTGCAGATTGTGGCCCCTGTGCTGCAGGGTGGTCCCTCGAAAGGATCTTGCTTAGCCTGGCACAATCCTTCACGGATTCAATGGATGCGCAGGACTCCTCACAGGAGTTGCGTTTCGCATATTTAAAGGCTTTTTTGTATTCATTCAAAATTACACGGTAATTTTGAAAGTTTTTAGTTTGGTAGCATTCGTTAAAAACCCTCCTAACCTTCTTTTTCAAGCCGGTCGGCGTCTAGTTCCAACAGGAAAGAAAGTCTTTCTTGCTAAAAGGTACTTGACAGGCCACTTTGAAGGCCATCTGATAGGATAGCTGCAAGTGTTCCACCTGTTGCTCAGGTGATATGTGGATGAGAAGGTAACAGCTCGCCTGTTCAATTTATTATTGAAAACCCTATTGAACAGTGACCAGTCGGGAGATATGCTTTCCCGTGCGAAATTGATTTCGAAAAGGATCAACCTGTGATCCGAAAAAAAATTTCTCTGAGAAACCATCCAATTATCAACCCTTATAACAATCGAGTTAGTCGAAAGAGTGATATCAAGAACCTCCTCCTAACCGCTTGATGTTTCCGATTCCGGAAAAATAAATCTTCCAAATAAGGAGATTACGGCTAATACAAACATCAAAAAGAACTCACCCCGATCATTTATCTCGCTGCTTCGCTAAATGGGGTATCTTGCTCTGGCACCGCAGCCGATGAGGATGGTCTCTTTACTAAATAAAGGTGAGGTTACCAAACGTCCATTTCCTCTTCTTCTTCTTAATTGGCGCGATAACGCTTGCGTGATTTTGGCCGAGTTTAACAAAGCGCGCCAGTCGTTTCTTTCTCGTGCTAACCGGCGCCAATTGGACACACCAAGTCAAGCCAAGTCCTTCTTCATCTGATCTTTCCAACGCAGAGGAGGCGTTCCTCTTCCTCTACTACCACCAGCTTGCGTGATTATGGCCGAGTTTAACAAAGAGCGCCAGTCGTTTCTTTCTCGTGTTAACCGGTGCCAGTTGGACACACCAAGGGAAGCCAAGTCCTTCTCCGCCTGATCTTTCCAACGCAGAAGAGGCCTTTCTTTTCCCCTGCTACCACCAGCTGGTACCGCATCAAATACTTTCAACCGGAGCGTTTGTATCCTTTCGGACGAAATGACCCAGCCAACGTTACCGCTGGATCTTTATTCGCGGCTCTATGTCTACGTCGTCGTAAAGCTCATACAGCTGATTGTTCAATCGTCTGCGATATTCGCCGTTGCCAACGTGCAAAGGTCCAAAAATCTTCGGCAGGATCTTTCTCTCAAACACTCCAATTGACGCTTCAGCGTCATCGTCCAAGCTTCTGTGCCATACGTTTGAACGGGCATGATGAGAGCCTTGTAGAGTGTTAGTTATGTTCGTCGAGAGAGGGCTTTACTACTCAATTGCTTACTTAGTCCAAAGTAGCACTTGTTGGTACGACAGATTCTACGTTGGATTTCGAGGGTGGCATTGTTTTATAACCTTCAAATCATAACTGTCAACAGTGACGTGGGTGCCGATACGCGAGTGCGCCGACTGTTTGTTTGATGACAGGAAGTACTTCGTTTTGTCCTCGTTTACCATCAGATTCACTCGCTTTGCCTCTTTATCCAGTTTGGAAAAGGCAGAACTAACAGCGCGGTTGTTAAGGCCTATGATGTCAATATCATCGGCATACGCCAACAATTGTATGCTCTTTTAAAAAGTTGTGCATGAACGATTAAGTTCTGTGGCTCGCAGTATCTTTCCAATACCAGGTTAAAGAAGTCACACGACATCGAGTTACCCTATCTGAAACCCCGTTTTGTATCAAACGGCTCGGAGAGGTCCTTCCCAATTCTGATGGCGCTGCTGGTGTTGAGCAACGTCATCTTGCATAGCCGCATTAGTTTTCCGGGGATACCGTATTCAGACATCGCGGCATACAGATAACTCCTTTTCGTAATGTCGAATGCAGCTTTGAAGTCGACATAAAGATGTTATTTGTCGATTCTCCTTCACGGGGTTTTTCCAAGATTTGGCGTATTGTAAATATTTGGTCGATAGGGGAGTTTCCAAGTCTAGAGACACATTGATAAGCTTCAACCCATTTGTTGATGGTGGGCGTCAGCATTTCACACAATACGCTCGCTAGAACCTCATAGGCAATACTTAGAAGACTAGTCCTGTGGTAATTGGCACAAATTGCACCATCAAACTTCTTATGGATTGGGCACATCACACTTAAATTCCTCGCCGCCATGTTTGAATAGCTCAGCCGACAGTCCGTCGGCGCCCCTGTCTTAAAACCTTTTGTAAGCCGCCGAAGTTTCTGGTAGAATTTTCGGGCGTTGTTCCTATTGGCCAAGTTCCTCGTACTCACGTATTTCGGCCTCTCATTTTTTCTGGGTCATAATACGATATTACCTTCTTCTGGAGGTGCTACATTTTCGTGAGCCATGTAAGCAGATACCAGATACTACCAACGGCCACTAGATGGTTCTACTCGGATTACTGTCACGTCTGGTGAGCTGAAATGAGAAATCAGAAAGGCATTAATAAAGGGTGATTTTTTAAGAGCTATAGGAAAGTTTTTCAAAAAAACACACGAAAATTCAGAAAAATGCATGAAACTTTTATTTAAATCGATAGTACTATAATTTAATGTTTGAAGATTATTTCATGCAAATGTTGACCGCGACTGCGCTTCAAATGCGGATGGACGATTTAGGCCAATTGTGGCATACTCTTGCCAATGTTTCGGCCGGTATCTCACATATAAATGCTTTAATGTTGTCTTTCAATGTGTTAATTGAAGCAGGCTTGTCTGAATATACATGAGCTTTAACATAGCTTCACAAAAAATAATCTAAAGACGTTATATCGAACGATCTGTGTGGCCAATTGACAGGTCCCGAACGTGAAAAAAAATTACGCGTGCTGTGTGGCATGTGGCACCGTCTTGCAGAAACCACATGTCATGCAATTCAAGTCTTGCATTTTGGTAAAAAAAAAGTTGGATATCATTTCACGGTAGCGCTCACCATTCGCAGTTACGTTACGATTCGCAGCAACTTTGAAGAAGTACGGTCCAATGATACCTCCAGCCCATAAACCGCACCAAACTGTGACCTTTTCTGGATACATTGGTAGCTCTTGCGATTCTTCTGGCTGATTTTCACTCCAAAATCGACAATTTTGTTTATTTACGTACCCATTGATACAAAAATGAGCTTCGTCGCTGAACACAATTTTTCGATAAAAAAGTGGATCTTCGGCCCATTCACAAAAATTCTTCGTTTCGGTAGGTCGTTCGGCTTCAGTTCTTGCACCAGCTGTATTTTGAAAGGCTTCACACTTAAATCCTTTCGCAAAATGTTCCACGTTGTTGAGTAACAGAGGCCCAATTGCTGCGAACGGCGACGAATCGATAATTGATGGTCCTCATTAACACTGGCCGATACAGCTACGATATTCTATATTCAGTTCGCACTCTACGTAAGCGTGTTGGTGGTTTGATGTCCGATAATGTAAATTTGGTTCTAAATTTAGTCACAATAGCTCGAATAGCCGCTTCAGTGGGTCGATTAAACTGACCATAAAATGGAAGAAGAGCGCGATAAACTTTTTTAACAGAACACGTATTTTTATAATAAAATTCAATGATTTGCAAGAGTTGTTCGTTTGTAAGACGATTATGGTTAAATTATAGACCAAACTGAAGATGTTTGACGGTGAAACAAAATACGAAACGAGCGTAAGCTGTTTAAACCAACTGTTTAAAAAGATAGTAGCTAAAAAATTACCCTATAGTATTCCTAGCGGGGATACAAGCCATAGGCATACTACGGTGGTCAAAAAGTAAGGTGAATTTGGTTGTAAAATGAAAAATCTTTATTTATTCTTCCCCTTCAAAATAATCCCCGCTTGATGAAATACACTTATGCCAACGATTTTTCCAATCCCCGAAACATGCCAAATAGTCCATTTCCGGTATAGCCATCAGCACCTTCTTCGATTCGGCTTTTATTTCTTCAATCGACTCGAAACGCGTTCGCCGGAGTGGTCTCTTGAGTTTTGGGAATAGCCAGAAGTCACACGGAGCCAAATGAGGCGAATACGGTGGTTGCGGAACGATATGCGTGGAATTTCAGGCGAAATGGTCACAAGAACGAGTGCAGTGTGAGACGGTGCGTTATCGTGATGCAAAAACCAAGAGTTGTTGGCCCATAATTCTGGTCTTTTTAGACGAATTGCTTCACGTAAACGACGCATAACGCTCAAATAATATTCCTTATTAACAGTTTGGCCAGGTGAAAGGAATTCATAGTGCACCACACCACGAAAATCGAAAAAACTGTAATCGTGACCTTTATTTTTGAACGACTTTGACGTGCTCTTTTCGGTCTGGCCTCGCCTTAAGCACGATATTCGCTTGATTGTGATGTGTTTAAAACTCACTGATTCCATAAATGTGCTATATTTTAGACGCAGTACGAAAATAATTGTTTTCACTTTAATGAAGAGCTACTAATTTTGGTTGTCCATAAACACTATTTTTAAATATACCTATTATTACACATATATTGGAACAGTATGAATCTAAATTTATCATTCGTAACATATGTAAAATTAAAAATAAAAAATCAAATGTGCTATCATTTTGACGCTGACTGTCGATGCATATGCAGAAGAAATTGATTTAGCATTTGCAGGAATTCGATCATTCGAATATTTACTCCCTCATTATTGCATGAAATATGATAAGGCGATGCTCGTGAGGTAGGTCATGTTGCTTCAGTGCACGCATATGTGTGCAACACTAATATATATTTATTAAACATGCAATAGAACTTAGTTGTCCCATATATGTATGCAAATACGTTTCTTTGAAGTTTGCTCTTTGAATTCTTGTCTAAAATTAATTTCGACTCGAAAAATTAGTAAAAATTTTCATCAAATTTTCTAAAACGCACACAACAAAATGTGAGGTCGTTTTATAATGTATTTTGTTTAAATTCTTCTTTTAAAATTAAAGCAATAAACATTAAAGTTACTTTGATTTTAAATGTTGGATTTTAAATCTTTATTTGGTTGTATTTGTTTGAAAATATAAGTTGGATAAATTTTCGTTTATCAAGGGAACATAGAAATGCACAAGCTAATGCCTTGCAAAATGCCGTCGGCATTCGTCAATTTGATTTCATACAGAAACCCAAAACTGAGCACAGCCAACGTACTTGTAAGGCGTTTTTCAATAGGTGCGCTTCAACTTTTTTCCGATAGGGAGGGCGAACGACGCAATATTTTTTATTTATTTTTTTGTAAACTTCATTAGTATACATTTCATCATGAAACGCTACACACTTGAGCAACGATTGCAAATCGTGCAAATTTTTTATGAAAATAATCGTTCCGTTTGCTGCTACTTTAAATCCAAATAATTCCAAAAAATCATCTTCAGTGATGAAGCTCACTTTTGGCTCAATGGCTTGGTCAACAAGCACAATATGCGTTACTGGGCAGAAAGCAATCCACACGTGATTCATGAGGCACCGTTGCATCCCGAAAAAATTACTGTTGGTGCGGTTTACATGCCGGCGGCGTAATTGGCCCATATTTTTTTATTGACGAGAACGATCGCCACGTTACTGTGAATGGAAATCGATACCGCGACATGATAAACGATTATTTTTGGCCGCAATTGAGTGGTATGGACTTAGACGAGATGTGGTTTCAACAGGACGGGGCCACAAGCCACACAGCACACACTACAATTGATTTGTTGAAGAGTGAGTTCGATGAGCGCATTATTTCCAGATATGGACCGGTCGAATGGCCGCCGCGCTCGTGTGATTTGACGCCTCTAGACTATTTTCTTTGGGGTTATGTGAAGTCATTGGTCTACAGTAACAAGCCGGCGACGATTTGTGAGCTCAGAGCCAATATTGAATGCGAAATTGCTGGAATTTCGGCCGATTTATGCAAAAGAGTGGTCGAAAATTGGGTTCAACGATTGGACTTCGTAAAACGTGCACGCGGTGGTCATGCAAAAGAAATCGAATTTCATACTTAAATGTATATGTTCAAACTCGATAATAAAAAAAAAATTAGTTAAAAAAGTCAAACCGTTTGTGTTTTAGTCAAAAAAAGCGCTCTTACTGAAAAACGCTGTACATAATTCACTGTAATCAGCTCTGTTAAGAAGTTCCCCGCTGTCGAGTTGAGCGAGGTGAAAAAGTGTTCGCGGTCAGACTTCATTTTTGACAATTCACACTATTCGTAGCTCGTGAGACTTCTCTATACTTCTCTGGAGTATGTACAGAGAACGTTAAATATAGAGAATTCTCACGAGCTACGAATAGTGTGAATTGTCAAAAATGAAGTCTAACCGCCGCCGTGGTGTGGTGAAACTTTTAACAGAGCTGTTTACAGCTATTTCTCCTTTAGTATATTCGCCCTGCACAGTTTTTGGCTTCTGTAGGAAATCCAATTGACGAATAGCCGACGGCATTTTGCAAAGTATTTGCTTGTGCATTTTTATGTTCCCTTGATAAACGAAAATTTATTCAATTTGTATTTTCAAACAAAGGTGATGAAGAAAAAATGATTGAATATTTATTATATGCGCCAACATTTGAAATCAAAGTAACTTTAATATTTTGATTTAATTTAAAGAAATACATTATAAAACGACCTCTCACATTTTGGTATGTGCGTTTTAGAAAATTTAAAACTTAACAAATTTGATGAAAATTTTTACTAATTTTTTGAGTCGAAATTAATTCATAGCATACAAGTGTTTTGGTATATCGACATATGTATTTACATTTGAATATGCATTTATTTGTTCCTTTGGCAAACCAAATTTTTTTCAATTTACATTTTATTACAGGGAATAATAATATACATACATTTGTATGTATGCATTTTCTAGATAGTATAAAACTTTAAAATAAATAAAGGAAAACTTCAAAGAAACGTATTTGCATATAAGGGACAACTAAGTTCAATTGCATTTTTATTAAATATAGTGTTGCACGCATATGTGTGCACTGACGAAACCATGACCTACCTCACGAGCATCGCCTTATCATATTTCACGCAATAATTAGGGAGTAAATATTCGAATGATCGAATTCCTGCAAATGCTAAATCAAATTCTTCTGCATATGCATCGACGAATTTGTATGTGCGTATATGCTCACTTGATGCCCTCTATGTACGTTCAATTGATCAAATCAAAAAATTCTGTATACAAAACGCTTCATTACCAGGCACACAGGAAGATGGCATATGCAAATATAAATATGTGAATTGAATTCAAGCAAAACAATGCTTATTAATATACACATATGCATGGACATACAACCACACACACAGGGCACTCACTTTATTCCTCAAAATGCGTATGTCGTTCAAAGCTAAAATTCTATGCCTAGCGACTGCAAGAACAAAATGCAGTCATAGACGCAGGCGTAGCGGCCATCATTCTAGTTGCCATAGCGCTGAATAGTCGCGGCGGCGCCGAACAGTTTCAACTATTGTACTGTGCAACAAAAACTCATCATCAAAAAATTCATTGATAAATTCGAGCTCATACTTCTAAGAGCAAGTACTTTCATTCATAAAACGAGCCGCCCATATGTCAATTTTCTCGACAATTCGAAAATAGTCAAAATAATACAATAAATTATTTTTTCAATATTATTTAGTATTGCATTTACGGTATGGGAGCGGAAGTGCAAGATATACATATTTTATTATTTCACTTAAGGTTCATATGTGTACATATTTGCTTACTTGCTAAAAATTGCTGATTATGTTTTAATAAAAAATTGTTTATTCTCTGGAAATTTTATGAATTGCGACATGTGCCGGAAATTGATATTTGGTTACTGTTATTGTCAATTTTATTTAAAAATTCTTCGAATTTATCAGGTACATTGGCTTTGAAATCAATGTAACTGTTTGTATATGTAACTTCTCCCCCCTTTAGATTAGAATTCTCCTGAATTCTTTTATTTAGATTTATTTTAATATATTTTAGTTTTGTTCTCCAAATGACAATTATTAATATTATTGTTAAAATTAGAAAGAAGTTACACCCGTATATGATTTTGTTATGAATTTTCAAAGTAGATATATTTTTGAAATTTATTTTATTCTCTTCATCTATTTGTTCGAATGTAAGTTTTTCTGTAAAATTCTTTATATTGTCATATTGCAATCTCATAATATTTCCTTCGAAACTTTCAATCCAATTAGAGTAATAATAATCATTAGTTATTATTGAAAAATTTTTAAATTGGATTGCGTAATTTCCGTTCAAAACAGTGTCATTTATGTTACATGTGTTGTTTACAAATAAATTGAATGCATTTTTAACTAGGACTGTTTTTTCGTCTAGTTTTATAATTTCTAATTCTTTACTTGATATTAATTTACAATTTTTCGTTATTATACCATGAGTGCTGGGTTTTAGTTGTCTGAAATGTTTATTTTCTTCAAATTTCATCATTTTATCTTTATAAGTAAAAACTTCCTCTATTTCTGCTTCTATTTTTTTTTTATTCTTATTTGGTAGTGGTAAAATGTTTCTTATTTTTATTTGTATGAATGATTTTGGAATTTTAATGCTTAATATTAAATAGGTATTATTAAAAGTTGTTATTCCTAGCTTTAAATAATTTAATTTATTGAAATCAATGTTATAATTGGTAATTTCCTGATTTGTTAGAATATTTGGGTGAACTAGACCATATTTGGCTGCGACTACATTGTCTTGGATTTGTTCTATTTTACTTTTTATTAACTGAATTTTTGTCATCTGTTGTAAGTACATATGTTGTTGATTTTCTTCGACTATGAATTTATTTATACTATTAAGTCCTTTTTCAATTTCTTTCCTATCATCTTGTACAATATTTCTTTTATTATTTCACTTAAGGTTCATATGTGTACATATTTGCTTACTTGCTAAAAATTGCTGATTATGTTTTAATAAAAAATTGTTTATTCTCTGGAAATTTTATGAATTGCGACACGTGCCGGAAATTGATATTTGGTTACTGTTATTGTCAATTTTATTTAAAAATTCTTCGAATTTATCAGGTACATTGGCTTTAAAATCAATGTAACTGTTTGTATATGTCACTCGCATGAGCATACAGTAAGTTGCAGAAAAAACAAGTAGCTTAAAAAAAAGGTCTGATTCGAACATTTTAATACTAAGAGAAAATTTGGAAACAATTATTTTATGTTAACTGAGAGTAGGCAAATAGTTAATTAGTAGATTACTTAACGTATGTAGTTCTTGAATTGATAAAAAGTGCACAAAACCTATGCATATATCTGCAAAGTTAGAAACTTACTCTGAAATCAGAGCATTTGAAGGTGCCTGTAAACATGTCAAGGTTACTGTACATACAATGCTGCGCCTATGAATGTGCGCTGCGTCTTTGAATGCGCGCTGGATTTCTTGAGAAGTTTTACCGTTTTATTTTGAGCTGTGGCTAGTGAGCATACATACACACTGCATATACATATGCGCAAATGTATATAAATTCACAAATTTACATTTGCATATGCCATCTTCCTGTGCACCTGGTAATGAAGCGATTTCTATAGAGGATTTTGATTCAGTTGAAGGGAATTCAACAAAGTTTTACAGACACCAGACAGACAGACATAAATAACATATGTATATAATTTTGGATGATTTGGAAAATTCAAATATATACAGTGGCACAGTAAAGTCTACATACCCCATTGAAAAACGAGGTTTGGAGATTTCTGTGAACATTGTAGCATTAGAATATATTCCAAACAAATCCAATCTAACAACAAACAATAAATTTTAACGAAAAAATTTTAATCCAAAAATATTTATTAACAAAAACGAACAAAATTCATTTTCCAAACACAGAAAAGTCTGCATACGGCTTTGTAGTGGAGTACACAAAATGCAGTTCTGTACTCAAACAGTGCTACCAATCACTTCAGTCGTCTTTACTAGATACCGTTAGTTAGAAAGAAGTTTAGTTCTTCGATATTAATATTGTAGCTGTGTTAATTTAACCAAAATGGGTAAAGAAATCTGTGTTAAAGTACGTGAGCTAATTGTGAAATATTATAAGGAAAAAAAATCTTTAAGAGAGATTGGAGAACTGGTCGGACATCCAAAATCAAGCATTCAAACAATTATTCGGAAATATAATCACACTAATAGTGTAGAAAACAAACCAAGAAGTGGTCGCCCACCTAAGCTGCCTCCTCGTGTTAAGCGAAAAATATTGTTAGACGTGCAAGAAAATCCAAGAATAACAGCAATAGAAATTGCTAAAACCCTGAAAAATCAGGATATTGCTTCAGTGCATCCAGAAACGGTGAGACATTTATTGAGAAGCAATGGATTCCACAACCGTGTGCCTCGAAAGAAGCCATTCATCAGCAAAATAAATATGGAGAAACGAGTCGAATTTGCTAAGAAATATATTGATGCATACGAAGATTTTTGGGCTAATGTTTTATCTAGTGACGAAAGCAAGTTCAACTTGTTTGGCTTTGATGGCAAACAAAAAGTATGGCGTCGAAATAATGAAGCATTATTGCCCAAAAACTTGCTTCCTACGGTGAAGCACGGTGGTGGCTCCATAATGGTTTGGGGCTGCATGTCAGCGGCTGGGGTAGGTAAATTAACATTTATTGATATTAATATGGATCGCATGGTATATTTGGACATTCTCAAAGATAATTTGAAGCAATCCGCGAGTAAACTGGGTCTTACGGCGGGTTGGTACTTTCAGCAAGATAACGACAAAAACATACCGCTGGTGTTGTCAAAGAATGGCTACTATATAATGTGCCCCATCAACTTCATTCCCCACCCCAGTCACCGGATTTGAACCCCATAGAGAATTTATGGGATGAATTGGATCGTCGCATTAGGAAAAGGACAATTAAAAATAAACAGGACCTCAAAAATGCTTTACTTGAAGAGTGGAATTTAATTTCAAATAATTACACAAAAGTATTGGTAAATTCCATGCAAAATAGATTAAATGCTGTTCTAGAAAGTCGTGGCGGACCCACCAATTATTAATTCCGTTGTCTTTTTATTTCCTTTTAAGTGAAACACATTCTTTTTACAAAGTATGCAGGCTTTTCTGTGTTTGGAAAATGAAGTTTGTTTGTTTTTGTTAATAAATATTTTTGGATTAAAATTTTTTTGTTAAAATTTATTGTTTGTTGTTAGATTGGATTTGTTTGGAAAACATTCTAATGCTACAATGTTCACAAAAATCTCCAAACCTCGCTTTTCAATGGGGTATGTAGACTTTACTGTGCCACTGTATGTAGGTCATATTAAATAGCTACCTAACATTATTTGCTTCTAATCACCAACAAATTCTTATCGACTGCTGCTAAATTTACATAATTCAACCCCTTACTGTTAACTTTTGTTGAAAAATGTTGCTGTGGTGTACCACGCGCGCAAAACGAGTACCCCTGAAAATTCCATACGTTCCTGTCATTGAGACTTCTCTATACATTAACGTTCTCTGTATGTAGTTAAGTAAATAGAAGTAAGAAGAACGGAAAGTATAGCTGTAGAAATAAAGTCAAAGATCGAAAGTAACGAGAAACTGGTAAAGAAGGTAGCGAAAGCCAGAAACAGTAATGTATATACTTATCGACATTTACATATGTTTTTTATATTATTTATTTACATTTCCATTATTTAAAATTATGAACAATATTCTTATTAGTTACTTAATTATCTATTACAATATTAATTAATTTTAATTTATTAAGTGCAATTTAAAATTATTTTATTCTATTAACCCATCTTCGGCCGCTACAAGAATTCGACATAATTTTTCCATTTCCTTTTTAGTCAGTGCTTATAGCACCATAATCAAGAAAAATTAAAAAAAAAAAAAAAATCTGACCATCGATGATTTATATATGGACTGGTCGAAAAATCGACCGCTGGCCAAAAACCGTCAAATATATTAAAAAAAAAATACAACATTTATGAAAAAAATGTAGCACACGAAGTCAATTTATTTCATTTTATTTCAAATACAAATATTTTTTTTGTTGTTTTATTGATAGAAAAGTCAGCTTACAAATTTTTATGATAATCATCAAAACATTTAGTATGTAAATGAATATTGCATTTTTTGCAAGTAAAAATAGTATGTTTCTTGCAAAATTTACACCGCCGAAATTTGTTTTCAATGCTTCTCATGACGGCGTGTACCCTTTCATTGATCCGAGGTAGGTTCGATGGACCTTCATCTCCATGTTCGTTTTCATACTCGTCCTCGTCCTTGTCGTAATTCAATAATTCTGTTGTGACTTTGGAACGAAAATCAATTTGTGACAGTGGTTTTATCTTTTCAATTTTTGCCATCATACAATGAAGTTTCCATGCATTGACCATTGCGTTACCAAGAGCATTTGTCCATATTGGCCACCACCATTTTTTTCCTCTCATACATATTCCATAATTTGCCACCGCATTATCATGGAGATCCACACCACCCATGCCATGATTATACTCTTGAATAACTTTTGGCTGCGGGATAGTGATAGTTTGTTTTTTCTTCCGACAATATCTTTTAGTGCTAATAATTGGATTGACTGTGGAGTTATTAATTATAACATTGACTACAGCATTATCATTCCACCGAACAGTCAATATTTCTTGCTGATGATCAAGTAGTTGGTCAACTGTTCCTCGTATTTCTTTTTTTAAATTTCTCAAAGGAGAATCGCCCATTCTATTTTCGAGTATAGTACCAGTTGCGAAAAATCGACGTTCGTTCAGAAGGCACATTAGATGGAAGATTACTTTTTTGATTCTCTTAATTTCATCTTTTCTCTTCACAATAAATTAGTAACTATTATTTGTTTTTCATTATTATTTCATCTGCACAAAAAACACGTAAAAATAGTGATAATTTAATTCTTCTACAAAAATCTGCCCTGAACCTTTTTTTCTTAAAAAATTATACTCTAGAAATTTGCTAAATTCCAAATTTAAAACTTGTGAAAACTGATCAATAAATTTACATTTAGTTTCTGAGATATTGGAGTCCGAATTTGGTGGTCGAAAAATCGACCAGCTGCCGAAAATGGGTTAAAGTAATTTGCCAGAATCTGGCTTGACACCGGCCACCTTGACAAAGCTCGCAAGGAGTAACCGTTTAGCAGATGCTCCGGCGTTAGCGTCTCGCCGTCGTTGGGGTTGTTGCTGAGTGGTGCGATCGGTCGGGAGCTCAGTACCGCTTCTATTTCGGCGAGAAGCGTTGCGGTTTCTTTGGCAGTTAACAGCGAGTTGCCTACGGCGCGACCCATCAGATGTTTGGCCGACTACGCCGTTGCTACCCACAGGCCGCCGAAGTGAGATGCCCTCGGAGGTATGAAGGCGAAGATGAATCCTCCTTTTCATTGGAGAATCTCCTGTTTCTGTGCCAGAAAGGCTTCCCGTAGCTCCATCAGCTTCCTCTCTGCTCCTACAAAGTTCGGTGCGTTGTCGCAGTACAGCAGTTAACTCAGTTACAAGTTCTAGATGAACTGCCTTTGAAGAGAAATACACGAAAATGGCAATATACATTTTCACGGGAGGGCGAACGCGAATATTTAAAATTATGTGAATGAGCTCGCAGTAATCTACCCCGCATATTGTGAAGGGCCGTTGGGCGCGTAATCGATTGGCGGGTAGATTGCCCATGATCTGACCTTACAATTTTGGCTTATAACGAAAACAATGAATGCATTCTCTTACAGTTCGACTACAGGCTTTTCGAGTATTTACCAGCCATATTTTTTCTCGCCGAAGCGTTACTAATTCCTTTGGACCGGCATGGTGATTACGAAAATGTAGGAACCGGATGTATGCCTTCACAAAGTGCGAATCTTTGCGTAATAGCAAAGGAAACTTAGCATCATAGGGGATTAGCGCGTTTAATAAACGGCCACCTACTCGATTCAGTTTAAACGATAATGCTGATCCCGAGAGTTCATGCAGAAATGGAGTTAATTTCCGCAAACTTGAGGGGAGTACGGTACTTTTCGATAATTCACTTCATTTCATCGCTAAATTCAAAATGATGAATTATTTCGACACTTTTAAGAAAACTCAATTGTAATACCTTTACCGTGGGTATTATTTCAGATTCTGCTTTTCGCTCTCGTATTTTTCGAAGCCATCTGAGTATATAAACGAAAATCCGAAGCACTATTCTGAGATGAGAACCTTTCAACTACTTCGAGAAGTGGATTTGTTGTGGCATTGATTGCGGTTAACGTAATTGCGTTCTTGTTCTTCTCGAGTGCTTCTTATTCTGGAGAGAGACTGAAGTTGACATTTTTTGGCCATATAGCAGGGTCTTCTAGGAGGAGCTGTGGACCATTAAACCATATTGATTTACCCAATTCGTCTACGTTACAGCCTCAAGATTTTGTTTTGTGGGCACATGACGCCACGACACATTCTGTGTCCACTCTTGGTTCTCGGACCCTCTATTTGCAACGAAAGTTTGCAACGACGATGGATGCGTTTTGATCCAATGCAGAACTATTTCGGAGTCTGTCCAGAAAATTTTTTGTTCTATTGGTCGACTCAACATTGGTGAAATTCTTGACCATAATTTGGCAAGAAAATGGGCTGCCGAGAGCTCTAAACGAAGAGATTTAGTCTTCAGCGAAACTACTCTAGACTTTGAAGTAAGCAGCGTGCATTTCGTACCGCTACGTACTATATAAATACGCAGCAGCCATACGCTCTTATTGAAGCGTCGGAAAAGCCATGAATTTGGCAGCTGGCACTCGACTCTGTATTTAAATACCGAGGAATGCTAATTGATGGAAGCTGCAACAAATTGGCTTTAAAGTTTTGCCGGCTAGTGTCAAGCCGCAATGGAATCGGCTCATCCCAGTCTAGCTTTTGAATCCAAAGCTCTTGTAATAAGAATTTAGCTTTGGTAACTAGCGGGGCTAATAAACCAAGAGGGTCAAAGAGGCGAGCGGAAACTGATAAAATATTACGTTAAGTTGCTCGCAGCTCCGTAAAATTATCTTCCAGAATGAAGCGAAAAATGTCATCTTTCAGCTTCCAGTGGATTCTTAGCGTTTTGGTGGAGTCAGTATCGCTGATCTACAATAATTTTTGGAGACTTCCACTTGTATGATGGTTTTCCAGTTTGCTGATTTCAGGCCGGCCGATTCTAAAATTTTATTTACTTCCTGTTGTATCTGGGTGAGTCTTTCTATACTTTCAGATCCTGTTAATAGGTCGTCGACTTAAAAGTAATTCCGAATGACTTTGGAACCGAGTGGATATTCGGCTTTATTTTTGACGCCTATCATTCCCGTCGAATTGAGTCTTTGCTCAAACAAAATTTGTATTGTCGAAAAAAAAAATTTTCTTAAATATATTTAAAATATTACGGCTGATTAAGAAACCGAAATTTCATTTAAACCCGAAAATAAACCGAAAAATTGTACTCGCAAATTATTTGGCGACAAACACGTTCCTCTATCTCGGGTCCCACTGTATCTTTAACTTCATAAGCAGTATATGTATATGTATAAGCACATATATAAGTATATATGTATATATTATATACATATATGATAAGAAGTGGATACACGTGATGCCAATAATTGAAGCCCTTGTAACCTGTGCGACGATTATTAGCAACTGTAAGAATCTCGGTCAATCACAAAGCCAATTCCTTGCTTACATTTTTCGCACTCAACACCTGTTTATCATGGACTGGTTTGTTTCCAGCTTCCACTTCGTTTTGGCAGCCACGCAGTTGCAGGCCATTCCTTTTTCCCACGATGTCCTATGTAACCGTAGATACAGTTGATGAACTGGTGAATATAAAGTACAGCTCCAACTCCTCTTCGTATAATTTTTCTTTTTTGTTTTCCAATTTTTAAATTAAATGTAATCCCTTTTTTTTTTGTGTGTATAAATATTTTACTTTATGTTATTTATTTTTTCAATAATTAGTTTTTTAGTTGATAGAGTTTTTGGTTTTGTTTTTGGGGGCTCACTGTCACAACGTTTTTCACTTCACTGCATTGGTTTATTTTATCGCTTGCTTTTTTTTATATATGTATGTATATACATATGTATATTAGAGATGTCCTTAGTAGCATGGGTTAAATTAAAAGTGGATATTTTATTGAGCGCCGGGTGAAAATTCTTTCCTTTTGGTCTAAAACTATGGCTCGTGAAATTTGGGACCGATAGGATGATATTAAATGGACCCGGAAAGATCTTCAAGTTGGCAATATGGCTAAAATAAGAAAAATATGATTTACTGTCTTTTTTTTGTAGAATATTTATTTGAATTATTAATATTCATATAATTCGCATTATTGGACTCATAAAAATAATCGTAAATATTAGGTAGATTTATTTAGCAATAAAATTTTTCGTAAATCCTAACAATAAGGACGGTAAAACACTGGTCTTGACTAATTTTTGACAAAGAAAAAGAATTTTTTTTTAATTAATTTTTGAAGTGAAAACTTCTTTAGAATCGTTGGGAGTGATTTGAGAAAAAGTGAAACGAAAAAGCGACCCTCTTGGCTACGAAGCGTTATATTATATGTTGATATAAACGTAGCGACGAACTAAATAACTTTTATTTTTTCTTGTGATTCGAACCAAGGATTTTGGATACGAAGCTCACATTGCTAGTCTCTCGGCTACCGCGCCATGCTGTCGGCGCTGGCCTAAAAGTTATTTAGTTACGAAGCGTTATATTATATGTTGATATAAATAATTTTTGTGAGCGTGTAATTCTCAAAAGGTTTATTAGAAAATCTATTGGCTAGGTAGTGTGGTATCTGTTCTTATCAGCTTAACATCTGATAGATCCTCCGTCGGAGGACAACAAATGTTAAACTGATTTTTGGAAATGGGCGGAGTGTTTTAAGGGCTTGCTCCACCTCTGCCACGGGTTGGCCCGGTATTGCAGTACCGCCGCGATTTCGGCCTTGAATAAATACAAGAAGAAATATACTGATACATTTAGCTTTGGTGGGAAGAGACATAAATTTTTATACGAATACAAGTAGACGAAAATGGAAGAAATTTGTAAGTCTGTTTCTTCGGTCCGTTTGGGTATTGTTTTTGACAACATCGAAACCAGAGCATTTGTATCATATTTTATCTATCATAAGCCACTCGTATCATTTGTTGAAATTGAAAACATTGAGGATGAATAATAATAAAATGAAGAAAATAAAATATGAACTTTATAGCAATATTATAATGAACCTATAATTATCCCGCTCCTAATGCTGCTTTCGTCTTATTCTCTCTCAGTTTGTTTTACGGAAGGTTTCACTTCTATCGCGTCTAACCGTTAGACTGGTATTTTTTTAAATATTTCTACAGTTATTTTGTTTAAAAATTCACCTAGTTACAAAATTTTCATAGATATATTTGATATTGAATAACTTTTAAGTCAGTCTATTGGATGAACTAAAAGTATTTTTTCCAAAATGTTTCCTCCCGAGAAAGCTTTGTTTTAAAGAAGCAGTAGAAGACTTCTCTTAGACAGCTTTGTAAAAGTGAACTGAAGTGAAGTGAAAAATTTTAATTTATTATTCAAATAGTTTTTCTGCATTGAATGGACTAGAATTTTTGAACATAGTCATTAGATTCAAGAAGCAAAAATTATGATGTCCAAAATAGCAAAATTGACTACGGAAGAAGCACCAAGTACTTCAAGGCTTATAACACGTAAAGCCATTGAAAATTAAAAAAAAATCGATTTAATAGGGAATGTTTCACACCAAATCAATGGCGCAAAACTTCCGTCAAATCGACAGGGTTTGCAAGTTTTATTTTATAACATGCGCTTTGTAGATCTTACAGCAAAGCAAAGTGCGAAATTGACAATCGATGCAGTTAAAATATTTTGGCATCAAGCTCGTATACCGATACGAGAAGATCACAAATGTCAGGATAAATTAATAAAATTATATGATAAGTGGAAAAATATCCAAAAAACATTACCTGATAAAAGATCAAATGCGCAAAAACAACTTGCCGAAACATTTCTAGAAAATCTAGACAATTTTTTTGACATTGCCACTGCGAATGCATTAGAAGAAATTAAAATTGTAGAAGATAAAGAGTTTCTAGAAACGCAAAGACTAAAAGGACGTCCTGGTTGCATGACTGGTGTCGATATGGCATTATATGAAAAAGAGAAGAGAGTTCAGGAGAGACAAGAGAAGGAAGCTGCACGAAAAAGGAAGTACGAAGAAGAAAGTTCGAGACAAACAGGTAAGTTGAGTACCTTATTTATTAAATTCCAGTTTTCAATGTTTAATTTTTTCATATTTCATAAAAGTTTCGCAATTCATGGAGTGGAGTGATGAAGACAATGTTAGTGATAAAACAATTGATCAGTCCATCATCAACGAAGAAGACAAAATCTCAAATCCTACATCAAAACGAAAACGAGGTCGCAAAAATTTCATAACTGCTCGGTTAGTATCAGCGCTGGACAATGCGAAAGTCTCTGATGGTATGGCAGTACACATTCTAATAGCAGCTGCTGAAGCATTAGGACATTGTGTAGAGGAACTTGTCATAAATCGTTCAAGTATTCATCGTTTGCGTCAAGAAAATCGTTTGAAAGAATCTGAAGAAATTTTGGCAGGTTTTAAGGACAATGTACGTTTGTTTTACTTTAAAATCTAATATCATTAATAATCAATTTTAAACTCTATAATAATCTTCTTATCATTTATAGGTGAGTAAAAATGGTACTTTGGTAGCTCATTTTGATGGGAAGTTAATGCAAGATTTGATTGGATCCACAAAAGTTGAACGAATTGCAGTTTTGGTAAGTTACAACGGCACATCGAAGTTTCTTGGTGCACCGAAACTAGTATCTGCTACTGGTAAAAATATTGCTGATGTAGTTTATGACAGATTAGTCACATGGAATTTTGTTAATCAAGTGAATGGCCTATCATATGATACAACAGCCACCAATACTGGCATCCACAGTGGAGCTGTAGCTCTTTTAGAAAAAAAAATTGGACGTAATCTAATCAATCTACCTTGCCGTCACCATATTTATGAAATTTTATTACGCAGCGTCTTCGAATTAAAATTATCTTCAACCTCTACACCAGAAGTTCCTATTTTTGAAAGATTCAAGAAATCATGGTCTAATTTAAATAAAGAATCATTTAAAAGTGGCATCGAAGATAAAATTGTTTTAGAACAAGTAAATATAGCTGAACGTGATAATTGTAAACAGTTCTGTTACGATCAGTTGGAAAAATCTCAAAATCGAGAAGACTATAAAGAGTTACTTCAGTTAGCTTTAATCTTTCTTGGGGCAGAGCAATATAACTTTCACACACCTGGCGCAACTAGCCACGCACGCTGGATGTCAAAGGCGGTGTATTCTTTAAAAATATTTTTGTTTCGCAATCAATTCTCACTTACAAAAAAGGAAACAAATGGTTTACGCGATATTTGCATTTTTTTAGTGAAACTTTATATCAAAGCCTGGTTCGGATGTACTAATGCTATAGATGCACCACTTCAAGATCTTACTTTTATTCACGACGCTATAAATTATTCAAAAACAGACTCAGAAATCTCAGCAATACTTCTTAAGAAAATGAGCAATCATTTATGGTATATAGCTGAAGAAACAGTAGCTCTAGCCTTTTTTGATTTAAAAATTTTATTAGAAGAAAAACGTAGAATGGTTGAAAAACTTAAATTCAAAAAACCAAATGTAAAATTAGGAAATGGTCGAAACTATTCGAATTTATTAGACTTTCAAAATTACTCTTTACACGATTTTGTTTCTGAGAATACTAAGTATTTTTTCAGTCGGTTTGGTTTGTCTTCGGAATTTATAGATCTTGAGCCTTCAATTTGGGAAACGTCATTTGAATTTGAAGAAGGTTGGACATTCTGTAAGGACTTATTTGTTGTAAATGATACTGCCGAGAGAGGCGTAAAATTCATTCAGGAATATAATAGAATTTTAACCAATGATGAAGAGGAAAAGCAGTTGACGCTTCAGGTTGTTGAAGCATATCGAAAAAAATACCCTTCATATAAAAAAACTGATCTGACAGAATTAAATACATAATTTTAGGAAACCCATACGTATAACATTACCATATCTTAATTATCTACCTTATATTCTATTGATTCGTAATTACATTATGCTACAAAAATTTATGAGAAAGTGTATACACTAAATATTGTAGAGTACGCATAAAAATGCAAATTATGTAAGTATTAAAAATAAACTTTTGTTATATAATTAAATAGTATATAAAAATTGGTGTTTTTTCATTTTAAAGTATTTTAAATCGTTTCCGGGTCCAATAAATATTAACGAATCGTTCACCAATTTTTAATTCAATAATATTGGACATAAAGGAAAGAAAATCAGCCCGGCGAAGAATAAAAAATTGACTTTTAAAAATAAGGACACCTCTAATGTATATATTAGTTTATTATTGATTTGTTTGTCTGTTTTTTTCCTTTTTTGTTTTACGAGACGACTTTTGTTTGTCAACCGACCGCGCAGGCAATATTCTTTTTGCACGATACATATTAGCACTTATGTTTTGTTATTACTATGTTTAATGTTTTTTGGTAAAAATTTTCGTAGTAATAGGTTCACAAATTATGTTCATAAAATAATTGCTTATTTCACGATTTATTAGTTATTTTTATTTTATATTGTAATCATTTTTCCACTTTTATCACTCATACTTTCGCACTACTGTCCCTGCTCGGGCGCCATGAAAATTATTCACTAGTTTGTGAAGATATTTAAATTATTTAAAAAAAAAGACTTTACTTAGGGAAGCGCCAAAAGACTTAAGACCGATATCTCTTTCTTCTTTCTTATTGAAAACTATAGATAGAAATCGTATCTCTACGTCACAACATGCGTACAGGAAAGGGAAATCAGTAGAGACTGCTCTACATAACTTTATTTTTAAACGGCAGAGAGTTCACTGCACAAACAGGAATTTATTTTAGCCGCTTTCCTTGAAATTAAAGGGGTAGTAGGAGAGCTGGTGAACATTTTTGGGTAGGTATTTGAGGCACAATGAATACTTCCTCAATACATCTCCTGTGACACCTGAATCGAGAACCGGACACCGGGCTGGAAGGTACCGGAGCAAAACGGACCCTTATTTTTTAGAAAAAATAATATTTTTTTGACAAAAAAGGTTTTTGAGGCACTCTGTAACTTTTATATTTGAAAATTTTATACTTAAAGAGTGAAAAATAAATAAGCCAGATTATTTAGTCGAGCCAAATAGTTTGCCAGACAATTGCAAAATATTTTACGGAAAATTAAAAAAAATGTATTTGAGACACGCTGAAAATTTAACAGCATAGTATTAGCGATGAAAAATAAATACAGGGTGGCTGATGAATTTTGCTACATTAAGAAACTCAAATAACTTTTTTTTTAGTGTATGGAATTCATTTATTTTTTTTTCAAGTTGAAGGTCATTAAATTTTATTAAATGTAGCTTAACTAGTTTTAAAAATAATTGAATTTAAATGCCCCCCATGCTCGTTGGCACAAGTGCGGCATCTTAGTAAAAAGTTGTTCATTGCTGCTTTGAGAGTTGCGACAGGAATAGCCGCAATTGTTGCCCGAATGGATTGTTTTAGTTCATCCAAATTTGTTGGCTTTGTTTTATTAACTTCTTGTTTACATAAACCCCACAAGAAAAAGTCAGGTGCAGTAAGGTCAGGCGACCTGGGGGGCCAACGAAATTCGGAGTTTCTTGAAATCAGTTTATTGGGAAATTTTCGTCATAACAGTCTGGGCTATGTGAGACGTTGCCCCATCTTGTTGAAACCACACAGAGTTGAAAGGAATTCTCTTTCGGCGTAGTTCTGGATAGAAAAATTCTTTTAGCATTTTCAAATAACGGTCTCCAGTAACCGTAACGGTGTGACCATTTTCTTCAAAAAAATAAGGCCCGACAATACAGCGTGAAGAAACCGCACACCACACTGTCACGCGAAGAGGATGCAATTCCGTCTCGTGGAGTATTTGTGGGTTAGAAGTACTCCATATTCGACAATTTTGTTTGTTCACATTGCCGTTTAAATCGAAATGGGCCTCATCAGACATGAAAAGGCAGTTTAACATGTTTTGGTCTTCATCCACCATTTGCAGGATCTTCTGGCAAAATTCCAAGCGAATCGGCAAGTCTGCTGCATTCAGTTTGTTTCCATTTGAATTTTGTAGGGAAATAAGTCTAAATCTTTGTGCATTATTGTTTGCAAAGACTGTCGGCTGACACCAAGTTGAGCAGATAAGCTTCTTGTTGAAACCCTTGGATTGCTTTGTATAGCTGCAGCTACAGCAGCGATCGTTTCCTCCGTCCGAACTGGTGGGTTTCGATGATAAGGCCTTCTTGCGACTGTTCCTTGCTCAGCAAAATTATTCACCAGTCTCATTATGGTCCATCTGCTCGGGGGATCGCCGCCAAACATCCGCCTGTACTCTCTCTGTACCAAAACTACGGACTCCAACGCGTGATAGCGGCGGACTGTCCAAATTCTTGTTTGCGTGTCCCAGTTATCCATTTTAATAAATTTTAAAGATCAATCTGCAAATTAAAACAAAAATGGAACAGATAACTTAAAAAGAAAAAAAGTTATTCAATTTTTTTTTGGTAGCGGCTTTCATCAGCCACCCTGTATTAATAAAAAGACAGATCATTCTGGTCGGATTTTTTACCTGCCAGGTGATCGAGAGAGTTAGAGGGAGCAGCAGGCCGTATGCTGTCTAACGATCAACTCGTACTGCTGAGAAAAATATTCAATTAGCCCGTGCGAATTTCTAAGCATAAGATTAATTAGATTAATTTGTTTTCGGGAGTGCTAGATGTGGACTAAAACTATTCGTCAGTGGTTTCATAAATGATGTGTGAGCGGAATGCGCTTGAATTTGCGTTTAAAAATGCTAAAAACTCTGCAAGCAGTGACTTAAACAGAAAAAGAAAAAATGACAACGTGATAGAGGACACAATGTCAAAACATAGCAAAAACAGTTACTATGCTATTCTAGACAATGAACTAGAAGAGTGTAATGAAGAGATAGAAAAATTTAAGCAGTACTTGCAGACCAACAATCTAAGCAACGAAATAAGTGAACAAATAAAAACTGGTGATACAACAAATAATACCACCGTTACACCAACAAGTGCAAAGTCAATTACAAATTCAGTTGCCTCTACTAATGTAAACAATGACGGTGAAACAAAAACAAACAAAAATGTCAAACACAAAAACAATAGTAAAAATATTCCCCCTATAAATACATTTGATATAGAATCGTAACAAATTATAGAACTAATAAAAGATGGTTTAAGAATAACATAATTCACAATTAAAGAATATAAACAAAACAAATTAGCAATTTACCTAAAAAACATCGCCGACTATAAAAGAGTTCGGGAATACTTAGAAAAATCTAAAGTGAAATTCTACTCATATACGCCTAAATGTTTGAAAACAAAAATTATATTAATGAAAGGGCTAAACAGTAACACCGACACCAAAGACATTTTGAGTGAACTTTGCAAAAATCAAAACGATAACCTTGAAATCCTCAAAGTAACACAATTCACTACTAAAAACTCAACACAACAAAAAATAAAACTACCAATTTTTATGGTTCAAATAAGTGCGGAAAGCAATGTGAACGAATTGAAACAAATTAAAACCATTTTATACCCCTGCATTAAATCGGAACACTTACGTAAGCCTGAGATAACTCAATGCAGGAATTGCCAAAGCTTCCTCCATAGTGCAGCCAATTGTAACCTACCACCAAGATGTGTCAAATGTAGCGGAACACATGAAACCGAAGACTGTTCTTCCTCAAGCGGAACCTTGACGGAGAGGGAAAATGTGTACTGTGTCTTATGCAAGAAGTTTGGACACCCAGCATCTTACAAAGGCTGCGACCGATACAAAGAACTGCAGCAGAAAATTAGATTAAGAAAACAAAACCTCATTGCTGCTAAGACAAGCACCACTGGAAAATTCACTACTCCTAATTTTAGCTATGCCGACGTAAATAAAGAAAATATTGGGGCAAATAGTCCTACTAAAAATCAAAGTTTAATTCTTCTAGAATTAAAAAAATATTGTACAATGTTATCTCTAAGTAGGCAAATTATGGCTCTTCAGAAGCAGCTCGAAATACAAACTGCACGAATCGATGCAATATGTAGTCTAGTAGACTCAGTATGAATTCGCAATCGCATTTAAAAATAATTTCCATTAATGTTAACTCAATCATTAATATAAATAGAAGAAAAGAATTAAGTAAGTTCTTAACAGATAACAATCCAGACATAGTTTTGCTGAACGAAACCAAACTAAACGCAAAGCACAAGCTAAAATTTAATGGATATAATATAATGGAGAGATAGATCTAGTAGAACGACAGGTGGAGGAATTGTGATTTTAATTAAAGAAAATATGAAATTTGCCAAAGTTTTTAATTATACAGTAGACTCCCTCTCTTATTTAGAAGCTTGTATAATTAAAATGCATATGCCCCCGAATAATATCATGTATCTAATTGCAGCTTATTATCCATCAGGAAACAACAACGATGCATTCAAATCAGAACTTAATGTAATATTTGAAGCTCTTGACCTTCAAAACCCAGATCATTACTACATATTAGCAGGCGACCCTAATAGTAAGCACTCGGACTGGGGAAACACGCAAAACAATACTAAAGGCAACGCTTTAAAAGATTGGCTTACTTCAAATGCAATAGAATTTAGATGTAATATGTATGCCTCCGTAACCCCGTCTTATGAAAGAACCCACTCCTTCCTAGATATTTGTATTACGGATCATAGAATAGATATTCAAAAGGTCAATGATACAATTAACTGTTTAAAATGCATCGACTATGATAGCGACAATTGCGCTATCGAAATCAACGCTACCCGTAGGGATGGCACATTCTATCTTAACTTGGCAGGCAATCAAATCCAAAGAACATTAGACTATAAAAAACCAATTGGAAAAAATTTCGAAATACCTTAAACACACAGCTTCAGAAAGAGATTTTGGCACCAAACAATAGAAACTTAACTAATTCCGAAATTGATCTTCACTTGCTTAAGCTATATTAAATAAAATTATTTTAGCAGCTGTAGAAAAAAATTTACCAAAAGTTAAGACAAAAAATCCTACCAATACTCTTGTAAACCTACCTATCATAAAAACACTACTGAAAGAAAAAAGTATAATTCTTACTAACATCAAAAAACACAACCGTCTACAAATATACCTCCCTCCTAACATTCTCCAACAAGAAAAAACAAAACTAAAGCTTATCAAAAAATTGATTAATGACAATATAAAGATTCAATTTCATAATCAACTCGAACACACACTTATTTCCCTTAAGAATACCGACCCCTCAAAATTTTCAGTAATTAAACGAACTTTTCTAAAAAACGACAACTCAATTAGTCATATAAACGTTCCTTTTAACTCATCAGATATACTTCAAAAAGCTGGCCTCGATTGCAATCTGCTAGAAAAAAATTTTACAACAGGCAACTACTGCATCAAAAACAGTGAAGATATACCCGATATAGTAGGGCTTCATTTTGAAGCAATTCATTCTTCAAAACAGTGCAAACCTGACAATCTCGTTCACTTACAGGTGCAAGAATGCTTCAATAAGTTTTTAGAAACAAAAACTTTATTCGACAGCTTTCGAGCAACCAAAACAAGATTTGATGCCATCAAACAAGCCAATAATTTAACCGAAGAACAAACAGGCAACTTCTTTATTCGTTTCGATGATCTCTCAGATATATTTTCCAATCTGAAAAGTAAACTGTCCTCAGGCTTAGACCAAATACCTAACATCATTCTGAAAAACTTATCCCAAGAATTAATATCAGAATATTGCACACTATTCAACAACATGTTGAATAATGCCTATTTTCCTCCTATTTGGAAAACAGCTAAACTGATCGTGATACCAAAAAAAAGAGAAAGACAAAAACTGTTTGAAAAATCTCCGACCAATTAGCTTGTTACCAAACATTAGTAAAGTTTTTGAGGTCGTTATCAACATAAATATAAATAGGGTCACTAAAACCAACAACTTAGTGAATTCTGAGGAATTTGGGTTTAAATATAGACATTCAACTATACATGCAATTAACCTTTTGACCTCCGAAATTAACTGGAGCTGGAATAAAAAACATGTCACAGGAGCTTGCTTATTAGACATTGAAAAAGCTTTCGACAAAGTGTAGATCGAAGGCCTGATGTCTAAACTCATAGGCTATAAATTCCCGGTTCACCTCGCCATTCTCATTTATAACATGCTGTCAAATAAAAAATTTTCAGTACATACAAATAATATGAAAAGTAAGCGCGAATTTAATATAGCAAATGGTTTGCAACAAGGGACAGTAAATGCGCCAGTACTTTTCAATCTCTTTATACTTGACTTGCTAGATAAAATAGACAATATCATAGCCTTTGCTGATGATATTGTCATTTACCATCCAGACAGAACAATAGAGGATATTAACAGAAATCTACAACTAAAATACAATATTGTAGAAGATTTTACAGCAAACTGGAATCTTAAAATAAATATAAAGAAATGCAAAAGCATTCTGTTTCGTCCACCCATAAAAAGATGCAACTCAAATATCAGAAAAAAATGGAAAAATCTAAATATAATATCTAATGAAACCAGAATCCCTATTCAAACCACTGAGAGAGTCAAATATCTCGGTATTCACCTTGATCAATTTTTATACTATAACGATCACATTAACCTCCAAGTCGAGAAGACCGCAAGAGCTTTCGAAACTACTACACAAGAAAGTCAAAATATTAATGTATCAAACCCTGGTAAGACCGATACTCACATATGGTTACTCAATTTGGTACAACACTTCACCCTGATATATGGAACGACTAAGGAAGCTTGAGAGAAGAATACTACGATCATTTACTTCCTTATATAGATCACAAAATAGTAACTATACCAAATACATCTCGAACTCAAAGCTTTATAACACAGTGAAAGTGCCCAGAATTGATTGTCATATTATAAATTTAATAAGAAAACATATCCGGCGTTGCCTATACAATACCAATAACATATTAATAGAGCGTTTTACTACGAAAGCGACGATTATTTCTCACTAGCTCTTTCTAATGGATTTCCACCTCCCGAATCCTTCTTATACCTCGACAAAAAAGGCTTTATACAAAACGAAAACCACACGCCAATAATATATCACATATTCAGAAGAGCGAACAATAAAATAATCACATCAAAAACACTTAATGCAAATAATAAACGTTTTGATACATATATTTCAAGCTGCGACAAAATCGAATCCACCCTTAGCATTAAAAACTGCTGGTGGTTAACAAATGACACGCAACACCAACTCATACCACCTTTCTACACCACCTTTACTACATTTAAGCCTTTTATTACAAACAGTAATCTATGCATCGTTTTTGTTCCCTTTTTCCCTGCATCAAAGTTATAAAATATTTTAATAACTTCTAAGTTAAAAAAAAATTAATTTCAATACTAAGGAAAAGTTACTCGACATCAGATAACATACGTACTTGAGAGCTCGTCTAGAGACATTGTACGACACATCATTACTATATTAATACTATTGTTTATTGTAGTACTTAATAATATTAGTTGAAAATAAATAAACAAATATAAAAACAAAAATAAAAAAAAGAGAGAGTTAGAAATGAGTGTGAGTGAGCAGTGCTATAGGTAGGTCGCAGTGTGAGGGAGCGCGTATATCGGCAGCTGCTTGCGTCCCTCAATGCTGCGGTGCTATTGGCTGAGGTAAGACCACGTGACGTACAGTACCCATGCTGTTGCTAGTCGGAGTTTTGGAGTAGTTAAAAGATATTAAATTGTAATTTTATTCAAAATTGTAATTTTATTCAAAATCGTAATTTTAATACATTGATCTTCGTACGAAATCAGTACACGTTAATCATTTATATATCTATATATAAAAATATAAATTTTTTTCGAGGGTCAATATAAATGAGCAAACTATTATTGCCTTTTTGGTTACTCTAATTGAATTTTATTTTAATTAATTTATAAAAAAATAATGTATCATAAAAGTATAAAAATTTTCTTTTTTATTCTAAGAAAGAATTTCGTGATTCTTCATCTTCTGAAAACTCAGCGTCAAATCTGAAATACTCATCATCTTCTTCCGCTTCTTCTTCTTATTTTTCGTATTGATCATCTCCTGCTTGATCTGTAAATAGTAACACATGTTTATTTAATTCATTACAAAATAACAAATATCGCAATAGTGAAAAATATATACAGTAGTTATACTTTCGACGATTTCATCAGGATTTTGATTAATTACAGCATCAAAAACTAATTGCGGCATGCAGTCTCCATCAAACCAATGAAATTCAAGTGCATCTATATTTCGTCGCCATCCATTTCTGTCGGGAGTTAAAGATTTTTGAAACATTAGAGAAATTTGCTTGTGAAATTTATGGTTTCAAAAATGTATCAAACATAAATAAAGCACGGTTTCAAAAATTTTGCACAACTTATAAAGGTTTTAATGAAGATGAGCTTTTCCAAAAACAATAAAGAAATTGTGATCCTTCTTTATTGCCTCCGTGTTAAGTAGAATTAGACCAAAATCTTTTACGAGCGCAATATATATGTAGTATTTGGCAAAATGCGTCTTTGCGATTCCGCACACCTGATGTCCTAGCGTATGTATGTATACACATATTTGTAATCTGAACTCCCAGCAAAACAATGCTTATTACTATACACATCGGCATGTATATATATGTATATATATAACCACACACACAGGGCACAGTCGCGACGGCGCTCAACAGTTTCAAATATTGTGGAGCACAACAAAAGCAAATTCATTAATATGTTCGAGCACATATTTCTAGGAGCAAAATAAGTTCATTCATAAAACGAGCCCCCATATGCCAATGGTCAACGATTACAAAAATTTGCATCTAAGATTGATGAAATGTATGTATGTATGTACACATATGCTTATGCAAAAAATAATTGTTTTAGCATTTGTTAGGCAGGAATTTGATCATTCGGATATTTACTCCCTAATTATTGCATGAAATATGATAAGACGATGCTCGTGAGGTAGATCATGGCTGCTTCAGTACATACATATGTGTTCAACACTTTATTGCTAAAGATGCTATTGAACTAAGTTGCCCCATATATGTAAATACGTTTCTTTGAATTTTTCTTTCATTTTTTTTAATTTTAAAGTTTTATACTATATAGGAAATGCAGACGACTTAGCATTATTTATTATAAAAGGTTTCTCATTAACACTAAACGTACCGGTGTATCCCCTATGCCGATTCTTACCGCAACCGGTCATTTGACCGGTTATGAAATTATTGTTTTTTAAAAACAAATTTTTAATTTTTTCTAAATCAAACACAAAAAAAAAGGCAAATTGCTAAATTTGATAATTTATGAATTTATATAAAGTTAAATTAACCAAGGAACAAATAGGCAGTTTATATTTTTAAATTCAATTTTGTAACCGGTCATTTGACCGGGCGCGGTACGGTTAGTGTTAAATATAATATTATTTCCCAATGACGTTTCGGCCTTATTTAATGTGTTGTTTGTCACACGGACTAGGCTGATCCTCTGGCATATGACCTAAGGCCTTTCTTCCTCCAGCACCCTAGTACATTCCTTCCGTAAACAGGGGCTTTTTGCTAGACGACCTTGGCTGCATAATATTGTGAGAAGATGTTCTTTGTGAGCAGGCTAGAGAAATTTCTTGCGGGATATTTGACTTAAAGGCAGAGAAACTACATATATATCTTCTGAAATCTACTCAAGCTGTAATGTAATAATTGAATATTGCAACGCAATAGTGCTGTGAGTTGCTTACTCAGAGCGACCGTGTTGTTAAGGGCTTTCCAATAAGAGATGTTATTTTGATATTCTAAGAAAAATGCTATTTTTTAATATAAATGATCGGATGTTTATTTCATTATAAAGAGGAAGGTATGCCGTTAATAGTGAAAAATAACCTCAGGCAAATGACCACCCCGACCACGCTTAGAGGACAACATCCTCTTCATGAAATTTTTCATAACCGAATTGCAAAGTGGCTGCCCTATGTCCTCAATAGCCTCACGAATTCCATCTTTGAGGTCTTGAATCGATTCTGGGCTGTTGGCGTAGACCTTCTTTTTCACGTGGCCCCAAAGAAAAAAGTCACAAGATGTTAAATCACAAGACCTCGGTGGCCAATTGTGATCATCCCTTCGAGAGATAACACGGTGCGGAAACTTTTCCCGTACAAGATCAATGGGCTTGTGTGGCACGTAGCGCCACCTTGTAGAAAATAAACGTTGTTCGGATCAATACCATCCAATTCTAGCCATAAAAAATCGTTAATTATCTCTCGATAGCGCAATCACATTCAAAATAACACCTGTTCTTGGAAAACTTTTTAGAACGTAGGAAGTCGAAAGTTTGTTCGTGTTTGTCCGTTCAATTAAGACTCATCCAAAGACTGTCTTCTAAATTAGCAGCGAGGCTGAAACAATTTTCCTTAGACGTCCACAATGATTTGCGAATAAACATTACCTCCAAGACCCACTTCCTCGTTCGCGAAGATATACAATATAATAAAGAGTGATCAGATTAGAGTTCCTTTTTCCAATAGGGGTTATTTGACAGATCACGTGTGAAAGGAATGGTTTTCCGAGTTTTCTTTATTTCATCAACGTTTTATTTCGCTCCTCGGCATTTAAAAAAATTAGAATATCTTCAGTGACAATTTCAAATATATTCAACCTTCTCCGACCTGAAATGAATGGCCTACTGAGTTTTCTTACACTCGGCCTCTCCTGACATACTGGTGCGACCCCGCTCAGGTTCAGTAGATTCTCCTGTAGTCTCATCTTCGCCTGTTTCGATATCGTCGCATGGTGGTAGGTTACACCACAATTTCAGCTTATCAGATGCGTACACCGATGAATAATGTCTCTGCTTCCTGTGTGAACCTGGCAAGTCTTCAACCACATACCGATCATTACCAAGAGATGCCGTGATTATGAATGGTCCTTTGTAATGTGGCTCTAATTTTCGTGAATGCCCGGTACTCATTGGTTCATTGTCGACGAGCACCAAATCGTCTACATTGTATACTGTTGGTTTCTTGTGCTGATTGTCATATTTGAGTTTGGCTTTTTGTCTTGCCTCGTTGATTTTGACTGCTGCCATACGTCGGACCTCTTCCAAATCAGTATCATTAACTGCACAGTGTTCGTCTTGTATTGCTAATAATATTTTGTATATTCTGCTTGTTTCTTGCTCCCTTTAAACTCTCGCTTTCCACACATTAACACGCACGTATTAATCTGCTCATAGTTTTTTCCCCACGACCGTCGCATGCATTTTACACACTACGCCATATATGCATCTTGCCAACGCGCATAACAAAGCACGAATTTATGCGCATTCATACAAAAAAAAATAGGAGTCAGTAATCCCACTTCTGACCCGAAAGGAATGGTTTTCCGAGTTTTCTTTATTTCATCAACGTTTTATTTCGCTCCTCGGCATTTAAAAAAATTAGAATATCTTCAGTGACAATTTCAAATATATTCAACCTTCTCCGACCTGAAATGAATGGCCTACTGAGTTTTCTTACACGTGTGACTACAGTCAAATTAAATACATAATTTTGTTTCAGTATTCATTGACATTTCAGTAGGAAACACTTACGACTCAACAGCGTTTACAAATCGTACAATACGTACAGTTACGAAAAGCAATACTCTTTGAAAAGAGCCCGCGCTCTGGATCCGAATTTTGTTCAGCAATGAAGCCCTTTGGCTTAATGGCTACGTCAATAAGCAAACTGGCCATGTTTGGATGAAGAACAACCCGAAGTCATTACATCCATTGAAAACAACCATTTGGGCGGCCTATGCGCTGGAGGAATCATCTTCAAAGACGGGGATGGCGCCAATGTAAGAGTGGACGGCGAACGCTATCGCGTGTTGATAAACAACTTTTTGATGCCGGAAATTGAAGCCTGTGATCTTCACAACGTTTGTTTCCAAAAAGACGGCGGTACTTGCCCCACAGATCGGGAAACAATGGATTTACTGGGTCGTCGGTTCGGTGAAAAGTTTTTCTCTCGTCTCTCACCTTTGGAATTTTATTTATGTTGAAGCCAACATTACTAAAGTTATTCACGAGAAACCGACCGAAGTCTTCCAGTTAGTCATTCAAGATTGTGTTGTACGGATGGTTGAACTACGACGCAATTGTGGCCAACATTTGAAGGAAATTATATTTTAAAAATAAATTTCAGGAACGGTTCTACACAAAAATAATAAAGATTGCCCAATCAAATTGAATTTTCGTTATATTACTTCAATTTAAAATCCGATACCTCTAAATTGATCACGCTTTATAATAATGTAATACACGCCAACATTACACCAGGAGAGGTTGTTGTATTGCAGAATCGATCTCACATGTTGGAAGGTTTCCCGTCAGTTGGGGTAACAGCAGCGCCGCAGTTGAAATCGAGGTCTTCAAATCGTTGATGGAGCATGCTTGTTTAGCCTAGGCTGTCGGTGTAGAGATGGGGAATAAGACTTTCTTCGAAGGGGCTTGCATTTGTTTCTTGTAATATCGTAGACAGCTTCCATGATGTGAATTCAGAAATCTATGGCTTTTTGTTATTTTATATTTACTTTGAAAAATTATTCCCACATTAAAAGCGCATGTGGTAATTTGGCGGACCAAAGGTAAGCAAGGATCACGTTACATTTAGTTATATCAGCCCTATTGCAACTATTAAAAGCAAATGTAAATAAAAAACGTTATATTCAATTCCCGCTACAGCTCTTGAATTACACTAACAAATTCAATTCTAACCGGGGAAAGGTTATGCCGGAAGTTAAACGTTTATAATCAAATAAAGAAAATCGAAACCATAGTTCCTTCAATTGAAAATCTTCAAAAATTGTTGAATCGCTTAGAATTGCCGAGATGAAACTATGTATATGTATATAGCCAATGTACAAGAATGTACTTATTGTTCACTACAATAAAAATTCACGACAGATAAAATTGAAATAAGATTCTAAAAACTGAGAAAACTGTCAAAAGTGCGCCAAATTTACAGAACAAAGTTGGCATGCCATATTTTCGACTCCAGGTTATATTCTTACTAAGAAAACACTCGATTATATTGCTCAGCCTAGTTTTTGGCTTCTGCAAGCAAACAAGTTGATTGATTACCGTCGGCATTTTCCATACCCAGGAATTTATTTCTATATTTTTTTGTGAAAGAAAGTTTTATTCACACACAATGCATGGGCCACACCCTAATGATGGGCTACCCTAATATTATGGTAATAGCGGCTGTTCCAAACCTTCTAAATTAAAACTTCGATCAAAGGTAGAAATATACGTTGCAATAAAACACGTATATAACATACAAAATAACAATAACATTGTACGAGTATAAGCATACATACATTTAAAAAAAAAAAAAAAATCCTTTTTGCCTTTCAAATCTCTAAACATGAGTGCGTCCGCGAGAGCCACATCATCGTTTGTGGCGCCACCAATCAACATGGTCGTTCGAGCCCTCCCAAAAGAAGAGAATGAACCAGCAAAATTTTACTTATCCAGCCAAACCAGGACTGTACGTGGTGCCGTCACCAATCAGGTGACTGCACGCTACCACAGTACATTCTGAAAAGCACCTTGTGAATGAAATAATTCATCACAACAATAATAGGCACGTGGCTCTTATTGCACACATATTTTTTGTTTTGATAATTTCGTACAAAATAGGTGACTCTGTCTGTCCGAGAGCAGACGGCGATAATCGATAGGAAGAACAAATATATCATAAGTGTGCGCAGCAGATGTTTTTATGAGGAGCTGTTTCATGGCAGAAATATCCTCGGAGGTTTGCCATTGCCTGCAGAGGAGCAACCGCTCCACGGCTTGGAAACATCTTGGCGAAAGATGCGAAAATATGCGAATTTTGGTCAATGGCTAGTTGAAAATCCTCTTCAACATAAATGCAGTTAAACCTGAATGTGGTAGTTGGGTAAAGAAGCTGAAGAGGGATATTAATAATTACAACTCCTCCATACAAAATCATCAACTTGGTATATAAAATTGGGATACAATTGTAATATATTCGAGCTCCATAAAACTACCTGAAAATGCTAAAAGAAATAAGAGTTTTCAAAATGGCCGGATGTGAACAAATTAGTCAAACTGGTTTTAAATTCTTAAAACCGTGTCAAGATTAAGAGGGATTAAGGCCTGTAAAGCGCTCAAGGTGTAAAAATCCCGCAGAAAAAGTATGTGTAAATGACGATCACCACTTAGCTGTCCGAAATTTCGGAAGTTAACATCAACTGAAGCAACCACTGCACGTCTCACTCAAGACACAACACACTCCTCCACATTCTGGCACTTCAGCTAAAAGCAACCACTCTTAGGAGAATCAGAAATCCCCCTGACGACATACTTTCCACATCCAGAGAGACGCAAGAATGATGCAACCGCGCGAAGTCAATATACAAGCGTACTCAATTCAGCTCCGGCCGCCTATCGATCCTTTCATAAAAATAAACGCAATTGCGCTAATTTTGCAGCAATTGACTGGAAATCTGCAATTTTGCAAATAAGCGCAACGGCAAATCAAGCATTTCGAGATGTCACTTTGGGGAATAAGAGTTTTTTGTCAATGAACAAGTGGGCCTTGTCCTTGGCGGAAAAATTTACGAAGTATACTTCTGGCCCAAGAGACTGTATTTGGGTGGATAATAACTGTTTGAGGTGAAGCAGCTAGTGCCATTTTTCAGTGAAATCACACTGGATAAACAATTAGCAGCCTTTTGGGAATTATAGGACATCATAAGAAAATACAGGCGTAGCGAAGAAGATGCACATTGCAAGGAGCTTTATCGTCTCACAAAGGTGCAAAGTACATCGTTTCCTTACCCTTTACACATTCATTCTTCTAGAATGAGACGCGTCTTGCGAAAAATCCGTCTCTGCAGAACGAATACGTTAGAGTTGTGTCAGAATATGAGTCATTAGGACATATGGACAAGATCAGTATCAATGAAGGAAGATAGCACCCCCACCAAACGGCTAATTATATTGAACGCCTTATTTCCGTCGTATTTCGTGAAATTAATCGGCCGAGAAAGTTAGATGGCAATAATGCAATATTGTCTAGTGTTGTGTGACTTGTGGCTCCATCCTGCTTAAAATAAAAACCGTCAATGTCTATTCCTTCAATCTCAGGCCACAAAAAATTTTCACTCAGTGGTCTGTAGCGATGTATATTAACAGTAACAGCTCTTTCAGTTTCATCTTCGAAGAAAAATGGGCTAATTATTCCACCAGTACCCCGCGAAATTTGCTAATATATATGCTGTTTTTAACGATAGACCATTTTCATAAAAAGTTTCAATGATTTTAACGCGTTGTTCTATCGTGTGAAATTGTACATCTGCATACTTGACAAACATCAAAAGACATAAAAAAAGGTACCGTCTAGGAATTATTCACTATTGAAATCTGAGTCTTACTTTTAAAAGACGCTTTAGAACGCGATAGCTGGATTTCCCTTGCGAAAATGGACTTTAACTGTAAACCAATTTTAAGGGTATCCCTAAATTTCATTCGTTCGTTTTAGCATTCAATGATATTAGTTCGGAAAGAGCACTTGGTATAAGATGGAATGCTCATTCTGGTCAATTCCATTTGATAGCAAAGCCTACATAAGACCAAGACGCTCTTACGAAAAAAGCGAAGGCTTTGAGTGTGAAAAAAAAGGATGAGTGAATATAAGACAACGATGGAAGAAATCAAGGCACAAGTGCATACTACAACAATAACCAATTTTAGCGACATTCTTGGTATTCTCCTAAAGAGCTCCCCAGAATACCAAAAATGTCTTGCTGTATTTCATCTGATGAAATCAAAGCAACTTCCGTCTTATAGCGCAATTATATACATATATATACATAATTCGCTCGTAGACCCTTTTTGGGTGTTTGGCCGAGCTCCTCCTCATATTTGTGGTGTGCGTCTTGATGTTATTCCACAAATGGAGGGACCTACAGTTTTAAACCGACTCCGAATGGCAGATATTTTTATGAGGAGCTTTTTTATGGCAGAAATACACTCGGAGGTTTGCCATTGCCTGCCGAGGGCGACCGCTATTAGAAAAATGTGTTTCTTTAATTTTGGTGTTTCACCGAGATTTGGACCTACGTTCTCTCTGTGAATTCCGAATGGTAGTCGCGCACCAACCCATTCGGCTACGGCGGCCGCTTATAGTGTAATTAGTTCACGATATATCAACCATAGTAAAAATCAGTAGATCTTGTATCTAATCCGAACGCAGTTCTGGATACGCCCGATGAAAAATATGTACGGATAAAATATACGTCAAGCGACCATTTCCAGGCTCATTCCTACTCTAAGATGTCGGAAACAAATCTACTCCGACAACGGTCTCTACGAACGTAATTCAAAGCCTTTATTGCAGATGCACACAAATGCTAAATTTCTTAATATGCTCACCGAACATTGAAATCCAATTTCATATCTGCAGCGGCTCCTTATATGTGCAGACTGTAAGAATCGGGAGCGCAAACCTTTAAAACCCGTAATAAAATAGCCTCTGGTTTTAGGTACACGCTGCAATAAGTTTGGACTCAAATGATCTTTATTCCATTTGTTGGCAATAAAACCACGACTTTAAAATAGACATATTATATTATTTCATTTATTTTATAATTAATGTACCCGCTGAGGTCTACACAAGTCGAGAGCTACAGTCTAACTGCATCTCCCATAACTCACTTATATATGTAAGTATATGTTTACGCACGCTTCAACTATATTAGTTTAACTCATATTTTAACAATATCTAATGAAATATAGTTGTATTATCTATTTAACAAACGTTAGCTTAAGTTTTTTTTTAAGCAATATTTTAATATAAATATTAAATAATGTTGCTCGACAAACCAAGCATGTGTACTATATACATATACATATATGAAAAAAACATTTGCTTCTGTTCCTTGGACATTGTGGTCTAAATAACTTCGCATTTTCTTTGCCTTTGCACTTAAAATTTTTTGATTTTTACTTTCACAAATTTGAATGTAATAGCACAAGCATGGTAGAAATGATATTAGCTGTGCTAAACATCTTTCATATCGCACCTTTTTTGAGTTGCAACTTTCTTGGGTTACAATACTTATTTCAAATAATTTTCACGTCGAAAAAGTACTGCATTCACTGCAACCCAATACCGAAAACGCGTGAAAAAGGTAATGGTCAGATTCAGCCATTTAGTTTCAAAAGACTCCGCTCAGGAACCCTAAAAAAAACGACAAAAATTTCAGCAATACTCTGCGCAAACTTCAGCTTTCTAGTGGAAGGGGAAGGTCCAACGATCATTTTCCCCCCACCAGCCGATTCGGTTGATTGCTTGGCATACGCTCCGCGTGGGAAGGCTCATTACTTTTCAATCAAACCCTGTATATATAACTGGCGCATACACCCTCTTTGGGTGTTTGGCCGAGCTCCTCCTCCTATTTTGTGGTGTTCGTCTTGATGTTGTTCCACAAATGGAGGGATCTACAGTTTCAAGCCGACTCCGAACGGCATATGTTTTTTATGAGGAGCTTTGTCATGGCAGAAATACACTCGGAGGTTTGCCATTGCTGCCGAGGGGCGACCGCTATTAGAAAAACCTTTTTCTTAATTTTGATATTTCACCGAGATTCGAAACGACATTCTCTCTCTGAATTCCGAATGGTAGTCACGCACCAACTCATTCGGCCACGATTTATTAATGTCAGAATTCATGAGCCCCTCTGCACTAGGATACGATCCATATATATCCAAGATGCGGTCTACCCTAGCGGCGAATAGTCTATAAATGAATAGACACATTAACCATCCACTATACTATGGTATCTACAGGAGCATTCATATGCGAATAGTTGCAGGTGGTAATCTGTATTGTCTACACATCTTTCGGCGGCAGACAACATTGTTTGATGTCTCGCAGGGCTATGAAATTTACGTATAGCCGGCATGTTTAAGCCAACCCCTAAAGTTTGTAAATGTCGGGCCACTCGAATAGTGCCAACCGTTGTGCCGGTAATTTAACTGGGAGCTATATATATAATTGGCTCGTACACCCTTTTTGGGTATTTTGCCGAGCTCCTCCTCCTATTTGTGGTGTGCGTCTTAATGTTGTTCCACAAATGGAGGGACCGACAGCTTCAAGCCGACTCCGAACGGAAAATATTTTTATGAGGAGCTTTTTCATGGCAGAAATACACTCGGAGGTTTGCCATTGCCTGCCGAGGGGCGACCGCTATTAGAACAATATTTTTCTTAATTTTGGTGTTTGACCGAGACTCGAATCTGCATACTCTCTGTGAATTCCAAATGGTAGTCACGCACCAACCCATTCGGCTACGGCGAACAGGAGCTAGAGTAGTTTAAATTGAAGTGGAAGCTCCGGTATTATCGGAATTATTGGAATCAAAACTTTTTCTTCAACTTTAAAGCCTGTGAAAATTTAATATGCAATTCGCATGCATTCTACCCGCCTTGATCAGTAGCCTAGTTCCATAACATAACGTTGTCGGACTTTGATTATGTAGAAATACCATTTCACAGAAGGTCCTGCTTGAATACTTAGTTTATGTGGCGGCATCCCGAGAAAATTGGAAGTATTTAAAAATCCTACTGGGTAATGTCCTGCCTCGTTAGAGTCTACTTCTGTGTCTATCGAATAGAAAGATTGTGATACCGCATTACATTTTAAAAGTATTAACTCATTTATTGCATCCACTTGCTCTTTGGTTGGTGATAATATTGATACTGATAAGCTGAACAACTTAGTTGTAAGATTTCTAATTTCAGGGTATTTCAATGAGAGCTTAGATATTTTTAACAAAAAAAAATTTCTTAGACCAATACGCTTACTTGTCGTTGAAAACTGCCCCTGCCTATTTTCAGCAAATTATTAGCAAGAAGTGCATTATCTTCTCCGAAAGTAAGAATTCTCATAGGTGAGATTTGTTGTAGCATTGAATCTTCCCCCATTTACATATGTATATATACGTACATACATATTAATGAATAGCACCTTTGGTTAAATGTTTTTCCATAAAAGTATGTTGAGGGACTTGGCTGTAAGTTTCGGTTGGTTTATCTAAAAATGCTTTTTCCCCAATATGGTTCAATTCAACCTAAATGATTTTTGATGTTGTGAAATATACATACTTGTGCCTAGCAACACAGCAATAAATCAGCAGGTAAAATTTTTTGGAAACATTTTAGCCCAATAACACTAAATATCAAAACACAATCAAAAGAATAGAATTCAAAAGCCATATTGCATAGCATCTTCTTCTTCTTAATTGGCGCGATAACCGCTTACGCGATTTTGGCCGAGTTTAACAAAGCGCGCCAGTCGTTTCTTTCTCGTGCTAACCGGCGCCAATTGGACACACCAAGTCAAGCCAAGTCCTTCTTCATCTGTTCTTTCCAACGCAGAGGAGGCGTTCCTCTTCCTCTACTACCACCAGCTGGTACCGCATCGAATACTTTCAAAGCCGGAGCGTTTGTATCCATTCGGACGACATGACCCAGCCAACGAAGCCGCTGGATCTTTATTCACTGCGCTATGTCTATGTCGCCGTAAAGCTCATACAGCTCATCGTTCCATCGCCTGCGATATTCGCCGTTGCCAACGTGCAAAGGTCCAAAAATCTTACGCAGAATCTTTCTCTCGAACACTCCAAGCGTCGCTTCATCGGATGTGGTCATCGTCCACGCTTCTGCGCCATACGTTAGGACGGGCATGATGAGAGTCTTGTAGAGTGTTAGTTTTGTTCGTCGAGAGAGGACTTTACTACTCAGTTGCCTACTTAGTCCAAAGTAGCACTTATTGGCAAGAGAGATTCTACGTTGGATTTCGAGGCTGACATTGTTATCGGTGTTAATGCTGGTTCCTAAATAAATGAAGTCTTTTACAACCTTGAAATTATAACTGCCTACAGTGACGTGGGTGCGGATACGCGAGTACGCCGACTGTTTGTTTGAAGTCAGGAGGTACTTCGTTTTGTCCTCGTTTACCACCAGACCCATTCGCTTTGCCTCTTTATCCAGTTTGGAGAAGGCAGAACTAACAGCGCGGTTGTTAAGGCCTATGATGTCAAAATCATCGGCATACGCCAGCAATTGTACGCTCTTATAAAAAATTGTGCCTGAGCGATTAAGTTCTGCGGCTCGTACGATGCTCTGCAACATCAGGTTAAAGAAGTCAGACGACAGCGAGTCACCTTGTCTGAAACCTCGTTTGGTATCAAACGGCACGGAGAGGTCCTTCCCAATTCTGACGGCGCTGCTGGTGTTGAGCAAGTCATCTTGCAAATCCGTATTAGTTTTTGGGGGTACCAAATTCAGACATCGCGGCATACAGATAACTCCTCTTCGTACTGTCAAATGCAGCTTTGAAATCGACGAAAAGATGGTGTGTGTCGATTCTCCTTTCGTGGGTCTTTTCCAAGATTTGGCGTATTGTAAATATTTGGTCGAAGGTGGACTTTCCAGGTCTAAAGCCACACTGATAAGACCGAATCTGTTGGTTGACGGTGGGCTGCAGCCTTTCACACAATACGCTCGCTAGAACCTTATAGACGATATTTAGAAGACTTATCCCGCGGTAATTGGCACAGATTGCAGGATCCCCCTTCTTATGGATTGGGAAGAGCGCACTTAAATTCCAATCGGCAGGCATGCTTTCATCCGACCATATTTTGCATAGGAGCTGATGCATGCACCTTACCAGCTCCTCGCCGCCATGTTTGAATAGCTCAGCCGGCAGTCCGTCGGCACCTGCGGCTTTGTTGTTCTTTAGCCGCGTTATCGCTATTCTCACCTCGTCATGGTCGTGTAGCGGAACGTCAATTCCGTCGTCTTCGATTGGGGTATCGAGATCTTCACATTCTCTGTGACATGGGCAGCTGTCACTGTTTAACAGGCTCGAGAAGTGCTCCCTCCATAATTGAAGATTGGTCTGGATGTCAGTCACCAGTTCGCCGTCTTTGTTCTTACAGGAAAACGCCCCGGTCTTAAAACCTTTCGTAAGCCGCCGAACTTTCTGATAGAATTTTCGGGCGTTGTTCCTGTTGGCCAGCATCTCAAGCTCGTCGCACTCACGTATTTCGGCCTCTCGTTTCTTCTGTCGGATAATACGTCTCTCTTCCTTTTTCAGCTCTCTGTAGCGATCCCACATGGCTCGCGTTGCGCCCGATCGCAGCGTAGCTCTATAGGCGGCATCCTTTCTTTCTGCGGCAGCATGACATTCCTCGTCGTACCAATTGTTTTTTCGGGCTCGCCGGAATCCGATTCCTTCTTCGGCGGCGGTACGTAGAGAACGAGAAATGTTGCTCCATTGCTCGTGCAAGCCGGTTTGTGGGGCAGTGCTCTCTGAGAGCAGGAGTGAGAGTCGAGTGTCGAATCTTCTGGCTGTCTGTTGTGATTACAGCTTTTCGATGTCGAACATTCTTTGCGTAGGTAGGTTTACGGTTTTTGCTGCACAGAGGCGTGTGCGCAGTTTGGCTGCAACAAGGTTATGATCCGAGTCAATGTTGGGTCCTCGGATCGTACGTACATCTAATACACTAGAAGCGTGTTTTCCATCTATCACAACATGATCAATCTGGTTTCGCGTTTTTCGATCAGGGGACAGCCAGGTAGCTTGGTGGATTTTTTTATGCTGGAATCTGCTGCTGCAGACTACCATGTTTCGGGCCTCGGCGAAGTCGATCAGCCTCTGTCCGTTACCGGATGTTTCGTTGTGCAGGCTGAATTTTTCCTTCCTTGCCCACCCTGGCGTTGAAGTCGCCAAGCACGATTTTTATGTCGTGGCGGCGGCAGTGCTCATACGAACGTTCCAAGCGCTCATAGAAGGAGCATCGTCCTTCTCTTCCGTCGGGGCGTGGGCGCAAATTAGCAATATGTTAAAAAAACGGACTTTGATGCGGATTATTGCGAGACGCTCGTCCACCGGAGTGAACGACAGTACTTGGCGACGAAGTCTCTCTCCCACAACAAATCCGACACCGAATTTGCGCTCCTTTACATGGCAGCTGTAGTAGACGTCACAAGGTCCTATGGTTTTCTTGCCTTGCCCCGTCCATCGCATCTCTTGGATGGCAGTGATGTTAGCCTTTACTCTCACGAGGACATCAACCAGCCGGGCAGAGGCACCTTCCCCATTAAGGGACCGGACATTCCAGGTGCATGCCCTCAAATCGTATTCCTTATTTCGTTTGCAGGGGTCGTCATCAGTGTTGGAAGTTCTCATCCGAGGCTTTGTTGCTGTTTTCATTGGGGGGGCTTTTTAAGTGGCGGGTCCCAAACCCAGCGCACAACCCGCAATGCTGGGATGCTTCGCCTTCTCACGTTAGCTCACTCCCGAACGGGTGTTCGGTAGCTACCCAGAGGATACGTGGGCCAATCCCGGACGTTGTGAGCTGCTTGAACCATATGCAGAAGAATCGTCCTGGCCACTCCCAAGTGAATGGCGATCAGTAACTTTCCCCACTTGCGGGGACTTCCAAACATGGAATCATCCTCCATAGCATCACCAAATGCAAAAAAGGAAAAGCAGTAATCAACAAGACAACAAGACTTGATGAAGTGCATCAAGTTGTTAATATCAAGGAGTGGGATATAAATGAGAGTCGAGATACCTAAATCGTAGCCCTGCAAGTGCAGTGGCCCCCAAAATTCGAGTGCCGCGAATTTGTGAACCTGAGGGGAAACCTCAAACCACTCCACGTGTCCAGAAAGATTTCTTGACCTGGCAAGTTTGTGTATTTGCCCAGAGCTCGCTGAGTTGACGCAAAGCTCGTCCTTTCAGGAGCAGTCGACAGGTAGCTACGGGGATTCCAATTCTCCCGTTTCGCGGGGAAACTACCTTGTAGCTCCCTTGTTTAGCCAGCTCATCCCCCTCATGGTTTCAATCTATAATACTATCATATATAATGGTATTATAGAGCCAAAATACAACTCTAGGCGAGAAGCCCAATATCTTGCAAATGGCGTCCTTGCACCCATACAAGTCGACTGGGGTTCTCCTTAATAGGGAGCCCTCCTCAATAATGAGCTTCCAGTTAGCCTTCTGTCAAGTATCAGACCTACGTATTCCACCTTGCCAGAAAGCACCAACGGTGCGCCCCTATTGAAAGGAGTTGAAGTCAAGGTATTTTATATAACATCGTAAATAGGACTAGCTCCTTCTTGAGAGGATTTATCGATAGGACGCAATCCTCCACCCAACTTACTACTGCATTTAGATATCCCTGTATCAGAGTGCCCACACACTTTTTCCTAAGAATTATTGCCACGTCATTCGCATAACCAATGCAGTCATTCTCACCAACTCCTCCACTGCCTTGCTGGGGGCCCCTGGACTTATAGATTCTCAGCCCTTGGTTGGTTGGTTGGTTAAAGTGGTGATTCATCCAGAATCCAATTACCGCTTCCGCACCATATTGTTGTTGCCCCATCCTCGTTACCAAATTTTGAATCCATTTATTTATTGCATACTGTTTCCTAACATTTAGCAATATTTTTACTTGAAACTAAGACATTACAATAGGCATGTATGGAAAGCACCCAGTGGAGCAACCTTTCTAGATTTGTGCTTATTAGCATAATAAATCCGTTGTTAACTTCGTCTCCAGTCTGTTAAAGATCATATTTAGAATTATTTCAGCAAATAAAGGGTTTGGGTGCGATTGGAGTCTTATATTGTGTGATGTGGCTACCTTTTTTTATTTCTGGAGCTATTGAACGAAATTTGAGATCACGATGGATTTAGGCATTTGTGATGTAATATGGTACGTGTATAATCATTCTTAAGGTTTTTGAATGGAATCTTTGGAGTGTTTCGATGTTAGAATTGTTTAAGTACTTCTCCTGTTATGGGATCATATCCGGGGTCTTTCTTTGTTTTATGCTTTTTTATGCTGCTTTTACTTCTTTCTTCAAAAATTGTTTTATTGGTGTGTTCATTTCGTGTATGAGTTCCAGTGTGTCTTTGACTTTCTGAGCAAAGCTTAGTGAGGGTTCGATTTCATGTGGTGTAAAAACTCGGAATAAGTGGCGAGCAAATGTGTGAGCTTTTTGTAAAGTGAGTAGTCAGTGGAAGGGGTTACAGCGGTTACTGAAATAGTTGTGAAGTTGTGTATTATGTTCTTGGGCAAGTGAGTTTAATGTTCTGTTTTCACCAGGATGTCTACTTCTTTGTCACGTTTTTCTTGCTTGCCGTTTTTCTTTTAATTTATCTTTAACCACTAGAGATAATTGAGTGTGTTCTCGCTTGGTGAGAGAGGGTGTTGAGTGTACTTGGGTGGATGCTTAAGGTTAGCTGTTGAAGTTAATAGTGATCGTAAGTTGAACCAATCGGTTTTATTATTGTGCAGACAGCAGTGAGAAAATTAGTCAACTGATTCTTTCTTTAGAGAGATCACTACGGGAGGGTGAAGGGAGTTCATAACATGAGTTGCAGGCTATTTCACAACTTGGAACGCAAAAATCGATGAGATCGGGGAGAGTCGGATCCCCATTGAGTGTATTTTGCATTTACATAGGTCTCCTCCAGCTAGAAACCTGTTTTCAAGGGATTTGAAGAATTTTTCGTACTCTTCTGCCTTGATAGTATGATTGGGTGGGATGTATACTGACGAGATTGTGAGTGGGCCTTTCAACTTTTCCACAACAATGTGAGTGGCTTAAATATATTAGTTTCTGTACAGTAAGAATTAATGCTGTAATGTTTAATGTGGCATTTAATGGGAATAGCAGAGCCAGCATAAGTTTTCTTATCGGGGTGTATTATCTGACATAGATTGTAATTAGGAGTTCGAACATAGCTTTTATATGTAAAATGAGTTTTGGCTATTAGGAGAATATATTATATATGTCGTGAGATTTGAGTAGCGTGTTTATTACTAGTATGTACTTTGAGAGACCATTGGCATTCCAAAGAAGAGTATTCATGGGTTTGAAAGATTCAATTTTTGTGTCGTGAGTGTAACGCATAGATTCATTACTGAGGAGACTTGTAAGACTTTTCTGAGAAGCGTCATCATTTCTCGCATTTCACTAGATGTCTCGGGTGGTATTTCTTTGGGCTGGGGAACTGAGGCGGCACTCTTATTTTTTGGATCTACTTTGACTACTTGAGAGTATGAAAGCGAATTCGGGTAGTGCTTGGGCGGTCATTCATTTTGTTCTTGCGCGAGCAGTCTGAAGACAAGTGGGCTCCAGCGCATTTAATACAAACTGGTTTTTTATGGCAGTAAATTTTAGTGTGGCCGTAGTGCTGGCAGTTTTTTAGTATCACTTTAAAGACTCTCCTGTTTGGGCTTATAAGAATAGAATTCCGTATGTTATTCCTCCCATAGAGTTACAATAATTTTATAGGCTTCTGGGGTAAGTGGTTGTATTTTGACCTGATTACTATTAATAAGCTTCAAATCATACGAGTTTTGGGCAACTTCTTTTAAGAGCTTAATTAGTAGGGTTGACACATATTGGTGGTTGTTTTGGAGTTTTCCCACGGGGTATAGGGGTTTCCTCTTCTTGAATTTCTAGAAAAGATAATCTATTCTGGGTAGGCTCAGAGCTATCCAGCCAATATTCATGCAATTTAGCTTGTTTTTGAGAGTCCTTGGGCTTACCTGGGCTATCGGTTGTCTCCTTTTCGACTCTAAAATTTGCCAATTGTTACCTTGTACAAATTTACTGGTTGAAGGTTGTGGAGAACGGTCGTCCTGTTGATAAAGCAGTTGCAGCTGTTGTTGTAGCAGCTAAATTTGCTACTGCACATTTACCTTCGAGTTATTTGGGGCAATTTGCCAAATCGTGATGGAGTCAAGGGTGAGACTGAAACATTGGGTGCTCCATGGGGTTGAAAAGACTTCAGGGCTCGACATCTGTTTCTTCTCTCGTCCATTTTGTTGTGATTGTTGTTGTGCCGCATATTTTGTTGTAAAGGAGTGGATTTGAGAGTATCTTGTTGTTTTTGTGGTAATTGCTGCAGTTGTTGTTGTTGTATTCGGTTAAATAGTTTTTGCTAATGCTTTCCAACTAGGTTGCAGCATAAAAGTATGGATTTTTTGTTTTCATATTCGATTCAGCTCCACTGGGGGAATAGCCGTGAATATCAACACCATCGAACGACGACTGAAGGAGGCGAACATATCCTACCGTCCCACATCATCAAAACCACTGCTCTCAGAAAAACACATTGAGAAACAACAAAATGGCGACACAGCAATGGACTGGCCTTCCCAGTCCCCAGACGTCAATCCGATTGAAAAAGTGTGGTGAATTATGAAAACGCATCTTACCGGAAAGCTAATCCTTGATTAAAAGCAACTAGTGCGTCAAGTTCGCAAAATCTGGTCTTCTTTGTCGACGAGCTACACCGAAAAGCTGGTTTGAAGCATGCCGAGAAGACGCCAGGCTACTCGACAACGATGAATACAACACGGCTTATTTAGTAATTGCGACTCGTAGTTTTGTACATACTTTCATATAAAAAAATTTAAATATATGTATATCTTTTATACTTCCTGAAAAATCGCGGTTCCTTTTTTTTACACAGACTGTACTTCCCCCTGGAAGACACTGCAGGCATTAGAAACGCACAGCTTTTTCAATTTAAGTCTTTTAGAATATATACCAGCTCCAAAACCGCAATTAGTTTAGAGCCATCTACATAAACTGTGGTGTCGAAGTTTTTTGGCAAGAGTCCCTTTTTTTTTTTTTTTTTTTTTTTTTTGTCGGGACAACTAGCAAGTGCAACACTCAGACATTAATTGAGTCCATTGTACTACACTTGGATTCCCTTTTAATTTTCTTTAAATCTACCCGATCTCCGAAGAAATCTGAGTAGATCTTGTGGTGCCAAGGAGCCAAGATGGTCGCTTCTTAACACATCAGTGCCAAAGACCTCAAACCTGATTCGAGCGAAGGCGGGGCAGACACACAGGAAGTGGTGCGCCGTCTCATCCTCCTCTTCACAAGCTGGGCAGAGTACACTGTCTGAGATGCCCTAACCTTTCCATGTGCTTTGCCCACAGAAAGTGACCCGTCATCAGTCCAACCAGTCGTCTGCACTCCCCTCTGCTTAATGACAGAAGGGTTTGCGCCAGTCGATCGGACATGACAGGTAACATCAGTTTTGTCCATCTGCAGCCTTTCTCAGCCTGCCAAGCTCGCTTGTGGGTTGTAGTTACCCATTTGCTAACCGTGGCCGTGATGGCCGCAGAGGGGAGTGGCAAAACGGGCTCTGGGCCAAAGAAGTTGGCCTCAGAGCCCATCTTAGCTAAGGAGTCAGAGGTCTCGTTACCCGCGATACCCACGTGTCCCGGGACCCATGTTAGCATCAGGCTATTATGTCTGCCGACATAGTTCAGCCTGGATTTACAGGACTTCACTACCCCTGATGTGGTTTGAGGGCTGTCTAAGGCCATAAGCGCTGCTTGGCTGTCGCTCCAGACACATATAGATCTGCCTCTCCATCGTTTTTCCACAACAAAGTTCATCGCTTCTTGAACTGCATACACCTCCGCTTGAAACACAGATGCATGCATTCCAAGAGCAAAGTGCAGTTTTGTCCCGCTGGATTCCACGTAGACCCCAGAGCCGGAGCCATGCTCGGTCCTGGAGCCATCCGTAAAAATGCGAGAACAGTGTTTGCCGGGCTCATTTTCTGAGTCTTCCCACAACTGAGCCTCTGGTAGCACTACACTGTATATCTTTTCAAGTACGACCCTTGATGGCATGGAGTCAAGGGGCATGGAGAGAATCGTTGGATCGATGTCCATGCCTTCTCAGTGTTCCAATGCCGAACAAGGGCCGTACCAGTTCCCACTGTGTTTCAGTCTGCAGATGGCCTTCAAGGCCTCTCCTCGGATGAAAGCATCAAGTGGTGGTAAACCAATCAGAGCATCTAGTGCCGGGCCTGAAGTAGTCGGAAAAGCTCCGGTGCAACAGATGGCCACAGTGCGTTGTAGTCTCGATAAGGTCCTCCTGACTCCCACTAGGGAGAGTCTGCTCATCCAGACCAGTGATGCATAGGTGATAATGGGTCTTATCATAGCCGTGTAGATCCATAGGACCTTGCTAGGAGAGAGACCCCACGTTTTCCCAAAGACAGCTTTGCACTGCCAGAAAGCTGTCAGCGCTTTTGATGCCTTTGTTTCAGCGTGTGATTTCCATAGGAGCTTGCTATCGAGGATTACTCCAAGATATTTGATTTCCTTGGATAGCTGGATTGTGACTCCTTTTAGCTTTGGCAGAACGAGTCCATCAAGCTTCCTCCTTCTGGTAAAGAGGAAAATACCAGTCTTGGCGGGATTTGCCGACAGCCCGTTCGCACAGCACCAAGTATCAATCCGATCCAGAGTTTTCTGCACTTTCCTGCAGATGTTCATAAGCGAAGAGCCTGTTACCAAACAAGCAACATCGTCCGCATATGCTTGTGCGTAGACTCCCGAATCGTTTAAGGTGGTGAGTAGAGGATCGATTACCATGCATCAGAGCAACGGAGACAGCACACCGCCTTGGGGGCAGCCTCTGTTAACCCCAGATGACACCAGCAGATCTTCCTCTGCTCGCACCGAAATGATTCTTTGGGCCAGCATCGAACGAATCCAATTTACTAGCACCCGGTCTACGCCGTGCCTACTAGCAGAGTTACACATACTATCAAAAGTGGCATTATCAAACGCCCCCTCTATGTCTAAAAAGATACCCATAGCGTAGTCCCTCCTGTCGATAGCCAGCTCTACCCTAGCAACAAGGTTTTGCAGTGCCGACTCGCAGGATTTTCCACTCTGATAGGCATGCTGAAATAGAGACAGAGGGTGAGCCTTCAGCGACTTCTGACGTATGCGCAGTTCCACCAGTCGTTGGAGACTTTTCAGCATGAAAGAGGTCATGCTGATGGGTCTAAAGCTTTTGGGGCTGGTGTAGTCGTCTTTTCCAACCTTTAGATGAAAGCGACCCTCACTATCCTCCAAGAGCGTGGTATGCAAGCCAGTGCCAGGCATACCGAGAAGATTTTCTTCAGGGCTGCTGTCACGAACTCTGCACCCTCCTTCAGCATGGCAGGATATATGCCATCTGGTCCGGGCGACTTGTAGTCGCCAAAAGATTTGATGGCAAATCGAATGGCGGCCTCATTCACCACAGATCTGGCAACGAACCAGTCATGCCGAGAAGGTGTAGCAGCTCTGACAACTGCCTCTATCAATAAGGGCTGTTGCCGGCTGATGCTTATCTGATTACCAGGAAAGTGAGACTCCATCAGCAAGCTGAGTGTCTCACTTTTCCGCTCCATGAAGGAGCCATCAGATTTCCTAAGTGACCCCAGCTTTGCCGTTGGGTCCCTTTTCAGGATCCTAACCAATTTCGCCGTGTCACTCAGAGATTCAATACCGCTGCAGAATTCCCTAAATGAGGCTCTTTTCGATTCCCGAATAAGCCTCTTGTAGTTCTTCGGAACATCACGGTAGCGCTCCCAGTCCAGTCCCAGTCTTGAGGGCCCGGTTTAGAAATTTTCTCGACTCACGCCTCAGCATCTGGAGCTCTCGATTCCACCAAGGAACGGGAGTCCGGCTGGGGAGAGGTCGAATTGGACAGGCTGACTCAAAACATTCGGTTAGGGCAGCGTTGAGTTTCTCAACAGCCGCCTCAATGGCCTGTTCTTTTCGAAGTCTTGGTGGCGCAACGCCAAGGTCCCGCAACGCCTCCCTAAACTTCTGCCAGTCTGTTTTTCTTGGGTTTCTAGAGGGCAATGGCATTTGTGCCTCCTCGCCACACTGAAACTCAATGTACCTGTGGTCCGAGCACAAATCTCCGGCAAGGACCCTCCAGTTCTTGATTGACCACCCAAGTTTTGAGTTTGATAGGGTTAGATCAATCACCTCCTGCCTTCTAGCCGTTACAAATGTTGGCTATGAGCCCTTGTTATGTATGTCTAGGCAGGAGGAGGCGATAAATTCGAATAGTCGAGAGCCCCGTCCATTGCACTTGCTGCTGCCCCAGATTGTATGCTGGGCATTAGCATCGCTACATAGGATGAGGCCCAGACTGCGCCGCTCACAGAACCTCACGAGACTAGTGGCCTTCCCGGGTGGTGGCCCTTCCAGAGCATCGTAAGGAAAGTAAGCAGATGCAATCACAAACTTCGACCATCCGCGTCTATATCTATAACACACCTCAGCCGCTACCAGGTCTTGGCAACAGAATTGCTCAAGACCCGTCACAGTGAGATGGGATGAAACTATAAGACCGGTCCTAGGTCTACTAGAACTCCTGTCATATAATAACGTGGCCCCTTTCAGCGCACTTAAGCCACAGAGACGGCCCCTAAAGACCCAGGGCTCTTGCACTGCTGTTATGTGGGGTAATGTGTGCAGCTGGGAAAGCCTTCTACTTAGTAGTGCAGTAGCGGCTTTGGAATGCTGCAAGTTAATTTGCGTCACCGTCAAGGGACGATAGCTATAGGAATCGTCCGAGACAGTCATCTGGGAAAGACACGGAAGCTGACCGTCCCAAAGAAGAGACTCAGACGGTTCCCGTACCGTGAGCCCATGACATCAACACTGGCCTCGTCCACTCGCACCACAAGAGCAGCCCCTTCCTTCCCTTCCCGGTTTTTGCCCTTGGTGTACGAGACGACTCGCCAAAGCCTCGTGTTGATGCCCGGATTCTGGGCACGTAGACAGGATAGGACATCCGCCGTAGACAGGTCTGGATCCGGAATCCAGCAGATGGCCTTCCTGAGGGGTGCACTCTCCTCGCTGTAGACTGCGAAGCGAGTGGTCCCCATGGGGGGCACGTTATTGACCACGGTCCTGATCCACTCGAAGTTGGCCAGAGACGCGCACGTCACCTTTATGGTGCCGTCCTTTGTCTCATAGCCCTTCGCGTTGGCTTCCGGACCGGAGGCAATAACCCAACGCATCAGCTGGCTTTTGCAGTATTTGATTTCTGCATCCGTCAGCTGATGGTCAGGCCCCAGTTTTCCAATCACAGCCACAGGTCGTGGGCCGGCAGCCTTCTCGCTGTAGGATGGCTTGGCCGCACCCTTGGAAGTGCTTGGGCGAAGGTCCAGCTCCCGATCCTCCACTGACGAAGATTTCGCCGGGCAGACAGCTGTGCTGGACATTTTGTCGAGGCGCCGATAGGGGCGTGGCTCAGCAGAATCTTTTCCCGCCACATTGACTGGCGCCAAGACCGCGCTCGTACCTTGGGGGGTCGTGGCTCGGTCATTGGCGGCAACCGCAGGGCAGGGAGGTGTGCTGCTTTCAGCCGCCGTCTTTCTCCGCTTGCCTCGAGAGCGAGACAACTTGGGAGTGCCTGTGCCCACCGAAGACTCGGTAGCTTCCGTGGGTGTCACTTCCGCTGACCGAGGTCGTTTGGAAGACACAGACGCAGAAGGGCCGGCAGAGCCACATGAGGATTTCTCCCGCATGAGCTCTGCCCGCCGCTTTCTTCTCTTCCTCCTTGCCGTGCTCTTCGATTTCCCTGCTTCTTTGGGAGGTCGTGCAGCCACCGAAGAGACCTCACAACTCAGGCCCTCAGAAGCAGGGAAACGTTTTTCAGACTCTGAAGGAGAGGAGATTGCGATAGCAACCCCCGTCTCCTCCAAGATGCGCTCTCGCTCGTAGAGCCGAGGACTTGGGTAATGGTTGGGGCCTCCAGAATCCATGCCCCTGCCGCCGAAGTGGGTGGATTGCCACTTGTGTGGATTCCACCTGGAGTAGTTAATCCATCGTTTTCCATTACCTTTTCGGTTTTTGTTCAGGACTCCTCCCTAGCCAGTTTGGTTCGCGGATGGCGCCCTGATTCTATGCCAACTTTGAGTCATCACACGAGTGTTGAACCCACCCCATCAGGGAAGGCCACTCTTGTGATGCCAGGGCTCCCTATCCACCACCTGGGACGCGCCCGATGGGAGATCAGGCAACTCCCTTACTCCATTTCTCCCTTGATGAAGAGTTTTTTTTTTTTGTTTTGTTATTTATTATCCGGGGAATCTTACATAGATACCGTCAATATAGACGGCATGCACGATTCATATTGATTGCTAAGGGTGCACCTCATTCGGGTCCACTCACAGTCAGTTTTACTACTAAACTGGACTTGCGAAACAGTACACCTATGTACTAAACCCTAACTCCGACCTCTGTAGCTTGAGTTTGCCCGCCGTTTATGCATTGCATCGCAGGACCAAGCTAACCATTATGGCTATTCATTTATATTTCTGTCTCCATCTACCCTTCATTACTTCTTTGTATTCTTTCTTTACTGCGTTCCTATTCCTTTTTCCGCAGTTCCTGTAACGCATTTGCGGACCATTCTGTGCTGACCACGTGATCTACAATGTTGCTCGGGGTTATTCTTTCTTTTATGATTTCTTCAATGGACATTCTTTCGGATGCGTATCTCGGGCAGGAGAAGAAGACTTGCTCTACGTTCTCACTACCGTTGCCGCAGAATGAGCAGTCTGCTGCGTCCTCGTGGCCGAGTGTTTGGAGATACTCTCTATAGCATCCATGTCCCGTCAGGAACTGTGATAGGTAGTAATCTGAGTCACCATGTCCTCAAACGACTCTGTTCTGAAAGCACAGGCAACTCTAAGGGAAATAAGTCTAAAAACTATTTCCGCCTTCTTCGCGTATGTTTTCTGTATCAGGGCTTTACCCCATATGGGTTCTGCATACATGAGTGTAGACTGGGCAACTTTAGCGCTCTTCTACTCGGAGTAGGACCACCGATGTTGGCCATAATTCTTGACAGTGCCGCATGCCTTTTTAATGTGCTCCCTGAAGCTTAGTCGAGCAACGATCATTACACCCAAATATCGTAGTGCCGCCTGTGTTCTGACGTTAAACCCATCAATGTTTAGTTTGGTCGTTTCTAACTTTTTTCTACTCGTAATGAGAACTGCTTCTATTTTTTGCCCTGCTAGCTGGAGTTTAACCGCCGTTAGACATTGTTTGACCTTTGTTGTTCCCTCGCTGCAGATACTCTGAATCTGAGGGATTGTTTTGACGACTATGGTCAACGAACGCAATGTCGCCTGCGTATCCTATTATTTGCACTTCCCTCGGGATTGGGAGTTGCAGTACCCCATCATATAATACATTCCATATCATAGGGCCCAGTGCAGAACCCTGCGGTACTCCGCCCGTCACTGCATATCTCTTAGGTCCTTCATCTGTATTGTACAGAAGTACTCTTTCCGACAGATAACTGTTTATAACCCGTACTAAGTATGTTGGCGTTTTTTTCTCTTCAAGAGCCTTTATAATATGGGGCCAGTATGCCGAGTTGAAGGCGTTCTTGACATCCAGAGTAACAACAGCACAGTATTCTTTATTACCTTGCATCCACCTGTCACCCTCAATAGCCTTACTTGAAATGTTTGCACCCTCCTGACGGCGTCGATGGTTGAACGACCTTTTCGGAAACCAAACTGATGTTCGGATAGTTCAGCTGGCACTTTCTCCAGTCGCTGTTCCAGGCGCGTGCAGATTAGTTTCTCCAAGATTTTACCCATAGTATCTATCATGCAGAGTGGCCGATAAGAACTTGGGACACCCGCTGGCTTATTTGGTTTCTGAAGTAGGACTAGTTTTTGCTTCTTCCATACTTTCGGAAACATGCCTTCATTTATACACTTGGTGAAGTGTTCTGCAAATAGCTTTGCGTTGCGCCTGATAGCGATCTTCAGCGCCCTGTTCGGAATGCCGTCAGGTCCTGGAGCCTAAGCATTGCCAAAACTTTCCGTTGCCAAAATCACCTGATTGTTACACTATTTTCTGCCGCGTGGAATTGGGTCTGGCTTGGTTGCATGTCTTGCTTAGGAAAGAGTGCCTGTACAATCTTTTCTAAAAGAATGGGGCAAGTTGGCGCCTGTCCTCTACCTCCTTTGACCTTGGCCATAAAGAGTTTGTAGCCATCACCCCACGGGTTTTCGTCCACATTCTGGCACAGTTCTTTAAAGCTGGCTGCCTTGCTGCTTTTTTATGGCTTTCTTTAATGGTTTCCGCTTCTTTTTATAGTACTCGCGGAGCCTGTAGTGTTCTGCCAGCCCATAACTCCTTTGGGAAAGGCGCCTTGCTTTTTTGCACTCCCAACACACAGTTAGTCATTGAGAGTGGACGTGCCTGACTTGTGCTCTAGATAAAATAAATATTTAAAACAATATTAAAGTGTTAAATTAAACCAAAAGTTACCGTGACTAGGTGCTAGCGATTGGAGAGTCGTCCTGGACATTATATTGGGAGCGGTGATCAGCAAAGAACCAAATAGATAGGTAAAATACAAAAATCAAAACAAATACAAAAACAAACAAACAAACAGAAACATTTTCGGCATAACAAGGATAGCGGCTACCAGCTGTTCTTGTAAATCAAAATAAATTACTGGTGTGGTGGGCCATCTATGCGCTATCAAATCTGTAAATATTATCAAACTGCATTATCAACGCCAGCCCTATTCCAGGCTGCCATTTAGATAAAAATGAGTTTACAAAGAACGCCCCCACCAGGCGGTGGAAATACGTCACAAAATCGAGCCACTATTAATGAACTCACCAAAAAATTAGAAAAAATGGAAGAAATGTGTAAAAACCTTTCAAAAGAAATAATCGAGCTAAAAGCTGAAAATTCGAAACTTAAATCCGTCCAATCAAAGGATTTCCAAACGAGTGATATAGCACACTTGAGGAAGAACTTACTCGCGAAACCGACTGGATTTTGAAGAAGAGACCAGCAAAGAAGAGAAAGGCAGATTCATCTCCGGAACTTTCTAAAGCAAATGATGAAGACCTCTTGCCGTCTAAACCAACTAAAGGAAACACTCGCCCACCACCTATTATGGTATCTGGAGATTGTAATTACCAACAGTTATATACATTAACAAAAACTGAGTCGAAAGAAAATTTTACGATAAAACTCTTGAATAATGGTGTATATAAAGTCAACACCTTTTCAATTGAAGACTATAGAAAATTATCAAAAACTTTTTCCACTAAAAATAATTATTTCCTGGTATAGTTTTGAGAACAAACAAACGCGGCCAATTAAAGTCGTAGTTAAAAAACTACACCATTCCTGTGAAGCCAAAGCAATCATAGAAGATTTAAGACAACAAGGTCTTAATGCACTAAGTGCTCACAATAAACTAAAATGGAAAACCAAGGAGCCTTTAGATATGTTTCTGTTAACATTCGACTCCATGGAAAATGTAAAAAAGATATACGAAATTTAAACTATTTTAAACTCAGTTGTCTCGATCGAACCTGTAAAATCATCAAATTTGATACCACAATGCAAACTATGTCAATCCTACGGTCATACACAAAACGATTGTGGTAAACAGCCAAGATGTGTTAAGTGTGCACAAAAACATAAAAGCATTGACTGCAATAAACCCGAAAAAGAAAAACCAAAATGCTGTAACTGCGGAGAAGCCCATCCAGCCAGTTATAGAGGGTGTGTAGTACCAAAAGAACTACAAAAAATGCGCAGTCAAAAAGTTGGACAGGAAAAAAAGAGCTTTCAGCTCCCTATACAACGAAATCCAACCAAATTAATGACGAAAATTCTGAGAAATCAATGGCTTGCAAATATACATTAAAAAAACAGACCCCACAACAACTTACTTACGCACATGTTCTAAAACAAAACACTACTAATACTGCTTGCTCTGGCGATGCACTAGCACAGATACTACAGAAATTAAATGAGCAAATGGATTTCAATAAAGCACTGGAAATACGCTTATCTAAACTTGAGATATTCTTATCCGAATCTGACCATGTCTAAAACCCTAAAAATACTTTTATGGAACTCGAATGGACTACTAAAGCATAAAGTTGGAGATTGTTTTCAATTCGGAAAATGTTGATGTCTGTATGATATCTGAAACGCATTTCACAACGCAAGCATACATAAATATTTAAAAACTATGAAACCTATCATGTGATTCATCCAAGCAATTGTGCCCGAGGTGGTAGTGCAATAATAATAAGAAGCTGCATCAAGCACTTCGAAGAAGAAAAAGTTTCTGATGATGAGTTCCAAGTTACAGCAGTAACCATTAATGAAGATCAAAACCCCCTTTCGCTTATCGCACTATACAGCCCCCCAAGATACCAGATCAAATGTGAACAATATTATAAACTATTAAAAAGATATAAAAATAGATTCATCATGGGTGGAGACTTTAACGCTAAAAACGTATACTGGGGTTCAAGACTAACTACAACGAAAGGAAGAGAATTACATAAGGCAATGCAACTTGCTGGATGTGATGCGGTCACAACATGCGAACCAACGTACTGGCCAACTGATTCCAAAAAAATGCCTGACCTAATCGATTTCTTCATAGTTAACAAAATATCTCGAAACTTTCTAGAAATTGAATTTTAAAGAACATATGGACAAATTGAGTAACCGATTCATGGATTGGCATCACTTCAAGAAAATTCTACAAAATTGCAAAAATAATGCAGCACATATAGTTAATGAGGAACAATTAGATAGTGAAGTTCAAAGTTTTACGTCCAACGTGCAACTTGCCGCATGGAAAAGTACTCCAACTATTAAAAAAACCGCAGTCATTACTCAATACCCAAAGGACATCAGAGATCTTATTTCACAAAAGAGAAAACTTCGCAGTAAGTGGCATCAAACACGAGCACCAATAGATAAAACTAGGCTAAACAAAATGACCAAAGACCTCAGTCAGAAAATAAAGAAGTTTAAAAATGATGGGTTTTCTCGTTACTTGCATTCATTGTCCAACGATCGTCGTGTGGATCACTCTTTATGGAAATGCACAAAGTACTTAAAAAGACCACAAATGCACTGTCCTCCACTCAAGATAAAAGAAGGAAAATGGGCTAATAACAATTCCCAGAAAGCAGAACTATATGCAGATTATCTAGCTGATATTTTTACACCTCATGAGGCAACATCCGAAAGCCTGACTAGATCCGTGCTCCAAGAGTTTGAAGAAATTCCACGAGTCACGAGCGCGCCGAACTAAAAAGAGAAATTAAAATGCTAAAAAATAAAAAATCCCCTGGTTTCGATATAATCACTGCAGAAATACTCAAGCAGCTTCCCCCTAAAAGCATCCAAATTCTCACTATCATAATGAATGCATCTTTTAAGTTTCATTACGTTCCTATTCTCTGGAAAACTGTGGAGGTTATTATGCTCCAAAAACCAGGCAAACCTGGACACGAAGTTTCATCGTATAGACCTATATCACTCCTACCAGTGATCTCAAAGCTGTTTGAAAAGCTGTTGATTAAAAGACTCAATAAAATAATAGAACGAAAAAAAAATAATTACAACACATCAATTTGGTTTTCGAAGTAAACATTCTACAATCGACCAGGTACACAGGATCACGCACGAAATAGAAAAACCACTCGAAAATAAAAAAGTATGTTCTGGCGTATTCCTCGATGTGGCAAAGGCATTCGATAAAGTTTGTCACACAGGTTTGCTTTTTAAACTAAAATTAATACTTCCTAAGCAATGCTACGAAATCTTGGAGTCGTACTTATCAGATCGCTATTTTCGAGTCAAGCAAGATGATGCTTATTCATGTCTTGGACAAATAAATGCAGGAGTACCTCAAGGCAGCGTTCTTGGGCTTCTGTTGTACCTTATCTTTACACATGACCTACCGTCTGATCCTAATTACGTCACAGCAACGTTTGCAGATGACACCGCCTTGATTGCAGTTGGTAAAACTGAAAACGAATCGACAGCCACATTACAAACCGCGTTAAATAAGATCTGCCAGTGGACTAATACATGGAAAATTAAACTTAACCAAACAAAATCTGTACACTTAGTTTTCACAAACACTTAAATACAACATATACCACTATACATAGATGATCAACAAGTCCCATACTCAAACTATGCGAAGAACCTAGGTATGACACTTGACTGCAAACTTCGATGGAAAGAGCATGTCAAGAAAAAGAGGCAAGAATTGGACATCAAACTCAAAAACATGCAATGGCTCATGGGTAGCAGATCAGCTCTCACGATAGAAAACAAGCTGTTAATTTACAAGCAGATACTAAGGCCAGTATGGAGTTATGGTGCGCAGCTATGGGGGTGCGCCAGTCAAAGTACGAAAAACGAAATCCAACACTTCCAAAATAAGGTCCTTAGGTGCATTGTCAAAGCACCATGGTACTGCAGAAGTTCCGACATTGAGCGCGACCTTAAAATAAACTCCGTTAACACTGAAATCGCAAAGATTGCAGTTGCCCACAAAGAAAGACTATTAAACCACATCAATGAAGAAGCACTTAATTTAATTGAAACCAACGGATTAATACGAAAGCTCAGACGCACTAAACCTAGCGATCTCATACCTCCATAGAAATGCATTATGTCATGTAGAGTGAAAATTGTGTAATGTTATCATAATTAAGTTGCTTGTTAGTCATTTGTAAATATTTATGAACTAGTTGCAATAATAAAAAAAAAAAAAAAAAAAATTCGCTTCTTTGGGTGCTGATCTCCTCGTTCCACCAGTATACAGGCTTTCTGGGAGCGCTTTGTCTTTTCCTGCACATAGCGGCATCGCAAGCTCTGCTAACATGCTTTACCAGCAGCTCCGCCTGTAGTTCCACATCGTTGGTGCTAGGTGGGTTCTTTTCTAGCATGATTTCGAACATTTCTTCATCTAGCGTCTCCACCCTCCAACCCATATTCTGTTTTTTCTGTACGGCTTCTTTTCCATGCGAAAAGTCCACCTTAATGGCAAGGTGGTCACTGCCTGTGTAAAAATCACTCACTTGCCAGCTTGCTGATAGTACTAGAGCCCTGCTGGCATAAGTGATGTCGATTATTGATGCACGACCATTCACCTCGAAATTGTGTTTTCCCCCCAGTGTTTAGCAGAACCGAATCAAGCAGTGAGATTGTCTTAATCAGGGCATCTCCCCTTTTATTGGTGTATTTGCTACCCCATTCCAAGGCCCACGCATTGAAATCACCTGCAATCACGTTGGTGTGCTACCGCGAGAGTTTTGCACAAGTTCATCCAGTAGGTTTTCGAACTCTGCTTGCGTCAGTTTCGGTGCCGCGTAGCAACTGTAGAAATATATGCCACATATTTTTGCTCGGGTATAGTAATCACTGTCGGTGTGCGGTTTGTCCTGCAGGGTATTTCCTCCCCAGGCCCAAATATTAGCTTTACTTTTCCTGTCCGAGACCCACGTTCCGACGTTTAGGCTTTTATTCTGGTCGCTGACTAGCACAACATCCACCTTATTTTCGTATACCCTTTGTTTAAGGAGCTCTTGTGCAGCCTCGGAATGGTTCAGATTGATCTGCTTAATCTTCATTTTTTCGTTTTAATATATGCCGCTTGATACAGGGGACATTTTCTGCTTCCAATCTGATGGCTTGTATCTTCTCTTCCATTTCTTTTACAAGCTCCGCAAAAGGGCTTTTTCTCGCATACCTTCACTTGGTGACTCTTTTCTCCACATTTGAGACAGTTCTGGCTTCTGTCGTCTTCGTTTGTACATGCCCTCACTAGGTGTCTATAGTCCAGGCATCTGTAGCATCTCCTCAAGTCAGGCTTTTCTTTTATGCGGCATACCGGCCAGCCGATTTTGAGTTTTTGCTTCTCAAGCAGTCGCCTTGCGTCCAGTACCGTTGGGATAATATAATGTTGCCGTTGGGATGATATAATCAGTCCTCCCCGAGGTATACTGAGCTTTTTGTAATAATAAACTGGCATGGCCATACGTTTTTTGTTTCCAGCGACCCGTTTCATTTAACCTAAATGCACTCATGGTTGCCATCTTCTTGATATGTAGATCTACCGGAATAACGTGTGTCAGTGCGTTAAGAGCCTCGCTAGAACATGATCTGATTGCACTGACTGCTTTTGCACAGATTAATATATGTATTCTGCCAAGTAATTTGATGTTGTACTCTCTTTCTTGAGTTTTTCATCAAACCATAAAATTTATCGTATAACCGCCTTATTCAACCATAATGTATTCTTGGGTTAAAGACCCCATCTTCTTCCTAGCATACGTTCACAAGCATATAAAGCAATTTCTGCCCGTTCCTCACTGTTTGATTTCCAGCTAAATTTGGAGTCCAGCATTACTCCTAGGTACATTGCATTGGTTGAAATTGAAAGAGTTTGTCCGTTAATATTTGGTAGGGTAAAAATTGGTTCCTTATATCTGGTGGTAAGTAGCCTACGGCCGAAGAGTTTAGCTCGCCTAGCACCCTTTGAATGATCCCGCCGATCGTGTTCGGACACAGTCCTGATGCCATTAGTACCACATCATCAGCGTACAACACTACTTTACTATCGGGGATTCGGTATAACAGCGCCTGGAAACAGCGCCGTTACCCCAAGAATAATAGAACCTGCCTGTTTATCGACTTCGCCAACAATCCTGTGCCTCTTCCGAAATAGCTTCTCAGATAGCTGAAAATTCCCTAGAAAACTAAGAGGGGAGCACTTACTGGTGGTGGCTACTCCATGTAGTACCACTAAACTTGAACCCGCAAACTTTTCTGTCTGCAGTCCGTTACCTATCAAAAGTGAGTTCTCTGTTATTTCTCCCAGATGGGAAATCGGTTCCGACTTCCCTCAGGGCCCCCTCGGTTATTACCTTTCTTGGTAATTCCAAGAAAATACTAAATACTTCGACCCAATTTCACTCCTCTTATCTTAAAAGAGGTGATTTTGGGGTTCGGCTTCGGATTCCCGCTACCATTTGAAATGTTTTGTAATTTTTTTTTGTTGTATTATTATTCGTGGTTTCAGTTGAAAAAAATCCCCTCTTGAAGCCGCTATCGAAGACCGGTAGAGTGTAGTCATGTCTTAAAAGTCTCATGGTTGCCTATACCACGGCCTGAAGGCCATCCGAGGGTTGACGCATGCTCTTATGAGGCATACGTTGAGAGTCAGACCGGACGCAAAGACGGAGGTCATCTGAACCGCCCCTACATCGCCGACTCAATTACGACGGGCTCTGTTGAGCTTTACCTCTACTTACTCAGGTGACAGAATACACCCACCAGCAGCTCCGTGATCAGAAATCAAGTCAGAAGGCTTATGATGAGATAAGTTCAAGCTCCAAGCTAGGGGACGTCACCCTTCGGGTTTCAAAAAGACTGTCAAGGTCGCAGACTATGATTCATGACCAAGTGCAGATGAGCTACACTAGATTTTAGTTTATTCATTATGGTTTTCGCTTGCAGATAACTCAAAGGAGTTGAACAATTGTCACGAAATGTAGCAGGTAGGCGAGTGAAATCGCGACAAAAAAAGGATTAACACTTGAAGAAACAGGACAGTCACACACTGGAAAACCCTAAGGAAATTCTAAGTTATTTTCTAATGATGAAATAGCGTAGCAATTTCATTCACTGTGTTAAACTCATTTGTCATCGGCATATTACATTATGCACATTCCTTATGTGACAAGCTCAATACATCCTTTAATCATATACCAAATTTCATTCAATTACATACATATGTACTGAAGCAACCATGACAACCACAACAAATTGTTTTTGCTTGCCTGTATACAATAATTTAAAAGTAAATCCACAAATGATCTAATTTTTTCTTAACAACTGCAAGAAACAATTCTCATCTAAGCGGCACGTTTACTCGTATTTATTGTATATACTTATATATGTATGTATGTATGTACGTATGCACAACAGGATGTCCTAACATAGAATTAATGCACATAATATATATACTTCTATCCGAAACTTCCAACAATACTATGCTCATTAGTTTACACAGGGTTTCCGGTGACTGAATTAAAAATAATTATATTACTTATGATGAAAGTTTATTTCAATAATTATTAAAAGAAGTCAGCTCGATGTCACTTGCTGGAGAAGTGAGGTGGGGATGACATTAGCCTCGTGGACGATATTTTCTTTTAGTGGTAAGGTGGTCGCTGGGATTTTTTCATAGACATTGGTACTCCCAGACTGAGGTACCCCCACAGAAAAAAGTGCATAGGTTTAAGATAGGGCGATTTTAGCGGCCATGATATCTCCGAAACGGGAAGAGATAACGCAGTATCGCCATGATCTCTCTCTGGTCATGTGCATCGTGGCGCCATATGGTTCAAACCATGTTTTTATACTGAAAGAAGGATGCTCTCTCATTATTGACAGAAAGTAATAATTTAGCATACGCCGGTAAAAGACACCGTTCACAGAAATTGCTTGCCCTTGACGATTTTCAAAAAAAGAGATGGTCCAATTATTCCACTGCTCCGCACTGCACATCAAACCCTCACTTTGGGACTATGAAGTGGCTGTAGATTTGTAAACGTAGGGCCGCCCTCATAGTGACCAATAACGACAAGTTTGCTAATTTACACTTCCGAGGCAAGTGGAAAATAATGTTTACCGTGAGAAATTGCTAACATTGTCTTACAGAAATTTTTACGCAAATTGTAATCGTTAAACTTAACTGTTTGCACGATTCGAATGTTGAAGGTGTAAGGTCTATGATCCTTTCTCTATACTTCGTGCAAATTTTCGATGTTTTGAAAATTGAAAAGTTCTAATCTGAACATTGGAATCAAATCTTCCTTTGGGGATTCACGTAAACGTCGTACATATATTGTAACGTGAACCAATTGTACGACGGGCAATTGTACACGAATCATAAGCCTTGAATTACACTTTTATTGCGAGCGATAGCAGAAAATCGCCCAACACGAAAAACTATTGTCTTATTTATGTCTTTCACAAAGAAACTAAACATGCTATACTGCTAAATCCATGAACACATCTTCGAGACGAGTGTACCAACATAAAAATAAGAATAATCCAAAGTCGAATGTACGTAGCCCGCAAAAGTCACAATTTGCCTTATTTTTTGAACACACCTCGTATGTATATATGTACCTAGAAGTTACCGAGTTTTTTATATATTTATTATATTTCATGGTATTTTTTTTATTTTTTGTAAAGCAATTTTTTGATTTGCCTATTCATTTTTTGTAGGATGTTTTAATAAAATGTTTTATAACTGCGATTGGTCAAGAAAATCCTTTGACATACCAAACTCCTTCGACTAAACTCGTGCTGTGTTACAACGATAGATCCAGTGTGGAGGCAGCCAATATAATCACTGGAAAGGCGGAATAATATACCGACAATGAAATTTGACAAACTTTCAATCATGGTGTCGAAAGGGAATCCACCATGGTGTTTTAGTGTTAATAGAAGATAACATAGACGCAAAAATTTGTGATTTATTTTGTTTTGTTTTTTGGTGGTGAGGTAGGGTTCAAAATGCCTTCGCACTTACAGCGACTGTCGTCTACTGTGCGGAGTGGTGTGGCCACAAAACAATCCCTCCTCTTCTTCTTCGGAGACACCCTTCCCGGGACTACTTTCTGTATTAATTCGGTAGCGCCCAGAACGGCATTCATAAAGGACCAATTCGATTCACCCACGTCTGGCTCCACCATAACTTTAGACAGCTTTCATGCTATAGGCTCGTCTTCTTGTGTCTCTATTTGTGCGGCTTAATTTTGTTGCACTGTGCCGAGGTCAATCTTTTTTTCGTAGTACGTTCTCGATGCATCTCTTTACCGCATTCCAGCTGTCCTCGCGTTCGAACATTTTGCTGATTATGTTGCTCAGGGCGATGCACTGTGGGACAGAACCGTGCGTACCGTCTCAAAAATCTGTAACTTTGTTCCTAATTGGAGTAACGAACTGAAAATTTTTATGTAATATCTAGAATGTTTATACTATAGAATAAAAGGACACTTGGTGTATTATTTTATGTTTATAATACTACAAAAAATGTATATTGTCATACAAACAAATATTTTGCATAACAACATCAGCAAAATCATAATATTTTACCATACTACACTTCAAATTAAATTCTAAAAGTGAAAATACTTAATACCTATACTTGAAACTTAAAGAAAAAAAATAATAAAAGAAAATATAATACTGCTATTTACATAAATACTAAGCTCTTGGCTTCATCTAATAATTGTTTTTCAATATTTATAGGTGCTTTTCTAATACTAGAGGTGTATGGATCTGATGTAAAAAGAAGTCCATTAAATACATCTTCATTTGTTGCTGACCTAGAGCACTTTCTAGCGTGATTCAATCTTATATTTTTGTAATCTTTGTTGCGAGACTCTTGGGCATCTTCAGATAAATGGCCAATAGGCAAAACAGCAAAATGTTTAATGATACTTTCGCCATGTATTAAAATTTTGTGAACGGAAGATGGCATATTATACCACATATACTTCGTGACGTATAATTCCGCTGTAGCTCGAGTATATGCTCCAAATTTTTCCGGATTAATTGCAAGGCCTGATGCCAAAGTTTGAAGAATTATATAAAATCTTTTAATGAGGTTCTTATCAACTCCTGTAATTTCCGAAGAACAACTGTAGTTTTCAAAAAACCGTCGAGCTGTATTGCCATCATTGCTGTTTCCGGTACCTTGCCGGGGTTTGTCAATATTTAATCCCATCCGGCTTCGAAATAAACTTTGCACAAGTTTCTTCTTGTCTTCCTTACTTTTTTTGTCTTCCGAAGTTCTTGCAGTCCATTTTTCAAATGAGAGATTATATGAAATATGCAAAATTAACTCCATGCATCTAATCCAAGCATGCAATGTAGACAAGCCGTACTCGTATGCATTTATGTTAACTGGCTTTGTATCTATTCTTTCCAAATTATTCATCTCGCTTGGCTTAGAATTACATACCGTGCACACAGCTGCAGAACTTGTAATCTTTTTTTCTTTTTTATCGCTCTTTCGCATCATTTCTACAACAGAAGCTTCATCGAACTCTCCTTCAGACCGCAATCCTTGGACATATGCGTTATGTATATACTCGAGTCCATATTCTTGAACCAATTCCATATGCTTCCTTTTTCTAGATTTCTCTGATAGATGATCATAAGACTTTGGTGGCCGTCCACGTTCTCCAGACGCTCTAGGTGTAATATCAATTGGTACTTCCTGGAATTGTACCTTAAATTCACTTTCCAACCATGTCGAGTTATTAAGAAGAAAACGTTGTTTTGTTCGGCTAGATTTGCTCCAGCGATCGTTGAACTTTGATAAGAGCAGTTTTTGAATACTTTTCAAAACAAATTCGCTTTTAAATGAGTTCAAATTATATTGTTCTTCTAAGTAATTTTTTATAGCATCTGGTGTTGTTCCGTGGTCAATGAAAAATACGCACAATTCTCGTCGAGGCACCACAAATTCACTCATTTTGTTAAGTATTTGGCACTTACTTTGTAACTATTTATGTCTTTCAAATATACGCAAAAATTCGTCACTGTTCTTGAGCTGCAAACGCATGATCAAACGTGCGCGTGCATGTTGTATATTCATATGTATGCACTACTTACCAACAATAAGTTTACGCAATCTAGCAGAAGCGCACAGTAAAATCGTTATTCCAAGAATTCGTTAATTATTAAGAACTTTACTTTCAAACAACAGAGATTTAATAACTTCATCGTACTATAAGATGATCTTTTTGTGATACTTCGCGTGGAAGGGGGTTAATTTGGAGGTCAAAGGTCAAAGGGTTTTAATATGAAAAAATGTGTTGTTTCTATAGATATGTCAACCAAACTAAAAGATTATGTGTTTATTTATTTAGATATATTTTTGATTGATCTTTAATTCAAATTTTACTAAAATTTTTTGAAAATTGTTTTCCTTTTCTTAAAGAGAAATTTGGTGTCTAATTAATTTTGGGGCAGGTTGGGGCAAAATTTTCTTTTTGATTTTACTTCTACATAAGTTACTTTATGTTATGATATTAAAATTACGAGAGAGCCAAACGGAACTAACTGTCAAAAGTCCATTTGAAGTTTCTAATACGCATACAAAATAAGGTATTCTTTAAAAAAAATGTATGCCTTTCCAAGTTTTGCAAAAAATAAAATTTAAATACTTTTTTAATAGTAAATTGAATGATCTTTCAAACAACATATAACACTTATAGATTTGCATCGAAGATAATCAAAATATGACCATGTAAACTGCTAGTATAATGTGCATCATAATCGACACTATTTTATGCATCAACTTGCAAGTCATGTTTTTTTACAAAAATAATTTAAATAATATTGTTTAAACACAATATAATATGTATTGGACATTTAGTCACATATGTATATTACATAAACAAAATATTCAATATCGAAAATTCACAAAACCTATTTTTGAGACGGTTTGGAAATTTCTGTCCCACTGTGCGATGTCGCAATCTGCTTTCTCAGAGCATTTCTTTCCGCGAGCCAGCTGTCACAACTAAAAAACGTGTGTTTAGCGTCATTGCTCGGCGCTTCGCATTATACGCACTTGGAATCGCTTGCCATGCTCATCCAGAATAGGTATCTCCGGAAGTATCTGCTTTGTCACCGCAGCATGGTATGGCATCTCCGTTCCGCGACGCTAGTGACGACGGGTTTTTTCGTGGAGTCCCACTCAGCTATCCACACAAAACACAAAAACACAAAACCACAAACAAACACCAGATGAGCAGGCAAATATCTTAAGGAGAAGTTCGATTAAAGATAACTGAAGCAATATAGCAACAGGCGGAACAACGAACCTAGTGGCGGCAGCCGCAGGGCACGGAAATAGCATGTCGCTAACGCCAACGGAGACACCTACTTTCATTTACCAAGCTACGCCAAATTTGATCCAAAACAGAGGCAAACCAGACCCTGTTCCCGTGGAAAAGGCAACAGTAAAGCCAGCAAGACTTCTGACGAGCTTCCTGAGCTGCAAATAAGTTGAGACAAACAAAATGGTACTACCAACGCAAAATAAGAAGCTCAGGGATCTCGTCGGCAAGTTGGGTTCTGAAAAAGTTCAGCTCGTCCGTTTCTGTGAACCGCGGCACAACGTGCATTACGATATCAAAAAACGGTGCTGCATAATTAAGCACTGGCATACGGAGCTAGTTATTCAAGTGGAGGCGGAGCAGAAGACATCATGTCAAAAAAAGGGAGAGCTGCAGCCTCATCGGAGAAACACGAGCAATTGATGAGGTCAACACAAAAGGAGCAAGAGTGGACGAAAGTTCGCAGGCAGAAGAAGGACAAAAAGGCAATAGCAATAAAACCAAAGGCAAATGCCTTTATAATCGCAAAAAAGTCTGATGGTATTTTGCTACGCGGACATATTGAAGACAGTAAAATCCAACTCCGAGCTCAAAGAATTAAGTAAAGAGGTGAGAACGATTCGGCCAACACAAAAAGGACGTTAGTAATTGAAAAAACTTTCTCTTTCTCTTCGGTCATTCTGCGTATCCACACGGTCACAGTGCATATTAGAAACCTCATATTGGAACTAAGCTTGAGAGACGAATTATTGGATTCCATGGTGGAGCAAGCGCATATTAAAACGCCAAACAGAGGTGCTGTAGAGAGTATCAGAGCAGTATATGGAGGTACGCACGCCGTTTACATCCAGCTTCCGGCAGAAGATGCTAAGAAGACCCTAGGTCTGGGGCATCTAAGAGGTGGCTGGATAAGATGTTGGGTCTCGGAAGTAATGTCACCCAAGCACTGCTATAGATTTTGGGGATATGGACACGTTGCCACAACCTGCAAGTAGCCTGATCGCACTAAACCGTGCAGAAAGTGCGGTGAAGAAGGTCCCAAAGCGGTAGACTGCAGAAAAAAGGGAAAGTGCATATCCAAAGGCGCCTATGCAGCCGGAAGTGCAAAGTATCCGCTTTACCATGAGGCTGTGAGAACTCGAAGCATGAAACCACTGCAGCTTAATATCCAACACTGCAAAACGGCACAGGGACTCTTAGACCAATTGGTGACAGAGAAAAGGATTCATGCGCCACTTCGCTGGACAATCAAACAATTTGAATGAATGCTATCACTTTTGGAAACAGAACTGAGCGGAAAACGACCAGTAATAATTTCTGGAGACTTCAACTGGTCTATCCCATGGGGAAGTTAACACACCAACGCAAGAGGAACGGCTACCGAAGAAGCATTCGCTAGCAGGAATATTGTACTTGTTAACGATCCCCCAGTACACACATTCGACAATGGGAGAGAGCAATCTGTTATTGATTTAGCCTTTGAAGATCGTGGGACTGTATTAAAAGTTAGGTGGAAATAGGAGGATAGAGAAGCGACTAGTGGCAGCATGTGCTCCAGCAATGCCCAGATGCAAATCTCATAACAGGAGACAACCAGTGTAGTGGTGGTCAGATGAAATAGCAGATCCGCGCGAAATATGCAAAAAGGCGAGAAGGATATACCAGAAAGCAAGGGACAGACCGTTTTTCGAACAACTTCACGAAGAAATCCGAGCGCAACGCCGAAAACGAAGAACAGGCAATGAAGCGAGTAAAACCAAGTGCTTTAAAAAGATGGCGCTGATGACAATGCACGGGTCTCGCGTAAAAAGTGGTGATGGCAAACGTTAAAGATTTTATATCTCCAACATGCCCTATTCGACAGCCTCACTATATCGGTTGGAGGGCATGACATTGCATCCTAAACATGGGTACATTATCTTGGAGTACACATTGATGAGAAGCTAACATTCAAGGAGCATCTAAAAATAACCAGTAGCAAGGCAATGAGAGGATGGTTCCATATGTAGAAGTCCACGCAAGTGGGGAAAGTTACTGATCGCCATCACTTGGGAGTGGCCAAGACGATTCTTCTGCATATGGTTCTAGCAGCTCACAGCTCCCGGGATTAGCCCAAGTATCCTCTGGGTAGCTTCCGAACACTCGTTCGGGAGTGAGTTAAAGTGAGAAGGCGAAATATTTCAGGATAGCTGATTGCGCGATGGGTTTGGGACCCGCCACTTAAAAACCTTCCCTAATGAAAACATACACAAAAGCCCCGGAATGAGAACTTCCAACACTAATGACGACCCCTGCAAACGAAATAAGGAATACGATTTGAGGGCATGCACCTGGAATGTCCGGTCCCTTAATGGGGAAGGTGGCTCTGCCCGGCTGGTTGATGTCCTCGTGAGAGTAAAGGCTGACACCACTACCATCCAAGAGATGCGATGGATGGAGCAAGGCAAGAAAACCATAGGACCCTGCGACGTCTACTACAACTGCCATGTAAAGGAGCGCAAATTCAGTGTCGGATTTGTAGAGGGAAAGAAACTTCGTCGCCAAGTACTGTCGTTTACTCCGGTGGACGAGCGTCTCGCAACAATCCGCATCGAAGCCCGTTTTTTTAACATATCACTAATTTGCGCCCACGCTCCGACGGAAGAGAAGGTCGATGAGCGCTGCCCCCTCCACGCGATAAAAATCGTGCTTGGCGACTTCAACGCCAGGGTGGGCAAGGAGGGAATTTTTGTTCCCACAGTCGGAAAATTCAGCCTGCACAACGAAACATCCAGTAACGGACAGAGGTTTATCGACTTCGCCGGGGCCCGAAAGATGGTAGTCTGCAGCAGCAGATTCCAGCATAAAAAGATACACCAAGCTACCTGGCTGTCCCCTGATCGAAAAACGCGAAACCAGATTGATCATGTTGTGATAGATGGAAAACACGCTTATAGTGTATTATATGACCGTATGATCCGAGGACCCAACAGCGGCTCGGATCATTAACTTGTTGCAGCTAAACTGCGCACACGCCTCTGGGCAGCAAAAAGCGTTCATCTAACTACGCAAAGAATGTTCGACATCGAATAGCTGTAATAACAACATACAGCCAGAAGATTACCACTCGACCCTCACTCCTGCTCTCAGAGAGTACTGCCCAACAAACCGGCATGTTCGAGCAATGGAGCAACATTTCTCGTTCTCTACGTACCGCCGCTGAACAAGAAATCGGATTCCGGCGAGCCCCAGCTATTCAAACATGGCGGCGAGGAGCTGGTAAGTTGCATGCATCACCTCCTATGCAAAATATGGTCGGATGAGAGCATGCCTGACGATTGGAATTTAAGTTTGCTCTGCCCAATCCATAAGAAGGATGATCCTGTAACCTGTGTCAATTACCGCGGGTTTAGTCTTTTAAATATCGCCTTTATGGTTCTAGCGAACGTATTGGGCGAAAGGCTGAAGTCCATCAACTGATTGGACCTTATCAGTGTGGCTTTAGTCCTGGAAAGTCTACCATCGAACAAATATTCACAATACGCCAAATCTTGGAAAATACCCATGAAAACAGAATCGACACGCACCATCTTTTCGTAGGCTTCAAAACTGCATTTGACATGACGAAAAGGAGTCACTTGTATGCCGCGATGTCGGAATTTGGTATCCCCGCAAAACTAATACGGCTATGCAAAATTACGTTGCTCAACACCAGCAGCGCAGTCAGAATTGGGAAGGACCTCTCAATGCCGTTTGATACCAAACGAGGTTTCAGACATGGTGACTCGCTGTCGTGTGACTTCTTTAACCTGATGTTGGAGAGGATCGTACGAGCCGCAGAACTTAATCGCTCAGGCACAATTATTTATTAGAGCGTACAGTTGTTGGCGTATGCCAATGATATCGACATCATCGGCCTTAACAACCGCGCTGTTAGTTCTGCCTTCTCCAAACTGGATAAAGGGGCAAAGCGAACGGGTCTGGTGGTGAACGAGGACAAAACGAAGTATCTCCGGTAATCAAACAGTCGGGGCACTTGCGTATCGGGCCCCAAGTCACTGTTTACAGTTATGATTTCGAGGTTGTAAAGGATTTCGTATAGGAACCAGCATTAACATAACATAACAAAGTCAGCCTTGAAATCCAACGCAGTATCTCTCTTACCAACAAGTGCTACTTTGGGTACATTATCTTGGAGTACACATTGATGAGAAGCTAACATTCAAGGAGCATCTAAAAATAACCAGTAGCAAGGCAATGAGAGGATGGTTCCATATGTAGAAGTCCACGCAAGTGGTGAAAGTTACTGATCGCCATCACTTGGGAGTGGCCAAGACGATTCTTCTGCATATGGTTCTAGCAGCTCACAGCTCCCGGGATTAGCCCAAGTATCCTCTGGGTAGCTTCCGAACACCCGTTCGGGAGTGAGTTAAAGTGAAAATTCAGCCTGCACAACGAAACATCCGGTAACGGACAGAGGCTGATCGACTTCGCCGGGGCCCGAAACATGGTAGTCTGCAGCAGCAGATTCCAGCATAAAAAAATCCATCAAGCTACCTGGCTGTCCCCTGATCGAAAAACGTGAAACCAGATTGATCATGTTGTGATAGATGGAAGACACGCTTCTAGTGTATTAGATGTACGTACGATCCGAGGACCCAACATTGACTCGGATCATAACCTTGTTGCAGCTAAACTGCGCACACGCCTCTGTGCAGCAAAAACCGTAAACCTACCTACGCAAAGAATGTTCGACATCGAAAAGCTGTAATCACAACAGACAGCCAGAAGATTCGACACTCGACTCTCACTCCTGCTCTCAGAGAGCACTGCCCCACAAACCGGCTTGCACGAGCAATGGAGCAACATTTCTCGTTCTCTACGTACCGCCGCCGAAGAAGAAATCGGATTCCGGCGAGCCCGAAAAAACAATTGGTACGACGAGGAATGTCATGCTGCCGCAGAAAGAAAGGATGCCGCCTATAGAGCTACGCTGCGATCGGGCGCAACGCGAGCCATGTGGGATCGCTACAGAGAGCTGAAAAAGGAAGAGAGACGTATTATCCGACAGAAGAAACAAGAGGCCGAAATACGTGAGTGGGAGGAGCTTGAGATGCTGGCCAACAGGAACAACGCCCGAAAATTCTACCAGAAAGTTCGGCGGCTTACAGAAGGTTTTCAGACCGGGGCGTTTTCCTGTAAGAACAAAAACGGCGAACTGGTGACTGACATCCAGACCAATCTTAAATTATGGAGGGAGCACTTCTCGAGCCTGTTAAACAGTGACAGCTGCCCATGTCACAGAGAATGTGAAGATCTCGATACCCCAATCGAAGACGACGGAATTGACGTTCCGCTACCCGACCATGACGAGGTGAGAACAGCGATAACGCGGCTAAAGAACAACAAAGCCGCAGGTGCCGACGGACTGCCGGCTGAGCTATTCAAACATAGCGGCGAGGAGCTGGTAAGGTGCATGCATCAGCTCCTATGCAAAATATGGTCGGATGAAAGCATGCCTGCCGATTGGAATTTAAGTGCGCTCTTCCCAATCCATAAGAAGGGGAATCCTGCAATCTGTGCCAATTACCGCGGGATAAGTCTTCTCAATATCGTCTATAAGGTTCTAGCGAGCGTATTGTGTGAAAGGCTGAAGCCCACCGGCAACCAACAGATTCGACCTTATCAGTGTGGCTTTAGACCTGGAAAGTCCACCATCGACCAAATATTTACAATACGCCAAATCTTGGGAAAGACCCACGAAAGGAGAATCGACACACACCATCTTTTCGTCCAGCACTGACACCGATAACAATGTCAGCCTTGAAATCCAACGTAGAATCTCTTTTGCCAACAATTGCTACTTTGGACTAAGTAGGCAACTGAGTAGTAAAGTCCTCTCTCGACGAACAAAACTAACACTCTACAAGACTCTCATCATGCCCGTCCTAACGTATGGCGCAGAAGCGTGGACGATGACCACATCCGATGAAGCGACGCTTGGAGTGTTCGAGAGAAATATTCTGCGTAAGATTTTTGGACCTTTGCACGTTGGCAACGGCGAATATCGCAGACAATGGAACGATGAGCTGTATGAGCTTTACGAGGGCATAGACATAGCGCAGCGAATAAAGATGCAGCGGCTACGTTGGCTGGGTCATGTCGTCCGAATGGATTCAAACGCTCCGGCTTTGAAAGTATTCGATGCGGTACCAGCTGGTGGTAGTAGAGGAAGAGGAACGCCTCCTCTGCGTTGGAGAGATCAGATGAAGAAGTACTTGGCTTGACTTGGTGTGTCCAATTGGCGCCGGTTAGCACGAGAAAGAAACGACTGGCGCTCTTTGTTAAACTCGGCCATAATTACGTAAGCGGTTATCGCGCGGATTAAGAAGAACAAGGCAATGAGAGTGAATAACGCGCTCATGCGTATGCTACCAATCGCTGGAGAGCTCCAAGAAAGATTCTTTCAATAGTTACTGACTCTATTCTCCTATACGCCGCCCCAGTATGGTCAGGAGGACGAACGAGACGTTCAAAGGATGATTGGATAAGCAGAAATCACGGCGAAAAGGATTACTATCTAACCCAAATCCTCAGTGGACATTGTGGCTTTCTTGCGTACATCCACCGTTTTAATTTAGCAGATAATTCGACCTGTCAGAGGGCCACTGCGAAGATGAGAGTGCAGATCACGTGACTTTTCACTGCGCCAGATTTTTGGAAGAGCAATTCGAGCTCGCAAAAGTCCTCGGCGTCGTCCCCACACCAGAAAATCTTCTAACGCAAATGCTGACCACGTATAACCCCAATACGGATTTAAGAGAGGAACCTGGACGCAGCTACCTGGTGTGTTTAAAATGCATAAACACGGCTCCACCTTGATGAAATTGGTTTTATCAGTCTCATGGTGTAATCAGCCGAGAGGGGAGGAATGTTATAGGGTTAGTGGGAGCATGTCCCACATACCACTGGTGTGACGGCAACTTTGATGATGTTTCTGACATTTTCTATTTTAACCTCCTCTGCAAAAAAAAAAAAACAAAAAACGCATCCATTCGTTCGAAGAGGTCGACGGGTATCTCCCCGCTGATCCCAAAGATGTCAGCACCAGGGAAAGTGCGGTAATCTGAGGCAACTCTGATTGACGCTGCTCGTTGAACAGCCTCCAGTGCTATGCGCTTGGCTTTGAAGTTTAGCACTATTCACCATACTTCGCTTCCGCACAGGAGAACTGAGTTTGTGTCAGCCATAATAAGCTTTGTTTTGCTCTGTATTGGCCCATCGATGTTTGCTATTAATGTACTTAGCATATGCACTTCGTATCTGAGTCCAGAAAGTAAGCTTGCAGTCAAGTTGAATACCTAGGTTTTTCACTACTTTTTGGGTCACTAAGGACGTGCCGCCTATTTGCATACCGGCCTCGAGTAGCATGTGATCTCGTGTCATAAGGTTGACTTCGGCGCGATGCTTGGCGAGTTCCAGGCCGTAGTCCTCAAGCCATATTTATGTCCTTATCATAGCTTCTTCCTAGCGTTCTCAGTGTCTCGGGCTGGTATGACCGCCGCTATATCGCTTGCGTATCCCAGCATAACTTCTTTCCGGGCCCTTCAACAGTGTCTAGCTTAGCTGTATTTTCGGATGCTTGTATCGCTACCTTCCAATCAGGAAAACAAGTTGACACTGTTTATACCGACTTCTCTAAGGCCTTTGATCGGGTTTTCCATATCATATTAATAAAAAATAGCCTGCATTGGATTCCACCAAGCTTTCTTAAGTTTTATCTCCTCTTACTTGCAAAATCGCCATTGTTTAGTCGTCGTCGACAATATTCGGCCTCTTCTTTTTGTTGCTTGCTCTGGGATTCCACAAGTTAGTATTCTTGGCCCGCTTCTTTTTGTTCTGTTTATCAATGATATTCGCTCTTGCTTCTCGTCAGGAAAATTCCTGCTTTATGCAGACTACGTTAAGACTTATTCGACGATTACTAGCTCCCTGGACTCTGAATTTTTGCAAATTGATTTAGATATTGTAATTTCAGCAACTGGTGTATCAATAATTTTCTATCGCTCAACTTAAATAAGTGCTTCCAAATTACCTTTTCCAAACGTGCCACTGTTATAGACTCCCCTTATCACATATAAAGAACACCCCTGTCACGTGTAAGTGAAATTAAAGACTTGGGTGTAACATTTCAATCGAAGCTTACTTTTACTAGTCATATAAATTTAATTATTGCCAAATCTTACGGCATGCTTTTTGTTAGGCGTCACAGCTTCGATTTCTCCGACCTTTATAATCTGAATCATTTGTATACGGCGTTTGTGCGTTCCAAACTGGAGTACGCATCACTCATTTGGTCTCCGTACTATACGTGCCATGCTGCTAGAATTGAACGAATCCAAGGTATTCCTACGTTTCGCGTTGCGTAATTTACGCATTTTGGATCCTATCCCTACATATGACGTGCGATGCTTATTGATCAACTTAAAATCATTGCAGAGCAGGAGAATAATTCTATCTTTATCTTTCATTTTTGACTTAATCGGTGGTGCTCTTGACTCTCCGGTGCTTCTTGAGAGAATTTTCTTTAATATTCCGGACAGAGTTCTGCGTAGCTCGGAGTTCTTCTATGTTGGTCTTTCAAAATCCCTTTATGCTCAGAATGCTCCTATTACTAGCATCTTAACTGAGTTTAATAAAATCTCTAAATATATTGAGATAGGTTTTTCATTTTCAAAAGATCACCTATTAAAATCTTTGAACATTTATTATAAATAATTTATATTTTCTTTTTTTATTGCCTATTTACCTTAAAATATGTCCACTTAGCCTGTAATAATCTACTATATTCTTTGGCTTAGTAAATAAATAAATAAATAAATATTTATCTTCTGGCATTTCCAAGCTCAATATCCTGTCGTAGCTCAGATTCCAGAGGTCGAGACCCAGAATATAGATCCTTGAGATGGGCCCGACGTAACTGCTCTTGTTTTTTGGCCGTCTGGTGTGTAGTACAGCATTTCAAAAGCGTCGATTGACGCGCTTTCTTTTATAGGGATCGTTTTTGTGTTGCCATTCGCTGGAATGGGAGTGACGAGCCGTTCTGCCGCTGCAAGGGTGCTGGTTGGCATATATGGCGCTGGGTGTAGCCCTCCAATGGCGGTACTAGAAGCATCCTACAACTGAAAACTGATGCTACTGTGCCCGCTGCCGTTTGCGGGGCTATCAGCTTGAACATTTTTGAACGCAGTACGGGCTGGTCCGCTTCCAGGTGCATTCAGAATTGGTGCGATCTTTGCTGGGGGGGCTCTTAGCAGTAAGCTTCTTCGTCTGAAGGCTGCACTTGGATCCATGTTATTCTGTTTTTTGCTCGGTGGTTGGTTTCTGATTTTGGGTATTCATATTCAGTTCTTTGGAGTCCCGACTTCTGGCCGCTATCCTTACACGAAAGTTTCCCCATGGTCATCAATGCAAGCAGGAAGGCAATGCGAGGCATGCTTCTTGGGCAATAGAGTTCAAAGCCAGAACAGGAACTAGTTAGGATTTCTGCGCTGATCCTGCACTACCTACTTAATGGTGACGAGTAAGGAACGCACCCGAAGGCTTGCCAGAGTTTTAACGTGACGGAAGTGATTGTAGCATTAGCCTATCAGCCGTTTCGGTGAGGTGTCACCCTCCTGACCTGAGGTGATCGAATACTACTTTCACCAGCCCATAGACAGTATAGTCTAAAATATTTTCCAGTATAGAGTAATCAGGATCTTACTGGTCTCGATCCCGATGAGCCTTACAACCCTGCCGCTGGAGGTATTCGGGGTATATGAGGCCTTTCGAGCAGAGCGCCTTCCTCTCCTGCCTGATTTTAGTCGCCTCTTACCACAAGCATGCCTTACCGCGGATGTATTTCTTCCCCCGACGTGCTGTGGTAATTCAATTGTTGAAAATTCTACAATGTAATTTGACAAATAGTTGTTTTTTTTTGTAATACAAACATAGGTACAAAATAAAATACATAACACTGTATGTTGACACTGCAACTAGTTACTCATGAACTAACGAGCAATACAATTTTAGTAACATACAGAGAATTTTGTAAAGAGATTTTCATGCTAGATCATGTGGTTTGATTCGATGGAGTCGTCGGGTTAAGCCTGAGGTGTTGAGGAATTTGATAGCTTCTTCATCCACGTGCCCTTGAAGCCTGTGGGAGTGAGCTTCTGCTTGTTTTTTTATTTTTTTAGCGTCGGTAGGTATCTTGAGGTCACGATGAATATCTTTATTGCGAACGAACGAAGGGGAGTTGAGAATATCTCGAAGGATTTTATTCTGCAGTCGTTGAAATATATTTATATTACTTTGACTGGCGCAACCCCATAGTTGCGCGCCACAAGACCACACAGGCTTCATAATTTGTTTATATATAGATATTTTGTTATATAGGGATTGCTTTGATCTTCGTCCAATTAGCCATTTAATTTTTATTATTTTCAGATGCATTGCACGTCGTTCAAGTTTTATATGCTCCTTACATCGAAGCTTAGCATCAAGTTTTATGCCAAGGTATTTTGCAGTGTAGTTTTTGTTGAAAAAGTTTGCATGAACTGCCTTGGCATTATTCAACTTTATGCGGGAAGTCTTCGTCTATTCTTCAATAGCGTTTGTTGCAATTTGAAGTTTGGCTGCAGCTTCTTCAGCACTTTTTCCAATTGCTAGGATGGCACTGTCAAGCTATTCGGGGGTATCGGCAAGTCCCTGGTATGTAAACGGTATAAGAGCGGCTCAAGAATGCTTCCTTGCGGCAAACCAGCATTTATTTCATCAAGGTTGGAGTATTCGTTCTATTGTTTAATGCGAAAGAAGCGTTCGCTCAGATACGACTTTGGGAGGGTGCAAAAATCATTTGAAAGGCAGCTATTTAGTTTGTTATTTAAACCGACATGCCAACCCTTGTCGAAAGCTTGTGGGTTGTCCAGGAATTCTGCTGAGCATATAGTAAGAGAGCTGGTGAACATTTCTGGGTAGGTATTTGAGTCACGATGAAAACTTGGCTGTCAGGTACCGGAGCAAAACGGACCCTTATATTTCAGAAACAATAATATTTTTTTGACAAAAAATGTTTTTGATGCACTCTGTAATTTTTATATTTGAAAATGTTATACTCAAAGAGTGAAAAATAAATAAGCCAGATTATTTAGTCGAGCCAAATAATTTGCCAGACAATTGCAAAATATTTTACGGAAAATTAAAAAAGATGTATTTGAGGCACGCTGAAAATTTAACAGCATAGTATTAGCGATGAAAAATAAGTATTAATAAAAAGACAGATCATTCTGGTGGGATTTTTTACCTGCCAGGTGATCGAGAGAGTTAGAAATGAGTGTGAGTGAGCAGTGCTATAGGTAGGTCGCAGTGTGAGGGAGCGCGTATATCGGCAGCTGCTTGCGTCCCTCAATGCTGCGGCGCTATTGGCTGAGGTAAGACCATGTGACGTACAGTACCCATGCTGTTGCTAGTCGGAGTTTTGGAGTAGTTAAAAGATATTAAATTGTAATTTTATTCAAAATTGTAATTTTATTCAAAATCGTAATTTTAATACATTGATCTTCGTATGAAATCAGTACACGTTAATCATTTATATATCTATATATATATAAATTCAGCCGTTTTTCACGTTGTGATGAACTTTACGGAGAATGGCTCAACCGATTTTAACCAAACTTTGCCACATTGAAGAGACACATGTGGAGAAGGTTTGTAACTATGTTTGGTTAAAATCTCCTTTACTTCTTCGTCAACACACAGTATACATGAGGCAGCGTTCTTTTTACGCATGTGGTTGTTATTGTGAACGGTTACATGGAGCGTACATTTTACTCACATATGTACAAGTTAACGCAGCAGTATTTATGCCTAAATTTTCATTCCATTACATACATTTCAATGGAATGCAAACATAAATACATATGCATATATTCATACAGCAGTGGCTGCATGCCTGCATTCGCATAGAATAGAAACATACAAATTAGCAGGCACAGCTGTAGCTGACCGCCTGCAATAATTAATCGTAACACAATGCTGCTGTGACTAACTTAACACTTTGCTTAAATACTTCATCTTTACACCCACACTTCGGGATAACCGAAGCAAAACCATTAGCTCAACGAGCCTGAACAGGTCGTCGCTAAAAAAGTACTTAAGCAAGGCCGTTTTCTTAGAAGATTACCAAAGGTTATCAGTAAGAGTGCATAGTGAAAGTAAGTGTTAAAACTAACAAGAAAGTGTTTTATTTGGTAAAGTGTTCAAGTGAAGCAGTTTCCAGGCATCAACCAAAGAGATTAAAAAGTGCGTCAGAAATATTTAAGACCACGACATTTCCAACGATATTTTCACGAAAAATTTACAGAATATATATTAATTTTGCAAATGATTGATAACAAGTGAAACAGTAAATAAATGGTGTGAAAAATACACACAACAGGAATCGGCAAAAATAATTAATATTTTAGAAGTTTTTACTTAAGATATTTAAGAAAAGAGATTGTTTTCACACTTTCCGTAGATATTTTCAAGAAAAAATTTCAAAAATATATATTATTTTTGCTGAACATTTCCCATTTCTGTTCTGTGTAATTTTCATTCAACGCGTGCTCACAATTCAATTATATTTTTAAAAGATGGCGCTAACAGTATGTTAATTTGAATTCCAGTTTAAAAACAAGAAAAGTAGCAATCAAGAGCTCAGAGTGACATAAAGAAGACCACTTTGATTCGGTAAAAGAAATGCCAAGAGGTAGAAGACATGCTAATTGCAAAATCACAGAAAAAAAGGAAAGTGAGGAAAATCTTGCTGATAGATTAAGTCAACAAAAAGACCGTACTAGGTCACGTTCTCAAAATCGGCCAATAAATATCAATTCTGTAAATTTGAATGGTGCAGCATTTCAATATAATCCACAACTTGATTATTCATCTCACAAATACGTTGTCATTGGAAGTATGGATAAAATTTGCGGATTTTGTCAAGCATTGAAATTCAAAACTGAAACACCAGGCATGTGTTGCGCTGCAGGAAAAGTTCGTTTACCAGATATACAATATCCGCCCGAACCATTAGCTCCATTATTATCGGGAACATCACCCGATTCCAAACATTTTCTTGAAAAAATTTCCACACTTAATTCATGTTTTCAAATGACATCTTTTGGTGCTGGAAAAATTATAACCGATAACTTCATGCCAACGTTCAAGGTAATACATAAACTTCAATGTTCAACAACATTCGCTGACACATCTAATGAATCATTAGATTTTATGGACACTGATTATGACTTTTTTCAGATTCAAGGGCAAGCATATCACTTAATAGGTTCATTACTACCACTACCCGATCAAGAGTCAAAATTTTTGCAAATTTATTTCATTAATGGCAACGATGATGAACTTGAAGCACGGTGTGCATTTTCCAGAAATATTAACAGACTCATTATGAGAGAGTTACAAGATTTATTACACACACAATGTTTTGGTGCAAAGTTTTAAAACAACAATCGAAAGCATGTCATCTGATAATCATAAAATTAAAATTGATGCAAATAAATCGCCTGCCGGCGAACATCGTGGAAGATACAATCAACCAACTTCAAGCAACGAGGTTGCAATTGTTATATCTGGAGATGAATTTCAACCAAGAGATATTGTTTTGCAAAGAAGAAATGATACACTGCAACGTGTTAATGAAACGCATCGAAAATATGATGCATTACAATATCCTCTTATGGTCTGTCGTGGTGAAGATGGTTACTCGATTGATATAAAACAAATAAATCCAGCAAATGGTCAAGAAACAAATAAAACTGTAAGCGCAATGAATTATTATGCATACAGAATCATGATAAGAGAAAATCAAGAGAATCACATTTTAAAATGTCGTACATCATTTCATCAGTATATTGTCGACATGTATGCGAAAATAGAAAGAGAACGATTGAATTACATTAGATTCAACCAAAGAAAATTACGCTGTGACGAATACATACATTTACGAGATGCAATTAACAACGATACCAACGTTAATAACATTGGTCAAATGGTAATATTACCTTCATCGTATACAGGCAGTCCAAGGCATATGCATGAATACGCCCAAGATGCAATGTGTTATGTCAGAAATCATGGTCGACCCGACTTATTCATAACTTTCACATGCAATCCGAAATGGGATGATATTAAGAATCATTTATATACTGGGCAATCAGCTACTGATAGGCATGACATTACTGCAAGAGTGTTTAGACGAAAGCTACAGTCTCTAATGGATTTCATTGTAAAACATAAAGTTTACGGAGATGTACAATGTTTCATGTATTCTGTGGAATGGCAAAAAAGAGGCTTGCCTCATGCGCATATTTTCATTTGGTTAAAACAAAAACTAACCACAGATAAAATTGATCATATTATATGTGCTGAAATTCCAGATATAAATGAAGATCCAGAATTACATACTACTGTAACCAAAAACATGATTCATGGACCGTGTGGTACCTTAAATCAAAATTCTCCATGTATGGTTGATGGTAAATGTTCAAAAAACTACCCAAGGCAATTAATTGCTGAAACAATGACTGGAAATGACGGATAAATAATCAAGATATGGAGATCGATAACCGTTGGATAGTTCCGTATTCCAAATTATTATCGAAAACATTTAACACACATCTAAATGTTGAATATTGTAACTCCGTAAAATCCATCAAATACATATCCAAATATATCAATAAAGGAAGTGACATGGCAGTATTTGGAGTTGTAAATCGAAATGATGAAATTACTAATTACCAAATGGGAAGATACATTAGTAGCAACGAAGCAGTTTGGAGAATATTATCATTTCCGATTCATGATCGCCATCCAGCTGTTATTCATTTGTCAGTCCATTTAGAAAATGAACAAAGTGTTTATTTCACTGAAAATACTGCACAACAAATGGCCGAACGATCACCAGCAACAACACTAACTGCACTTTTCAACTTATGTGAAACAGATTCATTTGCAAGAACATTGCTTTATTCAAATGTTCCTAAATATTATACTTAGAATGCATCATCAAGGTCCTGGGTACGAAGGCAACGAGGAATACCTGTAGATGGATATCCAAGTGTTCATTTGGGTGATGCAATCGGACGACTTTACACTGTGCATCCAAGTAAAGTGGAATGTTTCTATTTACGTTTACTCTTAGTTGATATTCCCGGCCCAAGATCATTCGAAAGTTTGAAACGAGTTAATGGTCATCTTTGTTGTACTTATCAGCAAGCAGGCAAAGATTTGAATTTGCTTGAAAATGATAATCATTGGGATGCAACTCTTATGGATGTATGTGCAACAAGTTCTCCACACCAAATAAGAACACTATTTGCCATCATTATTGCTACATGTTTCCCAGCAAACCCAAAAGAATTATGGAGTACTTATCAAGAATTCATGGCAGAAGATATTCTACATCAAGTACGTCGCATTACTGCAAATCCAAATTTGAATTATACAGATGAATTATATAATGAGGCATTAATTAAAATCGAAGACTTTTGCCTGATGATTGCAAATAAAACTCTGAGTGAGTAAGGTATGATCGCACCAAATCGTCCGATGCACGATGCATACAATACAGAATTAAGACGTGAAAAATAATATGATCGAAATGATCTGAACACATTTGTAACAACAAACCTACCAAAATTAAACACAGAACAAAGGCAGGCATGTGACACAATTATAGACAATGTTGCAAATGAAAGAGGAGGAATATTCTTCTTAGATGCACCAGGTGGGACTGGAAAAACGTTTTTGTTGTCGTTAATTTGGGCCACCATTCGATCACAGAATAATATTGCATAGGCTTTGGCATCATCTGGAATATCGGCAACTTTATTGGACGGCGGTCGCACTGCACATTCTGCATTAAAGTTACCATTAAATATGCAAGTAAATGAAGAACCAACTTGCAACATTTCTAAAAATTCTGGAATGGGAAAGGTTTTACAAACATGTAAAATTATTGTATGGGATGAATGTACGATGGCTCATAAAAAATCACTGGAAGCTTTAAATAGAACACTGAAAGATTTTCGAAATAACACAAACATATTTGGTGGTGCACTAATTCTATTGGCCGGAGATTTTCGACAAACTTTGCCTGTTATTCCCAAATCAACAGCAGCTGATGAATTGAGAGCGTGCCTTAAATCTTCTAATCTGTGGAGATATGTTCAAAAACTCACATTAACTACTAATGTTCGTGTGCAGTTACTGAATGATCCAACAGCTGCTGAATTTTCCGAACATTTGTTGCAAATTGGAAATGGGCGAAGGCCAATTGATAAGAATACAGGCATGATCACACTTCCAACTAATTTTTGTACCGTAACAGAATCAAGAGTACAATTAGTGCAAAATGTATTCCCAAATATTGCACAAAACTATCGAAATAAAGATTGGCTAAGCGAGAGAGCTATATTAGCTGCCAAAAATGTCGATGTCAATGAAATCAATGCCAGTATTTTGACTCAAATTCCAGGTGAAGTTGTCACCTATACATCAATTGATTCAATCACTAATCCCGACGATGTAGTGAATTATCCAATTGAATTTTTGAATTCACTTAATTTGTCTGGCTTGCCACCACATCGTTTGCAATTGAAAGTCGGCGCAGTGATCATTATGTTGCGAAATATCAATCAGCCGAAACTATGCAATGGGACAAGATTAGCACTGAAACGGACAATGAACAACGTAATTGAAGCAACAATTTTGAAGGGAAAATTTAAAGGTGAAGATGTTTTTATTCCGCGCATTCCAATGATTTCAACAGATTTGCCTTTTGATTTTAAGCGACTTCAATTTCCCATTCGCCTTGCTTTTGCTATTACAATCAATAAGTCTCAAGGTCAAACACTTCAATTATGTGGAATTGACCTAACTTATCCATGCTTTGGACATGGGCAACTGTATGTAGGATGTTCTCGAGTAGGGAAACCATCGTTACTTTATATTTATACACCGCATGAAAATAAAACCAAACATTTTGTGTATCAGAAGTCTTTAGAATAAGTTGTTAGTTTACAATCATTAAAGTAAGTCACTAAAATAAATAAAACATTGTTATTAGAATAAGTCACAAAATAATGGCCGAGCATGAATTAAATGATGAAACAAGAAAAAAACCAAGAACACTTTTCATTTATATTTTTCTTTCACCCAGCGAAGCGGGTGAGGGTCCGCTAGTCTATATATAAAAATATAAATTTTCTTCGAGGGTCAATATAAATGAGCAAACTATTATTAATTATAAAATTATTATTTTAATTAATTTATAGAAAATAATATATCATAAAAGTATAAAAATTTCCTTTTTTATTCTAAGAAAGAATTTCGTGATTCTTCATCTTCTGAAAACTCAGCGTCAAATCTGAAATACTCATCATCTTCTTCCGCTTCTTCTTCTTCTTTTCCGAATTGATCATCTTCTGCTTGATCTGTAAATAGTAACACATGATTATTTAATTCATTACAAAATAACAAATATCGCAATAGTGAAAAATATATATTTGAGCTCACCAGTAGTTATACTTTCGTCGATTTCATCAAGGTTTTGATTAATTACAGCATCAAAAACTAATTGCGGCATGCAGTCTCCATCAAACCAATGAAATTCAAGTGCATCGATATTTCGTCGCCATCCATTTCTGTCGGAAGTTAAAGATGTCGGAAATCGCGAAGACGCATTTCGCCTAATACTACATATATATTGCGCTCTTAAAATATGTTGGTCTAATTCTACTTTACACGGAAGCAATAAAGAAGGATCACAATTTCTTAATTGTTTTTGGAAAGGCTCATCTTCATTAAAAGCTTTATAAGTTGTGCAAAATTTTTGAAACCGTGCTTCATTTATGTTCGATACAAACAAATTTCTCTAATATTTCAAAAATCGTGCACGTTTCGTTTAACGTTTCCTTATATTTAACGAAATACAAATGATTTTTCGCAGATTTAAACTTCTTGAAAAAATTATTTTTAAGATTTTTAAGCTTTTTCAAAGCCTTAGAATACCAGGTTAATTAATAAGGCTTTTTCTCTCTGAGCGGAATGTTATTGAAGCAAGCAGAGTTTGGACAACATGGACTTAAAGGCAGAAAAACTACTAGATGCGTAGAGTACAGGAAATAAATTATCCCAATTAATGTCCAGCAAGGCGGCCGCCGTAGCCGAATGGGTTAGTATGCAACTACCTTTCGGAATTCACAGAGAGAACGTTGGTTCGAATCTCGGTGATAACACCAAAATTAAAAAAAAAGCATTTTTCCAATAGCAGTCGCCCCTCGGCAAGCAATGGCAAACCTCCGAGTGTATTTCTGCCATGAAAAAGCTCCTCACACAAATATCTGCCGTTCGGAGTCGGTTTGAAACTGTAGGTCCCTCCATTTGTGTGGAACAACATCAAGACGCACACCACAAATAGGAAGAGGAGCTCGGCCAAACACCCAAAAAGGGTGTACGCGCCAATTATATATATATAGATATAGACAAATATATATAATTAGTCATTGAAATTGTCAAAATCGCATAATGAATAATTATATGATAACCTGGCATCAGACGGAACAGTAGCAAAACATTAAAAATCGAGTTTGAGAACTAAGGGTAAATCATGCTTATCTTTAAGAGTTATGGTATTCAAACATTCATTGAACTTGTAGCTTATGCTATCATTTACAAATATAAGGTCCAAGGTTCTATTCAGAAAATTAACAAAATTATTCATTTGAAATAAATTAAGACTAAAAATATTATCAATAAAGTATAACTCATGATTTGCAGTAACATTATTTGGTGTGTGAATATAGTTGGATACACTAGTACACCAATTTATCTTACTTAAGTTGAAATCACCTAATGAAAGATTGTCATTAAGTTTATTCAAGACTAGATATAAAGGGTTTTCAAATAAGAGGTGTTATTTTGATAAAAGATCAATGGTTTCGTTGCTTGTGTGCACGTAGCGCCGTCTTGTTGAAAATAAACCTGGACAACTTCAATACCATCCAATTCCGGCCATACAAAATTATTAATCATTTATGTTGCTCCAGCTTCAATTTCGAACTTGTGTTAACTGGACTTTATAAGCCTTCAGACCCAAACCTTTATGCAAAATACGATGTAGGGACATTTGTGGAATGCCTGATTCCAAAGAACGACGAGGAATGTACAAACCTGTGTTATCTCAACACTTTCGGCTACAACAGCAATATTTTCGGCTTTTCTTGAGCGACGTGCACGGGTTTTATTCTTTACATCACTAACTTGTCCCAACAGCTCGAATTTTTTCACCAATTTCTGTATTGCTGTCCGACAAGGTGCTTCACGATTACCCAAAAATGTTCGAGTTTTACGAACCGTCTCTGCCAAATTTTCACATTTTTTATAGTGAATTTTAATAATTTCAGTGCGTTGTTTAAGCCTGTATGGTTCCATTTTTATTAATGGCGTAGTTTCTACTTGTCAAATATCAAAAAATGACTGCTTCAAAAGTGACATCTACGGAAATAGCGGGTACTTCAAAATAACACCTGTTATTGGAAAACCCTTTACTATGTGAACATGCGCTTTGTACTGCTCGTATGAACTTTCAGGCGGAAAATACGATTCCCGCCTTTTTTCCACCTACTTCCAATTGCGACCCATCAGTAAAAAGAATCTGGGAGCCAGGATTGAATTATTATCCAGGCCATACGTTAATTGATAGGAACTTAAAAGTTCCTGAACAGAATGGGCTTGGGATAGAATGTAACAACCCCATGAAGAAAAGGAGTACGTCGAAAATCTTCTTAGATCTTTAAACGTCCTTTTATATGCCTTCTTTTTAGATCGGAGACGCCTTTTAATCTTAAAGCGCTCAAACGGGCTTCTTTTTCCATTAAAATGGGAAGCATTGGTATGCGTAATAGCCCACATGTCATGGTTTTACTGCTCCTGTTATGCTGACCCACACGGGGCGGTAGACTTTGCTAAGTTCATTTTGTGCCTTTCTTTGTTTAACTTTATGCCACCATGCTACCGAAGTGTAAGTGGCTATACGTTTAACAACTGTAGTCAATGTCTAGTAAGCCATTCTGTAGCTCAGTTTTTATGTTTTTCCAAGCAGCCTTGTGCAGACGAAGAATGATCTTGTGGCTTTTGCAGTAATTTTCTCAAGATAAGAGTTCCAACTATTCGATTTATCAAGATTGATGCTATGATAGTTTGAGTCTATGAAGAGCTAAAGAGTCGATTCATTTAGCACAGGACATTTAATGTTGATGTTCTTTTTCCTAGTGAACGATACTAGTGCAGTTTCAGATGGGTTAATAAAGATCCCTTTGAGGAGGGCATGTTGCACGCGGTTAGAAATGGTTTCTTCATGACCAGCCTACTTTGTATACTACATATCATCAGCATAACCTGGAGTATGGAAAACTATATTATTCAGTTTAGGAAGAAGTTTATCTATTACTATTGTCCACAGAAGAGGAGAGACTACCTCTTGTATACCCTTGCGTTGAGGACTCCTTGAGGCCCACCTCTTGTGGCCTTGATTTATACATATAAAATGCCGCCCTTTTAAGATGTGTGGACGAGTTTCTCCTCCTATTTGTGGCGTGCGTCTTAGTGTTGTTTCGCAAATGGAAGGCCCTACAGCTTTAAGCCGACTCCGCAAGGCAAATGGTTTTTTTATGACCAGCTTTTTCATGGCAGAAGTACAATCGAAGGCTAGATATTATTGCTCCTCCTTTTTCTGCATAAATTGTTCTATATTCCAGCATCGACATAAACCGTCTTATGATGGGTTTGGGTACGTCCTTTTGAGATAAAACATTGTTGATTGCCTCATAGGATGTATTATCGGAAGCTTCTCATATGTCAATAAAAGCGTGAGGTGATATTTATTTAGACCTATAGTCTACAGTTATAAGACTGTGTATTGCAGTCTCGGTAGATGTGCTTTGCTAGTAGGCAAATTAAAGTTGATGCAGTGGGAAGCTAACTAAGTTGCTCTCCCTTATTTATTCCATCCTCCCTTATATTATTATCCAAGATTTTTTCCACTGTTTTGAGGAAAAATGAGGTAAGACTAATCGGTCTGTAAGACATAAGCAATTATTCGAAGAATTGATACAATCTTGACATCAACCCATTTCGTAGGTATACATATGTCCTAGGAGTAGACTTGTTTTATATAAAATGAACAGGGTATTGGAATCCCTGTTGCAAAATGCAAGGGAATATTTTTTCAGGTTCAGGAGATTTGTATGGGCTGAATGCAGATATAATCCATGGTACCTGATTTTCTAAGAATAGCTTATTTGCCAGCGTCAACAGAAATGAAAATTTCTACCGGAATTGGAGACTCATATGAAGCATGACATTTCGGAAATGAATGTCCAGTGAAAGTTGACTGGTTTCCTCTGTATTTTTTGTGTAACTACTATCTGACTTTTTCAGGTACCCTTTTAGAGTTCCTCAACTCTTTGTGGAATTTGGTTTAAGCGTTTGAGTAGGAGGCTTAATCCCCTGTTTCTTTTGCTGTATTCCATACTATTCTAGTTGCAGGGCGAACGCTAGAAAGCGTACTGTTCCACCAGGGAACAGTGTTTTTTGGCACCTTTCATGAAAGGCAGATTGTGGCTCATTTCTTGGATTTCTTTTTGTAAATTGTCATATACGGTATGGTAACACCTAAATATATCAAACCTAATAAGACTATGGCGCGACTGCATAGAATAATATCAAGTATTTCCACCTCGGAGTTGCTTTTTTGCTGGTGCTGGGGTGACTTTAGGCATTAGAGGTTAAGTTTTTTGGCAATAACTGACTTTTTCCTGCCTCTGTTGCTTCCAAGCAAGGCTGCCTCCTCAGCAGAGTTACGTTCGCCTTTTCTGGTTCGGTCAGGACCATTGATTTCCTGTCGGTATGAAGCGAAAGTCGCATTCTTATGCCTTCTGCTACGTTTTGCGTATTTGTCTTTGGCGTGCGGTGTGCACTTAGAGCTCGTCAGTTTACTTTGCAGTCAGTGCAATTACCGAAGCCGTAAAAACCGGGTATTTCTGCAGGCTGATGCGATGCCTAAGAATTAGATGCCTCTGTTGGTTCAGCTTTTTCTACACGCTTTTGGCTTTAGCTCTAAGTTGAATTTTGCTAAACCCATAGTTCAACCATAATTGGTTACTTTCGTTCACTTCGGCCGATATTGGATCGATAGTGATGGTTATCTCCCTCACCGAGCCATTTCGTACTCTGTTAAGTACCCGCCAACCGCGAACACTTTGGCTAGAGTTTTCCCCATCCAAGAGGTTAAGAATGTAGATGCGCTATCCAGCTCCGGGAAGTGGCCAATAAACATCAGAACCTCTTCCAAGACGACCTTTAATAGCGCATACTTCCACAGTTGTAGTTATGATACAACTAAATATCCTGAACGGAAAGTGCAGCTATTGAAAATTGGCTTAGCATTGCCGGTCTGCTTCGATCATATTGCATCTTATTCCAGGGCGAATCGTTACTAGATAATAAGGTGGCATGATACCCAGCTCAGTCGTACATGCAGCATACTTGTAGGACATTTTTGCTGTACTATCTTCCACCTCTGAGTTAGGCATTGTCGCCTTTGTGACAAATGCTTTTTCCCCCAAGTTAGCTCTTTCGGGGGAGTTTTGCTTAAGAATGGTGCAGCTAGTGCACTGTCGCTTCAGCTTCATTGTCTGATGAGCAGGTTGTCTCGTTTCCTCTATGAAGTGTCCTTGACCCAATAGGTACCTAAGCCGTTTTCTGGCGGTTCCACTGAGGCGTACGATTTTCTCTCCCACTTCTACCGAACCGGTGTTTCATTTCCCCCGGTCAAGAGAAAAGTAAGGAGTTTCATAAAGCGGATATTTTCACATTGGTCCTTGGTCCATTTCGTCAACTTCCATCTCGATTCGCGCGCTAGCAGAGTCGGGCATTCGCCGCCTGTGACACCTATGATTAAGGTTTTTTCAATTTTTCCTCTCTAGATCCGCCCTTTTCAGTCAAAAGCAGGGGTACCTCGCGCAGGCGTGGGATACCACCGCAATGGACTGTCTTTAGGCATTAGGAAATTACTACCACACACCTCCGGGTGCACTGCCTCTACCACTAGAAGCACAACGCACTTCACCCCCTATGATATTAACATTATCGAACTTAATCCCGCTGTTAGCTACTGCTTTTCTTGGGTGGCTAAAAAAGCGAGGTGAATGCATATGGTGGTGAACGACGACAAGACGAATACCTCCTGTCATCACACAGGATTCAGCGCCCTCGCATATCGGCAGCCACGCCATTGCTGACAGTTATGATTTCCAAGTTGTAAGAGACTTCGTTTATCTAGGAACCAGCATTAATGCCGATAATAAGGTCAGCCTTGAAAGCCAACGGGGAATCTTTCTTGCCAACAAGTGCTACTTTGGACTAAGTCGGCATACTCATGTATCGGCGCCCACGTTACTGTTGGCAGTTTGAAGTAATAAGAAACTTCGTTAATTTATGAACCAGAATTACCATTTATAATACTATAATGTCAGCTTCGAAATTTAACGGAGAATCTCTTTCGTGAACAAGTGCTACTTTGGACTAAGTGCGCCATTGGGTAGTAAATAGGCCATAGTGTCATAATGCGCAAAAAAATTAATACAATAAGCGTTTCACTGCCACTACTTCTACAGTTGGAGTTAAAACACGAATTTCATTGTCACTGAATATTTAGTGATGGTGAAAAAATATTGCATTAACACTAAACTTTTAGTGAAAATTGCATCATCACTCACTCATTTTGAAATTTCCTGGGCATTTGGATAAAACCCACAATTTTCTCGGAGGCTCTTTCATTGTCAAGAAAAGTAATAGCTAATTAATTGTAGCATATGCGTTTGGTGACCACAAATTCTCATATTAAGATATTTATTGCACTGATGTAACTCATGTTACGTATTTAGACTTTTCACTTGCATATTTACCAATATTTAGTGTACCTTAACCAGAGAACGTAAACTCATAGAGAAGGTTCAGAGATCGTTAATGTATAAAGAAGTCTCACGAGCTACGAATAGTGTGAATTGTCAAAAATGAAGTCTAACCACAGACGGAGTGTGGTGAAACTTTTAACAGAGCTGATTACACCGAATTCTCTCTTTAGTGTATTGGCTCTGCACAGTTTTTGGCTTCTGTAGGAAATCAAAATGACGAGTAGCCGGCATTTTGCAAGGAATTTGCTTATGCATTTTTATGTTCCCTTGATAAACGAAAATTTATTCAATTTATGTTTTCAAACAAACTTACTAAATGATTATTGATGAATGAATTGAGTATTTATTATATGCGTCAAATTTCAAATCAAAGTAACTTTAATGTTTTGATTTAATTTAAAAGAATACATTATAAAACGACTTCTCACATTTTGGTACGTGCGTTTTAGTAAATTTAAAACTACAGCGCTCGCTCGATAACGTGAACTAATTTAAACCAAGGCAGTTCACGTTAACACAAGTGTCCACGTTTTGGAATACCCAAAAACACTAAGTAAATATATTTTTTCACATTTAAATTCACCTTTTATTCTTGTTTTCGTTACATTTTAATTGAAAATTAAGTCATACGATGGTTTTGTTTTAAAAAATCAGTAATCTTTGTTTTGTATCTTCTGGTTTTCTAAATCTTGACACAGCTTTCTCCCTTAACCGTCTAAGCACACTCATATAATTTCGATCGACGTGTTCATGACCAGCCCTTATTAACGTCTTGTTGAAACTGCTCAGTCGGTTTAATTTTCTCCAGTTGCTCCGATACGCTGTCATCATTGGATTCGTCCTCTTGTTGATGATCGTCATCTACATTGCCGTCCTCGATATCTTCGTTCCATTCATGAATGGCTGGTAACGGTAATTCAATCTGAAATTAAAAAAAAAAAAAAAAGAAAAAGTTTTTTCAATAACCCACATACATATCTTTGAGCATATCTGCGAACACAAATGAACCTCAGGAGTTAAACTACTAAGTAGATCGACGGTGTTGCTCTGCGAACACGAATGAACCTCAGGATTTAAACTACTAAGGAGATCGACGGTGTTGCTCATCAAGGTGCGAAGTTCACCTTCCCATTTTTCTTTTAAAACCGCCAATGGAACATTATCTTCGGGATCATCATTGTTTACCGCAAAATCTATAATACTGTACCAGCACATAGCTAATGTTGCTTCACGAACACGAAACCAAGCCGCATCCAAAAAATTTATAACTGTTTTTACATTAATTTTTTTCAACGGCTCGGGCAAATCAGACTTTGTCGCTGCTATTGAAGCTAGAAGGTTGTTTCTGTAATGAAACTTAGTGATTTTTATTGCATTCTGATCCATCGGTTGAATGAGGGGTGTAACGTTTAGTGGCACAAACATTGCCGAAATTTGCCCATCCTTCGTTGTCAGTTCAGCTTCATTTGGGTGAGAGGAGCGTTGTCGATTAGGAGGAGAGCTTTAATTGGTAAGGCTTTCTCCTTTAAAAACGATGTAACTTAAAAAACAATCAGTTAACCTTAAAAATCGGACAAAACTTAAAAGGAATATTCACCTGTGGAACAAATTACTTATGAAAACATTGCTTGAAAATAGCCGACGTCATTCAGGCGGATTTCGAGCTCTTATAGTCGGTGAAACACTGAAAGTTTTTAAAGCAGAGTGGATTTTTCGCCTTTCCAATTACCAAAAGCTTAAGCTTGTGGGAGCCAGTGGCGTTTGAACAGCATAAAAACGGGATTCGCTGCTTCTCGGACTTTACCCCTGGGGCTCTTTTCTCCAAACTTGACACGTACGTTTTCTCTGGCAAAAATCTCCAGAATAACCCCGACTCATCAACATTATCTAACTGATTGTTGCTCAACTCCATATCGGCCATTGTAGCTTTAAGATTTTCTTTAAACGGATCCACCAGCTGAGGTTGCGAAGACAGTTTTTCGCCTGATATTTTAAGAAGACGAATACCGTACATCTTCTTGAATCCTTGGAGCCATCCATCATTAGCGAAGAAGTTTGCTTCATTTTCTTTAAATTTTGCATGCAGTGTTTTTGCCTTTTCTTTCAACATTGGAACACTTACTGGCCAGTTTTTATCTCGCATTCGGATAAACCAACGATAAAGAGCTCTCTCCATTTAGGGCAACTCTGAAGAACGCAGTGTTTTTCTAATTCCAGGTCCACAATACGTGTTGTTTACGCATTTTAAAATCACTTGCTTTTTCCCTTTAATGCTACAAATTGTTGTTTTAGCAACATTATGTTTCTTTGCTAAAATCGTCACAGATGAGCCTTTTTAAAAAAAAGCCGAGAATTTTAGCCTTCTGTTTTAATGTCAAGCACACGGGTTTTTTAGAACTCATTTTCACCAGAAAACATAAGATGAAACACTCTTTGCGAAACCAAAACCGCGACTGAAATATTTTACTCCTTACATGCAATTACGAATAAAATGTAAACAATTCTAACGTTTATTGTTCATGTTATAGAGCTTTTTGGGCTTGTTCACGTTTTAGAGTGGGGTGTTCACGCTTTAGAGCGTTCACGTTATCGAGCGTGCGCTGTATACAAATTTGATGAAAATTTTTACTAATTTTTTGAGTCGAAATTAATTAATAGAGCATACAAGTGTTTTGGTATATTGACATATGTATGTATATGTATATCAATATATACATACATATATTATATTAGTTATGTTTGTGCAACAGTTCAATTGGATCTTCAATTCTTATAGTGCTACATATGTACACATGTGCATACGAACTGTACATATGTCCTATCTCACGACGAATCGCCTTATCATATTTACATTTGAATATGCATTTTTCTGTTCCTTTGGCAAACGAAATCTTTTCAATTTACATTTTATTACAGGTAATAATATATGTACATACATTTGAATGCATGCATTTTCTAGATAGTATAAAACTTTGAAATAAATAAAGGAACACTTCAAAGAAACGTATTTGCATATATGGGACAACTAAGTTCAATTGCATCTTCATTAAATATAGTGTTGCACGCATATGTATGTACTGAGACAACCATGACCTACCTCACGCGTAACGCCTTATATTTCATGCAATAATTAGGGATTAAATCCCCGAATGTCGAATTCCTGCCTAACAAATGCTAAAACCATTATCTTTTGCATATGCATGTATCATACAGTTTTGTATGTGCCTATGTACACTTGATGCCCTAGCCTATGTACGTGTCCGCGGCTCCGTACATATGTATGCATCAACATATGTATGCAAATATGTCTTTCTAAATGCTCGACAACCGCAGGTGCTGTGCGTCAAGTGCGCGCGAGTTACGTACCATCACTCCACCACCCTATCTATTTATTTCTCTTTTTTGAGTTGTGAGAGTATTGTCTTACATTTAATGAAATTGGAATCATACACCAAACTATTTAAATGCTAAGATACTAAGATTTCACAAGTAAAGGTTCCCACCAAAAGATTTGCTTAGTATGTAAAACTACACCGACACGTTTTTCGCTCAATGCAGTTATGCTCTTAATAAGCATAAAGTACTGCATAAAGTGAGCGCAAAACAATTGTTATTAGAATTAAGGAAATTATTTGAAGTTAGTCTGTAGATTCGCAACAACCAAGAAGGTTGAATTTGTTTAAATATAAAAATTGTGAAAAAAATTAACTTTGGTGTTTTAATTTAAGTCCAAAGACTTAAAACTCATTAGTGGCGCAGTCGGTAGGATATTCCCGAAGGAATATTTAAAGAACAACGAAGTGAAATTTCTATGCGACGAAGTGAAATTTTCGCCCGAAACAGAAATTTAATAACGGCGAACCAGCACGACGTAGAAGAACTACTGGAGGTCATCCGCAGACAAGAAGCGGAGTTACAAAAATTACAACTGCAGCAGCAACGCTTAATACAGCAGCAGCAACAACAACAAACACAACAGCAACAACAGCAAACACAACAGCAACAACAGGAATTTAATTTTAACATGACGATGATGTATACTTGTCTGACCCATTAAAACCTGGTATCTACCGACCAGAAAATGTAGACAGGGACCTGGTAGACATATTATTAAAAACAATTGACGGACCAATTAGGGCTCATTTAAGTGAAAATGCGTCTTTGAATGAGATAATTACAAAATATACCAAATTGAAACTATTAGATGACACAAGGGCCATTGCATTTAACCATAGGGTTAATATACAAAGTGAACGAAAAACAAACAACAATTAGCAATCATTAAAGCCAAGTAATAGTTTTCATAGCAACAATTGGAATACTAATAATTGTTTTCAAAATACAAATTGGCAAAAATCGAAGCCAAATAATAACTTCCAAAATGGCAACTTTAAACCGAATAGTAGCATTCAAACCCGAAATTTCAACTGGCAGAATTCAGACCCTTACCACAGGTCACAATACAGATTAATCAATAATTTTCCAGTTGAAAATTACAGCAGAAATTCAACACAGCAATTAAATTCCAGTAAATTATTTCAGTACAATCAACCAAATACTTCCCAAACTAGAAAATCTTATCATAGTAGGCAACAACGCCAAACTAATGCGTATCAACAAGAACCAGAGCCAACGGACATCAGTAATTAAAAAGATGAGGAGGACGTAAATTTTTATATGACGGCTTCTCCACAAAATTGCCCATAATATTAGTAACAATTGGAAATTGTAAAATTAGATGTCTCATAGACACCGGATCAGAAACAAGCATAATTGAACCTAATGTCCTTGGGAACACTTTTCCCACTCAACAACTCAATTCGCCCCTTTTTTACAGAACCATAACGGAATAAACCAAGTGACACACAAATTAGTTACCCCAATACCTAGAGAATTTAATATCTCTGGTACCTTCTCTTGGAAGGTTATTGATTTCCATAGCAAAATTTATTCAGCAATAATAGTCAAAATTTTCTCATCGCTCTTAAAGCTAAGATTGATGTAGAGAATAATTTTATTACTATTCTAGATAAACATATACCGTTTAGAAATTACAATCCATACAATAGTGTAGAAATTTGCTCATTTGAACACAGCGACCTAGAAAAATTGAATCTGAGGCATCTAAATTCGGAAGAAACCCAATTGATAACGAGGTTATTGCACAGTTTCAAAGATTTATTTTATAAAGAGGGTGATAAGCTTTCTGCAACCCATGAAATTAAACATGAAATAATTACATCAACTGATAGAGCTGTATATTCAAAAATTTTACCCCCAAATTCACGAAGAAGAAATAAAGAAACAAACCAAAGAAATGTTAGAGCAAAACATAATTAAGGAAAGCAATTCACCTTATAATAGTGTTTTATGGGTAGTGCCAAAGAAGATCGACAATTCTGGCATCCAAAAATGGCGAATTGTTGTAGATTATCGGAAGCTAAATGAAATTACTGTTAATGATAAATTTCCAATTCCCAATATGGAAGGAATTCTTGATAAATTGGGCAAAGCTCAATACTTCTCTTCTATTGATCTTGCCAAAGGTTTTCATCAAATTGTTGTAGATGAAAATGATCGAAAGAAAACTGCCTTTTCTACACCTTTTGGCCATTACGAATTCATAAGAATCCCATTTGGGCTTAAAAATGCCCCTTCGACTTTCCAGCGACTTATGGATTCAGTCCTTCGGCAGTATATAAATAAAATTTGTGTTGTCTATTTAGACGACATTTTAATATTAAGTACTTCTTTATCAGAACATATACAAAATATTACAATAATATTTCAAACTTTGAAAACAGCAGGACTTAAAACTGGTAAATGTAGCTTCAAAAATTGAAGCTTCCGACAACACAAAAGCAGATTAAATCATTTTTAGGAATAACAGGTTTCTACCGAAAATTTATAAAAGACTATTCTAAAGTAGCTTACCCCATAATCGCATATTTAAAGAAAATTGCTAAAATCAACATAAGAGACCCAAATTATATTATAGCTTTTGAAAAACTAAAGGGTATAATAACAAATCCGCCTATTTTAAAATATCCAAATTTTAATAAGCGCTTTAAGCTTATCTCTGACGCCAGCAATTTTGCTATTCTCAGCCGCATTAATTGCGAAAAGTGTGAAATAAACGCGTTAGATTCTGATGATTTAGGAATCACTCTTAACGAAACTTTTATAATAAAAAATCTAAATGCTGAAGAATCATCAAATCAATCTGATATATAATATCTCTAGAAGTTCAATCCAACCATTCCCTTGAAACCGTACATTCTCAGGCAGAGAATTTCAATCATCATATTTCTATTTTAGATACAATAGTAAATAGGTTCAAAAACCAACTAATTTTAGTAAATAACAAGGAAGTTGAGGTCATGAAAATTTTCAAAAACAAAAGAATCTTTATCGATAAACAAGATATTGACTCTGACAATGTAACTAATATAGTCCGAAGAAATTTTGATAAAGGAAAAGTGGCGATATTTTCCCAAATTAATGATCCTGAATACAACAAATCACAGCAAATTTTAATTAACAATTTCTTAAGTAGTGAACGGTTATGATTTGTAAGATGTAGCTCTTTAGCACAGTACATTCAGGATGAAAGCGAGTTAAGAAAGCAAATATCTCTGTTTCATAAGTGCGAAACTCGGCATTCTGGAATATTAGTAACTTACGAGGGCATGAAGCACAAGGTTTATCATCCTCAACTAAAAATAAAAATACATGAAATTATAAATAACTGTGACATATGCTCTGGAGGAAAATATGATAGAAATCCAATAAAAAATAAATTCCATTTAACCCAGACTCCTACTTCTACTAATAAAATTGTTCATGTCGATACTTATGTTAATAGTAAACACTCATTTATAATTTTTCTTCACAAATTTTCAAAACATGCTGTGGCTTTTTACCTACCCGAAAGGAAAAATCAAACTATTATTGGCAAAATAAACGAATTTTTCTCAATTAAGGGTTCAATTGAAAAGTTTGTGTTTGACACTCATTTAATTCCAAAAATGTTAGAGATTTTTTAACTAGGGAAGGAATTGAGTTTCACGTAACTAAACCAAACAGTCATACAGGAAATGCTGATATTGAGAGACTAAATAACACTCTAACAGAACGCATTCGAATATTAAACCTAGAGGAAAAACTCCCAGTTATAACTCAAATGCAGAAGGCCATAAAATTGTATAACAATTCTTTCCATAGTACAATAAAAACTACTCCACAAGAAGTTCAAAATTACAAAGTTGATCACAAATTAATAAAAAATCGAAATGAAAGATCAAAGTTAACCACAATTTATAAACAACACCAAAAACGGGAAAACTATTCAGAGAATCGACTGGAAGGATTTATAAAAAATTACAAAAGTTTGAGGCATAAAGAAGAACCTAAATTTATAAAAAGGAAATCGCAAAATATTCATACATCCAATATCAAAAGGCCAAACAAATTTTCAGGTGGCAACATTCGTACTGGTGATAGCGATATTGGTAACAGGGACTCAAGGGACATTGCAAGTCAACAAAATATTGGAAGAAACAGGTTACACTCAAATTAAATTAAGAGAAGTGGAAGTAATAAACGAAACAATTACCGTAATACATTTAATAGATTCAACCGATTCAAAAAGAGGACTTTTAAATATTGTCGGGACAACAAATAAATGGCTATTTGGCACAATGGGCGACGATGACTGTCAAGAAATTTTACAGCATTTAAAAGTTACGGATGAAAATAATCACATCGTTATTGAAACAGTTAATAAACAAATTCAGATAAACCTACACTTTAAACCTACTAAAAAATAATATATATTACATATGTAAATAGCTTATAAAAAAGTTCTATGTCGGACATTTCAATCCTAGGTCAAAAATTTCGAAACAATTATTTTATGTTAAGAGATAGTAGGCAAATAGTTAATTATTATATTACTTTACGTATGTAGTTCTTCAATTGATAAAAAGTGTACAAAAACATATGCATATATCTGCAAGGTTAGAAACTTACTCTGAAATCAGAGTATTTGAAGGTTACTGTACATATTTGAAGGTTACTGTGCATACAATGCTGTGCCCATAGATGACTAGATGCGAAACTCTTTTTCTCGTGAGAGCGCTGAAAAATGTGAATTTTTTATTCATTCGCCAGTAATGCAACCGGAAAAACATTCAACGGGTATTTTATAAACAAAAATTGGGAATTTTTAGTTTCCACACCACCATTGAGGCTAGTGTATAGTCTGCGGTTGCCCAGTAGCTTTATATAACCCGTATAGGAACACCTACATATAATAAAAAGAAGCACAATCAGCATAAAATACATTAAAAATAAAAAAAATTTTAAATATTGTAGAATTATTCAAAATTGATATACAAATACTATATAATAATAATTAAGTAATAAACTCAAGAATGTATAAATAAATACATAAGTTATTTTAATTTTTAATATAAGAATAAAGCTAAAACAGATAACCTTCAATTTTGTATGACCTAAATATAGTTAAGTATGATTGCAAAATATTTCAACCTCCAATTCAATTCCCTTATCTACACTTTTTAACCATGAAATACTTACATATATACTAATTTACAAACATAAACCAACACACAGTTTTTGATAAAATTACATGTATGTAAAATGTATTCAGTATATACAAGGCGAAGTAAAAGTAGAAGCCGAAGAGGATATAAAAAGCTTTGGAAAATTCTACAAACTCCATTCAAATTAAATTATTATGTTTCAATTAAGTTAATCATAAGATAAATAATTATAAGCATTTCAATCGCGTAATATCTCCATTAAGCAAAAACGAACAGTTTTCGCTAGTTATATTTGGCGATAATGTGTGAATGCTAATATAGGTTGTCAAAAAAGTCTTGCGGTATTTCCGCAAGCTTGTCTTTGCAAGCGCGTAGTTCTAGCAGAGAATGTTAATGCAATGAGAAGGTGCAAATGTTACTGTGAGCTTTTTTTAGTACAATTGAGATTTGAAAGATTTGTAGTAAGGTCATTTAGCACACCGAGTTTATAGACACCTCACTGACTTTTGCCCACACAAAAATTAGAAACACCACACATTTTTCACCTCAACACACAACACATTTCTCACCTCGACATTAAACCAATTAAATTTTTACTATTTTCGTATTTTTGAAATAATAAGCGAATACGTAAAATTTATTACATATTTTTTTTTTTCAATTACATTAAAAAGAAAAACGATTTAAAAATAAAAATTTATAAAAAAAAGTTTGCGCCGGGAATTGAACTCGAGTCTAACATGTGGCGAGGAAAAATAGGCGGTGCGTTTATTTCTTCGACTGCTTATTTTTTGACCATTTTGTTACTTTTGAAATGATAAGCGGATTCATAAAATGTATTACAAATTTTTTTACGATTACATTAAAAAAAAAAAAAATTAAAAACGAAAAAAAAAATTTGTGCCGAGAATTGATGGCGAGTCACGTGGGGAGGATAAATACGCAGAGCGTTTATTTCTGCGCCTGTGAACAAAAGGTTTTGTGCATGCGCGCGACGCGAATAAATTTTAATAAAGTTCTGAAAGTAATTCACTTCATTTTTCATTACACACATATGTACATAAATGAACGTATACTTCATATGTAAATAAATGATGGTATATGAAATATACATAAGTACATAATATGTATGTACATGTCAATAGGAGGTATTTGCATTCAGAAAAAAAGAACGGTTTAAGATAAATCAACACTTATTTTATATTGTATGTCAATGTATAGTTTATGTATTCGACAGCATTTACATACATATGTATGTATGTACATTTGTATATGAAAAACAATAATGCACAAGCGCAAGAACATCATATCACATATGCAAGTATGCCCAAATAACCTTGACTTATGTATGTACACATGTCATACCACATCACATTCTTACAAGAAATCAAATACACATACGCACTAGTGAACGAGTTTCTTCCTAACAAGTGCAAAAACAATTCTGCTCTATGTATGCATATATACCGACTTTATGTCCTAGCATAGATACATACATACATATATACCTACTTGCCTTCTAAACTTCCTACAAAATAATTGTATTCATATGTTACTACATCCATGCACCTTCATACATTCAAGCATACATATACATATGCGCGAGCACAACGCTCCCTTCTTGCTTCCGTGTACTTTTGTCTTTCACCAGTCGATATTCCTAATATTGTACTTACAAAAACACAATACTTTGATAGACGCAAAAGCAACAGCAAGCACAACGCGATGGCCGCTTTGCCACCACACATTCTAAAATGTTCTAGAACACAACAAAAACACATACATACCTCACATGCGCATGTCGCCCAAAGCTAAAATCTAAGCCTAGCGACTACAAAAACAAAATACATTCGTAGATGCAGTCGCAGCGGCCATGATTCTATCAGCGACGGCGCTGAACAATTTAGAACAAAAACAAGGAGTTCATTCATAAGTTAGAGCTCATATTTCAATTTCATTCATAAAACGAGCCGCCCATATGCCAATTTTCGCGACCATTCGAAAATAGTCAATATTGGAATATTTCGCGTGGAATTATTTGCCAATATTTGATAAATCTTAAATTTTTGTCATGTCGAGTGGCCGCGGCTCCGTATGTATGTATGCAGCCTTATATGTATGTAAATATGTCTTCTAACTGTGCGACAGTCGCGAGTTAATGCGACTTCCAGCGAATCACACATTGCTGTCCGCAAAGCCGCATGTATGTACCTTATGATCAGAAAGTACCGGGAATGTTTAAATTAAACAAAACAGAGTTAAATTTAGGGCAAATTTATATTATCTCCTTCAAAATATGACCCGTCTGAAGCAACACACATGTGCCAACGTTTAACCCAGTCCTCCAAACACCCCCGGCAGGCCGATTTGTATTCTCTTTGATCAGTGCGATGGCTCGTTATCATCATGCAAAATCTGAGGATTGGTTGCTCACATTTCCGGCGGTTTGCAACACACAGCATCTCTCTAAGGTTTCAAAACGGATAAATAATATTCTCTATTGACTGTCTGGCCCGATGGAAGGTACTCATGGTGGACTATGCCTTGGCAATCGAAGGAAACAGTCAACATCACCTTCCCGGTTCTTTTTGCTCATAGGGTATACATATCCCATGTGTCAAGTGTGCGCAGAAGCTTGTGTTCTGGGTTTGTTAGAATGGTGGTAGTTTGTACATATATTTATACACATATGTGAGTATGCGCGTTAGGCTTCCTGGATGGATATTAGAATATTTTCTCATCAATATGTGTATGTAAGTAGTTCAGATTTGACTGAAGAGATTAAATATAGGAATGCATATTCATATGATTGGCTTTATGGCTGTTTTACATATAAATTAATTCAAATGAAGTATGAATAATGTTATATAGAAAATAAATTTCTAAATAACAGGTATTAGAAAAACCTGAATACACTATTTTAAATCAATTCTAATTAAACCAAATATAAAAAATGAAATAAAAATATCGAACAAAACACTGTGCACAGGATTTGAACCTGAGTCAAATATGAGACGATGTACTGCCTACACGACACGTCTTTAACGATTGCGCTAATCTACAATTATTAATGATCTTTTCTAAATCACTCATTTATTCGATTCGCAGTTTTATATGCACATATTCTGCGTTAGTTGAAAGTTTGTATGCGTAATTATATGCATATGTATGTGTGTTTGCGCGTTTGGCTTTCTGGACGGATATTAGAATGATATTTTCTCATCAATATAATTTGGATTTGATGAAATAGATTATAGACATATGTACATATTTTCTGTTTTGATTGATTTATATAAAAATCAGGTCATATCCAGTATGAACTATTTTATACCGAAAAGAAATTTCCATTTATAAAATACAAAAAATACAGTATTTTAAAGAAATTTTAATTAAAATAAACTCAAAAATTTTACCAAACTTTCCTGGTTTGAATTGTAAAATAAAATGTGCAAGAAAAAAAAATTCGACTTCAGGACTTGAACCTGAATTAAATACGTGCCAAAAAACAAAACGAATAACTCCGCCGACTTTAGCTTCCGCACCACAAATTAACTGCCGCACGGCCTTCTTAATCGCAAATTTATTCGCTTCGATTTCCTTAGTAGTGTGCCGAAAAATCTTAAGAACTTCCTCAGTAGTATGGTAAACGCAGAAAAAATCTGAATTTCTGTCCTAGCGTGGTAAGTAAATATAGAAACCCTCCACTCGCGCCACTCGCGTGGTAAATATCTGCAATTCGCCACTCGTGAGCAAAGTTGAATTTGAAATGACCTTATTATGAATCTACAAATTAGAACTCGAAAAAAGCTCGTTTAACATTTGCTCCTTCTCATTGCATTAACATTCTCTGCTACTACGATAAAGGCAAAAATGCATCTCATGCTGCCAATAAAATGTGTGCAGTTTATGGACCCGATACAGTTTCCATTTCCACCGCACAACGATGGTTTCAACGTTTTCGTTCTGGTGCAGAGGTGATTGAAGATGCGCCACGGTCCGGAAGGCCTGTCGTCAAAAATTGCGATAAAATCGCTGAATTGATCGAAAGAGACCGGCATAGTAGCAGCCGTAGCATCGGCCAAGAGCTGGGCATGAGTCATCAAACCGTTATAAACCATTTGAAGAAGCTTGGATTCAAAAAGAAGCTCGATGTATGGGTGCCACACGACTTGACGCAAAAAAACATTTTTGCCCGTATGGATGCAAGTTAATTGTTTTATTTGTTTGTTTATTAAAAAAAACACATTAAGATTTGTTCACCTTTATTAATTCAATTCGTCTGCAGGTTACAATAGTCCGTTTAGCACTGCCCTTCATCTGTTATCAAAAATCATAATTATAGCATAAAGTCACGTTGCATTCAAGAAAGGAATGCAGTCACATTGTGGGAACGAAAATTTGACTGGTTGCTACGTTAGCAAAAATTCGTGGGAGCGCAAAATATTTTGCGAGAGCAGAAATGATATCTGATATCTTAACTCCTCCCCCCGTAAGATCAATCGTCCCGATTGTTAGTAGACCGGTAAATCATTAATGCTGCGGAATCCGCATTTACTCTTGTGACAAGAGGGTTCATCAGGATTCAATGCCTTCATCTCTGATCCTTCGTTAACTATATTTGTTATTTCAACTTTTGACTTTGGTTTGGTCCTCAACTTGTAGAACATTGCGGACACACAGGAAAGTAGTATATTATTACTGACATGATCAAATTAAATGACAGTGTTAAATTTTCTTTAGTGGGTATTGAGTTTATTTCTTCTATATTATTTAAGTGAAGTTCTTTCATCATCCCCAAAGAGAGGACTTCTTCAATATTAGATTTATTTGCTGTCAATTGCAATACGGCTGGGAGTGGTTTCAAAGATGAAATTTCTCTTGAAATGTAAGTTCTGTTATCTATTGTTACGGTTTCATTGTGAAATTGAAGTAGATACGTTCCCGAAAGTTGGTACGATTTATTCCTTGAAATTTCTACGAACCCTTCGAATTGGTTCAAAAAGATCGTTCCTTGAAAAAGCTCTTGTACTGAAGGTACGTGTTGGTTGTTTATTATAGTGCAATTATGATTTTTGCTATTCAGAATCCGTTTCACACAATTAGAATTACTTACTTCTAGTAAATTATCCCTATTACAAATAGTCAATTCATTAACTTTATTACATTGTTTTTTGATTTCATATAAATCATTATTGCATTTTAAAAAATATTCTGAATCAATTTTCAATATTGCATTATTTCGTTTTGCAGGCTTAATTAACAATTTTGCACAAATTAATTGCTCTATTGCTGGCAAATTTATAATATATATTAACATGTTTTCATTCGTAGCTATTCTTATACTAGCGAAACCTAATGCTTCTTCTAAATTATTTTAGGGGAATTTTTCGAAATCTAGAAACGTTTTTCCTTCTCCCATTTCCTTTTCTGATAATAAAAAAGAATTAATAACTCCTACTTTAGCCCACTGTAGAGCGTATTCGATGTTGACTATTTCGTCTTTAACAATTTTTATCTTATTGGCAATTGATTCCTCTATTGTTCTTCTAACTTCTTGAAGTGATTGTAATGTCTTCAGTATATTGTTAGTTCTGTTAGTTAGTAAATTAATTCTGTCGATGGTGTCCTTGTTAATTACTTTCTGTCGTTCGTTGTTACCTAATAAACCTTTAATTTTTTTGACATCCACAGTGTGATCTTCGTGATCAGGGGTGCCAGCTATCCATTTCCACGCTGTTCCAAGGATGTCAATTGAACGTTTCTTCCTTGGAGTAATCCTTTTTAGAGCATCTCTAAGCTGCTTTATGTCATATAAAAGAAAAGGCAATACGGTGCTGTTTCCCAGTACTTTTTCTTGAATTTCAAGTTCTATGTCGTCAATAGTCCTTTTGTACCCGGTCAACTCTAAAACATGAATAAGCTTAAAGTTTCCGTTTTGTAGTCGCGCTTGTTCGAGGTGAATTGAAATTAGTTGTGAATGTGAGTAGTCCAATATTTGAACTTCCGAATTGCAGATATTAAGAATTGCAAGAAGTATTACAAAAACGTTCGTCATTTCCTGTAGAGGAAGGAATGGTAAAACCTATTTAATATTTTCCTTATGAATTATTCTGTCACGGAATTGTATTTTGACTTTGTTGCCTAAATCTTCTTTGACTTTATGTTTCCTGTAACGTGGCAGTAGTTTATTCCTTTGTCCTATGATTTTTTCGTAAATAACATCTCCTGGCTGGTAAGTTTTTATATTGCTTGGACTATTTTTTAAAATCATTTGGTCTTGTGCTTTTTTCAAAATTTCAACTAAATTGTGTGGGGTCTTATTAAAGAAAATGTCTACGGGTTTATTCTGTGTAACTGAGTGAATTGTATGATTGTAGAGTGTAACTGCTCTGTAGAATGTTTCAACATTGTCTATTAGATGGGCTTCTTCTTTTAGACATCTAGCTATTTCTGCTAAAGTTGAGTGGGCTCTTTCAATTTGGCCATTTGTGTTACTATGTCGTGGAGTACAATAATATATTCAATCCGTAATCTTTGCATTAGTGATTTAAATTGGGCACTCAAAAATCCTGGCTCGTTATCAAGTGTTATTTTCTTGGCATTCAAAAAACTTTGTAACACATCTAAAACCTTTTCTCCTAAATTTGTTTTTCCTTCTATATTTTTAATGACCATGAATTTTGAATATGAATCGATGCAAGTTATAAATTTTAGGTTTTCTGCGAAAAAAATGTCTATGTTCAAGTACTCCCCCTCCTTCTTTGGAATTGGAGCCTCTCCAATTGGAACTCTCTGTGGGTGACGATTATACTTGTTCTTATTACAAATATCGCATTGTTTAATGTATTCTTTAAAGTAGTTTAGCATCTTTGGCCAATAATATTGTTTGTAAATTTGTTTATGATTTTCTTTGGAATTTCGATGAGCTCGACAATGGGTATATTGTACTATGTCCTGTCGATCATCCTCATTTGTTATGTCCAAAGGAAATATTCTGGTGTAAACAAATTTATTTGTGAAAACTCCTTTAACAGTTTCTCTGAAATCGTAAAGGTCTTCTGGCGTACAGTGCAAGGCGGTAACCAGGTTTGGTTGAACAAACTCTAAAAGTATTGTTTTTAGGTTTTCTCTGGTGTCGAATTCAATGATATGTCTTGTCCTTCCAAATGTCACTATCATTTCATGAATTGTAAAATTGGATTTGCTCAAAAGTATTTGTTGCTTGAATTCATTTAAAGGTTTGGATGTTTCAGAGATATTAGAAACATCACTTGATTCAGTGGAATGTTGGGTACTGCGTATTGAGTCTTCATCGGAAATGTTGTTTAGGCACAGGCGCGAAAAAGCATCAGCAACAACATTGCTTGCGCCTGGTTTGTAAACCATTTTTGGTGAAAATTCTTCAATAAATGAGCGCCATCGTTTAATTTTCGCATTTGGATTTTTTGTGGAGATTGCACCTGTTAATGGTTGGTGATCTGTATGAATTTCAAGATTAGTTGTACCGTAAAGGTAGTTAGTTAACGTCCTTAGAGCCCAGACTATCGCAAAAAGTTCCCTTTCGTTTGTTGCGTACTTTCGTTCTGTTTCATTTAATGTTTTTGATATAAATGTTATTGGCTTACCTTCTTGACTGAGAACAGCTCCTATTGCGGCTGCCGAAGCATCAGTCGTTAATGTGAATTTCTTATTAAAGTCAGGTTGGGTCAGTTCTACCTGTTCGGACAATAAACTTTTTAATTTATTAAAGGCAAGGATACCTTCTTCGTCAAGACGTATTTAAATTTTTTTGGACATATATTGCGATACTTTGCCATTATCGCCTGCCAAATATTTCGTCAACGGTTTGGCTATATTTGCGTAGTTTTTAATAAATTTGCGATAATATCCTACAACTCCTAGAAAACTCCTTAGTTGTCTTAAAGTTTGAGGTAAGGGATAATTCTGTATTGCTTCTATTTTTTTTGGGTCAGTTTTAATTACCTTATGACCTACAACGTAACCTAGAAAGTCGATTTCTTTGCCATAAAATTTTGATTTTTCTAAAGAAATTTTCATGTTAGCTTCTTTGAGCGTATTAATTATAATTTCAAGATGGTTGAAATGATCTTCCAAAGTTCCTGAGTATGCGATGATGTCATCAATGTAGACATGACATATCTTTCCTATATAGTCACGTAATATATTATCCATGGCTCTTTGGAAAATACTCGGCGCATTTTTAAGTCCGAATGGCATCCTGAGAAATTCGTATTTCCCGTTATTGACGGAAAATGCTGTCTTTTCAATATCTTTCTCACTCATAAGAATCTGATGGAATCCAGATTCGAGGTCAATTGTTGAGAAGTATTTGGCTGTGCCAAGGTTTGATAAAATAACGTTACATTCCGGAATAGGGTATTTATCGGGTATTGTTTGCTCATTTAATTTTTTATAATCAATGACCATACGTAATTTTTGCGAGCCATCGTCATTAGTTCCCTTTTTTGGAACTACCCATATGGGTGAATTAAAAGGGGCTTTTACTAGGACGAATTATCTCGTCCTGCAATAACTTTTTGATCTCATTGTTAATAAAACTATTTGCAGAAAGCGGGTAGGGATACTGCTTGCTCCATATTGGCGCTTCAACAATTGTGCGAATTTCCGCTTTAATGTCCGTCCTAAACGGTAAGTTTAAATTTATATTTGAATGTAGTTCTTCTACATTCTTAACTACATTTGCTTTTAATAATTTCAAGGTTTCTTCACTTTCACTGGTAAAATTAATTTGTTCATTTTCCATATTACTCAAAAAGTTTTCGCTATTTTCATTTTCATGCTTCAAATTCTCTGATTCAAAGTCTACAAATTTTTCAACGTGTTTTCCACACGTCAGAGTACCTTCCTTAAAATTCAACTTTACATCTGCTTTCCTCATAAAATTATACCCTAAGAGTATGTCTGCATCAAGATTCGGAACTTCATAAAATCTTTCTTTTATCCCAAAGATAGATGCTTCATAATAAAAGTTAATGATGGTGAAACCGTTGATGGTTTTTACCCTCTTCTTAATAACTAACTTCTTTCTGTTTGTAAGGACTCCAGGGCTACAATAGCAGCTAGTAGCGCCACTATCAATTAGAATCCTACATTTTCTTCCTGATGAGGCTGTCATCCAAATGTAGGGCTGCTCGATCCCTCTTCTAAAAAAACGTCTTCATTCAGATTATTTATTCTTTGGGCTTTAACCTCAGGTTGATAGCTTAATTGTTTACTACCTGGAAATTGGCGTTTTATGCCTTGTTGAAAATTGATAAAATTTGGCCTATTGTTGCTTGTAAATGGTTGTCGATAGTTTCCGTTCGAGAATGTTTGATGGTGTGCGAATGGCCGGAAATTACTTCGGAATCCATTATTTTGGGGAGGTTTCTGAATTATGTTGGCAGAACTTCCTAATTCCATTAGCTCAGGTTTTGCTTCAATGTGTATCGGTTGGTTATTTCGTATTCTTGGGAAATTATTTTGGGGAGATCTTAAGTGATTTTGATTTCTATTCAAATTATTTCTGTTGAATTGGAACGCGAAATTTGCTCTTACATTATTTGCATCTAACTCCTGTGCCTTAGCTAGTGCGTTCGGCAAATCGCTTGGGGATAGTGAAAAAATAATATTTGCAAGTGGTGGATTCAGTCCAGTAATAAAAACTCTAAGCGCATATTGCCTGTTCTTTTTATTCAGCTCATTTGTGAGCTCTGACCGTGACCCGTGAGTCATAATTGTTTTATTAATAAGTGAAGTCAGTTTTTTATTGACTTCATTGTAATAATCGATTATGGAAAGCGACCCCTGCCTCATTACACTTAATTCCTGTTCTATTATATGCAATGGTCTTTTGTCCGCATAGGCAAAGTCCAATCTGCTGAGGATAGCGTCAAAGTTAAGGACTGTCCCATGGTTAGTCAGCATGTCATTAGCGTCTGCTATAATCTTATTCCTCAAGATTGTTAATGCGGCGTAATATTTCCGACTTCCTTTATTATATAATAGCATACTGCTGTTAGCAGCTTCGCGCCAACTGACATAAGAATTTTTTCCATCAAATATAGGTAGTGATTTAATCACATCTAACGTCTCGTCACATCTAATCGAATCGTCAATCGATTGTGTTTGATATTCGCAAACAGTGTTTATGCTGGTTAACTTCTCTAGTTCCCTAGTTAGCTCGTCTATCTTATTTTGCAAGGGACCTAACTAGCTTTCTATTAGCCTACCTATGATTTCATGAGTAGCCATTCTTCCTTTGATTAAAAGTTAAACTTTGTCTGGTGGCAAATCTAATTCTTCTTCTAATAAATAGTGAACTTACTTAAATAGTCTTATACTTATTTTCTCCAGGCTCCTGCGATGTTCGTCCCGTCTATTTCACTCGTTGCTAGTGTCTTGGCCACACTAGGTCATCCTTCTACGGCTTTTCAATTGGCTTTCACTGACACACAGTGTTATGCAGTTTTTTGTTAATTTCTGTTTCTGTGTTGTTTTTTGTTTTTTTTTGGTTTGCCAAAAATCGTTCACAGTTTTACAGTTTCCAAATCACTGCAAAATAACTTTATTCTTGCTGTTGTGGTTTTATTGTATTTTTGTTGATAATCCCAATGTACGTTAGTCGCCCGTAATCCGTTTTGGCGTGGCGCGATAAGTTGGCACACACACACACACTTTGAATCTTTAACTTTTAATTTTTTTCTTAAGTGGCGCTGAGATTTATTATTCTCAGCCAAAGTAATATTTATTTTTTTTATTTTTTATTTTTTTTCTCCACTGATTGGGATACTTATTTCTTTTTTTTTGGCGTCTCTACCGAATCCTTACTTTTTTTGTTTTCAGGATATTACACGGTAGGGCATCCCGGTTGAGCCCCCAGTTAATTGTTTTATTTGTTTGTTTATTAAAAAAAACACATTATTAAGATTTGTTCACCTTTATTAATTCAATTCGTCTGCAGGTTACAATAGTCCGTTTAGCACTGCCCTTCATTTGTTATCAAAAATCATAATTATAGCATAAAGTCACGTTGCATTCAAGAAAGGAATGCAGTCACATTGTGGGAACGAAAATTTGACTGGTTACTACGTTAGCAAAAATTCATGGGAGCGCAAAATATTTTGCGAGAGCAGAAATGATATCTGATATCTTAACTTGCATGCGAATCGCATCTGAATCGCAACAAAATCGACCCGTTTTTGAAGCGGATGGTGACTGGTGATGAAAAGTGGGTCACTTACGACAACGTGAAGCGCAAACGGTCGTGGTCGAAAAGCGGTGAAGCTGCCCAGACGGTGGCCAAACCTGGATTGACTGCCAGGAAGGTTCTTCTGTGTGTTTGGTGGGATTGGCAGGGAATCATCCACTATGAGCTGCTCCCCTATGGCCAAACGCTCAATTCGGACCTGTATTGCCAACAACTGGACCGCTTGAATGCAGCACTCATGCAGAAGAGGCCATCTTTGATCAACAGAGGCCGAATTGTCTTCCATCACGCCAGGCCACACACATCTTTGGTGACGCGCCAGAAGCTCCGGGAGCTCGTATGGGAGGTCCTTTTGCATCCACCGTATAGTCCGGATCTCGCACCAAGTGATTACCACCTATTTCTGTCCATGGCGAACGAGCTTGGTAGTCGGAAGTTGTCCACAAGAGAGTCCTGTGAAAATTGGCTCTCCGAGTTTTTTGACAATAGGGAAGCGAGCTTCTATAAGAGGCATTATGAAGTTGGCATCTCGTTGGGAACTCGTCATCGAACAAAACGGCGCATATTTGACTTAAATCGCATTATTATAACCAATTTTATGAATAATTGAAAATTCAATAAAAATACCGCAAGACTTTTTTGACAACCTTTATAATATAGTGATATTTTTTGCTGTGGCAAGGGCACATACATACATACACACATCATATATATATGCGCACATGAATACATACAAAATCACATATTTGTATTGGCATTTGCCATCTTCCTGTGTGCCTGAATCATTTTTTTATGAGGATTATTAATTTGGTATGCTTGAAGAATTTAAAATAAAACCAATGTATCATCATCATCTTTACCGAATTTATAATTAGTGACAAGTTGTTAATAATACCAGTTATTTTAAGATTTTTATTATTAATTTATTATTATAATATATATGAACGAAAAAATGTGTGGTAATATTTACCATATACCAAATATAGATACTATGTATGTCGTATGCTAATATATGTGTAAACATGCATACATACAATTTCACGCAATTGTCATAAAAAAACCAAAAAGAACAAATCTAATATGTAAATATGCATACAAATTATATGCCCCACGCAAGCAAATGTAAGCTAATGTAAACTACATTTTTTCACACTTGCTTATCACTCTTTCCCTCTCATTTCTCGCCGGCAGCCATATTAATTAATTTCCTACTGTTAACTTGTGGTGAAGTAATTTCTGAGTTGAATTTCTTAACCGTGTTTTGTTAGAGCCTAAAATGAGGAACGGGCCGGGCTGCACCTTCTCTATGAATTTACGTTCTCTGCCTTAACTGCGCCTTCCCGTATGTGTCATATTTATCAATATTACAGCTTCTAACATGATCCATGTTTTGTCTAAAAACGTCAAGATCTCACTGAGTGTGGGAAAATCATTGTCTGATTTCATGATTTCGGCCGCCGTAGCCGAATGGGTTGGTGCGTGATTACCATTCGGAATTCACAGAGAGGTCGTTGGTTCGAATCTCTGTGAAAGCAAAATTAATAAAAACATTTTTCTAATAGCGGTCGCCCCTCGGCAGGCAATGGCAAACCTCCGAGTGTATTTCTGCCATGAAAAAGCTCCTCATAAAAATATCTGCCGTTCGGAGTCGGCTTGAAACTGTAGGTCCCTCCATTTGTGGAACAACATCAAGACGCACACCACAAATAGGAGGGGGAGCTCGGCCAAACACCTAACAGAAGTGTACGCGCCAATTATTTATTTATTTTTATTTTTTTTTAATCCATTCCCTGGCAGTTATGGGCTCGAGTTCACCCAATTGAATATGAGTTAGCCAAATGTGCGCAGTCCAAGAATAACTTCCGACATATAATTTACTCTATGAGAAAACATATTGGCTACTCAAAGCTGTCAAACTAAGGAACTTTGAAGTATCCAAGCACACCCAAAATTTGTTAAAGCTTACTCTATGCCACTAGGAACACATTAGTTGTGAGAATATGCTCAATCAAGTCATATACTGCTTCCGTCACGTAACTCTTCAACTACTTCAACTTTTGACACTCTTAGTACACTGAGTTGTGTGTGAATCGTGGAATGATGTCCACTCAGTTAACTACCAGGACAATTATTTAATTTTTAACTTCAGCATGAAACATAAGTTTGATCCAGACACATTCTTGACCAAATTACTCAAAAAAATTTGATGCGTGCAGTTTCGAAGTGATATGTGCTTTAAATTGTGATTATCTCGAGGTCTTCGAATTTTTTCGCATCCTCTGGATCTCCGTCAGCACCTCTTCCCCGCTATCGCCTTTTCCTACCACGCTCGAATGATACTCCCAGTCTGCCACTGGAGTCAGGATAGTAGAATGCGGAGGACTATTTCTTAAACCTCTTCCTTTTACTCTGTGCATTCGGTGAAGAGCAACATCCCGCAAAGAAAAAAAGTGTGCAATAATATTAATTTGTTTTAGCTTGCGCGTGATCCAACTCGAAATATCAGCTTTTATGTAGCTAAGCCAGCAGAGTGTGAATTAAAATCGAATACTCTTGTTTTTTTTTACTATCGAAGTTTATTTGAAATTTGTTGCCGATGTTGCTAAATTATTCTATTACACATGTCATGTTGAAGCGAATTAAAAAATATATGAGTGCCTCAGCTGACCTATGGTATTGCAATACTGCTTCAAGAAATTCATATACGAGTATGTAAGTACGAAATATGTACATACTGCTCTAAAAACAAAGCAACTAATAATTTCTATGATTATTGTTGTCATCATATGCGCCTCAGTGCTAATAATCGAGCAGTTTGATTGTTGCTATCATTAACTCTTCATTGGTAAACATAAAACCTCTAAATTTTGTTATTAGGAACTCATCAACTCTAATAATCACCGATGTCCTCAGTACTGGAAAAATCAGATAAGTAGACAATTAATATTTTTATTTTTTATAAATGAAATGTTTTATTTCACAAACTGTGATATATAACTACCAAATCCTTATTTGATGTAATCTTATATTATTTCCATTATTTCTAACTTCTGAAGTTTTATGTTTAGAGTTTATATCAGCTTTTAAGAATGTTCAGAATACTCATATTTCCAAAATTTATTATACTATTTTCACTTTCCACATTATTTTCTGCAGCTTTTTTTTCTTAAAAATCAGGAACACCATGTAACTGTAGGACTCTAGTCAAATTAGCAAATTGAAATTTTGGAATTCATTGAAAATTAATCTTTCCGAAAGCGTATGACACTTCTATTCAGTTTCAGTTATTCAGAAATCGAATAAGCTTCCTAATGGTTATCCAAGCACAAAAATCAGCTAGAATTATTTCTTCATAACGAAACATCGACATTGCTTTAATCACTGAGGCTCATTTCACGAAAGAAGCGTATTTGAATTTTAAAAACTACTCCTTGTACCATACCTCCTGAAAATTACACAAGGGGTGGAAGCACTACTTGAATCAGAAATACATAAAAACATCATTAAGATGAAACATTTTGCCTTGTGGAAAGAGACTACATTTGTGAATAGACCAATGCAACACATCGCTTCTGTTAAAATTCACGAGAGAAACTGCGCTAAGACACGCGAGCAAAAATCGAATCTAGTCGCTGAGCATTGGGAAAGGCCCTAAAGCCCTTATGAAGGCACTGATGAAGTGGAACCTATTGGAAACTGCCCTCAGTACGATGAATATATCACTCCAGTTACACCAGAATATGTTGGTAACATAAACAAAAAGAAGCTTAAAAAGATTTTTTTTAAACACGGTGGAAGTCCATCGTAATCTGCCAAAAAATTGCATTGTCAATTCGACCAGTTTATTTAACAAGTGCTTCAGCTTTAAGTATGTTATATACCTATGCATCAGAAATTCGCCGAAGTTATCATGATACCATCCTCTTCTTCTTGATTGGTGCGATAATCGCTTAAGCGATTTTGGCCGAGTTTAACAAATCGCGCCGGCCGTTTCTATCTCGTAGTAACCGGTCCCTGTTGAAACACCAAGTGAAGCCAAGTCCTTCCCCGCCTGATCTTTCCAACGCAGAGAAGGCCTTCCTCTTCCTCTGCTACCCCCAGCTGGTACCGCATCGAATACTTTCAGAGCCGGAGCGTTTGTATCCATTCGGACGACATGACACAGCCAGCGTAGCCTCTGGATCTTTATTCGCTGCCCTATGTCTATGTCGTCGTAAAGCTGTCATCGCCTGTGGATATTCGCCGTCGCTAACATGCAAAATCTTCCGCAGAATCTTTCTCTCAAACACTCCAAGTGACGCCTCATTGAATGTTGTCATCGTCCACTCTTCTGCGCCTTACGTTACGATGTCTGATGAGAGCCTTATAAAGTGTTGGTTTCGTTCGTCGTCGAGAGAACTTTACTACTCAATTGCCTACTTAGTCCAAAGTAGCATTTGTTGGCAAGAGAGATTCTACGTTGGACTTCAAGGCTGACATTATTATCGGTGTTAATGCTGATTCCTAAATAAACGAAGAGTTTTACAACCTCGAAATCATAGCTGTCAACCCTGGCGGGGGTGCCGATACACGATTGTGCCGACGGTTTGTTTGATGGCAAGAAGTACTTCATTTTGTCCTCGTCCCCCACTAGACCCATTCGCTTTGCTACTTTATCCAGTTTGAAAAAATTGGCATATGCCAACAATTGTACGCTCTTATGAAAAATTGTGCCTGACCTATTAAGTTCTACGGCTTGCACGATTTTTTCCAGCATCAGTTGAAAGTAGGTACACGACAGCGAGTCACTCTGTCTGAAATATCGTTTGGTATCAAATGGTTCGGAGAGGTCCTTCTGAATTCTGACGACGCTACTGGTATTGAGCAAGGTCACTTTGCTTAGTTTTGCGGGCAAATTCAGGCATTGCGCCATATAAGAAATTTCTTTTCATGCTGTCGAATGCAGGAGGGTTGTGTCGATTCTCCTTTCATGAGTATTTTCCACAACTTACCGCATTGCGAATATTTGGTCGATGGTGAATTTTCCAGGTCTAAGCCATAAGGTCCAATCAGTTGGTTGATGGTGGGCTTCAGATTTTCACCCAATACACTCGCTAGAACCTTATAAGCGAATTCATGAATTTGTTTTGACCTCTTGTTCGCTATTGTTGCCAGTCGGTTCGCGAGACTTCGCTATTGCAACACTGCCTTCCGCTTAAGTCTGATCGTCCCAATCAGAGACCAAATCGTACGATCTAAATGGAGTAAAACTTTCCAAATGCACTACTTTGTCTTGTCTCTGGCCAGTTTTGCATTGCCACATCATTTAATCTTTTAATTACCTTATATAGACTTTCGCATGACGCTTGGAGCAACCCCTTTCTTTCTTTGCGGATTATAAGAAGTACCAAGTAACCCTCGCTGAATCCTTAGGAGTTCACAGCACGGTCAAATTTGTCCTTTATCTTTTTACTCTTTATGTATTCTGTATTTATTCCATGTCATACTGCAGTGTTTACCTTCGTCCATTGCAGAAACGAAGTTCCTTCTATGGGCTGAATGCAACTCAGTATGTACTCCAAACCGAGTCACCCAATTCTACACAAAAATCTCAGCAATGGTTTTGTCCTCGTAGTTTGGTAGAGAGTACACTACTGGCCACTTACTGAGGTAGTCCATAACAACGACAACATCCGTGCAATTTGTCCTTCTAGATGCTGGAACTGGTGTAACCATCTGAATGCTGCGTGGTCTGCTTATAACTGGGATCGTTGACAGTACAAGTATTTTACGGACTCAACCACAACTAACAGTTCTCGCCTGGTCACGCAGTAATTCACCTCCGGCTTTCCGAGGATTCTGCTGTAGTGTCCGATCACTTTTTCTTACCCATTTATGATCTGTGACAGTATGAGTTAGCATCTGTATCCACAACGAACTTTTCTCACGCGACCAGATACGCTATCATAGACGCAGTACAAAGAAGCTCTTTCAATAGCTGAAACGCTTCCACCTGTTCCTGCACAGAAACGTACAAATATTCTTACTGAGATTGTGGAGAAACCGGGCAACACTTGCGAGTCCTGGAACAAAAGGAAGGTAATACGAGCACAGGCCGACGAAGCTTCGCACTTCGCGCGCATTTCCTGGTGGTGGCCAATCTTTTACTGCATTTATTTTCTCCTTGTTCGTCTTGATGCCCTCGGTTGTTACCTTTGGATTCAGTCGCAATCCCGCGGAGGCAGTGCGACGAGAGACTTTTTCAAATTTTTCAGATGATCGCTAAAATTTTCACCCATAATGATGATTTCATCCAGATAGGTCAAACATGTTTTCCAGTGGAGTCTTCTCAGCACATGCTGATAAGCTGAGAAAAGGACTCTCTTATTACTTTCCTCATGGTTCCCTTCATCCAGATAGGCTCTTCAACATTAATCGGACTTTGTGCGCTGGCTTACTTAAGATAGCTTCTATTTCCTGTATCAGCGCAAATGACACTGTTTCAGCAAACACCACTTGAGTACGCAGCCTGTTTCGTGCCCGGATCACGTCTACCTCTTATGAATACCTGGCACTTCAGCTTCTCAACGAAGTCTGCCCCGATCAGATTTTGGAACTACCTGCAGTACTTCGGCGGCGGAATCCTTCTGCGAGACAACCATCGCAGCAACTTTGTCTGAAGTACTCTAGTGATTTGTTGTTGTTTCGGACGATTCAATTGCAATTTACAAAGGCGAGTCTTCATTGCATCTACCTAAGTCTAAATCGATTCCAATCCCGACCTCTTATTCGTCTTCACAGCATCCTGTTTTCTCAGCTTCTCACTTCAACTATTGCGCTTCTAACTTCAACGACAACTCGGCTGACATTTGTGACACCTGCGATGCCATTTCCACTGATATTTGAGAAATTTTCTACTCTATTTGCGAAAATCCAGCCATAATCACTCCATGCCTATACCTGGTGAAGGCCCTGTAGGCTCTGCCTTTTTTCCATTATTGACGATGACTGCTTAGCTTCTGTCTGGAACATATCTTCGTCTACATCACCACCCTCTACCTTCATAGCCTCGTGTAGCCGTACTCTACTCTGCCTTGTTCCCAGGAGTTAGCAAGGCACGCTGTTCCAATTATTTCTTAAGCCGCTGAAGCGTGAGTTGGCTCAACTTTACAATTTTTACGATCCTGTTCTTGGAACTTTATTCAACAATCCCACTTGTGACACAAATTGGCCGTATTTTGGCCACACCAGTTGGTTCTCTGCTTTATGGTTACCATCATAGTAAAGTATGGCTTGGGATACCTATGTCCCATTCATTACAGCTTTTTTTTTCATTGTTCTGAATAAATATTATTATTTTATAATAGTATAATTTTTGAATAAATATTGTTACGAATTTTCTTACGATAAAATTCAAATAAATCTCTTACTATAACTCCTTTAAGTTCGGTCACTAGATTGTTAAATAAAAGCACAAAATAATGGTAACATGCTTGCTTTACCTTATTTCCAACGTTTAACTGCTTTACTTTAAGTGTACAAGCTTAGCTTAAGACTGACTATTACTTTTCATTTATTCGCTTACAAGTTCAATTTCCAAATGAATACTCCATGCGGATGCACCTGGGCTTATACACATATGCTTAATAACTATCGTAATTTCCATATTTAAGAATATGCACCTGGAAAAAGCGCGAGCAAGAAGAGCGTGAGCGAGAGGTACTCGAAGTGTACCGCGACAGAAATATTGCCAAAACATTGTATCACAGGTCAGAGACTGACCAAAGGTTAAATGCCCAGAGTATCCTTTTGTAGAGATGAAAATGGAAGTCTTGTTACAGACGCGGACCTAACACTGAGATTATCGAGGCAACATTTCTCTAAATTGCTGGCTGGTGATAGTGCTAACTACACTTTGCAAATTTAGAGAGATCTTAAGCTGCCATGACTTCGATATGAATCTTAAAACTCGTTTTGCAAAGTGTTATGTGTGGTCTCTGCTCTTATATGGCATGGAATGTTGGTCACTCAAAGTCTCTGACATGAACAGACTCGAGGCCTTCGAAATGTGGATTTTTAGGCGAATTTTGAAAATTCCGTGTACCGATCTGGTTTCTAACTTAGAAGTTCTACGACCAGTTAAGCGAGGAAGTGAACTTCTACAAACAATGGAACGTTGCAAGACAGGTTATCTTGGACATATCATGAGAAACACCGAATACCACATGTTACAATTAATACTGGAAAGAAAAATTGTATGGAGACGATATGTTGGCCGGAAGCAGTTATCTTGGTTACGAAATACATACGGACATATGCAATGTTTCAGAGTTATGGGATGCAGCTAAAAATAGAGGTATTTATAAAGAAATCATAAATAATATAAATTAATATAAAGCGTTTTTCAGTAAGAGCGCTTCAACTTTTTTTTTTGAATAAAACACAAACGGTTTGACTTTTTTAACTAATTTTTTTTTTATTATCGAGCTTGAACATATACATTTAAGTATGAAATTCGATTTCTTTTGCATTATCCCCGCGTGCTCGCTTTACGAAGTCCAATCGTTGAACCCAATTTTCGACCACTCTTTTGCATAAATCGGCCGAAATTCCAGCAATTTCGCGTTCAATATTGGCTCTGAGCTCACAAATCGTCGCCGGCTTGTTACTCTACACCAATGACTTCACATAACCCCAAAGAAAATAGTCTAGAGGCATCAAATCACACGAGCGCGGCGGCCATTCGACCGGTCCATTTCTGGAAATAATGCGCTCATCGAACTCACTCTTCAACAAATCAATTGTAGCGTGTGCTGTGTGACTTGTGGCCCCGTCCTGTAGAAACCACATGTCGTCTAACTCCATACTATTCAATTACGGCCAAAAATAATCGTTTATCATGTCGCGGTATCGATTTCCATTCACAGTAACGTGGCGATCGTTCTCGTCAACGAAAAAATATGGGCCAATTACGCCGCCGGCATGTAAACCGCACCAAACAGTGATTTTTTCGGGATGCAACGGTGCCTCATGAATCACGTGTGGATTGCTTTCTGCCCAGTAACGCATATTTTGCTTGTTGACAAAGCCATTGAGCCAAAAGTGAGCTTCATCACTGAAGATGATTTTTTGGAATTATTTGGATTTAAAGTATCAGAAACAGAACGATTATTTTCATAAAAAATTTGCACGATTTGCAATCGTTGCTCAAGTGTGTAGCGTTTCATGATGAAATGTATACTAATGAAGTTTACAAATGACAAGCGAAAAATAAAAAATATTGCGTCGTTCGCCCTCCCTATCGGAAAAAAGTTGAAGCGCACCTATTGAAAAACGCCTTGTTTTGAGTAATGTAGTTAAGACACAAAAATACATAAAATATTGTATAGTATGATCGCTATATGCATATACATTCGTAAACGAATAAGCAAAACAGAAGAAGATAGTACCATCAATACTGCCGCTAGGGAAATGAACCCGGTACCACCATTTGAAGACGACGGGGTGGATATTCCCCAACATAGCTGTCACGAGATCAGACTTGCTTTTCACCGACTGAAGAACAATAAATCATCGGGAGAACTCTTCAAGCCCGGCGGCAATGAGCTGATTCGGTGCAGGCATCAGCTATGAGTAAAATATGGCTAGGAGAATACTGCCCAATGATTGGAATCTGAGAGTTCTTTATCATATCCGATCCTACTATATGCGCCAGCTACCGGGTCTAGTCGCCATCTCATATACGATTTTGTCGAGCATATTATGGGAAAGGCTCAATATGGGTTTAGACCTGGAAAGTCCACCATCGGCCAGATCTTCACACTACGCCAAATCCTGGAAAAAACTCATGAGAAAGATAAGCACATAACTCATCATCTCTTTGTCGATTATAGCCCGATAAGAGATCACCATAATGTCTGAGTCCGGTATTCCCGCAAAACTGATTCAGCTTTGCATAACGACATTGAGCAACATGCTCACCTATGTCAAGGTAGAAAAAGACCTCCGGACCTTTTAATACCAAGCGAGGTTTCAGACAAGGAGAACCACTATATTCCGCTATGGAAAAGCTATGCTGTCCACTAGGAAAGATATACGGCGTTTTGGATCCAGGATTTCAGCGGACAACTATACTATCCTCAGGAAATTTATACATAATATCTTGGCACCGCCGTCACAAAAACAAACGATGTCAGCTTGAAGAGATAAACCGAGGAATCACGCTTGCTAGTAGGTTACTATCTCAGTGAGCAAATGTGTAGCGTAGACCTCTCTCGCCCTACAAAACTAACATTCTACAAGACGCTCATCTTGCCGGGGCTACTCTACGGCTTTGAAGCATGGGTTGTGTCGTAGACTGATGCAGCAGCTCTTGGAGCATTCGAGAGATACTTCGGAAAATCTTCGGTCCTTTTCGGCTTAGCGATAACTTCTACCGTCGAATGAACCACGAGCTACCATATGTGAGCTCCGCAACGATGTAGACGTAGTGAAGCACATAAATATTCCACGTGCGCTGGCTGGGCTACGTCGAGCGTATGGAAGCAGAAGCTCCAGGAAAGAAGGTGTTGGGTGTTGCCAAGCTAGGGCACAACAACGCAGGGGAAGACCATGCCTCCGATGGATCATCCCTTGGTGTCCCAAATTGGAGAAAGCACGCGCAAAGCAGAGACGCCTTGCCAGACTCATTACAGTCGGCAGTCGGAGTGTAGAGTGGCAGCTCGTATCTCCTGGTGAATTTTGTTGTAGCAGCAGTTTACTAGTCACCTGTTGACTTCATCTCGCGGTATACCCAGAAAGCGTGCCCTGTCTCGCCATCTGCTGTCGTCATCAAAGCGAATTTATGATTCAGCCCTCCTTTAGCAAAGGCATTTTACACATTTTAATAATATTGTATGTATATGTACACATGATTGTACCGCATCGAATACTTTCAGAGCCGGCGTGTTTGTATTTATTCGGACGGCATGACCCAGCCAATGCAGCCGCTGGATCTTCATTCGCTGCCCTATGTCTATGTCGTCGTAAAGCTCATACAGCTTATCGCTCCATCGCCTGCGATACTCGACGTCCTCAACGTGTAAAGGTCCAAAAATCTTCCGTAAAATCTTTTTCTCAACCACTCCAATCGACGCTTCATCGGATAATGTCATCGTCCACGCTTCTGCACCATTCGTTAGGACGGGCATGATTATAGCCTTGTAAGGTTTTAGCTTCGTTCGTTGAGAGAGGAATTTACTATGCAATTGCCTACTTAGTCCAAAGTAGCATTTGTTGGCAAGTGAGAATCTAAGTTGGATTTCTGAGCTGACCTTTTTATCGGTGTTAATGCTGGTTCCTAAATATACGAATTCTTTTACAACCTCGAAATCATAGCTGTCAACAGTGACGTGGGTGCCGATACGCGAGTCCGCCGACTGTTTCTTTGATGACAGGAGCTACTTCGTTTTGTCCTCGTTCACCACCAGACCCATTCGCTTTGCTTTTTCATCCAGTTTGGAAAGGCTGTTAAGGCCGATGATGACAATGTCATCAACATGCGCCAACAATTGTACTTTCTTATAAAATATTGTGGCTGAACGATTAAGTTCTGCGGCTCGTACGAGCCTTTCCAATATCAGGTTGAAGAAGTCACACGACAACGAGTCACTCTGTCTGAAATTTCGTTTGGCTCGGAGAAGTCCTTCAGAGTTCTAATGGCGCTGCTGGTATTAAGCAACGTCATCTTCCATAGCCATATTAGTTAGGATATCAAATTCAGGCATCGCGGCATATAAGTAACTTCTTTTCGCACTGTCGAATGCAGTTTTGAAGTCAACGAAAAGATGGTGTGTGTCGATTCTCCTTTCATGGGTGTTTTCCAATGTTTGGCGTATTGTGAATATTTGGTCGATGGTTGGCTTTCCAGGTCTGAAGACATGCTGATAAGGTCTCATCAATTGGTTGATGGTGGACTTCACCCTTTCACCCAATACGCTCGCTAAAAACTTGTAGGCGATATTTAGAAGACTAATCCTGAGCTTTCTGTCGGTTCGGACGTGTTTTTTTTTATCGCTCTGTAATTTTTGCGTAATTTTGTATATCGCTCAAAATAATGAGTATGTGCACTACTTGTATGGCCTATAGTGTGCTTAAGGAAACAATTATAAATGCGATCTCGGACTTGAACAAATGAAAAAGTAACTTTATTGCATTAATTGAGCTAGTAAATGATATTTCTAATTTGCCAGGTCCTGGTATAAGTAAAAGCAAACGGATTACTTGTTCTAAAGTTGAAGCTAGTGAAGGTGCAAAAGCTCAAAAGCACACTCAGTTATCTTCATCCAATCACACTGTTGTTGCTACTAATAACCCAACAGCTGTAATTGCGCCTGGTAATAAAGTTTTTCAACTACACCGGGTAGTAATATTGGTTCTTTTGATTTCGGTGATATCGAATGCTGTGATTGTTGTTAGTGAAGGTGTTATTGCTCAGCCAGTATTAATGCAAACGCACACACACTTACGCACTGTACCTGTACCATCTAGTGTTGCCCTTGACATTCATGTCGCTGGTAAAATCTCAGAAACACATTGTGTTTCTGATGCGCCGTGTAGTAATATCGATTTGCCAACTACTTCTGGTAATAATACTGGGTATTCTGCCGTTGCCCCCACGCCCCGACGGAAGAGAATGACGATGCGACCAAAGATTCCTTCTATAAGCGCTTGAAACCCACCACAACATAAAAATCATACTTGGCGACTTCAACGCCAGGGTGGGAAGGCAAGGAATTTTTGGTCCCACAGTCGGAAAATTCAGCCTGCACAACGAAACATCCGGTAACGGACCGAGGCTGATCGACTCCGTCGGGGTCCGAAACATGGTAGTCTGCAGCAGCAGATTCCAGCATAAGAAAATACACCAAGCAACGTGGCTGTCTCCTGATCGGATAACGCGAAGCCAAATCGATCACGTTGTGATAGATGAAAGACACGCTTCCAGTTTATTAGATGTACGTACGATCCGAGGACCCAACATCGACTCGGATCACTACCTTGTTGAAGCCAAACTGCGCACACGCCTCTGTGCAGCGAAAAGCGTACATCTAACTACGCAAAGAATGTTCGACGTCGAAAAGCTGCAACCACAACAGCCGGTCAGAAGACTCGTCACTCGACTCTCACTCCTGCCAAACCCTCCGGCATGCATAAGCAATGGAGCAACATTTCTCGTTCTTTACGTACCGCCGCCGAAGAAAACATCGGATTCCAGCGAGCTCGAAAAAACAATTGGTGCCACGAGGAATGGCATGCTGCCGCACAAAGAAACGATACTGCCTATAGAGCCACGCTGCGATCGGGCGCAACGCGAGCCATGTGGCATCACTACTGAAAGCTAAGAAAGGAAGAAAGACGTATTATCCGACAAAAGAAACGAGAGGGCGAAATACGAGAATGCGAGGAGCTTGAGATGCTGGCCAATAGGAATAGCGCCCGAAAGTTGTACCACAAAGTTCGGCGGCTTCCACAAGTTTTCAAGACCGGGGCGTTTTCCTGTAAGAACAAAGCCGGAGACCTGGTGACTGACATCCAGGGCATTCTTAAGTTATGGAGGAAGCACTTCTCGAATCTATTAAATAGTGACAGCTGCGCATGTCACAGAGAATGTGAAGATCCCGATACCCCAATCGTTGACGACGGAATTGACGTTACGCTACCCGACCATGACAAGGTGAGAATAGCGATAACGCGTCTAAGGAACAACAAAGCCGCGGGCGCCGACGGACAGCCGACCGAGGTATTCAAACATGGCGGCGAGGAGCTGGTAAGTTGCATGCATCACGTCCTATGCAAAATATGGTCGGATGAAAGATGCCTGTTGATTGGAATTTAAGTGTGCTCTGCCCAATCCATAAGAAGGGCGATCCTGCAATCTGTGCCAATTACCGCGGAATTAGTCTTCTAAATGTCGCCTATAAGGTTCCAGCGAGCATATTGTGTGAAAGGCTGAAGCCCACCGTCAACCAACTGATTGGACATTATCAGTGTGGCTTTAGACCTGGAAAGTCTACCATCGACCAAATATTCAGAATACACCAATTATTGGAAAATACCCATGAAAGGAGAATCGACATGCACCATCTCTTTGTCTTCAACTTCAAAGCTGCATTCGACAGTACGAAAGGGAGTTATCTGTATGCCGCGATGTCTGAATTAGGTATCCCCGCAAAACTAATACGACTATGCAAGATGATGTTGCTGAACACCAGCAGCGCCGTAGTAATTTTGAAGGATCTCTTCGAGCCGTTTGATACCAAACGAGGTTTCAGACAGGCTGACTCGGAACCAGCATTAACGCCGACAATAATGTCAGCCTTGAAATCCAACGCAGGATCTCTCTTACCAACAAGTGCTACTTTGGGCTAAGTAGGCAATTGAGTAGTAAAGTCCTCTCTCGACGAACAAAACTAACACTCTACAAGACTTTCATCATGGCCGTCCTAACGTATGGCGCAGAAGCGTGGACGATGACCACATCCAATGAAGCGACGCTTGGAGTGTTTGAGAGGATTATTCTGCGTAAGATATTTGGACCTTTACACGTTGGCAGCGACGAATATCGCAGGCGATAGAACGATGAGCTGTATGAGCTTTACGACGACATAGACATAGCGCAGCGAATAAAGATCCAGCGGCTACGTTGGCTGGGTCATGTCGTCCGAATGGATATAAACGCTTCGGCTCTGAAAGTATTTGACGCGGTACCAGCTGGTGGTAGTAGAGCGATGGAGAGATCATGTGGGGAAGGACTTGCCTTCACTTGGTGTGTCCAATTGGCGCCGGTTAGCATGAGAAAGAAACAACTAGCGCGCTTTATTAAACTCGGCCAAAATCGCGTAAGCGGTTATCGCGCCGATTAAGAAGACGAAGAAGTATTCTGCCGTTGTTGCTTCTGTTATTTCGCCTACCACAACAAATATTGGTTCTACTAACTCATGCTTTTTACGTGCGTGCGCTACTGATCCCCTTGTTCGAATGCTGCTGCTATGACGAATAATGTGATGCCAAAAGATACAATTGCAAGCAATGCTGCCAACAGTGCTCTGCAATATAATGCACAGTGGACAGTTGTGCAAAAAAATCGCAATAATAAAAAACCAAGGCGCTGTGTATTTGGAACTAACGATAATACTGAACTTGGAGCTTTACTTCGTCATAAATGGCTACTTATTTCTTCCTTTTGACCCTCATTATTGACTATGTTGCTAGACATGCTACAAGAAATGATATCGTATGTTATATAGTACGCTTCTTAAAAAAGATACAAATTCAAAGGATATTAAATTTCTAAACTTCAAGATTGGAGCTCCTGATTGTCAATACAACAAATTGGTGACATCAAATATTTGCCCTTCAAATGTTTCTATCCAACCATTTGATTTTTTTTCAAAAAGGTCGTCAGCTTCAATCTACAAAGTAAAAAACCCTTCTACTTCTGGAGCCCGCAAGATAAGCATTTATTATCAAAATCCTTCGGCACTAAGGACCAAATCTGAATACGTCTATATTTTGAGTTCATAATTGGATTACACTGTGGAACAAATTCAGGTTAGCAAAAATTAGGTCCATTCTGAGAGTGGCGGGTGAAAATAGAGGCGAAATTAGAAGACCCGTATCGCACCGTTTTTTTATGTTAGTTCGAATTTTTTTTTAATCGGCCTTCGAAGTTTGCAGTCAAATGCCGATTTTCAGTATATTGTTTATATGGGTTTTCGGCTATAACTCGTCGACTAATTGATATTTTTTCAATCTGTAAAAGCCAAATTATTGCTAGAGACCTGTGCAACAATTACAATTTTTGAAAAAATTGATTTCGAAAATTTTTGTGGTACTTATGAAGCAAAATGTTGGAAAAATTATTTTTTTTTCATGTTTTTTGAAAATATTTTCCACAAAACTAAGTGTTTTTTACTTTTTTTGTGGTCTATAATATGCTTCTCAGTTTCTTTATTGAATTTCATTTGAAAAAAAATTGTCTTAGTCGATAATTTGCGCTTTAGGCATACAGTCATAATACAAAACTTGCGTTTTTTGAGCTTAATATTAATTTATTTCTCATTTTTTATTTACCAATTTTGTTCAGTGTTGGTTTTGAAGAAACATAGAAAAAGAAAATATAAAAATATGGAAAAAAATATAATTTTGAAATGTTAATAATGAAAAGTTTTAAGTAGAAAAATAAAATAAATTAAATTAATAATTTGGCCAGCTGCCGTTTAGCAGGCGGCTGTGGATCACATCACTGCTCTCTCTAATGTCTTGGTCATCGTCATCATCATCAGAGAGATCGATTATTTCGTCCAACAGATATTCTGGATTTTCATCTGTGTCTTCCCCTTCTTCCTCTGTTTCCTCGTCTTCCTCTTCTTCAAAGGTGTTTTTATACCACCAACAAATTTCAGCGAGTATCGCATCTGGAGATTTCTTTCCTCTGTACCTGAAACGAAAATAGTTTTCAATCGTTAACATGTTTAAATTGTGCACTCTGACCAAGATATTAGAAAAATCTAGGAATTCAAAATATGCACACTCTATAGTTAACTTATTTCAAATGGAAGCGCAGTTTGGTGATGACGTTCGCCTTGCTCATCAGATTCAGTTGGCAACTGTTGAGCGAGTTTTTCAAGATTTTGAGCAAGTTCTGACAGACCGAGAATTAAATGCATGGCTCGCATTGAAAGCAGTCATCAAAGGACTTTTGGGTAAAGAACGCGAAGAAAACTACAGGCAATCTGTTGCAAACATGTTGGCAGCTTTCGCTGAAATTGGGGTTAATATGTCATACAAAATTCATCTCTTGCATCAGCATCTTGAAAAACTCGCTCAACAGTTGCCAACTGAATCTGATGAGCAAGGCGAACGTCATCACCAAACTGCGCTTCCATTTGAAATAAGGTAACTATAGAGTGTGCATATTTTGAATTCCTAGATTTTTCTAATATCTTGGTCAGAGTGCACAATTTAAACATGTTAACGATTGAAAACTATTTTCGTTTCAGGTACAGAGGAAAGAAATCTCCAGATGCGATACTCGCTGAAATTTGTTGGTGGTATAAAAACACCCTTGAAGAAGAGGAAGACGAGGAAACAGAGGAAGAAGGGGAAGACACAGATGAAAATCCAGAATATCTGTTGGACGAAATAATCGATCTCTCTGATGATGATGACGATGACCAAGACATTAGAGAGAGCAGTGATGTGATCCACAGCCGCCTGCTAAACGGCAGCTGGCCAAATTATTAATTTAATTTATTTTATTTTTCTACTTAAAACTTTTCATTATTAACATTTCAAAATTATATTTTTTTCCATATTTTTATATTTTCTTTTTCTATGTTTCTTCAAAACCAACACTGAACAAAATTGGTAAATAAAAAATGAGAAATAAATTAATATTAAGCTCAAAAAACGCAAGTTTTGTATTATGACTGTATGCCTAAAGCGCAAATTATCGACTAAGACAATTTTTTTTCAAATGAAATTCAATAAAGAAACTGAGAAGCATATTATAGACCACAAAAAAAGTAAAAAACACTTAGTTTTGTGGAAAATATTTTCAAAAAACATGAAAAAAAAATAATTTTTCCAACATTTTGCTTCATAAGTACCACAAAAATTTTCGAAATCAATTTTTTCAAAAATTGTAATTGTTGCACAGGTCTCTAGCAATAATTTGGCTTTTACAGATTGAAAAAATATCAATTAGTCGACGAGTTATAGCCGAAAACCCATATAAACAATATACTGAAAATCGGCATTTGACTGCAAACTTCGAAGGCCGATTAAAAAAAAATTCGAACTAACATAAAAAAACGGTGCGATACGGGTCTTCTAATTTCGCCTCTATTTTCACCCGCCACTCTCAGAATGGACCTAATTTTTGCTAACCTGAATTTGTTCCACAGTGTTATGACTGTTTTGTCCTAACCGAAACTTGGCTAAATGTAAATTTTTTTTTCATGCGGAGTTCTTCGACACAACTCTCTTTGACGAGTTTTGTAAAGATAGAGATTTTGATAAAACTGGTGTTAGAAGGGGTGGTGGTGTACTTATTGCTGTACATAGTCATCTTCGTGCTATGGGATTCATCTCTTTTTATGTGCTATGGGATTCTGATTACGTTCTTGATCCACTTTGCGTGAAATTACAAGGCGTGTTTGCCGTGCTATATATTTGCGTGTCCTATATTCCGCCTGACAGCTCTGATGTCATATATTTATAAGGCACATATTGACAACGTCCTAGCACTATTTGAGATAAATGGTGAAAGTCAACTTTGTGTCTTAGGCGATTTTAATTTAGGTAATACTTTTTCTAGCTTTATGGATAATAATAATTTTCTCACTGTACAGGTATCTAATGTTAATAGTTTGTGCGAACCGTACTTTATTGATAACTAGCTATGTATTGAATTATCACAAATCAATAGTTTTGTAAATGAACTTAATCGAATTTAAGACTTAATATTTCTTAGTTCTAATATTAGCTATACGCTCTCTCTTGCAGCCAGTTACATTTCGCCTTCGAATCGCCATCATAGTCCGCTGGTGTTGAAAATTGCATTTTTTAAATATTTTGAACTTCAAAGTAATTTTCCAACAGTTGCTTTTAATTACTCTCGATGTAATTTTATTGAATTAAATAATTTGTTTGCACTAGATTAGTCTCGCCAATTTGAGAATGTGGATGGGGCTGGCTGTTACAATATTTTGAAATCTGTAATATCTGAAGCTTGCGTGAGTCACATCCCAATGTTAAGTACTCAACCTTCGAAACGGCCGTGGTTCTCTAAAGAACTCAAACGTCTAAGGAACTCGTGGAATAAATTTTACAAAAAAACAAAAGCATTCTAATGATGCCGATTTTCGTAAGCCGTGCTTTAAGGAAGTAAATTCAATAAGCTCAAGAAATCTTTATACCGAAGATATGATATATTCGCAATGTAGAGAGCAATATTAAATGTAATCCAAAATCCTTTTGGAGTTACGTAAAGTCTAAGAGAAACTGTTCAAATACACCTGCGTCTGTTCATCTTAAAAAGGTCTCAGCTAATTCCATTTCTGATGCTTACAAAATCTTGCTAATTTGTTTTCTTCGAATTTTATTTCAAGCAATACGGATTTTGAGTTTGCTCAAGATATCCTGCCTAATTTAGATACTTTCATCAACTTAGGGAAATTAAATTTGACTGACGAGGATGTCATTGTTGGCATAAATCAGCTTAAGCCTTCCACTAGTACCGATGTTGATGGTCTATCGGTTATTCTAATTTAAAGTTGCCCAGCTTTCCGCCGGGGTTTTCATTGAAGACTGGAAATTAACATATATTACGCCTATCCTTAAAAGCGGCAATAACAATAATATTGAAAATTATAGGCCGATTTCCAAACTATCTACAGTTTCGAAATTATTTGAGTATATAGCCAAAGACAAAATATACTTTGCTGTTAAACATTTGTTATGTCCCAATCAACATGGGTTTATTCCGAACAGATCTACAAAAACAAATTTAGCTGTCTTTACGGAGTATTGTTTGGAAGCATTTCAAAGAAGTTTCTTAATGGATGCAATCTGTACAGATTTTTCTAAGGATTTAGATAGAGTATCTAACCCAATATTAATTGCTGAACTTGAGCGTTTCGGCTTTCGCTCTCAATTTCTTAAGAGGTTTATTTTCTTTCTCAATAATAGGCTCCGTGTCATTCGACTTGATAATGTATTGTCTTATTTTTTTATTGCTTCGTCTGGTGTTCCGCAAGGCAGTGTCCTAGGTCGGCTACTATTTATCCTCTTCATTAATGATATTTCTTCCTGTTTTTAATTGTCTTTTGGATGATCTAAAAATCTATTATGAAATTAAATGTCCAGAAGATTCATCCATTCTTCAGTGTAAGTTGAATCTATATAAGTTATTAGTGTGTGCGTTATCATTTCTTCCTAAACATTAGTAAATGTCACTATACTTCGTATGCGAAAGTTTTTAATGTTGTTCCAACAGCTAACTACATCTCGAATTCGCTAAAGTCAATTAGTGAATTAAAGGACCTGGGTGTTTATTTTGATTGCAAGCTCAATTTCACCACCCACATAAACTTTATTCTTTCCAAATCGTTCGGAATGTTAGCCTTCATTCATCGAAATAGCTCTTCGTTTTCTGATCCCTATACTCATATCTCAAACTGTTGTACTAGTCCTTAGTTCGGTCCATGTTAGAATACGCGGTATTCGTTTGGCGACCGTTTCATGCAGTCTATATTAATAAATAAGAGTCTGTTCAGAGAGCTTTTGTACATTTTGCTTTGCGCTCAAGGAAATTCGTTGATCCCATCGCGTCTTATCGGTCTCGTTGCTTATTAATAAATCTAATGTCCTTAGAGTCTAGACGTGTTCTCAATAGATTGTTCGATTGAGAACATAATAAAATTATTTTTAATGTTCCTTCACGCATTATCCGTTGCAATGAATTGCTTTTTGTGGGTATTGCTAAAACTGTTAATCGAATGAATGCTGCTTTTGGGGGACGCTGGCTCAATTTAATGCTTCTTCCCCTTTCTTAGTCTTTGATTTCTCTTACTCTAAGTTTACTTTTAAGAAGTTACTTATAAGAATCTCGTCATCAAGTTTTAATTTGTATCTACCTATGTATGTAATAGTCTGTAAGCCTCTTGTTTGTTGATTAAATAAATAAAAAAATAATTAGCACAGCTTACATCCTTTCTTATGGATTGAGCAGAGCACACTTAAATTCCAATCGGCAGGCATGCTTTCATCTGATCATATTTTGCATTGAAGCTGATGCATGCACCTTACCAGCTCCTCGCCGCCATGTTTGAATAGCTCAGCCAGCAGTCCGTCGGCGCCCGCGGCTTTGTTGTTCCTTAGCCGCGTTATCGCTATTCTCACCTCGTCATGGTCGGGTAGCGGAACAACAGTTCCGTCGTCAACGATTGAGGTATCGGGATCTTCACATTCTCTGTGACATGCTCAGCTGTCACTATTTAACAGGTTCGAGAAGTGTTCCCTCCATAATTTAAGATTGCTGTCTACATCAGTCACCTTTGTTCTTACAGGAAAACGCCCCGGTCTTAAAACCTTTTGTAAGCCGCCGAAGTTTCTGAAAGAATTTTCGGGCGTTGTTCCTGTTGACCAACATCTCAAGCCCCTCGTACTCACGCACTTCAGCCCCTCGTTTCTTCATTCTTATAATACGTCTCTCTTCCATTTTAAAGTTCTCGGTAACCATACCACATGGCTCGAGTTGCGCCCGATCGCAGCGTGGCTCTATAGGCAGCATCGTTTCTTTGTGCGGCAGCATGACATTCCTCGTGGCACCAATTGTTTTTTCGAGCTCGCTGGAATCCGATGTTTTCTTCGGCGGCGGTACGTAGAGAACGAGAAATGTTGCTCCATTGCTCGTGCATGCCGGACTGTTGGGCAATACTCTCTGAGAGCATGAGTGGCGAATCTTCTGGCTGTCTGTTGTGATTGCAGCTTTTCGATGTCGAACATTCTTTGCGTAGTTGGATCTACGTTTTTTCCTGCACTGAGGCGTGTGTGCAATTTGGTTGCAATGATCCGAACCGATGTTGGGTCCTCGGATCGTACGTACATCTAATACACTAGAAACGTGTCTTTCATCTATAAAAACATGATCGATCTGGTTTCGCGTTTTCAATCAGGAGACAGCCTCGTTACTTGGTATATTTTCTTATGCTGGAATCTGGTGCTGCAGACTGTGGGTCCAAAAATTTCCTCCTTGTCCACCCTGGCGTTGAAGTCGCTAAGTACGCTAATTTTTATGTCGTAACGGGGCAGCGTTTATAGAAACATTCGAGGCGCTCCTAGAAGGAATCTATGTTTTGCTTGCCTTGCCCCGTCCATAGCATCTCTTGAATGGCAGTAATGTCAGCCTTTACCCTCACGAGGACATCATCCAGCCGGGAAGAGGCACCTTCCCCATTAAGGGACCGGACATTTCAGGTGCATTCCCTCAAATCGTTAGTCTTAGTTCGTTTGCAGGGGTCGTCATCAGTATAGAAAGTTCTGATCTGAGGCTTTGTACATATTTTTATTACGGGGATTTTTAAATGGCGGGTCCCAAACCCACCGGACAACCAGTTTTCCTAGAATGCTTCGACTTCTTACGTTGGCTCACTCTCGAACTGGTGTTCGGAAGCTACCCTGAGGGTACTTGGGGTAATCCCGCAAGTTCTGAGCTGCTTAAACCCTATGTAGAAGCATCGAGCTGCCCACAAATTTTTCAAAGCCCGTGCAATCAAAAAAAAAGGAAAAAATTTCGAAAATTTTTGTGTCGCCTTTTAACTGACGATTACAAAATAACCGTTAAATAAAACAAACATTTACTTAAAGATCTCAAAACTAGAAGTTTAAAGCTTGTAAATGATTTTTGTCAAAAATCACTAGGAAATTTCACTGTTCCCTTAATTTTTTTGAGAAGTGTAATATTGTTGAGCTTACTGAACTGACTCTTGTTGTTTCTAGCTAATATTGTTTCTTGCAGGCGGTCATCATAAAACCCTCCTGGGTTTTATATGTAATTTTCTTTTTCGTGTATGCTGGCATGACCAAATCGTTTATATTGTTCATTTGTTTCATTTGGTGTTTATCGTAAGTTTAGTAGTGGCCGTCATTGAAATCAGTCGAAAAAGTTACAGTTGAAAAATTTCATCTTTTCGTTTGTGAAAAAGTGACCAAACAATGCAGAAATTTCTTCAAAAATTCAAAACAGCTTTTCTGTATATTTTTCAATGCAACTATTAGTTATAATGAAACTGAAAAAATAAAAGTGATTTTTGTGTAGTTTTTATTGACCGTCTACAGACGGTTATTCCGCATTACGGCTATTTTTTCATATACATATACAGTTGATACTTTTTGTGCACTTTTTGGTACAGTAAAAGTGAATAAAAATGTTTGTTTTTAGCGTACCAAAATTAACGTTATATGAATTTTACATGATTTTTTGACGATTATTTATAGTCTGCTGGATAGAGGGTTAAGTCAATTTGTTTTTTCCTTGTGGAGCCTAAAATTTTATCTAATGTTCTGGTAGTTTCTAAAAAATTTTGTTTAATGTCAGTTAATTTTGTACTGTTTATTATTAGAACGAATAGTATGTACTGCTTTAACTGTATCCCCTGAAAGGAGTATCAGCAATAACCTTTAATACTGTACGCAAAAATATTGAGGATTGTTGTTGTAACAGTAAAAAAAGCCCAGTCAGTGTAGAGTATACAACCGGTCGTCTGCGTCTGGCTCATCTAGAGGGTGGCCCATTAAACATGCTGTTTCGACAGGATGGGTCCAGAGGGAGAGGGGTGTTAGGTGAGTAGATTTTAAAGGGCATGTGAAAAGGTGGTTAGTGTCGTGCCGGGTGCATTCACATGCCGGACATATGTTTGGTATGTAGGGATGAATTCTGGATAAGTAGGAGTTTGCGCGAGTGTTACGCGGGTCTCACGGGGAAGCTGGAGTTATTCATCTGCTGGTGATTGGACTCCGATTACGGCATTCTCTGGACGGAAGCTTATGAAGGTGGTAACAGTCTCCCGGTGAATGTCGTTTAATGTCTGTCTAAGCACTGTCCAGTAAATGTATGTTTGTTTTGTCCTGGATCTCGCCCGCATAGTGCAAGGGTGAAACTTACGGTTGCACCCTAACAGGAACTGCTTGCTGAGTAGTTAACAGGCAGCATATCGGCCTCGTGGTGAAAGTCTTGTATTGGGGACATCAGGAGGCAATCCGTCGCTGTCCGAATGGCAGTGTTTTGGCATGTCTAGAGCTTTATTCACTGCGTGTCACTGGTTCTAGGCGACCAGACAGGCGCAGCCTAATTTCCTTAAATGTCGATAGCAACAATTCTTTAACTTTGCCCCAAGTATTGCCGGCAAGCGATTTGAGGACCTTGTTCCGATTTTGGACTTTAGTGGCAATTGCGGTTGTGTGAGCAGAGAAGGAGAGAAAAATGTCGAAGTTTACACCCAAAATTTTGGGATTGTTTACAGTCGGAATCGGTGTGTCATCGACTTTTACCTTGAGGGGCAGTTTGACCTCCTTTGTCCAGGTGGTAAAGAGGGTCGCCGTGGACTTAGTGAAAAAGCTAGAAAGGTCGATGAGGTAGTCATTCACTTTGGAGTACAGGCCATCGATGTCATTGCCCGACGCCATTATCGTGCAGTCGTCAGCGTATGAGACCAGGGAGACCTCCTCTGGTGGCTAGGGAAGTTTCGAGATGAAAGCCTTCTTCAAGACAGTCCTCTCGCAGAGGCGGTTTTGGTTTAGCCCGCGGTTTATCTGGGCGTTTATGACGGTGAGTGCAGTGGTAGTGCTATGAACTCGTCGGAAACCATGCTGATGTGGGGCTGGGGCCAGATGTTTCGTAAAGAGTGGGAGTAGAGGGCTTCAAATGTCTTCACTACTGGGAAAATAAGAGTTATCGGACGATAAGATTCCCCTTGGTTAGCTGGTTTCCCAGGTTTCATTAGTGGGACCACTCTCCCTGCTTTCCACTTGTCAGGAATGATGAGAGTGGCCGAGGGCAGCTTGACGACCCTTTTGAGGAATTCTACTCCCAATGGTCCCAGGTGCTTCAGCATCAGAGTGTTCAGTCTGTCAGGGCCAATGGCTTTTTATGATTTTGCTTTATTGATGGCCCCCTGAACGCTTGATTCTGTCGGCCAGAGGACGGGTCCGACGAAGTGCAACCGTTGAAGATGATTGTCCCCTTGTCGTTGGGCTTCGTCGGGTTCGTCAGGGACCTAACGGTGGACCAGGGCTTACTCACACCAGCGGTGAAATGGCAGGTCTTGAGATGCTCAGTCCATTTGGTCCGCTTATGTTGATCTACCAATTGCCGGATCTCCCAATTGGGATTCCTTGTTCGGGAATCCCCGGGATCGACCTGGCGTATGTGGTCACGCTCATTTGCCAAACTGGCTGCTTCAGCTGGGAAATTGGGACGGATGTCCTTGAGCCTTCCAGCGGGGATGAAGCGAGCCGCAGCAGCTGTGAGCACCTTGCGGAATGCGCGTTCGCCTGCGCGCACATCAGCGAGGATGGAAAGAGCGGCAAAGGTGTCTTCGGTGAATTCCGCGAAGCCGGCCCAATTAGCTTGGTTAACGTTAATATAGGATCGGTGATTCGCCGAAACGAAGTCGGCAGGTCTCTTAATCGAGACGATAATTGGCAAGTGGTCTGATGCAAGCTATAGCATAGGTCGGCAGGTTACGCTTTTTATTAGACCAACGCTAGCAATGGTTATGTCAGGCGAGCTGCTGCAATTTCCCACTACCCTGGTGGAGGCATCGTCGTTCACAGTGCTGAATTTCGAATCGTCTATCTGCTCCGCTAGTACTTGTCCCCTACGATCGTTTGGCAGACTTGAATGCCAAAGATCGAGATGTGCATTAAAGTCACCTACAACCAATCGGTTTTCACCTCTGTTGAGCGCACCCATATCAGGGTGATATCTTGCCGGGCAGCAGAGGACAGGGGGTAGGTTAATATTAAATATTTCGAGCTCGGCATCGCCTAACCGGACAGCTATACCTTGGCATTCTAAGGTGCTGTCCCTGCAGTCGATGCCTTCGTCAATGAGGCGACACTGCACTATTCGGTGGACTATGAACGCCGTAGCCGTTGAGGCATCAGACGTCTGCTGGCGGGAGAAACACGTGGTCGCATACCGTGTGGACCACTCCCTATAAGGCTTAAGGCCTGAACAGGTCTTAAGGTGGCTCCAACCGCTGCACTTGTTGCATCTAACCGAGGTGGAGTTCGGGTGGAGCCGTTTATGGCATACGCAGCAATAGAATACCTCTGGCTCAAGGTTGGATTCTATACTAACCCTGATGAGAAGTATTTGGAGCAAGATTGCTGCGAGGAGTTGCTCCTGTGACGTAAGAGGTGGGGTGATAAACTGTTCACTAGACAGGGCTAGTTTACTGGGACGGCAGCCCTTGGTCGGGAAAAACTTGAGTCATTCCGGTAACGTAGAACCGGCTGCCATGGGAATGTGAGGCTTCGTCCTTGGCGATGGTGAATGTAAATGTCAATTGTAATACCTTAAGTATAATGTGTCGATACGCGTTATGTCCGTGTTTATCAAATGCCTTACGTAAGGTTGTACAAAATTGTTAAGTAGTTTTTTTTTGTCTCGTCATTCAGTGCTGAGTACATCGCCAAATTCCTAGGTAACCGTAATGTTTCCAAATTATTGCGTCTCCGTCCATAATTGGAATATAATTAGAGACGGTGCAGCTCGTAATTTTTTGCGTCACTGTAAATGAACAATGTCATACAAGTATTAGTATCCTACAAGAATAATTATATTATTTAAATCAGATACTGATAAGTTTATCTTCTTTGTCTATTAGTGTGTTCTAAGAACGGTGGTGCCCAAGTCCTGTTCAATTACTTTTTCTTCGTAAAAATTTGAGAGCTTATTGCATAATTTACTTTTAGCAGGACCTTGATGTTGGCGTTATACCTCTTATTTTCTAGGTTTTTATTATGATATCAACTGTCATCTCGTTGTATTTTCTCGATGTGAATTTTAATAGAATCGGTGTTGGTTGAAAATTAACCTATTATACTCTATGCTTACCAATAAAACAAGATCAACAGTATTATTCAGATTTTTTTCAAATTTTAAATACCGTGCTATCTCAGTTAGGGTACTTTAGAAGTGTTCCATTTGTTCAGTTGAAGTACTTTTAAGTGACGGTGCATTAACAATTTTTACATTGTGAAAATCAAAGTCAATATTGACTTTATAGATTGAAAGTTCTATGATTTTTCGTTGTTGCAATACACAGTTATAACATTTGGAAAAAATTTATTAATTCCAGAGAAATTGGAAAGCGTGTCAATACTAATAAAAAAAAGTACTTCTGATCTGTAGAAAAATGTCAACTTGTAATATTTCTCCGACGTAAGGTATTGGTGTAGCTTCTTTTACATGATTTTCCGAATGTCGACAGATTCGACAGTTTTGTGTCACTTTGTGGGAAAAATAGTCGGTGAAAATTTGTTTAACATATCTTTTGGCTGCTTTATGAACTCGATTATGCTCTATGTCAATATGATGTTGATCATTTACATTCAGATAAATTTCTATTAAACGGTGTTGAAGTTTTGCCAGGACTGGTAGGCAGCAATGTATTGCGTTTACTACGCTATCATAAACGAGTTCCTGTATTGTTTTTAATAGTGACTCAATTTCTGTGAATGAAATAACGTTTTTGAGCCGATTATTATAAAGGTTTGCTTTGAATAGCTATTACCTTCTTGAAGAATAATTTTATTTCTAAAACAGTTTATGAGCTCATAGCCTGATTCAACGGTATGACTTAGTGATTTTTTACTGTGAATGGTAGCACAATTAGACCTTATTTCTATTTCAAATTCTACTATGTTCATATGTTGTCTTGATAGTTATTTTCCTTTCCTGGTTTATAATACTAATAGGTTTTTGCATTAAAACTATCTATTAAAGGCTTTCAGCGCTTCATTCGGTTTATTATTTGAAAAAAAAAATTATTATTTGAAACAGCATAAAATAAAGATGATGGTCAGTGAAAATATTTATTTGACTTACTCCACATAATGTGTTTAAGGCCCACACAATTGCAAGTAACTCCCTTGGGTTAGTTCCTAGATATTCTTCTCTCTGAGAATGCCAGATATTATTGTTATCAGGTTTTTTCCGTCTGACAAGATTTCTCCTAGTCCCTTTGATGAGTAATCAGTAGTCAAATCAAAAGGTTTTGTGAAATATGAGTATGTTAATTTAATATCTTCTGAAGCAGTATCGCTTTTGCAGTTTGGCAATAAATAATTACGCCATCGAAGTAAATGTGGCATGTCTTGCTCTTTGATCTTTGAAATATACTCGGAGCATTTTTGCGGCCGAAGTGCAACGGTAAAGTTTGCGAGGCAGTTTTTTCTCTGTCCGTTTCTGCTAATTCCATCTGATGAAATCCAGATTTCGAATCACTTGTCGTAACATATTGAGCACATTTCATATTATTAAGTATGACTGTCGAATTTGACATGGGGTACTTATCGTCAACAGTAATTTCATTTAGTTTCCTAAAATCAGTCGCTAACCATTTTTTCTTATTGCCTTCTGCATCCATTGGTTTTTTGTCAGCAACCCAAATTAACTATTGTAAAGAGACCGAGAGTGCGTATAATACCATTAGGAAGAAGATGGTTTACTTCGTTTACGAAATTAACTACCCCTACAGTGTATGGGTATAGTTTAGACTAGTTTGGTTCGTCCGTTCTTGTCCGAATTGTTGCGTCAATATTAATATTAAACAGCAGGGACTCTTTAGGCTCTCCAAAAATCTTTTTGGCTCTTATTATGAGCAACATTCGATCTTCGACTGTAGTCGAAAGTGCTGATCGAACGAATTTTCATTTGGTATTATGGTGCTTTTTTTGCTGCTTGAACTTTGGTGCAAATCCCTTTTGCGAATTGAGGATTCTCTTCCATTAATGCAACTAGCCTTTTTAATTGCTGTTTGGTACTCAAGACTTTCGACCTGCCTAAAATTAACAACATTAGTATATATTTATTATTTGGTTACTATAAAACCATTAATAGTCGCAAACAACTTACATTTTAACAAGTTTTCCCACAATACGCTACACAATCGAAAGCAAAATTGCATTCGACTCTAAATTCGGTATTCAACGAAAATTTCGACAGCATTGCACCGCTCATAATACCAAATTGATATTCGATTTTCGATCTTCGACAACCAACGAATATCGAAGATCGAATCTAACTCATAATAGGGGCCTTTGTTTTAATCATTTCGCAAAATTTATTAAGAACTGAAGAGGGCCTTTCTTCGCTTTCCATATCAATAAAATTCACATTTTTACATTTCTTTCCCAAAATCATGCTTCATTATACTGTGTTTTAAATTTATTTGAACTTTAACTTTGTTTAACAAATTTAAGCCAATAATACCCATCAAATGTTTATATATTGGAAGTATACAAAATTCCGAACATACCCCAAACAGAGTAATTGCCAAGCCAGATTCTGGCAAAAATTCAAATATATAAATTATATATGCTATCGTTAACTAGACTGTAATTTTTGAATTGTAACATTACCTATATAAATTGATGTAAGGTATATTTAAGTTTAATATTAAGTTATTTTTCTATATAAGTTTTTAATTCGAAAGTCGAATTTTGTTTTTTTAAAAAGGGTCGGAGCTAATGCACCGCTTTATTGGACTCCAGATTAAGACTAAAAGTTTATTTTCACAATTCTATTAATTATAATAAGTTTTACAATCTTAATGCAAGTATTGCATTTTTATTCTTTGGATAAATTTACAATATTAATGCAAGTATTGCATTTTTTGTTCTTTGGAAAAATTTACAATCTTAATGCAAGTATTGCATTTTTTATTCATTGGAACGAATTGCTCAATTAATGCCTGCAGGTCATTGTTCTGTTATTTGCATTTCCGGCACGCTTTAGAAATAAATTGCTTACCTAATGTCTACGACTTGTTTGTGTTATTAAATTAACAGTTAAGTAAAAGTAGCAAAAGCAAAGGAAAAAGAGAAAATAAATGTAGCGCGTGTTAACTCCTCCGCATTTAAAAACGAACGTCCTCGTGCGTCTGAGTAGGATAATCTTCAGGATGTGGTTCGGGTTGTGGGAAATTTTTAACTGTTACCTCTTGTAATGGGGCCCTTTTGAAAAATTCGGAGACGTGTTTGGCCCCTCGCTTTGGGCCTTTCATTGAAGTTAGTTTTAGTACCCCGATTGCCATTAGAGTTAAAGTTATACCAGATATCCCAAAATTAACTATTGATGTTGTTAACCCTTTATTTTTTAAAGTCTCGATATAGTTTATGTTTTTTAGGTGAAGTTCTTTCATCATTTCCAGGCTTAGCAATTCTTCTTCGGCCGTAAGTGTTGCATTTGGTTGTAGAACTGCAGGAAGGGGTTTTCCGCTAGAGATTTCTTTAGACAGAAATGTTTGGTTGTTTATTATAATGGTGGAGTTATGGTACTGGATTGCAAATGATCCAGTTAAGTTAATCTTCTCTTTGTCGATGTGAACGGTGTCGTTAAATCGATTTAAAAGTATTATTCCTGGGAGGACTTCTAGGACAGTGGGAATGTGTTGGTTGTTAATCGTAATGCAGCTAGGCGATCGGCTTTTGAGTAGATGAGGAATGCATGTGGAGTTACTGATGTCTACAATATTTTCCTTTGTACAAATTTTAATTTCATTATGTTCTTTATAGTTGCTTTTCTTTCCAAAGATTTTATTTTGACATCTTATAATTTTTTCAAATGGTATTTTATATAATCTATTACCTTTCTTTATTGCTTTTATTAATAGGGATTCGCATAAATTGTTGTCAGTTATTGGGATTTCAATTAAGTACACGATCTTAGAATTACTAGAGGCTATCTTAACGTTACTGAATTCAAATGCCTCTTCTATATTAGTGAAGGGAATATTATTTTTCTCAATAATTTCTTTTATTAGTTTCATTTCAACGTTAGAAAATATATATGAATTTACAATGCCAACTTTGGCCCAATGTATTGCATAATTGATATTTATGATTTCATCTTTTATTAATTGTAGCTTAAATTTAATGTTTACGGCCATATCATGCTGAACATCTTCCTTATCTTTTAATATTTTAAATATTTTATTTGACACTTCCGTTATATTATTTATTCTTCCGCTCATTGCTCTATTTATTATTAATTGGTTATTGTTATTTTCAAGTAAGTTGTTTATATGATTTTCTAACATAACGAGATCTTCGTGATCCGGGCTCCCTCTGAGCCATTTCCAGGCGGTACCAATTGCGTTTATGGATCTCTTGTTTACCTTTGGCTTTAGTCTACTTAGGAAACTTTGTATTTCGGACATTTCATGGAGCAAGAAGGGGAGTAAGGAATTGTCGGAAGTTATTTTGTGTCTTATCGTGGAGTTGAGTTCATTCAAAGTCCTTTGGTATTCGTCCGTATCTATTGTATGTATAATTTTATAGGTCCCATTTTGGATTTGGGTCCATCCTGTATTAAAGGTTGCTAATTGTGAATTTGTGTAATCGAGGATACGGAACTCGCCTGTGGCGAGTGGTATTATTAATCTGAAAGCAATAGATGAGTTAAGTTCTAATATTACTCTTGTGTACGGTTCGGTCTTTTTCTGTTATAACTACACTAGATTTGTCTTCCTTTACTATTTCCTTTTTGTATCTGTTAGTAAGTTTTGAGCCTCGTCTTTTATTTATTCGCACATAAATAATGTCGCCTGGCAAATATGTTTTCATTGGGGTCCTCTTCCGATTGTGCACTTCTAAGTCCTTTGCTTGTTTTTTCCTAAGTGCTTCGATATTTTCCTGCCGGGCCTTCTCGTACTGGTCGGGATTTGTAGAGACCCTGCGTCCAAAAAATATTTCTATCGGTTTCTTCCCTGTTGTCGAGTGGACTGTGCAATTGTACTCGTATACCGATCTGTCCAAAATTTCTAGGAATGTTCTATGGATTCGTTCCGCCTTTAAGCCGCGCGCAATTTCTGAGAGGGTTGAGTGGAACCGTTCCACCTGCCCGTTTACTGTGCTTGCGTAAGGAGGTGTCTTGTAGATTTCTATCCCAAGTTGATCCTCCAACATAAAACATAAGGAGGCTGAGTTTAATGCTTTTTCGTTGTCTACTACTATCATTTTTGGTACGCCGAATGCAAAAATTATCTGTCTCAGAGGTTCCCTAATATCTTCCGAAGCTCTGCTTTTTATTACTCTAGCTTGGGCATATTTGGAAAATTTGTCGACTGCAGTAAGAACTAGATTTTTCTCTGTGTTATAAATGTCAATATGCACTATTTCACCGGGATATTTCGGAATGGGAGTTTCAAGCAGCTGTGGCTTATTTGGATGCCGGTCATATTTATTCTCCTTGCAAATTTTGCATTGTCTGACTAGAATTTCTATTTTAGGACTCATTTTTGGAAAGTAAAATTTTTGTAATAGTTGGATTTTATTTTCCTGTGCATTCCTATGGGCGCGTCTGTGTTCTTCTAGCATTTCTATTTCCTGTCTAGCTTCGTCTGTAAGATCCTCGACTTTGGTTTGGGTAAAACGTATTCTGAATTTAGAAAAATGAAGGGGGTATAATCGTTGGATTCTTCCCATGGTTGGCTCTGAGGTAAAAAGTCCGTTTATTGCTGAGGGATTTAAATAACGTTTAAGAATTGAAATTAGATTTTGTTCATCGTAATCTTGTTGATTAAAAATGTGTCTATGGTATGTGGGAAAGGGTATTTTGAATTGGTAACTATTTTCGTCGCCATTTAGGAGCCAAATTTGGTTCTTGAAAGCATTTATAGGTCCTTCTACTGCTGGGATAAGATTGTGCGCCGAACTTTCGTCACTATGTTCCGTTCCTGTCAATGAATTGATTTGTGATACTTGTGGCGGTCTTGAGAGTGCGTCGGCCACAATATTGGTATTTCCTGGTTTATAGATTAGCTCGTAGTCATACTCTTCTAATCTAGCCTTCCACCTTTTCATCTTACTGTTGTGGTTTCTGTTGCTTAGGGCGAAAATGAGTGGCTGATGGTCCGTAACGATTATAACCTTCGCGGAACCGTAAAGGTAGTTTCTCAAGGAATTCAGCGCCCATACAATCGCTAACATTTCTCTTTCGTTTGCTGCGTAATGCTCTTCGGCTTTAGAAAGAGTTCTCGAGATGAAAGTTATTGGCTTGTCGTTTTGCGATAGTACGGCTCCAATTGCGTAATTGGAGGCATCTGTTGTTAACACAAATTCTTTAGAGTAGTCGGGGTATGCAAGCATTATGTCTTTACCAATGAGTGATCGTTTAAGTTTCTCGAAGGAATCTAAGGCGTCTTTGTTCAAGGTTACCATGACTTTCTTTGATTGATTCTTGGACACTCGTCCGCCTTCCCCCCTTAAGAGGACTGTAAGGGGTTTCGCGAGCTTCGCGTAGTCTTTGATGAAGCGGCGATAATACCCTGAAAGTCCTAAAAATGATCGGAGTTCTTTTAGAGTTTTAGGTATTGGAAACTTTGCTATTGCGTCAGTTTTTTGTGGATTTGTTTTGAGGCCTTTTTCGGATATTATAAAACCTAAAAATTCCACTTCTGTTTTTAGGAATTGACATTTGTCAAGTTGTACTTTTAGATTTGCTTTTTCTAACGTATCGAAGATTTGTTGGATGTCGTTAAAGTGGGTTTCCTGATCTTTACTAAATATTATGATGTCGTCGATGTACACGTAACATCTCTTTCCTATATGGTTCCTTAAGATGTCGTCAAGAGCTCTTTGAAAAATTGAAGGAGCGTTCTTGAGACCGAAAGGTAGCCGGGTAAATTCGTATTTACCGTGATTTACCGAAAAAGCTGTCTTCTCTATATCCGATTCCTTTAGAGGAATCTGGTGGAAGCCGCTCTTTAAATCGAGTACTGAGAAGTATTTATTTCTTCCTAGGTGTGCTAGTACTCCATTTATTTCGGGTATAGGATATCTGTCCGATATAGTTACTAGGTTCAATTTTTGATAGTCAATTACCATGCGAAATTTCTTCTCCCCTGATGTGTCTGGTTTTTTTGGTACTATCCATACAGGTGAATTGTATGGAGACCTTGAACGTCTTATTATACCGTTTTGTAGCAAATCTTTGATTTGTTTCTCTACTTCCACTTTCAGTGACATAGGGTACGGATAAAATTTGGTGTATATTGGTGTGTCCGTGGACGTCCTTATGCTTCCTTGTACTTTCGTAGTGTATGTCAGTCTTTCTTCGGGTTCGGTAAAAAGTTTGGGAAAATTCTTCGCAATTGCGTTAAGTGTGGTCTTCTGTCTGTCATTTAGGTGGTCAGTCTGTATGTCTATTGTGTTAATCGATTGTATGGTTTGCTGTTTTATTTTAATCCTGACTCTATCTTGTATTGTCATATAATTGTATTTTGTGTGGATTACTGCCGAAAGTTGCTTGAGGCTGTCATTGCCTAAGATGCCGTGGAATGACTTTAAGGAGGGTAACAAAAAAAATTTAATTTTTAGATCGGGTATTCCGAATAAACTAACGTTGGTGTGGTGCGTAATTTTTATTTTTCCAGCTAGTGTGTTAGCAAATAAGGGTTGGTCATTTGGGAGAGAATTGGGTACAATAGAGGGTTGCATATAATTGTTGTTTGAGCCCGTATCGATCAATATTTGTAAAATTCCTTCTTCCTTCGTTTTACATTCAAAATATGGAAGTGAGGAGTTTGCTAATCTAAAAAATGGATGTCCGAAAAATCCTCTGCAGCATTGTCGTCTGTACCGTACTGTTCGAGAGTTTCTCGCACGTTATAATTGTCTTGTCTAATTTCGTCGTGTTGGTTTGCATATTCCAAATCTTGTCGGTATGCAACGCTGTTGCATTGTTCCGCTTCTATGTTAAAGTTTCGTTGTCTTTTTTCCATATCTTGCTGGGGAGGTGGTGGTCTTTTCCCGTGAAATGCCAGGTTTTGTGGTGGCCTATTAATGTAATTGACCCTTCTCGTCTGCATGCTCTGGTCGATGTCCATTGGTTCAGGTCTTGGCATAGGCTTTGGTGCAAAAGGTCTAGGTGGTGGCGGGTGTCGAGGTTGAGAATTGAAGTTTTGTTGTTGTGGGAAAAAATTATGGGGTCTTTGCCAGTGCCCTTGTTGTTGAGGTGGGATATAGGAGGGTGGGAGTGTTTGTCTCTGCATTGGTTGATTCCAATGAGCAAGGTGTGGGTAAAACGGTTTCGGTATGGCGTGGAGCTGTGGGGGGAAATTCCTTCGTAGATTTACAGGTGGTTTCCTACTGGCGATATTTGCTCGGTAGGTTTGATTCTCCAATTTGAGGCATAATTGCAGAGCCTCTGGAAGGTCTGTTGGTTCTCTTATCCCTAGGAGTCTCGGAAGGTCACCATTGAGACCTCTAACGAAGGTATCCAACGCTTTGTTTCTATACGTGTCTACAAGAAGTTTCCGGGGTTCTGATCCGGCTTCTAAACAAGAAATTTTGTTCAGGATCAGAGAAAGGTTTGAATAAACCTTCTGATAATATTCGTGTATGGTTAGATTTCCCTGAGTCAGTGAGGCCATTTGGTACTCTAAAGTACCTAGGTCTCGTTTGTCGCCGTAATGCGTTGTGAGACAACGAGAGATCGCGGTCCAATTTAAGGGTGTGCTGTAGGATTCCAGCACAATGTCTGCTTGGCCTGTAATTTTGTTTCGTATGGTGTTTAAGATACCAAAGTATTTATGTGAGCCTCGCATTGGCTCGTACAGTTGTAGAACTCTATCTACACTTTTCTTCCAGGATCCGAATTTACCTGGGTCCCCTGCGAATTCTCGCAAAGAACGCACAACATCAGGAATTTTGTCGAGTTCACTGATACCTTGGGGTCCTATGTTAACAGGTTCGTCTACCTCGATGACGTTCCTAACTGCTAACCTGTCGTCTAATATTCTATTGACCACTTCTGCTATTTGCCTAACTATGCCCCTATTTTCTTCATTTTGGAGATTTGCATTCGGAGGGATTTGACCTAGAACCGGTGGTCTTATTAGATTACTTGGATTACTCATCTTCGCAATTGGTCGCGATTATTTACGCCTTATAATTCGGGATAATTTATATTAGATAACGGAAATGTCAAAATTATTTTTCTCAAATTTGTTCAAATTTATTTTTCCTCAAATTATTTCCGATTATTTTCGGTTTAAGACTTGGATTTAAATTTTGTCTTGATCCAGAATTTGATTTCTTTATCTTATTCCTAATTTTTTTCAAATTTTAGTACACTTTATTTTTGTTGATTAGATATTTTCTTTAATTTTTCTTGGTTTGAACCTTATCTAATTTACAAATTAGAACACGCTTTTCGTACCTATGCGAATTTCCGTGTTTCAAAAATTAGTTAAAATATTTTGGATACATAACTCACTTCTTATTTAATGTCTCTAGTTATTAATTTTATTATTTTAATTGAACTTAAAAAGGTTTAATTTCACTTAATGTACTTAGTTAATACGCTGACTTACAGTAAAAGTAGCATTGAACTACTCTTCCCTCGCTGGCTGCACGGATGAATTCCTTTTTGGTCGGCTAAACCTACTGCGGCTCCTGCTGCAACACTTCAATGCGAGGTGGTCTCCGGACGGACACTAGAGAGCCTGAGTCTTCTGGGAATCCTGTATGACCAGTCGGAAAATAGGATTGGTGCCGTTGGGAAGTCAATTTTAGTTTCTTCCTTTCACAGACACTGTTTTGTGATAGCGCGAAACACTGACACTATGTTGGGGAATTTTTATATTTTTCCCTTTTCACTTTTTCACGACTGGTCCCTGCTCGGGCGCCAGTTTTTAATTCGAAAGTCGAATTTTGTTTTTTTAAAAAGGGTCGGAGCTAATGCACCGCTTTATTGGACTCCAGATTAAGACTAAAAGTTTATTTTCACAATTCTGTTAATTATAATAAGTTTTACAATCTTAATGCAAGTATTGCATTTTTATTCTTTGGATAAATTTACAATATTAATGCAAGTATTGCATTTTTTATTCTTTGGAAAAATTTACAATCTTAATGCAAGTATTGCATTTTTTATTCATTGGAACGAATTGCTCAATTAATGCCTGCAGGTCATTGTTCTGTTATTTGCAATTCCGGCACGCTTTAGAAATAAATTGCTTACCTAATGTCTACGACTTGTTTGTGTTATTAAAATAACAGTTAAGTAAAAGTAGCAAAAGCAAAGGAAAAAGAGAAAATAAATGTAGCGCGTGTTAACTTATATATAGATACATACAATACATTACTGTTTCTCGCATTTCTTACCATTCGCTACATACATTCGGTCATTGACTTTATTTCTACAGCTATACTTTCCGTTCTTCTTACACACTAGTTTTAAAGGGTTTAAAATAAAAGAAAAACAAAAAAAAAAAAAAAAAACAGTGAAGGTGACAAAATGCCACAAGTTGACAATTTGTGTAAAGCTACAAGCTAAATATTGAATAGACTAAATTGCCAAAACAACCAAAACAAATGCTAAACGCATATTGTCGTCTCGCGAAAAAAATATTTATATGTACTGAACTAATATACGTATGTATTTATGCATATATAAGCTAAAACAAGCGGTGCAATAACATAAACCAGTGCAGTGACATAAATAAGTCCAAAGACATGAAAGGAGCAGTGACAGTGACAAAGGCCTTCTGCGTCGTCTTTGCGATCAATTATTGATACAGTCACTGCAGTATTTATACATATATATATATATAATTATAAGGGTGTACGCGCCCCCTTTTTGGGTGTTTGGCCGAGCTCCTCCTCCTCTTTGTGGCGTGCGTCTTGAAGTTGTTCCACAAATGGAGGGATCTACAGTTTCAAGCCGACTCCGAACGGCAGATATTTTTTAGGAAGAGCTTTTTCATGGCAGAAATACACTCGAAGGTTTGGCATTGCCTGCTGAGGGGCGACCGCTATTGGAAAAATGTTTTTCTTCATTTTGGTGTTTCACCGAGTATCGAACCTACGTTTTCGATGAATTCCGAATGGTAGCCCCGCACAAACTCATTCGGCAACGGCGGCCGCCAAGTGACTGCAGTATATGGCTCCCTTTTATCCCTTGGCGACGATAAGCTAATTTAAATTGCGATGTTGATTCACATAGTCATGTTGAAGGTTTATCCCACGACTCAGTCAAAGTAGGAGGAGCAACTTGACTATGATAAACTGCCGCTTTGGGCTGAGTGAGAAGCTATGCTAAACAAGAGATACCTGCATTATCAGCTGAAGAAGTTTCCTCATCAACAACTGCAACACTCAAAGACAACATTTATCGCCACAAATTTTAAACTGCCCAATTTGCCTTCACTGTGGTTCGAAGGGCCGTTGGTTAATTGCTTGCCCAAAATTCCAAGCGCTTACTGCCATTAAAAGATTTGAATTCGCAAAATCCTTTTCCCTGTGCATAAATTGCTTGCGCAAGGGACATACGGTCAAGTGCAAAGCAGATCGCTGTGGTGTGTGCAACGGATCGCATCACACAATGTTGCATCTGATCTCCTTTGAGACCGAGCCACAACCTTTGACATCACAGGCCATGCATATTCGCAGCCTGCTTGGCCGAGTCATGTTAGATACAGCCGTAGTTAATGTAAAGACCAGCTCCGGTGTTAACGTGCAAGCGGGAGCTCTACTTGACTCCGGTTCTCAAATCAAGAAAAAGAAAAATTTTGCTCTAAATATAGCAGGAATTGGGAATCTAAACAAAAAGGTACAGGGCAAACTGAAAACATATAATAAATCGGGGATCAACGATTTTGAGTTTTCGGCGGACTTTTGGTTAATGCGTCCCATATCAGCCAATCACCCTGACCGGACTGTACACAGAAATGGCTGGAAAATCCCAGAAAATATTGAACTAGCTGAGCCAAGTTTCTACAAATGTCAGAAAATAGACATACTTTTAGGAGCTGAAATCTTCTTTGATCTGTTATCGGCCCAAGGCAACCAACGCTGCAAAGAACATGGGTAGTTCCAGTACCCAAGCAAGTAGCACATTATGTCAATTTGAAGAAAGCGTTGCTTGCATTGATGTTACAATCAGAAAATTTTGGGAATTGGAAGAAATACCTTCACAAGTAAACTCCACACGGCTGACTCCAGAGCAGGCTAAATGTGAGGTATTTTTTGCGAAACCCACACAGGTTTTACCATGTGGAAGGCTTCAAGTCAGACCGATCGTTCAAGAGGAGTTTCAATCGACACTCCTTCGCTTCCGATTGCACAAATATGCCTTGACTGCTCACATCACGAAGATGTATCGCCAAATCTTGGTGCACGAAGACGACAGGAACTTCCAGCTCATAGTGTGGAGACAGAATCCATCGGAGCATTTGCAATTTTTTCGACTAAACTCCGTGGAATATGGCACTGCGCCTGCAACATTTCTCACCACACAATGTCTGCAAACGCTAAGCGACACAAATAAAACCAAATATCCACTCGGTTCCAAAGTCATTCGGATTGTCTTTTACATCAACGACTTAATAGGTTCCGAGAGCATAGAAAGCCTTACCCAAAATGGAACAGGAAGTAAACACAATTTTAGAACCGGCAGGCCTGAAATTAGTAAAGTAGTTTTCCATACAAAGTCATCGAGAGTCTCTAATAATTATTGCAGCTCAGCGAGGAGTGAGTATCACTGAGGCAGTGTCAGACCAAAACGCTGGGAATCCAATGGCAACCGAGAGATGACATTTTTCACTTAATTCTGGAAGATTACTTTAGCGCTCGGGGTTTTCACGGGGACGAATTGGGTAATTCAATATGGTTTTGTGGTCCACAGCTTCTCCTAGAAGACCCTGCTACATGGCCACAAAATGTCATTTTCAGTACTCTCCAGCATAAGAAACACGTGAGAAAAAGAAGAATGCAATTGCATTAACCGCAAGCAATGCCATAACAAATACACTTCTAGAAAAAATTCAACATTTTGAGTTTAGCGATAAAATCAGTAAATTATCGAAAAGTACCGTATTTCCCTCAAGCTTGCAGAAATTAACTCCATTTCTGCACGAACACTCGGAATCAGGATAATCATTAAAACTGATTCGAGTAGTGGCCGTTTATTAAACGCGCCAATCACCTATGATGCTAGATTTCCTTTGCTATTACGCAAAAAAAAGTTGTATCTGGTTTAACTGCTGATAAATCAATTTTCGCTCTCAAAATGTTCGTTGAAAGCCGAGGGATGCCAGGCAAAATATACCGCGACAATGCGACGAACTTTATCGGGGCAGAGAGGAAACGGAAAAAGCTCCGGGAAGCCTTTCTGGAACAGAAGCAGGAAATTCTCCAATACGCCGCTGACGAAGGACTCACCTTTGCCTTCACGCCTCCGAGGGCACTCCCATTCAGCGATCTGTGCGAAGCAGCAGCGAAGTCGGCCAAATATCTTCTGGTGCGCGCGGTAGGCAACGCGCTGTTAACCTCCTAGAAACCGCAACTGTTTTCGTCGAAATAGAAGCGGTATTGAACTACCGACCGCTCAGCAAAAACCCCAACGACGGCAAGGTGCTAACGCCGGCTCATCTACTAATCGGTTGCCCTTTGCAAGCTTTGGCACCGGAGAACGTACTCGACAACCCCAACCGCTACTTAGGGAGATGGCAGTTTGTATGCTCTCTTAAACAACAATTTTGGCGCGCGTGGTCGCAGAGTTACCTTCTGGAGCTTCAACAGCGCAACAAATGGGTGCATCCGCAGCCCAACGTCCACCCAGGCCAACTCGTCGTCGTCCACGAAGACAACCTGCCACCACAGCAGTCAAGTAACAGCAAAATTCGCGTCACAGACAACGCAACTAGGTCAGGGGAAGTGAAACACAAACTCGCCGTGCTACCGGTGAGAAACAAAAACTGAAGGCAGTTGGATTCCTTCAAGGTGGCCGGTGTCAAGTCAGATTCTGGCAAAAATTCAAATATATAAATTAAATTTGCTATCGTTAACTAAATTGCAATTTTTGAATTGTAACACTAGTTTTATTAAATAAATGTTAATTATATTTTTCTATATACATATATGTATAAGTGCGTACATTACTGCTTCTTGCGCTTCTTACCTTTCGTTATATAATATAAATTCGGTCATTGACTATATTTCTACAGCTATACTTTCCGTTCTTCTTATTCCTGTTTACCTACCTATTTTCTCACCTATACTCTCTCTAACTCTCCACTTACTGTTCTTTTGTTGCCGCTATTCCTTTAATTTTAGTTTTAAGCATTAATATAATTAATTTCGCAACCAGGCAATATTGATTTAATTTCGCGCTTCCCTAAGAAAAGTTTTGAGAAAATAATAATATCGTCACAAACTGACGATTTTTCAGTAATCTAACGCTATGCATTGACTACGCCAGCTCCGCGCACTGACTGAACAATAAATGTTTTGCTTTCGAAATCGTTTGCATTTCAATGAGGGCAAGGGTTTTATATAGTTTTTCGAAGCACCCGTAGCCACCAAAAATATAGTTTTTTATTATTTCCTACTCGAAATTCAATCCACTGGAGTAGGGATCGTTTCCTAAAAAAATTAACTTGTTTTCTTCATTGATTTTTTCTCGTAAACCGCCTCCTTTGACTTTTAGTTTGTTAGATTATTAATTTTTTGAAGCTTTGAACCCATCACACTTTTCGATCCCGCCTGACGTTTACCTGACTAAAGAGCGACATTGTACCCCTGCTTAGTGTTCCCATATTGAGGTTGCACCTGATTGGACCGTTGTTATTGCGGACGTCAGTCTCGATTCTGTCGCAGTCGGACAGTCCAGTTGGACTCAATTTCTTCAGCAAGGCTAAAGCGCTCGGTGAATCGTGTCGTAGCCATGCGAAGAAAATATCACATAAGGGTCTTCGCAGACGTGATATAAAGTCTTGCAAAACTTTTGCGCGATATTTGACGCGCATTATCCCCGATAAAGGATTTAGCGCCGTAATAATCTAATGCCGTTGAATTACTTCATCGCAAAGTAGATAATTCTTGTCCAACTAGATATATGGAGCGTTTATCCATGTAGGTAAAATCAAGCCTAGCTAAAATATATTTAATAAAATATTGTACTGATCGTCTTCTTGGGTTAAGTCATTTGAAGTTTGGAAAATGGAGCTCGATACCATTTTTTCATAACGAAATGGCGTAGCTCTTCCAAGATCTGAAACTTACGTCTTCAGGTATATACTCAGTCAGAATGATTGCCCTTCATGCTCTCGATCGGGTTTTATTTTGGGGATCTTAAACTTGAGTCTACTTCTCCTGAAGTCAACTTCGGGTGCCACGCGACATATGTATGGTGGTGTTATCGTGCTGAAATATAACATTAGGTCCTCCATAAAGTTCATAAAAACTTTGTCCGACAAATTGAATTTGGTAACTTAAACCAGCCCAAAGCAATCAAACAACCACCTCCAACCACCTTCGCTTGAGTATGAGTAGTAATGAAAAGAATGAGGTCCATCGAGATTGAGTATTTTTCGTTGGAAAACATCACATTTGGCCATGCCGATAACTTTGTTGCTATTTCTTCGGATGTTACCGTTTTTACTTCTCCCATGATGACTCTGAAAAAATTTTATTTATTTATTTAATAGTTAAGTAAAATCAAACCTTGAAAATTGCGCGTAAATGCAAGACATTTTATGCTTAACTGCCTCACTTAAATATGCATAAGAGGCTGCTTTTAACTGAAATTCGCAACAAAACTAATTCCCAAACGAATTTTTTAAAATTACAAAGAATGAACAGTACTTGAATTTTTTTAACAAAACATGAAAAAACAATTTAAACGCAGAACTTCAAGAGCAAAAGTAAAGTAAATATCAGTTATCTGTTATACACAACGAGCTTGGCTTCTGAGCATATATTGCCTCTGTTGCAACCAAATTTTGAATACCTGTCTTTTGAATCGAGCATATTTTCATCATTGAAAGTACATAAATGTTAGCTACTATATATTCCATGGCTTTTCCCCTCGCTCACAATCAGCAGCACTCACTCAGGACTGCGTTAAGCCACAGCTTACTTCCCTTTCGCACTTTCGATCCTCCGTTAGCGAGTATAAGTAGTGTATTGAAATAAAAAAACTGCAATATAATATAATTCGCAAGTATTATTCAGCGAACTATGGAAATATGACAAAATTCACGTGAATTCATACAGAATGATAAAATACAGGACTGCGTCATTCGAATTCGATGGGCGTTCAGTATAAACAATGGACAAAAATATCTAGAAGGAGTGGTCGGAATTTGTTGAAATTTTACTCCTAAAAGGATTATACATACATTGTATATATTAATAATATAATTGGCACTTAAACCCTTTTTGGGTGTTTGTCCGAGCTCCTCCTCCTAGTTGTGGTATGCGTCTTGATGTTGTCCAATAAATGGAGGGACATACAGTTTTAAGCCGACTCCGAATGTTTGATATTGTTGCGAGCAGCAAAATTTACATATTGGTGGAGATTTCTTATTTAACAAATGAGCTCGTGCTAGATTAGTGTGGCCCAACCTAAGGCGAATAAAGCCTTAGTTCATGGCTATGGTTGTACAAGCTAACGCAACAGTTCACACACCTCAACCAAAATATGATAGTAACCCAACACCCCACATGCGCAACGTTTTAACTAATGCAACAGTTCACACACCTCAACCAAAGTATGACGGTAACCCAACACTCCACACGCGCAACGCTTTTGAAGAGATACCGGAGCAGCGATTGGCGTTTCCGTGGGAAACGCCTATTCAGCAAAGAATGGGTCACGTTGCTGGCACACGGGCTTAGCCTTAGTATTAGAACTAAGAATAATTTTTAAGTCAGTTGTAAATTAAGTTTCAACAAATAAAGACCGTTCACCGGATAAAAATTGTTTTTTTTAAAACAACCGTGACCGGGTAAATTAACTGGCGCCCAACGTGGGGCCCAGTCGCAAGTGCTAAAACGAAGGAAAATTTCCAAGGCCCCTAAGTAGTGGCGGAATATCCTTCGACGCGAGTGAAAAAAAAGAATACAGTTCTAAAGACCCCTCAAGCAGTGGCGGAACAATCTTCAACACTTCAGCACCAAAAATAGCAGTAGGCGACTGGGCAGCCACAACCTGGAGGAACGCTTCAGTCGGTGGACACAAAGCGTGTGCGGATACAGGACCCGGAGTCATCGCGGGAAGAACCCTCAGAACAAAACGGATAAGTCCTGCCCGTCACCTCACAGGATGGAGATCTATTTATTTGTGTAAGTCTTTAAGTTCAATATAGTTTGTAAGTTTAAGAAAATCAATGTAGTTAAACAACAAGTGAAGAAAAATCAAGAGAAATTTCATATAAGAAAAAAAATTCCAAAAAGAGAAATTTTTTAAGAAAATCAATGTATATTAGTTAAACAAAAAGTGAAGAAAAATCAAGAGAAATTTCATATAAGAAAAAAAAAAATTCCAAAAAGAGAAATTTTTTAAGAAAATCAATGTAGTTAAACAAAAAGTGAAGAAAAAATCAAGAGAAATTTTATATAAGAAAAAAAATTCCAAAAAGAGAAATTTTGTAAGAAAATTAACGCAACAAAAGTGAAGAAAAAATCAAGAGAAACTTTATATAAGGAAAAAATTCTAAAAAGAGAAATTTTGTAAGAAAATTAACGCAACTAAACAAAAAGAAAAAAAAAAAAATCAAGAGAAATTTTATTTAAAAAAAAGAAATCCAAAATGCCTGACGACAACATATCTTCGATACTCCGACCTTCCGTGCTGAACACTGGCACCGCGGCCAGCAGCAGTGCAATGACAGGATTAGAAGAGACAATCCGTAGGGTAGTAAAAAATATTTTTGAAAGTGAAGGACAGAAGCTAGTGAACAATATAGTGAACCCTAACTATGAATTCCTTAATTTGAGGGACGAACCCGTAGTTGCACAAGGAACCACAGATTCGGACCGTGTCCCAGAAATAGCTAGGACAATAAGAGAATTTTCAGGAAATCCAAGTGAGTTTAGCTCCTGGAAAAAAAGTATAGAGAGACTTTTAGAATACTATGGTCAGTATCAGGGGACTCCGAGATATTTCGGGATACTTATGACAATAAGGAACAAAATTGTAGGTCATGCAGACGAAGTTTTGGAATCTTACAATATTCCATTAAATTGGACGGCTATTCGCTCCTGTTTAACTTGGCACTATGCTGATAAACGAGATCTAAAAACTCTCGAGTACCAACTTTGTAGTTTGGTTCAGGGACGTTTACAGATTCGGGATTTTTATCAACTAGTTTATTCCCACCTGTCCTTGATATTGAACAAAATATCTTGTATGGAGGAGAGCCCAGAAGCTAATATATAAGAGTCTTAACGAACATGTATAGAGAAAAAGCTCGAGATGCCTTCATAAATGGACTCAACGGCGATATGCCAAGGCTTCTAGCGGTAAAGGAACCAAAGGACCTCCCACATTCACTTCATCTATGTGAAATCCTCGAAAACCAAGTAAACTTTTCCCCTCATAATAGGTCAAACAGACAGGCACCTCCAACACCTGTAAAGTTAAATGGACAAAGGAATATGCCTCTAAATACGCGAGCATCCTACCATGTTCCTCGACCATATTACCCACAACAAACCCCTCCACCTCTAGCACCCAGAAATATGTCACAGTACTACCAAAGGACTTCTCCTGTTCAATTTGGTTAGAATACACAACGAACTTCTCAACAGTATCCTACATCCTTTCAACCGCCAACTCAACCATGGCTTTCTCAACCTTACCCTCAGGTCAGAAATACATTCACACCCCCTCGCCCAATAGCTCCAAAACCATTACCGAGACCGGAACCCATGGAAATTGATCGTTCCATGCAATCTAAGGCAATTAATTACATGAATAGACCAGGACCAAGTAAACCAGCTGAAAAGAGGCCATCCAACACTTCTCATCAAATACCATACAAGTTTCAGAGGAACTTTCATATTGAAAGTGAACGGCAACAACAGGAAGTCCAACAGGAAGGATACGAACAAGAATGTATACCTACAATGGACGAATATGAGACGGCATTGAATCATGGATATAATCCGCAGTTGTCTCAGGAACATGAAACCTCAGCTGACTTTACGGATATACATTTTTTAGAATGACGTGTTCTTCGTTACCGTACATAGAGTGTCGGACGAAGAACGGAAAAATCATTAAGATATTACTAGATACTGGTTCTAGTAAGAATTATATTCAGCCAAATCTTGTTTTAAAGCCTCTTCTTAATGAACAACCCTTCTTCGCAAACTCCATAGCCGGAAAAATAGAAATCACCCATCACACCTTGGTAAATCTTTTCGGGAAAAATGATACAAATTTAAAATTCTTCCTACTCCCAACATTAAATTCTTTCCACGGAATTCTTGGTAACGATAGTCTAAGAGACTTGTCTGCTATTATAAATATCCACGATAATACACTAAAAATTGGTAACAATACAGTTATTAAAATTAAACAAAAATTCTCAGCGGACGTTAATAAAATTGATATTAGGACTGAACACATGACATTGCAGCAGAAAAATGACATAAATTATTTAACAAGAAAATATTCCAAATTATTTGCGGAACCCAATGCAAAGCTTACCTATACCACCACAGTAGTTGGGGAAATTAAAACTCTTTCGGACAGCCCAATTTATTCCAAATATTATCCCTATCCTTTAGCTATGAGAGACTTTGTAACCCAAGAGATTGAAACCTTACTAAGAGATGGAATCATTAGACGATCAAGATCTGCATACAATTCACCTATTTGGGTAGTACCCAAAAAACTAGACGCCTCCGGACAGAAAAAATATAGACTTGTTATCGATTACCGAAAATTGAACGCAGTGACAGTAGCGGACAAATACCCTATACCTGAAATAAATGAAATAATCTCGCAACTAGGAAGTAGCCAATTTTTCTCTGTTCTCGACCTCAAAAGCGGCTTCCACCAAATTCCTTTGAAGGAATCCGACATGGAAAAGACAGCTTTTTCAGTCAATAATGGGAAGTATGAATTTACAAGACTCCCATTCGGCTTGAAAAATGCACCAGCCATTTTCCAGCGTGCCCTTGATGACATACTTAGGGATCACATTGGAAAAATCTGTTATGTCTATATAGACGACATAATAGTACTTGGTAAGGACGAACGTAGCCACTTAGAGAACTTAGAAACCATTTTCCGAACACTCGAAAACGCTCGAATGAAAGTACAGTTGGATAAGTGTGAATTTTTTAAGGACGAAGTAGAGTTTCTAGGAGTAGTAATATCACGTAGTGGTATTAAGACAAATCCTAATAAAGTAAAAGCCATCCAGGATTTCCCTTACCCCAGGACGTTGAAAGATCTGAGATCATTTCTTGGATTATCAGGTTACTACCGACGATTTATACGAGACTACGCTAAATTAGCAAGACCACTGACTTCACTCCTTAGAGGAGAAGACGGACGAGCTTCAAAAACTAGCTCCAGTAAAAAGTTAATCACGCTGAATAATAATGCCAAGCAAGCTTTCCACCAAATTAAAACTTCATTAATATCTGAGGAAGTTATACTCACATACCCAGATTTCAAAAAGGAATTCCATCTGACAACCGACGCATCAAACTACGCGTTAGGTGCTGTTTTAGAACAATCCGGTAAACCTATTACGTTCATATCTAGATCCTTATCAAAGACAGAAGAGAATTACGCCGCCAATGAGAAGGAAATGTTGGCGATAATTTGGGCATTGAACACGCTACGGAATTATCTCTACGGTTCAGCCAAAGTAATAATTTACACCGACCACCAACCCCTTACGTTTGCTTTAAGCAATAAAAATCATAACGCAAAAATGAAAAGATGGAAATGCATTTTAGAAGAGTATAACTATGAAATCTACTATAAACCTGGCAAAACTAATGTCGTTGCAGACGCTCTTTCAAGACCACCTAAATCTGAGGTAAATACCCTCACGACAACCGACCATAGTGACGAAAGCTCTGCTCATATCCTCATACCTGCTACAGAAGCCCCAATAAACGCATTTAAGAATCAGTTATTTTTATTAATCGGACATGAAAACAACTACACTTTTGAACTGCCTTTCCCCAGTTTTCACAGACATACTATAACCAAAACTCACTATTCCACCCAGGACTTAATAGACATTTTTAAACAACGTTTAGACCCAGCTCTTGTTAACGGACTCTACACAACAGAAAATATTATGGGTAAAATTCAAGAAATGTATCCACTACATTTCAGAAACATTAAAATCCGTTTTACACAAACTTTATTACAGGATATCACAAACGAAACCGAACAAGAAGAAATAATACTAACTGAGCACCAACGAGCTCATAGAAATAGCCGTGAGAATAAAACTCAAATTCTAAAAAAATACTATTTCCCTAGCATGAACTCCAAAATAGAGAAAAAGGTCAAACAGTGCTCAACTTGCCTTCAGCAAAAATACGATAGACACCCCCCAAAGCCAGAAATCCAAGCCACCCCGATTCCACAAAACCCTGGAGAAATCGTCCATATAGACATTTACTCCACAGAAAAAAGGTTCATTCTCACTTCTGTTGACAAATATTCCAAATACGCACAAGTAAAAATAATCCCATCCCGAGCAGTAGAACACATAAAGGATCCAATACGTGAGCTAATGATTGCATTTGGAATTCCCAAACTTGTTGTAATTGACAATGAGAAATCACTGAACTCCGCCTCAATTTCATCACTATTGAAGGATCAAATGAACATCGAAGTATATGTTACACCGCCTTACGCTAGCACGACAAACGGACAAGTGGAGAGATTTCACTCTACTCTCTCTGAAATTATGAGATGCTTAAAATCCGACAACAATAGTCTGACTTTCGAGGAACTACTTTTTAAATCTGTTAAAGAATACAACTCGACAATTCATTCAACCACCAAGAAAAAACCCTTAGAAACATTTTTCGGTACCAGAGTTACCACAGACCCCCAAGAGTTAGAAAGACATAGACAACAAAATATAGAATTACTTACAAAGAAGCAAATAAAGGACCTTGGCTATCACAATAAAAACAGGAAAAAAACGAAAGATTACTCCGTAGGTGAAGAGATATTTGTCAAAATAAATAAAAGATTAGGCTCTAAACTATCATCAAGATACAAGAAGGAAATAGTTGCAGAAAATAATAGGACTACAGTCAAAACCCAATCAGGCCGAACTGTTCACAAAAGTAATATTAGAAGTTAGCCTTACCACCCAAAGCGTACTTGGTTCACCAGGCTTCATAACAAGAAGAAAAATCACCAAAAGGAAAAAAAACAGAAAAAAAAAAAGAAAAAGAAAAAGAAAAGGACAAAGAAAAAAATATATTTTAATTATAGAAAATTAAAGCTTGAACTGAATTTCTTCATATTAATTTAAATTCCCATCCATCGAATTAAATTAATTTCAAGAAATGAAACCAAATTTAGTTCTATTAAATTGAATTAATTTTGATACAATTAAAATCAAAGGAATTTTAATATGATTAGATTCAATTTGAAAATAATTAATGTAATCTTTAGTGAATAAGAAAATCGAGTAAAATGCCATAGGCGTTCGATCATTAGATAATAGGAAAAATCGAGTAAAATGCCATAGGCGTTCGATCATTAGATAATAGGAAAAATCGAGTAAAATGCCATAGGCGTTCGATCATTAGATAATAGGAAAAATCGAGTAAAATGCCATAGGCGTTCGATCATTAGATAATAGGAAAAATCTAGTAAAATGCCATAGGCGTTCGATCATTAGATGATAAGAAAAATCGTTATAAATGCCATAGGCCAACGATACAAATTTAAAAATTAGATAAATAACTATAGGTCCATAATTACAACCTTTTTACAGTACCCTTGCCGCCATGGCTTACGCAGAAACACAAATCCTAGATTATACGAACGCACAGCTTATAACCTTGAAGGACGGAACAGCAAGAATACAGGAAGGAACATTTAAAATTATTCATATAATAGACACGAGACAGTACGACAACTTAACGAAAGAACTTGAAAATACTATCGCACAAAATATCCAAATCAACCATCCATTACATCCTTTCCTTAACCACGAGATAATCCAAATTCGCACACTTCTTTCAAAACTCACCCCTCGAATTAAAACTAAACGTTCATTAGATTTTATAGGCACAGCATGGAAATGGATTGCTGGTAACCCAGACCACCATGACTTAGAAATAATTAATAAAAATATTGGAAATCTACTAGAAAATAACGATAGACAAGTAATAATAAACAAAAAATTTTTAGATAAAATAAATGAAGCAAGTAATAACACAAATGAAATACTTAAAAGCTTAAAAAATAATGAAAATGTAAAATTAGAACTAGGTCTTAAAATTAAATATAAATTACAATTAATTAAGGAAGAGCTTATTAATATTGAATACGCCTTACATTGGGCAAAATCAAATATTGTTAATTCATTTATATTGTCGAATCTAGAAATAAGCACAATTGAAAAAATTATTGGAAAAGAAGAAATACCTTACATTAATATTGAAGAAGAACTAGAATTTACCGATATTAGAATAGCCTCAAATGGCACTTCTATAATTTATATTCTAAGCTTACCTACTACTAATAAAGAAACTTGTGAAAAAATAATACTCAAAGGAGTAAAAAAGGAAAATAAAATTAATAAAATTGATTATGAAAAAATAATAAAATGTAAAACGAAAATATACGGACTAAAAAAGGAATGTAGAGCATATAATAAAATAACAATTTGTAATGAAAAAGATTTTATAATAGGACTATGAATAAGTTCGTGCGGTTTTTTTTCGAAATTTGAAACTTTATTGACGTAAAATGGTTACAAATTTAATATTCAAAATATTGTCCATCGCTTACTACTACTTTTTCCCATCTTTCTGGCAATTCACGGATTCCCTTTGTGAAAAATTCGGTCGGTTTTGCCGCAATCCACGAATCGATCCATTTTTTGACTTCATCGTAATTACGGAAGTGCTGGTCAGCCAGGCCATGTTGCATCGATCGGAAGAGATAGTAATCGGATGGCGCAAGGTCTGGACTATACGGCGGGTGGGGTAGGACATCCCATTTGAGCGTTTCTAAGTATGTTTTGACCACTTGTGCAACATGTGGCCGAGCATTGTCATGTTGCAAAATAACTTTGTCGTGTCTATCGGCGTATTGCGGCCGTTTTTCTCGCAGTGCTCGGCTCAAACGCATCAATTGTCGTCGGTAGACATCCCCCGTAATCGTTTCATTCGGTTTCAGTAGCTCATAATACCCAACACCCAGCTGGTCCCACCAGATACACAGCATAACCTTCAGGCCATGAATATTCTGCGCCGACGTCGATGTTGAAGCATGGCCAGGGTATCCATACGTTGCCCGACGTTTTGGATTGTCGTAATGGACCCACTTTTCATCGCCAGTCACAATTCGATGCAAAAAACCCTTTCTTTTGTGCCGTTGAAGCAGTTGTTCGCATGCCATAAAACGGCGTTCAACGTCTCTTGGCTTCAATTCATACGGCACCCAATGGCCTACCTTTCGGATCATTCCCATGGCTTTTAAACGTTTGGAAATGGTTGATTGATCAACTCCCAAAGTTTTTGCAACCTCTTCTTGCGTTTGAGCCGGATCTTGATCGAGCAATTCCTCCAATTCGGTATCCATGAACTTTGGCGGCGCACCCTCGCGTTCTTCGTCTTCCAAGCCAAAATCACCACTTTTAAAGCGTGCAAACCACTTCTGGCACGTTCGCTCAGATAGAGCATGCTCACCATAAACTTCCACCAAGATACGATGACTTTCGGCTGCTTTTTTCTTCATATTAAAATAATGAAGAAGAATTCCCCGCAAAAACACATTATTTGGCACGAAATTCGACATTTTCAAGTGTGGTAAAAATATTGTTGTTTACGCTTCAAATAAAAAACTTATACTGACGTTTGTGCCTTACGACAGTAGCTCTCCAATGAATGTTTGGAAATGTGGATCGATGGAATAATAATCAAGTTACGCCATCTGTTGTAAAACCGCATAGTCCTATAGAAATAAACAATAATAGCTGTATTAGTAATCTTATAAATAGTAGACGCCCAAATTGCACGCTTATCAACGCTGACCACATTAGCAACCTAGAAGAAGTACAACCCGGAATACTATTTTTGAACAATTATAATGGTTTAATCGAAATAGATGGCAAATCAATAGAACTGAATGGAACATTTATAATCCAGCACCACAACTCCACTATCAACGTGCAAAACAAAAAATTCTACGTACATGAAATGAGTAATTTACAACCTCTTCCACCTGTTCTACAAAAACGAAACCCGAAGACGCCATTCGAAGAAATATTATCCTTGCAGATGATGAGAGGTCTCCAAATACAAAATTTGAAGAAGCTGGAGACGATCAACAAAATCAATAAAGTGGGTTTAACCTCCAATACAGCACTCACAATATCCATAATAATTGCTGTCATACTAATCGCACTTAAAATTTCCGGAAAAAGAAAGCCGAAGGACTTTCAAAGGAATTGTAATAAACCAAACGCCCTTGGTACTCCTGAATCTACGGAGATGCGAACAGGGACGTCCGCACTTGAGGAGGGAGGAGCTAACGCAACAGTTCACACACCTCAACCAAAATATGATAGTAACCCAACACCCCACATGCGCAACGTTTTAACTAATGCAACAGTTCACACACCTCAACCAAAGTATGACGGTAACCCAACACTCCACACGCGCAACGCTTTTGAAGAGATACCGGAGCAGCGATTGGCGTTTCCGTGGGAAACGCCTATTCAGCAAAGAATGGGTCACGTTGCTGGCACACGGGCTTAGCCTTAGTATTAGAACTAAGAATAATTTTTAAGTCAGTTGTAAATTAAGTTTCAACAAATAAAGACCGTTCACCGGATAAAAATTGTTTTTTTTAAAACAACCGTGACCGGGTAAATTAACGTACATAGTGGTTGAGAGTCTGACTGCAGTTATGTTAGGGTTATACTTATGACTTGTAAGGGTGAGAATAATTTGCCCATGGCATAACGCATCGTTGGTATATAAATTTAGAAATTATCTTGGGAAAATTTGCATCTGGTTGCCCATGAATTTAAAAAAACGGGTTAAAAGGGGGTATTCTACTTTCCAAAAGTGAAAACCTCACCGGTCGAGGGGTTATAGTTTTTAAGTTATTTGATTTCAAAATTTGTAAAATTGACAAAGAATTCTCCTATTTTGGTTATTTCAACAAGCAGAAGTGCTGCCAGACATCTTATAAATAAACAATATAAAACATTTTAGAAGATAATAAATGAATAAAAATACAAAATTGTATAGTTTATTTCTATATTATATACATCTAGGCATACATATATTGTATATATAGCATATATATATCTATATATATATATATATATTTAGGTATATTTATAGATATATATGTACAATATATATTTATATACATATATGTATATATTAAAGGTTGATTTTTAGTAAAGTATGTTTGATTGTATGCATTTTGAGTTTACGGATTTGTATTTGGTGGGTGTATTTAGATTTGTATTCAAAGAAAAAAAAGTTATTAATTAATATTTCATATTGTACATATATATGCTTTATTTAAAAAAATATCAAATATTAATATTTGATATATATATATATATAAGTTAGCGCATTGCACACTTGCAAGGCTAAAACAGAGGTTTGATGATTCTCTTGAATCACTCCCACGTTACTGACTGTTTGTAATTAGATCGCACAGCTTATTCCCAGATAGCATTCACTCTTCGAAATGGCTCATGTCCTGCCGTATCTCTTAACAGCGTTCCAATACCACAAACAGATAATGCCAAATATTTAGGTATTCCATTCGACCGGCGTCTTACTGGGCGATCGCATATATTTTTAAAGCGAAAGCAACTTGGACTGAAATTGTGATCACTACACTGGTTAATCGGCTACAATTCAGCACTTACACTAGACAATAAGGTGCTTATCTACAAATCTATTCTGAAACCGATATGGACGTATGGCGTTCAATTATGGGGCTCAGCAGCAAAATCAAATCTAGAAATCATGCAAAGATTTCAGTCAAAGGTGCTCCGCATGTGTGCCAATGCGCCATGGTTTGTACGAAACGAGATATTGCACCGTGACCCAAAAGTTACGACAGTTTTCGAAGAAATAAACAACCTCAGCCAGAGATACAACAACCGACTTGCCACTCATCCGAATAACCGAGCAAATAACCTTTCCAAGATAAGCTACTCCTCAAGATTAAAAAAATGTCAGCCTAACGATTTAATGCAAAGATTTAAACCGTAATATACGTAAATGCAAAAGTTGTAAAATTGTATAATATATGTATATGTTATATGTTGATCATTATTAAGTAACGAATTCCACTGGGAATTCTTACTCTAAGCTAATCTTATTTAAATTGTAGGTAAAAATAGTACTTATTGTTATTGTTTTGACAGATTGTATGGAATAAATGGAGTTCGAAAAAAAACAAAAAAAAAAAGCTTACTCCCACGCCTGGTTGGCTTTAGGATTTTGTAAATAAACCTCACAGCGGTCAAGCTGATCGTCAATTAACGTACGTGACTTTGGGCAGCTTGAGGAATGCAGCTGAGAATACATTCGTACCAACATACAAACAAAGCTGCCGGCGCATCTATACCAATACAAACTCATCATTGAACAGCTTCACCGCAAGTAGGGATTTAGTGTAGATTGTAAGAACATAGTTTTTAGTTGAGATTTGATATTAATAAAGAACAGTCGAAAATAGAAAAGTGGCGCCCAACCGGCGAAGAACCCTTCAATTAATCAACCAAGAATAACTGGCAAAGAACCCTTTAAGTCATCAACGCAAGGAGAGCTAAAAAAGGACCCTCCAATTCATTAACACAAAGAGAACTGGCAGAAAACCCTAAAATCCATCAACACAGGGACAACTGGCAAATAACCGTTTAACTTGTTACAATGCTATATTACACTATAATAATACTGTAAGTAATTGTTCGGTTTTTAATGTATGATCCAGTGCAATTAAAGAAAAGAAATATTTTCCGAGGGTACTAAAGGAGAAAATAATATTTTTTTTTTTTTGGAGTTTTTTCTTCCGGGTTTACGGTCTACAAATCTAGTAAGCAGTCTTTAGTTCCAAAAAAAAAAAGAGCTAAAAATTTACCAAAATGAGTGTAACTAAGGAACAAGTAATCGAGATTTTGAGACAACAAAATAAGCTAAATAAAAGAGAATTGAATGCCCAGTTGGATAAAGTGATGCAAACACTTCAGAGAAATATTATGTTGCAATGGGGATATTTAGAAACAAGATAGTAGGCCCCGCAAATGCAAAGTTCGCTTCCTTCTCAACTGTTTTAAATTTTAAAGCTATAATAGCTAGATTGGATAAAGCATACGCGGACAAAAGACCGCTACATGTTTCGGAAACAGAGCTCAGCGTTCTGAGGCAGGGGAGTTTGTCAATCTGCCAATATTATGATACAGTGGACAAGCAATTAACACTCATAACAAATAAAAATATAATGACTCATTCAAACAATAGGCAGCTTGCCGCCGCGCTCAATGGTAGAGCTAGGGAAAACGCATTAAGAGTTTTTATTTCTGGCCTAAAGCGGCCGTTATGCGACATTCTATTTTCTGCCAATCCTAAAGATTTGCCTTTTGCACTGGCTACTACCCAGGAGTTAGAGAACAACCGCATGCGTTTTAATTTCTCCAGAACATTTGCGGTTAACAACGTAGCAACTAGCATTAGCCCAAAATACCACAATAACTATCCTGGCAATCCCCAAATGCTTAAGGACACCCCTACTCCAATGGATGTAGACCGCGGATCCTCCGCATTCCGACGTACAAAACAGTCCAACCAGGGTTATAGAAAGGGAAATGCAGTGGGAGGGCACCCCAAAAGGGATGCTAATCAATACGTGAATAAACGGGAGCACAGAAGGGGAGATTCAGTAAATTCACGGAAGCTGAAAGTGCATCGGACCAACCATTTGGGGACAACCCCAGAGGTGGATCCACAAAAGAAAATTACTGTGGACCGTGACAGTGATTCGGATGTCGAGATAGCTTTCAATTTCGCGATGGAAGACGAGATTAATTTTTTAGTATAAGGTCGCTCCTACCTTACATTACCAAGAAGGCGTCGGAGGGGCAGGAGCTTAGGTTACTGATTGATACAGGAACTTCAAAAAACTTTATCAAAAATTTGAGCTAACTAAAGTGAATTACCCCTGTGGACAGACAGTTTACGGTCAAATCTATAAACGGATGTAATCTCATAGAGAAAAAATGTAAGGTTTTCGTTTTGGGGAAAGTCTCAACTTTCTTCATTCATAAAGGGCTTCGATGGTATAGTGGGATACGATTTCCTTAAGGAGATAGAATCTAAAATTGATACGACATCGGGATACTTATATTACGAGGGTGGTAAGGAAAAATTAAATAACATCAAATGTGAGCAAGTTAACTCCATATATTTGGACGAGGACTCGGTCCCAGCTCTTGTGAAAAACGAGTTTGACTCTATGATTAAAAAGAATTTTAAGGCCTCTGCCGAACCTAACCGCGCTTTGCCATTTAATACTAAGGTCAAAGCTAAAATTCGTACCACTTCTTCGGAACCAACTTACACCCGATCTTATCCATACCCGGTTTCGGCGGCAGGATTCATTAATAACGAAATAGAAATATTGTTGAAGGAGGGAATTATCAGAAAATCTAGTTCATCGTATAACTCTCCGGTCCATGTAGTGAATAAAAAAGGCCTGGATGAATATGGTAAACAAAAGCTCCGCATGGTAATCGACTTTCGAAAATTAACCGAAAAAACGATTGCGGATAAATATCCTATACCAGATATTTCTACCATATTGGTAAGCCTGGGCAGTTCCAGATTTTTTATTACTTTAGATTTAAAGTCTGGATTCCACCAGATAATCCTTGAGGAGAAGGACCGCCAAAAAACAGCCTTCAGCATTCTTCTTCTTCTTATTTGGCGCTATAACCGCTTACGCGATTTTGGCCGAGTTTAACAAAGCGCGCCAGTCGTTTCTTTCTCGTGCTAACCGGCGCCAGTTGGACACACCAAGTGAAGCCAAGTCCTTCTCCACCTGATCTTTCCAACGCAGAGGAGGCCGCCCTCTTCCTCTGCTACCACCAGCTGGTACCGCATCGAATACTTTCAAAGCCGGAGCGTTTGTATCCATTCGGACGACATGACCCAGCTAGCGTAGCCGCTGGATCTTTATTCGCTGCGCTATGTCTATGTCGTCGTAAAGCTCATACAGCTCATCGTTCCATCGTCTGCGATATTCGCCGTTGCCAACGTGCAAAGGTCCAAAAATCTTACGCAGAATCTTTCTCTTGAACACTCCAAGCGTCGCTTCATCGGATGTTGTCATCGTCCACGCTTCTGCGCCATACGTTAGGACGGGCATGATGAGAGTCTTCTAGAGTGTTAGTTTTGTTCGTCGAGAGAGGACTTTACTGCTCAGTTGCCTACTTAGTCCAAAGTAGCACTTGTTGGCAAGAGAGATTCTACGTTGGATTTCAAGGCTGACATTGTTATCGGTGTTAATGCTGGTTCCTAAATAGACGAAGTCTTTTACAACCTCGAAATTATAACTGTCTACAGTGACGTGGGTTCCGATACGCGAGTGCGCCGACTGTTTGTTTGAAGACAGGAGGTACTTCGTTTTGTCCTCGTTCACCACCAGACCCATTCGCTTTGCCTCTTTATCCAGTTTGGAGAAGGCAGAACTAACAGCGCGGGTGTTAAGGCCGATGATGTCAATATCATCGGCATACGCCAACAATTGTACGCTCTTATAAAATATTGTGCCTGAGCGATTAAGTTCTGCGGCTCGTACGATGCTCTCCAACATCAGGTTAAAGAAGTCACACGACAGCGAGTCACCCTGTCTGAAACCTCGTTTGGTATCAAACGGCTCGGAGAGGTCCTTCCCAATTCTGACGGCGCTGCTGGTGTTGAGCAACGTCATCTTACATAGCCGTATTAGTTTTGCGAGGATACCAAATTCAGACATCGCGGCATACAGGTAACTCCTTTCCGTACTGTCGAATGCAGCTTTGAAGTCGACGAAAAGATGGTGTGTGTCGATTCTCCTTTCATGGGTATTTTCCAAGATTTGGCGTATTGAGAATATTTGGTCGATGGTAGACTTTCCAGGTCTGAAGCCACACTGATAAGGTCCAATCAGTTGGTTGACGGTGGGCTTCAGCCTTTCACACGATACGCTTGCTAGAACCTTATAGGCGATATTTAGAAGACTAATCCCGCGGTAATTGGCACAAATTGCAGGATCCCCCTTCTTACGGATTGGGCAGAGCACACTTAAATTCCAATCGGCAGGCATGCTTTCATCCGACCATATTTTACATAGGAGCTGATGCATGCACCTTACCAGCTCCTCGCAGCCATGTTTGAATAGCTCAGCCGGCAGTCCGTCGGCGCCCGCGGCTTTGTTGTTCTTTAGCCGCGTTATCGCTATTCTCACCTCGTCATGATCGGGTAGCTTAACGACAATTCCGTCGTCAACGATTGGGGTATCGGGATCTTCACTTTCTCGCTGACATGCGCAGCTGTCACTGTTTAATAGGTTCGAGAAGTGTTCCCTCCATAATTTAAGATTGCTCTGTACGTCAGTCACCAGTTCGCCGTTTTTGTTCTTACAGGAAAACGCCCCGGTCTGAAAACCTGTTGTAAGCCGCCGAACTTTCTGGTAGAATTTTCGGGCGTTGTTCCTGTTGGCTAGCATCTCAAGCTCCTCGCACTCACGTATTTCGACCTCTCGTTTCTTTTTTCGGATAATACGTCTCTCTTCCTTTTTCAGCTCTCTGTAGCGATCCCACATGGCTCGCGTTGCGCCCGATCGCAGCGTGGCTCTATAGGCGGCATCCTTTCTTTCTGCGGCAGCATGACATTCCTCGTCGTACCAATTGTTTTTTCGGGCTCGCCGGAATCCGATTTCTTCTTCGGCGGCGGTACGTAGAGAACGAGAAATGATGCTCCATTGTTCGTGGATGCCGGTTTGTGGGGCAGTACTCTCTGAGAGCAGGAGTGAGAGTCGAGTGGCGAATATTCTGGCTGTCTGTTGTGATTGCAGCTTTTCGATGTTAAGCATTCTTTGCGTAGGTAGGTGCACGTTTTTTGCTGCACAGAGGCGTGTGCGCAGTTTGGCTGCAACAAGGTAGTGATCCGAGTCGATGTTGGGTCCTCGGATCGTACGTACATCTAATACACTAGAAGCGTGTCTTCCATCTATCATGTTGTATCAATCTGGTTTCGTGTTTTTCGATCAGGAGACAGCCAGGTGGCTTGGTGTATCTTCTTATGCTGGAATCTGCTGCTGCAGACTACCATGTTTCGGGCCCCGGCGAAGTCGATCAGCCTCTGTCCGTTACCGGATGTTTCGTTGTGCAGGCTGAATTTTCCGACTGTGGGACCAAAAATTCCCTCCTTGCCCACCCTAGCGTTAAAGTCGCCAATCACGATTTTTATGTCGTGGCGGGGGCAGCGCTCATAGGAGCGTTCCAGGCGCTCATAGAAGGAATCTTTGGTCGCATCGTCCTTCTCTTCCGTCGGGGCGTGGGCGCAAATTAGCGATATGTTAAAAAACGGGCTTTGATGCGGATTGTTGCGAGACGCTCGTCCACCGGAGTGAACGACAGTACTTGGCGACGAAGTCTCTCTCCCACAACAAATCCGGCACCGAATTTGCGCTCCTTTACATGACAGCTGTAGTAGACGTCGCAACGTCCTATGGTTTTCTTTCCTTGCCCCGTCCATCGCATCTCTTGGATGGCAGTGATGTCAGCCTTTACTCTCACGAGGACATCAACCAGCCGGGCAGAGGCACCTTCCCCATTAAGGGACCGGACATTCCAGGTGCATGCCCTCAAAGCGTAGTCCTTAGTTCGTTTGCAGGGGTCGTCATCAGTATAGGGAGGTCTCATCCGAGGCTTTTTCAAACTTTTCTTTGGGGGGGATTTTTAAGTGGCGGGTCCCAAACCCAACGCACAACCAGCTATCCTGGAATGTTTCGCCTTCTCACGTTAGCTCACTCCCGAACGGGTGTTCGGAAGCTACCCAGAGGGTACGTGGGTTAATCCCGGCCGTTGTGAGCTGCTTGAACCATATGCAGAAGAATCGTCCTGGCCATTCCCAAGTGAATGGCGATCAGTAACTTTCCCCACTTGCGTGGACTTCTACACATGGAACCATCCTCCATCCGCCTTCAGCATTACCAATGGCAAATATGAATTTAATAGATTGCCATTCGGGTTAAAGAATGCGCCCAGTATCTTTCAACGGGCTATTGATGATGTCTTGAGAGACGACATTGGCCAAAGTTGCCAAGTTTATATGGATGATATAATCATCTTCGAAAAGTCTCATATTCAACATGTCGATAAGGTACTGGGGAGGTTGGAAAGGGCCGGTATGCGAGTTTCAGCAGCAAAGACTAAATTCTTTAAAGATGAGGTTGAGTTTCTTGGCTTTATTGTCTCTCGAAGGGGGATAAAAACATGTCCAAATAAGGTCAAGGACATAATCGACCATAGGAAGCCGGAAACACTTCGAGCATTACGCTCTTTCTTGGGTCTTTCAGGATACTATAGAAGGTTTATACGGGATTATGCGTTCATCGTCAAACCATTAACAAAGTATCTTCGGGGGGAGAATGGCCATGTGTCATCCCACAAGTCCAAACACACTACAAGTACAAAAATAATTTTTCAGAAAAAAATTCGTTATACTATAAATTACGACACAATAGTAAATTTGTTGCATAATCTCAAGAAACTCGTAAGCCCTAGCGTTACAAGCGCTCTTTGTTACGATCTTCCGACACTATCGGAGATCCAGGGACCTCTTGTCGAAGAGTTCCCGGGGGTTAAATTTATTCATAGGGAAAAATTTGTAATCGATCTAACTAATCCGAACGATCATCAGGAAGCAATAGCAACGGAGCAGCCCGTGCCCATCGATCTCTGTCCGAGCGTTTTAAGCAAATTCTAACAGAATACTACTTTCCCGACATGAGAAAATTGCTCAGGTCAACTGTATCAAATTGTAAGATCTGTCTGGAAAATTATTACCAAAGAAAACCACCAAATCCGGAAATTGGGAGAACTCCAATCCCAGAGCGCCCAGGAGAAATTCTCCACTTAGACATTTTAATTACTGGAAAACAGCTATTCTTAACTGCTGTTGATAGGTTTTCAAAGTTTGCAATTGTTAAACCTGTTATTTCAAGATGTACCATTGATATAAAAGAAGCTTTATTAGAGGTATTAGGTATGTTTCAAAACACTAAAACAATCGTCACAGATAACGAAAGAGCGTTTACTTCAAATTTAATTAGAAACATGCTACGCGATCATTTCTCTATAGAACAGTTTTTCGTACCCACCTTACATAGCGAAAGCAACGGACAGGTCGAAAAGTTTCATTCAACCTATTTGGAAATAGCCAGATGCGTGAAGGCACAGCAGCAGATAAGCAAGGTTAAAGATTTGATTTTGCTTGCTGCTTACAAGTACAACAGAACAATTCACTCGGTTGTAGATTCGAAACCAATCGAAATTTCACAGAACTGCCCAGCGGAGAAATTTGGGGAAATTAGAGATAAATTAAGAAGAGCCCAGAATTCGGTACTGAATAGATTGAATGAGAAAAGAATAACCAAAACATATCAGCCTGGTGAAAGGGTGTTTCTTCGTCGAAATAAGCGATTGGGAAGTAAATTTGAGAAAGAGATTTAGGTAGAAAGAGATTGAGTAGAAAGAGATTTAGGTACAACAGTACAGATAGAAGGCAAGAAAATTCATAAAAGTAATTTACGATAAAATCAATTTCAGATTGCCGCTTGCCCTAGTCTCCGTCACTAGAGCCAATTTAATTTACTACACCTCCTCACAAGCTATCACCATTCCTCGGGGAAATGTGGCTATTTATAAAGAATTCATTTACCTCGTGCACACCACCAACTTAACAGATTATCGCCAGATAGCTTACGAAAGCCGATGGTTCATATCAAAATCAAAAAATCCGGTAGTGAACGAAAATATTTTGAAACAACAAGGTGAGGAAATACTACACATAATTCGCACTTTGGAAATACCTAGGAGAATTGCAAGGTCAATAGATTTTCTGGGGTCCGTCTTGAAATTTATAGCCGGTACCCCGGACCTCGAGGATTTTGAACTGCTCTTGACAAAGGAAAGCATGTTAATAGAAAACAACAATAGGCAGATTAGAATTAACTCCGATTTACAAAATAGAATTAACGAAATTACCAACCAAATCAATACACTTCGCGGAAATCAAACGGATTGGATATTGAAAGATATTGAAAGAAGAAAAGAAGAAATAACCATATAATCAGCCAAATAAGCAGACTAGCACTCTCCCTTGTGTTGGCAAAAAGCAATATCATAAATCCACTTGTTTTGGATGACGAAGAGATGGATCAAGCGTTCAATTCCGAACAGTTACCCTTTAGTTTAAGTAATTTACTTTTAGTATCTAAGGTAAAAATTTTGCAAAGTTCTTATGTTATTTACTATATTCTTAAGGTTCCTAAGGTTACAAGTGTAAAGAAAGTATATTTATTGTTGTTAAATATATTTATTTATTTATCGTTCCAAGCTAGGCATCCAGCTTGTGAAACGATTATTTTCTTTCTTGTCCCTTACATACTAAGTACAAGCGTTTTTATAGTAATTTTTATCAATGCAAACCAATAACAATTTTTCGGTGTTTACTTGTGTAATATGATTCTAGCATTCACACGCCGCGCATAAAATAATTACGTTAGCTATGTTTGCGTTTACTTTCAAGTGTAATGAACCTTTTAAGAAATATGATACTCTATTTAAACGGCACAGCACAGTGAATGCATAAGTGGACAATAAAATAAAAGCTAAAAACAAAATGTTTATGAATATTAATGTTAAGGCATATCCGACTTATAATCATACTACACCTCCCTTCTTCGGAAGAATGCTCATACAACTTTTTTTTGTATGAACATTCTTTTACATTGAATTGTTAAAATAAAATATGTACATAAGAGTAATCTTAATTTTATATATATGTATATATTGTATTAATTTTCTAAGTTTAGACGCGTCTTTAAAACTAATTATTGTTGATAAATCTTAAGCCTATTTTTGTGAACTATTTGTTCTTTTAAAGATAACTTATCGACTATAGTAACATTATTTTTATCATCTATTGCTTTAATGGTATAAGGCCCACAATATTGGGGTTCCAGTTTATGGGCCACTTCATTCCTAAGTAAAACTAAATTGCCTACGCTAAAATTGTGATCCAAACTATTTTTATCATAAAATGTTTTTTGCTTAATTTTAGCTATGTCTATCATATTGCGAGCTCTTTTATGTGCTACTTCTAGCCTAAATCTTACTTCTCTAGCGTAGTTATCTATGTTATATAATGGAGTAATTTGGTCTACATTTTTGAACTGCTGAAACATGTTTGGTGTTTTTCCAAAAACTAATTCATACGGACAATAGTCATGTACTGTAGAAGGAGTGGTGTTAAAACAGTATGTGAAGTATTGTAGCCACTCATCCCAGTCGTTTTTGTCAATCGATATGTAAGATCTTACGTATTGATTGAAAGTTTTATGTGATCTTTCTATTACTCCTAGTGTTTGGTGGTGGTAAGCAGTTGAATTAATTTTCTCTATTTTTAGCAATTCACATAGCTCTGTTAGTATTGAATTTTTGTATTCTGTACCCATGTCCGAAATGAACGTCTTCATTGGACCGTAGGTAAGAATAAACTTTTCAAATATTGCTTTCGCCACTGTCTTGGCGTTTTTGTCTTGGATGGGTATCGTGACTAAATATTTTGTCATGTCGCATATTATTGTGACTGCATAAGTATTGCCATTAATTGTTGTAGGTAGTGGGCCTATTGTGTCTACAAAGACTATATCAAATGTACCTGTAGGTGTTGGTGTTATAGTCATTGGGCTTTTTAAATGCTTTGTTATTTTGGTTTTTTGGCATTTTTCGCAAGTTTTTACGTACTTAGCAACATCTTTTGACATTTTCTTCCAGAAGTAATGACTTTTAATTTTCATGAGTGTTCTGAAAATTCCGCAATGACCGCCTTCTATAGGGTCATCGTGGTATCTTTTTAGAATGTCCATTGCAGTTTTAGCATCATTGATTTGGGTCACCTCATTCAGTAGCGCTACTTTTACTTTATTTAATATCATATTGCCCTTATTTTTAAAGTCATTTATCGAGACAAATTCGAAAATTTTCTCGCTAGGTGCCACTTGTAAATTATTAATGCCATATTTGTCGGCCACTTCGTCGAGCCTAGAGAAGAATTGTCCTAAGTCAATTTTCCCATTAACAAATAAGTCATCAATTTTTATATATGCCATTCTAGATTTTCCTCGTTTGATGTAACATCGCGTGGGTGTAATCTTTAATTTATTGTATTTCCTGACGTCAGTGTTATTAATTGGGACATATATTTTGGGCTTATCATATGTTTTAATGTGCTGCTGTGTAGTTGGACTGCTGTTATTTTTCGACATTGATCTAGTCACTATTTCGTATATGTTTTGATTTTTTTCATTTATTTCCTTTAAGTCATTGATTGTAATGCGAGACAAAGCGTCCGCGACGTGATTATCTTTTCCTTCAATTTTTTATTATGCATAGTATATAATTTTAATGCTAATATCAATAAGGTTATGACTGTGATTATAATTAAAGAAATTTTGATTAAATTTAAGCCAGTATTAACGACTACTTCGTTTACTACATTGGCATTGGGTTTATCAACTTTTGATAAAAAAAATTTTCCATTACTGAAAAATTAGCTATTGGGGACCTTATACCGTAAATCAAATAATTTATAATGTAAGGATATATAATTTTGTTTTTACATTGAATTTATTTTTTTTTTTTTTTTTTTTTTTTAAACGACAACATTTTGAAACATTTTGTTTTTACATTGGATTTATGAATTTTTTTTTTTTTTTCAAGTTAATTCATTTATTAAGTAAACACATTATATGTAACATATTAAAACATTTTCATAAAAATGACCTTCTGAGTAAATTTTATTCATTTACATTCAAATTTTGTATAAGGCAAACAGAAGCCAAAGTTGTTTAACTTTAATTTATGTAAAAGAAAATTATTTTTGTCTCGAGCGGTTAACGCTTACAGACTCTAACTGTCTGCATTCAATCATGCACAGTGTTTTATCTATATTAACTTAAATTTTTTTTTTTCTGCTGGAGCAGGAATTCCAGTTGGGTTATGCGCTCCCAGATTGCGCTAGCTTTTTCCCAGGATGGTGGTGGCTGCTCGTTTACCTCCCTGATGAGTATGCTTATTTCCCTCTTTTGGATGGAAACCTCTTTTGGTTTTTTGTTGTACTCCTCCAAGGAGATTGGTTGCGGCCCTTGAGCTGGGTTGTTCATCTTCCTTCCGCAGCTGACGGATCGTTTTGGCTGATCACGTCAGGACTTAATATTTGGTGCTTTTTAGGGCACTTGCAAATATATTGCAATTTTTGGTGCAGATATCGTCAGCACTCATGCAATATTTTGCACTTTGTTTGTGCAAGAAACTTGCATTTTATAGCTTAGCAAAATTAATGCTCAAGCTGGCAGGATCGCCATGTAAAGAAAGTATATTTATTGTTGTTAAATATATTTATTTATTTATCGTTCCAAGCTAGGCATCCAGCTTGTGAAACGATTATTTTCTTTCTTGTCCCTTGCATACTAAGTACAAGCGTTTTTATAGTAATTTTTATCAATGCAAACCAATAACAATTTTTCGGTGTTTACTTGTGTAATATGATTCTAGCATTCACACGCCGCGCATAAAATAATTACGTTAGCTATGTTTGCGTTTACTTTCAAGTGTAATGAACCTTTTAAGAAATATGATACTCTATTTAAACGGCACAGCACAGTGAATGCATAAGTGGACAATAAAATAAAAGCTAAAAACAAAATGTTTATGAATATTAATGTTAAGGCATATCCGACTTATAATCATACTACACAAGTTTCTGTCAATTCCTAAAAATCTATCCTGTTGTCCATAATAACAGTATCGTAAAGCTAGAGACCACGCTTGCGGCAAAATGTAGCGATACTTTGGTAGTTAAATAATAACACAGCTAATTGTTCATCAGAATCGGCATATCACATACCATCAGTTCAAAAAATAGAAGAGGGCATCATTATTTAACAACAACAATAACGTGCAACCAACGACAATATTTGATCAACGAAAATTGGAAATAAGGGGAACGTATCTGCTTCTTTTTCGTGACTCTATCACCATAAATGATACAACTTAAGTGACAAAAGGGAACCGACTTATATCCAACCACATCCACCAAAAACCGTATCCATTAATTACTTGGAACACCATATGAGTTTGTCCCTACCATATTTGCACCAAATTTATATCGACAACATCTCTCGCATTCACGAATTGAAGGAGGGTATATCTGTCCATCGTAATTTGTTGTGGACGATTTTTTCTTCTCCTCCATTATTATTGATCGCAATAGCAATTTTTTTCATCCACCGCAGAAACAAATTAGCAAGTAATAAAGTAAAAACTCAGAGGGAAGTAGAGGAAATTTTGGCACGAGTCGAGGACGGCTCGTCTTAAGAGGGGGAGAAGTTAGCGCATTGCACACTTGCAAAGCTAAAACAGAGGTCTGATGATTCCCTTGAATCACTCCCACGTTACTGGTTGTTTGTAATTAGATCGCACAGCTTACTCCCACGCCTGCTTGGCTTTTGGATTTTGTAAATAAACCTCACAGCGGTCAAGCTGATCGTCAATTCACGTACGTGACTTTGGGCAGCTTGAGGAATGCAGCTGAGAATACATTCGTACCAACATACAAACAAAGCTGCCGGCGCATCTATACCAATACAAGCTCATCGTTGAATAGCTACAGCGCAAATAGGGATTTAGGGTAGATTGTAAGAACATAGTTTTTAGTTGAGATTTGATATTAATAAAGAACAGTCGAAAATAGAAAAGTCATATAAAATATAATATATATTTCCTTTTGTCGGGACAACTAGCTAGTGCAGCACTCAGACATTAATTGAATCCATTGTACTTCACTTGGATTCCCTTTTAATTTTCTTTAAAATACCCGATCTCCGAAGAAATCTGAGTAGATCTTGTGGGGCCAAGGAGCCAAGATGGTCGCTTCTTAACACATCAGTGCCAAAGGCCTCGAAACTGATTTGAGCGAAGGCGGGGCAGACACACAGGAAGTGGTCCGCCGTCTCATCCTCCTCTTCACAAGCTGGGCAGAGTACACTGTCTGAGACGTCCATCCTTTCCATGTGCTTTGCCTACAGAACATGGCCCGTCGTCAGTCCAACCAGCCGTCTGCACTCCCCTCTGCTTAATGACAGAAGGGTTTGCGACAGTCGATCGGACATGACAGGTAACATCAGTTTTGTCCATCTGCAGCCTCTCTCAGCCTGTCAAGCTCGCTTGTGGGTGGTAGTTACCAATTTGCTAACCGTGGCTGTGATAGCTGCAGAGGGGAGTGGCAAAACGGGCTCTGGGCCAAAGAAGTTGGCCTCAGAGCCCATCTTAGCTAAGGAGTCAGAGCTCTCGTTATATATATTAGAGGCCGGGTCGATTTGTGAGGAGGCAAAAAACTCGCCCATTGCTCTGTGAGAATCATATTCTAGGGATCAAAATAAGACACTTTGGCGAAGGAACCATACCTCTAAAACGAGTTCTGATGTCCCCCAATTTGGGTCGAACTTTTAGTGTCTTTTGTGGGGGGCAAAAAAATCGCCCATTGCTCTGGGAAAATCATATCCTAGGGATCAAAATAAGAAACTTTACCGAAGGAACCATACCTCCAAAACGAGTTCTGATGTGCCCCAATTTGGGTCGAACTTTTTAGTTTCTTTTCTCATGTAAAGGCCAAAAATGGTGATATTTTGAAATGGTTGTATGGGGAACCCCCCAGGGGAGTTCCAGGGGGTGTGCCACTGGCATATGTGGATCGGCCGTCCAAAGTTAGTGGCGGTCGGTCATACATTTTTACTCGATTGGAGCACTCTAAATGGGTCAAAGTGTAATATTTAATAAATATATGTACATATATGTTTTAGTTAATTTTTAATTCCAAATTTTCATATATTTTATTTAAAAAAAATCGCGCGTTTTTTATTCCAAACCTTCACTATATTATTATTATATGATATATCAGATATATATGGATAAACAGGCAAAGCGATGGGTTTGGTGGTGAACGAGGACCAAACGAAGTACCTCCTGTCTTCACACAAACAGTCGGCGCACTCTCGTATCGGCACCCACGTCACTGTTGACAGCTATGCTTTCGAGGTTGCAAAAGATTTCGTGTATTTAGGAAGCAGCTTTAAGACAGATAACAATGTCAGCCTTGAAATCCAACGTGGAATCTCTCTTGCCAACAAGTGCTACCTTGGACTAAGTAGGCAACTAAGTAGGCAAAACTAACACTCTACAAGTCTCTCATCATGCCCGTCCTAACATATGGCGCAGAAGACGATGACAACATCCGATGAAGCGACGCTTGGAGTGTTTAAGAGAAAGATTCTGCGGAAGAGTTGGCAACGGCGAATATCACAGGCGATGGAACGATGAGCTGTATGAGCTTTACGACGACATAGACATAGCGTAGCGAATAAAGATCCAGCGGCTACGTCCGAAAGTATTCGATGCGGTACCAGCTAGTGGTAGCAGAGGAAGAGGAAGGCCTCCCCTGCGTTGGAAAGATCAGGTGGAGAAGGACTTGGCTTCGCTTGGCGTGTCCAATTGGCGCCGGTTAGCACGAGAAAAAAAAACGACTGGCGCGCTTTGTTAAACTCGGCCAAAATCGCGTCAGCGGTTATCGCACCAAATTTTCACTATATTATTAATATACGATATATATACATATAGAAATATATATATACTAGCAAACCCGGCCCGCTTCGCTGGGCACACTAAAATAGAATAGATATGGTTTAGAACAGAAAAGATATGGTTTGCATATTATTTATTTCTTTATTCTTTATTCAGGCGCTTTGGCAAAAACAATATTTTTTGTTTTTCTATTTGTTTTTGAGTAAATATATAATGTTGTTGGCTTCCCAACACGTGAACAGCCAACGTATAGTTGAACATGGGTGAATACTGGTTCTTCTAAATTCATCCCGCATATTTCTAAAGTTTGCCCTTGTGATTAATTGATAGTTATTGCAAATGTCGCGTTATTCCGGTTATTCCGGGCATTTCTCATGCGCCTATTATTATTTGTCGAACGAGCAATATGACTACGTGATTGTCTTGGCATTTGTACTGTAATAAACATGCTTGTAATTATGGTATTCTGAGATTTTAAAACATTTTTTTTTTCAATTTTGTGGATTATATTTTCGATGCGTATGTGTTTATAAGCCCAAGTCCACATGGTCAGGATTATTTTATTTTGTTGTGATTTTCTTAAATAATCTCTTTTCGTCTGAAAATTGTTTTCAATTTGCATGATAAGACTATTAATTTGTTCATCAAATTTACGCATTTTTCGTGGTCTTCTTTTGCATCCTTTAACAATTTCTTTTGTTTTTTCATCTTTTTTACCATTTTTTTCACTCATGGTGTATCGTAGCTTATCGCATATGAACCGAAAAACTAAATCCACAAAACATAATTTCATTTGAACATTAGGATTTCACATTAAATTCTCAAATTTTTCAAAATTCACAAAAAATGTTTACACTTTGCGCTTAGGTCTTCTCCTTATGGCGTCCAATTCAGAATGAAATATTGACACATTGTAACTCACACTGTCAATTTGATAGTTCAGTTCCGCCTCAAGCGTTAAAAAAGTAAACGTCATTATGGCTGGTTCAAAAGAACGCTGTACGCGTTGCCGGTGTTCCGAATTACAACCAAACTTTACGAAACCCATTTTCAATACTTACTTAACAATGTGCATAAGTTTGGTTTAATTCGGTGCAAAGACACGGCGGGTCCACGTTTTGGCATATATTTCGATACCCTAGTCATCAAAAGGTACGAAAATTACCCCGTATTAAAGCACTTATCAACAGCTTTCATTTGATACCCATATTGTACATACACAACCAAAGGTTACCCGGGTCCACGTTTTGACCTATATCTCGAGACCCCAGTCACGGAGTGGCATGAAAAATACTCTGTACTAAAGCATTCACCAAAAGCTTCCATTTGATATCCATATCGTACAAACACATCCTAGGGTTACCCGGGTCCACGTTTTGGACTATATCTCGAGATCCTAATCACGAAACGGTATGAAAACTACTCTATACTATAGAAATCATCAACAGCTTCCATTTGCTACCCATATTGTACAAACACATTCTAGGGTTACCCGAGTCCACGTTTTGGCCTATCTCTCGAGACCCTGGTATCCGACTCTTAAAATTTCAAAACGTAAACCTTCTCCACATGTGTCTCTTCAATGTGGCAAAGTTTGGTTAAAATCAGTTAAGCCATTCCCCGTAAAGTTCATCACAACGCGGAAAACGGCTGAATTTTTATATATATATTATATATATATATTACTTCTAACACCTCCAAAAACGTGTGTACAAAGTTTCATAATAATCGGATAAGTAGTTTTTGCGTGAAAGCGTAACAAACAAACTTACATTCACATTTATAATATTAGTAGGGATATGTTATATTAAAAAAAAAATTGCGCTGCAGGCGAAAATCACGTCACTATTCTAACAGGAGAGTGTGTGGAAATTATGTTCCTATGTTATTTCATGTTAATTCGAGTTCACATTGTTTTCTTTGCTTTTGACAGCACTCCATTTCAGCGATCCTTTTTAGTTATTGTTAATTTGGCTGGCATATTTGGAGTTTGCAACTTAAAAATGGAATTTAAATTGTTAATTTATGGTATATTATATATCAATAAAAAGTGTTAGAAACGTGCGTGTATGTTACACAGTTTTAATAATTAATAAAATAAATGTGATAAGTGCACTTATTGTATCAAAATTTGGTAAAGGTAAAAGACAAATTTTATTAACAAATAACTTAAAAGCTATTATTAACTGAATAGTATTGCTGCTAGCTTAAGCAATATAAGCACTAAATCAACATCTCCTGTGAGTTTTATTGGAAAATTCGTAAATAGTTACTAATGGGGCTTTCGAAGCTAATTTGGCTGCTGTATCTGCGTGCTCACTTCCATTAAGGGGTAACACCACTGTAGAAATTTCAAAAAATTGATTTTTTTTTTATAAGCTTAAAAAATTCTTTGAACCTTTTAAAATACAGAACAAGAAGATTTATACGTTACCGAAGTTTATTTCATAAATATTTTAAGCTTTTAACGAAGCGTTAGTGACTGCTACCTAACGATTTCTCCAAATTTCCAAACTTTAAACGCGTTTTTCTCAAAACACGTTTTCTGAAATTGGCACGCAGCATAGCTCAAACAATTTTAAATATTTTTAATCAGGTTTTTCACTACCTCTGTATAATAACCTTCCTAAGAGAAGAGCGTAGGGGATTTTCGATATATTAATTTAAACGATTGTTATAATTATTTAAGTGCCGTTTTTTTAGTCCAAAATAGAGTTTTTTCCTTCAAATGCTTGCTAATTCCACAAAAGTAAATATTTTTTAAGTCCCCTACGTGTTTCTCTAGCTATTTTTATCTAGATTAAGAAAAATAAAATTTCCTTGTTCCAGATTAAAAGTTGCACCCCCTGTGCTGCGTGCCGCGGAGCTCCTTCAAGAGAAACCACATTACAAAAATGTCTCCACTGCCGCCATTTTGTAAAATTTTTCGATCAAACTTTGTAGTTTTGTATTTTAGTATATAAGTAATAACTTCCCAAATCAGAGTGATTGTTTTTCCTTTCTTTCTATACAAAAAAATTCTTTAAAAATCGTGTTTATTTTACGCGTGTAAAGTGGTGTTACCACTTAATGCCACCGTGTCCAGGAAGACACATCAATTTTACTCTTTTGTCCAGTTGAATGATGAGCTCTTTTACAGTGGAAATTGGTTCAGATGAGTTACCTGCTGATTTAGCGGCTTGAAATACTGGTAGACTGTCTGTGCACACAATGAATTTATCTTTTAATGATTTAATTGGAATCAGAGCAGACAAAATGCCTTGCATTCAAAATACCTTGCACTTCTGCGTCAAAATCCGTTGCAACTGTGGGTAAGGTGCCTTGCGCTTGTATTTTACCATTACCGTCAACAACGGCGAAAGATGCACCATGAATAGATTTAGATCCATCAGTGAATAATATTTCCCAACTTTTCCTTAAAATGGATCAGTAATTTGCCAGAATAATTGTCTATAGATAACTACGGTAGTGCTTTGTGTCTCATAGAAAAGATTTGTCTTGCATTACCCACGGAGGGTGTTTCCAGGTAGGAGAGGTATAGGTGTGATATTTGATTTAGAAACCACATTAAGTATACAAGTAGGAGCTGACAAGAGCAAAAACCGGGAAGGAAAGGAAGGGGCTGCTCTTGTGGTGCGAGTGGATGAGGCCAGTGCTGATGCCATGGGATCACGGTACGGGAACCGTCTGAGTCTCTTCTTTGGGACGGTCAGCTTCCATGTCTTTCCCAAATGATTGGCTCGGATTAACTTGCAGCATTTCAAAGCCGCTACTGCTCTACTAAGTAGAAGGCTTACCCAGCTGCACACATTACCCCACATAACAGCAGTGCAACAGCCCTGGGTCTTTAGGGGCCGTCTCTGTGGCTTAAGTGCGCTGAAAGGGACCACGTTATTATATGACAGGAGTTCGAGTAGACCTAGGACCGGTCTTATAGTATCATCCCATCTCACTGTGACGGGTCTTGGGCAATTCTGTTGCCAAGACCTGGTAGCGGCTGAGGTGTGTTACAGAGGTAGACGCGGATGGTCGAAGTTTGTGATTGCATCTGCTTATTTTCCTTACGATGCCCTGGAAGGGCCACCACCCGGGAATGCTACTAGTCTCGTGAGGTTCTGGGAGCGGCGCAGTGCGGGCCTCATCCTATGTTGCGATGCTAATGCCCAGCATACAATCTGCGGCAGCAGCAAGTGCAATGGACGGGGCTCTCGACTATTCGAATTTATCGCGTCCTCCTGCCTAGACATACATAACAAGGGCTCACAGCCAACGTTTGCAACAGCTAGAAAGCAGGAGGTGATTGATCTAACCCTATCAAACTCAGAACTTGGGTGGTCAATCAAGAACTGGAGAGTTCTTGCCGAAGATTCGTGCTGGGAACACTGGTACATTGAGTTTCAGTGTGGCGAGGATGCAAAAATGCTATTGCCCTCCAGAAACCCAAGAAAAACAGACTGGCAGAAGTTTAGGGAGACGTTGCGGGACCTTGACGTTACGCCACCAAGACTTCGAAAAGAACAGGCCATTGAGGCGGCTGTTGAGAAGCTCAACGCTGCCCTAACTGAATGTTTTGAGTCAGCGTGTCCAATTTGACCTCTCCCTAACCGGACTCCCGTTCCTTGGTGGAATCGAGAGCTCCAGATGTTGAGGCGTGAGTCGAGAAAACTTCTAAACCGGGCCCTCAAGACTAACCTTGCTGAGGACTGGGAGCGATACCGTGATGTTCAGAAGAACTACAAGAGGCTTATTCGGGAATCGAAAAGAGCCTCATATAGGGAATTCTGCAGCGGTATTGAATCTCTGAGTGACACGGCGAAATTGGTTAGGATCCTGAAAAGGGACCCAACTGCAAAGCTGGGGTCACTTAGGAAATCTGATGGCTCCTTCACGGAGCGGCAAAGTGAGACACTCAGCTTGCTGATGGAATCCCACTTTTCTGGTAAACAGATAAGCGTCAGCCAGCATTAGCCCTTATTGAGAGAGGCAGCTGTCAGAGCTGTTAACCTTCTCGGCATGACTGGTTCGTTGCCAGATCTGTGGTGAATGAGGCCGCCATTCGATTTGCCATCAAATCTTTTGGCGGCTACAAGTCGCCCGGACCAGATGGCTAATATCCTGCCATGCTGAAGGAGGCGCAGAGTCCGTGACAGCAGCCCAGAAGAAAATTTTCTCGGCATGTCTGGCACTGGCTTACATACCACGCTCTCGGAGGATGGTGAGGGTCGCTTTCGTCCCAAAGGTTGGAAAAGACGACTACACCGGCCATAAAAGCTTTAGACCCATCAGCATGACCTCTTTCATGCTGAAAAGTCTCGAACGACTGGTGGAATTGCGTATTGTATACGTCAGAAGTCGCTGAAGGCTCACCCTCTGTCTCCATTTCAGCATGCCTATCAGAGTGGAAAATCCTGCGAGTCGGCACTGCAAAATCTTGTTGCCAGGGTAGAGCTGGCCATCGAGCTGAGGGACTACGCTATGGGCATTGAAAAATCTTAAGCTTTTTTAAGATTATAAGTTATTTTGGGGGAAATGCGCGAATACAACAATTGCCTGAAATATAAACTGCGAGCGCGTTCGTTGTAACTTTACAAGTGACCGCTTTATTTTCTACTTCATGTTTATATAGAATTTCTTAGCCTAAACTTAACTAACGGACTGTATATAATTAAGAGAAAATGTATTATGTATTTTATGTTACGTTATGTTATCTATGTACTTGTACATATATAAAAAAATAAATAATTGGCGCGTACACTTCTGTTAGGTGTTTGGCCGAGCTCCCCCTCCTATTTGTGGTGTGCGTCTTGATGTTGTTCCACAAATGGAGGGACCTACAGTTTCAAGCCGACTCCGAACGGCAGATATTTTTATGAGGAGCTTTTTCATGGCAGAAATACACTCGGAGGTTTGCCATTGCCTGCCGAGGGGCGACCGCTATTAGAAAAATGTTTTTTATTAATTTTGCTTTCACCGAGATTCGAACCAATGACCTCTCTGTGAATTCCGAATGGTAATCACGCACCAACCCATTCGGCTACGGCGGCCGCCTGTACATATATACATAGTGTTATTATGGCATACAACCGTAATGTGAATAGCAGACATAATATTTAAATGTACAGTTAAATTGAGAAATTTATAAAAATTCATTTCGGATAATTAATGATACCACTTAAATTAATAATTAAAACTATAAGCCATTTGGCGTAACAGGCATCTTTTTAGACATAGAGGGGCGTTTGATAATGCCACTTTTGACAGCATGTGTAACTCTGCTAGTAGGCACGGCGTAGACCGGGTGCTAGTAAATTGGATTCGTTCGATGCTGGCCCAAAGAATAGTTTCGGTGCGAGCTGACGAAGATCTGCTGGTGTCAACTGGGGTTAATAGGCCCCCAAGGCGGTGTTCTGTCTCCATTACTCTGGTGCTTGGTAATCGATCCTCTACTCACCACCTTAAACGAGTCGGGAGTCTACGCACAAGCATATGCGGACGATGTTGCTTGTTTGGTAACAGGCTCTTCGCTTATGAACATCTGCAGGAAAGTGCAGAAAGCTCTGGATCGGATTGACACTTGGTGCTGTGCGAATGGGCTATCGGCAAATACCGCCAAGACTGGTATTGTCCTATTTACCATAAGGATGGACTCGTTCTGCCTAAGCTAAAAGGAGCCACAATCCAGTTATGCAAGGAAATTAAATATCTTGGAGTAATCCTTGATAGTAAGCTCCTATGGAAATCACACGTTGAAACAAAGGCATCCAAAGCACTGACAGCTTTATTGCAGTGCAACGGTGTCTTTGAGAAAACGTGGGGTCTTTCTCATAGATAGGTCCTATGGATCTACACGGCTATGATAAGACCTATTATCACCTATGCATCACTGGTCTGGATGAGTAGACTCTCTCTAGTGGGAGTCAGGAGGACCTTATCGAGACTACAACGCACTGTGGCCATCTGTTGCACCGGAGCCTTTCCGACTACTTCAGGCCCGGCATTAGATGCTCTGATTGGTTTACCACCCTTGATGCTTTTATCCAAGGAGAGGCCTTGAAGGCCATCTGCAGACTGAAACACAGTGGGAACTGGTACGGCCCCTGTCCGGCATTGGAACACAGAGAAGGCATGGACGTCGATCCAACGATTCTTTCCACGCCCCTTGACCCCATGCCATCAAGAGTCGTACTTGAAGAGATATTCAGTGTAGTGCTACCAGAGGCTCAGTTGTGGGAAGACTCAAAAAATGAGCCCGGCAAACACTGTTTTCGTATATTTACGGATGGCTCCAGGACCGAGCATGGCTCCGGCTCTGGGGTCTACGTGGAATCCAGCAGGACAAAACTGCACTTTGCTCTTGGAATGCATTTATCTGTGTTTCGAGCGGAGGTGTATGCAGTTCAAGAAGCGATTAACTTTGTTGTGCAAAAGCGATGGAGAGGCAGATCTATATGTGTCTGCAGCGACAGCCAAGCTGCTCTTATGGCCTTAGACAGCCCTCCAACCACATCAGGGGTAGTCAAGTCCTCTAAATCCAGGCTGGACTATGTCGGTAGACTTAATAGCCTGATGCTAACATGGGTCCCGGGACACGTAGGTATCGCGAGGAACGAGACCTCTGAGTTCTTAGCTAAGATGGGCTCCGAGGCCAACTTCTTTAGCCCAGAGCCCGTTTTGCCACTCCCTTCTGCGGCCATCACAGCCACGGTTAGCAAGTGGGTAACTACCACCCACAAGCGAGCTTGACAGGCTGAGAGAGGCTGCAGATGGACAAAACTGATGTTACCTGTCATGTCCGATCGACTGTCGCAAACCCTTCTGTCATTAAGCAGAAAGGAGTGCACGGCTGGTTGGACTGATGACGGGTCACTTTCTGTGGGCGAAGCACATGGAAAGGTTGGGCATCTTAGACAGTGTACTCTGCCCAGCTTGTGAAGAGGAGGATGAGACGGCGGACCACTTCCTGTGTGTCTGCCCCGCCTTCGCTCAAATCAGTTTCGAGGCCTTTGGCACTGATGTGTTAAGAAGCGACCATCTTGGCTCCTTGGCACCACTAGATCTACTCAGATTTCTTCGGAGATCAGGTAGATTTAAGGAAAATTAAAAAGGAATCCAAGTGTAGTACAATGGACTTAATTAATGTGTGAGTGCTGCACTTGCTAGTTGGCCCGACAAAAAATTTTCAAATCTCAATATTTTCAAAGGGGGGTGCTCTGCAGTACACCATTAGAAAGTGTATATTGTTGTTCGGCCACATATGGGCTGTGCCGGTAGAAAAGATTTAATGAAATTTTACATTTAAGGCCTATTTTGAGATCTAGTAGATTATTAAGCACAATATGTATTCCCACTCTGTCGAACGCTTTCTCAAAGTCAATTGACAGTATAGAGAGATGGTTTTTAGATGAAAGGTTTTTTGAAATTAAATGATCAGTGTAATAAAGTAGCCCCTTGTGCTTGGCTCTGGCCGGAAACCGAATTGATTAGGAGAAAGTGACTTTGTAGAAGTTAAAAACCAAATTAGTCTTTTGGAAACCATTTTTGCCTGAAGTTTACTGATGCAGCGGAGCAGGGATATGGGACGATAGGAATCTAACTGAGTAGCATCTTTATATGGTTTTCTTACTGGAATAATAGTCGCCACTTTAAAGGAGTGTGGAATAACACACTTATCAAAATTGTAGTTGAAAAGATTTAGAAGACGTTTTCTAAGGACAGTTGGTAAATTAACTAACATTGGGTAGGAAATTTTGTCACGGCCTGGGGTCGTTCCGGTAAATGACTTTTGGCAGCTTTCTAATTCCGTAAGTAGGAAAGGAGAGTCGATCATATAGGATTTGTGATTAGAAATAAATTTTGGAGATTGACTAAGAATTGTATGCTTATCTGAACAGAAAGTAGAGGACCAGTGCTTAGTAAAGGTTTCTGCGATGTCGTTTAGGTCAGTGTCTGTTGTAGATGATGCTTCCACTACATGGATAATTGAATGTCTGTACGTACCAACTAATTTACGAACGATTTGCCAAATCAGTGATATGGAAGTACTAGGGTTGATTTTTTGCAGTTTAGCATTTTTTTGACATAAGTAAATAAATAATTTGCTTTCTTATATGTTATTAATTCATTATAAGAGAAGGTTTTTCTTTAGGGTCTCCAAGCACTCTGTTTAGCGTTTCTTAAAGACGTTAACTCGGGTGACCACCATGGAACCGTTCTGATAAACTTGTTGCGAGTGGTACAGGGAATGAATTCGTTGGTTGCTGTGCGAGTTATCTTTTTAAGTTTTAAGTTAAGAATTTTAGTAGAATAGTACGATGAGGAGTGATCTACTACTGTGACAAAAGTTATGGTAGGGAAATGGTCACTGTTGTGTAAGTCGTACCGATGTACATAAGAACAATTTGGGAGGAACATAGCGATGGTGTACCGATTGCACATAAGAACAATTTGGGAGGAACATAGCGATACATCAATATGCGTTGGGGAGTTGTGCGTACTGTCGTGAGTGGGCCATCCATCATTAAAACGGAGAGATTAGATGATAAGATAAAATCTTCAATAACTTTGCCTTTTGTGTTATGATATGGTGAGCCCCAAAGAAGGCTCCAACCATTCAGATCACCAACTATGTATTATCACTAGGCCATTAACTTGATATAGTATGTTTCGAAGACCCGACACTAAGATATTTTGTTGTGGAGCAATGTAAATGGTAATAATGGTGAATTTGAATATATCGGCTTCGACAATAGACAGGTTCGAATTGAAGTTTATAAGATTATATGGAATGCTTTTGTGTATCAACAAAGCTTCTCTGCTTAGCAGTAGTGTTATAACTTAAGTTGTGAAAATGTCCATTATATTCTTCCTCTTCTTTATTGGCGCAATAACCGCTTACGCGATTTTGGCCGAGTTTAACAAAGCCCGCCAGTCTTTTCTTTCTCGTGCTAGCCGGCGCCAGTTGGACACACCAACCGAAGCCAAGTCCTTCTCTACCTGATCTTTCCAACGCAGAGGAGGCCTTCCTCTTCCTCTGCATTTACCACCAGCTGGTACCGCATCGAATACTTTCAAAGCCGAAGTGTTTGTATCCATTCGGACAACATGACCCCGCAACGTAGCCGCTGGATCTTTGTTCGCTGCGCTATGTCTATGTCGTGGTAAAGGCCGATTATGTCAATATCATCGGCATACGCCAACAAGTGTATACTCTTATAAAAAATTGTGCCTGAGCGATTAAGTTCTGCGGCTCGTACGATGCTCTCCAACATCAGGTTAAAGAAGTCACACGACAGCGAGTCACCCTGTCTGAAACCTCGTTTGGTATCAAACGTCTCGAAGAGGTCCCTCCCAATTCTGACGGCGCTGCTGGTGTTGAGCAACGTCATCTTGCATAGCCGTATTAGTTTTACGTGGATACAAATTCAGACATCGCTCTTTTTCAACTCCTTTTCGTACTGTCGAATGCAGCTTTGAAGTCGACGAAAAGATGGTGTGTGTCGATTCTCCTTTCATGGGTATTTTCCAATAATTGGGGTATTCTGAATATTTGGTCGATGGTAGACTTTCCAGGTCTAAGGCCGCACTGATAAGATCCAATCAGTTGGTTGACGGTGGGCTTCAGCCTTTGACATAATACGCTCGCTAGAACCTTATAGGCGATATGTAGAAGTCTAATACCCCGGTAATTGGCACAAATTGCAGGATCGCCTTTCTTATGGATTGGGCAGAGCCAACTTAAATTCCAATCGGCAGGCATGCTTTCATCCGAGCATATTTTGCATATGAGCTGATGCATACAGCTTACCAGTTCCTCGCCGCCTTGCTTGCGGCGGCAGTCCGTCGGCGCCCGCGGCTTTATTGTTTTTTAGCCGCGTTATCGCTATTCTCACCTCGTCATGGTCGGGTAGCGGAACGACAATTCCGTCGTCAACGATTGAGGTATCGGGATCTTCACATTCTCTGTGACATGCGCATCTGTCACTGTTTACCAGGTTCGAAAAGTGTTCCCTCCATAATTTAAGATTGCTGTCTACATCAGTCACCTTCGTTCTTACAGGAAAACGCCTCCGTCTTAAGACCTTCTGTAAGCCACCGAACTTTCTGGTAGAATTTTCGGGCGTTGTTCCTATTGGCCAGCATCTCAAGCTCCTCCCACTCACGTATTTCGGTTTCTCGTTTCTTCTGTCGGATAATACGTTTCTCTTCCTTTTTTACCTCTCTGTAGCGATCCATGGCTCGCGTTGCGCCCGATCGCAGCGTGGCTCTATAGGCAGCATCCTTTCTTTCTGTGGCAGCATGACATTCCTCGACGTACCAACTGCTTATTTGGGCTTGGCGGCATCCGATTTCTTCTTCGGCGGCGGTACGTAGAGAACGAGAAATGATGCTCCATTGTTCGTGCATGCCGGTGTGTTGGGCAGTACTCTCTCTGAGAGCAGGAGTGAGAGTCGAGTGGCGAATATTCTGGCTGTCTGTTGTGATTGCAGCTTTTCGATGTTAAGCATTCTTTGCGTAGGTAGATGTACGTTTTTTGCTGCACAGAGGCATGTGCGCAGTTGGGCTGAAACATTGTAGTGATCCGAGTCGATGTTGGGTCCTCGTATCGTACGTACACCTAATACACTAGAAGCGTGTCTTCCATCTTTCACAACACGATCGATCTTGTTTCGTGTTTTTCTATCAGGAGACAGTCAGGTAGCTCGGTGAATCTTCCTATGCTGGAATCTGGTGCTGCAGACTACTATGGTTCGGGCCCCGGCGAAGTCGATCACCCTCTGTCCGTTATCGGATGTTTCGTTGAGCAGGCTGAATTTTCCGACTGTGGGACCAAAAATTCCCTCTTTCCCCACCCTGGCGTTGAAGTCGCCAATCACGAATTTTATGTCGTGGCGGGGCCAGCTCTCATAGGAACGTTCCAAGCGCTCATAGAAAGAATCCGGGGTCGCATTGTTGGCGCAAATTAGCGATATGTTAAAAAATCGGGCTTTGATGCGGATTGTTGCGAAACGCTCGTCCACCGGAGTAAAAGACAATACTTGGCGACGAAATCTCTCTCCCACAACAAATCCAACACGGAATTTGCGCTCCTTTACATGACAGCTGTAGTAGACGTCACAAGTTCCTACGCTTTTATTGCCTTGTCCCTTCAATCGCATCTCTTGAATGGCAGTGATGTCAGCCTTTACTCTCATGAGGACATCAACCAGCCGGGCAGAGGCACCTTCTCCATTAAGGGACCGGACATTCCAGGTGCATTCCCTCAAATCATAGTCCTTAGTTCGTTTGCAGTGGTCGTCATCAGTATAGGGTGGTCTCATCCGAGGCTTTTTCAAACTTTTCTTTGGGTGGGATTTTTAAGTGGCGGGTCCCAAACGCAGCGCACAACCAGCTATGCTGGGATGCTTCGCTTTCTCACGTTAGCTCACTCCCGACCGGGTGTTCGGTAGCTACCCAGAGGATACGTAAGCTAATCCCGGACGTTGTGAGCTGCTTGAACCATATGCAGAAGAATCGTCCTGGCCACTCCCTAGTGAATGGCGGTCATTAACTTTCTCCACTTGCGCGGACTTTTACCATGGAACCATCCTCCATGTCTATTATATTGCTTAGGTTGTATTGGAGTTAAGCCGTATTTGCAGTGAGTCTCTTAGAGACGAATTATCTTAGGAGATTGCTCTTTAATTAATATTTCTAAATTTGAGCAGTTATTATAATAGCCAAAAATATTTCATTGTAGAATGATCAGCATCAATGTTATTGGAAGAAAATGAGCTAATACACTAATTCAAAAAGTACACTTAATGTACTCAGAGCAGTGAGTTGAGAGTTGCTTGAAGTTGAGTTGATCTTCAGTAAGTTGAGAGAAAAAATGAGAAAGTGGATTAACAGTACAGTGGTACAGTAACGTTAGTATCAGTGTTGTTGTCTTCTAGTGAAGCGGATAAGTCAGGCGTACGTTTAAAATCAGTAGTTGGAGTGTGATTAGTGTTGGGTGGGGATATATTAGTGGGAAGGGGAGGAGTGGGCACAGAACTGGTTTTGTAGTTTACATAATTGGTTTCTTTGTTGTCTGAATAAGAGTTTGGAGCAGTAACAGTGGCGTAAGAAATTTCACAATTGAGAGGGTTATTTTGGTTAAATGTGCGTCGTGCTTCAAACATACTGCATCTAGGTATTCTGCGTTTTAATTTTCAAAATCTCTTTCTTGTTGGAATATTGGACATTTGGTCATGAGTTGGCGGAATATGGGTACGGCCGCTGGCAGCTGGCACACATAGTGCGAGTGTAGCTGGAAGGAGTGCGTGGGGGAAGATTACAAACCGAATGGGATTGTTGCTGCAATGCTTGAGTGTACAGCCCAGCTTTTGACAACTTTTGCATCGCATGGGATTAGGAAAATATTCCCTCACTCTGAGTTTGTACCATGCTATATCAATGATCTTGAGAACCGTATAAAGGTTACAAGTAAGCAAAATATAGGGTGGGCCATGTAAAATTTGCTTTTTAATCGGCTATAAAAAAAAATTTATCAATATTTCTTCAAACCTTTTTTTTATTTTGAAGATTGAACATTGTCATTTGTAAATGAAAAATAATATCGTTCAAATGACTGCCACGACTGGCTTTACAGTAGGCCATTCGATCAACCCAATTTTTAAGCACATTTTCGATTGTTTGGGCTCCAATTTCATGAATGGCAACTTCGATTTCATGTTTTAAAGCATCAATCGTGTCTGGATGGTTCGCATAGCATAGCAGCCTTAACGGCTCCCCACGAAAAATAGTTCAACGGGCTTAAATCATAGTTCCGAGGCGGCCAATTGATATCGGAATTTCGGCTGATTATTCGGTTTTCAAAAACGGTAGCCAAAAGTTTGAGTGATGCGTTTAGCACTTAAAACACGAGAAAATTATCAACAGCAAGAGCATTTTGGGAACGAGTCCGCACGAAGCGATTATTAGTCGATGACTCACAGGTATTATATAGAAGCGGACCCGACAGACTTCGTTCTGTCAAACAGATTTTGAATGTAGCAGTTTATATTTCGACCTTAAGACGTTTTTACTCTGCTGACTCTCACACACCGCCCTAACATCATGGTGAAGGTTCTGGTCAGGAGAATTAAAGAAAAGAGTCAGCTCGGGTGACCTAAGTATCTTCGCTTCCACGAAGCTTGGCCACCCTTTTGGGACACACTAAACTTAAGGTTCAACCCTGATTGAAAAATAATGTAAAGGGATAGTGGGAGCCTAAAGGTGACAAATATTTAAAAAGTAGGTGCTTTAATGACAAAACATACAGATAATTAATTATTTATAATTATCATTAACATAGGGTTAATAATAATAAAGAATAATGAAATAAAACGTATATAAGTATTTTCAGTAATCGTTTTATTGTAAATCAAGTGAATCATAATTATTAACAAAAATCTGTTTTATTTTTATTGTAGTGCTTTATGATATACAATGTTTTTTGTTTGATTACCTGGTGAATATACAAACAAATCTGATGGTTTTCCAACACAGGAACAGGCAACATACAATTGACCATGTGAGAAAAAAGGGTTTTCTAGATTAATACCAAAAACCCCTAATGATTGCCCCTGGGACTTATTTGTGGGACGTTGTTAAATAATTTTTTTATCGCTTACCGTGTGCCGTTGCATCAACTGATTTATATATCCTCAATTCGCCTGTAATTTGTTCTTGAATTTTGAAATTTAATTCATTTACATCTATGTGTTTTGCAGCCAATATAGCCCGTCCGCTCAACCAATCATAGTTTCTGTAATTTTGAGCAACATTTTGAAACATTTTTTGAATAAGTTCATCTTTTAATCGAGTAAACTGACCAAAACTTTGAGGAAAGTTCATGCAACCAGTCAAGGTGTCTATAGGAAATTCACCATTACCAATGTCAATGAGTTGTTTAGAGAATATGTCTCCAGATTGGTTATTTTGTAACTCCACACGCATATTCTTGCTTTTGCTTAAGCGTAATGCCTTAACATGTTTTCACAAATTGGAGGGCTTTAAACATGCATTGAGCTCATCAGCTGGCGTTGATCGTGGAATCACTGGCAATGTTTGCTAATAAAATCATTGCACCACCAAATGGGTTATTATTGCTCCGTAAAATGATGTTGGGCCACGTACTAATAGCAGTTGTAAATAAAAACATTCATCATTGCTTGGATGTACTGAATATATTGTTGATTTAATTTGACAATTGTCGATCGGCGACCATACAGTGGATAACCGTCATTACCAGTGATTTTTTCAGATATTAATGTCCGTGGATATCGATTTGAACATTTCCCATACCATACACGGTGAATTTTGATTAAGATATCCACAGGGACCATGTATCATGTTTTTGATAACTGCCTCATGCAATCCAGGATCTACTTCTACATTAGAGATTTCAGCTCATAATACTGCATCAACTTCATTTGGCCTTATCTTTTCAACTAACTAAATCAAAATGTGTGCATGTGGCAATCCCCGTTTCTGCCATTCCACAGAATACATCCAGCAGCGTGTCTCTCCAAACACATAATGTTTCAAAATGAAATCCATTAAAGATTTCAACTTTTGTCTGAAGACTCTGGCTGTAATATCATGACGATCAATAGGTGATTGCTCAGGGATTGCTCAGTGATGATGAAATCTGCAGTACTATAATGACGAAGAACAAATGACATGGAATCTTGAGCATATTCATGAATACGTCGAGGGCTTCCGATGTATTCTGCTGGAAGAATAGTCATCCGACCAACATTCTGTACATTTCTATCAGTATTAATCGCATCTCGAAGGTGAATATACTCTTCAGATCCGAGTTTGGTTTGATTCAAACGGATGAATGTTAATCTCTCCGTTTCAATTTTAGCATACATGTCTACAACATACTTGTGATATAATCACCGACATTTGAGTATGTGATTGTTTTCATTTTCCCGAATCATTAGCCGGTATGAATAATAGTTCATTGAACTGACTTTTTTGTTGGTTTCAGAATCTGAAAATAGATTTTTGTTTTCATAACATTCAAAATTAAAAAAAAAATAATCTAGTGACTAATAATATATCTCCATAGCTAAACTAATATTTCAATTACCAGTAATGGGATTTATCATCTTGTTTGAGAATACATAGCCATCTTCACTTTGCCAAAATATAATGGGATATTGCAGGCGTCATATGAGCGGTGTGTTTCCTTTATACGTTGTAATTGATCATTCCGACGATGTAAAACAATATCACGAAATTCCAAGTTTTCTCCAACTATAACGATGGCAACTTCATCAATAGTTGGTGCATTAAAACGTCTTGCATGTTGGCCAACAGGTGTTTTATCAGCTCTGATGACAATTTTGTGATTATCAGATGGCATAAGATCCAGTGCAGTTTTAAACAACATAATCAATTGATTGTGCTCATGAAATAAAGTTTGTAATTGTTCTACAATAAACCTCTATAGTGAACTATTATGGGAACAACGAATATCAATTTCATGTGGTGAATTGCCCATGAAATAAATTTGCAGGAATTTGTAATTGCTATCTGACACTGGTAACAGTCAACCTGCTCTATGATATATTTGGCCTTGTTTCTGTAAATTAAAAAAAATGATTTGACCAAATATAAATAATATTTATACCAGTTTCACTTTCCCAATTGCGCAACACAATCCATTGGCTTCATTTGTTTATTTCAACGCCTTACCATGAGAGCAAACCAAGATCATAGATCCAATAGTAACTCATTGGTAGTTACTCTAGTCAATTGACAAATCGTAATGGAAAGCAGCTCGATTCAAACTTGCGCCATTAATAGTTGAATCTCTCGCTCTAGTTAACGACGTTGACACATACACTACACTACATACATACACTGCAAACATACATTATCATTGTTTCCAAACAATAATGATAAACAATATAAACATGGTCTTTGTCCCTTCATACAATAAACACATGTAAGCATTAAAATACAAATATATGCAGAGACTAAACAATACCATGATAACAGCTAAATATAAAAACATGTAAACATATCTCAAACCAAATTGTATTTAGAAATAGTATAAATAGATCTAAGCATTAAAATATAAGATTAATTCTGAAATAGACGAATTCAACAAAGGAGCTCTTGCTCAGAAAAAATATAATTTTATTATTTTTTCCACACAGAGTCCTAACTGGGGGCTCAACCGGGATTGCAATACGTTTGCCACCCAAAAGCTAAGTCCTTGAAATAAAGGAAATTATAAAAATCCACGGTCTTTAAGAAAGACAGTTTCTGAAAAATTGAAACAAAAATTATTAAGTGAAGCCTAGCTATACCAGCAAAGAAAACTGGAGCACTTTAAAAATTTACTGCTAGTTAAAAAAAACCGCACCTACGACAGTAATCGGGATATAAAAATCGAGATGGAAACCGAAATAGCAGCCCTGAAAGCCCAAATAACGGCATTGGCAATCAACATGCAGAGCCAACAAGAATCCTTCCAGCAACACATTGAAACCATCAAAAGGGAATCATTCCAACAAGTAACATTTGTTACTCAACATGAAGAAGTCCGTCTGGCACTAACAGACCCTAAGGATATTGATCTGGAGCTATTTAAAGCGTTACCAAAATTTGATGGCGATAAAACGCAGTACCGTTCTTGGAGAAATCAAGCCTGGACATTTATGGAGTCCATTAAGGGTTTTATGGAACACCCTCGTTATTACTCGGCATTGGGAATAGTACGCACGAAGATTATTGGGTCGGCAGCTGATATTCTAACAAACCACAACACAAAATTAAATTTCTACTCGATAATCAATCGACTAGATTACACCTATGCAGATCAGCGTCCGTTATATGTCCTACTAGACGATATGAAAATAATAGTCCAAGGAAGACGTACATTGTCTGAATTTCATAGTGAGGTCAGCAAGGCATTAAATTTAGCCTTGTCTAAAATCGAGATGTCTGCTAGTCAAAACAATGCAGCAATGTTAGAATATGCTAACGAAGAAGCTGTGCGTACTTTTATACTAGGGCTAAACAGCAAATACACTAGCGGAACACTATACAGCAATAGCCCAAAAGACTTGGAGGCAGCCTATGCCATTGCGTGTACAATATACCACGACAATGTGAATCAACAGTTCGATATACAGCCGCAGCGATCATCATTATCCCGAAAATCGTCCAGCACCACGATATGAAGACAGGCAACATCGATATAATCCAGGGATACAGGTATACGGGAATAATCAGCGATTTCAGCACCAACAGCAGCCGCAGAGACCAGTACCCATGGAAGTTGACAACTCAAGAGAATTCGTTCGGACTACACAGAATGGTAAATATAATAACCCATTTAAGAGAGACAGAGTGCCGTCAAATCTAAACGTAAATCCTCCGAAATTACAGAGAATAAATCATACAGTCGAAGAAGAAAATAGAGCAGAAAATCTGGACTGTTTTGAAGACAAATTTGAAACAGGAAGCAATTTTTTAGGCGTGTAAAAGGTTTGCCATGTATTGTAACAAAATGCGGTATGACTGGCAAACCAGTAACAGTTTTAGTAGATACAGGGGCTACAAATAATTATATTAGTTTCAATTGTGATATAGGGAAATCCGTCCAAATTAAGCCAACACACCCAAAAACATTGCATGGAAACTCAGTAATAAAATCAAAAAAAGTCATTACACTATTCGGACACCACTTATCTTTCTATGAAATTGATGAACTAAACGACTACGATATGATTTTAGGGGAACAGGGATTACGTGTATTAAAAGCAGAAGTAAATTTATTTGATTATAGCCTGAAATATAAAAAGAGGATTGAAGAACAAAAACTTAATTACACCTTAGATAATGAGAGTTATAAAAAAGAAATTTCTCAAATTATGCAAAGAAATGATTATATAAGTGAGTCTTTACCATTTACAACAACAATTGAAGCTTCAATTAGAACTCAATCGGACGACCCCATTTGGACTAAGCAATACCCTTATCCGATGGCAGACCATGAGTTTGTGAAAAGTGAAATAAATAAATTACTTAAAGAAGGAATTATTCAACCAAGCAAAAGCCCATATAACCGTTCCTAAAAAGGGCACCGATGACCAAGGCAGACCCAAGAGACGGATGGTTGTTGATTTTCAGAAAGTAAATCCCCACACAATTACAGATAGGTACCCGATACCCGACGTAAACATGACTATACAAAGTCTAGGGAAAGCAAAAATATTTTCAACAATAGACTTAGAATCAGGATTCCACCAAATCCTCATTAAAGATAAAGATAGAGAAAAGACAGCATTTTCAGTAAATGGTGCAAAATATGAATTTGCTAGGATGCCTTTTGGTTTAAAAAACGCACCGGCAATATTTCAACGATGTGTTGACGATATTTTGCGTGAATATATTGAAAAATTTGCATATGTGTCTATTGATGACGTACTGATATATTCTTCTTCAACCGAAGAACATATTGAACACATCCGAACTATAATCAATGCACTCCATAATGCTAACATGAAGATCTCGAAAGAAAAATCACATTTCTTCAAAGATTCCGTTGAATACTTAGGCCACATCAATAAACACAATAGAGTGACTGTAGACCCAAATAAAATCGAAACAATAAAGAAGTTCCCTGAACCAAAAACTTTAAAAGAATTTAAGTCATTTTTAGGACTCGCCAGTTACTATAGAAACTTTATTAAAAACTTTGCTAAAATAACAAAACCCTTGACAATACATCTCAGAGGAGAACAAGGTATGGTAAAAAAGAACAAAAGCGCAAAAATAGAAATAAAGTTAGACGAAGCTGCAATACATGCCTTTGAAAAAATTAAAATAGAATTACAGGCACAGGTAGAATTGTATCAACCAGATTTTTCAAAACCTTTCGAACTCACGACTGACGCAAGTAATTTTGCTATAGGAGCTGTACTTGCCCAAAATCGAAAACCCATCGCTTTTATTTCAAGAATTCTTAGCGATACCGAACAAAGTTATAGTACCAATGAAAAAGAACTTTTAGCTATAGTATGGGCACTACAAAAACTACGAAATTACTTATACGGAGTAGCCGATTTGACAATTTATACGGACCACCAATCATTAATTTATTCTATATCAGAAAAAAATCCAAATAGCAAATTAAAAAGATGGAAAAACTTAATAGAGGAGTACGGAGCAAAATTAGTTTACAAACCTGGTCATCAAAATGTTGTAGCAGATGCACTTTCTCAACAACAAATAAACACCTCAACGGATTGCTCAGCCCATTCCGCACAAAGCTCACCAACAGAAATAATGAAAAAAGTGAAACAACCATTCAACTCTTTCAAAAACCAAATAATTATTTTAAAAACCAATGAAGAAAAAGAAACCGTATCTCAGACAATATTTGCCGACCATTTTAGACACACAATATATTACAACGATTCACAAATTTTATGCAACAAGTTGAAGGAGGTAGTCAGACCAAACGTTACAAACGCTTTAAGGGTAGAAAATGAAGAAATATTTCACTTTGGAAAAGATATTATTCGTACATTTCCAAATTGTACGTTTGTACAAGCACAAACACTCCTTATTGATATTACGAATATCGATAGACAAAAAGAGATTATTATTCAAACTCACAGAAGAGCTCATAGAAATTACAAAAACAACGCTCAAGAGATACTTTTAAACTACTACTGGCCAAACCTAAAAAAAATGTGCAGTACGGAGACAAACATATGCGAAATATGCCTTGTACATAAATACGAACGTCAGCCGAACAGGCAACCTATAGGAAAAACACCAATACCAACAAGAGTAGGGGAATACATACAAATGGACATATTTCATATGAACAACAATACGTATCTCAGTTCAATAGACAGATACTCGAAATACTGTTTTATTCGAAAATTAGAAAATAAATTACATTGCCACGAGTATATTGAGGAAGTTCTCACACAAATCTACTCCAACGCAAAATATCTTATGACTGATAACGAGAGTATATTCATAGGAAATATGGCAAAATCAGTATACAGTCGACTACAAATAACCCACTCCGTGACGCCTGTACATCATTCAACATCAAACGCTCAAGTTGAACGGTTACATAGCACACTCATCGAACTCTGTCAAACTTTAGCTGCAGAGAATAAAACAGCTCCCGCTGACGAGTTATACAACGCAGTTTGCCAATACAACAAAACTATTCACTCAAACACAGGATATAAACCTGAGGATGTGTTTTATAATCGCGACAAATATCCTGACATTCGTGAAACGCTTGAACGGAAGCAGCACCAGCTTTTAAGGTACCATAACAAAAATCGAAAGATTATAACCTACAAAGAAGGCGATACGATTTACAGCAGGACAGATCGACGAAATAAAATCTCGGCAAAATACAACAAACACCTAGTTAAAGAAGATCGAGGGGACAAGATTCTGACAGTAAAAGGGAAAATTATACATAAAGACAGTATCAGGAAAGTAGCAACATGAAGGCAACTGGATTTATATTATTATTTATTCTTTCATCTTGTTTTTCCGACAAAATAACGGACTTAAAAGGTAAAAAATTTGTGCTTGTAGAATCAGACACGATGTATATGTTTGACCACACAGCTTACCTATATCACACAGCGAACTTATCTAATATATTAGCCCCATACGAAAACATAATGAGGTCACACTATAGAAAACAGGAATCATAACAAGAAGAAATACTCATAAACAGAATAGAAACTTTAAAAACACAATTAGTACCACCAGAATATCGTGCTAAACGAGCTCTTAATTTTTTGGGCTCGGTACTTAAATTTGTAACAGGGACACCCGATCACGATGATTTAATAGAAATTAAAACAGGATTAAACCAATTGATAGAAAATAATAACGAACAACGTAAAATAAATTCACAATTCGAAAAGATCCTTGAAACTCTTAATCCTAAATCTATTACAGAGGAACTAATTATGACAGAAGTCCTGAAAGAATTAGAAAGTATTACCAATACAATAAATTTTGCAAGGTTAGGAAACTTTTATTCAGGAACCTTAAATTGAAAAGAAATAAATGAAGTAATTAGCAATGAAATATATAATATTCCTGTAATTAATATACTAGAATATTCCGACATCCATGTATGTATGTTTAAAACCGCAATAATAACCATATACAAATATCCTGTAATTTCAAATAAATGTCAACTATATCAAGTGATTCCTTTAGCATTTAAACACGGAAAATATGAATTAAATCAAAAGGTTTCAAAATGTAATAACGAATTTATTAATATATCAAAATGTAAAAACTATTTAGGCATTAGTATTTGTAAACAGGAATTAAAGGATAACTGCACAATTCCACTGTTATCAAATCAACAAGCTCAATGTAACATAATACAAGAAAATAATATTCCAATACAAACTTTAGACCACGGCAATATTTTTATAACTAATGAACATACTTGGAATGGTTTAAAAATAAACGGACCACATTTAATACAATTTACAAGTATAGATAATAAAACATATGTGAACCACCAAGATGAAATTAAAAACGTTATTCACGCACATAATAACGAGCAAGTAGATGTCTTGAAAATACTAGCATCAAACTCAAATTATAAATTTAATAATATTCAACAATTATATAAGTATGTTATACCTATAGAAGAGCATCCATTAAAATTTACATTATATATTATTTTTTTCATAATTACCTTTATCCTAACAATTTACTTATACATAAAATTAAGTAAATATCACCGAAACCAACGAGAGGAAAAGAGACGCTTAATATTCCAAAGAGCATATGAAGCCGAACTACTCCGACTACAGCAGATTTGAAATGAGGACATTTCATTCTGAACACCGGGGAGAGTTAAAGACGTTGACACATACACTACACTACATACATACACTGCAAACACACAGTATCATTGTTTCCAAACAATAATGATAAACAATATAAACATGGTCTTTGTCCCTTCATACAATAAACACATGTAAGCATTAAAATACAAATATATGCAGAGACTAAACAATACCATGATAACAGCTAAATATAAAAACATGTAAACATATCTCAAACCAAATTGTATTTGGAAATAGTATAAATAGATCTAAGCATTAAAATATAAGATTAGTTCTGAAATAGACGAATTCAACAAAGGAGCTCTTGCTCAGAAAAAATATAATTTTATTATTTTTTCCACACAGAGTCCTAACTCTCTCGCTCTCCGCGTTCGCGATACACGAATTCTTTTACGTTCGTTTCGGTCGTCACGTTCTTGTGCAGTATGATTATATCGGTAATTAGATTGGTTTGTAGCATTTCGGGCTCTTCTACCTAAATAACTTCGTCTTATAGGAGGCATATCGAATATATTTACGTAAATTATGTACATACAATAATTATTAATCACAGGTATTAAAACACTTTCCACAAAACACGATATAAAACAATCAAAATTAATTATTAAAGATAATAAACGCTTTTTAACGCGATTTGTTTGACAGATGCAACGTCGTGAAAACTGATGTAATTTACGTCGTGTTCTAAAACTAAAACAAAAGAAAGAATATTGCGAGGCCAATCAAATCTATGGCTCTTACATGTTTTGACTTTTCAATTTGGTCGAGCTCACGATATTATCACTTTTGTGATTAGATTAGATCTTCCAACGCGAACACGCACCAGTGATGGTAAATGTAGGGAAAATTCCCTACATGTAGGGATATTTGTCGAAAAAGAAGGACAGATTTTTTTAAATTCTATAAACGTAGGGAATTTTCAAAAAGGATGGAAAGAATTTTACAATAGCGGGAAATATTAAAAAAGTTCATTTAAAATAAAAAGCCGCAGTAAGATTTCATGCCAGTATTTTTTTCCGCATATATACTTTTCAGCATACTTTTAAAGCGTTAATACGGCAACATTGCCATTTTTTCTTCCTTAACGCTAACGCGATTTTTCTTTACGCGAAAATTGTTAGTTGTCCCGCGTTTTTTTTTTTTTAGTTTTACCTTTTTTTATATTAAAAATTTATATATTTTACAGAAATGAGCTCCTCCTCTTCGACTGACTCTTCGGAGGAAAACCAGGAGAAAAATTCAAGTATCGGAAACAAAAGTTCAATAACAAGCGGCTTGACGACGACAATTTTAGTGGCTGGTTGAAAGCTGTGGTTAACGATCCATTCAAAGGCTAATGCGCTGAGTGCGACAAAGTTTTGAACTGCGGCAATTCTGATTTGCAGAAGCACGCCGAAGCAAAAACGTACCAAAAAAATATGAAGACAATAAAAAAGACACCTAAAATAAACAGTTTTTTTTTAAGAAAAAGCCGAGTAATCCAAATGGTTCCAGAAATTTTGAAATAAGGTTTAGCATGTTCTTCGCTGCGCCTATTATTATTTGTCGAACGACCAATATGATTACGTGATTGTCTTGGCATTGTACTCTAATAAACATGATTATAATTATGGTCAGGATTATTTTATTTTGTTGAGATTTTCTTAAACATCTCTTTTCTTCTGAAAATTGTTTTCAATTTGCATGATAAGACTATTATTTTTTTTCATTAAATTTACGCATTTTTCGTGGTCTTCTTTTGCATCCTTTAACAATTTCTTTTGTTTTTTCACTTTTTTACCATTTTTTTCACTCATGGTGTATCGTAGCTTATCGCATATGAACCGAAAAAATAAATCCACAAAACATAATTTCATTTGAACATTCGGATTTCACATTAAATTCTCAAATTTCGTAAGAAATTATTCACTGTTCCAAAATCCACTCCAAAAAAATTCACATAAAATGTTTACACTTTGCACTTACGTCTTCTCCTTATGGCGTGCAAATCAGAAAGAAATATTGACACATTTTAACTCACCCTATCAATTTGACAGTTCAGCTCCGCGACAAGCGTTAAAAAAGTAATCGACATTATGGCTGGTTCAAAAGAACGCTGTACGCGTTGCCGGTGTTACGAATTACAACCAAACTTTACGAGACCCATTTTCAATACTTACTTAACAATGTGTGTAAGTTTCGTTTAATTCGGTGCAAAGACACGGCGGGTCCACGTTTTGGCATATATTTCTAGACCCTAGTCATCAATAGGTATGAAAATTACCCCGTATTAAAGCACTTATCAACAGCTTTCATTTGATACCCATATTGTACATACACAACCAAAGGCTACCCGGGTCCACGTTTTGACCTATATCTCGAGACCCCAGTCACGGAGTGGCATGAAAAATACTCTGTACTAAAGCATTCACCAAAAGCTTCCATTTGATATCCATATTGTACAAACACATCCTAGGGTTACCCGGTCCACGTTTTGGACTATATCTCGAGACCCTAGTCACGGAACGGTATGAACAATACTCTTTACTATAGAAATAAACAACAGCTTCCATTTGCTACCCATATTGTACAAACACATCCTAGAGTTACCCGGGTCCACGTTTTGGCCTATATCTCGAGACCCTAGTCACGGAACGGTATGAAAAGTACTCTTTACTATAGAAATAAACAACAGCTTCCATTTGCTACCCATATTGTACAAACACATCCTAGGGTTACCCGGGTCCACGTTTTGGCCTATTTCTCGAGACCCTGGTATCCGTTTCTTCAAACCTTGTCCACATGTGTCTCTTGAATGTGGCAAAGTTTGGTTAAAATCGGTTGAGCCATTCTCCATAAAGTTCATCACAACGCGAAAAACGGCTGAATTTTTATATATGTATATAGATTTATGTATATATATTTTTGAAATAAAATTTCTTATTAAAGTGTCTAATAAAGTGTCAAAATAGCACCAAGCCCAAAACTTATGCAAATAATTCAATTTTGACGTTGCAAGTGCCTCATTATAGTGTAAACACAGGAGAGAAAAATATGTGGGGAATTTTGTAGGGAAAATTTTTTGAAGCGTATTGAAAAGTACGGAATTTTTTTGGGTTGTGTAGGGATTTTTCAAAAAATCATTTACCATCACTGACACGCACACACACGAACGCGCACACATATACATTTGATTGAATTTGTACTTTGAGCAGCGACAATAAAGCTCAAATTGACTTCGACGTAGGAGCACACCTACATTGTTTGTACAACAATAAGTGCTTGTAGTTTAATATGAACTTTATTGAATAGCAATCAAGTTCAAATTGACTCTACATTAAGTTAGAAAATATTTGTATGGGAAAAAGAAAAGGGCTGGTTTAGGGGTTTCGCGGAAATTATTCGAATTTTACTTACTTACTTACTTAGGCGGCCATAACAACCCGTTACCGAGTTACGGCCGACCTCACTAGCTCTCTCCAGGTGCCTCTGCTCCGCGCGCGCCTTCTCCAATTCTGTATACCAAGCGAGCATAGGGTTTCCTCCACCTGGTCTTCCTCTTCGTCGGCTCCCTTGGACTTCGCCCTCGAACACCTACTTTGCTGGAGCTTCTTCATCCATACGCACGACATGCCCTAGTCAACGCAGGCGTTGGATGGCGATGCGTTGAACTACGTCAATGTTGGCGTAGAGCTCATACAGCTCGTGGTTCGTTCTTGAACGGTAGTCTTCGCCAACGCGCACAGGACCGGAGATCTTACGAAGAACTTTTCTCTCGAACATCCCAAGAGCGGCTGCATCGCTTTGTGACACTACCCATGCCTCTGCGCCATAAAGCAACACGGGTATGATGAGCGTCTTGTAAAGTGTCAGTTTGGTCATGCGAGAGAGGGCTCGGCTACTCAATTGCTTACTTGGCCCTTAGTAACACCTATTAGCAAGAGTGATTCTTCGTTTGATCTCCAGGCTGATATCGTTGTTGCTGTTAACGGCGGTGCCAAGATAATTAAATTCTGGCACAACTTCGAAAGTATAGTTGTCCGCAATGACGTGCGTTCCTACACGCCGTGTGTTCCGCGTTGTAGACAACATATACTTCGTTTTACCCTCGTTCACCGCCAGACCCACTCGTGATGATTCCTTCTCGATAGCAGAAAACGCAGCCGTGACATCTCGTTTACAGCGGCCGATAATGTCAATGTCATCGGCGTACGCAAGGAGCTGGACACATTTGTAGAAAATAGTGGCATTACGATGCACACCTGCTTTTCGGAGCACCCCTTCCATTACGAAGTTGAAGAGGTTGCATGACAGTGCACGGTACTGAATGGCTCGGAGAGGTTATTTCCTTCCTTGACGGAGCTGGTTGTGTTGCTCAACGTCATTCTGCAAAGCCGTATGAGCTTCGCTGGTATACCGAACTCAGACAAGGTGGCGTACAGGCAATCCCTTATCGGGCTATCGAACGCAGCTTTATAGTCGACGAAGAGATGATGGGTGTCGACTTGCTTTTCATGGGTCTTTTCCAGGATTTGGCGTAATGTGAAAATCTAGTCGATGGAGGACTTACCACTTCTGAAGACGCACTGATAAGGCCCGATCAGTGTGTTGGCAAACGGCTTAAGTCTTCCACATAGGACGCTAGACAGGACCTTGTAGGCGATGGTTAGAAGACTGATGCCCCGGTAGTTGGTACAGATCGTCGGGTCACCCTTCTTCAGTACAGAACAAAGGACACTGAGATTTCAATCGTCGGGCATCCTTTTTGCGAGCCATAATTTGCAGATGAGCTGATGCATGCTCCCTATCAGCACATCGCCGCCAGTCTTGAACAATCCAGCGGGCAAGCCGTCAGCGCCAGTCGCTTTGTTATTCTTGAGCCGCTGAATGGCAACTCTGACTTCGGCATGACTAGGTGGTGGAACGTCCAAATTATCGTCGATTGGCGGTATCGGGTCATCTACTGGGTCGGAATTGTGTGCGTCATCGCCAGCAAGTAAATTGCAGAAGTGTTCCCTCCATATGCCCAGTGTGGACTGTGTATCCATAACCAGATTTCCGTTTTTATCTTTGCAGGCTGATGCTCCGGTGTTGAAACCTTGTGTCAGACGCTTGACTTGTTGATAGAATTTTCGAGCATCATTCCTGCCCCTGTACTCCTCTAGCAGCTCACGCTCACGCTTCTCCTGTTCTCGTTTCTTGCATCTGAAGAGGCGCCTCTCTTCCGATCTCTTTTCCCTGTAGTTATCTCGCACGGCCCGCGTTGCAGCTGACTGCAGAGTTCTTTTGTAAGCTGCATTCTTCGCTGCAGTAGCTTCGCGACACTCTTCGTCGTACCATTGGTTTCGTTTAGGTCGGCGTTGGAACCCAATGGTTTTTTCAGCGGCAGCTCGCATAGAGCGGGATATATGTGCCCAAAGTCCGCCTGCGTCTGCAGGTAGAGAATCGGGGAGGAGCAACTCCGAGAGGTGAGCGGGATAAGTTTCGGCAGTCCGTTGTGATAGCAGCTTAGCGACGTCTAGCTTTCGTTGCGTAGTGGGGCGCACGTTCTTCGCATTGCATAGCCGCAAGATAGTGGTCAGAGTCGATGTTCACTCCACGGAACGTTCGCACATCCTGCACACATGAAGCATGCCTTCCGTCGATCACAACATGATCAATTTGGTTGCGCGTTCTTTGGTCAGGGGACAGCCAGATGGCCTTATGGATATTGAGATGTTGGAATCTGGTGCTACTAACTACCATGTTTCGCGCCGCAGCGAAGTCGATCAGCCTTAGACCATTGTTCGATGAGGTCTCGTGGAGGCTGAACTGACCGACGGTGGGATTGAAGACAGATTCTCGCTCAACCTTTGCGTTGAAGTCCCCGAGTACGATCTTCACGTCGTGGGCTGAGCAGCGGTCATATACTTGCTCGAGTCTCGCATAGAAATTGTCTTTGATGGCATCGTCCTTTTCCTCCGTTGGGGCGTGCGCGCAAATCAGGCTTATGTTGAAGAACCTTGCCTTGATACGGATTGTGGCTAGCCTATCGCTCACAGGTGTGAACCTAGAGACGTGGGACCGAAGCCTCTCGCTTACAACAAATCCGCATCCTAATTCGCGCTGCTCCGCATGGCAGCTGTAGTAGATATCGCAGCCTGCTTGCTTAGAGCAGCCTTGTCCTGTCCATCTTATCTCCTGGATGGCGGTGATATCAGCCTTAATTTTTTCGAAGGATTCCGCCAACTGGATAGAGGCACCTTCCCTATTTAGGATTCGGACATTCCAGGTGCATATCCGTAAATCGTAGTCCGGTTTTCGTTTGCGATGGTCGTCAACGTTGAGGGGTTCATTATACGAGGCTATTGCGGTCTTCACGGGTTGTGTTTTGTTTTCCGTGGCGGGTCCCAAACCCAGCGCACAACCCAAATTTAATATCTTGGGGGGACATTCGTCTCACACATTCGTTCACTGCCCGGCGGGTGCTCAGCAGCTATCCAGGATGGCCAAGGAAAAGACAGGATCAAATCCAGGGGGCTGTGTGTCGACTTGGATAAAGCAAGTGACAAGGATAGGTCCCTGGAGTTTGCCATGTTAAACCCAGTCAAGGCCGTTGCCTTGAATTGCTAAATCCCACACATCCCAATTTTACTCTCCGTAAAAACCATCCTTCGACTTAAAGGAACTTTAAAAAAAAGAGTTGTTAAGATTGGTCCATACGTTATTGAGCTATGCGCTTACCAACACATTTTGGGATACATTTTTATATTATAGACAAGCTGTTCTAAGTAAATATTTTGATACTCGAATTGCGACATCAGCTGGGACTGGTGAAATTGATAAATTGTAAAATAACAAACACACGACCACGTGAAGTGAATTGCAAAAATAAATTATACAGTTTATGAAAATAACAGTTTTTTAATTATAAAAATAATAGCTACCAGCTTGCTACCCGAGCACTATCATTTTGGTGTTTCGTGAACGAAGATACGTTCTTCCGAATTGTAGTCACGCTCCAATGTAATAAATAAAAGACGATTTTCTATTTGATGAGCAATGCCGGATAACCGGCAGGTTGTATTATCAAATATTTATTGATTGATCATTTAGATATGGTCGCGCTTTTATACTTATTTTACTTATTTCTACATATTCTATAACACATGATTACTTAACGTTTATTTAACAAATTTTAGCAACAAAGAGAAATGTAATTTGATTCCACTGAGTGTGCGGACAAACAATTTAGGCACATGCCAAATAAATGCTTCTGTCAGCTTGTGCAGCTCATGCAATGAACCTTTGAAATATGAAGCATGCATTAATTAAATTAAAAACAACTGATTATACTACATTAGGTATGTTCAACTTATAATCATACTACACCTCCCTTCTTTAGAAGAATGCTCATACAACTGTATTGTATGAACATTCCTTTATAAAAATGATTAATATTATGTATATTACAAATTTAAGTTTAAGTGTTTTTATGAAATATTTATAATTATATTAAAATTAACATTATATTTATTTGTTGAGGACCGCGCGTTACTATGTGTAAATATAATTATTGTTGGTGTATCTTAAGTTTTTTTTTTGTGAACGTTTTGTTCTTTTAGGGATTTCTTATCAACTATTATTACATTATGATAATTATTATCTATTGTTTTAATTTTATAAGGCCCACCATATTGGGGTTCTAGTTTATGGGCCGCTTCATTTCTAAGTAAAACTAGACCTCCTATTCTAAAGTTGTAATCTAATGTTTACCTATCATAATTAATTTTTTGCTTAAGTCTAGATTGTTCTAACATAATTTTAGCTCTCCTATGTGCTATTTCTAATTTAAATTTAACTTCCTTAGCGTAATTGTCTATGTTATAGAGTGGTGTTATTTTGTCTATATCTTTGAATTGACGAAATTCGTTGGGTATTTTTCCGAAAACTAATTCGTATGGACAATAACTGTGTACTGTCGAAGGGGTTTGATTTGAAACAGTATGTGAAATATTGTAACCATTCAACCCAAACGTCCTTGTCAATTGATACGTAGGATCTTACGTATGAATTGAAGACTTTATGGGCACGTTCGACAACGCCTATTAACTGATGTCTGTATGCGGTTGAGGTTAATTTGTCAATTCTTAGCAGTTCGCATAGTTCCGTTAGGATTGAATTTTTATATTCTGTACCCATGTCTGAAATGAACGTCTTCATTGGACCATAGGTAAGAATAAAATGTTCAAAGATTGCTTTTGCAACCGTTTTTGCGTTTTTGTTTTGTATTGGTATTGTGACCAAATACTTTGTCAAGTCGCATATTATCGTGACTGCATAAACATTTCCATCTATTGAGGTAGGTAAGGGACCAATTGTGTCAACAAAAACTGAGTCAAATGCACTTAACGGTGTTGGTGTTAGAGTCATTGGACTTTTTTGGTGCTTTGTTATTTTTGGTTTTCTGGCAAGTCTTTACGTATTTAGTAACATCTTTTGCCATACCCTTCCAAAAGTAATGTCTTTTTATTTTCATGAGTGTTCTTAAGACTCCGCAGTGTCCTCCAAGAATTGGATCGTGGTGATATTGTCTTAGAATATCATTTACAGCTTTAATGTGGTTCACCCCGTTTAGTAGCGCTATTTTTACTTTATTTAATATTTCATTGCCCTTATTTTTAAAATCATTTTCCGAGATAAATTCGAAAATTTTCTCGCTTGGTGCCACTTGCAAATTTTTAATTCCATGTATGTCGGCCACTTTATCGAGCCTAGAAAAAAGTGTCTCTAAAGACATTTTTCCGTTAACAAACAAGTCATTAATTTGTATATATGCTTTTATAGATTTTCCCCGTTTGATGTAGCATCTCGTGGGAGTGATCTTTAATTTAAAAAATTTCCTGACGTCAGTGTTGTTTATAGGAACATATATACTGGGCTTATCATTATTATGATTGTTATGTTGCTATGTATTTGGACTAGCGTTTTTATTAGACATTGATCTTGTCACTATTTTATATATTTTGTTATTGTTCTCATTTATTTGTTTTAAATCTGTTATTGTTATGCGTGACAGAGCGTCCGCAATGTGATTGTCTTTTGCTCTAAGATACTCAACTATAAAATCGTACTCTTCTAAGTCTAGTCTCATTCGTGTTAATTTAGAACGTGGATTTTTCATAGCAAATAGGTAAGACAGTGGTCTATGACCAAACCTTTCGAGAAATTTTGTACCGTACATATAGGGTCTGAAATATGTTATTGCCCAATGTATGGCGGCTAATTCTTGTTCTATAGTCGATTTGTTGCTTTCTCCTTTTGTGAAACTTCTGAAGGCATATGCTATTGGTAAATGTTTTCCTTCATACTCCTGAGTTAGTACTGCGCCACAGGCGTTTTTGCTTGCGTCTGTTGTTAAGCAAAACGGTTTTTTAAAATCTAGATGTTGCAATAGTGTAGGACTCATTAGTGCCTTTTTTAGATATTCAAATGCATCATTGCATTCTTTTGTCCATTCGAAGACAACTCCCTTTTTTTGACAATTTTGTCAGGTGTCTTGAATATTCTGTGAAGTTTTTAATAAATCTTCGGTAGTAATTGCAAAATGCTACAAATCTTTTTGCACTATCTCCGTCTGTGGGTGTTGGATAATTTTTAATTACAGAGTACTTGTTATCGTCTGGAAGTATGCCATTACTTGTATATTTATGCCCGAGGTAAGTTACCTCTTGCATAAAAATGAACATTATTCTGGGTGTAATTTTAGATTATGTTTTCGACATAAGTTGAAAACGTCTTATAAATTCGAAAGCATATGTGGTTCAGAGCAACCAAGGACTACTAAATCATTCATATATAAAAAGGCTTGCTCAGGTTTTAAACCGTTTCATCATGGAATGAATTAGGAGCTATTTTTAGACCATACGGTAATCTAGTGAATCTATATGATCCATTGTTGGTTGAAAAAGATGTTATATCCCTAGATTTTGTCTCAAGTTCTATTTGATGAAATCCGGTCATTAAGTCTAAACAGGAAAAGTATTTAGCTCTTCCGAGTTTATCCAAAATATCGTCTATTCTGTGCAATGGGAATTTATCTGCTATTAACTTTTTGTTTATTTGTCTATAGTCGATTACTAGTCTCCACCTTTTTTCAACTGAATTTGGTAGTGACTTTTTTGGTACTAGTAGGATTGGACTATTGTACTCAGAAAATGATGTTTCAACTATTTTGTCTTCTATGAGTTTGTTCACATGTTTTTCGATCTCCTCCTTGAGTGTGTGAGGTATACGGTAATTTTTTATGTATACCGGTTGTGTGTCTCTAACCGTTAATTTTTGTTTGTAAAAATTCTTAGTTGTAACTGGTTCGGTGTCTAGCCCAAAAATGTCGCTGTATTCGGAGCAAAGTTTTGTTAACTGTTTTTCATGTGGTTTTGGAACATTTTTTGTCAAGTTTTTAAGAATTTCCGATTTTCTATGTCTGTCATTTGTGCTATCCGGTCATTATGGTATCCGTTTCTTCAAACCTTGTCCACATGTGTCTCTTGAATGTGGCAAAGTTTGGTTAAAATCGGTTGAGCCATTCTCCATAAAGTTCATCACAACGCGAAAAACGGCTGAATTTTTATATATGTATATAGATTTATGTATATATATTTTTGAAATAAAATTTCTTATTAAAGTGTCTAATAAAGTGTCAAAATAGCACCAAGCCCAAAACTTATGCAAATAATTCAATTTTGACGTTGCAAGTGCCTCATTATAGTGTAAACACAGGAGAGAAAAATATGTGGGGAATTTTGTAGGGAAAATTTTTTGAAGCGTATTGAAAAGTACGGAATTTTTTTGGGTTGTGTAGGGATTTATCAAAAAATCATTTACCATCACTGACACGCACACACACGAACGCGCACACATATACATTTGATTGAATTTGTACTTTGAGCAGCGACAATAAAGCTCAAATTGACTTCGACGTAGGAGCACACCTACATTGTTTGTACAACAATAAGTGCTTGTAGTTTAATATGAACTTTATTGAATAGCAATCAAGTTCAAATTGACTCTACATTAAGTTAGAAAATATTTGTATGGGAAAAAGAAAAGGGCTGGTTTAGGGGTTTCGCGGAAATTATTCGAATTTTACTTACTTACTTACTTAGGCGGCCATAACAACCCGTTACCGAGTTACGGCCGACCTCACTAGCTCTCTCCAGGTGCCTCTGCTCCGCGCGCGCCTTCTCCAATTCTGTATACCAAGCGAGCATAGGGTTTCCTCCACCTGGTCTTTCCACCGGAGCAATGGTCTTCCTCTTCGTCGGCTCCCTTGGACTTCGCCCTCGAACACCTACTTTGCTGGAGCTTCTTCATCCATACGTACGACATGCCCTAGTCAACGCAGGCGTTGGATGGCGATGCGTTGAACTACGTCAATGTTGGCGTAGAGCTCATACAGCTCGTGGTTCGTTCTTGAACGGTAGTCTTCGCCAACGCGCACAGGACCGGAGATCTTACGAAGAACTTTTCTCTCGAACATCCCAAGAGCGGCTGCATCGCTTTGTGACACTACCCATGCCTCTGCGCCATAAAGCAACACGGGTATGATGAGCGTCTTGTAAAGTGTCAGTTTGGTCATGCGAGAGAGGGCTCGACTACTCAATTGCTTACTTGGCCCTTAGTAACACCTATTAGCAAGAGTGATTCTTCGTTTGATCTCCAGGCTGATATCGTTGTTGCTGTTAACGGCGGTGCCAAGATAATTAAATTCTGGCACAGCTTCGAAAGTATAGTTGTCCGCAATGACGTGCGTTCCTACACGCCGTGTGTTCCGCGTTGTAGACAACATATACTTCGTTTTACCCTCGTTCACCGCCAGACCCACTCGTGATGATTCCTTCTCGATAGCAGAAAACGCAGCCGTGACATCTCGTTTACAGCGGCCGATAATGTCAATGTCATCGGCGTACGCAAGGAGCTGGACACATTTGTAGAAAATAGTGCCATTACGATGCACACCTGCTTTTCGGAGCACCCCTTCCATTACGAAGTTGAAGAGGTTGCATGACAGTGCACGGTACTGAATGGCTCGGAGAGGTTATTTCCTTCCTTGACGGAGCTGGTTGTGTTGCTCAACGTCATTCTGCAAAGCCGTATGAGCTTCGCTGGTATACCGAACTCAGACAAGGTGGCGTACAGGCAATCCCTTATCGGGCTATCGAACGCAGCTTTATAGTCGACGAAGAGATGATGGGTGTCGACTTGCTTTTCATGGGTCTTTTCCAGGATTTGGCGTAATGTGAAAATCTAGTCGATGGAGGACTTACCACTTCTGAAGACGCACTGATAAGGCCCGATCAGTGTGTTGGCAAACGGCTTAAGTCTTCCACATAGGACGCTAGACAGGACCTTGTAGGCGATGGTTAGAAGACTGATGCCCCGGTAGTTGGTACAGATCGTCGGGTCACCCTTCTTCAGTACAGAACAAAGGACACTGAGATTTCAATCGTCGGGCATCCTTTTTGCGAGCCATAATTTGCAGATGAGCTGATGCATGCTCCCTATCAGCACATCGCCGCCAGTCTTGAACAATCCAGCGGGCAAGCCGTCAGCGCCAGTCGCTTTGTTATTCTTGAGCCGCTGAATGGCAACTCTGACTTCGGCATGACTAGGTGGTGGAACGTCCAAATTATCGTCGATTGGCGGTATCGGGTCATCTACTGGGTCGGAATTGTGTGCGTCATCGCCAGCAAGTAAATTGCAGAAGTGTTCCCTCCATATGCCCAGTGTGGACTGTGTATCCATAACCAGATTTCCGTTTTTATCTTTGCAGGCTGATGCTCCGGTGTTGAAACCTTGTGTCAGACGCTTGACTTGTTGATAGAATTTTCGAGCATCATTCCTGCCCCTGTACTCCTCTAGCAGCTCACGCTCACGCTTCTCCTGTTCTCGTTTCTTGCATCTGAAGAGGCGCCTCTCTTCCGATCTCTTTTCCCTGTAGTTATCTCGCACGGCCCGCGTTGCAGCTGACTGCAGAGTTCTTTTGTAAGCTGCATTCTTCGCTGCAGTAGCTTCGCGACACTCTTCGTCGTACCATTGGTTTCGTTTAGGTCGGCGTTGGAACCCAATGGTTTATGTGCCCGGGATATATGTGCCCAAAGTCCGCCTGCGTCTGCAGATAGAGAATCGGGGAGGAGCAACTCCGAGAGGTGAGCGGGATAAGTTTCGGCAGTCCGTTGTGATAGCAGCTTAGCGACGTCTAGCTTTCGTTGCGTAGTGGGGCGCACGTTCTTCGCATTGCATAGCCGCAAGATAGTGGTCAGAGTCGATGTTCACTCCACGGAACGTTCGCACATCCTGCACACATGAAGCATGCCTTCCGTCGATCACAACATGATCAATTTGGTTGCGCGTTCTTTGGTCAGGGGACAGCCAGATGGCCTTATGGATATTGAGATGTTGGAATCTGGTGCTACTAACTACCATGTTTCGCGCCGCAGCGAAGTCGATCAGCCTTAGACCATTGTTCGATGAGGTCTCGTGGAGGCTGAACTGACCGACGGTGGGATTGAAGACAGATTCTCGCTCAACCTTTGCGTTGAAGTCCCCGAGTATGATCTTCACGTCGTGGGCTGAGCAGCGGTCATATACTTGCTCGAGTCTCGCATAGAAATTGTCTTTGATGGCATCGTCCTTTTTCTCCGTTGGGGCGTGCGCGCAAATCAGGCTTATGTTGAAGAACCTTGCCTTGATACGGATTGTGGCTAGCCTATCGCTCACAGGTGTGAACCTAGAGACGTGGGACCGAAGCCTCCCGCTTACAACAAATCCGCATCCTAATTCGCGCTGCTCCGCATGGCAGCTGTAGTAGATATCGCAGCCTGCTTGCTTAGAGCAGCCTTGTCCTGTCCATCTTATCTCCTGGATGGCGGTGATATCAGCCTTAATTTTTTCGAAGGCTTCCGCCAACTGGATAGAGGCACCTTCCCTATTTAGGATTCGGACATTCCAGGTGCATATCCGTAAATCGTAGTCCGGTTTTCGTTTGCGATGGTCGTCAACGTTGAGGGGTTCATTATACGAGGCTATTGCGGTCTTCACGGGTTGTGTTTTGTTTTCCGTGGCGGGTCCCAAACCCAGCGCACAACCCAAATTTAATATCTTGGGGGGACATTCGTCTCACACATTCGTTCACTGCCCGGCGGGTGCTCAGCAGCTATCCAGGATGGCCAAGGAAAAGACAGGATCAAATCCAGGGGGCTGTGTGTCGACTTGGATAAAGCAAGTGACAAGGATAGGTCCCTGGAGTTTGCCATGTTAAACCCAGTCAAGGCCGTTGCCTTGTATTGCTAAATCCCACACATCCCAATTTTACTCTCCGTAAAAACCATCCTTCGACTTAAAGGAACTTTAAAAAAAGAGTTGTTAAGATTGGTCCATACGTTATTGAGCTATGCGCTTACCAACACATTTTGGGATACATTTTTATATTATAGACAAGCTGTTCTAAGTAAATATTTTGATACTCGAATTGCGACATCAGCTGGGACTGGTGAAATTGATAAATTGTAAAATAACAAACACACGACCACGTGAAGTGAATTGCAAAAATAAATTATACAGTTTATGAAAATAACAGTTTTTTAATTATAAAAATAATAGCTACCAGCTTGCTACCCGAGCACTATCATTTTGGTGTTTCGTGAACGAAGATACGTTCTTCCGAATTGTAGTCACGCTCCAATGTAATAAATAAAAGACGATTTTCTATTTGATGAGCAATGCCGGATAACCGGCAGGTTGTATTATCAAATATTTATTGATTGATCATTTAGATATGGTCGCGCTTTTATACTTATTTTACTTATTTCTACATATTCTATAACACATGATTACTTAACGTTTATTTAACAAATTTTAGCAACAAAGAGAAATGTAATTTGATTCCACTGAGTGTGCGGACAAACAATTTAGGCACATGCCAAATAAATGCTTCTGTCAGCTTGTGCAGCTCATGCAATGAACCTTTGAAATATGAAGCATGCATTAATTAAATTAAAAACAACTGAGTATACTACATTAGGTATGTTCAACTTATAATCATACTACACCTCCCTTCTTTAGAAGAATGCTCATACAACTGTATTGTATGAACATTCCTTTATAAAAATGATTAATATTATGTACAAATTTAAGTTTAAGTGTTTTTATGAAATATTTATAATTATATTAAAATTAACATTATATTTATTTGTTGAGGACCGCGCGTTACTATGTGTAAATATAATTATTGTTGGTGTATCTTAAGTTTTTTTTTTGTGAACGTTTTGTTCTTTTAGGGATTTCTTATCAACTATTATTACATTATGATAATTATTATCTATTGTTTTAATTTTATAAGGCCCACCATATTGGGGTTCTAGTTTATGGGCCGCTTCATTTCTAAGTAAAACTAGACCTCCTATTCTAAAGTTGTAATCTAATGTTTACCTATCATAATTAATTTTTTGCTTAAGTCTAGATTGTTCTAACATAATTTTAGCTCTCCTATGTGCTATTTCTAATTTAAATTTAACTTCCTTAGCGTAATTGTCTATGTTATAGAGTGGTGTTATTTTGTCTATATCTTTGAATTGACGAAATTCGTTGGGTATTTTTCCGAAAACTAATTCGTATGGACAATAACTGTGTACTGTCGAAGGGGTTTGATTTGAAACAGTATGTGAAATATTGTAACCATTCAACCCAAACGTCCTTGTCAATTGATACGTAGGATCTTACGTATGAATTGAAGACTTTATGGGCACGTTCGACAACGCCTATTAACTGATGTCTGTATGCGGTTGAGGTTAATTTGTCAATTCTTAGCAGTTCGCATAGTTCCGTTAGGATTGAATTTTTATATTCTGTACCCATGTCTGAAATGAACGTCTTCATTGGACCATAGGTAAGAATAAAATGTTCAAAGATTGCTTTTGCAACCGTTTTTGCGTTTTTGTTTTGTATTGGTATTGTGACCAAATACTTTGTCAAGTCGCATATTATCGTGACTGCATAAACATTTCCATCTATTGAGGTAGGTAAGGGACCAATTGTGTCAACAAAAACTGAGTCAAATGCACTTAACGGTGTTGGTGTTAGAGTCATTGGACTTTTTTGGTGCTTTGTTATTTTTGGTTTTCTGGCAAGTCTTTACGTATTTAGTAACATCTTTTGCCATACCCTTCCAAAAGTAATGTCTTTTTATTTTCATGAGTGTTCTTAAGACTCCGCAGTGTCCTCCAAGAATTGGATCGTGGTGATATTGTCTTAGAATATCATTTACAGCTTTAATGTGGTTCACCCCGTTTAGTAGCGCTATTTTTACTTTATTTAATATTTCATTGCCCTTATTTTTAAAATCATTTTCCGAGATAAATTCGAAAATTTTCTCGCTTGGTGCCACTTGCAAATTTTTAATTCCATGTATGTCGGCCACTTTATCGAGCCTAGAAAAAAGTGTCTCTAAAGACATTTTTCCGTTAACAAACAAGTCATTAATTTGTATATATGCTTTTATAGATTTTCCCCGTTTGATGTAGCATCTCGTGGGAGTGATCTTTAACTTAAAAAATTTCCTGACGTCAGTGTTGTTTATAGGAACATATATACTGGGCTTATCATTATTATGATTGTTATGTTGCTATGTATTTGGACTAGCGTTTTTATTAGACATTGATCTTGTCACTATTTTATATATTTTGTTATTGTTCTCATTTATTTGTTTTAAATCTGTTATTGTTATGCGTGACAGAGCGTCCGCAATGTGATTGTCTTTTGCTCTAAGATACTCAACTATAAAATCGTACTCTTCTAAGTCTAGTCTCATTCGTGTTAATTTAGAACGTGGATTTTTCATAGCAAATAGGTAAGACAGTGGTCTATGACCAAACCTTTCGAGAAATTTTGTACCGTACATATAGGGTCTGAAATATGTTATTGCCCAATGTATGGCGGCTAATTCTTGTTCTATAGTCGATTTGTTGCTTTCTCCTTTTGTGAAACTTCTGAAGGCATATGCTATTGGTAAATGTTTTCCTTCATACTCCTGAGTTAGTACTGCGCCACAGACGTTTTTGCTTGCGTCTGTTGTTAAGCAAAACGGGTTTTTAAAATCTAGATGTTGCAATAGTGTAGGACTCATTAGTGCCTTTTTTAGATATTCAAATGCATCATTGCATTCTTTTGTCCATTCGAAGACAACTCCCTTTTTTTGACAATTTTGTCAGGTGTCTTGAATATTCTGTGAAGTTTTTAATAAATCTTCGGTAGTAATTGCAAAATGCTACAAATCTTTTTGCACTATCTCCGTCTGTGGGTGTTGGATAATTTTTAATTACAGAGTACTTGTTATCGTCTGGAAGTATGCCATTACTTGTATATTTATGCCCGAGGTAAGTTACCTCTTGCATAAAAATGAACATTATTCTGGGTGTAATTTTAGATTATGTTTTCGACATAAGTTGAAAACGTCTTATAAATTCGAAAGCATATGTGGTTCAGAGCAACCAAGGACTACTAAATCATTCATATATAAAAAGGCTTGCTCAGGTTTTAAACCGTTTCATCATGGAATGAATTAGGAGCTATTTTTAGACCATACGGTAATCTAGTGAATCTATATGATCCATTGTTGGTTGAAAAAGATGTTATATCCCTAGATTTTGTCTCAAGTTCTATTTGATGAAATCCGGTCATTAAGTCTAAACAGGAAAAGTATTTAGCTCTTCCGAGTTTATCCAAAATATCGTCTATTCTGTGTAATGGGAATTTATCTGCTATTAACTTTTTGTTTATTTGTCTATAGTCGATTACTAGTCTCCACCTTTTTTCAACTGAATTTGGTAGTGACTTTTTTGGTACTAGTAGGATTGGACTATTGTACTCAGAAAATGATGTTTCAACTATTTTGTCTTCTATGAGTTTGTTCACATGTTTTTCGATCTCCTCCTTTAGTGTGTGAGGTATACGGTAATTTTTTATGTATACCGGTTGTGTGTCTCTAACCGTTAATTTTTGTTTGTAAAAATTCTTAGTTGTAACTGGTTCGGTGTCTAGCCCAAAAATGTCGCTGTATTCGGAGCAAAGTTTTGTTAACTGTTTTTCATGTGGTTTTGGAACATTTTTTGTCAATTTTTTAAGAATTTCCGATTTTCTATGTCTGTCATTTGTGCTATCAGTTATTATGTCGTAATCAGAGACATTTTCTGTAAGGATTTCGTTCTGTTTTAAAGAGATTGTGTTGTGAGTGGTATTCATTATACGGATATAGGCATTGTTTGTTTTTACCAGGGTATTTTTTATAAAGATACCCGGTTGTAGTTCTTGGTCTGGGACTAGTGTGTCTTCTAGAGAATATGGTAGATTAATTTTGCGTATTACTTCTGACCGTGGTGGTATGGTTATTTCATCGTTATACGTTGTTGATATCGGTATTTCTATGTTATGTGACAAATTATCCGGTCTTAATATTAGGATATCATGGTTTTGTGTAAAGTTCAATATGCAATTGAATTTTTAAAATAAACAACAACAGAAATATGCAAACAGAGTAGACGTGTTTTTTTGTGCGCTGCAGTTATTTCTTATTTACTTGTGTTTGTGACCAGCTTTCTTATATAGTTTTTTGCGAATACGGGTCTATTTGGTCACTTTATAGCTCTGTGGCTGTGAAAATAATTTAGTGTACGCTAAAACAAACCAAAGTAGAAATTTTTGCGAATTTAAAAACAATTTGAAAAATGACCACCAGAGGAAAAATCACACGTCAAACGGTATCCACTCCGCAAAACAGCGCCAGCATTCTAACTAAAGCGGAGAAAAAAGGTAGCTCGCCACCTCCTTTCTGGCTAGAGCGGATAGAGGAAAAACTCGAGTTGCAGAGAAGAAGTATCATCGAAGAGTTTTCGGAACGAGTGAAAACATCTGAAGAGCGAGTAATGCAGCGGTTTGGCGAAATAGCGGCTGAAATGGCGAACCTGCGGAAAGCCATGAAAACAATGGAAGAACGTGTGGGGAAAGCCGAAGCACAAATTCAACTGAATGGCCAACTTCAGGGTGAAATCGAGCTACTGAAGACTCAGCTGGATGAGTGCCAAAATCATGCCGTCTCCAGAGATCTCTTCATTAACGGTTTGCCGCACACGGTTGGTGAGAATATAAATAATATCTTTGGTAGCCTGTGCCATACTCTCGATATGCCAGCGCCACAAATTTCCTCCGCCTTTCGACTGCGTAAGCAGAGCAACTCAACAGCGTCTGCTGTTATAGTTAAATAAACATCTTCTGCTGATCGCTCAAGTTTGCTCAAAACAGTGGCTAATTATTGCAAAGCCAAAAAGCGGCTACTATTACTCTGTGATGCTGGACTCAAAACTGAAGGCAAATTATACATATACGAATGTCTCACAAAAGGCAATCGCGAACTAATGCGTTTTGCAATGCAGCTCAGGCGAGAGCAAAAAATAACAGCTGCTTTCACTATTCGTGGATATGTGTATGTACGCGTTCGCTCTAAATGCAAAGCAGTTAGGGTGACTAATATTGAGTGCATTTAAAATGCACTTGCTGCAGCCACCTAATACTCTAATTAGCTGCGGAGAATGTTTATTATGTGTTTATGTTTTATTGTTTTCCTCTTACCCTCTCTCATCTTGTGTTACTTCTTAATTTTCTCTGTTCTCTAACTACTGCTTTTTTCTGTTTATTGCTCTTCTATCTTTGTTTATGCCAAGTATTTTTGCAAACATACATATACTCTTGCGTGCTTGTGCTTTGTTGTTTCTGTTTTTGTTCAGTATTACTTAAATTCTTAGGTCTGTTCGGTAAACTGAGCTCCAGCGTTAATGAAAATAAGAAAATTCTCATTGAAATTATGTGCAAACAAAGTGATGGTTTTAATGTAGTACATTTTAATGCACGTAGCCTAAGTCAGGAAAAACTTGATTTTACTAGGTGAACTTTCGAAGATTCTGCAGTCGATGTAATTTGCGTTTCTGAGACCTGGTTTCATAATCTCTTTAAATGGATACAATTTATTGAGGAACGATCGTAATCTTAACAGAAAAGGGTGTTTAATCTGCATGTGTACTAAATAAAAAAAGTTTGAAATTTAAACTAATAGCAAAGTCAAATAACTGTGAAAATGAATACATATTTACTGAAGTATCTGATAGCATGAATAAAATTTTAATTGCATGTGTTTACAATCCTAACAAAAGTATTGCTCTTGATACACTATTTGTTGACCTGTCTGAATTTGTCTTAAATTACGAACGTATACTGTTGTGGGGTGATTTTAATGTTAACATTTTAAAAAATGAGCCTAGTAGTAGTAAACTATTCGACCAGTTGGCAACAGCAGGACTTTGTGTTGTTAACGGAATTACACCAACGAGATATTCAAATAACTCCCAACCTAGTCTTCTTGATTATTTTATAACATGTGACTTGTCACATATTCTTAAATTCGACCAAGTTGACTTTATATCTGACCACGACTTAATATTTTGTACCTTAGATGTTGTGATGAATCGTCCAAATTTAGGTGCCACCTATGAGTATCGAGATTTTAAATCGTTGAATGTTAATTCTTTGTATTCAGACATGGGTTATATAAATTGGAATGAATGTTGGTTTCTTAGTTCTGTTGATAATAAACTTGACTTCCTCAACCGTAACCTATCCTCGTTATTTAACATGCATGTTCCGCTTCGTTCTGTAAATGTTTTAAATAGTTCATGTCCTTGGGTACAACTCGAAAGTTCGAGCTGCCATTAGAAAGCGCAACAAGTTTTAAGCTAAGTGGAGAAAAAACTTGACGGATACTTCTTGGCGCCGGTACAAGGAAATCCGAAGTGAAACCACTGCAATAATACGACAAGCGAAAAATTTGATCCGTCACTTCCAACAAGAGAACTGTGGCGCAACCTAAAAAATTTTAAAATTCATGGCAAGGACGGTCCCGAATGTGAGATTTACCTTGATGAACTTAATGACTACTTCATTAGTGTTGGCAAGAAAACAAATTGTGCTCCAATTTTAAAAGAGTCCTCACCTTGTGCTACTCTAAAAGAACAGTTTCAATTTATGACAGTTAGTGAGGTAGATGTCCTGAAAGCTTTATCCAAAATAAAGTCTAATGCTGTAGGCGACGATGGTATCTCGCTAAAATTCGTCCGTATAGTCATCCAATATATAATAGAACCCCTTTCCCATATAATAAACCATTGCTTGACTAGTTCATGTTTCCTAGCAGTATGGAAAAAGGCTATAGTTTTCGAAGTCGGAAAAAAGGCAAATGCTATTTATGCTGGTGACTATAGACCTATCAGCATACCACATTTTCCAAAGTTTGCGAAAACTTGATGGCCATACAAATTTCATCATTTCTACAGAACAATCGTCTACTCTCTCCACTACAATCTTGCTTCAAACAAAGTCACAGTTGCTCGACTGCAATGGTTGAAATACTGGACGACATTAGAATTAGTTTTGACAACGGAGACTTGACTTTACCTTGCTTACTTGACTTTTCTAAAGCATTTGACTCAGTGAATCACAAATTGTTATGTTTGAAGCTTAAACACTATTTCGGCTTCAAAGACAGTGCGGTGAAGCTCATGTCCAGCTACCTTGGAGACAGAACGCAGAAGGTCAAGACCAGTAAATCAACATCTCAGTCTAGATACGTACACACTGGTGTTCCGCAAGGGTCTATCCTTGGTCCGCTTTTATTCAGTCTTTTTGTCAATGATGTTTTTAACGTTTGTCAGTCTGTGAATGTCCATGCGTATGCTGATGATATACAATTGTACTTGTCCAGTCGTATTGGTCTCGTTGAAGATTTATGTTTCAAAATAAACAGTGATTTGTCTGCTATTTCTGTATGGACTAACGAAAACTCTTTATGTCTGAACACTTACCTGTGCTGACCATATAAATAGGGTTGTGGGAAACATTTATGCTACATTGCGTAAACTGAAAGTCTCTGCAACATTCACGCCAGAGAAAAGGAGGCGCAAATTAGTTCTCCAGCTAAGTATGCCTCTCATTACGTACTCGGAGGTGGTATACAGCAAACTCGACTCCACATCTTGCCATAAACTTAATGTGGCATTTAATAACGCCACGCGGTATGTATATGGGATTAGCAGATATGACCATATCTCTGCATGGCGATCAAGGTTACTGGGCTGTTGCCTCAATAGTTATTTGTCTGATAGAAATTGCATTTTTTTGTGCAAACTTACATTATTAAAGTCTCTTCCCTATCTGACAGAGATGTTGATACCAATAAGGTCTCGCAGACACAGCAAATTCATCGTTCCAAAATTTAATTACCTACCATCATCTAGATTATTTTTCATTAGCGCTGTTAAAGTGTGGAACTCATTACCCGACACTGTGAAGGCTGGACTTAACAGATTTAACTTCAGGGCACAAGTCTATAATTACTTTAAAAGTGTTTGATTGCATTAAATTAGGGTGTTACGCCAAATGGCTTAGAATTTTAATTATTAATTTAATTTTATATATTTAATTTAATTTTATACATTTAATTTAATTTTAATTATTATTATCATAATTTGTTAAAATCCATAATTTCTCGTAACGTTTCAATATTAAGCTTACTGTTTTCTAAAAATACTGTTTAATTTTCGTATATGAATTTAAAAATAGCACTATATATGTATAAACACCTATATTACATAAACGTAACAGAGCAATACATATTTACTCCAATTACATAAATTTGAACTTAATCCGTTAGGCTAAGACACTATAAAAACTCGAATTCAGAAATAAATAAATCACTTGTGAAGTTACCACCGAACGCGCTCGCATTTTATTTAACAGGCAATTGTTGTGTTCGCGCATCCTTCCCACGTAAAATAATTCATCTCAAAAAAGCTTGAGATTTTTCATGGCGCCCGAGCAGGGACAGTAGTGCGAAATCGGTAAAAAGTGATAAAATAACCAGCCGAATAAATAACTAAACGAATATTGCCTGCGCGGTCCGTTCACAGACAGCAAAACTAATATATGTACATACATATGTATATGCATATACAAAAAAGTGCACAGTGACAGTGAGCCCCCAAAAACCAAAAAAAAAAAAAAGAAAAACTAATACATCTATCAAAAAAAAAAAAAAACGTTAAAAGTTTAAAAAAAAAAAAAAAAAATATAATAAATAAAAAAGAATAAACTACAATACCCAGTGCGGTACTTATATAAACGGTCACAGTGATATGTAAATGTTCTCGGCCAAAAATAAGGCAAATTTATAAAAAAAAAAAAAACACAGTGCAATTCACCGCTGCTCATTTGCAGTTCGTCGCCCTCGTGTATATATCACTGTCCGCTGTCACAGTTCTCGCAGTTACTGCCATACTCGCCGCTGCTCTCATCACTGTAACCGTCGCTGCTACTCTGGTCACTGCTGCTGCCGTCATCGCCCGCTGTCGCTGCAATCCCTACCGCTGGTTCTGTCGCCGCCAGGAATGACCTGCACCTGCATCCTTTGCAAAAGGAAAGTCAAGGCTTGCAATAAGCCTATACAGGTAACAAGTGCAATAAATTGAAAGTTGTGGTTGTTGTTGATAAACACTCTCAATTTTTTGCATCCCCTTTTTACTTTCTTGCATATATATACATACATATATGTACACACTCCCATATGTGTACATGTACCATATGTACAATTATCTATACAAATATACGTATATAAAACTCCGCGAAAGTGAAACAAGGGTACGTTGGGATTTGATAATAAAGGGTGTGACCTTAAATGCGAAATCGTCAATAAATTTAAAAAAACAAAATTAAAGAGATTGAAGACCTTTTTTTCGAACAATAAGTTCAATTAAATTAAAATTATTATAAAGTTAAATAAATTTTTCGTAAATACGGATTATTTACAAGGAAATAATTTAAACAAAAATCGATTTTTCGCAAATCTGTTGAACAATTTTCGTAGTGTTGTGCTACTGTGCTTGCTCATCCTTTCGTGGCCTGACCATAGCCTTGTCCAACAGCTATTTTCCGTTTTTCTGATTGAGATTTGTGCAGGCTATTCAGCCATCTTTTCGTTTTCGTTTTTTCAGCCACAAACTCTCACAGATATTTTTTCGTTTCTGTGGACATTGAGCAAATTTTTCGGGAGTTTAAATAATTTAACTCAAAATGAGCAAGCCAAAGACAGCAGTTCCAAGTCTCTCTCCAAGTAAGGAGATTATGGAATTGAAATCACTAAAGCGCCAGCGAACTGTTGCGAAAAATAGTATAGTGCGCATAAAAACGGGTCTCCTCGATAAAACAATGTCGTTAGATCCAATTGAATTGGAGTGTCGACTGGACATTTTGAACTCTCATAGCGATAAGCTTATGAAGTGCCAGTCGAAAATTGAAGAAATCGACGAGGAAGACATAGCCCGTGGGGAGTTAGAGGACCTAATAGTGGAAACTAAGTCCGTTATAAAATCTATTCTGGCGAGAAATAAATCGTTAATAGCCGAATCATCCTTTGTTGCACCTCACAGCTCGCGACTACCGAAAATGTCGCTACCGAAATTTAAAGGGGAATATTCAGAATTTAAAAATTTTATGAGTCTGTTCGAGAGTTTGGTGCACAACGACCCTACAATCCCAGACATTGAGAAATTTAATCACTTGGTTAACTGTCTGTCTGGTGAAGCTTTGGGAACGGTAAAGGCCTTCCAAATGTCGGACGAAAATTATTCGAAGGCGTTGGCTAGTCTCAAAAAAGTTTATGACAATAAATGCTTAATATTTTTCGACACAATTTCCAAACTTTTTGAACTGCCAACTATCCCAAAGCCATCTGCGCTTTCATTGCGCACAATGATTGATACAGTGTCGGCTGTTTACGACTCGTTGCTGTCGTTAGGTGACGAGAAAAACATCACAAACGCTATCATAATTCATCTGGTAATGTCAAAAGTTGACACCGTTACTCGGTCAAAGTGGGAGGAACAGTTGGATTATGATAAGCTGCCATTATGGCGTGAGTGTGAGGCAGCATTAAATAAACGCTACCAACATTTATCTGCCGATGAAGCCTCAACGTCGAGGCTCAAGCCGTCAAGCAGTCACAGCATTCAGAAACCCCACCTTCATGCGGGAAGGACGAAAGCTGCCTTAGTGACTTCAAATATAAAACAGCCGGTGTGTCCGCACTGTAAATCAAATGATCATAGTATACCCGCGTGTCCTACTTTTAAAACTCTCTCTGCTCAGCAGCGATTTGAGTTTGCTAAATCAGTCCCCTTATGCATAAATTGTTTGCGAAAGGGGCACTCAGTTTCAAAGTGCAAAGCGGATCGGTGTCGTGTTTGCAACCGTTCGCATCACACGTTGCTGCACCAGTACCCTGTATCCTTTGCAACTGCACCACAACTTTCGACCTCGCATGCCATGCACACGACGAGTACACCAGATCGGGTTATGTTGGCTACAGCCGTAGTCAACGTAAAAGGTAGCTCCGGAGAGTACCTTGCTGCACGAGCCTTGCTGGATTCTGGATCTCAGGTGAATTTCATGACAGAGGATTTGGCGCAGAAATTACGAATTCGTCACGAAAGTACGACCTTAAATATTATCGGCATCGGAAATGCAACCAAAAAAGTAAGGACGAAATTAAATACGGTTGTAAAATCGCGGGTCAATAATTATGAGTTTTCGGCACAGTTTTGGATAATGCGATCCATTTCAGCCAGCCATCCAGATCGTAACGTAAATATTAATGGCTGGAAAATTCCTAAAAACATTAGCTTAGCGGACCCAGAATTTTATAAGGCTCAAAAGGTAGATCTTTTGTTAGGTGCTGAAACATTTTTCGAGCTTTTAGCTGTAGGCCAGATCAAGGCCATCCCCAATCACCCAACATTGCAAAAGACACTTTTAGGCTGGGTTGTGTCTGGCAAATACGCCTCCAACCAACGTCCTCCTCCCACAGTCAGTAGCACATTATGCCATACTGAACAAAATCTAGCAAATATAGATTCCATTGTCCAAAGGTTCTGGGCGATGGAAGAAATACCTTCAGGGGCTAGTTCGACAAAATTCACACCTGAACAAATAGAGTGTGAAAAATTTTTCGTAAAAACTACTAAAGTTTTGCCTTCAGGAAGGCTTCAAGTAAGACTGCCTTTCAAAGATGACCGTAAGTTACTCGGTAATTCCTATGAAACCGCGTCTCGGCGGTTTCAGGCCCTGGAGAGAAAGACCTTGAAAGATCCAGAACTTCGTCAAATGTATCTGGACTTCATGAATGAATACATCGAATTGGGTCACATGAGCCCAACAAATAATAAGATCCCGAGTGAGCCACACTACTTCATTCCGCATCAATGCGTTCTTCGGCCTGAAAGTACGACGACTAAATTACGTGTTGTTTTCGACGCATCAAGTCGTACCTCTTCTCAAATTGCGTTGAATGAAATCTTGATGGTTGGGCCGACCATTCAAGAAGAGCTGTATTCAACACTTCTTCGTTTTCGTTTGCATAAATATGCATTTACGGCGGACATTACTAAAATGTACCGCCAAATTCTCATGCACGAAGAAGACAAAAACTTTCAGCTTGTAGTGTGGAGACGGCATCCATCTGAGCCACTTCAAATCTTTCGACTTAACACCGTAACATACGGCACTGCGCCTGCTCCATTTCTCGCTACACGGTGTTTACAAATGCTCAGCGATGCCAATACACATATGTATCCACTCGGCTCAAAGGCAATAAAAAGAGATTTTTATGTAGACGACCTGCTTACAGGATCCGATAATTTCGAATCTCTAGATCTTATTAGAAGTGAGGTAGTTAAAATATTAAACTCGGCAGGATTCAATTTATCTAAGTGGTTTTCAAATCACCCATCATTTTTCGATTGTGAGAGTTCTGAGAAGGCCTTAAACTTCAATCACACAGACTCCACAAAAACACTTGAAATCCATTGGTTGCCGAAGGAAGATTTGTTTCGGTTTGTCTTAAATGACAACTTTACCAGTTTACGAGCCACTAAGCGAAACATATTATCAGTTTCGGCTCGTCTTTTCGATCCTCTTGGTTTACTTGCCCCACTAGTTACCAAAGCAAAAATCTTATTGCAAGAGCTTTGGCTGCAAAAACTAGATTGGGATGAGTCGATTCCATTGCACCTCGACACCAGCTGGGAAAATTTCAAAGCCAATCTACTGCAGCTACCATCAATAAGCATTCCTCGGTTTGTACACACCGAGTCGAGTGCAAGCTGCCAAATTCATGGCTTTGCCGACGCCTCAATACGAGCGTATGGCTGCTGCATATACATACGTAGCCATTCGGCTGGTGGAACGAAATGTACGCTGCTTATTGCAAAGTCTAGAGTGGGTCCGCTGAAGACTAAATCTCTTCCGCGTCTAGAGCTCTCGGCAGCCCACTTGCTGGCCAAATTATGGTCACGAATAGCGCCAATGTTGAGTCGGCCAATTGAAAATATAAACTTCTGGACAGACTCCGAAATTGTTTTGCATTGGATCAAAACGCATCCATCTGTACTACAGACCTTTGTTGCAAACAGAGTGTCCGAAATCCAAGAGTTGACGGATAAAGCTACTTGGCGACATGTGCCAACTAAGCAAAATCCCGCGGATCAAGTGTCTCGGGGTTGTAACGTGGACGAATTGAATAATTCTATCTGGTTTAGCGGTCCACAGTTCCTCCTAGAAGACCCTGCGTTATGGCCAACAAACACCCACTTCCAGCTCTCTCCAGGAGACGAAGCATTAGAGAAGAAACGGAACGCAACAGTTTTAGTTGTTCAAGCAAATGAATCGCATCCAATTATGGAACTCACCAAAAGAGTATCTTCTCATCAAAAACTGCTTCGTATTGTCGCTTACATATTAAGATGGATAAAACGCATTAGAAACCCATCTGCGACATTCACACAAATGCTGACGGCTGAGGATATTAAATTAAGTTTCCTCAAAGTCATTCAGGTGGTTCAACATGTTGAATATGGTGAAGAAATTATGAAACTCACCAAAGGTACCACCCTACCCTCAAGTTTGCAAAAACTTAATCCATTTTTGCACAACTACTCGGAATTGTCGCTGTCGTTTAATTTACTCCGAGTAGGAGGCCGCCTATTAAATGCGCCTCTCCCATATGATGCCAAGTTCCCACTGCTCTTAAGCAAGAACTCGCACTTCGTTACCACATACTTACGGTACCTACATTTTCGAAATCACCATGCTGGAGCAAAGGCATTGGTAGCGCTTCTCCGAGACCGCATTTGGCTGGTCAATGCTCGAGAAGCTTGTAGTCGTACCGTTCGAAACTGCACACACTGCTTTCATTATAAGCCGAAGCTGCAATCCCAAATAATGGGAAATTTGCCTGCCGATAGGCTTCGTGCACTACGACCCTTTCTAATATGTGGAGTAGATTTTTGTGGTCCCGTATATACTACATTGAAAATACGTGGTAGACCCCCAGTAAAAACATATATCGCAGTGTTCGTTTGTTTCACTTCAAAGGCAGTACATTTAGAACTAGTAACAGACTTGTCTTCTAATTGTTTTATTTTCGCCCTAAAAAGGTTCATTGGACGCCGAGGAATGCCGCGGAAAATATACAGCGACAACGCCACCAACTTCGTCGGCGCCGATCGCAAGCTTCGCGAGCTGAGGGATGCTTTCGAGGCCCAACAACCGGAAGTACAGAAATACGCAACGGACGAAGGATTCACCTTCGCCTTTATACCACCCAGGGCACCGCACTTCGGCGGGTTATGGGAGGCGGCAGTGAAGTCCGCCAAACACCTTCTCGTGCGCGCAATCGGCAACGCGCTGCTCACCGCCGAAGAACTACAGACGCTGCTCGTCGAGGTCGAGGCCGTACTCAACTCGCGACCCCTGGTACCACTGAGTCAGGACCCGAACGATGGAGAGGCCCTAACACCAGCGCACCTATTAGTTGGGTGCCCCCTTCGAGCGCTGCCACCAGCCCAAGTATCGATGGACCCAATGCGTTGCTGCGACAGATGGCAACTTGTCTGTTGTCTCAAGCAACAGTTTTGGCGACTGTGGTCCAGGAACTACCTGTTGGGTCTTCAACAGAGGAACAAGTGGTTGCATCCGAAGCGCAACCTCGAGCTGAACGACCTAGTCCTGGTTCAGGAAGACAACACACCACCGCAGCAATGGGTGCTCGGCCGCGTCGCCGCAATCGTAACAGGGCAAGACGGCAAAGTCCGCGTAGCAGACGTGGCAACCAAAACGGGCGTAATTAAACGCCCCGTTCACAAGCTCGCCGTACTGCCATCAGACGTTGAAGGACCATGAGCCTTTCAAGGTGGCCGGTGTTACGCCAAATGGCTTAGAATTTTAATTATTAATTTAATTTTATATATTTAATTTAATTTTATACATTTAATTTAATTTTAATTATTATTATCATAATTTGTTAAAATCCATAATTTCTCGTAACGTTTCAATATTAAGCTTACTGTTTTCTAAAAATACTGTTTAATTTTCGTATATGAATTTAAAAATAGCACTATATATGTATAAACACCTATATTACATAAACGTAACAGAGCAATACATATTTACTCCAATTACATAAATTTGAACTTAATCCGTTAGGCTAAGACACTATAAAAACTCGAATTCAGAAATAAATAAATCACTTGTGAAGTTACCACCGAACGCGCTCGCATTTTATTTAACAGGCAATTGTTGTGTTCGCGCATCCTTCCCACGTAAAATAATTCATCTCAAAAAAGCTTGAGATTTTTCATAGGGCATTAAATTTCTCTCTACATTCTCTAATTATTACTTTTGCTCTTTCTTTTCTAAATCCTTCTTTTCTTTTCCTATTGCTTCTTCTCTTCTTATTATTATAGTTAAGTTAAATATATTGGATTGATTCGTAAATGAACTGGTATAAAATTTAGATTAAGAAACTTGTATGTTAAAAATATTCCAGTTGTTTATAATATTGTTGAAGTACTATTAAAAGACCTTAGTCTTACTATGACTATTTATATAAAAAAATAAAATAAATTAGATAAATTAGATAAAATCCATGCTTATTATGCCATCGCAAGGTATTGGAGAATTGTCATGTATAACGTGAAATTCATGAGGTATTAGGTAGTTTCTGAATTTTAAATCGAAAAATATCGTATCAATGGATCTAATTTTGCCTTGTCCTATACCGCTTAAGTTTGTTATTTGTCCAGTATTGATTTTTTGAAAAGTGGATTTATTATATTTTAATAAGGATATATGAGCTCCTGTGTCTATTAATAATGTTATAACTGTATTTGAGTCTGATATTTTGAATTGTACGAAAAAACTATAACTAAGGTTGAGTGAATATATCTTAGAGGAAATTTCTAGTTTTCCGGATTAATTTCTTCGGACTGAGTATATCTGGCATTGTTTGTTACGTTCCGGTTTTGATTTTGTCTATTTGGTCTGAAGCGACCTCTATTGCTATTTCCGTAGTTTTGGTTACTGTTGCCAAAACTGTTATTGCTGTAGTTGCCATTATATTTTGCTCTATTTTGATTATTAGAGAAATTGTTTCTTCTCTGAAATCTGGCGTTTCTTGGAAATCGATTATTAGAATTATTAAATGGTCTTTGGCCAAAATTTAATTTGTATTTTATTGACCAGTAGTTTCGATACAACTTCCTATAAATTTACTTATTGCCTCATTCATGTTATTGAATTGACCTGCTCCCATAATCAATTTCACTTTTTCAAGGCTGCAATTTTTGGTCATTGCTTTTACGGCTATTTGAGTAGAATATCTGCTGGCTAATTCAGTAGATAATCCATGCGTAATATAAGCATTTTCTAACGATTTTGTAAGAGTCTCGATCTCGTTACAGTAAATGTTAGCTGGCTTACTGTTTTGCCTTATATTCATTATTTTGGCCGATATTACTTCAACAGATCCACCTTTGACTGTCCTTTGAAGTGTGGCAATAACTGCTGCAATTGTGGTTTCCGCTGTAAAAAGGTTTCTCGCGTTTCCTTTCAACTTTGTTTTAATAAGTGATATAGCTGTGGTTTCGTGTTCACCTTTTATTGTATCTAGAAGTGCTAGAGCATCTAGAAATGAACGTAAATTTTCCAGCTACCGTCGAATTTTGTGTCATTTCGACTTCTTGATCAGAATCTATGTCTGTATCGGAATCTGTTGTTTCTTCTGAAACTGCTTCTAACGTGGTCGTTTCGTTGAAGTTAAGTGTTATTGGTTCACTTAGTGAATGAGATATATCTTGTTTAATGTTATACTTGGCTATTATTTTTACCAATAAGTCTCTTAATTGTCAAAATAAGTCACGAGCTTCTTTTTGATGTATATTAGTAAATTTGCTATAATTTTCTTGGATAATTTTTCTAATTGATTCTAATGTATTAATTAGATTTTCTAAATGTTTTCTAACTGTTTCTGGCTTAATATATCTATTCTGACTTATGCATTTATATGCTTTTTTTAAACTTGTCCCTTTCTAAATGTAATTTTTTCGTATAATTAACCATTTGTCCATCTGTTAAGTTTTTTTTTTTCTAAAAAAATATTATAGTTTTTAGACTTGTTTTAAGTTTTTTGCTATGCTATTACTGTATTTTTTTTAAGCACTTGTTGTGCATTCTATAAATTTGTATGCAAATGTTTGCACTCACTAAAGCTACCATTATAATTAATAAAATTGTGATTATTTCTAAGTCCGGTGAAGTAACGTCTACCTTGTTAATAACGTTTGCTGTTGAGTCTACCGTCTTTACATCCAAAAGTTCCATATTTGGATATGTCTTTAAAACTAGTATTGGAATGTCCAGAATAAAAAATTTTGCTATAGTGTCAACTACTATGTAGAAATGTTTAGTCAAATTTTACCCATATATGAATTATTATGGAGAGCCTTATATAATTATATAAACAATTTAATTAAAAAGAATTTTTATTCATTATTTTATATTTAATTTATTTTAAAAACATTTTGGGTAATTCTTTTATAGAAAACAAAATTTTTGATATATTTATTATTAGCTTTGCCAAATGTCGAAAGTTTTAATTTTATATAAAAAAAATTTTTTTTTTTTAATTGTTTCCATATTAATAGGAAAAAAAAGTTTGTTGGAAAATTATTTTTGTCTCGAGCCGTTAACGCTTACAGACTCTAACTGCCTGCATTCAATCATGCACAGTGTTTTATTTAAAAGATATTCACTTACTTGATTTTCTCTGCTGGAGCAGGAATTCTAGTTGGGTTATGCGCTCCCAGATTGCGCTAGATTTCTCCCAGGATGGCGGTGGTTGCTGGATTACCTCCCTGATGAGTAAGTTTATTTCCCACTTTAGTCTGGTGGTGTAGCCTCCTCTTCTTTTTGGTGTGCTCACCTTTGGGATGAAAACTTCTGTTGGTTTTTTGTTAAGGCCGTTCCGTCTTCTGTATTCCTCCAAGGAGATTGGTTGCGGCCCTTGAGCTGGGTTAGACATCTATTTTTCTTCTGGTTGTATTGGCTTAACCAGGTTTTTCCTTCCGCAGCTGACGGATCGGTTTGGCTGATCACGTCAGGATTTGTGAATTTTTGGTGCTTTTTAGGGCACTTGCAAATATATTCCAATTTTGGTGCAGATATGGTAAGCACTCATGCAACGTTTCGCACTTTGGTTGTGAAAGAAACTTACATTTAACAGCTTAGCAAAATCAATGCTCAAGCTGGCAGGATCGCCATGTAATAAATAAAAGACGATTTTCTATTTGATAACCAATGCCGGATAACCGGCAGGTTGTACTGTCAAATATTTATTGGTTGATCATTTAGATATGGTCGAGCTTTTATACATATTTTACTTATTTCTACATATTCTATAACACATGGTTACTTAACGTTTATTTAACAAATTTAGCAACAAAGAGAAATGTAATTTGATTCCACTGAGTGTGCGGACAAACAATTTAGGCACATGCCAAATAAATGCTTCTGTCAGCTTGTGCAGCTCATGCAATGAACCTTTGAAATATGAAGCATGCATTAATTAAATTAAAAACAACTGAGTATACTACATTAGGCATGTTCAACTTAGAAGAATGCACATACAACTGTATTGTATGAATATTCGTTTATAAAAATGATTAATATTATGTACAAATTTAAGTTTAAGTGTTTTTATGAAAGATTTATAATTATATTAAAATTAACATTATATTATTTATTTGTTGAGGACCGCGCGGTACTATGTGCATATATAATTATTGTTGGTGTATCTTAAGGGGTTAAATACCTTGTGTTTTTCAAAAAAATCAAAATAAATTTTATTTCTTTATCGTAAAGTACAATCCCTTGAGAACATTTTCCAAAAATTTCATAGAGATCTGAGCAATAGATCGAAAGTTACAGCGTTTTAAATTGTGCGTCGTCACGTCCTGAGCGTACGGCCTCATGCGGCGCTTGAAACTTTAAACGCGATTATCTCAAAAACGTGTTTTTCCAAAAATGCTTTTGCGGTGGACGCGATTGCAAAAAAAGTATTCAACCGATTTTTATAATTTTTTTTTTAAATTGTTCGTAATTGATGTCGCCTCTTAGTGAACGATCAACTTTTTATGTATAAATTTTTATTTTGCAGATATGAATTTTTTAATGCCAATTTTAGGACTGTAGAAGTGGAGTTTTTTAAAAACATGTTCCTATTTTCACAAAAATCAAAATATTTAATATATTGATCGATCACTAAGAAGATATAACCCTATACTAATGAAATCTTTTCGATTTTTTGATTTCAGTTGACTTGGTGGACTTGAATCGCGTCCACCGCAAGCCTCTTCCAAAAAAAGGGTCTTGGGGGAAAACGCCATAACTCCGCCATTTTGAAATATTTTTACACAAACAAAGCCTTTTTTTTTCTTTAAACATTGTAATATCCAATAATAAAAACTTTTATACAATAAAATTATTGCTACATATCTTTAAAAAAAACCCAACTTTCGCTAATTTCACCGGACCACAAGGTATATAACCCCTTAAGTCTATTTTTGTGAACTTTTTGTTCTTTTAGGGATTTCTTATCAACTATTATTATATTATGATTATTATTATCTATTGTTTTAATTTTATAAGGCCCACCATATTGGGGTTCTAGTTTATGGGCCGCTTCATTTCTAAGTAAAACTAGACCTCCTATTCTAAAGTTGTAATCTAATGTTTACCTATCATAATTAGCTTTTTGCTTAAGGTTAGATTGTTCTAACATAATTTTAGCTCTCCTATGTGCTATTTCTAATTTAAATTTAACTTCCTTTGCGTAATAGTCTATGTTATAGAGTGGTGTTATTTTGTCTATATCTTTGAATTGACGAAATTCGTTGGGTATTTTTCCGAAAACTAATTCGTATGGACAATAATTGTGTACTGTCGAAGGTGTTGTGTTCAAACAGTATGTGAAATATTGTAACCATTCATCCCAAACGTCCTTGTCAATTGATACGTAGGTATGAATTGAAGACTTTATGGTCACGTTCGACAACGCCTTTTGACTGATGTCTGTATGCGGTTGAGGTTAATTTGTCAATTCTTAGCAGTTCGCATAGTTCCGTTAGGATTGAATTTTTATATTCTGTACCCATGTCTGAAATGAACGTCTTCATTGGACCGTAGGTAAGAATAAAATGTTCAAAGATTGCTTTTGCAACCGTTTTTGCGTTTTTGTTTTGTATTGGTATTGTGACCAAATACTTTGTCAAGTCGCATATTATCGTGACTGCATAAACATTTCCATTTATTGAGGCAGGTAAGAGACCAATTGTGTCAACAAAAACTGAGTCAAATGCACTTAACGGTGTTGGTGTTAGAGTCATTGGACATTTTTGGTGCTTTGTTATTTTTGGTTTTCTGGCATTTTTCACAAGTCTTTACGTATTTAGTAACATCTTCTGCCATACCCTTACAAAAGTAATGTCTTTTTATTTTCATGAGTGTTCTTAAGATTCCGCAGTGTCCTCCAAGAATTGGATCGTGGTGATATTGTCTTAGAATATCATTTACAGCTTTAATGTCGTTCACCCCGTTTAGTAGCGCCATTTTTACTTTATTTAATATTTCATTACCCTTATTTTTAAAATCATTTACCGAGATAAATTCGAAAATTTTCTCGCTTGGTGCCACTTGCAAATTTTTAATTCCATGTATGTCGGCCACTTTATCGAGCCTAGAAAAAAGTGTCTCTAAAGACATTTTTCCGTTAACGAACAAGTCATTAATTTGTATATATGCTTTTATAGATTTTCCCCGTTTGATGTAGCATCTCGTGGGAGTGATCTTTAATCTAAAAAATTTCCTGACGTCAGTGTTGTTTATAGGAACATATATACTGGGCTTATCATTATTATGATTGTTATGCTGCTGTGTATTTGGACTAGCGTTTTTATTAGACATTGATCTTGTCACTATTTTATATATTTTGTTATTGTTCTTATTTATTTGTTTTAAATCTGTTATTGTTATGCACGACAGAGCGTCCGCAATGTGATTGTCTTTTCCTCTAAGATACTCAACTATAAAATCGTACTCTTCTAAGTCTAGTCTCATTCGTGTTAATTTAGAACTTGGATTTTTCATATCAAATAGGTAAGACAGTGGTCTATGACCAGACACTTCTAGAAATTTTGTACCGTACATATAGGGTCTGAAATATGTTATTGCCCAATGTATGGCGGCTAATTCTTGTTCTATAGTCGATTTGTTGCTTTCTCCTTTTGTGAAACTTCTGGAGGCATATGCTATTGGTAAATGTTTTCTTTCATACTCCTGAGTTAGTACTGCGCCACATGCGTTTTTGATTGCGTCTGTTGTTAAGCAAAACGGTCTTATAAAATCGGGATATTGCAATAGCGTAGGACTCATTAGTGCCTTTTTTAGATATTCAAATGCATCATTGCATTCTTTTGTCCATTCGAAGACAACTCCCTTTTTTTGACAATTTTGTCAGGTGTCTTGAATATTCTGCGAAGTTGTTAATGAATCTCCGGCAGTAATTGCAAAATGCTACAAATCTTTTTGCACTATCTCCGTCTGTGGGTGTTGGATAATTTTTAATTACAGATTACTTGCTACCGTCTGGAAGTATGCCCTTACTTGTACATTTATGCCCGAGGTAAGTTACCTCTTGCATAAAAATGAACATTTTTCTGGGTGTAATTTTAGATTATGTTTTCGACATAAATTGAAAACGTCTTTTAAATTCGAAAGCATACATATGTTGTTCAGAGCAACCAAGGACTACTAAATCATCGATATATAAAAAGGCTTGCTCAGGTTTTAAACCGCTGAAGGCAATCGTCATCATTCTTTGGAATGAATTAGGAGCTATTTTTAGACCATACGGTAATCTAGTGAATCTATATGATCCATTGTTGGTTGAAAAAGATGTTATATCCCTAGATTTTGTCTCAAGTTCTATTTGATGAAATCCGGTCATTAAGTCTAAACAGTAAAAGTATTTAGCTCTTCCGAGTTGATCCAAAATATCGACCATTCTTGGTAATGGGAATTTATCTGCTATTAACTTTTTGTTTATTTGTCTATAGTCGATTACTGTTGATTGAGGTGGTTGAGCATTTCTGAGCTGAATATGCTCCTAATTAGTGACCAGCACCGTTTTACTACCACTATCTCGTTTGATGATGATGTTTTTTATTTTATTTTTTTTGTTTTATATATATTGTATATATAATTTTTTTTTTCCCAAGTCAGATCCATTTAGTGAGGTCCAAGTATAACAGCAAATCCTTTATCTCGATGTCTGAGATCTCCTTAATTTGCTGTAGGAAAGGCTTACCGAAGGATCGGAGTCGTGCCCTGGCTAGTCCCAGACATTCACATAAATAGTGGAAAAGATTTTCCTTTGCCCCTTCCGCTTGACAGCTTCTACAGATAGGATTGAAGGGTAGATGGAGTCTAGCTGCATGATCCTCTACTTTCCAATGTCTTGTTAGGGTTGCAGTGATGCGTGAAATGTTTGGCCGAGAACATCCTAGCAGGTCATTCGTCTTTTGGATTTTGTATGACGGCCATGTGTTTTTGTTGTAATACATGTAGGTATTTGCTTCCATCTTCTTTCGGCTAAAGCATGATAGTGTGAAGCAATGGATGCATTTAGTGTGTTCAGTGGGGTGGAGACTGCCACCGCCTCTGCTATGTCTAGTGTCGAGCCCTTTCTTGGTAGCTCATCCGCTATCTCATTGCCCCGTATGTTCCTATAACCGGGAACCCATATCAGGGTAATTTCAAGCCAATGGCTGAGCAGTTTCAGCTCCTCTCTAGACTGTAGGACCAGTTTGGATGAAATGTAGTTGGAGTCTAAGGCCTTAATAGCTGCTTGACTGTCTGAGAAGATAGCTACTCTTGCACCAACTTCCTTGTAGAGTTCTAGGGATTTGCATGCTTCTCTGATCGCTAAAAGTTCTGCCTGGAACACGGTGGCATAATCAGGAAGACGAATTGATTGAGATAGGTTGAGTGGCTCCGAATGGAAGCCAGCTCCCACACCACAGTTCATCTTAGAACCATCGGTATAAATTTCGATATCGTGTCTTCCAATCACCTCTCCTTTGCTCCACTCGGCTCTCGGTGGAAAACGTACCGTACTTTCTTGAAGTTTAGGTCGGGGATTGTGTAGTCTGATCCGTTTTTGAGCAGCTCGGGTAACTGTAGGAGGATCTTACTGTGACCGCACGACTTTGTTGTCCAGCTTCCTATGTCTCTGAGTCTCACCGTGCTGCAAGTAGCTATTGTTTTAATGTGTAAATCTAATTGCAATAGATGTGTTAGTACATTGAGCGCTTCAGTAGGACTGGGGCTAAGCGCTCCTGTAGTTAAGATACACGCTGTTCTTTGTATCTTGTTCAGCTTAGTTTTGTTGTATTTCCTTTCTGTTGCAGGCCACCAAACTAGTGCCGCATATGTTAGTATTGGCCTTACAATGGTTGTGTAGGACCAGTTGGATAATTTTGGTTGGAGACCCCATTTTTTTCCCAACATTCTCTGACACGTGTAAAGTGCTATATTTGCTTTCTTTATCCTGTACTCTACGTTGGACTTCCAGCTGAGTTTGGGGTCCAGGATAACCCCTAGGTATTTTGCCTGTTTGGTTAGCGTGAGGCTGACGCCGTTTAGTTTTGGGAGATTAAAGTTTGGCACCTTAGTTTTCTTGGTGAATAGCATCAGTTCAGTTTTTCTCGGGTTTACACTTAAACCACAGTCCGTGGCCCAATTGCTGAGTAATACCAGAGCTCCTTCCATAATCTCACTGATTGTGGTTGGAAACATTCCTGAAACCATAAGCACTATGTCGTCCGCGTACGCCACCACTTTAATTTAATGAGGATGTTGTTGGCGACTAGTAACCACAGCAGAGGGGATAAGACCCCTCCCTAAGGGGTTCCCCTGTTGACAGAGCGTTTTATCGTGCTGCTGCCTACCTCACCGATGATTATTCTAGTTTTAAGCATGTTCTCTATCCATTCGTTGAGACCTATGTCTATGCCTAACATGTTAAGAGCCTCAATTATAGATCTTGTCGTAACATTGTTGAAGGCCCCCTCTATGTCGAGAAAAGCGACTAGTGAGTATTGCTTGTATTCTATGCTCCTCTCAATCGCACTTACAACCTCATGAAGAGCTGTCTCTGTGGACTTTCCTTTGAGATAGGCATGTTGAGATGGTGAAATCGTTGAGTCTGTAATCTTTTCCCTGAGATATACATCCAGCAATCGCTCGAGAGTTTTGAGGATGAAGGAGGATAGGCTGATGGGTCTGAAATCTTTCGCTGTATCATGACCGCGTCTACCAGCTTTAGGGATAAAGATTACCTTAACCCTCCTCCAGCTTTTTGGTATGTGCCCCAGCATAAAGCTTTTCCTGAAAAAGACCTCCAGCCAAGGAATCGTCGTTTCTCTAGTGCTCCACAGCATGGCTGGGAATATCCCATCTGGACCGGCTGCCTTATATGGTTCAAAGTTTTTTATCGTCCATAATATTCTATCTTGGGATACGATGTGGTTGATTATAGTGGGTGATAGTTTGGATGTTTGAACACTGTCAGTATTGTGAGTTTGCCGTATGCTGTCTAACGATCAACACGTACTGCTGAGAAAAATATTCAATTAGCCCGTGCGAATTTCTAAGCATAAGATTAACTAGATTAATTTGTTTTCGGGAGTGCTAGATGTGGACTAAAACCATTCGTCAGTGGTTTCATAAATGATGTGTGAGCGCAATGCGCTCGAATTTGCATTTAAAAATGCTAAAAACCCTGCAAGCAGTGACTTAAATAGAAAAAGAAAAAATGACAACGTGATAGAGGACACAATGTCAAAACATAGCAAAAACAATTACTATGCTATTCTAGACAATGAACTAGAAGAGTGTAATGAAGTGATAAAAAAATTTGAGCAGTACTTGCATACCAACAATCTAAGCAACGAAATAAGTGAACAAATAAAAACTGGTGATACAACAAATAATACCACTGTTACACCAACAAGTGCAAAGTCAATTACAAATCCAGTTGCCTCTACTAATGTAAACAATGACAGTGAAACAAAAACAAACAAAAATGTCAAACACAAAAACAATAGTAAAAATATTCCCCCTATAAATACATTTGATATAGAATCGAAACAAATTATAGAACTAATAAAAGATGGTTTAAGGATAACACAATTCACAATTAAAGAATATAAACAAAACAAATTAGCAATTTACCTAAAAAATATCGCCGACTCTAAAAGAGTTCGAGAATACTTAGAAAAATCTAAAGTGAAATTCTACTCATATACGCCTAAATGTTTGAAAACAAAAATTATATTAATGAAAGGGCTAAACAGTAACACCGACACCAAAGACATTTTGAGTGAACTTTGCAAAAATCAAAACGATAACCTTGAAATCCTCAAAGTAACACAATTCACTACTAAAAACTCAACACAACAAAAAATAAAACTACCAATTTTTATGGTTCAAATAAGTGCGGAAAGCAATGTTAACGAACTGAAACAAATTAAAACCATTTTATACCACTGCATTAAATGGGAACACTTACGTAGGTCTGAGATAACTCAATGCAGGAATTGCCAAAGCTTCTTCCATAGTGCAGCCAATTGTAACCTACCACCAAGATGTGTCAAATGTAGCGGAACACATAAAACCGAAGACTGTTCTTCCTCAAGCGGAACCTTGACGGAGAGGGAAAATGTGTACTGTGTCTTATGCAAGAAGTTTGGACACCCAGCATCTTACAAAGGCTGCGACCGATACAAAGAACTGCAGCAGAAAATTAGATTAAGAAAACAAAACCTCATTGCTGCTAAGACAAGCACCACTTCAAAATTCACTACCCCTAAGTTTAGCTATGCCGACGTAATTAAAGAAAATATTGGGACAAATAGTCCTACTAACAATCAAAGTTTAATACTGCTAGAATTAAAAAACACAATGTTATCTCTAAGTAGGCAAATTATGGCTCTTCAGAAGCAGCTCGAAATACAAACTGCACGAATCGATGCAATATGTAGTCTAGTAGACTCAGTATGAATTCGCAATCGCATTTAAAAATAATTTCCATTAATGTTAACTCAATCATTAATATAAATAGAAGAATAGAATTAAGTAAGTTCTTAACAGATAACAATCCAGACATAGTTTTGCTGAACGAAACCAAACTAAACGCAAAGCATAAGCTAAAATTTAATGGATATAATCTAATAAGGAGAGATAGATCTAGTAGAACGTCAGGTGGAGGAACTGCGATTTTAATTAAAGAAAATATGAAATTTACCAAAGTTTTTAATTATAGAGTAGACTCCCTCTCTTATTTAGAAGCATGTATAATTAAAATGCATATGCCCCCGAATAATATCATGTATCTAATTGCAGATTATTATCCATCAGGAAACAACAACGATGCATTCAAATCAGAACTTAATATAATATTTGAAGCTCTTGACCTTCAAAACCCAGATCATTACTACATATTAGCAGGCGACCTTAATAGTAAGCACTCGGACTGGGGAAACACGCAAAACAATACTAAAGGCAACGCTTTAAAAGATTGGCTTACTTCAAATGCAATAGAATTTAGATGTAATATGTATGCCTCCGTAACCCCGTCTTATGAAAGAACCCACTCCTTCCTAGATATTTGTATTGCTGATCATAGAATAGATTTTCAAAAGGTCAATGATACAATTAACTGTTTAAAATGCATCGACTATGATAGCGACCATTGCGCTATCGAAATCAACGCTACCCGTAGGGATGACACATTCTATCTTAACTTGGCAGGCAATCAAATCCAAAGAACATTAGACTATAAAAAAACCAATTGGAAAAAATTTCGAAATACCTTAAACACACAGCTTCAGAAAGAGATTTTGGCACCAAACAATAGAAACTTAACTAATTCCGAAATTGATCTTCACTTGCTTAAGCTATATTAAATAAAATTATTTTAGCAGCTGTAGAAAAAAATTTACCAAAAGTTAAGACAAAAAATCCTACCAATACTCTTGTAAACCTACCTATCATAAAAACACTACTGAAAGAAAAAAGTATAATTCTTACTAACATCAAAAAACACAACCGTCTACAAATATACCTCCCTCCTAACATTCTCCAACAAGAAAAAACAAAACTAAAGCTTATCAAAAAATTAATTAATGACAATATAAAGATTCAATTTAATAATCAACTCGAACACACACTTATTTCCCTTAAGAATACCGACCCCTCAAAATTTTCAGTAATTAAACGAACTTTTCTAAAAAACGACAACTCAATTAGTCATATAAACGTTCCTTTTAACTCATCAGATATACTTCAAAAAGCTGGCCTCGATTGCAATCTGCTAGAAAAAAATTTTACAACAGGCAACTACTGCATCAAAAACAGTGAAGATATACCCGATATAGTAGGGCTTCATTTTGAAGCAATTCATTCTTCAAAACAGTGCAAACCTGACAATCTCGTTCACTTACAGGTGCAAGAATGCTTCAATAAGTTTTTAGAAACAAAAACTTTATTCGACAGCTTTCGAGCAACCAAAACAAGATTTGATGCCATCAAACAAGCCAATAATTTAACCGAAGAACAAACAGGCAACTTTTTTATTCGTTTCGATGATCTCTCAGATATATTTTCCAATCTGAAAAGTAAACTGTCCTCAGGCTTAGACCAAATACCTAACATCATTCTGAAAAACTTATCCCAAGAACTAATTTCAGAATATTGCACACTATTCAACAACATGTTGAATAATGCCTATTTTCCTCCTATTTGGAAAACAGCTAAACTGATCGTGATACCAAAAAAAGAGAAAGACAAAAACTGTTTGAAAAATCTCCGACCAATTAGCTTGTTACCAAACATTAGTAAAGTTTTTGAGGTCGTAATCAACATAAATATAAATAGGGTCACTAAAACCAACAACTTAGTGAATTCTGAGGAATTTGGGTTTAAATATAGACATTCAACTATACCGCAATTAACCTTTTGACCTCCGAAATTAACTGGAGCTGGAATAAAAAACATGTCACAGGAGCTTGCTTCTTAGACATTGAAAAAGCTTTCGACAAAGTGTGGATCGAAGGCCTGATGTCTAAACTCATAGGCTATAAATTCCCGGTTCACCTCGCCATTCTCATTTATAACATGCTGTCAAATAAAAAAATTTCAGTACATACAAATAATATGAAAAGTAAGCGCGAATTTAATATAGCAAATGGTTTGCAACAAGGGACAGTAAATGCGCCAGTACTTTTCAATCTCTTTATACTTGACTTGCTGGATAAAATAGACAATATCATAGCCTTTGCTGATGATATTGTCATTTACCATCCAGACAGAACAATAGAGGATATTAACAGAAATCTATAACTGAAATACAATATCGTAGAAGATTTTACAGCAAACTGGCATCTTAAAATAAATACAAAGAAATGTAAAAGCATTTTGTTTCGTCCACCCATAAAAAGATGCAACTCAAATATCAGAAAAAAATGGAAAAACCTAAATATTATATCTAATGAAACCAGAATCCCTATTCAAACCACTGAGAGAGTCAAATATCTCGGTATTCACCTTGATCAATTTTTATATTGTACAATACTATAACGATCACATTAACCTCCGAGTCGAGAAGACCGCAAGAGCTTTCCATATCTATAAAAGAATGTTTTCATCGAAACTAGTACACAAGAAAGTCAAAATATTAATGTATCAAACCCTGGTAAGACCGATACTCACATATGGTTGCTCAATTTGGTACAACATTTCACCCTCATATATGGAAAGACTAAGGAAGCTTGAGAGAAGAATACTACGATCATGCACTTCCTTATATAGATCACAAAATAGTAACTATACCAAATACATCTCGAACTCAAAGCTATATAACACAGCGAAAGTGCCCAGAATTGATTGTCATATTATAAATTTAATAAGAAAACATATCCGGCGTTGCCTATATAATACCAATAACATATTAATAAGAGCGTTTTACTACGAAAGCGACGATTATTTCTCACTAGCTATTTCTAATGGATTTCCACCTCCCGAATCCTTCTTATACCTCGACAAAAAAGGCTTTATACAAAACGAAAACCACACGCCAATAATATATCACATATTCAGAAGAGCGAACAATAAAATAATCACATCAAAAACACTTAATGCAAATAATAAACGTTTTGATACATATACAGGTATCCCTTGTATAACGCGGTCTTATACAACGCGGTTTCGATATAACGCGATTTGGAAAAATTAGGTTTCAGTACAACGCGAAATTTAGGCCTTGATTAACAAATGAATCTCCATCCGTTTCAAATCTCGCACAAGATGACGTCACTTCGGTAGAAGATATCTGTGAATCAATTCCCAGTTTCACTCTGAAGCGCATACGAGAGGGTTTAAGTTTGGTTGAGAAAATGAAATCTTTCTTTACAACTAATGATCCTTCGCTGGAGATATCCAGCAAAATAATAAGGGAAATAGATATTAATCTATCACCTTATTACGAAATTGAAAAGGAGCGTAAAAAAACCACCTACCAAAAACTGAAAACTAAACCAGTAGAAGAACCACAAGGTCCCACAACTAGTTTCTTATCCAATAGCGAAAACTATGTTGAAGAAATATCTTCTGATGAAGCTGTTGCTCCCCCAAAACGCCCACGTGCAAAGATCTTTGAAGACAGCGAAACATATTAATTACCATATGAAGTTTGAAGAATAACAATAAAGTTTTTAATAAACCTTTAATTTGTTTTAGTTTGTTTTTAATTTTTTTAATGTGCACATAATTATTTAAATCTTGTTTTTTGAATTTTGAAATATGTATGTACATATGTATTATTATTCACATCGTGTGTTTTTAATTTTATAAGAAAGTCTGAAGTTTGGTGTTGAGTTGAAATATATGTGCATCTGTTATTTTGTATGTATTTTATTTAAAAAAACCTATTGGAACATAACCCCCAAATTTATATGAAAACTATGTTTTAGATAACGCGGAATTACATAACGCGCAATTCTTCTGGAACGTAACTATCGCGTTATACGAGGGATACCTGTATTTCAAGCTGCGACAAAATCGAATCCACCCTTACCATTAAAAACTGCTGGTGGTTAACAAATGACACGCAACACTAACTCATACCACCTTTCTAGTCTGACTACCTTCTTTTACTACTTTTAAGCCTTTTATTATAAACAATAATCTATGCATCGTTTTCGTTCCCTTTTTCCCTGCATCAAAGTTATAAAATATTTTAATAACTTCTAAGTTAAAACAAAATTAATTTCAATACTAAGGAAAAGTTACTCGACATCAGATAATATACGTACTTGAGAGCTCGTCTAGAGACATTGTACGACACATCATTACTATACTAATACTATTGTTTATTGTAGTACTTAATAATATAATATTAGTTGAAAATAAATAAACAAATAAACAAAAAAAAAAAAAAAACACTGTCAGTATTGTTCTCAATATATTCTGTGTTGCCTGCGAAGTGTGTATTTACAAGATGTTCTAGTGTGTCGGCCGAGGATTTTGTCCACTCTCCGTTATCTTTCTTCAAGAAGGAAGGGCAGGAGTGTTGCTTGGATAAAAGCTTGCCTAGTCTGGCCGTGTCTTTGGTCGATTGTATGGAACTACAAAAGTCTCTCCAAGCCTCTGTCCGAGCCTCTTTGATTGCTTTCTTGTATTCCCTAAGGCAGTCTTTGTAGGGTTTGAAGTATTTGTGTTTGTAACAGATATTGAAAATTTCTCTTGTCATTTTCCTGAATTGACTTAAATCTTCATTCCACCAGGTAGGATAGGTTGTTTTGCCATATGTGGCGGGACATGAAGCTTCAAGTCCTTTCGTCAACGAAGCTTCGAAAGCTCTTACTTTCTCATTTAGGTCTTCCCTTGACGTTATGGTTTTATTTATGTGTTGAAGTTTAGACTGGGTCACTCTACGGAATGTGTGCCAGTTTGTTCTTCTATGATTTCTATATGGGATAGGCTTCTCAAGCTTAAGATTGATATCGAAGAGGATCCAGCTATGGTCCGAAAAGGATTTCTTGTCGGATACTCTCCAATTTGTGACTATTTGGGAATTATTTTTTGTGCATAGGGTAACGTCTAAGACCTCTTCCCAGCCTGGAAAGTTTGCCGAGCTCGGAAAAGTGAAGGTTGTGGTGGTCCCTACATTACATATGTCTAGGTTGGTTTTTAATAGGAATTCAAAAAGTGACTCACCTCTTTCATTCGTCTCTGAACTGCCCCAGAGCTCGTTTCTGGCGTTTGCGTCACAGCCCATCAATAGTTTGTCTGTGTTGTTTAATGTTGACAGGAATCGAGCCACTTCGTCTGGCGGCGCCGGTTTCTCATGTGGCATATACACTGATGCCAGGTATATCGTCGATTTCTGCAGCTCCACTTTCACCACCGTAAAATCGGGAGTACTAAAATTAGAACACAGAAAAGATTTTAAGTGTTTTTTAGTGATTATGCATGACCATGGCTTACCGTCTGCTTTGTTGTAGGATATGTTGATGCTCTTGTTGTTTTGGAACCCTTTAATCTCGTTGTCTCTGACCCAGGGATCCTGTATGAAACCGATGTCGATGTCCCCTTCCCTGAGGAAGACATCAAAATTCTCTGTAGCACATTTCGAGTGCTGCAGATTCACCTGTATGGCTCTAGGCATCGGGTTTATTGTCGTCTTCAGCTAGGTCAAGCTTTTCTAGCCTTTCTAGCTGTATGTTGTTGTCGACCTCATCTGGGTCTTCCTCATTTTCATTGCTGTCTGCTTTGAAAATTTTCAGTTTGGCCTTTCTTAGACCAAACCGCATTTTGTTGTCGTGCTGTTTTAATATTGGCAGGCACTCATCGATGATCTGCAGAACGAATGACATGCTGCTCTTTTCCGGTTTTTCTGCCTTCACGATTGCCCAGTCGTCCATCGGCACCGCAGGGTTGTGTGACTTCAGGTATTTCAGCACTTCTGCACCGCTCAAGTCCATCACCGGTAGCCAAATGCGAGCGCGAGGAGGGCAAGGGATGTCCTTGGTCGGAATGAGCTTGAGTTTTAAGCCTTCCAGTGTGCTTATGATCTCAGCAACACACTTTTCTAGGACAACCCTTGACCAGTCGTCGTCGCACTTGATAACCCTACAGCCGCGAAGTACTCCTGCAGAATCGAAGGAAGGGAGAGTTCCGCCCTGTGCTCCAACCACATGCTTGTCTAACACGAGCTTGGACAGTTTGGCCTCCACTTGCCCCCACTTCTGCAGGACCACTTTGCCACTGTTTGTGGTTTCGTCGATTAGTGCATAGAGGAGGTTATCCTTAACCACCTCACTGAACGGTCGTTGCTTCGTTTCTTCGATGCTGCTGGACACCTTAGGTCTCTTCGGTGCCTGATCGATCACGTCCTGTGACCTGTTTCTCTTCATCCCATCGCCTTTTTTCTTGTCGTCCTCTTTAGGTTTGTTGGATAAGAAGTCTTCGTACTCCTTAACCACCTGCTGGTATTTTAATTTGTCAGCCGCGTCGCGCTCGTCAGTCGCTCCAGCGAGTTAATTTTTGGCAATCTTGCTTAGAATGAACATCGCCTTTGTGTAGTGAGACTTCATGAGGGCACCCTGGGATTTGTGTTTTCGTGCGGCCTGACTCTCTCTCTGAGTGCCGTCTGCCGCCTTTTGCGATGTTTGTGGTAGAACTTTTTGTTGTTGTTGTTGCTTACTTGGTAAGGGTGTGCTACGGCTGGTACTTCCCTTGCTCTTTGCTGACTCAGCCGTTTCTTGGCCGGAGGCCAGCAGGGTATCCTCCTCGGAGGATGGTATTGTGTCGCAGCGCGGCACGAATTTTGTGTTTTTCTCGTTTTGTTGTAAATTCATTATCATCTGTTTCTTACGGTTGCTTCGCCTGACTGCGTCAAGCTCCACAACCCATGAGTATTAAGGGGAAGTAATGGGGTCCCCCGCGGCTGCGCCCCTTACCGCGGTAAGGCCACAGTTACTCTCGAAGGCGGCCAGGTATTCGAGAGGGAAACTCCGTTCGCGATGCACATGTTTTAATTCCCTGCACTATTCAGTCCTCGGCACGATTCCAAGCACACCTTGACTTGGGAATGAGTTGGTACGGTACTCTCCGTATAGATGATTGGACGAGCATGGCACACGCCGTTTCGCGTAAGGGTGTTCGACCAATCCCCATACGGAGCTTCCCTCTTAGTTCATGACAGGTTGAATTCCTAAAAGGAATTTAGCCTTCATTTAAGCCCCATCCCGCGGCAAGGAGACCAACCACGATTACTAGTCTCCACCTTTTTTCAACTGAATTTGGTAGTGACTTTTTTGGTACTAGTAGGATTGGACTATTGTACTCAGAAAATGATGTTTCAACTATTTTGTCTTCTATGAGTTTGTTCACATGTTTTTCGATCTCCTCCTTTAGTGTGTGAGGTATACGGTAATTTTTTATGTATACCGGTTGTGTGTCTCTAACCGTTAATTTTTGTTTGTAAAAATTCTTAGTTGTAACTGGTTCGGTGTCTAGCCCAAAAATGTCGCTGTATTCGGAGCAAAGTTTTGTTAACTGTTTTTCATGTGGTTTTGGAACATTTTTTGTCAATTTTTTAAGAATTTCCGATTTTCTATGTCTGTCATTTGTGCTATCAGTTATTATGTCGTAATCAGAGACATTTTCTGTAAGGATTTCGTTCTGTTTTAAAGAGATTGTGTTGTGAGTGGTATTCATTATACGGATATAGGCATTGTTTGTTTTTACCAGGGTATTTTTTATAAAGATACCCGGTTGTAGTTCTTGGTCTGGGACTAGTGTGTCTTCTAGAGAATATGGTAGATTAATTTTGCGTATTACTTCTGACCGTGGTGGTATGGTTATTTCATCGTTATACGTTGTTGATATCGGTATTTCTATGTTATGTGACAAATTATCCGGTCTTAATATTAGGATATCATGGTTTTGTGTAAAGTTCAATATGCAATTGAATTTTTAAAATAAACAACAACAGAAATATGCAAACAGAGTAGACGTGTTTTTTTGTGCGCTGCAGTTATTTCTTATTTACTTGTGTTTGTGACCAGCTTTCTTATATAGTTTTTTGCGAATACGGGTCTATTTGGTCACTTTATAGCTCTGTGGCTGTGAAAATAATTTAGTGTACGCTAAAACAAACCAAAGCAGAAATTTTTGCGAATTTAAAAACAATTTGAAAAATGACCACCAGAGGAAAAATCACACGTCAAACGGTATCCACTCCGCAAAACAGCGCCAGCATTCTAACTAAAGCGGAGAAAAAAGGTAGCTCGCCACCTCCTTTCTGGCTAGAGCGGATAGAGGAAAAACTCGAGTTGCAGAGAAGAAGTATCATCGAAGAGTTTTCGGAACGAGTGAAAACATCTGAAGAGCGAGTAATGCAGCGGTTTGGCGAAATAGCGGCTGAAATGGCGAACCTGCGGAAAGCCATGAAAACAATGGAAGAACGTGTGGGGAAAGCCGAAGCACAAATTCAACTGAATGGCCAACTTCAGGGTGAAATCGAGCTACTGAAGACTCAGCTGGATGAGTGCCAAAATCATGCCGTCTCCAGAGATCTCTTCATTAACGGTTTGCCGCACACGGTTGGTGAGAATATAAATAATATCTTTGGTAGCCTGTGCCATACTCTCGATATGCCAGCGCCACAAATTTCCTCCGCCTTTCGACTGCGTAAGCAGAGCAACTCAACAGCGTCTGCTGTTATAGTTAAATAAACATCTTCTGCTGATCGCTCAAGTTTGCTCAAAACAGTGGCTAATTATTGCAAAGCCAAAAAGCGGCTACTATTACTCTGTGATGCTGGACTCAAAACTGAAGGCAAATTATACATATACGAATGTCTCACAAAAGGCAATCGCGAACTAATGCGTTTTGCAATGCAGCTCAGGCGAGAGCAAAAAATAACAGCTGCTTTCACTATTCGTGGATATGTGTATGTACGCGTTCGCTCTAAATGCAAAGCAGTTAGGGTGACTAATATTGAGTGCATTTAAAATGCACTTGCTGCAGCCACCTAATACTCTAATTAGCTGCGGAGAATGTTTATTATGTGTTTATGTTTTATTGTTTTCCTCTTACCCTCTCTCATCTTGTGTTACTTCTTAATTTTCTCTGTTCTCTAACTACTGCTTTTTTCTGTTTATTGCTCTTCTATCTTTGTTTATGCCAAGTATTTTTGCAAACATACATATACTCTTGCGTGCTTGTGCTTTGTTGTTTCTGTTTTTGTTCAGTATTACTTAAATTCTTAGGTCCGTTCGGTAAACTGAGCTCCAGCGTTAATGAAAATAAGAAAATTCTCATTGAAATTATGTGCAAACAAAATGATGGTTTTAATGTAGTACATTTTAATGCACGTAGCCTAAGTCAGGAAAATCTTGATTTTACTAGGTGAACTTTCGAAGATTCTGCAGTCGATGTAATTTGCGTTTCTGAGACCTGGTTTGATAATCTCTTTAAATGGATACAATTTATTGAGGAACGATCGTAATCTTAACAGAAAAGGGTGTTTAATCTGCATGTGTACTAAATAAAAAAAGTTTGAAATTTAAACTAATAGCAAAGTCAAATAACTGTGAAAATGAATACATATTTACTGAAGTATCTGATAGCATGAATAAAATTTTAATTGCATGTGTTTACAATCCTAACAAAAGTATTGCTCTTGATACACTATTTGTTGACCTGTCTGAATTTGTCTTAAATTACGAACGTATACTGTTGTGGGGTGATTTTAATGTTAACATTTTAAAAAATGAGCCTAGTAGTAGTAAACTATTCGACCAGTTGGCAACAGCAGGACTTTGTGTTGTTAACGGAATTACACCAACGAGATATTCAAATAACTCCCAACCTAGTCTTCTTGATTATTTTAAAACATGTGACTTGTCACATATTCTTAAATTCGACCAAGTTGACTTTATATCTGACCACGACTTAATATTTTGTACCTTAGATGTTGTGATGAATCGTCCAAATTTAGGTGCCACCTATGAGTATCGAGATTTTAAATCGTTGAATGTTAATTCTTTGTATTCAGACATGGGTTATATAAATTGGAATGAATGTTGGTTTCTTAGTTCTGTTGATAATAAACTTGACTTCCTCAACCGTAACCTATCCTCGTTATTTAACATGCATGTTCCGCTTCGTTCTGTAAATGTTTTAAATAGTTCATGTCCTTGGGTACAACTCGAAAGTTCGAGCTGCCATTAGAAAGCGCAACAAGTTCTAAGCTAAGTGGAGAAAAAACTTGACGGATACTTCTTGGCGCCGGTACAAGGAAATCCGAAGTGAAACCACTGCAATAATACGACAAGCGAAAAATTTGATCCGTCACTTCCAACAAGAGAACTGTGGCGCAACCTAAAAAATTTTAAAATTCATGGCAAGGACGGTCCCGAATGTGAGATTTACCTTGATGAACTTAATGACTACTTCATTAGTGTTGGCAAGAAAACAAATTGTGCTCCTATTTTAAAAGAGTCCTCACCTTGTGCTACTCTAAAAGAACAGTTTCAATTTATGACAGTTAGTGAGGTAGATGTCCTGAAAGCTTTATCCAAAATAAAGTCTAATGCTGTAGGCGACGATGGTATCTCGCTAAAATTCGTCCGTATAGTCATCCAATATATAATAGAACCCCTTTCCCATATAATAAACCATTGCTTGACTAGTTCATGTTTCCTAGCAGTATGGAAAAAGGCTATAGTTTTCGAAGTCGGAAAAAAGGCAAATGCTATTTATGCTGGTGACTATAGACCTATCAGCATACCACATTTTCCAAAGTTTGCGAAAACTTGATGGCCATACAAATTTCATCATTTCTACAGAACAATCGTCTACTCTCTCCACTACAATCTTGCTTCAAACAAAGTCACAGTTGCTCGACTGCAATGGTTGAAATACTGGACGACATTAGAATTAGTTTTGACAACGGAGACTTGACTTTACCTTGCTTACTTGACTTTTCTAAAGCATTTGACTCAGTGAATCACAAATTGTTATGTTTGAAGCTTAAACACTATTTCGGCTTCAAAGACAGTGCGGTGAAGCTCATGTCCAGCTACCTTGGAGACAGAACGCAGAAGGTCAAGACCAGTAAATCAACATCTCAGTCTAGATACGTACACACTGGTGTTCCGCAAGGGTCTATCCTTGGTCCGCTTTTATTCAGTCTTTTTGTCAATGATGTTTTTAACGTTTGTCAGTCTGTGAATGTCCATGCGTATGCTGATGATATACAATTGTACTTGTCCAGTCGTATTGGTCTCGTTGAAGATTTATGTTTCAAAATAAACAGTGATTTGTCTGCTATTTCTGTATGGACTAACGAAAACTCTTTATGTCTGAACACTTACCTGTGCTGACCATATAAATAGGGTTGTGGGAAACATTTATGCTACATTGCGTAAACTGAAAGTCTCTGCAACATTCACGCCAGAGAAAAGGAGGCGCAAATTAGTTCTCCAGCTAAGTATGCCTCTCATTACGTACTCGGAGGTGGTATACAGCAAACTCGACTCCACATCTTGCCATAAACTTAATGTGGCATTTAATAACGCCACGCGGTATGTATATGGGATTAGCAGATATGACCATATCTCTGCATGGCGATCAAGGTTACTGGGCTGTTGCCTCAATAGTTATTTGTCTGATAGAAATTGCATTTTTTTGTGCAAACTTACATTATTAAAGTCTCTTCCCTATCTGACAGAGATGTTGATACCAATAAGGTCTCGCAGACACAGCAAATTCATCGTTCCAAAATTTAATTACCTACCATCATCTAGATTATTTTTCATTAGCGCTGTTAAAGTGTGGAACTCATTACCCGACACTGTGAAGGCTGGACTTAACAGATTTAACTTCAGGGCACAAGTCTATAATTACTTTAAAAGTGTTTGATTGCATTAAATTAGGGCATTAAATTTCTCTCTACATTCTCTAATTATTACTTTTGCTCTTTCTTTTCTAAATCCTTCTTTTCTTTTCCTATTGCTTCTTCTCTTCTTATTATTATAGTTAAGTTAAATATATTGGATTGATTCGTAAATGAACTGGTATAAAATTTAGATTAAGAAACTTGTATGTTAAAAATATTCCAGTTGTTTATAATATTGTTGAAGTACTATTAAAAGACCTTAGTCTTACTATGACTATTTATATAAACAAATAAAATAAATTAGATAAATTAGATAAAATCCATGCTTATTATGCCATCGCAAGGTATTGGAGAATTGTCATGTATAACGTGAAATTCATGAGGTATTAGGTAGTTTCTGAATTTTAAATCGAAAAATATCGTGTCAATGGATCTAATTTTGCCTTGTCCTATACCGCTTAAGTTTGTTATTTGTCCAGTATTGATTTTTTGAAAAGTGGATTTATTATATTTTAATAAGGATATATCAGCTCCTGTGTCTATTAATAATGTTATAACTGTATTTGAGTCTGATATTTTGAATTGTACGAAAAAACTATAACTAAGGTTGAGTGAATATATCTTAGAGGAAATTTCTAGTTTTCCGGATTAATTTCTTCGGACTGAGTATATCTGGCATTGTTTGTTACGTTCCGGTTTTGATTTTGTCTATTTGGTCTGAAGCGACCTCTATTGGTATTTCCGTAGTTTTGGTTACTGTTGCCAAAACTGTTATTGCTGTAGTTGCCATTATATTTTGCTCTATTTTGATTATTAGAGAAATTGTTTCTTCTCTGAAATCTGGCGTTTCTTGGAAATCGATTATTAGAATTATTAAATGGTCTTTGGCCAAAATTTAATTTGTATTTTATTGACCAGTAGTTTCGATACAACTTCCTATAAATTTACTTATTGCCTCATTCATGTTATTGAATTGACCTGCTCCCATAATCAATTTCACTTTTTCAAGGCTGCAATTTTTGGTCATTGCTTTTACGGCTATTTGAGTAGAATATCTGCTGGCTAATTCAGTAGATAATCCATGCGTAATATAAGCATTTTCTAACGATTTTGTAAGAGTCTCGATCTCGTTACAGTAAATGTTAGCTGGCTTACTGTTTTGCCTTATATTCATTATTTTGGCCGATATTACTTCAACAGATCCACCTTTGACTGTCCTTTGAAGTGTGGCAATAACTGCTGCAATTGTGGTTTCCGCTGTAAAAAGGTTTCTCGCGTTTCCTTTCAACTTTGTTTTAATAAGTGATATAGCTGTGGTTTCGTGTTCACCTTTTATTGTATCTAGAAGTGCTAGAGCATCTAGAAATGAACGTAAATTTTCCAGCTACCGTCGAATTTTGTGTCATTTCGACTTCTTGATCAGAATCTATGTCTGTATCGGAATCTGTTGTTTCTTCTGAAACTGCTTCTAACGTGGTCGTTTCGTTGAAGTTAAGTGTTATTGGTTCACTTAGTGAATGAGATATATCTTGTTTAATGTTATACTTGGCTATTATTTTTACCAATAAGTCTCTTAATTGTCAAAATAAGTCACGAGCTTCTTTTTGATGTATATTAGTAAATTTGCTATAATTTTCTTGGATAATTTTTCTAATTGATTCTAATGTATTAATTAGATTTTCTAAATGTTTTCTAACTGTATCTGGCTTAATATATCTATTCTGACTTATGCATTTATATGCTTTTTTTAAACTTGTCCCTTTCTAAATGTAATTTTTTCGTATAATTAACCATTTGTCCATCTGTTAAGTTTTTTTTTTTTTCTAAAAAAATATTATAGTTTTTAGACTTGTTTTAAGTTTTTTGCTATGCTATTACTGTATTTTTTTTAAGCACTTGTTGTGCATTCTATAAATTTGTATGCAAATGTTTGCACTCACTAAAGCTACCATTATAATTAATAAAATTGTGATTATTTCTAAGTCCGGTGAAGTAACGTCTACCTTGTTAATAACGTTTGCTGTTGAGTCTACCGTCTTTACATCCAAAAGTTCCATATTTGGATATGTCTTTAGAACTAGTATTGGAATGTCCAGAATAAAAAATTTTGCTATAGTGTCAACTACTATGTAGAAATGTTTAGTCAAATTTTACCCATATATGAATTATTATGGAGAGCCTTATATAATTATATAAACAATTTAATTAAAAAGAATTTTTATTCATTATTTTATATTTAATTTATTTTAAAAACATTTTGGGTAATTCTTTTATAGAAAACAAAATTTTTGATATATTTATTATTAGCTTTGCCAAATATCGAAAGCTTTAATTTTGTATAAAAAAAAGTTTTTTTTCAATTGTTTCCATATTAATAGGAAAAAAAAGTTTGTTGGAAAATTATTTTTGTCTCGAGCGGTTAACGCTTACAGACTCTATCTGCCTGCATTCAATCATGCACAGTGTTTTATTTAAAAGATATTCACTTACTTGATTTGTTTTCTCTGCTGAAGCAAGAATTCTAGTTGGGTTATGCGCTCCCAGATTGCGCTAGATTCCTCCCAGGATGGTGGTGGTTGCTGGTTTACCTCCCTGATGAGTACGATTATTTCCCTCTTTAGTCTGGTGGTGTAGCCTCCTCTTCTTTTTGGTTTGCTCACCTTTGGAATAGAAACTTCTGTTGGTTTTTTGTTAAGGCCGTTCCGTCTTCTGTATTCCTCCAAGGAGATTGGTTGCGGCCCTTGAGCTGGGTTGGACATCTATTTTTCTTCTGGTTGTATTGGCTTAACCAGGTTTTTCCTTCCGCAGCTGACGGATCGTTTTGGCTGCTCACGTCAGGATTTGTGAATTTTTGGTGCTTTTTAGGGCACTTGCAAATATATTCCAATTTTGGTGCAGATATGGTAAGCACTCATGCAACGTTTTCCACTTTGGTTGTGCAAGAAACTTACATTTAACAGCTTAGCAAAATCAATGCTCAAGCTGGCAGGATCGGCATGTAATAAATAAAAGACCGGCAGGTTGTATTGTCAAATATTTATTGATTGATCATTTAGATATGGTCGAGCTTTTATACTTATTTTACTTATTTCTACATATTCTATAACACATGGTTACTTAACGTTTATTTAACAAATTTTAGCAACAAAGAGAAATGTAATTTGATTCCACTGAGTGTGCGGACAAACAATTTAGGCACATGCCAAATAAATGCTTGTGTCAGCTTGTGCAGCTCATGCAATGAACCTTTGAAATATGAAGCATGCATTAATTAAATTAAAAACAACTGAGTATACTACATTAGGCATGTTCAACTTATAATCATACTACACCAATTCATTCGTATACGGCAACCTATCACGCTAATTTCAAAAATGAAACCGGGTTTTCCGTACCAGTTATCAATTTTGAAAAAATAGAGGCTTGTTTTACTTTTTGATGTGGTGGTAAAATAAGGCATAATTATTGTTGACATGTACAATCATATTAAGAAATATGAACAATAAGAAAGATATTCATTGTGTATTTTGTATCAGTTTCTGAACTTGAATCCTCAGAGGAGGAACATTAAATAGATTCAAAAACTTCCATCTATTATCATTTCCAACAATGTGTTGCTTAATACTTAAATCGGAACGCCTTGATGATTTGTTTCATTGTTTCAGGTTCCTTCAAGATGAATCTAATGGGTCTGACGAGAATGAGAAAGCCGATATTTTATAAATTTTTGTGTGAACTTTCAGATAATGATCCTGCTAAACACATTAAAACAAATAATTACACACCAACTTGCCCAAAACATCTGCTTATAGTATGATACGCGCTCTCATTGAACCAAACTATTAAAGTTCATCTTCGTGACATCTGGTTTCACATAAGTAGAGATGGGGGCAGTGCCAACGAAGTGGGCGGGAGTTAGAACGTTTAAATGGACCGGATTCTCTGAAAGTGGAAAAAAAGGTCTTGAGTTAGTAAAGGGTTTTTCAATTGGCGCGGGTCGATTTTGGCGCCCTGTGGCAGCCATTTTGTTTTGGTAACATCTGTCAAATCTTTTGTTTATTATTCAGTTGTTTATGCCAAATCATCATGGCAAGTTACGCGATTGAACAGCACGTTCAAATGATAAAACTTTATTGTCAAAATGAGTGTTCATTAACGCAAACGTTTTTCAATTGGCGCGGGCCGATTTTGGTGCCCGGTAGCAGCCATTTTGTTTTGGTGACATCTATCAAATCTTTTGTTTATTATTCAGTTGTTTATGCCAAATCATCATGGCAAGTTACACGATTGAACAGCACGTTCAAATGATAAAACTTTATTATCAAAATGAGTGTTCATTAACGCAAACGTTGCGCGCATTGCGCCCATTTTTCGGTAGACGTGGTGGCCCTTCCAATTTCTTATGGCCCATATTGAACCATATGGACCTAGACGACATGTGGTTCCAGCAGGACGGCGCTACGTGCCACACAGCAAACGCCATTTTATTCCTTTTTAACATCTACCCGCCTTTATTGAAAAACCCTATATTTGCCGCTATGTGGCAAATAAGTGTGATGACCCAACCGAGCGATAAAAGTGATATTTCGAAGTTTTAACTTCCACTTCCCAAAGTCCACCAAAGCTTGAAGAGCGTGGTGGAATGAAACTCCACTGTATGTTATTAGACAAAATTCATGAGCTTGCGCATGATTGTCGCTCAAGAATAAACATTTCGTATGCAGTCAACAATCAGTCCAGAGAGCCACAAGCGGTTTTGGAACTTATAAATGTAAATAACTAAAGACATGCTGTATTTTTTTAAATGAATTAATGAGCTTACACCTGAGTCATATAGTATATCTATCAATGTACTCAGATGTTCCAAATAACACTCTTTTGCGCATTTCTGGGAGTTGATTGACTTGATCGCAAGGCTTTGGCCAATTGTTTTTATCTTGAGCTAAAAAATCCGGTCCATGGATCTATAGAGAAAAGTTAATGAGGTCTTTAGAGGTTTAACCTCTGGATAAAATATCAGTTGGGTTAAATTTCGTGGCCTGTAGCGCCATTCCATTCCTGCACCCATTGATTGTTCGTCGCGAATGCAGAATAATACTAGCGCTAAATCAGACCAACAATAATATCGACAGGAGAGAAGTTTCATTTGCGCTATTTCATGCATGAGTTGTGCCAACAGGGAGGCACCGCACGACTCTAGCCTTGGAACCGTAAGAGTTTTTAAGGGCGCTACACGAGATTTTGAACATAGTTATTGTGACAGCTTTCTTCCTTGACTGACTGACACTACGTAAAGACAAGATCCGTATGCTTCGATGCTTGCGTCACTAAACCCGTGAGTTTCATAGACGCCATTCTGCTGGATTGAAAAACGGGGAAGCTTTATTTGCGCTATGCGGGCAAAATTTTTTTTTTTATTTGATTTGTTTAGTACATAGTAAGACAAACTCTTGTGGTAGTATAGGGTTGTTCAATAGGTGCGCTTCAATTTTTTTCCGATAGGGAGGGCGAACGACGCAATATTTTTTATTTTTCGCTTGTCATTTGTAAACTTCATTAGTAAACATTTCATCATGGAACGCTACACACTTGAGCAACGATTGCAAATCGTGCAAATTTTTTATGAAAATAATCGTTCTGTTGCTGCTACTTTAAGAGCATTACGGCCATTTTACGGTCCATTTAACAAGCCGTCCCGTTTTGGGGTTATGTGAAGTCATTGGTCTACAGTAACAAGCCGGCGACGATTTGTGAGCTCAGAGCCAATATTGAAAGCGAAATTGCTGGAATTTCGGGCAATTTATGCAAAAGAGTGGTCGAAAATTGGGTTCAACGATTGGACTGCGTAAAACGTGCACGCGGTGGTCATGCAAAAGAAATCGAATTTCATACTTAAAAGTATATGTTCAAACTCGATAATAAAAAAAAAATTAGTTAAAAAAGTCAAACCGTTTGTGTTTTATTCAAAAAAGTTCAAAAGTTGAAGCGCTCTTACTGAAAAACCCTATACATCTTCTTATAATTCTAGAATACGAGGATGCTATACATAAAAATGCTACTTAAATTTTAAAACTATTTTAACTATTAAACTTATAGACTAAAACTTAAAATACTAAGTGAGAAAAAGAGAAAGATGGTGGGAATGGAAGAAGAGAAGGGGAATTAAAGGTTAGATGTAGTTAGAAACTGCACTTTTAAAACACCTTGCTTGTTTTATAAGCTTTATTGTATTTGGTATAGAATTCCATAGTTTTATGGCACTAACAAAGAACATGCGTTCTGATTCCAAGTAAGTGTAGGTCGGAAGAATCAGATTCAATGAATGTGCTCTGGCATTGTTTGATGTTTTTATACAGGTACAATGGTTTTTGTGTGTATATTCATTTATGCAGGAACAAAAGAGAGCGTATTTTGAGATACGATTCGAGGTTATGATCGAGAATCTGTTTTGAGTAGATAGATATATGGTCATATTTCCTTTTTTCAAACACGAAACGCGCTGCATTATTTAAAGCGATTTGCAATTTACGTTTCGAATTATTATCAAGCCTGCATTATACTAATTCAGCGTATGATACATGAGGAACAATGAGCCATGGCAGTAAGTAGGCAGTACAATATAGCTTTCTAAGAATGTTATATACCTTGTTTACAACAAAGTTTACATGGTCAACGCATGATAATCTTGAATTTTTTCTGAAACCCAGGTTAGTTACTATGTCATCAAAGTTAATATTTACTTCATTAAGTAATATTGGCGGCAATGATCTAAGGTTATACTTTGAATGAGAAATAGCAATCGCCTTCGCCTTTGACTCATTTAATTTCAAGTTGTAAGATTTGGACCAGTTAGAAATACGAGTGAGGTCTTCATTAAGCCTTGCTATCAAATCTTCAATAACACCTATTGGCCTTGACAGTTAGATCTGGATGTCATCAGCATAGAGATGAATCGACGAATTTTGGCAACACTCAATAATATCATTAATAAAAATGCAAAATAAAATTGGACCTAAAATAAAGCCCACACCTGACGTAATTGGTTTTAGTCTTGAGTAGTTATCACCACACTTAACTTGTTTTAGCCGATTCGAAAGGTAACTTTTTATTAGTTGCAGAGAAAATGCTCCAAACTTATAGTGATAGCACAATTTTTGCAGTAAAATGTTGTGATCAATAGTATCAAATGCCTTTAAAAAATCGAGTAGTACTAGCACTGTTAGGTAGTTTTTATCATAAGCAGAGCGAACATCTTTAAAAATTTTAGTCATAGCTGTGGAGCAACTATGCAGACTTCGGAAAGCCGACTGGAAATTACTCAGCAGATTATTCTTGTACAAGTAGCAGGCAATTTGTCGCGCCAAAATTTTTTCAAATACTTTCGATAGGGCAAGTAAAATGCTTACTGGTCTGAAGTGCTGGGGAGCGGTAGAGCATTTTATTTTTGGCACAGGCATTATACAGGGTGGCTGATGAATTTTGCTACATTAAGAAACTCAAATAACTTTTTTTTTAGTGTATGGAATTCATTTATTTTTTTTTTTCAAGTTGAAGGTCATTAAATTTTATTAAATGTAGCTTAACTAGTTTTAAAAATAATTGAATTTAAATGCCCCCCATGCTCGTTGACACAAGTGCGGCATCTTAGTAAAAAGTTGTTCATTGCTGCTTTGAGAGTTGCGACAGGAATAGTCGCAATTGTTGCCCGAATGGATTGTTTTAGTTCATCCAAATTTGTTGGCTTTGTTTTATAAACTTCTTGTTTACATAAACCCCACAAGAAAAAGTCAGGTGCAGTAAGGTCAGGCGACCTGGGGGGCCAACGAAATTCGGAGTTTCTTGAAATCAGTTTATTGGGAAATTTTCGTCATAACAGTCTGGGCTATGTGAGACGTTGCCCCATCTTGTTGAAACCACACAGAGTTGAAAGGAATTCTCTTTCGGCGTAGTTCTGGATAGAAAAATTCTTTCAGCATTTTCAAATAACGGTCTCCAGTAACCGTAACGGTGTGACCATTTTCTTCAAAAAAATAAGGCCCGACAATACAGCGTGAAGAAACCGCACACCACACTGTCACGCGAAGAGGATGCAATTCCGTCTCGTGGAGTATTTGTGGGTTAGAAGTACTCCATATTCGACAATTTTGTTTGTTCACATTGCCGTTTAAATCGAAATGGGCCTCATCAGACATGAAAAGGCAGTTTAACATGTTTTGGTCTTCATCCACCATTTGCAGGATCTTCTGGCAAAATTCCAAGCGAACCGGCAAGTCTGCTGCATTCAGTTTGTTTCCATTTGAATTTTGTAGGGAAATAAGTCTAAAACTTTGTGCATTATTGTTTGCAAAGACTGTCGGCTGACACCAAGTTGAGCAGATAAGCTTCTTGTTGAAACCCTTGGATTGCTTTGTATAGCTGCAGCTACAGCAGCGATCGTTTCCTCCGTCCGAACTGGTGGGTTTCGATGATAAGGCCTTCTTGCGACTGTTCCTTGCTCAGAAAAATTATTCACCAGTCTCATTATGGTCCATCTGCTCGGGGGATCGCCGCCAAACATCCGCCTGTACTCTCTCTGTACCAAAACTACGGACTCCAGTGCGTGATAGCAGCGGACTATCCAAATTCTTGTTTGCGTGTCCCAGTTATCCATTTTAATAAATTTTTAAGATCAATCTGCAAATTAAAACAAAAATGGAACAGATAACTTAAAAAGAAAAAAAGTTGTTCAATTTTTTTTGGTAGCGGCTTTCATCAGCCACCCTGTATTTGCTATCTTCCAGAGATATGGAAATGTAGATGAGGTGATTGAAAACTTAATTATGTGCGTAAGTGATGGTATTACAAATGGTAGAATAATTTTAAGAAATTTAAGACAAATGCCGTCGGTCCCTATAGCATTAGATTTGACAGTATGTACACACTGTATCAAATCCGTCTCTGTTGCAGACACAAATTCAAATTCACCGTCTTCAGTACGCTTTCGTAGAGGAACTTTTACAGGTATGTCGAGTGGAGCCCTGTTAGATGCTAGAAAGTGAGTATTTAAGATTTCTGGGTCCAAACTGCACACGCGCTTATCCTCTCCTGAGACATCTAAGGTTTTAAGGTTTTTCCATAGGACTTTCGGAGGTAAACTATCATTAAGCTTCCATTGTAGATATGTCCTTTTGGCATCTCTATGGATTGCAGTTACTTTATTTCTTGCTACACGATATTTTTGCCACAAGTGAGTGTTTCTATCATTTTTCCATTTCTTATATGCTTTAATACGCTCTCTAATTAAAGACAATATCTCACGTGTAAACCATGGTTTCCTGTTTCCTTCGACTTCAACTTTACGCAACGGAACAAACCTATCAAATGCATGGCTGAATAAAGCATTGAAATGTTGCAGTATTTCATCCACTGTTGTGAATAACCGACACATATTCCAATTAAGCTCAGCAACCTCCTTATTTAAGAGATCATGTTGAATAAGCTTAAAGTCTCTAAAAAATAACTCCTTTACTTTATTGTGTCTGTTGAACAGGATGTTGTAAGATAAGAATATCAACTCGTGGTCGGAAACTCCAGCCATAGGAAGCTGATCAATATGACTGACGTAATCTCTGTCACTGACGCAAAATACATCCAAAAGACTTGGTTTGCAGTGGGGTGCAAGGCGAGTAGCATATTCATTGATTAAGGAAATTCCTAATGATTGGAAACTATCTATCAAATTCCTGGAAGAAAAATTATCACAAAGAAGGTCTACATTTAAATCACCACACACAATAATATGTTCATAGGAGATGTGGAATTCCGCTAATTTTATCAAATATCACTGAGAGGTCATTTCTATTACTAGGGTTGTAAATGCATGCAACAAGAAATTTGGTATAATTATCATAAATTTCAACAAAAATGTATTCGATGTATTATTTTTAAAATATAAAGCAATACCACCTCCTCGAGTCTTCGTAGTCCTATCACATCTCATAATAGTGTAGTCGCACAGAGAATATACATTATTATCAATATACTCTTTAATACTCTTTAATTGTAATACATATTAAGTCAATGTTCAAATTATCAAAAACAAAATTTAGATAGTCAATTTTTTCAGCATTCAAACTTCGCGCATTCAACTGACAGACATTAAACCCATTGTAGCGATTAGAAATGAGTTTCAGCATTCCTCTTGGATGTTCTTTGTCTACTTGTTTTGCTATTTTATTAAACATTGCACTATGGGGATTTTTTTAATTTTTTTGGCATAAATCACAAATTTAAAGATTATGACTTAAATTTTTGCAGGTGAATCACGTAGATTAAAGTAGAATTTCGGTTTTTCTTTATTTTTTCATTCGATTACGCCTACACCTCCGCCCTGAACATGATCTCTAAAATAATTTGACAATTTATAGTAAATTTGTGTTTCCATATATTTCATTTATTTCGCGAATTTGTGCATTCTTAAACAAAAAGTATATATTTAAAATTAATTAAATTATTTCTTTGTTTTTAAATTAAATTTTGTCTGGGTGGATAATTCCCTTCCAAAATAGCTTAGGTACATTTTTAAACTGCATATATGTGTTCTAAGAAGAAAGAAAAGTATTACGTAACTTACAAACAGCTTATTGAGACTACTTACTACCAATATGAACTTAGTGTTCTTCTATTTTAATATATTCTTCGTCAGAAGTAATCACATCAAGTTCAACATCTTCGTCATATTTTTCATCTTCTTCCTGATAAAATTTGTCATTATTTGTTAAAATATTTAAAGATGGCGATTGAAGCAGTGCGAAAACTTCTTTTGGTATGTCTTTCTTTTTATTTTTGTTTTGACGTTCTTTTAAAAAGGTAGTGGACAAAAATGGGTCCGAAGTATCTAAGGCTCTGTTAAAAACATCTGTCACATTATCCAGCCGACTGCATTTTCTTGCATGTCCCCTTCTATCGCTCTTATAAAACTTATTTCGGGATTCGGATGCATGTTCCCCAAGACAGCCAACAGGAACCAAGGAGTTTTTTATTATTTGATGACCATGTACTAGTACCTTGTGAACAGTAGGAGACATAAGATACCAAGGATAATTATAATGGTACAGTTCAAAAACCTTTTCACAAAAGGTTTCAAACTTGCTTGAGCTAATTTCATGCTGACAGGAAATGCTCACTAAAATTATATAGAAGTTTTTCAGTAATTGTTCTTCAAAATTTAAAATTGAGGCTATCAAGGCTGCGTCAGAAAATGCCCTCCTTGCTGTGTTGCCATCATTGGAGTTTCCGCTGCCGTTTGGAATAGGCTTGTCTACATTGAGGCCCATTTCCTTTAAAAGTGTCCTTTGTATTAATTGTTTTCGAGCTATTAATTGAGGCTTATCGCAATGTTTAACGTGCCACTTTTTCATCTCGACTCTATATGAAAGTTTCAACACAAACTCGAAAAAGCGGATCCAAGCATACAAGGGGCTGATTCCATATTGAAGGGCATGTGTTTTGGCCTTGAAAACTTCTGAATTAATATCTTTAATATTAAGTAATTGTGTTGGCTTTGCTCCGCAGATGGGGCAAGACTGGCATGAGTTGCATCCCGACAATATATTTAAAACTTTCCCATCAATTAGGGTCATTTGTCCTAAATATTCCACAAATATCTTTTTACCATTATACCCGTACATATATGATTTCAGATTTCGAATCTCAGTATCCAAGTACTCTTTTTCTGTTAGAATGAGAGCATGACTTTCCTTGATGAATTCAATCTTCAATGGCCGACAAAACCGAACCGAATGGGGTGCTTTATTGACCCAAATAATTTGATCGGTCTCATTAATCAGTTTTAAAGGAATCATTTTTGTTACGAACAATGAATAATCAGACACATTACCATGGTCTTGAAAACGCTGCTTGTACATACTGTGCCCGGTCGAACCATCATATCCATAACAGAAAATTAACTTGCAATGTGTCACGTTTGGAAGTATACCTAGGACCTCATGTTGCATTTCAAGGATGTGGGTAGTTGTATGGTCCAAAAGTTGTTGTAAAGGAACTTGTGCCTTATCTTCAAAATATTGAATGCCGTCTGGTCTTAGCTTTAATTTGGAACTAGACAAATCCTTATAGGGCGGATATATATCATAACCATGTATTTTTGCATTTTGTTTTATATTATTATATTGTTCTTTTGTAAATCCGTTTTCTAACAAAAATGCTAAAGCACTGTCAGCTGACATTTGTTGGGCCTCAGACGAAAAAAGTTTCCTTTTCATTTTACAAATATCTTGGCTTTTTGCCGCAGCTTTTAAAACAGCCACCATATCTCTCTCTTCTGATTTTTTAGCTGAAACTGTAGCAGCATGTAAAAGCAAGGGCAACGAGTTTTCGTGTTCATGCGAAAGTTCTTTTGCAAACTTCCGTTTTAGTCGGGAGCTAGCATTCTCGTAGTCCACTTTTGGACGGCCAACTTTATTTTTTAGGCTTTTATCAAGCCATTCTGAATGTTTTTTTCTAAAGCTTGACATAACTCGATGACAATGGGGCCAGTTTTTTTCAAAATATTTGACAAAAGCTCGTACTTTTTTATTAATTTGGGCTACCTTAGATTCATTCAGACTTTCACCAATTTTTTTTTAATATATGCTACTTAACTGCGACCTCTGTCCGATTATTTTTGATCTAAATATCTAGCAGCTCTACATTTCCGAACGTATATCCCTCTGTAAAAGGCGATTTTATCAAAAAGGGGCAAATTTGTGCAAACAAAGTTAGTTAAATATTATTGTGGATGTTTTAGTAAGTAACTCTACATTTAAAACTCTGTGCACTTCTGTGCGCCTTGGAAATTCTATTATACGAAACGCACCTATACTTGTTAAGACTAATTGAAATAATACATATGAATAAAACACGATATACAAAATCTAAACCACACATAATTGAAAAAATGTTACTAAAATATAATCTTATATACCTGGACAATGACCTTCCATCATTTAAATTTGGATTCTTTGTTTTATTTGGATAACTCGAGCAATCAAACTTTTTGCAATGTATTTCACCAAAGCGAACGACTAATTTCTCAAATAATTAGGGTATGGTAAAAACAAAAATAAAGCTTATTTTAAAATACAGGATACTTTTTTTTTTTAATATATGCCAAACAAAAACGCCAAAATCCCCATAGTGCATTGGCAGTTTATAGTTGGGAGGATACGCAAGGTGGGGGAAGTTAAATAAAGCAGGGGATAATGAGATAGATAGGAATGAGATCAAAATAAAAAATATTACATTGTAAACCCAAGGGTATGAAAAATACAAATGAGATGAACGAAAGAGAAATGAGACTAAAATAGAAATGATTACAATGCAAAGCAAAGAATTTGGAAAACATAAATGACAAATAAGAGAATAAACTTAACGCAGACATAACATTAATAATATAACGCAGTCTAAATAAATGTTTTTGTTTTTACATAATAGCAGTTGCAATGCTCTCTATATTCGTTTTTTTCAGTTATAATTACAGCATCAGTTAGGGGTCGAGCTCTAACAAACCCTTGCCCACGAACAGAGAAAACTGACGTTAGACGCTTTTGCTTTTAATACTGCATAGCCAAACGCATTAGTTAACTATTTTTTCTCGTAAGACATTCGTGGATAAATACAAAGCTTCCCTTCAATACTGACGCCGACATCACTAAGAGAAAGTGTCCGTCTCTTATCCTTGCAGAATTTAGCTACAGCTTTGAGCAGTTGAGAGCGATCTGCAGCAGAGCACAATTTGATTATAATAGGAGCTACGCTTTTCTTGTTTGGTCGTAACCGGAAAGCAGAACGTACAGGCGCTAGTTTCACTTGAAGCGTTTTGCTCAGCTTGGAGAAATCATTAGGAATGTCCTCATCTTTCCTTATAGGCAACCCACTAACAATCACATCTGATGATATTGCGTTGTTCTCATATATACCCGTTAACACATAATAAATCATTTCCTTTTGTTTGCACTATAAAGCAATTTACATATTTACATACTTACAGTTTTGATTCCTCATAATCAAATTAATGCTGATGGTCCAAATTAATATTAACTAAAGTTTAGCTTTCATTCCGCTATAACAAAGCGATCAACATATTTACATAATTAGCTATTTGATTTCTCATAAACAAATTAACGCTGATAATTTAATATTAACTTTCGCAATCAGAATTTCCCACGGGTGAATTCTTCACAAGTTTTGCTAAATTACATTTTTGCATTTCCGGTCTCACAATTGAAGTTGCAACCAATTCCACGAATTGGCGCAACAAGCCAAATATTGGTTATCAAGTTACTGCACACGCAGCCGGTAAAACGCTATTGCTTCTGCTAAATGCTGACGCCTGCGTCTGGCGTATTTAGTGCAAGCAATTGTTGTTGCTTTTAATAATTAAAATCTGTTTAAAAGAGGAAGAATTAGAAGTCAGTCCTCAGTCCACATTCTGTAGTGCTTCGATCAGGTTACTGTAATTTAAAGAATAAATTTGCCTTATATTATTTGGCGCCCGAGCTAAAGTAAAAAAACCCGAGCTAAAGTAAAAAAGCCGAGCTAAAGTAAAAAAAGTCGAGCTAAAGTAAAAAAGTGCCACTCTTAAAAAATTTCTTTTTCAAATGAACATTTGTATAAAGTGCCACTCTTAAAAAATTTCTTTTTTAAATGAACATTTGTCAGGAACTTACCGAGTGAGATGCCTTGGATTATCAATCGAAACAGTTAAGAATTATATTTAAAGTTTTAATTAATATTAATCAGATAAATGTTCACATAAAATTACAGGTCAATATATATTTAAATCAATGATTGCATTTTTTACGTTATACTGCACGCTTCGATAGTTCAACTCGACTGACTGATGTTTTCGTTAACTCTCTCTCATCTGCTCTTCATATCTCTCTATGCCAATTAGCCACCAGATTGTTAGGGTTGCATTTTTATGTATGTGACAGCTCGGCCAATTCTGACAGTTACATCGTCTCGATGTCACTTCGCTCATCGTCGTCGGAATCAGTTTCATCTACCTCAGGTGGTAGGCTGCACCACGGTTTCATTTTGTCTGTTGCATATACGGAACAGAAACGTTTTTGCTTATGTTGCATACTATCGATATCTTCAATCAGGTACCGATCATTGCCCAGTACCTTGGTTACCACGTAAGGACCTCTATAACGTATATCGAGTTTACGTGATTCACCTGTTGCTTGTAAGTCGTTCTCGATTACTACTAGATCGTCAACCTTATATACGACAGGCTGGCGATGTTTAGCATCGAAACGTTGTTTCCACTTTTCTCGTTGTTTTTGAATACATTCTTCAGCTGCTGCTGCTAGGAGTTCATTACGGATGAACTCACGCAGCTTAAAATCATAAATCAGCTCGTTTGGGCTGTATCCCGTACTAGAGTTACGTTGGGAGTTTACGCTCCATTGCAAATCCCTAACTGCTCGTCCCATTGCTTTGCTTGAGACCCTGATGTACGTAGAAAGTCCAAAATGATTTTGTTGGCTCTCTCCACCTGCCCATTTGCACGCGGAGTTCTTACGGCGGTTTTGATGTGAACTATGTCATTTTGCTTACAAAAATTCTCAAATTGTTTCGACGTGTAGGCGGTACCTCGGTCACTGATTATGCGGCTAGGCAATCCGAAGTAACCCGTCATCTCACTCAACACTTGCAACACGGGTTGAGTCTTGGTATTGCGTACAGGTTTTGCCACCATATACTTTGTAAACGCGTCGCTTATGACGACCACATACGTATTTCCTTTTTTGCTTCGTATAAATGGCCCAAGATGGTCTATATGGAGCGTGCTAAAAGGTATTGGCTCCACCTCGCTCATATGTAACTTCCCCTCTGGCTTACCACCTTTGCCCTTGTTATAGCAGCAATCAATACAAGCCGAAATATAACCTTGCACGTATTTTCTAGCTTTAGGAAACCAAAAGTGTTCATAAATACGTTGTAGAGTTTTCTCTACACCAAAATGCCCCATGTCATCATGACAGTACTTCACGATTCTCCATCGCACTGCTTTGGGTACAACGTAAAGTAATTTACCACCGTAAAGCCTATACAACCTATTTTCCTGTATTCGATATTCTTTCTTAATTTGAGTCGATTGCTCTGACTCAGCCTTGCCTTGTATAACATTTATCAAATCACGTGTTTGTGCGTCCTGCATCTGCATGGCCAATCATCAGAGGGTTCGGCTAAAATCATTACTTTGGTTTGGTCAGCAGAATCAACAAATTCGGCTGGCGCCCTACTTAGCGCATCTACGTGCCCCATGCGCACTCCTGGCCTGTGCACACAGTCAAAATCATATTCGGTTATACGCATCCACCATCGAGCTATTTTTGGTATAAGCTGAGTTTCGAACGAATACTACTGATTGCAGAACAATCTGTCACCACCTTAAAATGTTTGCCAAGAATATATATTCTAAACCTATCTAGAGCTTCTACCACAGCCAATACTTCTATATTAGTTCGTAGGCATGGTATCGTGATTCTACCTCCGTACATCGTCGACTGTAATACATAACAGCTTTCCAAGTTTTGCCATCGTCACTTGATTGTAGGAGCACTGCGGCTAGTCCCACGCTACTGGCATCAGTATGCACTTCATGCATAGCGTTAAAAGCGTATAAAGTCAATACGGGTTCACTACATAATGCGGCAACGAGCGCATCAAATGTTTTATCTTGATTTTCCCCCCAACAAAAATTTTTTATCGCTTCCTTTCTTGTAAGGTCAGTCAACGGACGTGCTATAACTGCATAATCTTTTACGAATTTCCGGAAGAATCCGGTTAAACCCAGAAAACGTCTTATTTCAGTTACAGAATTTGGTTTTTTAAAATGTTTTATAGCATTTACTTTGCATTCACCTGGTGTGACACCATCACGAGTAATTTTGTGTCCCAAAAAGTGTATTTCTTTCACCAGAAATTTGCATTTACTATAGCGTAGTGTTAAATCATATTCCTCTAACAGGCTCAAAAACTTTTGCAATATTTTTAACCCGTCATCGATCGTACGACTCGGAATTATAACATCGTCTAAATAAGCAATCACTCGATAGGGTTTCATTTTATCCACGATTTTATTCATCATATTTTGGAATACGGACGGCGCATTAACTAACCCGAATGGCATACGGTTATATTCATAGTGTCCATTACTAGTCACGATCGCGATGTATTGTTTCGCACTTTCTTCCAATTCGATTTGGTGATAACCCATATTAAAGTGTAATGTTGTATAGTACACATTACCTGCAAGCGATGCAAATAATTCGTCCATTACCGGCATTGGAAATGGTTGTTTCACAGTAACGCAGTTCAGTTGTCTAAAATCGACACACAATCTATGCTTATTATCTTTTTTCTCCACGAGATCTACCGGCGCAGCATATGCAGAATCAGATATACGGATTACGTCTTTTGCCAATAAATCTTGTATTATTTCGTCCAAGATTGGTCTTTTCGCGAAGGGTAACCGATATGGTTTCATATAAATCGGAGTATCACTATCAAGGTTTATATTCATTTTTAGTAACTTAGCTTATTTTAATAGCACTTTCCTTAAGTTTTCATTTTCAACGGTTCCGTTATCAATTATGTTCACTTTGGATTTCATCCAACAATCCTGACCATCAATCACGAAAATATTTCCGTTTGCACATAACACATCTCTTCCCACTAGCACATCATAGTCAAGTTTACTGTCATCAATTATCAATAGATTCGAATCAACACACACGTCATCAATTACTATATTACTTTTCATAAGCTCAAAACATTCATATTCGCCTCCTGCGAAGCCTTTCAACCGAACAAAACATTTTTCTTTCAAATTATTTTCAAATTTATTTGGAAAATTTCTTTTAATTAACGATCGCGCACTGCCTGAATCTATTAGCGCTTCAACTACCACACTGTTTATTTTAACCATTTTCATATTAAAATTGTCTTTGTTTTCCTCAATTGTGTTACACTTCGATTTTTGTGCTACTTCACAATTTTCTACATCATGCCCATACTTGTTGCATTTTGTACACTTTTTACTTTTGGGGCTCTGTGCAATTTCGGGAAATATGCCCTGGCTTGCGACAATTGTAACACACAATATTTTGATTTTCTTTTCTTTCTTTGTTATTGTTATTATTTTTTGATGTTCGTTGTGCATGCTTTTCTCGCGAAACTTCTAACTTTGACACTGAGTTTGGTTTGTACGAATATGTGTTAAACGAGCAGTAATTTACAATTGCTCTCAATAACTCAGTAGCATGATTATACGTTTTTGCCGAAAATGAGCGTTTCATATCGATATCGTTTATCCCATTGAGCACATATTTTATTATTGATTGGTCATCTAACTCCCCCTGTCTACTAACAGATAACACACGATAGTAGAATGTCTCTGGAGTTTCACTCAATGAACGGCGCATACTCATTAATCTCATATGAATTTCGGCTGCGTTTATTTGAGCAGGAAACTCAAACAAAAAGTCACTTGCAAATTTTGACCAATTTGTATACACTTCTGGAGCAGAGTCCAGCCACAGTTTAGCACAACCTTTCATTTTTACACTCACTGCAAATAATAATAATTTATCACTCCAACCATATGCTTGGTGAAGTTGTTCTACTTTTCCAATAAATTGAGCTGATGTCAACTCTTTCACACTTGGGTCAAATGTTGGTAGAATACCAACGATATTTTGTACGCTTCCAAAATCTGAGCATGTTATTCGTTCAGTTGCATACTCCCCCATATCGCAATACATATTTGTCGATGGATATGTATTTTGCACACATGTTGGTACATGCATGTTTGCGGCGACTTGGTTTGGTTGTGAAATACCAGCAAAATGTACTCTTCTTGTCGCTGCTGTTTGATGATATCGCGACTGCATTCCAAAAGCTGTGTTATGGCTGTTCGCAATCGTCGGCTCTCTCTCTTCACGATTCATTTCATACCAACTTGTCGTATTGTTTGAGTTATACCTAACTCCGGCGGCATACTCTCCGCTGTGACATATCGGTTGTTGCGTAGTTGCAACACAATAAGACAACCCACCTGCTGTTTGCCCTCCTCGTGCATTTCGTCTTATTTCACCATTTGGTGACGTCAGTAGTGCATAAGAGTGAGAAGGTTGACACAGCGTCGTCAAGTCTTCCCCTGTTCTAACCGTCGGCGCCACTGAAAAATTTGAAATGCTTCGTTGATTCAACTGAATCTGTCCGTCTGTATACGACTTTGTGTTGTATGTGCCATCGAATGTTCTGGAAGCAGAGCCTGCCATCGAACGTGTCACAATGCCTTCATTAAATGATGATGCAATTTCGTATCGATTTGTATCATTTCGCGAGGGTGACGATTCACTTAGCGGCGGCGTGTTATTGTTGTTGTTACGAGACGAAATGTCTTTGCTGTTTTCTAGCACGCGTAACCGGCGTTCAAAACTTTCATTTAACGCGCTTTCAAATTGTATTTGTTCATTATGCTGGTGCGTACATAGCCTTTCGACCAGCTTTGCTTTATTACCGGCGGTTGATAATCCAAGTTCACGCAACTTCTGGCGTAATTCTACCACTGTCATGTTACTGAATTTTCCCATTTCTATTTTATTTTTGTTCTTTTAATTTTCAATAAATCTTCCAATGCAAATCAACAGGCTTTTCACTTCTGGACGTACAACACTTTTTTTTGCTTATAAACGCTTCGAGTTTCGCACACGAACATTCACGTTCCACTGTCAGGCATAGATCACGTCTCACTTCTGAAATTGTCAGGAACTTACCGAGTGAGATGCCTCGGATTATCAATCGAAACAGTTAAGAATTATATATAAAGTTTTAATTAATATTAATCAAATAAATGTTCACATAAAATTACAGGTCAATATATATTTAATTCAATGAATGCATTTTTTATGTTTTACTGCACGCTTCGATAGTTCAACTCGACTGACTGATGTTTTCGTTAACTCTCTCTCATCTGCTCTTCATATCTCTCTATGCCAATTAGCCACCAGATTGTTAGGGTTGCATTTTTATGTATGTGACACATTTGTATAAAGTGCCACAAAACAAACAAGTGCCACTCTTAAAAAAATTCTTTTTTAAATGAACATTTGTATAAAGTGCCACTCTTAAAAAATTTCTTTTTTAAATGAACATTTGTATAAAGTGCCACGAAACAAAAAAAGTGCCTCTCCTAAAAATTTCCATCAAGTGCCACAAAAAAGTGCCACTAAAGAACTAAGGCCAACTCACCCGATCAAGAAGCAACAGTTATTCTAGGAAGGTTCCCCAGTACCGCGAAGAAGGAAAAAGGAGCAACCCACGGAATTGGAAAGGATGTGGATTCACTTAGTGGAGTAAGTTATAATTTAAGAATATACATACAAAAACTCTGAAATAAAATCCAAAACTTAAATTTGAAAACGTAAATTAAATTGTGAAACTAAAAACTGCCTAACTTGATAATATTTTAGTTGAAAGAAATTGTAAAAGTGTTATAAAATATTCAAAAATAATTAAAAGAAACGGAAGGCCAAGAATAAAATTCAAAATTTTGAAGCGAGAAAGATTCGTACAGGAAATCAAAATTTTTAAATCTTATAATAGAAAAAAAGAAAAAATAAATAAATTTAAAATACCAAATCGCGTATCATTAATAGAGGAAATAAAATTTCTGAAACATTCGAATATATTCCATTTTTGCAAAAACAAAATAAATAATGGAGTTATAAAGCAATTACAGGTGTTTACTGAAAACCAGTTGCCAATCTAGGAATTTTATCTTTGAACGAGTATTAACTAATAAAATATGGCAAACCCAAGCAACTTGGTGCGATCACCAGTATTGGTAAGCAACCCTCAACCCAATCCAAGTCCCAACAATGTTTTGCAACCCTCACCCGACTTAGCAAACCTAGTAAGGAACTTAGTGACCCATTAGCGACCAAACAATAGACGACATTCACATAAACAATCTCACAGAAATGGATAAAATCCCCCACGTAGTGAGATCACTGCGGGAGTTCTATGGGAAACCCTCAGAATTCAACTCATGGAAGAAGAGTGTTGAAAGAGTCCTCCAAATTTATGAGCGCACCAAAGGAACTCCCAAGTACTTCGGAATCCTAAGCGTTATTAGGAACAAAATCGTTGGTAGCGATGACACAGCGCTAGAATCCTACAATACACTCCTGGGTTGGAGAGCGATATCAACTATGCCGATAAAAGAGATCTAGGCACGTTGGAATACCAAATGACTGGTCTAAGTAAAAACTCGATCCAAGAATTTTACCAAAAAGTGTACTCCCATCTTTCCTTAATTTTGAACGAAATTGGTTCTATGGAAGTCAGCCATGAGTCAATTAGACTGCTTACAGGAACATATAGTACAAAAGCCCTTGATACATTCATTAGAGGCCTTAACGGCGATCTCCCACGGCTGTTAGGAATGAAAGAACCTAAAGACCTTCCTGAAGCGCTTCATTTGTACTTTTTTTTTTTTTTATTTCTTCCATAAAATATTACACTTGTCGTTAGACAATAAGTAATTTGATTTATAAAAAAATGGAATGAGAGTGATATTGAAGGGCCAATGAAATATATACATATTATTTAAAAACAAGTGGTTAACAAACAATGACATATACGATTAGTTGACAATTGAGTACATGGATTTTGCAAGATCTGTTGGTGTTTGACGGTTAAGCCGACTTTGGGTAGATTTTTCTTTATTTTGTAGTCTTCTTATCATAGGATTTGTGTGCGTTAATAACACTAGTCTACAAGGAAAAGTATCCGAAATAATTTAAACTAATATCTGCTTCTCTGTCCATGCAAAATTCGGATTGATAACTAAAATTAATTTATTAGTTTGAGTTTTCGAGATATCTTAACCTAAAAGTGCAAAAAACCCCATTTTTGCCCATATTTGAGGTTATGTAGCCTTGCAGATGTTTTCTTTCACCAAAATTAAAGGATGGCATCTTTAAATACAATCCTTCTTTTTTCAAATGGCGTTTTGTTTGCTCAAATATCATTTTTTTTCGCAGAGATATCGCATTTTGAAATTTTCATGTTTCGAAATTTTCCTACACCTGAAAATCGATTAAGATAATATAACATAGACATGATATAGTCGCTTACTAATTTTCTTGGGTTTGAGGGCCTGAAATATATGGATTAATAGTATGTAAATTTGGAGTTTGTGGGAAAGCCTGCTTGCGGTTATGTGGGTTAGCCTGCTCGCGGTATGATAGGGGTGGTTTCTAGGGGTTAGGGCTGTGTGTGACTGGGTACCCAAAGGTTAGATAGTGTAGGGATGTGGTGAGTCAGCACACTTATGGTGTGAGACAAAATTTTAAGAAAAATAAGACTCAATTCAAGAAAATTAGTAATCGAATATATCATGTCTATGTTATCTTAATCGATTTTCAGGTGTAGGAAAATTTCGAAACATGAAAATTTCAAAATGCGATATCTCTGCGAAAAAAAATGATATTTGAGCAAACAAAACGCCATTTGAAAAAAGAAGGATTGTATTTAAAGATGTCATCCTTTAATTTTGGTGAAAGAAAACATCTGCAAGGCTACATAACCTCAAATATGGGCAAAAATAGGGTTTTTTGCACTTTTAGGTTAGGATATCTCGAAAACTCAAACTAATAGAGCAATTCTGAGGCCAGATTTGGATTCAGCGCATCATAAACCTTGGGAAATATATAGTCTGGTTTCTGGGTCTGAATGTTGGTTAAATTTTGTCGGCCTGTGTAATCTATTTATGTGTCTTCTGCTAGCGCTTTGTATTGTTTCATCAATAGTATCGATGTCAAGGTCGCGATGAATATCTGCGTTAGGTATGTACCAAGGTGCATTAGTTAAGGTCGTAAGTATTTTAGACTGGACTAGTTCAAGTATACTTAGATTACTTTTTGCAGCAGTGCCCCAAATCTCAATTCCATATTTCCAGATCGGAGCAATTATCGTTCGATAAATAAGTACTTTATTTTGCAATGATAGATTGGACTGAGGTCCAAGTAGCCAGTACAATTTCTTAAAACGATTTTTAACTTCATTTCGCTTTTTCTTTATATGCTCCTGCCAGTTTAATTTCGAGTCGATAGTAATACCCAGGTATTTCGCTTTGGTGTCAATATGCACGTCAGAATTACTAACGCTAACTGGTTCAAGGTTGTCCTTCGGTTTGAGTAGTTTACTTGTATTGTTTTGCCAGCGTTAATTTCGATGTTCCATTTTTTGAACCAGTTTAATGTCACATTTAATTCGTTTTGTAAATTTTGTTTTGCGACTTTTGTATCGGACTGTGTCATCCGCAAATGTTGCAATCATGCTGTTTTCTGACTTCGGTTCCGGTAGATCAGCCGTGTAAAATAGATACAATGTTGGTCCTAAGACACTGCCTTGGGGAATGCCTGCGTTCATAGGTTGAATGTCTGAACATGCGTCGTTATATTTAACATAGAATTTCCTGTCTTGGATGTAACTCTTAAGCATAAGGTAAAAGTCATTAGGTAGTTGTGTTTTTAATTTATGGAGTAACCCAGGGTGCCACACTTTGTCAAAAGCTTTAGCTACGTCGAGGTATATGGACATGCACACTCTTTTTTTATTCAGGTCATCATTAATTTTGTGAACTACTCTATGAACCTGTTGGATTGTTGAATGGTTATTCCTAAATCCAAATTGGTCTTGGGGTATCAGATTCATGCTTTTTATAATAGGATTTATCTGGTCAAATAATATTTTTTCAAAAATTTTTGATATTGTCGGTAATAGATTGGTCGATATGATGTCGCTAGTGTAGCGTTTTTGTTAGGTTTCGGGATCGCTATAACTTCAGCTACTTTCCAGGTACTAGGGAAATATTTGAGACTTATTTCAGCGTTGAAAATATTTCTTAGATAGATTATCGCCTTGTCAGGTATATGCTTCATAATTGTTCCCGAAATTTGATCGTATCCTGACGATTTATTGTTCTTTAGAGTTTTTATTAATTGTTTTATCTCCGTAAGTGTGATTTTTTTAATTTGCTTCTTATTCTTGTTTGCTGCTAAGACCGTTGCGTTTTCTGAAGTGGCTCGGGCCCATTTCCCTTTAGTTGTTTTTATTGGTGGTAAATGTATTGTGGCGCCCACCACTTTTTTCGTCGCCTTCCAAAGTGTGTAGTTTGAGGATTTTATTGCGTCAATATTTTTGAGATAATTGCTAAGTTTTTTGTCTTTTTTCTTTTGAAGGAGGTCTCTTATATCTTTTCCCAATTTGTTTAGCTTTTTCTTGTAGCCTGGAAATCTTGTTGTCTGCCATTTCTTCCTTAGCTTTCTTCTTTGTTTTAGTTTCTATTTTATCGTATCAGGTATGTAGTCATTCTTTACTTTAGTTCGTGAAGAGGGTGTAGGTTTACTAACTGCCTTAATAGTTTTGTCGTTTAAAAAAGTTATAGCTGTCTCAATTTCATCGCCTGTTTTCAAAGATACTTTTGTGTCTAAATATGATTCCAAAAGCTCAGTTAACGCATTCCAGTCTGTACGATGATTGTAAAGTGGTGGATTTAAGTTTTGGTGCGGTGGTTGTTGGGTTCTTAGTATAATTGGCGAGTGATCAGAAGAGAGCTCAAGACAAGATTCAATTGTCAGTACGTTTGGATTAATTGCTTTCATGATAAAAAAGTCAAGTAAGTGAGGTACTTTCTTAATGTCAGAGGGCCAGTAAGTGGGTTCTCCGGTACTTATATAATTACAATTACGCGCTCTGATGGCGTCAAGTAATGCTTTTAATTTCGTGTTTGTTAATCTTGAACCCCACATCATATTTTTTGCGTTATAATCTCCTCCGGCAATAAATCTACTTCCAAGTGTTTCAAGGCAGTTAGCGTATTGTGTTGTTTGCTGTTGTGTTTCGGAGAGCAGTAAGCAACTGATATGGTAAGCTGGCCAAGAGTGTCATTTATTTGTATCGTCGTTGCTTGCAGATGACCCATTTGATATTCTTCCATTTTGTTAAACATAATATTTTGTCTCAGTATGATAGCTGTTCCGCCGTGCTCTGTTGTCAGGGTGATTAGTGCATATTATTTTGTAGCCGGGAATACTAACGTAGCTTTTGTCATTAAAATGAGTTTCTGACACCAATAGTATGTCAATGTTGTATTGGTCAATAAAAGTTTTAGTTTCAAAAATATGTTGGTTTAGTCCGTTTGCATTCCATAAGGCTATTGTCATTTTACTTTGCTTGTCCATCGAATTTGGTGACCAGTAGTGTGATTATATTCATCATGTTAGTCATTTGATTGATGAGCTGGCTCATCATTTTTTTAAGTTCTTGAATATCATCATTTTGAGGGTAAGGCATACCTGTTTTATTATTTGTGGCTTGTGCTGCTACTTGCGCATAGGTTGATAACCCGATTCTAGCGGGTTCGACTGTGTTTTCTTGTTGCGGAGCTGGAAAACGTTGCACTCTCAGTGTTATGTATACCATACATCCTTTATAATTGGCTGTGTGTTTTTCGCCACAGAGTGCGCATTTAATATTGTTACTACTTTTATTGATTGAACAGCTCGCAGTTTTATGCGAGCCTGCACATTTAACACAGATTGGATTTTTTGTGCAATAATTTCTAGTATGCCCATATTTTTGGCAGTTGAGACATTGTGGAAGAGACCTTATTTGACGTGGGGGCTCGAATTTTACCTTACAATGCAATAAATTTTTTATATTGTATATATCTGTGTTGTTACTATTTGTTTTGATTTCCAGTGAGAATAAAGGTAGAGGTTGTTTTGAGTCGCTTTTGAGTATGTTGAAAATATTTGTTACATCATGACCGTATTCAGCGAGATCAGATTTAATGTCATTTAGGTCTGTAGAATGATGCATATTGCGCAGAATTAAACCCTTTTCTTCCTTTGGTCGGAATGTATAATATTGAGTATTTCGTTCTTTAAGTAGTTTTATTGTTGCTGAATAATGCGTTGATTCCTTCTTTTGTAATATATCTTTATTTCATTGTTCTTAAGTACTTTTAGCTCATAGTTATTTTGTATACATTCATTAAGAGCTTTGATAAGAGTGCCTAATACTTGGACTTTTTGTACGTAGATCGGTGGTGGCTTTGGTACATATTTGGGCTTTGTTGTTATTGAATTAAGAGTTTGGGTCTCTTCTTTTTCATTCTCTTCTAATTCGTTCTCTTGGTCCAGTATATCAAATCTATTCTCTGACGGTGGTTTACTCAGCCAATATGTGAGCTGTTGTTGTTTTGAGGCCAATTTCCTTGTTTCTTGTTTGCATTTATTTCTGCTTTTTCTGGAGAACTGCGTAAACGCTTGGGTGTTTTTTCTTTGAGTTGTTGGGTTACTCAGCAATAGATGATTTTAGTGTCGTGCACATAATAGACTTTGCGTAAGTCGCTGATGATGATACCGTGGTTGTTACAGCTGAGGCTGTCGTTGTCGTGCTGATGTTGGTTGTGAGTGTTGCGAGAGCAAGAGTAGCTGTTGTTGCGGAGGATGTTGCTGTAGTGGTGGTCTTTGTTAAAGATGTTAGTAGAGCAGCTAGAACTTTTTCAGTTATAAGAGGAGTGTGGATTTGATCAATTTCTTTGTTAAGCTTATTCGCGTGCGAGAGAACGGCATTTGTGCTTAAAGCTAGAAAATCAGAAATTTAGGAGCACGCATGCCTACCAACAGAATAGATTCAATGATTATAAGCCACCCTTACCACAAAGAAACTATCTAAAACCACCCCAATTCTATCCCGAGCTGGCGTATCTTCCACAACCCCTACAGCAATTTAGACCCAATCAAACATTTTTAAGGCCACAACAAGGATATGGAAACTCACAACAATATCAACGGAGCTTACAATTTTGCAAGACAACAATAATTCCAGAGAGTAGACCTACCCACAAGACCACACCAATACCCACAGGGATACAACGAAGCATATCACAATCGACAATATAAACCACCCCTAAGGCCTATTGCACCGAAACCACAACCAAAACCGGAACCGATAGATATCGATCCTAGCATCAGAACCAACGCTGTTAATTATGCAAATAGAGCTAACATAAAATACGCCGGAAAAGGCCAACAAACCAACCTATTAAAACACAAAGAAATTTCCACGTAACCGCTGGCGAAGAAAACCCTTCACCAGATATTAACGAAAATAACATTTCCAACAGCTATGACCGTTATGGTGTCGAGAGCTCTGAATATCAGAACGATCCTCAATATTACCCTTACGACAAGGAATGCGCAGATTTCACAGATATCCATTTTTTAGAATAACAAACTCTTCGTTGCCTTATTTCAACTGCAGGACGAAGAGCGGAAAAATCTTAAAAATATTAGTAAATACAGGATCAAATAAAAACTACATACAGCCTCAGCTGGCAAAAAAGAAAATTCCAAATGACAATAAATTCCTGGCAAACTCAGTAGGAGGAAAGATAGAAATAACCCATCACACGCATATCAACCTTTTCAACTTGCCGAACATTAATTTAAAGTTCTACCTCCTTCCATTCCTTGTCTCTTTTCACGCAATCCTCGGTAATGACAGCCTGAAAGAATTATCGGCAGTTTTTCACACAAGAGAAAGTTTCATGGCCATAAATAGTTCAATTAAAATACAACTCCAACAGCAAGAAATGATCTCCTTAATAAATCCACACATTGACCTTTTCTCCGACCCTAACGAAAAATTAACCTATACCACAAAAGTTGTAGCCACTATTCCAAGAAATTCTAATGCACCAGTTTATACGAAATATTACCCATACCCTATGTCCTTAAAAGGGGAGTTGAAAAACAGATTCAAAAATTGTTAGACGATGGAATTATAAGGCCTTCCCGATCACCATATAATTCACCCATATGGATTGATCTGACATTGAAAAAACTGCTTTTTCAGTAAAAAACGGTAAATACGAATTTACACGTTTAGCTTTTGGACTCAAAAACGCTCCCGCAATTTTTCAACGAGCTTTGGACAATATATTGAGAAATCGCATTGGAAAAATCTGTTTTGTTTATATCGATGATATAATCATTTTCAGTAAAGACGAAAAAACTCATGCCCAAAATATTCAAGAGGTTTTCAAAACCCTACAGGAAGCAAACATGAAAGTACAGAGAGACAAATGCGAATTTAAAAAAAAAATAGAACTTTAGGAGTCCTAGTTTCAAAGTTCAAGCCATTGCACAGTGGTTCCGCCATAGGACATTGGATAAAAATAGTCATGTTAAAATTATGCAACAATATTTAGCTAAATGTTAGATTAGTCATAGTAACTTAGAGTACAAAAGAAATTTCAACTGCACAAACAATTCACTTATAATTGTGCCTCCAAAGTAAGAGAATTTGAAAAGTGATAGTTAGCGTGGTCTCCGCTCCGTACTTACGCAGTTCCGGGAAGTGTTATTTTTCAAAGCATTACTGTGTTTATGACCTGTTGTACAATGGAAATTCAAGTTGAAGGTATGTACGACGTGTTAATCGTTTTGTTATCTTTTTTAATTATTATTTAATAGGTTTTCAGACCGTACGAAATACGTACTTTAAAATTTGCCGTTTATTTTTTTTATAAGAAGTTTTAACTAAGTTCGCACGAATCTGCACAAATGAAACATACATTAAAATATTCTTACGTATGTCCTCTTTAAGGAAAAATAATTTCCAACTGCGATGACCTGCGATTGCGCTTGATATAGGGTCTAATCTGTACCTATGTGTAGGATTTTGAAATATGTGATTCTACCAAGATTGCTGATAAAGTTTGTTTCTTGTTTTAGGTGTAAATTTGAAGTGTTCATTTATGCGCATGTATATTCTGGACACGTGGTTATGTTACAATAGCATTGAAAATGATGTTGATAGATGTGGCCACGTACTGAAGAGCATAATTCAAGCTTTACCAAACTCTAAGAATTTAACCTTAGAAGACGTTGAAAATCGTGTAAAATTAATTTACAATGTTTGTTGGACCACACTTGCTCTCGAATTCTCGAATCTCAAAAACCAGTATTGGTAAATATATCTGAATCAAGTTGCACTGAGTATGAATAAGTAGGTAAATGGGGTTTCGATGGCAGCACTGGACAGAGCGAATACAAGCAAAGTTTTTCTGATCCGAGAACGAAAGATACCCTTGAAATTAATTTGTAAATCGATTACCTCTGACCCAGATAAGATAATTTAGAAAAACCCTCGCCTATCCTCCACAAGGTTTTGTCAGCCTATACGTTTTCAATTTGCTAAAGAAACTAAACTTTGTGTTCAAGAAGAAGAGCATTTTAAAAAGCTATTAGTGACTTGAATCCGACTGTTATTAAAATTGATAACCATAGTTATAAAGTAAGTAATTCTTTACAATTAACTATGGTTGATGGTAAAGTGTGCTGTGCTCTTAGTGACTCATCTACGAGTAAATGTTATATATGTGGTGCGACACCTAAAGAAATGAATGACTTAGAAAAGTATAGAAACAAACAAGTAAACTCCAGTAGATTTGAATTTGGTTTATCACCCCTTGGATTAGATTTTTTGAACACTTTATTCATTTTTCTTATAGAATCGAATTTAAAAGGTGGCAAGCACGTTCATCTGAGGAAAAAGCACTTTTAGCTAAGGGAAAGGAATTTGTTCAGAGGGAGTTTAGAGAACAATTAGGCTTGATAGTTGGCAAACCGCGAAGTGGAGGAAGTGGCACCTCTAATGATGGAAATACAGCACGGAAATTTTTCCTTCATTCAACCATATCATCCGAAATCAGAGGAATAGACAAACACGTTATAGACAAATGTAGTTATCTCCTACATGTCTTTCATCTGGTTTTAAAATTAATTCGAATAAATTGAAAATATATGCACTAGACACTGCTAAAATTCTAGTTAGTAAATATTCATGGTATGATTTACCTGCATCAGTTCATAAAGTGCTCATTCATGGGTCGGAGGTGATCGATCATTGTTTATTATCAATTGGAGAATTATCAGAGGAGGCAGCTGAATCATGTAACAAATTAGTGAAACAATTCAGACGTGACATTACCTGAAAGCACTCAAGAACTGTAACTAACACGGATCTTTTGCACAGGCTTCTTCTTAATTCCGATCCATTTATATCTAGTCTACGAAAATTACCATGTAAAAAGAAATCTGTGATGTCAAGAGAAGTGTTAGATTTACTGTGTTAAAAGTTTTGTATTTCTAAGTACAATACATTAACTTTTTTGGAAGTGAATATTCTATTGTTTTCATAAATAAGAATAAGTTAACTGGCATTAAAGTATACATTATGCTCATCCTTTCGGAATTTAGTGTTTTTTTTTTCTATTATTGTTTATAATTTAAGATTTATGCAAAACTTTAAACGAAACAAAAAAATTTGATATAAAAAATGTGTGTACCTAATTTTTCTTTGACTTTTTATATTAACTACAATATATATTAGTTTATTATATATTATTATTATTATATCTTATATATATATATTCTTATTATATATATATTACTTTTTATATGTCTTAATATTCTTTTAACAAATAAAAACATTTCTCAACTTAAAAACGTACTAAAAAGTCATTTATCACGCCAAAAGTTCTTATGACCGCTCTTCCTACGCGGCGGGACCAGTGTGCATTGTTAACTTTCCATACCGAAAAACACTAAAAGATTTGAGATCATTTCTTGGACTATCTGGCTATTACAGGCGATTTATAAAAGATTACGCCAAAATAGCCAAACCACTTACTAGTCTCTTAAGAGGAGAATCAGGAAGAATTAAAAAAAATAAATCAAAAAATAGAGCCATCCAACTAAATAAAGATTTTTTTTTTTTTTTTTTCCCCCTTTATTTTATACATGTGTCCATTGACATTAAGTACGATGTTTAACAATTTGGCCACTATTTACATACATCGCTTAATGACCAGTGCCAAAGCGATATAAATTAAATAAACGAAATAATTCTATATACAATTAAATAATATTCAATACAAGTTTTACTCTACATAATTACAATTGTACAACAATTTAACAGCAATTTAACCCCTTTGCACATTTATTATTTTCTAGCATTCATTAAGTCGCTTGGTCGAGTTCTCTTTAACCCTTTATTAGGCACGTGGTCTACAATGGTAGACCACGTCTTTTCAAAGTCGTGCAACTCCTTAAATTTGTCTCTTAAATTACCTAAGCTTTTTAATAGCTGTTTATAATTAATCTCTTTATCCAATTAGTGCATTCAGTGCGGGTTTGACGTACAGTTGTAAATTTTATCAAGGTCTGAACAGTGCTGGTCTACATATGTAGGCCACGTGACTAACGACGTTACTTTTTCTTGCGGCAATATTACTTGATATATTAAATATTTGAATTAAGTTCAGTTAAGTTTTGCTTATATTTTTTTACAAGAGTGTGCTTATTTAATTAGTTTCAGATAATATTATGTCTGATTCAAAAAAAAAAAACGATTGGAAAGCAGCAAAAATCCGCTCTCCGAACTATCAAGTAGTGAAGAAAGTGCTATGGATGCTAAAGAAAAAGCTTACATATTTGGGAACTGTGAGAAAAAATAAACGCGAAGTTCCCAAAGAATTCTTTCCCAGGAAGAATCGTAAAGAAAAGTCAAGTATTTTTGGTTTCCAAGAAAATTGTATACTAGTGTCGTACTGCCCAATAAAACCGGTCAGTGATCCTGATATCATCTATGCACCATGATAACGCAATAGATGAGCAAACAAATGATGAAAAAAACCAAGTGATTTTCTTGAAAAATGCGCTTAGGAGCTCATTCGACCACAAATTGAAGTTAGATCAAAGAATCCTCGACTACCCATGGAAATGAGGCAGCGAGCCCACAACCTTCTTGGCATCCTAAGCATTGCACCACAACCCACTCAATCACCAAGTAACTATGTCGGACGTTGTCATATTTGCCCTCGCAATATGAACAAATCATCCCGAAAGTCGTGTACTAAATGCGGCAGATTTCCTTGCAAAAATCATATGAGGGAAAGTTGCACGGAATGTCTCAGTGAGGAAATATAAGCAGTTTTCAGAAACCATAACATATAAGTTTTGTACTGAACTTTTATTTTTTTATTTAAAGAATTGAATTTTACATATTTTTATTTTAAGTTTTACGAATAATAAAAGCTCTTTTGTAAATCGTCCATTAGTTATAAGAAAAAACTTTTATGAATTGCAATAAATGTTAAAAAACACATACATTCACGTTTTTATTGAATTTACAGAAGATACACAAATATTTTAGTGAAAATATTAGTTTATATTCCTCACATTAAATCACAGAATATACTTATGAAGTATTATTGAGAAACTCAAATGAATAACACTTTTAGTCATAATATTAAAATGGTCTACGATTGTAGACCACGTGCCTAACCACGTTACAAAAATCCACGTGCCTAACGAAGGGTTAAGCGTCTTTCAGTGTTTTTTTCCCTTTCCAGAAGTTTGTTGATTTCTGCATTATTGTGTTCTTGTATTTTTTCAAAGTGGCTTCTTGCTATTTTTTGGTCTCTTCGTCTACTGTTGCTATATTAAAAGTCCTGTGGATGTCATCATTTTTCGTGTACCTGTCTGACATGGTCGAAATTCGAAGAATCTTCGATTGTTGTCGTTGAATTTTTACTAGGTGAGACTTTTTAGCCGTTCCCACACCTGTAGTCCATATAGCCAGATTGGTTTAATCATGGCTTTGTACAATAATAGCTTGCTCTGTATAGTAAGTCTGGATTTTGTGCTGACTAACCAATGAAGTTGTCGAAGTTTTTCTTTTATTTGTTTGACCTTTTGCTTTACGTGGTGATTCCAATTTAGTTTCGAGTCCAAATGTATTCTTAGGTATTTAGTAGTTGGTTTAATTGTGATTGCTTTGCCATTTATTTTTATTGGAACTGCAGTAAATTTTGTTTTGGTAGTAAATATATCCTGTACGGTTTTGTCTTCATTTATTTTTAGGCACCAATTATCGAACCATTCCTTAACTGCGTTTGTGTATCGCTGCAGTTTTTCAGTAGCGATAGTTAAGCTTTTGTCCGATGCCAATAGTATTGTATCGTCTGCGAACGTAGCAATTGATGAATTAGTTTCGTCAGGAGGTGGTATGTCTGCGGTGAATAAAACATATAGTAGAGGTCCTAGAACGCTTCCTTGCGGAACAGCAGTTATTTGATGAATATCTGAACATTGATTGTCATATTTAATATAGAAACTTCGGTTGGTTAGGTAGCTTTTTATGCTAAGATAGTAGTCAAAAGGAATCATTATTTTTATTTTGTGGAGTAAGCCTTTGTGCCACACTTTGTCAAACGCTTTAGTTACGTCTAAGAATACTGCCGCACAATAACGATTGTTTTCAAAGTCTGATTGGATTTTATTTGTAATTCTGTGGATCTGTTGGATAGTCGAATATTTTTTTCTAAATCCAAATTGATGATCCGGTATTATACGTTTTTTCTCCAGAAAGTGGGTTAGTCGATCATGCAGTAATTTTTCAGCAATTTTAGATATTGTCGGTAATAAGCTTATTGGCTTATTGGCAACGCAATAATCTCTGCCACTTTCCAGAGTTTCGGAAAATATTGCAAGCGAAACATGGCATTAAAAACGTTTCGCAAAAATATATATGCCTTGGTTGGTAGCTCCACTAATGCTTTTCCTGTTATCAAGTCATATTCGGGTGCTTTTTTATGTTTTAGTCCTTTTTTGATGCAAGCTATTATTTCGTGAGTATTCGTCCTTTTTATTTTCGTAAAGTCATAACGGTAGTTGTTTTGGTTGTCAATTTTCTTTTCTTCGTCATTTGATAGAACCTCTTCAGAGTATTTTGCTAAAGTTTTCGCTTTTGTAACGGCCCATGAATTGTCTTCTTTCTTTAGTGGTGGTTGATGTTTTATTTGAGTTTTTAATGTTTTAGTACATTTCCAAAGAGAGTAGTTTGTATCTTTGTTGGGAGTCAGGTTCTTCAAATAGTTTTCGATTTCTTTGTTATTTCTTTTGTTTAAAGTATCCTTAAGAATTTTTGTGGCTAAGTTTAGTTTTCTCTTGTCGTCAGGTGATCTAGTTTTTGCAATCTTTTTCTTAACTTCGTTTTTCAATAATTTGCTTCTTCATAGAAATGTCAGTTGCTGCTGAATTTGTTCTATTTGCTTGCTTTGGTACCGATCTGATCCCTGTTCCTAGTACTACGTCATTGAAATGGATAATGGCACGTTCAATGTCAAGTTGCGTTTTTAATATCACATTTGGTATAAGTGGATCGTCAATATGGTGGCGGAATTTTTCCCAGTTGGTTCTGTCATTAAATATGCGAAAAGATGTATCTATAGATTTTATATAACTTACATATTCAAGTAATATCGGCGAGTGGTCAGAAGAAAGTTCATAGCACGACTGAATTGTCAATTGGTTATGGCTTATGTTTTTGGTTATGCAGAAATCGATCAAGTCTGGAATTTTCTTTACGTCAGTTGGCCAATAGGTAGGTTCTCCGGTACTTATAAATCTGCAATTGTTTTTGTTAATTGCGTTAATTAGAATACGCCCCTTTTTGTTGGTGAGTCTTGAGCCCCAGTCAATGTGTTTTGCATTGAGATCTCCAGCTGCAATAAATCTATTGTTAAGCGTTCTTATGTATTTGTCATATTCATCCGAGTTTATTATACGTCTAGGTGGACAGTAAATGGAAGAAATAGATACTGGTCCATTTTTGTCATATATTTGCAATGTCGTGGATTGAAGATGAGGCGTCGAATATTGGAGTTGTTATATGTGAGTTATGCTTGATTTAATAATTATAGGTGTCCCTCCATGGGCTCTTCCATCAGGATGGTTTGTCACATACATTTTATAATTAGGAAATTTCAGAAAACTTTTGTCAGTAAAATGTGTTTCTGCAATCAATGCTATGTCAATTTCTTTGTCAGCTAAAAATTGTTTTAGTTCTAAATAGTGCTGTATTAGTCCATTTGCATTCCAAATTAGAATTTTAATTTTTTCACTTTTGTCTATAAATAAAGATGCAATCGAAACTCTGAACCAGATCAAAAATTCACTTATATCAAAGGAAGAAATATTAACCTACCCCAATTACCAGAAATAATTCCATTTGATCACTGACGCTTCAAAACATGCCATCGGTGCAGTTTTGGAACAAGACGGAAAACCCATAACCTTCAATTCAAGGACGCTAACAAAAACAGAGGAACATTACGCCACCAATGAAAAACAGATGCTAGCCATCATCTGGGCTTTAAAATCTCTAAGAAACTATCTATATTTAACTGCAAAGCCCTGAGCAATAAAAACGACCACTCAAAACTTAAAAGATGGAAGGCAATTTTAGAAGAATACGACCCTTAAATACAAACCAGGTAAAAGTAACATTGTCGCCGATACACTCTCTCGACCTCCAGAACTAAATTCAGTAACCATCGCCACCCATTCAAACAACAGTTCAGGACACAATCTCATACCATCAACTGAAACTCCAATAGACGTATTTAAAAATCAAATTTGGCTACGTACTGGAAAGCAAAGCTCCTATAATTTCCAAATTCCCTTTCCGACATACCATAGACATAGAATGTTTCAACCACATTACTCTACCAAAAATCTGAAAAATTTACTACGACGATATTTAAATTATTCTGTAATAAACGGCTTATTTACCTCAGAGGAAATAATGGGCCAAATTCAAAAATTATACCCCATATACTTGAATGCATTCAAAATTAGATTCACGCAATCGAAAATAACAGACTTACAAACAGACGACCAACAAGAACAACAAATTCTGATCGAGCACAAACGAACCCATAGAAATGCAAGACAAAATAAAAAACAAATTATCGAAAAATTTTACTTCCCAAAAATGTAGGCTAAAATAAACAAATTAATAAAACAGTGCAGAATATGTGCTGAAAATAAGTATGACAGACACCCAAACAAACCGGAAACAAAATCCACACCGATTCCTGAATATCCAGGACAAATCCTTCATATAGACATTTTCATTGGGGGAAAAAAAATTACATCTATAGATAAATATTCAAAATATGTCCAAGCCAGAGTTATAAAATCCAGATCAATAGAAGATATACGCGAACCTCTTAGACAACTGCTTTTCACATTTGGAATGCCACAAACTGTAATCATTGACAATGAAAAATCCCTAAATTCCCATTCAATAATGTTCATGTTAGAGGACCAATTAAGAGTAAATGTCTACAAGACACCACCCCATAATAGCAAATCAAATGGACAGATCGAACGCTCCCATTCGACCCTCGCCGAAATCTTAAGATGTTTAAAAACAGAAGCCATAGACAGGACCTTTGAAGAATTACTCGACAGAGCTATTTACGAATATGATTTCTCAATCCACTCTACAACTGGACAGAAACCTATAGAAAATTTTTTCGGAAGTAGAATTTACGAAGCAGCCAGACGAAATAACATACAGAGACTAAAAGACAAACAGGAAAAAGACTTGCAATACCACAACAAAAACAGAACACCCTTTAAGGATTACTCCCCAGGACAAACCATCTACATTAAAATTAATAAAAGATACGGCACGAAACTTACACCCCGTTATAAAAAAGAAATAGTCAAAGAAAACAAATCGTCAACGGTCAAAACAGAGTCAGGTAAAGTGGTCCATAAAAGGCCTTATAATCAATAAAAGAAAAAAAAGAGGAAAAAAAAACACATAAAAATAAGTAACTAATAATAAAAATGAAGAAAATAATGAAAATAATAAAAATGAAGAAAATAATGAAAATAAAATTTTTTATTATTTTTATTATTAAAGATTTAGAATGATTACCTTGATAGTACCAATAATCGCAAACTCGTGACAGTAGACTCAGGACCAGCAAAACTACAAATAGGACATTTTAAAATCATACATGTTATAGAACTACAAGACTATGAAAATACTATAAGCCATTTAGAGACAATAAACGCGCAACTACCAAACCACCTCCTAAAACCAATCCTCATATCGCTTGTAAATCAATCTAAAAATTATTTAAATAGAATTAGGATAAATAATCACATTAGTAAGAGATCTTTGGACTTTATAGGATCCGCATGGAAATGGATTGCGGGAAATCCAGACCATAGCGACTGTAATATTCTCATGGAAAAAATGAACAATGTTTTAGAAAACTTAATTAACTTAGACGAGTCACTAGAGTTTGCCGAAATAAAAATTGCTTCAAATAAAGAAAGCTGAATTTATGTAATAAGTTTGCCTACAACAGAAAAAAGTTATTGTAGAGCGTTAGAAATAAGACCTATAAAAATAGGTAATGTTATTAACAAAATAGAATATAAGTCGATTTTAATATGCGAAAATAAAATTTACGGGAAAAAAGAAAATTGTAATAGGGCTATGAATAAGTTCGTGCGGTTTTTTTTCGAAATTTCAAATTTTATTGACGTAAAATGGTTACAAATTTAATATTCAAAATATTGTCCATCGCTTACTACTACTTTTTCCCATCTTTCTGGCAATTCACGGATTCCCTTTGTGAAAAATTCGGTCGGTTTTGCCGCAATCCACGAATCGATCCATTTTTTGACTTCATCGTAATTACGGAAGTGCTGGTCAGCCAGGCCATGTTGCATCGATCGGAAGAGATAGTAATCGGATGGCGCAAGGTCTGGACTATACGGCGGGTGGGGTAGGACATCCCATTTGAGCGTTTCTAAGTATGTTTTGACCACTTGTGCAACATGTGGCCGAGCATTGTCATGTTGCAAAATAACTTTGTCGTGTCTATCGGCGTATTGCGGCCGTTTTTCTCGCAGTGCTCGGCTCAAACGCATCAATTGTCGTCGGTAGACATCCCCCGTAATCGTTTCATTCGGTTTCAGTAGCTCATAATACACAACACCCAGCTGGTCCCACCAGATACACAGCATAACCTTCAGGCCATGAATATTCTGCGCCGACGTCGATGTTGAAGCATGGCCAGGGTATCCATACGTTGCCCGACGTTTTGGATTGTCGTAATGGACCCACTTTTCATCGCCAGTCACAATTCGATGCAAAAAACCCTTTCTTTTGTGCCGTTGAAGCAGTTGTTCGCATGCCATAAAACGGCGTTCAACGTCTCTTGGCTTCAATTCATACGGCACCCAATGGCCTACCTTTCGGATCATTCCCATGGCTTTTAAACGTTTGGAAATGGTTGATTGATCAACTCCCAAAGTTTTTGCAACCTCTTCTTGCGTTTGAGCCGGATCTTGATCGAGCAATTCCTCCAATTCGGTATCCATGAACTTTGGCGGCGCACCCTCGCGTTCTTCGTCTTCCAAGCCAAAATCACCACTTTTAAAGCGTGCAAACCACTTCTGGCACGTTCGCTCAGATAGAGCATGCTCACCATAAACTTCCACCAAGATACGATGACTTTCGGCTGCTTTTTTCTTCATATTAAAATAATGAAGAAGAATTCCCCGCAAAAACACATTATTTGGCACGAAATTCGACATTTTCAAGTGTGGTAAAAATATTGTTGTTTACGCTTCAAATAAAAAACTTATACTGACGTTTGTGCCTTACGACAGTAGCTCTCCAATGAATGTTTGGAAATGTGGATCGATGGAATAATAATCAAGTTACGCCATCTGTTGTAAAACCGCACGAACTTATTCATAGTCCTATTAAATCATATATGAACTTATCGATTTGTCCAAGAAATATTGTAAAAGACATTACAAATGGCACGTGCATAGTAAACCTGCTAAAAAGCTAAACGAACAATTGTACCAAAATAAATAATCAACATGTAAAATCAATCGAAATGATTTCAGTTTATATAATTTTATTAAACAATTTTAATGGTAGTGCAAAATTTGACAACGAGAGTATAAAACTCCAAGGTTCAAAGTCAATAAAACATGTTAACACAAGTATTGAAATAAATAACAAAATATATTTTTCAAAGGAAATAACGATAAGAAAACTTTTACCGGCAATATTACAGCCGAAAGCAACAAACAACAAAATAGAAGAAATGTTATCTCTAGACTTAATTAAAGAACTTCAAGAAAATGGAGTAGAAGAAATATCGCTTCTAAGGAAGAAACACTCCATATTTTTATGAGTTTACATAATATCTATAATAATCATTATATTTATAATTGTTAAAATTAAAACCACAAAGAATATATAAAGAAATCCAACCAAATCGAAGTACAATAGAAATAGGAATCGAAGGCGTACCAAAATTTAACGGTAACTCATCGACAGAGGACGCTCGATTTTAAGGGCGGAGGAGTTAACACATAATAAATCATTTCCTTTTGTTTGGCCTATAAAGCAATTTACATATTTACATACTTACAGTTTTGATTCCTCATAAACAAATTAATGCTGATAGTCCAAATTAATATTAACTAAAGTTTAGCTTTCATTCCGCTATAACAAAGCGATCAACATATTTACATAATTAGCTATTTGATTTCTCATAAACAAATTAACGCTGATAATTTAATATTAACTTTCGCAATCAGAATTTCCCACGGGTGAATTCTTCACAAGTTTTGCTAAATTACATTTTTGCATTTCCGGTCTCACAATTGAAGTTGCAACCAATTCCACGAATTGGCGCAACAAGCCAAATATTGGTTATCAAGTTACTGCACACGCATCCGGTAAAACGCTATTGCTTCTGCTAAATGCTGACACCTGCGTCTGGCGTATTTAGTGCAAGCAATTGTTGTTGCTTTTAATAATTAAAATCTGTTTAAAAGAGGAAGAATTAGAAGTCAGTCCTCAGTTCACATTCTGTAGTGCTTCGATTAGGTTAATTTGAAGAATAAATTTGCCTTATATTATTTTATACATTTAATTGTTCGGTAAGTGCAGATACCTCGCTGCGCAATTTGTCTACATTAGCACATTTCTGTTCAGCTTTTTTTTATGCACTCTTCCATGTGCTCAACTGCCGGCTTCAAATTCATAACATCCGCTGACAACTCACTGAATCGCTCCATTAAGCGCTCCTCCAATTCTCTTAATCGTAGTGTTAGCTCTTCAATTACCCGATTTACACACGGAGACATCTGGAAGGGAGACAGTGGAAATTCTCTTTTCATGTCTCATTCGCGGCCACACGGGCAAAATTGTTTACGGCAACATTTTGACATTTGATGCTTTAGCATCGCCTGTTTCGGATGTATTCTCGCACGCGCTTACATGTAAAGCGGAAAACGTTCGTCAACAATTTCTTAAATATATGAATGAAAAATGCAAACTGGCTAAATAATAAATAATTTGTTGTTTTTTTATTTAAATATATTTATAAATTATTGTACTTGAATAAAAAAAATTAAATTAAAAATACTTCATACATAAATAATTAACTTAAAATTAACTTGAGTATCTAGAAATGCGGGTAAAATTAGAATTCAACATAAATATGCCCAATAATATATTTTAAATTATACCTACTTTACTAGCAAAAATAATCGTGCATTTCCCAAGCAGTGTTCGGATGTTTGTCATCTTTGTTATCTTCCGTTTGCTTGAAAACCAACACATAACCCAGAACCTTCTCCCACAAAAGAAGAAAACAAAGACCCGATTTAGACCCGATTTACACGAGGAGACATCTGGAAGGGAAACATTTTGATCAAGGGCGAAGGACGGTCGGGGAAGAGAGAAGGGATTTTGTCTCCCGTACTCGGCGACACGCTTTGCTCTTCTATTCGTATTTCCAATATTAAAGCAATTTTTGACAGTTGCTTCATTCGTTTTCGTCTTTTGTGGAAGAAAGTTCTAAGTTATGAGTTGGTTTTCAATCAAACGGAAGATAACAACGATGACAAACATACGAACGCTGCTTGGGAAATGCACGATTATTTTTGCTAGTAAAGTAGGTATAATTTAAAATAGTTATGGGACATGTTTATGTTGATTTCTAATTTTTCCCTGCATTTCTAGATACTCAAGTTAATTATAAGTTAATTATTTACATATGAAGTATTTTTAATTTAATTTTTTTTATTCAAGTATAAGAATTTATAAATATATTTCAATAAAAAAAAATTTAACCAGTTTGCATTTTTCATTCATATATTTAAGAAACTGTTGTCGAACGCTCTCTGCTTTACATGTAAGCGCGTGCTAGAATACATCCGAACCAGACGATGCTAAAGTATTAAATGTCAAAATGTCGCGGAAACATTTTTGCCCGTGTGTACGCGAATGAAACATCAAAAGAGAATTTCCAGTGTCTCCCTTCCAGATGTCTCCTCGTGTAAATCGGGACAATGATGCTCTGTTTTTGTGATTCTAGGCGACTCTCAATTTTCGTAAACCACGCACTGAGAGTAGCGCTTGATGCATCAGTACTAAGGGACTTATGCAGAAAACAGGGAACGACGTACGCAGTCCCCTACCGCAGCCCCTAACGAGCGCAAAAACTCATCCCGTGAGAACAACTGCGTTCTTTTAGTTACATATTTACACAATATGTGTGTGTGTATATGTTTGGTTATATCTACACAATGTTGCCATTGAAATTTTTGTTTACACACTTTTTCACACATCCGCGTTATCAGTTATAATTTTTCATTGTTTAATAAACCAAAGCCAAAAACCAACAAATGCAAATAGTTCATTTATCTATAATTAACATTATTCAACCGTGTTTTTAAGTTATTTTAATAAAAATTAGAATTTTTCTAAGTTTATTTTGTAAATGATTTCGAAATGTACTGCTTGGCACACATAGTGTTGAGAAGGTTTTACGGGACTTTTCAAAAATCGTGAAATAAAATCTACGATACTACGATACGGAAGGAAGGAATTATTCATTTACATGGGGTTCTCATTAATTTGATCGTAACAGCTGACAGGGGACTGCGTTGACGTGGGTCACTGTTTTCAGCATTACTTTGTACTGAAGGTGTTTGCGGGGATGGTGACAATTTGTTCAAGGCTGTTGTTCATGTTGACATTTTTGGCATGCTAGTAAATTCAAACAATTTAACAGGTGAAACAACAAAGTTTTTTCGCAGTATTTTAAGTAGTGATGTTAAACTTTATTATGATTTTGATTTACCCTGGAAAAAGAACCGCTTTTAAAGGATTTACGCAGTTTTTTAGTAAACTAACCCTCAGTGGATTAAATAAAATTACGGATTAAACTGCAACTACTCAAAAACACGTATACTCAGTCTGCTGATACACACAACTAAGTCACGATGAAAGTAGTAATGAAGGCAATCTTTCATCCTAGTCGAGCTTTTCTTTCCAGATTTTTTGAAGAAAGACTGTAGCCTTCGAAATAATAGGGCCTATGAGACCGAGTTGGTCATAAAAACGAGATATAGTTGACAAAATGGACCGCTTGTAGTGTTCTGATGAAGGCTGCATTGGTGAGAACACGAACAACAGGCAATCTGATACAGGACGCCAAGTTAGGCCGAGTGTCTTAGTTATATCGTTTCCATCGTCAAACTTAAGTAGTGTTTCTCGATCATCATTTGGGGTCGTCTGCAGCAATTCAGGGTTATTGGAGCACCACTTTCTCAGCTTGAAACATCCTTTAGCCAGCAGCTTTGTAGTTTGACTCATAATTTTCTTGATTTCTTGAGTGGACTCATCGCCTGTGATAAGGTCGTCGACATAAAAAACGCGCTTTAATATTTTTGAGACTATGGGGTAAATAATTTGTTCATCAACGACTAACTGGTGCATCGAACGAATTGAGAGGAAAGAAGCTAGCATTGTACCATAAGTAACTGTGTCAAGTTTAAAGACGTTGATCGACTGCTGTCGGTAGCAACGCCACAAGTTGCACTGCAGATAACTTTAAGGCCCTGAGACTCTCACACAACGATACATCTCACAAATGTCACCCCTCAAAGTGATTGGAAAGGTTCTAAACCGAAGCAATGTGTTGAATAGCTTAGGTTGTATGGTGGATCCTGTCATAAGCAAGTACTTCAACGAGTACCCAGAGGATGAAACTCCAGAGCCATCGAATACAACGCGGAGTTTTGTAGTTGTGATGTCTTCCTTCAAAACACAGTGATGTGGCAGAATATATTTACAATGCGGCGGACTGTCACATATGTTTTAGATCCAAATACTCCGGTATGAATTCTACATATTGTGCCTTCCCCTGTAGGTGGCGCACCAATTTTCGCTCTAGATTTAGAAAACGACGAAACGCTTGTTGATAAGAGTCACACAAAAGAACAATATTAAATTTTGCTGGTAATCGGACCGAGTAGTTCCCTGCAGACAAGCGCATATAATTGGCCTTAAGGTGCGATTCGCAGTCGAGCTTTTGTGGCGACAGATTCACAGCAACTTTCAACCTCCCAAAAACTACGTACTAGTTGATCGATTCAAACATTGGATTCGTAACCTATGTCAAGTGATGACTGAGTGGTCAATATCGCTCCCCTTTGCCACTGTGATTCACCACCTGTTACAACCCAAAATAACCTAGTTTTCTGTAGACGCGGTAGACCGTGAGCTAACTTTATTTGTCCACTGCATAATAGATCATAGCAACGACTGGCTCCAATGAGCATGTCTATTCGTTGCGACTTCAAAAAACCTTGATTTGCATAACAAATGTTTGACGATATATTACAGTGAGAAATATCCAAAGTAAAAGGGGATTGATTGTCCGTTATGTTAGGAGCAATAACGCAGTAATGCAAGTAGAGTATTCCGAGTTTTGAGACTGAATAGAACCTAATATTGACACTATTTATAGTATATTACCAAGACCCGAAACGGAGGTGGACCACTTGGTTTTGCGCAACTGCAGTTGATGAGCAAGACGAGATGTAATAATATGCAATTGCGACCGGGAGTCGAGCAGTGCACGACATGGCACCCGTGCACTTGCGTTGTTCTTAACATTGATGACAGCAGTGGCCAAAAAAACAAACAAAAAAACCCTGTATGTCGAGAAAGGCGACAAGTAAATGTAATGAGTTAGTGATTATTGTTTGTATTCTATGCTTCTCTCTATCTTTATAAATACTTACATCTTCATGAAAAGCTGTATCCGTTGATTTTCCTTTGAGATATGCATTTTGGGATGTTGAAATTGTACAAGTGTGATCTTCTCTCTAAAATATGCACGCGCAATCGTTCAAGAGTTTTGAGGATAAGAGAGGATAGACTGATGAAGTCTGAAGATTTCGCTGTATCATGACCGCGTCTGCCAGAAATATCTCAAGTTATGTATTCGTCGTTTCTCGAGTATTCCACAGCGTGGCCGGGAATATCTCATCTGACCGTATGCTTCGAAGTTCTTCAGCGCCAAATTAATTCTATCTGCGGATACAATGCGGTTGATTGTATTGACAAACAAGTTGGACGATTGGGCTTTTTTGCTGTTACCATTGTTCTCAATATAGTTTGTGTTTCCTGGAAAGTGTGTGTTCATTAGACAATCAAATGTATTGGCCGAGGAATTTCTCCATTCCCCGTTGTCTTTCCTCAAGAAAGAAGGACAGGATTGTTCCTTGGATAAAAGCTTTCCTAATCTAGCCGTATCTTTGGTTGATTCAATGGAACTACAGAAATCTTTCCAAGAATCTGTCGCAGCTTCTCTGATTGCTTTCTTGTACTCTCTAAGACAATCTTTGTAGGGTTTAAAGTATCATATTGGTTTTTGTAGCAGATGTTGAAGATGTCTCTGGTCATTTTTCTAAGTTGGCTTAAATCTTCGTTCCACCATGTGGGATAAGTAGTTTACCATACGAGACAGAGAACGAAGCTTCGAAGGCACTAACTTTTTCATCTAAGTCTTTACTTGTCGTTATGGTTTTATTGATATGTAGAAGTTTAGACTGGGCTACTCTGCTGAATATGTACCAGTTTGTTCTTCTTGGATTTTTAAAAGGGGCTGGTTTCCTTAGCTTGAGATTGATATCGAAGAGGATCCAACTATGGTCTGAAAAGGATTTCTTGTCGGATACCCTCCAGTTTCTGGTTATTTGGGAGCTGTTGTTTGTAGATAAGGTAACATCTAAGGCCTCTCCCCAGCCTGGGAAGTTTTTCGAGCTCGGAAAAGTGAAGGTTGGAGTGGTCCCCACGTATGTCTAGATTGGTGTTTAATATAAAATCCAACAGTGACTCACCACTATCATTCGTCTCCGAACTGACCCAAAGTTCATGTATTGCGTTTGCGTCGCAATATGTCTGTGTTGCTGAGTGATGATATCAACCGAGCCACTTCGCCTGGCGACGCCGATTTGTCATGTGGCATGTACATTAATGCAAGATATAATGCCGATTTCTGCAACTCCACCTTGACAACTGTCAAATCAGGAGTACTAAAATTGGAACATAGAAAGGCCTTTATATGCTTTTTAGTAATTATGTTATGCATTATCTAGGCTTACCGTTTGTTTAGTGTAAAATAGGTTAATGTTGTTGTTGTCTTGAAACCCTTTCGTATCAGAGTCTCTGACCCGAATATCTGCAGCTAGGTCGAGCTTTTCCAGCTATATGAGTTTCCGCGAATGACATGCTGTTCTTCTGCGGCTTTTCAGCTTTCACCATTGCCCAATCGTTCATCGGCCTCGCAGGATTGTGTAATTTGAGGTACTTTGGCATGTTTGCCCCGTTAATGTCCTCCACCGGTAGCCAAATGCCAGCACGAGGAGGGCAAGGTATGTCTTTAGCTGGAATAAGCTTAAGCTTTAAGGCTCCCAGTGCTTCGCTGATCTCAGCTACGCACTTCTCGAGGGCAATCCTTGACCAATCGTCATCGCACTTGATTACGCTACAACCATGAAGCATTTTTGCAGAATCGAAGGAAGGGAGAGCATTTCCCTGTTCTCTAACTAATATACATGCTTGTCTAGCACGATCCTGGACAGTTTGGCTTCCACCTGCCCCCACTTCTGCAGGACTACTCTGTTAACCACCTCACTAAGTTTATTTTGATGATGGGTCGATGCTGTCGGACACCTTTGGTCTCTTTGGTGCCTGCCCGATCACGTCATGTGAATTAAGTTCTATTTCACCTGGGGACTGAGGATGTCTATAGTATTTCTTTGCACGACAAGTTGAACATTTTTTTACGAACTGTATTTGTACTGCTATTTCTATGAGCTGTTCTGGCATCATAATATGTTCCTGTGCAGTATCGCATTTGACAAAAGAGTTTGAGTATAACGAAGTAAAATATTACTGAAGTGAAATGGGAATATTTCTTGGATTTTGCTCATGAGTACAGTCCGCTGACGAATGCTGGGTCGAGGTAGCGTGTCAAAATGTCTATGATGTCTTGGTCAGAATAACTTTGTTTTGTAATAGTGTTCGTGTAAAAGCTTGGAAACGGTAGTTGGAGTGCATAGCTGTCTTCGTCCCCAATCATTAAGAATAGTTGGTTCTTGAAAGCGTTTATGGGGGCTTCAGTGGAAGGAATAAGAAGGTGACAGCAGCTTTCATTGCTATGATCTGTAGTTGTAAGTGTATTAATATCAGTCTGTGAGTGTCTGGAAAGAGCGTCTGCGACGACGCTTGTTCCGCCGGGCTTATGCTTCATCTCGTAGTTGTATTCCTATAGGATGCACTTCCGCCTTTTCATTTTTCCATTGTGGTTTTTGTTACTTAGTGCAAAGATGAAGATAACTTTAACGCATCCATATATGTAGGTAGTTTTTTAAGGAGGTGAGAGCCCAAACTATCGCCAGCTTTTCTTTTTCATTTGCGACATAATTTTCATCTGTTTTATTCAGTGATCTGGATATGAATGTTATAGGTTCTTCAGATTGCTCAAGTACGGCACCTAATGCATAATTTGAAGCGTCTGTGGTAAGGATAAACTCTTTTTTGAAATTGGGATATGATAGTACTACTTCTTTGGATGTCAGTGCGGATCTGATATTATTGAAAGCAGTCAAGGCGTTACTATCTACCACAGCTGGCTTTTTGACGGAAGAATTTTTGGACACGTGTCCATCTTCCCTTCTCAAAAGCGAAGTCAGGAGTTTTGCTAGCTCAGCATGATCTCTGATGAACCGACGATAATAGCCAGATAGTCAAAGGAAAGATCTTAAGTCGTTCAACGTTTTGGGGCATGGGAATTCCTGAATTCGCAGGGTTGGTTTTTATTTTTATGGTCGGGACAATGAAACCTAAAAATTCTACTTCTTTCCTGAAAAACTCGAATTTTTCCAGCTGGACCTTCATGTTTGCTTTTTCCAGCGTGTGGAAAATCTTACCTACATTCTGAGGTTGGCTTTGTTCATCTTTGCCGAAAACTATAATGTCGTTTATGTAGACATAATCAATTTCCCCTATATGGTCTTTTAATAAGTCATCTAGCGCTCTTTCAAAGATTGCTGGAGCATTTTTCAGTCCGAAAGGAAGGCGCGCGCATTCATATTTACCGATGCTGACCGAAAAGGCCGTCTTTTCGATGTCGGATACCTTCAAGGGAATCTGATGGAAGCCACTTCTCAAGTCAAGGACAGAAAAATATTTGTTATTTCCCAGATGCGATATTACCTTGTAGATTTCTGCTATTGTCAAGGTATACAATTTCCTGTAGTACATAATATGTCTGTAGGTATTTTGTCCTGACGCGTCTAGTTTTTTGGGTACAACCCACACGGATTGTAAAGTGAATGGGATGGTCTAATTATTCCATCCCTTAATAATTTACTTATTTCAGTGGTAATAAAATCTCTCATTGCCAAGGGGTAGAGGTAGGATTTAGTATATACTGAAGTATCTGAAGGTAGTGGTATATTACTTATTGTCAGGGTATCGTCATGTACAGTTAGTAACATAAATAAGTATACAGGAGTCTGATTTATGGAATTGTTCGACGCTAATCAAAATATTTTACACATGGCAATTGTGCACTGGGATAAGCTTTCATATGCGCCTTAATTTAGCTGTAAATTTTAGGTACCGTTATCCACGCTTTGCTTTGTCCAGCGAAATTTATGTCACAAAAGTTAGTATACAGCAAACGAGTGTTCAGTTAGCATAACATTTATTTTTACGCATTGATTAAAAAAGTTAAAACTATTAAAAGGAAATAATCAAAGTGAGTATAAAAATTTAGGGAAGTACGTTTTGTATTAATTTTTCCGATATTTTTAGCAATGGCACCAAGAGGAAAAGAGCTTTCTGAAGATTTAAAAAAACTGATTATAAAATTACACAAGGTACATAAATCATTGCGAGAAATCGCTCGTTTGATAGATAGGAGTTTTGCTACAGTTCAAAATATTGTGAATAAATATAAAAGTGCGGGCAGCATCACTAATAATGAGCATTATGGGCGTCCGCCGCTCTTAAGCCCCAGAGAAAAAAGCTTGGTCGTACGGAAAATCAGGACAAAGCCCAAAGTAAGGGCCCCAAATTGAAATCTGAAGTTAAAAACGCGCCTGAAAAACAATTTAGCACCCAAACTATTTGCCGGGTTTTGCATAGTGCTAGTTATCATGGGCGCAACATTAGGAAAAAGCCCTTCGTGAGTAGTGTCAGTCGGAGTAAACGGATTTCATTCGCAAAAGATCATGAAAAATATGACCAAACGTTTTGGGACCAAGTCATATTTTCTGGTCAGTGTAAGCTCAGTGTCTGTGGATCCGATGGCCGTGAAAAAGTTTGGAGAAAAATTAACGTGGAACTGGATCCAAACAATATGACCGGCACTGTGAAGCATGGATGGGGCTCTGTGATGGTTTGGGAATGTATGGCTGCGAACAGGGTTGGGAACTTGGTATTTATCGAAAATATTATGGACCGATATGGGTATTTAAATATTTTGAAAAATAATTTAAAAGAAAGCAGCAGGATAATGACCCCAAGCACGCATCCAACATTGTACGAGAGTGGATGTTATAAAATGTGCGAAAACAGCTGAAAACACCGCCACAGTCCCCGGATACCAACCCCATAGAACATTTATGGGAACATTTAAAGCGACAAATACGTAAACATCCGATTAGAAATAAGGAACAACTGAAAAACGTCCTTCAAGAGAAATGGAATAAAATAACACCAGCAGTAACTGAAAGCTTGGTGAAAACAATGCCATCACGACTTAAAGCGATTGTAAAGTCTAATGGTTATCCTACCAAAAACTAAGATTTGATTTTAATTATGTCTTTGATTTCACAAATTAATAATGTGGTGAGCTGTATACCTACTTTTGAGACATGAACTTTTATAAGGTTTAATATAAAAAGCTATAATTTTGGTCCTTTTTAAAATTTTGTCATTATTTGGATTAAATATGATTTTTGTATTTCATTCATGTAAATAAAATACAATTTTGTTATAACTTAGGCTGTTTGAAGGAATCGATTGGGGGAAAATTGAAAACGTGTCCGGTGTATACTTACTTCTGTTACTAACTGTACGTTTATAGTAGCACGAAGCTCTTTAAGACTGAGGTTTCCTATGTGGTTCCAATGTAGGGAGTACGAAAACTTTGAAAATTGGGTCGTTTAGCAAAAAGGATTGATAATTGTATGATGAGTAATTTGGATTTGGCATCTTTAGTCATCTTTTTGTGACATGGCAGGGTTGGTTATAATTTTTGCTTGACCCAATATCGATAAGCATTTTAAGGATTTTACCGTTCTTCGTTTTGCATTGCACGTAAGGCAACAAAGAACTCTTCATTCTAAAAAATGAATGCCGATATGATCTTGGGTTTCAGGAAGTGAATTTCCTTGAGCGTTTTTCTGAGCTGGTTGTCCGTTTTCTTCAGCTGTGAATGCGGTTTCATACTCCTGAAGAGTTGAAGCCCAGTCTTGTTCATAGTATTGATCGGTGTTGTACTTTAGGCCATGTTGATAGTATTGGTTCACCCGATTCTACGTGAAAGTTTCGCAGTTGTTTTAGGGGAATTTGTTGTGAAAAATTTGATGGTACATAGTTAACCACTCTTGAACATAAGGACTTATCGACGTCCATTGGTCTGGATGAGGGAGTTGAGGTTTAGTAGGAGGTTGACCTAGTTTCGGTAATTATTCATAGGAGCCTGAGGGCGATGGTAATTCGGAATGTTTCTTGCTTGCATGTGGGGTGTGGACAAGAGTGTCAACTGGGGATAAAAATCGTTAACAGGTTTTTTTGGTGTGAGAAGTGTCGTAAGTCGAGAGTCCTGAGGCTTCCTGTTTTGGCTATTACTAGCCAGCGCGCAATGAGAGCTTAAGGACGATCTACTGGCTCTCTCATACCAAGAAGTCTTGGTATGTCGCCTTTCACTCCTTGTATGAAGGTGTCGATGGCTTTGTCCCGGTGTGTTCGGGTAAGTAAATGCATAGATTCTGCAACAACTTCCATGCATTCAAGCTTGTTTAGAATAAGATGAAAATACGCGGAGTACGCGTTGGTAGAACTCTTGAATAGAGAGGTTGCCCTGCATTAAAGAAATCATTTGGTACTCTAGGGTACCTAAATCTCACTTATCGGCGTAATGGAGTGTAGGGCACCTTGAAATAGCCTTCCAGTCCAATGGTGTGTTATAGGATTTGAGGGCAATGTCGGCGTTGCCCACTACTTTATTCCTTATAACATTAAGAATGCCGTACTATTTCGGCATTCCTTTGAGGGGTTCATAGATCTGGAGAATGCGATCTACGCTTTTTTCGGAAAATTTCCGCAAGTTCTGTTAAATCATTTAGGTGATTTGGGTCAATAGTTACGTCAGTTATGTTAGAAAAGTTAGCACTTGGATTAAGGGCTGCTTGTACTAAGTTTAGTCTTTTTCAGTCTCAACATGTTATTGATAAGTCGCGTCACTAAATTGGTCAGTTGATCCATGTTAAATGGACTCGAAGCAGTTTATTGAGAGATACAGTTGGTTGGATACAGACGGTGAGGGTGCGTCTTGTACAGGTGAGGTGCGTTAAACAAAGAGGGTCGTATAAGGTTATTGGGGTTTGGCATTATTCAACAAAAAACGCCTTAATTCAAAAACTTTTATGTTATTTATACTTAACTTATTTATAATTAACTTTGTATTTTTCTTTTCAAATAATTCAATAAACCTTGTATTTTTTTTCGACAACACTTTTTCAATTTACATTATAACTTCCTTATTGGAAGCGTGCGTTCTTCGTATCGAAATGCAACGCTGGACCGTCTATTGATTCGCGTTCTTGCAGCTTATTATTTGTTATTGCTTTTTCGCACAACGCTTTAACCACCTTTTTAATGCGAACTTTTAAAACCAGTGCCGGTTCGGACGCCAGTTAAAGTTTCATTTACAAATCTATGTTTTTTTAAAAGCCGGCGGACTTGCGTCCGCTTTTGTGTTTATTAATTTGAATCCAACTTTATATTAATTACAGTTGTATCTTTAACTTAAAATGATACCTGCTATTGGCTGCACGACACATTGCACTTGCATGTGCCCTCTTTATTAGTTATTGCTGACTTCGATTTTTGGCAATTCCTGCTGACTGTTGTTTACTTGAATTTGTAAGCTGCTCATGAAGCGTCAGCAGTTCTTTGGTGGCTCGTGCGGAGTTGTTGAGCTTTGGTAATGGTCAACTTTGTTGGGTTGTTGTAAGCTGTTACGTTAACTTATATAAGTACATAAAATGGGTACTTATAACTAGTAGAACGTACGACTATAACAGTGATATGTTGTCAGTCGGAATAATTTAAAATAAGTATGTGATGGCATATTTTTCTTCATTTTTAATTCAAAGAACTCCTTTTCAAAAGTTTTCTTATAAAATGCAAACACAACTAAAACTTCAGTACGCAGAAATTATTATTAGTTAAACTCAAAAGAGTACTGATGAAACTCATAATCATTTAAAATCATAAATATAAATACTTATACAAAGCTCTATAATCACATCCATTTAAGATATTTATAATCTATAACATAAAAATGAATGGCAAAATGTGCAGGTAAGCGCATAACTCAACAACGTATGGACCAATCTTAACAATTCTTTCTTCTGAATGTTCCAAGGATGGTTTTTATGGCGAGAAAAATTCGAATAATTTCCCGGAAACCCCTAAACCAACCCTTTTCTTTTTCCCATATAAAGATTTTCTAACTTAATGTAGAGTCAATTTGAACTTTATTACTATTCAATAAAGTTCATATTAAATTACAAGCACTCATTGTTGTACAAACAATGTAGGTGTGCTCCTACGTCGAAGTCAATTTGAGCTTTATTGTCGCTGCACAAAGTTCAAACTCAATCAAATGTACATATATGTGTGCGCGTTCGTGTGTGTGCGTGTTCGCGTTGGAGGATCTAATGCGTTCACACAAAAGTGATAATAGCGTGAACTCGACCAAACTGAAAAGTCAAAAAATGTAAGAGCTATAGATTTGATTGGCCTCGCAATATTCTTTCTTTTGTTTTAGTTTCAGAACACGACGTCAATTACATCAGTTTTCACGACGTTGCATCTGTCAAACAAACCGCGTTAAAAAGCGTTTATTATCTTTAATAATTCATTTTGATTGTTTTATATCGTGTATTGTGCAAAGTGTTTAAATAGCTGTGATTAATAAATATTGCATGTCTCCTATAAGACGAAGTTATTTAGGTAGAAGAACCCGAAATGCTACAAACCAATCTAATTACCGATATAATCATACTGCACAAGAACGTGACGACAGAAACGAACGTGAAAGAATTCGTATATCGCGAACGCTGAAAGCGAGAGCGAGAGATTCAACTAATAATGGCGCAATTTTGAATCGAACTGCTTTCAATTACGATTTGTCAATTGACTACAGTAATTACCAATGTGTTAATATTGGATCTATGAACTTGGGTTGCTCTCATTGTAAGGCATTGAAATAAAAAAATGAAGCCAATGGAATGTGTTGCGCAATTGGGAAAGTGAAATTGATATAAATATTATTTATATTTGGTCAAATCATTTTTTTAAATTTACAATTACAGTAATTAACTGTTACCAGTGTCAGATAGCAATTACAAATTCCTGCAAATTTATTTCATGGGCAATTCACCACAAGAAATTGATATTCGTTGTTCCCATAATAGTTCATTAAAGAGATCTATTGTAGAACAATTACAAACTTTATTTCATGAGCACAATCAATTGATTATGTTGTTTAAAACTGCACTGGATCTCATGCCATCTGATAATCACAAAATTGTAATCAGAGCTGATAAAACACCTGTTGGCCAACATGCAAGACGTTCTAATGCACCAATTATTGATAAATTTGCCATCGTTGTAGTTGTAGAAAACTTGGAATCCCGTGATATTGTTTTACATCGTCGGAATGATCAATTACAACGTATAAAGGAAATACACCGCTCATATGACGCACTGCAATATCCCATTATACGAGTATTTTGGCAAGGTGAAGATGGCTATGATTTCTCAAACAAGATGATAAATCCCATTACAGGTAATTGAAATATTAGTTTGGCTATGGAGATATATTATCAGTCACTAGATTATTATTTTTTAATTTTCAATGTTATGAAAATCTATTTTGAAACCAACAAAAAAGTCAGTTCGATGAACTATTTTCTTACCGGCTAATGATTCGGGAAAATAAAAACAATCACATACTCAAATGTCGGTGATTATATCACAAGTATGTTGTAGACATGTATGTTAAAATGGAAACGGAGAGATTAACATTCATCAGGTTGAATCAGGCCAAGCTCAGATCTGAAGAGTATATTCACCTTCGAGATGCGATTAATACTGACAAAAATGCATAGAATGTTGGTCGGATGACTATTCTTCCAGCAGCATACATCGGAAACCCTCGACGTATTCATGAATATGCTCAAGATTCTATGTCATTTGTTCTTCGTCATTATAGTACTGCAGATTTCATCATCACTCAGCATTTCCTGAGCAATCACCTATTGATCGTCATGATATTACAGCCAGAGTCTTCAGACAAAAGTTGAAATCTTTAATGGATTTCATTTTGAAACATTATGTGTTTGGAGAGACACGCTGTTGGATGTATTCTGTAGAATGGCAGAAACGGGGATTGCCACCTGCACACATTTTGATTTAGTTAGTTGAAAAGATAAGGCCAAATGAAGTTGATGCAGTAATATGAGCTGAAATCTCTAATGTAGAAGTAGATCCTGGATTGCATGAGGCAGTTATCAAAAACATGATACATGGTAAATGTTCAAATCGATATCCACGGACATTAATATCTGAAACAATCACTGGTAATGACGGTTATCCACTGTATGGTCGCCGATCGACAATTGTCAAATTAAATCAACAAGATATTGAAATAATAATCGCTGGTTCAGTACATCCAAGCAATGATGAATGTTTTTATTTACAACTGCTATTAGTACGTGGCCCAACATCATTCTACGGAGCAATAATAACCCGTTTGGTGGTGCAATGATTTTATTAGCAAACATTGCCAGTGATTCCACGATCAACGCCAGCTGATGAACTCAATGCATGTTTAAAGCCCTCCAATTTGTGAAAACATGTTAAGGCATTACGCTTAAGTAAAAGCAAGAATATGCGTGTCGAGTTGCAAAATAAGCAATCTGGAGACATATTCTCTAAACAACTCATTGACATTGGTAATGGTGAATTTCCTATAGACACCTTGACTGGTTGCATGAACTTTCCTCAAAGTTTTGGTCAGTTTACTCGATTAAAAGATGAACTTATTCAAAAAATGTTTCCAAATGTTGCTCAAAATTACAGAAACCATGATTGGTTGAGCGGACGGGCTATATTGGCTGCAAAACACATAGATGTAAATGAATTAAATTTCAAAATTCAAGAACAAATTACAGGCGAATTGAGGATATATAAATAAGTTGATGCAACGGCACACGGTAAGCGATAAAGAAATTATTTAACAACGTGATAGAAGCAACTATACTGAAAGAAAAGTATAAAGGAGAAAAGGTTTTGATACCGCGCATCCCAATGATTCCGACTGATGTACCATTTAAATTTAAACGACTGCAGTTTCCAGTGCGGATTGCTTTTGCTATGACCACAAATAAGTCCCAGGGGCAATCATTAGGGGTTTTTGGTATTAATCTAGAAAACCCTTTTTTCTCACATGGTCAATTGTATGTTGCCTGTTCCTGTGTTGGAAAACCATCAGATTTGTTTGTATATTCACCAGGTAATCAAACAAAAAACATTGTATATCATAAAGCACTACAACAAAAATAAAACAGATTTTTGTTAATAATTATGATTCACTTGATTTACAATAAAACGATCACTGAAAATACTTATATACGTTTTATTTCATTATTCTTTATTATTATTATTATTAATTATCTGCATGTTTTGTCATTGAAGCACCCACTTTATAAATATTTGTCACCTTTAGGTTCCCACTATCCCTTTACATTATTTTTCAATCAGGGTTGAACCTTAAGTTTAGTGTGTCCCAAAAGGGTGGACAAGCTTCGTGGAAGCGAAGATACTTAGGTCACATGAGCTGACTCTTTTCTTTAACCCATTACTGCATAAAGTTTGTCCTTATACTTATAATGAATTTCTGTGAAAATTTCGGGTTATGGAGATCACATAAATCGAGTGGTGAAAGAAAAGTTACACATTTGTCTGTAGTTTGTTGTAAACAAGCCGTCTGATTTATCGAACGTTATGCATACCGGCACCTCAAGCTATCTCATGAGAAATAAAAAAAATGCTTCTAGCAAAATTTATTTAAAATATTACTGAAAATGAAGAAATACAAGTAAATTAATTATATATAAAATATATTTAGGTATTGGTCTCGACATGATACTCCATGAAACACTTAGGATGGAAGCCTACTTCACATTTTTGGCATTTGTATTTTGAATTCCCACCACACCTATTTGCACAACGGCGTTCGGAATTTATTGGAACAATCCAATGGTTGAGGCAATCAAACCGTGTAGTGGACAATGGTGTAGCTGGTTTTCGTCCTTGATGTGAGGGTGTTCCGAGTGTCACAAGCAGAGTTCGAGCCACATGCCTCCTAAATGCAAACAAGGACTCAGTGTCCTTATTACAGCCAACTTTTTTCGCAAGTAACCATCCATTTACAATGGCCACCACCATTTCCTTATCCGCATCCTTGTACGCAAATTTGCAATCGCCTGATCGCATTTATCCACTCCACCCATATACTTATTATAGTTAAAAATTAAAGACGGTTGGGGGAGTGCAATTTTTGCTTTATTCACGTGTGACCACCGCGTGGCAGTTGCCATTGTCATGTTTTCGAAATTGGTTGCGACCGTAACTACATTGTTATCTTTCCAGCGACACAAAAATACTTCGTCGGCCGTCCTGAAATCGGTGTAGCCTCGGTCTTCACTCTTAAATATTTTTACATCTTTCAGAGGACAATTTTCTGTGCGATTGGCTCGTAAAGTACCTGTTGCATAAAATCCTATTTCTCGGAGGTGCTTCAACAAACTTAAAGATGTAAAGAAATTATCGAAATACATTTTTATTCCATTATTAGATGGTAACTTTGCAAGGTCTAAAAGGGTGAGGACTACATCTCCACCTAGCCCAAACGTTTTTTTCTCAGCACTTTATCCTGTGGTTAAACTAAAGGCAACCATATATCATATTCGCTATCGCTACCCGAAGAGGACTCGTGCAGACACTGATCTTGATTAGATCCCCTATTTGTGTGAAAACGACGGAGTTCGCACTAAGTTCGCAATAACTTACGTCCTAAATGGTTCAAATTAGCATCGTGCTCTTCATCCGATTTATCACTGCCCTCATCTGTGGCTTGGCCTTCAAGTTCGATTGGTGGCTCTACGTAAATAATATTTTCATTGTTAATATTTCCATCATCGCTCTCTAAAAGGCTTAAAATTTCATCTACAGTCAATCTGGAAAACGCAAAAAACCAAACCACTTAGAGTCTGCTATGCATAAGGTTCGATATATCGGACGCCACAATTAAATACTACAGTAATTGCTTGATAATGAAGCAAACTTCACAATTTTTTATGTTTTGCTTACTAACACACTTATGCACTAATAAACAATTGTCACTAAAATTGTTTGCTAAAAATATACCAAAAAAATATAAAAAAATAGTTTACGTTTTACGCGAAAAAGTCTGCTTGCAATCCGCTATACTGAAAATTTTAAAATAACGGGAACTCTTTGCGATGGGTCGACAAATGAAGGGTTGCCATTGTTGAAGAAATAGTTTTCTTTCGATTACAACCTTTAAGCCACCTCCACATCACACTTGCTTGATACAAATTTAATTTAACTCATGTCCGATACATCGAACGTTATGCTGTAATGGGTTAATTCTCCTGACCAGAACCTTCACCATGATGTTAGGGCGGTGTGTGAGGGCAGCAGAGTAAAAACGTCTTAAGGTCGAAATATAAACTGCCACATTCAAAATCTATTTGACAGAACGAAGGCTTTCGGGTTCGCTAGTAGAGAATAAAATATAGGGTGTTTTTTTTAGAGGTTAGGTTTTCAAGATGAAATAAAACGTATATAATTTAATGTTATGGCCAAGAATTTAGCTTTATTATAAAGATAAGCGTTTGCCATTATGTTTTAAAAATGATTTCGGGCAAGTGACCGCCGCGGCTGGCTCGAATAAATTCCAGCCGAGAGGCCCAATTTTCGACCACTTTTTGCAGCAATTGGGGCCGTATGTCAGCAATAACGCGCCGAATATTCTCTTCCAAGACGTCAATCGTCTCGGGCTTATCTGCGTAGACAAGCGACTTCACATAGCCCCACAAGAAATAGTCCAGCGGTGTTATATCGCACGATCTTGGAGGCCACGCCACAGGTCCACGGCGCAAGATAATGCGCTCACCAAAAGTTTCCTTCAATAAATCGATTGTTGCGTTGGCTGTATGGCATGTAGCGCCGTCTTGTTGGAACCAAAGGTCGTCCACATCAACATCGTCCAATTCAAGCACGAAAAAGTCATTAATCATAGCTCTATAGCGCTCTCCATTGACTGTAACATTATGGCCGGCTTCATTTTTAAAGAAATATGGACCAATGATTCCCTCTGCCCATAGAGCACACCAAACAGTGACTTTTTGAGGATGTAACGGCGTCTCAGCAATGGCTTGTGGATTATGTTCACTCCATATGCGACAATTTTGCTTATTGACATACCCATTCAACCAAAAGTGAGCTTCATCGCTGAACAAAATTTTCTTCGATGCGTCGCGCGAACCGAATCATTATTTTCGTAATAAATTTGCACGATTTGCAAACGTTGTTCAGGTGTAAGTCTATTCATTATGAAATGGCAAACCAAACTGAGCATAAATCAAGTGACAGCTGTCAAAAAGACCATCTACGAAAAAAGTAGTGCCAACTTGAAAACCTAACCTCTAAAAAAAACACCCTATATAAGCACCACAATGAAAGTAATGGATGGCGCGCCAGGTAAATTGCTGATTTCGCGTCGACACTTTCTGTGGGAACTGAATGTTCAGCACCCATGAGGAGTCGCAACGTGACAGCGGCTTTAAAAGTAATTTCTTAATTGATCGCGGGGGTGTCTTTCTTAAAATTTGTATATCTTTCAGTAACTAAAGACTGTTTTCAACTCTACAAAATTTTAACTACTTAAAAGACACATTGGGTGAAACAAGAAGATAGGCTTACGGAGGCTACCAGAGAGGGTGAAGTGAGATTTGATTTGTTTTATTTTGAACAATTCGTTAGGAGCAACTGATTTAGTTGATACAAGTGTTGACGGTTTTTTTCAACTTTTTCTCATTAGATAAGCAGTCTTTAAAATAGTGTATGTATATCTAAATGTCGCGGCTACGACTCGGCGCTGAGTTGAAAGGGTTTGCTTTTAACGCATATGACAATGAATGGTTTATTCTGAAAATGAATTCAATGTTGTACATTCTATATTTTATTAATATAGAAACTTACCGCAGTTTTGCACCCTTTCTTTCTTGACTGAACGCTATTCTTACAAATGCAAATGAAAAATAGAAATAAAAGGAATACGAAGAAGAATGAGTGCGCAACTTTGGTTCACAAGCAGAGTTGTACTAAATAGTATTAATTCCAATAATTACAAACTTTAAATATCATTTGTCAACACACCCACCCCCGTGGAGCGATCAACTTCACCACTTTCCAGATCCAGGACTGCCAATTTAGATACCGCTCGTTGCAGAAGTCCATCAACCGTACGCACGTCCGCACGCCGAGCCACACCATCTGCGCCAGTGTACACACGCTCAACAATACCACGTCGCCACTGAATCCTTGGCACATTCGGATCGCAAATAAATACTACAGCACCTTCTTTAAGAGGCGCGGTTCGTTCACACCACTTAATTCTTCGGGTTAGCGTTGGTATATTAGATACTCCAGTACCCATCGCTTCCAAAATGCATCTCTTAGGCTTCGTGCAATGAGCCATTGCTTGCGTAATAAAGGTATCTTTTCACCAGGAGAGTTGGCCGATGTAGTTTTAGGGATATTACCCACGCCAATCAGGAAGTGGTTAGGCGTTAATGGTTCGTCTTCGTCGGGAGGGATGGGCAGATGCGTCAATGGACGAGAGTTTACTATGTTTTCCGCTTCTATCAGAAAGCTATGTAAGACATGCTCACGTGGCGCTCTTTCTTTTAATGAATGTCGAAGAACCCTTTTAACGCTCTGCACCATTCTTTCCCAAATTCCTCCTTCAGATGGATTGCCGGGGCAGTTGAAGAACCATTCAACTCCCTTGGTTGACAATTCATTTTGTATTCGCTCAGTGTCAAAAACATCAGGAAAAAATTTCGCTTCTTCGTTAGCTCCGATGCAGTTTTTGCCATTGTCAGATCGTAGACGTGTTGGAACCCCTCTCCGTAAATGAAGTTGCGCATAACTATTATACAGGAATCCGTTGATAAGTCGTGGGCGATTTCTAGGTGGATTGCGCGCACGGTGAGGCACGTAAACAACGCAACCCAACGCTTTTCAGTTCGCCGCTCGATAGTAACCGAAATAGGCCCAAAATAGTCCAGTCCCGTATAAGTGAATGGTCGTATATAGGGCTTCAACGATCCTCAGGTGGAGGACCCATCATAGGCGCGTGAGGTTCTGTCTTCCTGACTCGACAATATTTACAACCGGCTATTACACGTCGTAGCATCTGCCTTATTCGGGGAATCCAGTATTTCTGACGTATATTGCTTATAGTCGCCTCGTGATTCTGGTGGTTCATTGTGCAATGGTGATAATTAACGACCACATGCGTAAATATATGTCTATACGGCAGTATGATCGGTCTTCTGATGTTATACGGTAGGAAGCTAGCTGCATCTATGCGCCCTTGTACACGAAGTAGCCTCCTGTCGTCTAGATATGGCGAAAGGCATAATAGGTGCTCCGCGGCTTCCAGTTCAACAGCAGTAAGTCCACATTCCAGATATTTTAGCTCCCGTTTACGGCAGCGGTTTATGAATCGAAGTACCCACGCTACTGCTCTTTTTAATCTAAGTAAATTTGAGAAGCGATTGTAATCTATAAAAAAATATTTGTTGGCAATTAAAGAAAATTTAGAACGGAGCTCTTCATCTGCTTCCACGAAGATCTTGATGATGTTTTCTTCAGCAGGCCACGTCTCTTCATCGAGACTCAGAAAATTCGGTCCCTGTAGCCAGCGAGATTTTAGTGAGAAATCAACACTCCCATGGCTTCTTGTCGCATCATCGGCTGCATTGTCTTTCGTTGGCACCCATCGCCATTCGCGAACTTCACTCCCATCTAAAATCTCTGCAACGCGGTGCGCCACATACGGTTTGTAGCGTCGATGTTCGCTTCCAATCCACTTCAAGATAGTTCTGGAGTCGCTCCATAAGAAGCATCGTTCAGGGCGTATTTGGTGATTTTCCAATATCAATTTCCGTGAACGTACACCCAGGACGGCTGCTTGCAATTCCAGGCGTGGAACGTTTACGGCCTTCAGTGGAGCACACTTCGTTTTCGCACAAACTAACGTAACACCAACTTCACCAGTCGACTTTCTTGACCTCCAGTAGGCGACAGCAGCGAAGGTCTCTTCGCTAGCGTCAACGAACACATGCAGCTCCAAATCCGAAGGCGCACCATGTGGGAAGTAGAATCGCGGCACACGAACTCCCGCTACTTTGTGCATCGGCTGGCGCCACCTTTCCCATATTATATTCACAACATTTGGGATGGGCTCATCCCAACGGACATCACGACGCCATACTTCACGCATAAGAGATTTGGCTGCAACAGTGAAGTGACTTAAAAATCCCAACGGGTCGAACATTGACATAATAAAACTAAGAAGTTCCCTTCTTCTGGGACTCCTTTCGCCTGTGATTACTGTTTGTTCAATGCGATGGAACTTCAGATTGAATTTAAAATTATCAGTTGCTGACTCCCAATATAACCCAAGAACCTTCTCTGTGCTCTCACCGACTGCGATCTGTTTCGTTGCCGTACTACCACTTAATTCTTTAACTACCTTCTCTGAGTTCGATACGAATCCACGTAACTCGAATCCACCATCGCTGTGAATGTCACGAACCTGCTTTGAGATATCTACGGCCTCTTCAATTGCATCAAAACTGTCTACAAAATCATCAATATAATGATGATCAAAATAGCTTCAATTGCACGAGGATGACTTTCGAGGTGCTCCTTGGCGTTCAGCCTCATGACATATTGCGCCGAGCAAGGCGAGCACGCGGCGCCGAAAATCATCACTCGCATCTCGTACTCCTCAGGTGGCCTAGTATTTTCGCCATCACGCCAAAGAAAACGCTGTGCACACCTGTCTACTGGCTGTATAGCTACCTGGTGGAACATCTCTTTAATATCTCCGCAAACTGCAACTGCACGTGTTCTAAAATTAAATAAAATCGAAGGTAGTGATATGTAGAGCTGTGGTCCCTTCAATAACTTGGAGTTCAGAGATACCCCTTCAAATCGAGACGCTGCGTCAAAAACAAAGCGTAATATTTGAGGTTTATTTGGGTTGACGACACCGAAGTGTGGGAGGTACCATTTCCTGGAGGAAGTCATACTCGATTTCTTGGGCGTAAGCTTTCGAGCATAGCCTTTACTTAGGTACCCATCGATGATCTCTTTGTACGCGGTTACGAACGTTTCGTCGCGTTTCATCTTTCTCTCAATCCCTTCAAACCTATGTAGAGCAGCCGTATAATTATCGGGCAGTTGTATGCTGTCGTCCTTCCATAATAGCCCTGTTTGAAATCGACCTCCCACTCGTTTAGTTGTGCCTTCAAGTAACATCTTAGCTCTGACGTCATCATTGCTTTCGACAGGTGGCGAAAATCTAACGCCAAGACTTTCAATATTGAAATAGTCGAACACAAGTTGACGCATGTCTTCTTCCTCTTCCTTTTCTTGGGTACGTAAAAAAAGACAAGAGCGGGTTGCTAATACGACTGGTTGGACCAAAAACTACCCACCCTAGTTTAGTGTTGCAAGCGTACGGACCTTGCTCACTAACCCCTTTTATGTCAGTGGGCAAGCCTAAGTGTGCATGATCGATTCCAATTAAAAGTTGAGGCACAGCATCAAAATATGGCTGGAGAGGCAGGGAAGAAATTGATTTGTCACTGCTCTTTAAATCATCATGGCGTAAACTCTGCATGGGCAAACATAGATTAGCTACGGCATATACGTCGCGCACTAGGTAGCGCTTATTTTTACCAACACCGCTAATTTCAATATTGAAAACCTCAGACGACTCTTGGGCTGCTCTTCCTCCAAACCATTGTATATCTAACGAATGTCGACGACCGCGTATTCCTAACTCCTTGGCCAAATCACCGTTTAACATCGTAATTGAAGAACCTCCATCCAATAGGGCGCACGTATCGCGTGTTATGGCCCACGTTCTAGCATGAAAAACAAGCGCGATGTTTCTTCGCGAACTCCCATCTATTAGACACTGCAGCATTTAAAAAACGACGGCAATATTGCAGTTTATGTTGCTCCTTAACGGGAGTTACACCTGCATAACCTGGACACTGTTTTTCGGATGTATGTAACACCGCACGACGCTTTTGATCATTATTGTCGATGTCTTGCACTGTACATATCAGATTACCAAGTTCACTTACCCAAGCGCTAAAATGTACAATGGTCGGGTACGGCTGTATTGAGGCGGCGACTCTGGCCCACTCCAGTTTCTTACTCATAGGAAGCTTAGCTAGTAGTTCTTCTAATAGCGTAGGATTGGCGATGTGCTGTTGTCCATTCGCTGATTGTAAGAATGTTGCTAGGTTTCTCACTTTAGTCGCAACGGATACCAGTTTGGACAATGCATTCTCCGAAATATTAGGCAAATCCCTCGCTTGACGTAGCTGACTCTGAATTATTTGTTCGGGTCGGCCAAAGCGAAAACGGAGTTGCTCTATGACGGCGCTGGCATTGTCTGGATAAATTAAAAGCGATTTAATCACTTCCCGCGCTTCTCCTTTAACAGCTTTCTGCAACCGCTGATTGTTTTCCAGATTAGTGTAGTTGTACATTGAAGTCGATTGGATGTATGCTGAATAAAAAATTGGCCAGTCTTCTGGCTCGCCGCTAAATTCGGGTAAATCTTGTAACTTCCGTGGTACTGTTGCAGAATTGCTTAAAAATGAAAAATTGTTTAAGTCATTTATTGGCATAGGACCATGAACAATACTGGTATAATTATTAAAAACAGGGGGCGAAATTATCGACGACGATGTAAACGGCACGCCAGCATTACCTAGTGTAGCGTGTGTTTGGCCCTTTATTGAATACGTTGGCGCAAAGACGGCGCTCGCAATTAACGACGGCAGCGAAAAAAAACTACCACCGTTTTCAGCGGCTTGCTGGCCTGGCAGCATGGCAGCGCTGCTCGTGATAGTCGACGTCGCGAAATGTGTTTATGGTCGATGGCGTGATGTTATTTGTTGTTGCATTAACCGACAATTTTTGCATACGTGAAGCACATGAAAAATTTGGGAATTCATATAACGGAGCACCTATAGCTGGTGCTAACGATGACGCAACGACGAGTATTGTTGTTGTCGTGGCGGTGGATGTAGCACTATCTAAATGACCTGAGCTACGCAAAGCAATCTCTAGCCTTTGGCAGTGGCGGTTTTGTTCACTTAATCTTACCTGTGATTCTTCCAGCTGTCTTTGTAGAGTGGCGATTTGATTCTGCATTTCCAATCTTAAACTTACGGTTTCTGATGAAAGGGCGGTATTTGTGACGTTTGTATACGTGCTGGCAGCAGTTGTGGCGTTGGTATGCGTGGTGGCGGCGGAGGCGGCGTCGTTTATGATGGCGGTGGGATTAGGCTGAACTTCACCTGACTCTGGTTCTAACTTGAGCCGAGGACTGCGGCGTTTTTCTATGGTTTCCTCCGGATCATTCATTTAAACGGCCCCAAACTTTCACTCTTTTACGGCAGGGAAAAATACGCAGTTAATCTCAAATAATTAAAACTGCGAATAAAGATGTCGCGGCTACGACTCGGCGCTGAGTTGAAAGGGTTTGCTTTTAACGCATATGACAATGAATGGTTTATTCTGAAAATGAATTCAATGTTGTACATTCTATATTTTATTAATATAATAAGAAACTTACCGCAGTTTTGCACCCTTTCTTTCTTGACTGAACGCTATTCTTACAAATGCAAATGAAAAATAGAAATAAAAGGAATACGAAGAAGAATGAGTGCGCAACTTTGGTTCACAAGCAGAGTTGTACTAAATAGTATTAATTCCAATAATTACAAACTTTAAATATCATTTGTCAACACTAAATTTTTGCCCTCTTCTCATTTGTTTTAATATTTATGTAGCTTAAATTGCTTTACTGCCACACATTCATTGTTCATCTGATAAAGCAACTAAGTTCGTATTTATACACCCTAAAATACTACAGACCAGAAGAAATGGAAATCAGGGCGATAGTGATAGACAATGTGACAGAAAGGTAGGTAGATAGTGCTTGCTGATCTGTAAAAATATCTCACCTAGACCCCTAGGCTTCATTGTGTTGCCAGTGCAATGTATTTAAGAGTCGAAGATATCATTTGCTGTATTTCATAAAGCACGTCTTCGCGAGTTTTAGCAAGCAGCTCAGCCTGTTGTCAGCAATATCAGTGAGAAAGTTGGTGTTCCAAGATACCCCTTGCATTCGATTCGTTATATGTGTTACACCCATCGCTCTAAACTAATCCAATTTTGGCTGCGTGACGTGGGCTGAGATAGAAAAAACTGCCTCAAGGTAACCATCTTGGGCCACTATTGTTCCTAATCTTTGTTAATGATGTTCCAGACATTTTCGTGAAATAACGTTGGCCGATGTATTTACGGGAAAAGTTTCAGGACCGTGTTATCTCAATTGGCCAGAGAGATCTTATGATTTAACACCTTGTGATATTTTTCTTTGGGGCCACATGAGAGAGAAGTTTTACGCCAACAGCCCAAGGTCGATTCAAGACCTCAAAGATGGAATTCTTAAGGCTATCAAGGACGTAGAGCAGCCACTTTGCAATTCGGTTATGGCAAATTTCATGAATAGGATTTTGTCCTGTAGGCGTGGTCGTGGTGGTCATTTTCCTGATCTTTATAATGAAATAAACATCCGGAAATTATTATTATGTAAAAAATAAACTAATTGAGAATATTCTACCAACTTATTATATAAATTCTGTCCTCCCATAAACTCAGATCACCCTTGATCATTTTTCTTTGAATATCAAAATAACACCTCTTATTGGAAAGCCTTTTATATATATATACAATATATATAACCGGATTGAATAGCTTACTTAAGTAAGCTAGGGTGAAAATCAATTGAACCCAGCTTTTTAAGTAAGATACCGAACGCTTTCGGTGAATATGGCGTCGGGTTGTTGGCCTGTTATAAATCGTTTGAAGACAAAATTTGCGAATAAATTTAAATTCGTAACAGTAGATCTACCCTTAACAAAGCTGTGATGATAAGGCGATATGATATCTAAAATTTGGAAGAGAATCAAATCATACACCCGTTCTTCAAAAAGTTTAGGTATGCTAGAGATTTTGTAGATCGGGCAATAATTTTGGTTTAACGGTTGGGCTAACGATGTAGCACAGTTTTTAGTAATATAGGAAGGAAGCCATCTTCTCCAGCCATTAAATGAGAGCTGGAAACCTTTTAATGCCCATGAGCTGTTAAAAGTGATATTTTCTATACCGGTATCAGATTGGCAAACATAAACAGAACAAAAAAATCTTCAAACAGGTTACTAATTTTTTGTATATCCGACAACGATTCCCCCAAATGATGCATTTCATCCGGACTTCCGGTGGTTTTCCTTTTACCGGTTATAAACTGCCAAAACGGTTTACTATTTTCTCTTGTACCAGTCTCTACTTTAGAAATGTAGTTCTGATATAAATATTTTTTTTAAATATTAAACTCTTTTTGCAAGAGATTGTACGCTTCATGAAGTTCTGCTTTACTTTTATATTTGAGGTATAGTTTATATGCTTTGGTTTTCTTATTATTAAGACGCATCACAGACCTGTGATCGTTCAGGCGAACTCAGTTAATCTGGCAGAGGTTATATTCGGTACCTGGTATTCACTTTAGCATGATACTTTATGTAGTACTAATTTCTTAGCATCCTCGTCGAAATACCAATTAACATTGAGCAAATTGAAGTCACCCAAAATAATTATGTTTTGATCACCAGTTATGCTATTCAATATTGTACAACAATTATTTACACGAATTTTCTATTTGGTTGGGGGGTAAGTTCGTAGCGTTTTTTTATTTTATTTTACTTTACATTTACATTTAATTTTGTATTAGTTTTGAGGCTTAGAAATGGAATACCCAGAAGGCAAAAATCAAAATTTTTAACACCCGCTCTTCTTTGCTTTTCATCGAGGTCAAAAAGCTGACGAAACATTTCGGGACACTTGGACCGTGTATGGAAAAGGTGTCATGGGCGAGTCTACAGCATGGAAATGGTTTGCAAAGTTCAAAAATGGCGACTTTGATGTCGATGACACGTCCCTTACCGGACGGCCTTCTGAATTCGATGAAGAACGTCTCAGATCACTTTCGAAGAAGAACGTTCGCCAAACCATTCGTGAATTGGCGGAAAAATGAACTGTGATCATAAACAAAAATTGGGAGCCTGGGTGCCTCATGATCTCAACGAAAAAAACGAAGAAAGTCGCCTTCAAATTGTTTCTCAGCATCTCGCCCACCATCAAGCAACACGCGGTCATAAATTGCGTTTTTTTGTCCCGAATCGTCTCGGAATATAGTGCCTATACATCAATATGAAATAAAGAAAAGGGTGGGAGGCTCTAGGAGATATTCCAAAGCCGAAAGTTAAACCATGATATTAGTTAATGTCATGATATGTGTTTGGTGGGACTGGGAGGGCATGGTGCACTGGGAAATGCTCGAAAAGAATGCCACGGTCAACCGATCGACATGGTTAAACTATACTCCTTCACGACAACACCAGGCCCCATGTTGCAAAAGTCGTCAAAGCTGCCCTCCAAGAGCTCGAATGGGGGGCCCTTCAGCATCACGGCATCAGCAAATTGCTCGAGAGGGGGGAAGAGATTATAACCAGAAACAGCGAATATATAATTGATTAACTTATTGATATAGGTATTGTTTTTTGTTTAAATAAAAGTCTTCGATGAAACGCTGCGATCTTATTCCCCAAGTCAATATAATTCAATTGGGCTTGAAGGCGGTATATAACTTACACTACTGAATAATTCGTTCGATTTTTCTAAATTAGTTTTAATTATTATTTGATAAATATCAAAATGTAAGGTTGATAAGGTAATTTGTGTACTAAGTAGTCTCGAACTTACAGCAACAAGTACGCCCCCGCCTTCAGAGAGATCAGTAGTGCGGGAGCATCTGTCTTTATGAAATACTCGTACATTATACAGTTGACAGTCAAATAATTCTGCAGTATAATGGCAGTCAGAAAGCCAAGTCTCTGTTGAAACTTTGATATTATAAATAGATGAAGAAGAGAAAAACAGAAATGGTAACATTTTAGTTTTTCTAACGCCAGCATTCTGATAATACAGTTCATACATCTTTCTTTACCAACATATAGAATGAAAGGTCGCTCTTATCGATAGCAGCATGGTTGTGCACATAATCGATATGGCTCTCAGCGGTCACTGCGTGGTTGAAATAGGGCAGATAGCTACAATTACATACCCGATTTTTTTTTCAATTTCAAACGTTAATTAAGTAAAAATCGTTACAAATTTAATCTTCAAAATAATAGCCATCGCTAGCGACACATTTTTCCCATCTCTCAGGCAATTTGTGGATGCCGCGCCAAAAAAATTGGCCGTCTCTGGCCGCAAACCAATCATCGAGCCATTTTTTGGCTTCTTCGTGAGAATTGAAGCGCTGCTCGGAAATTGCGTGGCCTATCGATGCAAACAAATGATAATCGGATAGCGTCAGGTCTGGTGAGTAAGCCGCATGCACCAGCGGTTCCCAATCGTACGTCTCCACCAATTCCCGGGTCGCTCTTGTTCGATATGGCGGTGCATTGTCATCAAGAAAAATTACTTTGTGACGCCGATCGGCATATTCTGGGCGTTTTCCGTGTATAGCGCTGTTCAAATCGGCTAATTGTCGTTGGTAGCGTGTATCGTCAACTGTCTCTCCTGGTTTTAACAGCTCGTACCAAATCAGACCACGCTGATCCCAGAAAACACACAGCATTGCCTTGCGGCCGAAGCGATTTGGTTTGGCCTTTGTTTTTGGCTTGTGGCCGGGCGGACCATACGATCGTTTACGCTTGGGATTGGAGATATACACCCATTTTTCATCACTCGTAACGATTCGATGCAAAAAAGACTTCCTTCTATAAGCATTTCATGAGCTTTTGAAACGTTTTTCTTCAATTGATAACAAAAAATCAATGATGCAAATCGTAGTTCGAAGGCTCAAGATTCGACATTTTTAACCCTAGAACACACACCCGGGTACAAATGTATCCACTTCAACTTTGAAGTGTTGTAACTTTTGAACCGCTATACTTCTATACCGCTTACTTCGGATCTAGGAAGATTATTTAGTTTTGAGTTCAAATTCAAAATTTGAACCAGATCGGACCATTGGTTCAGGAGCTACAGCCTTCCACACACATTATATACGAAACACACACCCGGGATACGTTTGTACCCCAATAGTAAAAATCCTCATAATAATCAAAAAAAAACATTTTTTATATTATTTTTTTATTTGAAAAATTAAAAATATTCATTTCACACATTATATTATTGACTTTTATTATAAAAATTATAAAAATGCATCTTATATCTAAGGAAAATCATGGCAAATAGAGCAATTTGTTGATGTGACCGAATGTTCAAGACACATTGGCTTCTTACATTTGGCGCAGAGCTTTCTGGTTTTTCTACGGCGTTTTTCCTCTTGTGCGTAACATAAATAGCAAGATCCGGACACAGGTTTTGGCGTGCGCGCTGCGGCAGATGTTGATGCTGCTGTTGACACCATTGATTCCAGCGGTCGGTTGAAATATGCTTCAATAGCAATTTTAGTCGAAAAATTTCGCGTCACTTGACGATTTATGGCTCTGGCTTCAATAATGGGCATACACAATGCTTCAGCCAAGCTGCGCAGGATCTGCTTACGCTTGTTGTTTGTTCTCCAAGGCAACATAGGGTTATTCAAATCGTAGACAATGTAGGCTGCAAGAGCTGTAATGTCCAACATGTTGAAAAACATCGCTAGTGGCCATCGTTTTGTTTGTCTTTGTGTTGGATATTCCGCAAACATTTGGTCCATTCGATCAACACCACCTTTGGTACGATTATAATATTCAATTATTTCAGGTTTCCCACTGTCAGCTATTTCAGCATCATTATGCATGGTCGAAAGCAAAATTACTGCTTTATTTTTTTTGGGAACATAAGAGCACATTGTCACATTATTTTTGAAGCCAAATGTCGTTGAACCAATTGTCCTGTTTTTGTTCTGCTTCATTTCTTGAGGAATATATGATTTGTTTTTGCGCAAAGTTCCAACGATCGTGAGTTTCCAGGTGAGAAGCAGTTCTGCAACTGGCAAGGTCGTAAAAAAATTGTCCATTATAATGTTTCGGCCACTTCCTTGGTATTTGGCAGACAAATCCTTCACCACTCGTTCGCCTTGGTTCGTTTCCCTACCAGTTTCTGCTTGGCCAGTATATATTTGTCCATGCAGTGGATATGCATTTGTGGCATCGCAAATCCACCAAACCTTGACACCATATTTAGCAGGTTTTGACGGTATGTACTGCGTAAACCGTGTGCGCGTCCACGGTAAGAAAATAATTGTTCATCAATCGTCAAGCATGAGCTGGGCTTGTAATGTGCAGCAAGATTATTGTTCATCATCGTCCACAACTCACTGATCGGTGCTGCTTTATCAGTTAGTAAGCGTGTTGCGCGAGTGTTTTTATCGTCAATTCTTAGGAACCGCAATATTGAACAGAAACGGTTGACTCCCATTGTGGCGCGATATAAAGGATAGTTTTTGACGCTCCATAAATTTTGAACATGTTCTCCATTGCTATGGTTCGCACCAGTCATAATAAGTATGCCAAAAAATGCAAACAGCTCTGTGACACAGGCGTCCATGACTTAGGAGTTGTGTTTGGATGCGCATTGTTGTAAGCATTATAAGTTTCTTTTGCTAACTTATTTGTGTGGCGCATAATTATATCAGCCATTTCAACGTTCATGAAACATTTGAATGTTTGCTCTATTGACAACATTTCAGTGCATCTAGCTGGTCCAGAACGTTCTCTTATAATATTTTGTCTGAGTACCTGACGACTTACATTTGGTTCTTTCATCCACTCAGTACCATCACGTGCAACAAATTTTTCGCCACTAGCAGGTAATTCATTATTTTCTTCTACTTCTTCTTCTTCATCATCCTCATAGTCCGCATAATCAGGTAATACTTCTGCGGCACTTTGCGAAACTTCAGCATCGTCATCAGCAATTTCAATGTCATTGAATTGAATTTCTTCTTCATCTTCTGAGTCAAAGTCATAGGGAGCGTCATCGTCACAAATTTCATCAAATAAAGATTGTGTATATGATTCTCGCTGTTCCTCAGTTAGCCTGCATAATAAAAAAAATTAGTATATGTTTACATTGTTGCTTATTTTACATTTTTTACCTTCTATATGCTGCACTTGATAAATATTCGTTTCTTCTTGAAGTCATTTCGTATCCAGTTATTTATAGTTTCAGTTATATTTATTTTCACTTATATTTTCACTTCTTACACTTTTGAGCACCAAAACAATAATGAAAATATCAACAGGCAGCATTTATAACAACACCTCGTGTGAAAACAACCCTTGCAGCTGCATATAAAATACAAAAACCAGTTATACCAGTGTATTTGCTACCTACGTACCCATACCTTGCGCGACCTTTTTGCATATATCTTTTGAACCAGGTAGAATATTTCAATGAAATAAAAACCAAAATGTGTGTTCGTTGTTACTCTACAAGTATATTATTATAAATTATATTATTTTGTTTTGCATTTATCAGGACAACAACAAAAACAAAAATCCACTGTTGCATGTCCTGACTTTATTTGCCCATATCGCTGGAACCAGTAGGAATATTCGAATGAAACAAAAGACAAAATACTTGTTATATATTAAAATACACATTAAAAAAAAAATCATAGAAATCGGTTGAATAAGCATTAAAAAAACCGCAAAATAAGGTCCCGGGTACAAACGTATCCCGGGTGTGTGTTTACGTGGTATTTTCTGGGTGTGTGTTCTAGGGTTAAGAGCGACAAAAATGCATTGTTGTATGAAACATAACAAACTAGGCACTGAATATTGTTGACAGATGACAGACGAAACAAACAAGACGTTTGGGAAGGTTTAAAAATACTCCAGCGACATCTATGGACTAATAGCTCAAAGTCTCATTTCATAGGTATATACCTGGTACAACACTAGAGAGTGCGAATTATTTTGTTCAATTCCAGCAGTATTAGATATTTTGGTATTAGGCGGAGCAAAAAGAGGGAGTTTATTGCAAACAATAGCATTAGATTCTAGTACTCGATCCTTTTTTTGTTGTTGTAGAAATATTATCTTGCAGTACAAGTAAATTTTTTTTGACCGCATATGCCTGAAGGGTCCAAATAAAACGATTAAGACAAATCGAGTCACTATCGCTCGAATGATGCGGTATATATTTTTTTTTTTTTTTTTCGAACTCCATTTATTCCATACAATCTGTCATAACAATAACAATAAGTACTATTTTTACCTACAATTTAAATAAGAATAGCTTAGAGTAAGAATTCCCAGTGGAATTCGTTACTTAATTATGAACAACATATAACATATTCATATATTATACAATTTTACACAAGCTACACAAAGAATCCAGAGGAAACCAGTCAACTTCTGCTGGACACTCACTTCCCTGGATCACTTGTGCTAGACGAGATCTCTGTACCGGCAGAAGCCACTACATCTGCGGGTGCTGAGAACTTAAAACTAGCAAACAAGCTATTCCATGAAAAGCGGGTACAATGGGCGATATCAACATTCAGCCCATACAAATCTCCTGGTCCTGATGGGATATTCCCCTGTCTTTTACAGCAGGGTGCACACCATATTATCCCTAATTTGACCAGACTATACAAAGCAAGCTTACTGCTAGGGTATTTGCCTACAAAATGGGCTGAGGTTAAGGTCGTATTTATTCCAAAGGTAGGGAAAAAACCCGAACAATTGCCTAAATCATACAGACCAATTAGTCTCAGCTCATTTTTCCTCAAAACAATGGAAAAGATAGTTGATCAGTATATTAGGGAATACAATCTAGCTAAATTCCCACTGCATCGACTTCAGTTTGCCTATCAGCAGGGAAAATCCACTGAGACTGCAATACACAGCCTGGTAACAGTTATTGAAAAGGCTATTGAGTCCAAACAGATAGCTCTATGTGCATTTATTGACATATCAGGAGCTTTTGATAACACCTCCTATGAGGCAATCTATAATGCCCTATATCTAAAGGAGGTACCTGAACCCATCACTAGATGGATAATATTCATGCTGAAATCTAGGACGATCAGCACCGAACTAGGAGGAACAATCAAATCTATTAAAGCCACAAGAGGTTGCCCTCAAGGTGGCGTACTCTCTCCTCTTCTGTGGACTCTAGTCATAGATGAACTTCTCCACAAACTGAATAACCTAGGATTTCACACTCAGGGTTACGCTGATGACCTAGTAGTTTATGCATTAGGCTGGCATGAGGAAACCATTTCGGATCCCAAGCAGCAAGCCCTTACAATAATAAACAAATGGTGCACGGAAAAAGGGCTCTCCATCAACCCATCCAAAACAACACTTGTACCATTTACTAGGAGAAGGAACATAAATCTCAAATGTTCGACCCTTAACAGAACAACACTTGAACTCTCGACAGAAGCGAACTATCTTGGCGTTAGTCTTGACAAAACGCTTACGTGGAACTCCCATATTGAGAGAGTTACTTCAAAAGCCACAAGGGCATTCTTTGCCTGTACAAGGCTTTTTGGTAAGACATGGGGACTAAGCCCTAGAATGACCTTCTGGACATTCACCACAGTTGTAAAACCCATAGTCACTTATGCATCCTTAGCATGGTGGCCCAAGGTCAAGCAAAGAAAGGCGGCAAACGAATTAAGCAAACTGCATCGCCTGGTATGTGTTGGTAATACAGGGGCTATGAAAACGTGTCCCACGGATGCATTGGGTGTGCTCCTGAACATACCACCGCTTCCAATTCTAATTGAAAGGGAAGCTCGCTCGAGTGCCTTAAGACTAAAAGGTATATCTGAACTTAAAAGTGGGGATATGAAAGGACATTTAAAGATCTTAGAAGAAGACTTCCTACATAGTCCCATTCTTCATAGGGATGATATACTATCACCCAAACCAATACTCTTCAGGAACTTCCAAGTTATAATCAATGAACGAACAGACTGGAGAACTAACTCTATCACTTTCAAACCTGGCTCCCAGCTATGGTTTACTGATGGGTCCAAATTGGAAAATGGTAGAACAGGGGCAGGAATCAATGGGCCCAAATTCAAAAAATCGATTCCGATGGGATCCTACCCAACAATATTCCAGGCAGAAATACATGCCATTGAAATATGTGTGAGAGAATGCCTTAGAAGGAAAATGAGAGGTACTCACATCTACATACTTTCAGATAGCCAAGCGGCTTTAAAAGCCCTTCTATCAACAACAATCACCTCTAAATTGGTAAACGATTGCCTAAACCTCCTAAACACGTTAGGAAACCTCAACACAGTAACACTATGTTGGATTCCGGGACATGAAGGACATGAGGGAAATGAAATGGCTGACGACCTTGCAAAACAAGGAGCAAATATGCAACTTACTGGTCCTGAGCCTTTCTGTGGACTGACAAAAGGCCACATTAATGAATTCCTTAGGAAATGGGAGGAAAGAAAACTTGCCGCACACTGGCTAAACTGTGCCGGTCAGCGTCAAGCCAAACTATTCCTAAGTCCCAACAAAGGAATATCTGACAAATTTCTCTCACTAAACAGAGTAGATCTGCGTCTTTTAACCGGATACCTTACAGGTCACTGCAGCCTGAGGTACCATCTAAACAATATTGGTCTATCCGAAACCAATGTCTGCCGCTTTTGCGAAATGGACATGTGCTTTGTGAATGTCCTGCGTTGGGCAGACAAAGACTTCACCACCTTGGTGGTATCGTAGTATCTCCATGCAATCTTTGGAACAACAAACCCAAAACTGTGCTAAAATTTCTAAAAAGCCTAAAACTCTAGGGTTACAAAATAGGCCTTTCACAATAGATCAGCTCTGGTCGCAGTGCGTAATGGCCTTCTAATAATAATAATAATACAATTTTACAACTTATGCATTTACGTATATTACGGTTTAAATCTTTGCATTAAATCGTTAGGCTGACATTTTTTTAATCTTGAGGAGTAGCTTATCTTGTAAAGGTTATTTGCTCGATTATTAGGATGAGTGGCAAGTCGGTTGTTGTATCTCTGGCTGAGGTTGTTTATTTCCTCGAAAACTGTCGTAATTTTTAGGTCACGGTGCAATATCTCGTTTCGTACAAACCATGGCGCATTGGCACACATGCGGAGCACCTTTGACTGAAATCTTTGCATGATTTCTAGATTTGATTTTGCTGCTGAGCCCCATAATTGAACGCCATACGTCCATATCGGTTTCAGAATAGCTTTGTAGATAAGCACCTTATTGTCTAGTGTAAGTGCTGAATTGTAGCCGATTAACCAGTGTAGTGATCGCAATTTCAGTCCAAGTTGCTTTCGCTTTAAAAATATATGCGATCGCCAAGTAAGACGCCGGTCTAATAGAATACCTAAATATTTGGCATTATCTGTTTGTGGTATTGGAACGCTGTTAAGAGATACGGCAGGACATGAGCCATTTCGAAGAGTGAATGTTATCTGCGCCGATTTGTTTCGTTAGGTTTTATGCGCCATTTTTTCATCGAGCCGCTAACACTGTTAAGGTTTTCTTGTAGGTAATCAGAAGCAATTGAGGGAAGGGTACTCCTGGCCATGACGACAGTATCATCTGCATACGTGGCTGTATATGTGTTCTTTGATAGTGGAAGATCTGCCGTGAACAAAGTGTACAAGACGGGGCCTAGAACACTTCCTTGTGGTACACCTGCTCTGATTGCGTGAAGGTTAGTGGTTTCGTTGTTTACTTTAACAAGAAAATGTCTATTTTGCAAATATGATTTTATGAGCATATAACAGTTGTGCGGTAAGCCCTGCTTAAGCTTGTATAGCAGGCCTTCATGCCAGACTTTATCGAAGGCTTGCGTTATATCTAAAAATGCCGCTGTACAGAATTGCCGCCTCTCAAGTGCTTGTCTAGCGAAATCATACACACAATTAACTTGCTCTACGGTGGAGTGATACTTACGAAAACCAAATTGGTGGGAATGAGATTTCTTTGCGCAATTATTGGATTTATCCTTTTTAAAAGCAGCTTTTCGAAGAGCTTGGAGGCAACAGCCAATAGACTTATTGGCCTGTAATTGGATGATTTCAGCAACTTTCCATTGAGTTGGGAAATGCGCTTGTTTTATCATCGCGTTAAATATAATGGTGAGGAATTTGTATCCACATTTGGACAGTTCTTTTAAAACCTTACTAGTTATTAGATCGTAACCTGGCGCCTTTTTGGTTTTGAGAGTTTTGGTTGCTGCGTATCTAACTTCTTTCCAGGTAAATCGTACAGTCGGAAAATCCATTTGAAACGGAGCTGAGAGAAATTCGTTAACTTCTGAGCCTACCTCCGCACTTTAACTCGGAAATGGTTGGAAAACATTTGATAGATGTTTGGCAAACTCTATTGCTTTTTGTTTATCAGTTTTTGCCCAATCTCCATTACACGTTTTTATCGCTGCGATGTGAGGCGTTGGTTGTGAGATCTTTTTCGTTACCTTCCAGAGTGAGTAGTCAGTAGCTTCCGTAGGTGACAAGTTGGAGAAGTACTCATGCAGTTCTGAGTTTTTTTCGTCTCTTATAGTGTTTTTTAATTGTTTTGTGAGCTTATTTAGTTTTTTTTGTCTTTCCTGTTTCTGGTGCTTTGCCATATGCGCCGAAGCTTGCGTTTTTCCGATATTAAAATTTTGACGTGATCGTTAATGTGCGCTTCAGCGTGAGTGTGCTTAATTTCCGGCGTAGCGGTCCACGCAGCTCTTTGAATGCAGTTGTTGAAAATCTCAACGGCCGTGTCCAGATCAGAGTTGGATTTTAGTGGAATTTTTAGGCACAGTGTATCCTCGACTAGTTTTTTAAAGTATTCCCAGTTTGTCATTTTATTGTGTAGCTTTGGTGTCATTTCCTTTTTTTGAAAACAAGAGTTTATTGTTAACAGCAAAGGTGAGTGGTCTGATGAGAGATCTAGACATGTGTCTATGGAGACCTGATTTTTAGATACACCTTTGCATATGCAAAAATCTATAAGATCCGGTGTTTTATTTGGGTCACTAGGCCAGTAAGTGGGTTGCCCTGTTGAGACGTGTCCTGTTATTGACCTGCATTGCTTTGAGGAGTTCGCGCCCTCTTGGAGTTATTAAGCGTGAGCCCCATTGCGGATGTTTCGCATTGTAGTCGCCACCTGCTATAAATCTAGGTCCCAACGATTTGAAATACCTTTGGTATTCAACGCTTTTTATTGATTGATTTGGAGTGCAGTACACAGAAGCAATCACAAGAGAGCTCTTTCCATCTGTGACTGTTATAGCAGTCGACTGTAGATTGTAATTTTTAGTGTTTCCATGAACCATATGCGCAATATTATTTTTGATTAAGATGGCTGTGCCTCCTCTTGCTGTACCAGCAGGATGATTTGTGTGGTATAAATCATATTTTGGAATTTTTACGTAGCATTTGTCTGTTAAGTGTGTGTTCAGATATTAACATTATGTCAATATTTTTATCTGCTAGAAATACTTCCACTTCATAGCGGTGTTGGATGAGCCCATTGGCACTCCAAATTGCAAGCAGCAACGGCCTATTCATTTTGGAACATTCGGAAGTATGGCTGTAAGCAGATTGAGTACAGTACCCATCTGTTCGACTAGAGTTCTGACCATTCTTTTCAGTTCTTCTATTTCATTATTAGTTTCTTTCTGAACAGTACCTTTTTCAGTAGTTGGTTGTGGTTTTTCTTGTGCTCGATTATTGATTTTCAGAGCTTCCGCGTAGGACAGCGTGTTTTTTGTTATTGCGGGTTGCGAGATTTCGGAGTTAGGCACAACATTTGGCAGCTCTTTTTTTCGCAGCGTTGGGTACGTTCTTCGTTGCAGGTCTTGTAAATAGTGCAACCCTTGTAATTAGCGGGATGGTTACCATCACATAGCACGCATTTAACTTCCTTTGAAATACCCCTTTTTGGACAGTCAATGGTTAAGTGATTACCAACGCATTTAACGCATCTTGGACTACGATTGCAAAAGTGCTTTGTATGCCCGTAGCGTTGACATCTTGTGCATTGTGGAATTTCGCGCCGTTTTCTTGGTGCTTCAAATTTAATTTTTGTATAAAGCAGATTATCGCATGCATATAACTATTTATTTTTGTTGCCTGCTTTGAGGCTAATGTAGAACATTGGAAGCGGTTTTTTTGTTTTCCATTGACGCATATTGCAAATATTTACCACTTGGTGGCCGAGGTTTTCTATTGCTTCACGAATGTCGTCTGTGGGTGTCGATGAATGCATACCTTTAAGGACTATATTAAAGTTACGTTCTTGTTTTCTATACTAATATTATAAAGAGGAAAACTTTGTTTGTTTGTTTGTTTGTTTGTAACGAATAGGCTCAAAAACTACTGGACCGATTTTAAAAATTCTTTCACCATTCGAAAACTACATTATCCAAGAGTAACATGGATTACATTTTACTTTGGAAAAAAATAGGGTTCCGTAAGATATTTGGATTTTTCGGACACAAACTGAAAAAAATCTTATATATAAAATAAAGTCAACTTTTTGTGTGTGTTCGCTAACCGGCCGTGTCTGCACCGAATTAAACCAAACTTACACACATTGTTAAGAAGGTATTGAAGATGGTTTCCGGATAGTTTGGATACCTATTGATGGATAGGGCTCGAGATATAGGTCAAAACGTGGACCCGGGTAACCTTCGGATGTGTATGTATAATATGGGTATCAAATGAAAGCTGTTGGTGAATGCTTTAGTTCAGAGTACTTTTCATGCCGCTCCGTGTCTAGGGTCTCGAGATAGAGACCAAAACGTGGACCCTAGAATGTGTTTGTACAATATGGATATCAAATTGAAGCTGTTGGTGAATGCTTTAGTACAGAGTATTTTTCAAGCCGCTCCGTGACTAGGGTCTTGAGATATAGGTCAAAACGTGGACCCGGGTAACCTTTGGTTGTGTATGTACAATATGGGTATCAAATGAAAGCTGTTGGTGAATGCTTTAGTACAGAGTATTTTTCATGCCGCTCCGTGACTGGGGTCTCGAGATATAGGTCAAAACGTGGACCCGGGTAACCTTTGGTTGTGTATGTACAATATGGGTATCAAATGAAAGCTGTTGATAAGTGCTTTAATACGGGGTAATTTTCATACCTATTGATGACTAGGGTCTGGAAATATATGCCAAAACGTAGACCCGCCGTGTCTGCACCGAATTAAACCAAACTTACACACATTGTTAAGTAGGTATTGAAGATGGTTTCCGTATAGTTTGGATACCTATTGGTAGATAGGGTCTCGAGATATAGGTCAAAACGTGGACCCGGGTAACCTTCGGATGTGTATGTACAATTTGGGTATCAAATGGAAGCTGTTGGTGAATGCTTTAGTTCAGAGTATTTCCATCCGCTCCGTGACTAGGGTCTCGAGATAGAGACCAAAACGTGGACCCTAGAATGTGTTTGTACAATATGGATATCAAATGAAAGCTGTTGATAAGTGCTTTAATACGGGGTAATTTTCATACCTATTGATGACTAGGGTCTCGAAATATATGCCAAAACGTGGACCCGTCGTGTCTTTGAACCGAATTAAACCAAACTTACACACATTGTTAAGTAGGTATTGAAGATGATTTCTGTATAGTTTGAATACCTATTGGTAGATAGGGTCTCGAGATATAGGTCAAAACGTGGACCCGGGTAACGTTCGGACGTGTATGTACAATATGGGTATCAAATGAAAGCTGTTGGTGAATGCTTTAGTACAGAGTATTTTTCATGCCGCTCCGTGACTGGGGTCTCGAGATATAGGTCAAAACGTGGAGCCGGGTAACCTTTGGTTGTGTATGTACAATATGGGTATCAAATGAAAGCTGTTGATAAGTGCTTTAATACGAGGTAATTTTCATACCTATTGATTACTAGGGTCTGGAAATATATGCCAAAACGTGGACCCGCCGTGTCTTTGCACCGAATTAAACCAAACTTACACACATTGTTAAGTAGGTATTGAAGCTGATTTCCGTATAGTTTGAATACCTATTGGTAGATAGGGTCTCGAGATATAGGTCAAAACGTGGACCCGGGTAACCTTCGGACGTGTATGTACAATATGAGTATCAAAGGAAAGCTGTTGGTGAATGCTTTAGTACAGAGTATTTTTCATGCCGCTCCGTGACTGGGGTCTCGAGATATAGGTCAAAACGTGGAGCCGGGTAACCTTTGGTTGTGTATGTACAATATGGGTATCAAATGAAAGCTGTTGATAAGTGCTTTAATACGAGGTAATTTTCATACCTATTGATTACTAGGGTCTGGAAATATATGCCAAAACGTGGACCCGCCGTGTCTTTGAACCGAATTAAACCAAACTTACACACATTGTTAAGTAGGTATTGAAGATGATTTCCGTATAGTTTGAATACCTATTGGTAGATAGGGTCTCGAGATATAGGTCAAAACGTGGACCCGGGTAACCTTCGGACGTGTATGTACAATATGGGTATCAAATGGAAGCTGTTGGTGAATGCTTTAGTTCAGAGTATTTTTCATGCCGCTCCGTGTCTAGGGTCTCGAGATAGAGACCAAAACGTGGAGCCTAGAATGTGTTTGTGCAATATGGATATCAAATTGAAGCTGTTGGTGAATGCCTTAGTACAGAGTATTTTTCATGCCGCTACGTGACAGGGGTCTTGAGATATAGGTCAAAGCGTGGACCCGGGTAACCTTTGGTTGTGTATGTACAATATGGGTATCAAATGAAAGCTGTTGATAAGTGCTTTAATACGGGGTAATTTTCATACCTATTGATGACTAGGGTCTCGAAATATATGCCAAAACGTGGACCCGCCGTGTCTTTGCACCGAATTAAACCAAACTTATGCACATTATTAAGTAAGTATTGAAAATGGGTTTCGTAAAGTTTGGTTGTAATTCGGAGCAGTGGCAACGGGTACAGCGTTCTTTTGAGTCAGCCATAATGTCGCTTACTTTTTTAACGCTTGGGGTGGAACTGAACTGTCAAATTGTCAGTGTGAGTTACAATGTGTCAATATTTCTTTCTGATTTGGATGCCATAAGGAAAAAACGTAAGTGCAACATGTAAAAATTGTTTGTGAATTTTTTTGGAGTGGATTTTGGAACAGTGAATAATTTCTTACGAAATTTGAGAATTTAATGTGAAATCCGAATGAAATTATGTGTTCGTGGAAAAACAATTTTTTTAGTTTTTTTGTTTTTTGAAAAATATAAATGGATAATGGTTAAAAAAGCTCCAATGCTTAATAAAACATATAAATTGAAACGAAAAATTCATGGATGATCAGGAAAAAAGACGATTGTTTATTCATATGCGTTGATTTGAAATTTAAAAACAATCTTCTTTTTTCCTGATTTTCAATTTATATTTTATATTTACTCAAAAACAAATAGAAAAACAAAAAATATTGTTTATGCCAAAGCGCCTGAATAAAGAATAAAGAAATAAATAATATGAAAACCATATATTTTCTGTTCTAAACCATATCTATTCTATTTTAGTGTGCCCAGCGAAGGGGGCCGGGTTTGCTAGTAATTTATATGTATGGAACTCAGTTTTCTTTTCCGCTAGGGCCGCAGTTATTGCAGTGTATTGTTTTGCTGACTGCGGTTGGATTTTAACATCACTTCCTCCAGTAACTTTTAATACGAAGCCATCTACGGCAACAATTAAGAGTAGGTCTTGAAGTGGCTGGATGTTGCTCACTCCAGATATAAATATCGGTGGGGGCCTAGGTTCCTTGAGCGTTTGAGGTGGGGGGGTACTACGATTGATTTCCTCTTGGTCGAGTACTGCGAATCGATTTGAGTTGCTTGCAGATGGCGTTGCTAGCCAGTAGTTATCAAGCTTTGATTGTTTTGTTTTATTAGGTGTATATTTACATGGACTAGATCTCCCGCGCTTTGCAGGCGTAGCACCTTTATTCATGGTTTTTAAGTTATTTGTGATACCTTTCGGAGAGGTCGATTTATCTTTGGTTGTTGGTGACTCACACTGAGAGCTCCTAGATTTTTTTTCTCTGCATGTTTGATCGCTTGTTTGCGCAAACTTTTGTTTGATTGGCGACTGAGCTGCGTACATGCCTTTATAAGTTTAATGTAGTGTGTAAAGTAGATTTACGTTTTACAACACTGTTTTCGAATGTCAGCTGCTTTTCAGCAACGTGAAACAGCTCAGCTGTAGTGTTAAATTTGTTTGTGAGTTCACTTTCCCTTTTAGTTTTTTGAGTGTTTTTGGCTATAATAAAACGAACAAAAAAGTGTCGTGATCCTTTATTATTTCGATCAAAATTTAACAAATTTGCCTTCACAGCGCTATGGAGATAGCTGGTTTTTGCGACCCGATAGCAGCTGCGAGAGCTGCTATTTTTTGTGGCGTTTTTCGCTTTTGGCGCGCCCGCACTGCGTGATTCTTTTAGATTCTTCCCGGAGCCACTTCACACACGTCCGCTCGGTAAGAAAGGCGAACTCAAAATCACGTATATTAACAAGAAAGTTTTAGTTAACACGAGTTAACGCCTCACATACACAGAGACCTAACAAAATAGGAAAATAAGATTAAAATAATAAAATAGGTAGAGATAAAATATTGCAAACAATATAGGGAAACCAAGATAGAGCATTGAATTTAGTTCTGGCAGAAAAGTAATTACTAAACTGATAAAAACACACATGTTAGATGTAAACAAGAACATAAAAATAAACTTAGTATTTAAAACACAAAACAGAGGAAAATAGAGATCTTGACATTTGTGAAAATAGGGATAGTGATTATATACATATCTATACTAATATTATAAAGAGGAAAACTTTGTTTGTTTGTTTGTTTGTAACGAATAGGCTCAAAAACTACTGGACCGATTTTAAAAATTCTTTCACCATTCGAAAACTACATTATCCAAGAGTAACACGGATTACATTTTACTTTGGAAAAAAATAGGGTTCCGTAAGATATTTGGATTTTTCGGACACAAACTGAAAAAAATCTCATATATAAAATAAAGTCAACTTTTTGTGTGTGTTCGCTAACCGGCCGTGTCTGCACCGAATTAAACCAAACTTACACACATTGTTAAGAAGGTATTGAAGATGGTTTCCGTATAGTTTGGATACCTATTGATGGATAGGGCTCGAGATATAGGTCAAAACGTGGACCCGGGTAACCTTCGGATGTGTATGTATAATATGGGTATCAAATGAAAGCTGTTGGTGAATGCTTTAGTTCAGAGTACTTTTCATGCCGCTCCGTGACTAGGGTCTCGAGATAGAGACCAAAACGTGGACCCTAGAATGTGTTTGTGCAATATGGATATCAAATTGAAGCTGTTGGTGAATGCTTTAGTACAGAGTATTTTTCATGCCGCTCCGTGACTGGGGTCTCGAGATATAGGTCAAAACGTGGACCCGGGTAACCTTTGGTTGTGTATGTACAATATGGGTATCAAATGAAAGCTGTTGGTGAATGCTTTAGTACAGAGTATTTTTCATGCCGCTCCGTGACTGGGGTCTCGAGATATAGGTCAAAACGTGGACCCGGGTAACCTTTGGTTGTGTATGTACAATATGGGTATCAAATGGAAGCTGTTGGTGAATGCTTTAGTTCAGAGTATTTCCATCCGCCCCGTGACTAGGGTCTCGAGATAGAGACCAAAACGTGGACCCTAGAATGTGTTTGTACAATATGGATATCAAATGAAAGCTGTTGATAAGTGCTTTAATACGGGGTAATTTTCATACCTATTGATTACTAGGGTCTCGAAATATATGCCAAAACGTGGACCCGCCGTGTCTTTGAACCGAATTAAACCAAACTTACACACATTGTTAAGTAGGTATTGAAGATGATTTCCGTATAGTTTGAATACCTATTGGTAGATAGGGTCTCGAGATATAGGTCAAAACGTGGACCCGGGTAACCTTCGGACGTGTATGTACAATATGGGAATCAAATGGAAGCTGTTGGCGAATGCTTTAGTTCAGAGTATTTTTCATGCCGCTCCGTGACTAGGGTCTCGAGATAGAGACCAAAACGTGGAGCCTAGAATGTGTTTGTACAATATGGATATCAAATTGAAGCTGTTGGTGAATGCCTTAGTACAGAGTACTTTTCATGCCGCTACGTGACTGGGGTCTTGAGATATAGGTCAAAACGTGGACCCGGGTAACCTTTGGTTGTGTATGTACAATATGGGTATCAAATGAAAGCTATTGATAAGTGCTTTAATACGGGGTAATTTTCATACCTATTGATGACTAGGGTCTCGAAATATATGCCAAAACGTGGACCCGCCGTGTCTTTGCACCGAATTAAACCAAACTTATGCACATTATTAAGTAAGTATTGAAAATGGGTTTCGTAAAGTTTGGTTGTAATTCGGAGCAGTGGCAACGGGTACAGCGTTCTTTTGAGTCAGCCATAATGTCGCTTACTGCTTTAACGCTTGGGGTGGAACTGAACTGTCAAATTGTCAGTGTGAGTTACAATGTGTCAATATTTCTTTCTGATTTGGATGCCATAAGGAAAAAACGTAAGTGCAACATGTAAAAATTGTTTGTGAATTTTTTTGGAGTGGATTTTGGAACAGTGAATAATTTCTTACGAAATTTGAGAATTTAATGTGAAGTCCGAATGAAATTATGTGTTCGTGGAAAAACAATTTTTTTAGTTTTTTTGTTTTTTGAAAAATATAAATGGATAATGGTTAATAAAGCTCCAATGCTTAATAAAACATATAAATTGAAACGAAAAATTCATGGATGATCAGGAAAAAAGACGATTGTTTATTCATATGCGTTGATTTGAAATTTAAAAACAATCTTCTTTTTTCCTGATTTTCAATTTATATTTTATATTTACTCAAAAACAAATAGAAAAACAAAAAATATTGTTTATGCCAAAGCGCCTGAATAAAGAATAAAGAAATAAATAATATGAAAACCATATATTTTCTGTTCTAAACCATATCTATTCTATTTTAGTGTGCCCAGCGAAGGGGGCCGGGTTTGCTAGTATATATATAATTGGCGCGTACACCCCTTTTCGGGTGTTTCGCCGAGCTCCTCCTCCTTTTTGTAGCGCGTGTCTTGATGTTGTTCCACAAATGGAGGGACCTACAGTTTCAAGCCGACTCCGAACGGCAGATATTTTTATGAGGAGCATTTTCATGGCAGAGATACACTCGTATGATTGCCATTGCCTGCCGAGGGCGATCGCTATTAGAAAAAACTCACCCAATACAATAGAAAGAAATATCAACAAACTTATTTGCTTAATGCATATATGTAACTACTTTCTGTATTGATTCTGCTAGATTTAAAGTACATATAATCATCGCATCGTCAAAACAACAAAGACTTCTTCATTAATACATTATTTTTCGGCTCTTTAATTTGAAGATTTTATTTGTAATATTACATTTTATAGCGATTCTTAATCTTTTTTTGGCACGTATACGTTTTTCAAAGAATAATTTGAACATTAATATTTTTTTTCGAAGAAACGTAATCTTTATTTATAACATTTCTATACGCTATGCCTAATCTCCGCATATAGCAGAAGATTAAATAGATGGAACATTTACAATACATTAATCTTTTAATATATTTTTTCACCTATCCAGACCAATTTCATCTAATAAATTTATACATAACAATTTTTTGTTTTATGAGGTACTTTCTTGTTAAGTTTTTCTTGTTGTTTTACCTTTTACAAATATGTATTCGAATAATTTCGCATGCATCCTTCGGTAGATATTTGGCTGAGCTCCTTCTCCAATTTGTGGTGCGCGTCTTAATATTGCTCCACCAATCGAGAGAGCTATAGATTTATGCCGCTTCAGAACCACAGATGGCTTTTTATGAAGAGCTTTTTCAAGATAGATATACTCTCTTAGGTTTGTCATTGTCTGCCGGAAGGCGACAGCTTAAGAAAAACTTTTTCTATCATTAGGTGTTCCAAGCTCACGGGGGGTCTCGTGCCCGGGCCTTACTGGATGGTAGTCACGCAGAAATCCATTCGGCTACGGTGCCCGCTGTATTTAATTTTGATAATTACTTGCATACTAAAGAAATATACATATCTTATTGTTTTTCAGATAAAATAACCTAGTTTATAAATTTGCTACTCTCTGAAAGGTGTGAGGAAAAAAATTATGGTTAAACTGGCATTTCAATATTTACGTCAAGATGGTAACTCTCAGTCCAATATCTTTGATACATCTGGGTCTTTATAATATCAAAAAAACGAAGGGTTTGTACCGACGCTTCACATGAACCAATAAACAAGGCTCTAGCTAGGATACCCTCCTAATAATACTATCGCTAAATGGATGATCAATATGCTAAGTACGAGAAAGGTATACATCGAGAGGGGGACCGCAAAGTGGTGTGCTATCACCACTAATGTATAGCTTAATAGTAAATGAACTCTTGATGGAATCAGGCAGCAACGGTTTATCATTCCAAGGCTACGCTGACGACATAGTCATAATATGTAGAGGGAAATTCGAAGCGATTCTATGTAATATAACATAATTAAATTAGAGTTAAAACTAGCTTGAAGACGGTATGTACATATGTATTCACAAAACGTAGTATTCACAAAACTGCGCTCATTTTAATATTGAGCGCAACTAAATATAACTAGAGAAGCATATCTATCCTTATTGATAGCCAGACCGTAACGAAAGCTTTCAAAAAATTTCAGGTCACGTCAAAAGTGGTGCTGGAATGTTTTGATAAACTGAATATCTTAGACCAGAACAACCATGAGAATTCCACAACCACATAGGAATTACTGGGAACGGAATGGAACATAAATTTCCTAAGAATGGGGTGGCCTCCCCATTTATAGGACCAAAGCCATTTTGTGGCCAAGGAAAGGGTAACCTTTTCACTCTTATTTCGGAAGTAGAGGTACGACTAAGAAGATCATACTGGGGAAATGTACTTGGTTTATCGCACCAAAATTAGTGATTGGCAGCTTAAATACTAATCCGTTTTAAAGATTGTATAGAATTAAAGAGGAAAAATTTAGAATAATCACCGGAGTTCTAACAGGGCATTGTAGATTGAATTATCCTCTTACGTACATACTTAGGAATATACTCCAATGGATCTTGCAGGTTATACAGGGGAAAGAGGAAACAGCAAAACATGTGCTGGAATCGTGCCTGATGAATAAGACGCACAAATACCTAGTTTTGCCGTAAGTTCTGTTAGATATCAAATTATAATACTTTTTTTAATGAAGTTAGTTTTATTTCATCATGTAAATATTAAAAGAAAATATTTTTCATTCGAAATAGTCACCATATGTTTTACATCAGCCTTCCAACGATTGCAGCACGCACGGTTTCCGTGGATATTAACGTCGCTGCTCGCTACAACCAAATATTGCTTGAGACTATCCAAATCTTAACCTCCTTTTCGCAGAAATGAAGAAATGTAACGCCTTTACAAAACACTGCCGACTAAACCATTATAGAGTCTGGATGATGGCCTTACTGAGCCCTTGGAACAACATTTTTTGCGTCTTTCGAAGTTTTAGCATAGAATTTGTCGTATTGCTTATTAAAAACTTCTTCAACAATGAACATTTTCTCATCCGTTAACATAATATTTTCATGGCCGTTGGCCACGTGCCACTAAAGCAGCTGCTTGCATCTGCCGAATCTAATTTTCTTCAAACACGTTGTCCAAAGATGACCAGTTGAGCGACGGAAGACTGTCATCTAACTAGTCTTCACAAGGATCTGGTCGATATATTCGACTCCCTGGACATGATTTTCTGCTTTCTAAGGGGATTTCTGCGATTTTTTTTTTCGAACGGCTTTTATGGCGGCACTGGTTCGAACCACGCAAGGACGACCACTTCTTTTTCTGTCTGTCACTTCAGACGTTAGGGAAAAAACGATTGATAGTGCGGTAAACAAACATTCTCGAGGTTTTCAGTTTTCTTAGCGATTTGGAAATCTCACTTTCAATTTTACCACATTTATGTAATGCAATCAGTGCAATACGATTTTCCTTAGCTCCCAACTCCCTTGCTAACAAGCAAAATTTGCCACGAAACTGAATATTCGTACGAACAAAGGCAAAAATAACGGAACTTTTTCCTGCGAATTTGTTCTCGTCGTACGCATTGTGAAATGTGTGACAAAATTTATGGCAAGACTAACTAGTATTTTACCAGAGGAGAAATAAAATAGGAACAATAATAAAGTTTGTTGAGGAAGTTGGGCTTAGAGAAATGCCATGAATCCATGAGGGGAACACAATAGATCTTTCAGACTCAGTAAATACAAAGAACGTGTGTCGGCTTAAACTAACATACAGAAAGAGTTTCAATAGCTATGCGTTTCTTATTTTATCTGTCATTGTACTTTTATCTATCATAAAAACAAAATTTTATGAGAATCAAATATATTCTAAAACTACCACGAAAAGTAATTTTATATGTGTATTTATATATAAATATGTATTTTCAGATATGAACAGGAATCAAAAACTCAATTTGTTATTGATGCAGTTTATGCATTTGCACATGCCTTACACAAGCTTCAAAAAAATCTCTGTTTACCAAATGACAGTCAAAATGATCAAACAGCAACCGATTTTGGAAAACGATTACACCACCATAACCCGTCAATTTGGTATCGAAAACCACTTAGCAGTGAGTCGCACGCTTGTCCCGAAATGGCGAACTACGATGGCAAGGATTTTTACAACAATTACTTGTTGAATGTATCATTCATTGGTTAGACAGTTTTGAATAATTTACATAATTCAAAGTATGATATATCAAAAATATATCTATGCATATACTTTCTTTCACAGATTTAGCAGGCAGCGTTGTGAAGTTTGATCGGCAAGGTGATGGATTAGCACGATATGATATACTCAATTATCAACGATTGGAAAACTCGTCAGGTTATCACTATAAGGTATTTCATGTATACTGTATAAGCCAAAGAATAACTATGACAGAGAGAACCCACATACATATGTAGCCTATTTTAAAGTCAAAATAACTTTAATGTTTGTTGCTTTAATTTTAAAAGAAGAATTTAAACAAAATACATTATAAAACGACCTCATATTTTGTTGTGTGCGTTTTAGTAAATTTGATGAAAATTTTTACAAATTTTTCGAGTCGAAATTAATTTTAGATAAGGATTCAAAGAGCATATTGGTATATTGATGAATATATATGTATATGTATCACATTGATTAGTTCAATTGCATCTTCAATTCTTATAGTGTTACAAACGTATGTGCACACGCACTGCAGCAACAATGACCTATCTCACGACGCATTGCCTTATCATATTTATGTACATTTGAATATGCATTTTTTGTTCCTTTGCCAAACGAAATTTTTTTCAATTTACATATGTATGTATGTATATTACAGGGAATAATTCATATATGTATGCATTTTATAGATAGTAAAAAACTTTAAAATTTAAAATAAATAAAAGAAAACTTCAAAGAAACGTATTTGCATACATATGTATATGGGACAACTAAGTTCTATTGCATGATTAATAAATATAGTGTTGCACGCATATGTATGTATGCTTTGACGCAACATGACCTACCTCACGAGCATCGCCTTATCATATTTCATGCAATAATTAGGGAGTAAATATTCGAATGATCGAATTCCAGCAAATGTTAATTCAATTTCTTCTGCATATGCATCGACGTATTTGCATGTACGTATATGCACACTTGGTGCCCAAGCTATGTAGTACGTTCAAATAAAATCAAAAAATTCTTTATAGAAAACGCTTCATTACCAGGCACACAAGTAGATGGCATATGCAAATAAAACTACATATGTGAATTGAATTCAACCAAAACAATGCTTATTAGTATACTCGTATGCATGTACATACAACCGCACACACAGGGGGCACTCACTTTATTCCTCAAAATGCGTATGTCGTTCAAAGCTAAAATTCTATGTCTAGCGACTACAAGAACAAAATGCAGTCATAGGCGCAGGCGTAGCGGCCTTCATTCTAGTTGCCATGGTGCTGAACAGCTCAAAATAGTCGCGACGGCGCTGAACAGTTTCAACAAAAACTCATCATCAAAAAATTCATTCATAAATTCGAGCTCATAATTCAACGAGCAAAGTACTTTCATTCATAAAACGAGCCGTCATATGCCAATTTTCTCGACCATTCGAAAATAGTCAATATTGGAATATTTCGCGTAGAATTATTTGCCAATATTTGATAAATCTTGAATTTTTGTCAAGTCGAGTTGCCGCGGCTTCGTACATATATATGCATCAATATATGTATGTAAATATGTGTATATGTACAATGCTGTGCCTATGAATATGCTCTGCGCCTATGAATGCGCGCTGGATTTCTTGAGAAGTTTTACTGTTTTATTTTGAGCTGTGACTAGTGAGCATACATACACACAGCATATACATATGCGCATATGTATATAAATTCACAAACTTACATTTGCATATGCCATCTTCCTGAGTGCCTGGTAATGAAGCGTTTTCTATAGAGAAATTTTACAGACACCACCAGACACATATCCACATATCCGGGCATTTCTGACGCTCAAATTGCGCATAACTTGCAGGTAATATTCCTTATTGACCGTTTTACCCTGTAGCAAGAACTCATGATGCACAACGCCCCTGCAATCGAAGAAAACGGTAAGCAAAACTTTTACATTCCACCGTACTTGGCGCGTTTTTTTCGGTCTTGGATCGTGCGGCAGCTTCCATTGAAATGATTGATGTTCATGCGATGCTGCTTTTGTCGAAATTGAGCAGTTTTGGTGCGGCGACCCGTCTCAAGCCCAAATCATTGAAAAAATAGAATGACACGAGCCAATCGAAATGTCTAGGTCCACAACAACTTCTCTAACGGTGATTCGACGATTAACCAATACAATTTTCTTCCCTTCATCAAGGGACCGAAGGGCGACCGCTATTATAAAAAACTGTTTCTTAATTTTGCTGTTTCACCGAGATTCGAACCTACGTTCTCTCTGTGAATTCCGAATGGTTGTCATGCTCTAAACCATTCGGCTACGGTGGCAGCTTACATACCTGTGCATAATAACTATCGTAATTTCTAGATTTGGCAATTCGTGTCTTCTGGAGTTTTCGATTTGGCAATATGATAAAAATCCGTTGTGTTCTTCGAATGCACTATGGGGATTTTGGCGTTTTTTTTGGCATATATTAAAAAAAAAAAGTATCCTGTATTTTAAAATAAGCTTTATTTTTGTTTTTACCATACCCTAATTATTTGAGAAATTAGTCGTTAAAATTTTTTAAGGTCACACTGATTGAACGGTACGCCTTCAAAGTCAGCTGATTATCGTGTTCGCTTTGTGCACAGTTTGGTGAAATACATTGCAAAAAGTTTGATTGCTCGAGTTATCCAAATAAAACAAAGAATCCAAATTTAAATGATGGAAGGTCATTGTCCAGGTATATAAGATTATATTTTAGTAACATTTTTTCAATTATGTGTGGTTTAGATTTTGTATATCGTGTTTTATTCATATGTATTATTTCAATTAGTCTTAACAAGTATAGGTGCGTTTCGTATAATAGAACTTCCAAGGCGCACAGAAGTGCACAGAGTTTTAAATGTAGAGTTACTTACTAAAACATCCACAATAATATTTAACTAACTTTGTTTGCACAAATTTGCCCCTTTTTGATAAAATCGCCTTTTACAGAGGGATATACGTTCGGAAATGTAGAGCTGCTAGATATTTAGATCAAAAATAATCGGACAGAGGTCGCAGTTAAGTAGCATATATTAAAAAAAATTGGTGAAAGTCTGAATGAATCTAAGGTAGCCCAAATTAATAAAAAAGTACGAGCTTTTGTCAAATATTTTGAAAAAAACTGGCCCCATTGTCATCGAGTTATGTCAAGATTTAGAAAAAAACATTCAGAATGGCTTGATAAAAGCCTAAAAAATAAAGTTGGCCGTCCAAAAGTGGACTACGAGAATGCTAGCTCCCGACTAAAACGGAAGTTTGCAAAAGAACTTTCGCATGAACACGAAAACTCGTTGCCCTTGCTTTTACATGCTGCTACAGTTTCAGCTAAAAAATCAGAAGAGAAAGATATGGTGGCTGTTTTAAAAGCTGCGGCAAAAAGCCAAGATATTTGTAAAATGAAAAGGAAACTTTTTTCGTCTGAGGCCCAACAAATGTCAGCTGACAGTGCTTTAGCATTTTTGTTAGAAAACGGATTTACAAAAGAACAATATAATAATATAAAACAAAATGCAAAAATACATGGTTATGATATATATCCGCCCTATAAGGATTTGTCTAGTTCCAAATTAAAGCTAAGACCAGACGGCATTCAATATTTTGAAGATAAGGCACAAGTTCCTTTACAACAACTTTTGGACCATACAACTACCCACATCCTTGAAATGCAACATGAGGTCCTAGGTATACTTCCAAACGTGACACATTGCAAGTTAATTTTCTGTTATGGATATGATGGTTCGACCGGGCACAGTATGTACAAGCAGCGTTTTCAAGACCATGGTAATGTGTCTGATTATTCATTGTTCGTAACAAAAATGATTCCTTTAAAACTGATTAATGAGACCGATCAAATTATTTGGGTCAATAAAGCACCCCATTCGGTTCGGTTTTGTCGGCCATCGAAGATTGAATTCATCAAGGAAAGTCATGCTCTCATTCTAACAGAAAAAGAGTACTTGGATACTGAGATTCGAAATCTGAAATCATATATGTACGGGTATAATGGTAAAAAGATATTTGTGGAATAATTAGGACAAATGACCCTAATTGATGGGAAAGTTTTAAATATATTGTCGGGATGCAACTCATGCCAGTCTTGCCCCATCTGCGGAGCAAAGCCAACACAATTACTTAATATTAAAGATATTAATTCAGAAGTTTTCAAGGCCAAAACACATGCCCTTCAATATGGAATCAGCCCCTTGTATGCTTGGATCCGCTTTTTCGAGTTTGTGTTGAAACTTTCATATAGAGTCGAGATGAAAAAGTGGCACGTTAAACATTGCGATAAGCCTCAATTAATAGCTCGAAAACAATTAATACAAAGGACACTTTTAAAGGAAATGGGCCTCAATGTAGACAAGCCTATTCCAAACGGCAGCGGAAACTCCAATGATGGCAACACAGCAAGGAGGGCATTTTCTGACGCAGCCTTGATAGCCTCAATTTTAAATTTTGAAGAACAATTACTGAAAAACTTCTATATAATTTTAGTGAGCATTTCCTGTCAGCATGAAATTAACTCAAGCAAGTTTGAAACCTTTTGTGAAAAGGTTTTTGAACTGTACCATTATAATTATCCTTGGTATCTTATGTCTCCTACTGTTCACAAGGTACTAGTACATGGTCATCAAATAATAAAAAACTCCTTGGTTCCTGTTGGCTGTCTTGGGGAACATGCATCCGAATCCCGAAATAAGTTTTATAAGAGCGATAGAAGGGGACATGCAAGAAAATGCAGTCGGCTGGATAATGTGACAGATGTTTTTAACAGAGCCTTAGATACTTCGGACCCATTTTTGTCCACTACCTTTTTAAAAGAACGTCAAAACAAAAATAAAAAGAAAGACATACCAAAAGAAGTTTTCGCACTGCTTCAATCGCCATCTTTAAATATTTTAACAAATAATGACAAATTTTATCAGGAAGAAGATGAAGAATATGACGAAGATGTTGAACTTGATGTGACTACTTCTGACGAAGAATATATTAAAATAGAAGAAAACTAAGTTCATATTGGTAGTAAGTAGTCTCAATAAGCTGTTTGTAAGTTACGTAATATTTTTCTTCCTTCTTAGAACACATATATGCAGTTTAAAAATGTACCTAAGCTATTTTGGAAGGGAATTATCCACCCAGACAAAATTTAATATAAAAACAAAGAAATAATTTAATTAATTTTAAATAAATACTTTTTGTTTAAGAATGCACAAATTCGCGAAATAAATGAAATATATGGAAACACAAATTTACAATAAATTGTCAAATTATTTTAGAGATCATGTTCAGGGCGGAGGTGTAGGCGTAATCGAATGAAAAAATAAACAAAAACCGAAATTCTACTTTAATCTACGTGATTCACCTGCAAAAATTTAAGTCATAATCTTTAAATTTGTGATTTATGCCAAAAAAATTTTAAAAATCCCCATAGTGGAATGTGAAGCGATACTTACTAACAAACTGAAAACAAAGATTAAAAATACCTTAGACTTAACCTCAAAGTAGAGGTGCCATACCATAAAGTCATAACCTTAATCATAGTAAATATTTACAATATTTATGTCATCGAGTATTGGTGCCATAGCCATAAGCAGCTGATTTATAAATATTCTAACATATTCGTGCAGTTCGAAGCGCAGAAACTAAAGAAAAGATAACAAGTATACCACAATGCAAAAAATCACAATGCAACACAATTGAACACAACGCAACACCATGCAACTGGTTATGGTTTCGGGAAAACACAAAATTCAAATTATGGCATGGCACCTCTAATCGATTACAGTGTTGCCCATGTGTTGGTTCGATCAAGAAATTTATGGCGTTATGCTTATGGTACCTCTACTTTGGACTTTATGGAGCCCACACTCACCGACGTAAACGTACGTTCCGTGTCAGCTGACACGATCAAGCTTACGAGAGCCTATGTAAATGAAAACCCATCATCGTGTCCTTATGATGGTATCGTGTACTTGTGTAAAAGGAAAACATTGATTGTTCCATATATAGGGTTTTTCAGTAAGAGCGCTTCAACTTTTTTTTTTGAATAAAACACAAACGGTTTGACTTTTTTCACTAATTTTTTTTTTTATTATCGAGTTTGAACATATACATTTAAGTATGAAATTCGATTTCTTTTGCATGACCACCGCGTGCACGTTTTACGAAGTCCAATCGTTGAACCCAGTTTTCGACCACTCCTTTGCATAAATCGCCCGAAATTCCAGCAATTTCGCGTTCAATATTGGCTCTGAGCTCACAAATCGTCGCCGGCTTGTTACTGTAGACAAATGATTTCACATAACCCCAAAACGGGACGGCTTGTTAAATGGACCGTAAAATGGCCGTAATGCTCTTAAAGTAGCAGCAACAGAACGATTATTTTCATAAAAAATTTGCACGATTTGCAATCGTTGCTCAAGTGTGTAGCGTTCCATGATGAAATGTTTACTAATGAAGTTTACAAATGGCAAGCGAAAAATTAAAAATATTGCGTCGTTCGCCCTCCCTATCGGAAAAAAGTTGAAGCGCACCTATTGAATAACCCCATGTATATGTTAGCTTATTGCTCCCCCACCCCCAGTATTGCCAAACAGTACATGTTGAAATCATTAACAAAATAAACTTAGAAAAGTTATAATTTTTATTAAAATAACTTAAACACAATGTTTAATAATGTTAATTATAGATAAATGATATATTTTGCATTTAATAAATTTGGCTTTTTCTTATTATACAATGAAAAATTGTAATTCACAACGCGGGTGTGTCTAGAAGTACATACATATGTATGCAAACGTATGAATGGCAACATTGTGTCGGTACAAACAGACACAATTTTATTTTCGCAAATGTGCTTACCTATATTTTATTAAAAAACGAACGTAAAATGAATGACAAAAAGCTAGTATATCTGATGGAGGCAAACATGGAACTTTGTGATAAGTTTAATGGAAGAAAAACAATTATTTGGGAGCAAATTGGAAAGGGGCTTCGTATATGTGGTGAGTGGGAGCTATATTAATTCTCTTCTTCTTAATTGGCATGATACGCTTTCGTTTCTTTTCTTTCTCGTGCTAACCAGCGCCAGTTGGACACACCAAGTGAAGCCAAGTCCTTCTCCACTTGATCTTTCCAACGCAGAGGAGGTGTTCCTCTTCCTCTGCGACCACCAGTTGGTACCGCATCAAATACTTTCAGAACCGGAGCGTTTGTATTGGATCGCTGGATCTTTATTCTCTGATCTAAGTCTATGTGGTCGTACAGCTCATACAGCTCATCGTTCCATCGCCTGCGATATTCGCCGTGCAAAAGTCCAAAAACCTTGTGCAGAATCTTTCTCTCAAACAATGAAAGCGTCGCTTCATCGGATGTTGTCATCGTCCGCGCTTCTGCGCCATACGTTAGGACGGGCATGATGAGAACCTTGTAGAGTATTAGTTGTGTTCGTCGAGAGAGGACTTTACTGCTGAGTTGCCTACTTATTCTAAAGTAGTACTTGTTGGAAAGAGAGATTCTGCGTTGGATTTCGAGGCTGACATTGTTGCCAGTGTTAATGCTGGTTCCTAAATATACGTGTCAGTCTTTTACAACCTCAAAATCATAGCTGTCAACAGTGGCTTGGTGCCGATACGCGAGTGCGCCGACTATTTCTTTGATGACAAGAGGTACTTCGTTTTGTCCTCGTTCACCACCAGACCTATTCGCTTTGCCTCTTTATCCAGTTTGGAGAAGGCAGAACTAACAGCGCGGTTGTTAAGGCCGATGATGTCAATATCATTGGCATACGCCAACAGTTGTACGATCTAATAAAAAATTGTGCTTTAGCGATTAAGTTCTGCGGCTCGTACAATCTTCTCCAGCATAAGGTTAAAGAAGTCACACGACAGCGAGTCACTCTGTCTGAAACCTCGTTTGGTATCAAACGGCTCGGAGAGGTCTTTCCCAATTCTGACGGCGCTGCTGGTGTTGAGCAACGTCGTCTTGCATAGCCGTATTAGTTTTTCGGGGATACCAAATTTAGACATCGCGGCATATACGCAACTCCTTTACGTACTGTCGAATGCAGCTTTGAAGTCGACAAAAAGATGCTGTGTGTCGATTCTCCTTTCATGTGTCTTTTCCAAGATTTGGCGTATTGTGAATATTTGATCTATAGTAGACTTTCCAGGTCTAAAGCCACACTGATAAGGTCCAATCAGTTGGTTGACGGTGGGCTTCAGCCTTTCACACAATACGCTCGCTAGAACCTTATAGGCGATATTTAGTAGACTAATACCGCGGTAATTGGCACAAATTGCAGGATCGCCCTTCTTATGGATTGGGCAGAGCACACTTAAATTTCAATCAGCAGGCATGCTTTCATCCGCCCATATTTTGCATAGGAGCTGATGCATGCAACTTACCAGCTCTTCGCAGCCATGTTTGAATAGCTCAGTCGGCAGTCCGTCGGCGTCCGCGGCTTTGTTGTTCCTTAGACGCGTTATCGCTATTCTCACCTCGTCGTGGTCGGGAAGCGGAACGTCAATTCCGTCCTCAACGAATGGGGTATCGGGGTCTTCACATTATCAGCTATCACTATTTAACAGGTTCGAAAAGTGTTCCCTCCATAATTTAAGTATTCTCTGAATGTCAATCACCAGATCGCCATCTTTGTTACAGGAAAACGTCCCGGTCTTAAATCCTTCTGTAAGCCACCGAACCTTCTGGTAGAATTTTCGGGCGTTGTTATTATTGGCCAGCGATTGCAGCTTTTCAATGTCGAGCATACTTTGCGAGGTTAGTTAGTTTTTTCCTACACAGAGGCGTGTGCGTAGTTTGGCTGCAACAAGGTAGTGATACGAATCAATGTTGGGTCCTCGGATCGTACGTACATCTAATACACTAGAAGCGTGTCTTTCATCTATCACAACATGATCAATCTGGTTTAATGTTTTTCGATCAGGAGACAACCAGGTCCCTTGGATAATCTTGTTATGCTTGAATCTGGTGCTGTTTCGGGCCTCAGCGAAGTCGATCAGCCTCTGTCCGTTACCGAGTGTTTCGTTATACAGGCTGAATTTTCCGACTGTGTGACCAAAAATTCCGTCCTTGTCCACTTTGGCTTTGAAGTCGCTCATAGAAGGAATGTTTGGTCGCATCGTCCTTCTCTTCCGGCTGGGCGTGGGCGCAAATGAGCGAGATGTTAAAAAATCACGCTTTAATGCGGATTATTGCGAGACGCTCGTTCACCGGAGTCAATGACAGTACTGGGCGACGAAGTCTCTCCCCGCAACAAATTCGACACCAAATGTGTGCTGCTTTACATGCCAGCTGTAGTAGGTCCTATGGTTTTCTTGCCTTGCCCCGTCCATCGCACCTCTTGAATGGCAGTGATGTCAGCCTTTACTCTCACGAGGACATCAACCAACCGGGCAGAGGCACCTTCCCCATTAAGGGACCGGACATTCCATGTGCATGCCCCCAAATCGTAGTCCTTAGTTCGTTTGCAGGGGTCGTCATCAGTGTAGGCAGTTGTCATCCGAGGCTTTGTTCGAATTTTTATTGGGGGTTTTTTAAGTGGCGTCTGTCAAACCCAGCGCACAACCAGCTATCCTAGAATGCTTCGTCTTCTCACGTTGGCTCACTCCCGAACTGGTGTTCGGAAGCTACCCTAAGGGTACTTGGGATAATCCCGGAAGTTATGAGCTGGTTGAACCATATCCAGAAGTATCGTCCTGGCCATTCCCCACTTGCGTGGACTATGGAACTATCCTCCAGCTATATTTATTAGTATTTTTAATTCTTATTACAGTTATTTGAAAGGTGAGCTATGTGTGCGAAGGTGGATAGCTCTTCGCGACCAGTATGGCAGAGAAGCCCGGAAACTTGCCGCCCCATCAGGTAGTCTAGCAGAATATTGTAAGCCGTGGTGTCCGCTTGAGAACAGGCATTTTTTAAAACCGCACGTGATTCCATGGCTGGAATATGTTCATAAAGTGATGGTTAATAATATGATTAATTAAAAGAAGTCGGTGTACCCAAAACGTGTGTCCAGAAGTGACTTGTCAAGGCCTAAGCTTGTGAATTCCGTGCCCTCACCGTGGCCGCCAATGTATGTTACTCTGCCAACGCCATGGCCTTCAATCACTGGAAACTTAAACTCATCGTCATCACCAATAATGTTATTCATACCATCCTCATCGCCATCGGATCCAGCATCCCACAATTCACATTCAATTCTCCATCGCGCCGTTAATATTCCAAAGCTGTTCTCTATTACCCTACGTACTCGTGAAAGGCAGTAATTAAAAATCAGTTTGGTTCTTGGTAATTTAGAACCGAAATATGGACTCATTAAGTTTGTTCTCTATGGGAATGCAGCATCGCCAATTTAATAATGTGGTAATGGTTTTCATGATTCCGTAGATAATGCCGCGGGGGCGGTAATGGCAAAGTATTTTGCATCAAGTTCTGTATATATTGTATATTATGTGAAGTAACTTATGTTATTAAAATTTTATGATACTACCTCCGTCACTCTCACTACAATAACTTCTTATGCTTACTGCAGGTATACTTCGCATCACAAGCGGCCACCACAACGATGCTAAATTATTTCTTGTAGTTGTAAAACATGGAACTTGAATTGGCTGAACACTTGATAGCAACATGTTTGCCATCGATTGCACCAACACAATTTGGAATGTTCTACATCTAAAAAAAATCCTTAGCACTCCTTCTGAGTCTCTGTAGGTTCGCTGACTTAGACTGAGGAAAGTGGCCGCCAGATAACTTCACAAGTTTCCTGTATTATTTTGCGCACAGTCGTTTCACCTAAATTATAACTTCATACCATGTTCTTCACAGATACACCTTGGGACAAATATCTAAATAATCAATATGAAACAAATATTAATGGACTTGAATATATTTACACCAAAACTAAAGGGAGTCTTTCGTCGTTCCGACGGCAGTCGGATCTACGTAACCGGAACGACCCAGATTTATATCCGGCCAAGGAATGTCACTTCAGGAGCGTTCCCAGTATATTTATGGGGATTGTTTATTCTGCTGCAACAACAACAGAGTCTTTCCTCAAAACCAATCCGCTGTTTTGGCTTCCTCGATGTAGGTGAGTAGAGTGGTTGCCATCTTCAGGGCTGTCCCCCCTCCTGTGGCTTTATTTTAGCCGCTTAGCTATGTTCATATATATACACTGAAGAGCAAAACTGTAACAAAATGTAATACTTTCTATTTCAACATATTTTTTTTTAGACATGTTTTAACAAATCAAATATTTTTTTTGCATAACTTTATTGGCATGTATGTACTCTCTCTCTCAAACCGGTTTGGTGTCAATGCAACAACAACAACACTAGTAGCAAGCAATAATGCAAATAAAGACAAATGTTACAGTTTTGCACTCACTCTTAATTTTCAAATTTTCCGTTATTTTTCTCGTAATTATATATTTGGTGGATTTTTAATTATTATAAACGTGACCGTGAATAAGACAAAATGTTAAATCGGGAAGTACAACGCCAAATAATTGATTTGCTGAAGAAGGGCGAGTCTATAAGAAAAATAGCTAAAAAATTCGAAGTGAGCCACATGACTGTGCAAAGGCTGCGGAAAAATGTACCAGACGCTGTTCCCAGTAACAAAGGAGGCCGGCCAAAGAATATAAGCGACCGCGATGCCCGCCATCTGGCAAATTTGGTAACAAGCAGCAAGGCGGTCACTCCCAAAGAAGCACTAAAGATGCTGGATATTGATGCCAATCAGTGGACAGCCAGGCGCAGCCTGTCAAAACTGGGGCTAAAGGCAGCGGAGAAGAAAACCAAGCCAATGCTGACAAAAAGACATGTGCGGTTGAGGCGGGATTTTGTTGCGGCTCACCAAAGCTGGACAGTTGAAGATTGGGATCAGGTACGTCTTTATAAATGGATTATAAAAGACCTTTTTTCATAAAATTTCAAAACGATTGCAGGTTATTTGGTCTGATGAAACTAAAATCAATCGATTTCAGTCAGATGGTCGGGCCTGGTATTGGGTTAAAGACCCAAATGCAGTCCAGCCACATCACATCAAGCAGACAGTAAAACATGGTGGTGGCTCCATTATGGTGTGGGGCTGCATTTCCAAAAATGGTGTGGGTTCTTTAGTACGAATAGACGGTATAATGCGGAAAGAGGAATACCTGGCCATATTGCAACAAAATCTGCCGGGTGTAGTGGAAAGTATGGGTCTTGCTGCTGAAAAAGTAATTTTTCAGCAAGACAATGACCCTAAGCACACCGCACATGTTGTACGAAATTGGATGCAACGCCAAAAATTTCGTAACTTGAAGTGGCCTCCACAATCACCGGACATGAACCCAATCGAAAATTTATGGAGTCATGTAAAATCGAAGCTTGCCGAATATTCAAGTCCGCCCAGTGGAGTTAATGAGCTGTGGGAGCGAACACGCGATGTATGGGATGCTATTCCGACTGACTTTGTCTTGAGTATACACGAAGTATGCCCAATCGTATCCACGAGCTGAAAAAATCCAAAGGATATTGGACATCTTATTAATATTTATTTTATTTATTGTAAAAAATAAAAAATGGGTTGAGTGCAAAACTGTAACATTTGTCTTTATTTGCATTATTGCTTGCTACTAGTGTTGTTGTTGTTGCATTGACACCAAACCGGTTTGAGAGAGAGAGTACATACATGCCAATAAAGTTATGCAAAAAAAATATTTGATTTGTTAAAACATGTCTAAAAAAAAATGTGTTGAAATAGAAAGTATTACATTTTGTTACAGTTTTGCTCTTCAGTGTATGTATGTATATAGCCATTACAGCTCCCTGTTGCCCCCTACACGATACCCCTCACCAACATCAACGGGACCAAAGATCTTAAGGCGAATTTTCCTTTCGAATGCTTCCAAAACTCTCTCATCTGCTGTTGACGTCGTCCATGCTTCTGCGCCATAGAGCAGGATGGGAATGATGGGCGTTTTGTAGTGTCAGTTTGGTCTTCCGAGAGAGAGCTCTAATTCTCAATTGCCTACTAAGATCAAAAAAACACTTGTTGGCAAGAGTTATTCTCCACTTGATCTCCAGACTGACGTCTAAAATTGTTTTTAGAAATCGCAATTTAATGTCAGGGACAGATATAACGGCAATAACAGCATCCCAAGCATCAGGCTGAATCAGGAAGTACTTCTCAAATCTCCTCACTTCTTCACACATTCCTTTTGTTTAGATTGTACGACAGTACAGTTATGAGGTGATGATTTTGTTATAACGTACACGAAACGCAAAGTCACAACCTTGATTTTCTGTGTATTAATTCATAGTTTACTATATCTTATATATCATAGTCATAATAAAAATTTGTTTTAAGATTATATTTCATGCAAGGTGGACTATCTTTGCTAATGATCTCAAGCTGTTCATAATACTAAATATACTTACACATTATTTTTATTTTTTCATATGTTCCTATTCTTTTTCTGAGGAAAAGAAGGTAAGCCAAAACTAAAAATATTCATCGAGTACGTAATAAATGATTTAATTTCCCTGATGAGAGTTCAATACATTTTGACTGCCCATAAACAGTAAATATATCAAATTATATTAACAGTATTTTTACTGCAATTTTTTTCCAGTAATCAGTAATAAATATTTGTCCAATAAGAAAATATTTTTAGTGCACTTTTTTTTAAGTAATTTGTAAAAAAAATTTTTACTGAAATTTTTATCCAGTAATTAGTAAAAACAATATGTTCGGTTGTATCTCGCCATCTAATGTTAAGGCGTATTCATTTTTTGTTTTAGTATCTCATGTGCTCGCTATTGTTGCCAGTAAGCTCACGTAAGGCGTTTTTCAATAGGTGCGCTTCAACTTTTTTCCGATAGGGAGGGCGAACGACGCAATATTTTTTATTTCTCGCTTGTCATTTGTAAACTTCATTAGTATACATTTCATCATGGAACGCTACACACTTGAGCAACGATTGCAAATCATTGAATTTTATTATAAAAATGCGTGTTCTGTTAAGAAAGTTTAAAGTCGAAAAATCTTCTTCAGTGATGAAGCTCACTTTTGGCTCAATGGCTTTGTCAACAAGCAAAATTTGCTTTACTGGGCAGAAAGCAATCCACACGTGATTCATGAGGCACCGTTGCATCCCGAAAAAATCACTGTTTGGTGCGGTTTACATGCCGGCGGCGTAGTTGGCCCATATTTTTTCGTTGACGAGAACGATCGCCACGTTACAGTGAATGGAAATCGATACCGCGACATGATAAACGATTATTTTTGGCCACAATTGAATGGTATGGACTAAGACGACATGTGGTTTCAACAGGACGGGGCCACAAGCCACACAGCACACGCTACAATTGATTTGTTGAAGAGTAAGTTCGATGAGCGCATTATTTCCAGAAATGGACCGGTCGAATGGCCGCCGCGCTCGTGTGATTTGACGCCTCTAGACTATTTTCTTTGGGGTTATGTGAAGTCATGGGTCTATAGTAACAAGCCGGCGACGATTTGTGAGCTCAGAGCCAATATTGAATGCGAAATTGCTGGAATTTCGGCCGATTTATGCAAAAGAGTGGTCGAAAATTGGGTTCAACGATTGGACTTCGTAAAACGTGCACGCGGTGGTCATGCAAAAGAAATCGAATTTTATACTTAAATGTATATGTTCAAACTCGATAATAAAAAAAAAATTAGTTAAAAAAGTCAAACCGTTTGTGTTTTATTCAAAAAAAAAGTTGAAGCGCTCTTACTGAAAAACGTTTTTCGGGTCGCTGTACTGCCCACCGCTTAAGTCTGATCGTCCCGATTAGACACCAAATTCTTCGATCCAAATGGAGCCAACCTCTCCTCTACTTTGACTTTTTCCTGCCTAGTTTTGCTTTGCTGTATACGTTACACCATGCCATTCAACTTTTAGCCTTAAATCGCTTCGAAAGATAATCCTTGCCGGTGATTGGCCTGTAGTTTCATGTACAGCTGAGCGATAGGCCAACAGAAACATTTGGTTGTGTTTGTACCAATTTCGTTGGTACTTTCCAAATACCGTTCGCAAGGGTTCCTCTAAAGTGCAAGTGCAAGAGCGTTGTACGTGTTTTCTTAATTTCCAGCAAGCAACACATCTCTTTCAATACTGCGGATACAAATTTTCTTCCTTGGTCTGAGTGCAACTCAGTACGTACTCCAAACCTAGTCACCCAGTTCTGCACAAAAACCTCAGCAATAGCTTTGGTCTCTTGTTTTGGTAGAGCGTACACTTCTATCCACTTACTGAAGTAGTCCATAACAACGAGCGCAACAAGCGCATTGTATTGCTGTAATTTTCTACGACTTTTCTCTTTTGGACCTTTCCCTGCCATACAATGTGGACCTTCCCTGCCCAGCGGTTAACTGATACCCAGATGACCTCCAGTTGGCCCGTTGTAGAATTTCTCTAGTACGGATGTGATTCAGGATTTAGGAACTATAATCAAATTACGGGAATAATTTTCATCTTCGCTTTCCCATACGCGATGCAGAACTCCATCACTTTGGGAGTTTTAGTTTTATTGTTGTGAAGAATACAGAAAGTAAAAGATTCAGATGGGTCTTAATTTAAAGTGATCATTACTGGAGAGATATCAGAGGATAGTTCCTAGCATGAAATACAGGTTATTTCACGTTCTGGAACGCAACACACAAGTCAATGAGATCAAGTAGTTGGCTTGTGTCACTAGGCCAATATGTTGGAGAGCCTAAGGAGGCTGCGATAAAGTTCAACTTTGTGATAGGGGCCAAAGTGGCTGACCTTTTGGGGAAGAAAGAGATCCCCACTGCGAGTATTTGGCGTTATAATTTACCTCAGCTAAAAATCTCTTTACAAGAGTTTTAAAGAATTTTTCGTATTCCTCTGTTTTATAGAATGCTTGGTTGGGCTTTATACAGACGAGATTGTGAGGGGACCGTGTAAATTCTCAACAACTGTTCTTTTGACTTGTATAGCCTCCGTACAGCATGAGTTAATTCCGTAGTGTTCAATCAAATGTTTTTATTAAAATAGCGGAGCAAGCATGAACTTTTCTATCGGGGTGTACACAATGCAATAAAGCTTGTAATTTGGTATTCGAAAATAGTTTTTTATCGGTGAAATGAGTTTCAGATATAAGAAGAATGTCTATGTCATAGGGTTTGAGAAACGTTTTTATTTCCAGTATGTGTTTTGAGAATTCACTGGCATACCACAGGAGAATATTGAATTTTTGAGTCGTAAGATTTACGAGCAGATCCATTATTGATGAGACCTCTTGCAAGACTTGCTCGAGAAGCGCGATCATTTATCGGATCTCACTTGAGGAGTCGAATGTTACTACTGTGAACTGAAAGAATGAGGGGCATTTGTATTTTGTTGAATATTTTTAACAACTTGGGAATAGGAAGGTGTGTTTGGATGGTTGAGTGGCAGAGATTAGCCTGGGTGAGTCCCGTGGTTGGGCAACAGGAACGGAGACTCCATTACTTCTTCTTAGTGGCGAATATTTCAGTTTTTGCAAATTGCTGTATACCATACAGCCTTTGAGTTGGCTGGGTGATTGACTTCGCACAAAGCGCAATTCACGGTGTCACTTTTCATCTTAAGCAAACTGTTTACAGATGAATGAGCTCCAGCTTATTTTATACAGACTAGTATGTCCATACTGGTTAAGGAGGGGCCCCGAATATAAATCTTCCTTGGTAATGGACAAAAGGAAGGATATTACTCCAGGTGGAACCCACACAAGTGGTCAGGAGAAATTCTCATGTGGCTCTCCCGGCCCTTCTGCGTCTGTGTCTTAAAAAATATTTCGGTCGGCGGAAGTGACACCCACAGAAGCTAACGAGTCCTCGGTGGGCACGGGCACTCCCAAACCGTCTCGCTCTCGAGGTAAGCGGAGAAGGACGGTGACTGAAAGCAGTACACCTCCCTGCCCTGGTACGAGCGTTCCTATCGGCGTCTCGACAAAAAGTCCAGCACAGCTGTCGGTTGGTTGGTTAAAGTGGTGATTCTTCCAGAATCCAACTAGCACTTTCGCGCCATTTTGTTACCACATCCTCATTGCCAACTTGTTTAACGGTTTTTTACAGCATAACTATATCCAGCTGTCTGTCCGGCGAAATTTTCGTCCGTGAAGGAGGGCGAGTTGGATCTTCTCCCGAGCGCATCCAAAGGTGCGGCCAGGCCATCCTATAGCGAAAAGGCTGCTGGCCTACGACCTTTGGCTGTGATTGGAAAACTGGGGCCCGACGAACAGCTGACTGATGCAGAAATCAAATACTGCAAAAACCGCACAAAGGAAGCGGCTTCTCTTGTGGTGTGCGTGGATGAGGCTAGTGCTGATGTCATTGGCTCACGGTACGGGAACCGTCTAAGTCTCTTTTTAGAGAAGGTCAGTTTCCACGTCCTTCCCAGATGATTGATAACCGTCAAGGGACGAGACACAGATTAACTTGCACCATTCCAAAGTCACCTTAGCGCACTACTAAGTAGAAGACTTACCCAGCTGCACACATTACCCAACATAACAACAGTGCGAGAGCCTTGGGTCTTTAGAGGCCGACTCTGTAGCTTAAGCGCGTTGAGAGGGGTCACGGTATTACATCACAGTATTTCCAGTAGCCCTAGGATCGGTCTTATAGTGTCATACCATCTCACTGTGACGGCTCTTGAGCAATGCTCTTGTCAAGACCTGGTAGCGGCTGAGGTGTGTTATAGGGGTAAACACGAATGATCGAAGTTCGTGATAACAATCGAGAGCAGCAGCAAGTGCAATGGGCGGGGCTCTAGGTTTTTCGAGTTTATCGCGTCCTCTTGCTAGACATACACAACAAGTGCAAACAGCCTATGTTTGTAACTGCAAGAAGGGAGGAGGAGGTTGATCTCATCCTATCAAACTTAAAACTTGGGTGTCGAATCAAGAACTGGAGAGTCCTTGAGCTAGCCTGTCCAATTCGACCTCTCCCTGACCGGACTCCCGTTCCTTGGTGGAAACGAGAGCTCCAAACATTGAGACATGAGTCGAGAAAACTTCTAAACCAGGCCCGCAAGACTCACCTTGCTGAGGACTGGGAGCGATACCGTGATGTTCAGAACAACTACAAGAGGCTTATACGGGAATCGAAAAGATCCTCACGCAGGGAATTCTGCAGCGGTATTGAATCTCTGAGTGACACGGCGAAATTGGTTAGGATCCTGAAAAGGGATCCAACCGCAAACATGGGTTCACTTAGGAAATCTGATGGTTTCTTCATGGACAAGCAAACTGAGACACTCAGCTTGCTGACGGAATCTCACTTTCCTGGTAATCCGATAAACGTCGGTCGGCAACAGCCCTTATTGATAGAGGCGGTTGTGAGAGCGGCTACCCCTTCTCGGCATGACTGGTTCGTTGCCAGATCTGAATGTTGAATGAGACCGCCATTCGATTTGCCATTAAATCTTTTGGTGGCTACAAGTCACCCGGACCAGATGGCATATATCCTGTCATGCTGAAGGAATTCGCAGAGTCCGTGAAAGCGGCATTGAATAAAATCTTCTCTACATGCCTGGCACTGACCTATATACCACGCTTTTGGAGGATGGTCAGGGTCGCCTTCATCTCAAATGAACTTCTTGACTTCTTTCATGCTTGAAAGTCTCGAACGACTGATGGAATTGCGCATACATCAGAAGTCGCTGAAGGCTCACCCTCTGTCTTCATTTCACCATGTCTAACAAAGTGGAAAATCCTGCGGGAGGGACTACGCTACGGGCATCTTTTTTGACATAGATGATAATACCACTTTTGACAGTATGTGCAGCTCTGCCAGTAGACACGGCGTAGACCGGGTGCTAGTGAATTGGATTCGTTCGGTGCTGGTCCAAGGAAACGTCTCAGTACTAACAGAGGGAGATCTGCTGGTGTCATCCGGGGTCCATTGCTCTGGTGCATGGTGATCGATCCTCAGCTCACCACCTTAAATGACTTGGGAGCCTGCGCACAAGCATATGCGGACGACGTTGTCTATTTGGTAACAGGCCTTTCGCTTATGAACATCTGTAGGAAAGTGAAGAAAACTCTGGATATGATTGACACTTGATGCTATGCGAATAGGTTATCGGCAAACCCCACCAAGACTGGCATTGTCCTCTTCACCAGAAGGAGGAAACTTGATGGACTCGTTCGCCATGGAGGGACCTACAGATTTAGTGATGCTAGTGAATTGGATTCGTTCGGTGCTGGTCCAAGGAAACGTCTCAGTACTAACAGAGGAAGATCTGCTGGTGTCATCCGGGGTCCATTGCTCTGGTGCATGGTGATCGATCCTCAGCTCACCACCTTAAATGACTTGGGAGCCTGCGCACAAGCATATGCGGACGACGTTGTCTATTTGGTAACAGGCCTTTCGCTTATGAACATCTGTAGGAAAGTGAAGAAAACTCTGGATATGATTGACACTTGATGCTGTGCGAATAGGCTATCGGCAAACCCCACCAAGACTGGCATTGTCCTCTTCACCAGAAGGAGGAAACTTGATGGACTCGTTCGCCATGGAGGGACCTACAGATTTAAGCCTGCTCTAAACGGCAGATATTTCTAATGAGGAGCTTTTTCATGGCACAAATACACTCGGAGGTTTGCCAATGCCTGCCGAGGGGCGACCGCTATTAGAAAAAAAATTTTCTTAATTTTGATCTTTCACCGAGATTCGAACCGACGTTCTCTCTCTGAATTCCGAATGGTAGTCACGCACGAACTCATTGTGTCACGGACCCTACATTGTGGCCATCTTTTGCATCGGAGCTTTTCCGAATACTTCAGGCCCGGCACTAGATGGTCTGATTGGTCTACCACCACTTGATGTTTTCATCCAAGGAGAGGCCTTGAAGGGCATCTGTAGACTGAAACACAATTGAAATTGGTACGGCCTCTGTACGGCACAGTACCACAGAGTAGGCATGGACTTCGATCCAATGGTCCTTGCCATGCCCCTTGACTCCTTGCCTTCTAGGGTCGTGCTGGACAAAACATACAGTGTGGTGCTGCCAGAAACTGTAATGAAGTCAAACTCAGAAAATGAGCCCGGCAAACATTGTTTTCGCATTTTCACGGATGGCTTCAGGACCGAACACGGGCCTTTTTCTGTAGGCAAAGCACATGGGAAAGATGGGCATCTCAGGCAGTGCCCTTTGCCCAGCATGTGGAAAGGAGGATGGGACGGCGAACCGCTTTCTGTGTGTCTGCCCCGCCTTCAATTGAATCAGGTTTGAGGTCTTTGCCACTGATGTGTTAAGAAGCGACTACCTTGGCTCCTTGGTACCACAATATCTACTCAGATTTTTTCGGAAGTCGAATATATTTAATTAAAATTAAAAAGGGAATCCGAGTGCAGTACAATGGATTTCAAAATAGTATTGTATTTGTTGAACTCTCCAAAATACGCCTCTGTCTCGCTGATGACTTCTCGTTTGAAATAATTTGTTTTCCCGCGAGCCATTTCTTCATTCTAGGAATGAAGGAAAAGTCACAGGGAGTCAGATCTAGTGAATACGAGGGGTGCGACAGCAATTCATAACGCAATTCATGCAGTTTGACGGCGACAACTTCGGATGAATGCTCCTTCCTTTTCGATAAATGTGGCAATATCTCCTTCAAATTTTTTTGAAAGCTGTCCAAATAACTGACTGTTATATTGTCCAGTGATCGTTCTTCCTTTTTCTAAAAAATCCATGACGATGACGCGGTTCGCATCCCAAAAAATTGTCGCCGTGACCTTGGGACTGTCTTTGCCTTCTTTGGGACAGATTCGCCGGGATAAACCCATTGCTTTGATTATTTCTTAGTTTCTGGTGTGTAATGATGAGTCCAGGTTTCATCAACGGGGACAACTCGAGGCACAAATTCCTTCGGATCTCGCTTAAATTGCTCCAAACACTGCTTGGAAGTTAACAGCAGCATCCACTTGTTATTGCTTGTGAGCAATCGTGGTACCCATCAAGCCGACAATTTGTTCGTCGCCAACTTATCGTGTAAAATATTAATTGCCGTTCCGGTCGACACACCTATCCTCTGTTAATTCTCGCATTTTCGCGTCCACGTTTGAATTCGTTGAACCAATATCTAACTGTGGTGAAGCGCCCCATTGACAGCGTCCAACTTTACTTTTATCTCCTCGCATTTTTTCTTATCCAAAAACAAAAAGCGAATTACCGCACGATACTGCTATTTTTGTATCGCAGCTAAAATCACGAAACACGTCTTGCTCGAATAGCTGCCAAATCCAAACTAACCTATAAATCAGTCTGAAATATGTTTTGTCGTCGTTTGATAGATGGCAGCACACGATGCTAACACCAACTTCCCTCAGGAACGCCCTCTGTCATCAAACACGGGTAATTTTTGAACTGGCTTCGCGTGCTTGACGTAGTAAATATCTTCATTATTTTGATTTTGTTTTAACTCAACGATGAACATCGAGGCGGGGTTTTTAGTAGTACTGTGTTTCATATTAAAGAATATATATTTATTACTTTGTAACCCAGATTTGTAAGCTGAAGAGGGATAGCTTCTGTGCTTATGGAGATATACATGTTTTGTAAACTAAACTAAACGAGACGTTTCCTTTCGTGTTTAGGCATGTACCTATGTATTAAATTATTATTTTTCTTCTAAGATGACAACTATAATTTTGCAGGCGTCGGGGTAGAGGTCATATGAGACTGGTGCGTTTTCTGTTAGGAGCTTCATCAGTGGAGTGATATTGTTAAGATTTTGGAGGTTTTGACATTTTTTCTTGGGGCTTGGGGTTTTCTTCTACCTCCTATATTTCTAAAGGAGGAAATCGATTTTCTGTTGACTCCGAGCCACGTAGTCTATACTGGTAAAGTTTGCCTTGTTTTTAGCATATTTTGAGCCCTCCTGGGCTATCACGGGGTCATTTTTTCATTACGGATAGCCACTCACTACTAGTAGACTTTTAACTGTTGCTTTATATTGAGTTTTGGTCTATTTTGGGGTATGTGCAAATGATTTATATTGGTTGTAAGGTAATGTATAGTGTGTTCCACGAATTGTGGAACTGGGTGTTGCTTTTGCATTGGTTGGTGTGGTGCTGTGGTTTCTTTTGTTGGGACATTTGAGGCGTTTTTCCCAACAGGGCAGAGTACCGTTGATTTGGTTAGGTACCGTCAATATGGGACTGTGAAGTGGCTGTTGAGGTTCTAATCGTGGGTTCTGTCCTTCAGGTGACTAGTTAGGGCAATTTTGCCTATTTACACTTCCATTCAAATGAAACAGGATAATAATTATGAAGTCGCTCCAACATTGTCTCGTAGAAATTTTTACGCAAATTTTAATCGTTTTTTTAGCACTTGCGCAATTTGAATTTTGAAATTTCATGCACAATAGTGCATGCGCAGTGATGCGAAATCTATAGCCTCTCCTCTTCAAATGACAACCTCACCCACTGTCTTTTAGACTTGGTGCCCCCTGTTATCGCCAACGAGGCAATGTCGACCAAGTAAAGGCGGGATAACCCTAACACCCTGGCGTTCAGCAAATGCTGTCGCCCTGCGCAGGTAAAAATACCTGCCGCAAACTTGCTGAAAGGCACGTGAACTGTCTGACACCCCCCTTTCACGTAAAAAACAATAAGTCATGACACCTTCATAAAAGCCTCCGGATAAAGTACAACCCCATCTATAGACGACCCACGCAACATTTAAAGGACTACGATGTAAAATTCGGTTCATGGAATTTACGCACTATGTTGCAACCTGGAAAAATGGCGGAAATTGCTGACGAAATAATGCGATACAGTTTTGTTGTGATAGCTTTGCAAGAAATTCAATGGAAAAATTTCGGAGAAAAACAAATGTGAGACTATTCTTTGTTTTTTAGCGGAAGCGAAAAAAACGGAGCAAACGGAGTTGGTTTTTATGTCAGCAAGAAAATAAGAAAGAGTCTAATTTTCTTTCAGCCCGTAACTGATAGACTATGTATCCTTAAATTAAAAGGCAAATTCCAAGCGGTGACAATATTTTCAATGAAGAAAAAATGAAAGAAAAAGATGCCTTTTACGATTTGCTTTCTAAAGAGTGCAATAAAATCGCTGGCTCCAGTATGTTAATATTACTGGACAACTTTAACGCTAAAATCGGCAAGGAAGAGTTTGTGAAAGAGGTCTCTGGGAAGCACTCTCTACACGATTCCACTAGTGATAATGGCCAATACTTAATAAGCTTTGCAACTGAAAATAACTTATGGATCAGCAGTACTTCTTTCCAACACAGGCGCATCCACAAACAAACGTGGAAAATCCCTGGAAGCCGAAAAGCTAACCAGATAGATCATGTGCTGGTAGACAGGAGGCATGCTACCTCAGTACTGGACGTTCGTTCACTCCGAGGAGCTTGCTGCGACTCTGACCATTAATTGATAAAAATTAGATTAAGGCAGCGTTTGGCAGTTGTTGCGTCTAAAAATAACTTTGAGAGAGAAAAATATAATTTAGAAAAGCTTTATTCAGATAAAGAAATTAAAATCAGCTTCCAATCTACGTTGAGTGCGCAATTGGATGAATTTAGTCCAAATCGTGCTGTAGAGGAATGAAAAGCGGTATCAAAGATCATATCTAGCTCGGCCAAGGAGGTGCTTGGCTACTTACCGAACCAATCCAAAAATTATGATAAATTTAAAGAGCTTATTAGGGCCAAAAATGAAAGCTGGCGCAACTTTATACCGAGCGGCACCCGCAGAGCGCGAGCGGAATATGTTTCAAAAAGATCGGCAGCTAGAAAAGTTATAAAAAAAAAGAAAAAAGGATTCATCAAAAATAAAATTAAGGAAATACAATTAAATGCAAAGTGTAGCGCGGCTCAGTTTTATAGGAAAATATTTGCTAGAATAAATATTTGCTTATCTGAAAATGGTGATATATTACAAGCTGACCAAGAAATCTTAGAAAGATGGCGAGAACATTTTGACAATCTTCTAAATAATAAGCATCTTGGGGGCCTATAGCTACGGCTGAAAACATCATCCCTCCACCAGAATTTGACGAGATTATCGTGGCCCTTGAAAAGCTTCGAAATGGAAAGGCAAGCGGCGAAGACCCTATAGCGGTTGAACTCCTGAAAGAAGGGGGTGAGGAGTTACATACACCATTTAATAATAGACGTATAGGAAAAATAATCCATACCATTTAATAGGCTAGGATGCATAATCTTCCCAGTACACAAAAAAGGTGCTAAGAGAGTATGCTATTGTATAATTATCGTGGTATCTCACTGCTTAACACGGCCTACAAGCTCTTTAGAAATGTTCTCTATGAACGAATCAACGAATATGCTGAAAGAATAATTGAAGACTACCAATGCGGATTTCGTAGAGGCAAGTCTACAATCGACCAATGTTTTGTTCTTAGCCAAATGATTGAAAAACACTATGAATACTGGCTAGATGTTCACTGCCTGTTCATTGACTTCAAACAAGCCTTGGGCAGTGTTAAAAGAGTTAGGATCCAACACATATTCCTTATTCTTGGAATACCTGCCAAACTAATAAGGCTCGTTAGCGCAACGCTCACAAATACACAAGCAAAAGTGATCATTCAAGGGAAGCTCACAAAGTCGTTCCCTATTGAAACAGGTGTAAACAAGGTGATTCCTTATCAACAGTCATATTCAATTCGATGCTGTACTTTGTCGTAAGGGAAGTCAACAAAGGTGGTACCTTGATAACTAAAACAACCCAAATATGTGATTATACAGATGACATTGCTATTCTCTCAAGAAATAGGAATGACTTAAAAGAAATTTTCTTAAAAATTAACAAAATTGCGAATGATATTGGCCTTTTTGTAAACGAGGGCAAAACCAAATATCTGTTGAAATCGAGGCTGCCTGCACAGATGCCAAATTTCCATGTGGGAGCCTATACTTTTGAAGCAGTGCAGCATTTTAAGTACTTAGGAATTATGTTCGCATGTAGCGGTGATTAAACTTCCGACGTCAGGGATCGCATCCACGCCGCCAACAAAGCGTATTACGCCCACCTTAACTTGTTCAAGTCCCGACTTTTGTCTAAAGCTACAAAGTTCACTATGTACAAGACTCTTATTAGACCAATCCTAACATATGGTTGTGGGGTATGGACTCTTAAGGTTGATGATTGTGCTCAGATTGCTCGCATGGAAAGAAAAATTATAAGAAAGATCTTTGGCCCAATAAGAATGGATGATGCTACCTATAGAATCCGATTGAACTCGGAACTAAACGATCTAACTCAGAACGAGACAGCTGTGCGTTTTGTTAAAGCACAGCGCATAAGACGGCTAGGTCATGTGATACGTATGCCTGTTGACTGTACCGTTAAGAAAGCCCTGACAGGAAAGCTAATGGGCGTGAAGACCAAATGCAGACCGAGGAACCGTTGGATGCAGTGGAACACGATCTTAAGAAGCTGGGAATACGTAACTACGAAGCAACAGCTCAAGATAGAGCGCTTTGGAGGAGCATTTTGAAGGAAGTTTTGACGCATCTCGCGTTGTAGCGCTATGAAAGAAGAAGAAGAAGTGCATGCGCAACAGCTCTTTTGAGTACGGACTGGCGCGGAATATCGTGTAAACGTTGAAGGAACGAGTTCAATATTTTCATTTGTTCTCGATCTATGTCCGGCTAACTCCTTCTTGCCCAGAACCTTCGCGCTCATGAATGAATCAATCTTCATTTAGGGCATAATGTAAACATAGAATATAGTAACATTAACAAAATCTTCGACGAGCAGTTGCGTACGAATAATTGCATTCAAATACGCTTCGGCTGCAAAAGTACTATACGTTGTTCACCCATCCACTGCAACATCGTAACTAACTAGTCCGCATTCCTAACGGTCCCCTCCCATCATATACGCTATGGGGCTAGGGAGACTTTAAATTTAAAACCTAATTCTGCCACCGGACAGTCACGTACGGTAGAATGCATAACAACAGGGACCAAAGCTGCAATTATTAAACTCAAACTTTTCAGTCAATATACCTAAACTTTTTATTTGAAAGCTTTAATAAAAAGTTTTATATAACAAAAGTTTTACAAGTTTTAAATAAAAATTTGTAATTCAAATAACAATGTAATATTTCATAACGAGGCCCTAAAAAGTTGTCCTAAGTAAATTATTAATAAATTTTGTTGATGCTTCATGAGGTTATATTTAATTAAGATCTTTCGGTACATTACTGTACCTGTGAAAGTGAGCTGGATTTCTTGAGTATTTTTTAGCGAATCATGTACATGTAGGCTTGTGACAAATCTCTCGGCTGGAATGAAGTGTATTTCCGCCAAGAAAACAGCTAATCATAAAAAACCATCCGCCGTTTGTAGGCGGCGTGAAAATAAGAAGGGATCTTATTTGTGAAAAACGTCAAGTCGCACAACACAAATATATGACCTCGGCCAAACTCTCAAAAAGGTGTAAACGCTTTACATATACTCATATACTAGGTGTGTTCAAACTACTAAGGTGGGTTTTAATTTTTCTCAAACAATATACGTTATTTTTGGTCAAGATTCAGCAATTTGGGACAAACTTCTATGCTACACGCTTCATGCGAAAGATTGCATGGCATTGCCAACATGCCGACATGCTCAGCAACTTCTCTAATTTTGATTCCACGATTCTTCGTAATAATTTTCTTCACTTTCTCAACATTTTCTTACATTGTTGATGTGCTAGGATGTCCAGAGCGGGCGTCGTTATTCGCATCTTCTCGACCTTCTGTGAAAAGCTTGTACCACTTGCAAACATTTTTTTGACTCAAAGTACTCTCACCAGAGAATGTTAATGCAATGAGAAGGAGCAAATGTTAAATGAGCTTTTTTCGAGTACTAATTTGTAGATTCATACAAAGGAATTTTCAAATTCAACTTTCCTCACTAGTGGGGGATGGCAGATATTTACCACGGAAGTGGAGGGTTTCTATATTTACTTACCACGCTAGGACAGGAATTCAGATTTTTTCTGCGTTTACCACACTACTAAGGAATTTCATAAGATTTTTCGCCACACTACTAAGGAAATCGACTCATTTCATGCCCACAGCGAAGCGAATAAATTTGCGATTAAAAAGAACGCGCGGCAGTTAATTTGTGGTGCAGAAGCTAAAATCGGTGGAATTATTCGTTTTGTTTTTTGTCACGTATTTAATTCAGGTTCAAGTCCTGAAGTCATATTTTTTTCCTTGCACATTTTTTTTTACAATTCAAACCCGGAAAGTGTGGTAAAATTTTTTAGTTTATTTTAATTAAAATTTCTTTAAAATTCTGTTTGTTTTGTATTTCATAGATGGAAATTTCTTTTCGGTATAAAATAGTTCATACTGGATATGACCTGATTTTTTTATAAATCAATCAAAACAGAAAATATGTACATATGTCTTTAATCTCTTTCATCAAATCCAAATTACTACTGTGGGCAAAAAGTAAGGTGAATTTGGTTGTAAAACGAAAAATCTTTATTCTCTTATTCTTGTAAACCAATTTCACCCCCTTCAAAATAGTCCCCTCTCGATGAAATAGGTACACTTATGCCAACGATCTTTCCAATCCCTGAAACATGCCAAATAGTCCATTTCCGGTATAGCCAGCAGCACCTTCTTCGATTCAGCTTTTATCTCCTCAACCGACTCGAAACGCGTTCCCCGGAGTGGTCTCTTGAGTTTTGGGAATAGCCAGAAGTCACACGGAGCCAAATCAGGCGAATACGGTGGTTGCGGAACGATATGCGTGGAATTTTTGGCGAAATGGGCACGTAGAACGAGTGCAGTGTGAGACGGTGCATTATCGTGAGGCAAAAACCAAGAGTTGTTGGCCCATAATTCTGGACTTTTTAGATGAATTGCTTCACGTAAACGACGCATAACGCTCAAATAATATTCCTTATTAACAGTTTGGCCATCAAATCTTTTGGCGGCTACAAGTCGCCCGGAACAGATGGCATATATCCTGCCATGCTGAAGGAAGGTGCAGAGTCCGTGACAGCAGCCCTGAAGAAAATCTTCTCGGCATGTCTGGCACTGGCTTACATACCACGCTCTCGGAGGATGGTGAGGGTCGCTTTCGTCCCAAAGGTTGGAAAAGACGACTACACCGGCCATAAAAGCTTTAGACCCATCAGCATAACCTCTTTCATGCTGAAAAGTCTCGAACGTCTGGTGGAATTGCGTATACGTCAGAAGTCGCTGAAGGCTCACCCTCTGTCTCTATTTTAGCATACCTACCCAAGGTGAAAATCCTGCGAGTCCGCACTGCAAAATCTTGTTGCTAGGGTAGAGCGGGCCATCGACATCTTTTTAGACATAGAGGGATCGTTTGATAATACCACTTTTGACAGTATGTGTAGCTCTACCAGCAGACACGGCGTAGACCGAGTGCTAGTGAATTGCATTCGTTCTGTGCTGGTCCAAGGAAACGTCTCGGTACTAACAGAGGAGAGTTCTTGCCGAAGATTCGTGCTGGGAACACTGGTACATTGAGTTTCAGTGTGGCGAGGATGCAAAAATGCTATTGCCCTCCAGAAACCCAAGAAAAACAGACTGGCAGAAGTTTAGGGAGACGTTGCGGGACCTTGACGTTACGCCACCAAGACTTCGAAAAGAACAGGCCATTGAGGCGGCTGTTGAGAAGCTCAACGCTGCCCTAACTGAATGTTTTGAGGCCAACTCCTTTGGCCCAGAGCCCGTTTTGCCACTCCCTTCTGCGGTCATCACAGCCACGGTTAGCAAATTGGTAACTACCACCCACAAGTGAGCTTGGCAGGTTGAGAAAGGATGCAGATGGACTAAACTGATGTTACCTGCCATGTCCGATCGACTGTCGCAAACCCTTCTGTCATTAAGCAGAGGGGAGTGCAGACGACTGGTTGGACTGATGACGGGCCACTTTCTGTGGGCGAAACACATGGATAGGTTGGGCATCTCAGACAGTGTACTCTGCCCAGCGTGTGAAGAGGAGGATGAGACGGCGGACCACTTCCTGTGTGTCTGCCCCGCCTTCGCTCGAATCAGGTTTGATGTCTTTGGCACTGATGTGTTAAGAAGCGACCATCTTGGCTCCTTGGCATCACAAGATCTACTCAGATTTCTTCGGAGATCAGGTGGAAGGAATTCATAGTGCACCACACCACTCTCCTTTAATTGTTATATACAATGACAACGTTTATCACATTTCCAAGAAATATAAAATACTTCGTCCAAAAACTGACCTCGAATCTTTTCAATATTGGATTGATAAACATATTGATCTGAATGCGCCGTTAGAAACGGGAATTGAGCTAGAAGCAGCAATAGAATCATTTACGAACCTTATTCATGAGGCCGCATACCTGTCTAGCCCGACAAAGGACCAACCCATTTCTAATAACCATTCCCAAGTCCCATCAGAGATATTGCTGCTCATTAATACCAAAAGAAGATTAAGGAAAGCCTGGCAGGAAAATAGATACCCTGCTCAAAAGACAGATCTTAATAGAGCAAAGAAACAACTGAAATTAAAGCTTGCTGATTTTAAAAACCAGACTTTTAGCTCGTTTATTAAGAACCTTGAACCCACTAAAAATGATGATCACAGTGTTTGGAAAGCTACCAAATACCTTAAGCGACCAACCAAACGTAAAGTAGCAGTACGAGATTCAGTCGGCGTATGGTGTAGGAGTGACGAAGCCAAAACAGAGGCATTTGCAAAACACCTCTTTGAAACTTTTCAACCTAATTCCGTAGGTACCAGCAGTGATGAAGTAGAGATATTGAACTTTCTCGAATCTCCATGTCAAATGGACTTACCAATCAGTAAGATATCAAATAATGAAGTTACTACAGAAATTCATAGATTAAATAACTACAAATCACCTGGATATGACTACATCGATAGCAAAGTAGTTAAGGCTCTTCCTGAAAAAGCTATACAATTCCTAACCATAATATACAATGCTATTTTTAATTTATACCATTATCCCACCCAGTGGAAATGTGCCATTGTGGTCATGGTACCAAAACCCAATAAACCCGAGAATAGTGTCAAGTCTTACCGTCCTATTAGTCTGCTGGTAACATTTTCGAAAATATTCGAAAGAATATTTTTGCAAAGAATGTTGCCTGTAATTGAGGATCATAACATCATACCTGAACATCAGTTTGGGTTTAGAGTAAGACATGGTACACCAGAGCAGTGCCACAGGGTCGCAAATGTAATTACAGCTGCACTGGAAGAGAAAAAATACTGTTCTGCAGCCTTTTTAGATGTTGAACAAGCATTTGACAGGGTATGGCACCAGGGACTTCTGTTCAAAGTAAAAAAGATATTACCAGCACATTTCTATCTGGTACTTAAATCTTATTTAAGTGACAGACACTTCTATGTAAGGTACGGGGATGCCTCATCTGAAATTTATAACATTAATGCCGGTGTACCCCAAGGTAGTGTCTTAGGTCCTGTCCTTTATACTATATTTACAGCTGATATGCCCAATTCAGAAAAAGTAGAAGTAGCAACTTTTGCTGATGATACAGCATTTATCGCTTATAACGAGTCCCCTGTAGAAGCTTCATATCTTTTGCAAAATCAACTCCAAATTTTGGAGTCTTGGCTTAACAAATGGAAAATAAAAGTTAATTCCGAAAAATCTACACATGCCACTTTTACATTAAGAAGAGAGCAATGCCCTGCTGTATTTTTAAATAATAAACAAATTCCCACTAGTGACAGAGTTAAATATTTAGGGATGCATCTTGATCGACGCCTCACGTGGAAAAGTCACATTCAGGCAAAGCAACAACAACTAAAAATTAAAACAACACATATGCACTGGCTGCTTGGCCGTAACTCTCAACTTAGCCTAGAAAACCAAATACGGATCTACAAAGCTATTCTGAAACCCATTTGGACCTACGGAATACAGCTATGGGGAACTGCTAGCAACTCCAATGTGGAGATCTTGCAACGTTACCAATCGAAAACATTGCGAAGCCTTGTTAATGCCCCTTGGTTTATTACCAATGAATCTATCCATAAGGACTTAGGTATTCCTTTTGTAAAGAATGAAATTCGAAAATATAGTACTAATATAGATATCTGAAACGATTATCTAATCACATAAATCCAGCTGCTATTTGTTTATTAGACACAACCAATGAAACTATACGGTTAAAACGCAATCATATATTAGACTTGCCATTCCTCTAGTATGAATCTACTCAACCTATAAACTTTAAGGTAAAATTAAGTAAGTTAATCTTAAGTGATAATATTAACAAACAATGAATTTAAGCAATCTTGAAGTACTAATTAATTTTAATAATTTAAGAACGAACTGTACAAGTTAATAAGCTGTTGTAATTTCTATGTAGATTTGCACAAAAGCAAAACTACCGCTGCCATTATCTTATAAGATCTAATTTGCTGAATGTCTTATAGTAGATAGATTGCAAATAAAGTAAGTTATAAAAAAAAAAAAAAAAAAAAAATTAGTAATTATAGTTTAGCGCAATCGTGAAAGACGTGTCGTGTATGCAGTACATCTTCCCATATTTGACTCAGGTTCAAGTACCTTAGGTATTTTTCTTTGTTCGATATTTTTATTTAATTTTTTGTATTTGGTTTAATTAGAATTGATTTAAAATAATGTATTCAGGTTTTTCTAATACCTGTTATTTCGAAATTTATTCTCTATATAACATTATTCATACTTCTTTCGAATTGATTTACATGTAAAACAGCCATAAAGGCAATCATATGAATATGCATTCCTATATTTAATCTCTTTAGTCAAATCTGAACTACTTACATACACATATTGATGTTCTAATATCCATGGATGCATCCAGAAAGCCAAACGCATACACGCATATGTATATAAATATATACAAGCCTTCAACGAACGCAAAATGTATGCATATAAAAAACAACAACTGCGACCGCCTTCTTGTCCGTCAGTGAAAAGATGGGATATGTATACCCTATGAGCAAAAAGAATCGGGAAGGTGATGTTGACTGTTTTCTTTGACTGGGTTAAACGTTGGCACATGTGTGTTGCTTCAGACGGGTCATATTTAGAAGGAGATAATATATATTTTCCTTAAATTTAACTCTGTTTTGTTTAATTTAAACATTCCCGGTACTTTTTGATCATACGGTTCATATATGCGGCTTTGCGGACAGAAATGTGTGATTCGCTGCAATTGTTCAAGGAATCTAAGTCGCATTAACTCGCGACTGTCGAACAGTTAGAAGACATATTTACATACATATAAGGGTGCATACATACATACATACAGAGCCGCGGCCACTCGACATGACAAAAATTCAAGATTTATCAAATATTGGCAAATAATTCCACGCGAAATATTCGCATATTGACTATTTTCGAATGGTCGAGAAAATTGGCATATGGGCGGCTGGTTTCATGAATGAAATTGAAATATGAGCTCGAACTTATGAATGAACTTTTTGTTTTTGTTCTAAATTGTTCAGCGCCGTCGCTGATAGAATCATGGCCGCTGCGACTGCGTCTACGAATGTATTTTGTTTTTGTAGTCGCTAGACTTAGACTTTAGCTTTGGGCGACATGCGCATGTGAGGTATGTGTTGAATGTGTTGTGAATACAATTATTTTGTAGGAAGTTTAGAAGGCAAGAGACGCGGAGAAGCTTGGAATTCCGTACAACCCCCATTGCAGAAGCTGTGGGGATCCTACAGAGAAAGAGACTGTGGAACACTTTCTCTGTAGATGTCCGGCTTTGGCGGCTAGGCGCCTGAGATTCCTCAGCGTCCCCTTTGGGGATGACTTGATGAAATTCTCCAGCCTAGATCCCTTTTCTCTCCTCCGCTACATCAACAGCACTGGATGGCTGTAGACGGTCTTATCTCCTCCCTTAATCCTTTCACAGGTAGTGGTCCACTCTATGGTATCAAAACGGCACGTAAGTGCTACTTGTAGCGTACCTGGGGTACTCTTGCCATCTTGCCTACCTACCTACCTTAGAAGGCAAGTAGGTATATATGTATGTATGTGAGAATACAATAGATTTATTTACAATTAAAATTATAAGATATAAGAATTTGAATTTGAAGCAAATAATATGGTACAATGAATAATTTAAAGAAAGGTCAAGTAAGTAATGTTCTGATCCACGGCAAATTATCGTTCTCCACGTTTATACCACGTCTCTTCTGCACGACGGTCTTCTAACGCCTCCCACACTCGGCCATCCATGTTACTCGTCTGCCTCAGGCGAGTCCTCGGCATTAATCTCGTTCCAGTTGTCGTCGTCGGATTCCACCCATAGCTTCATTTTATCCGCGCTAGTATTAGTAATTTTTGGCCCTTCATTATCGCCAACTTTCTTCACATCGTAGCGATCAAAGCCCTTAACAGCTGTGACTTCATATGGACCAAGAAATTTCGGCCTTATTTTCAGTCCTGTACCAAACCGAACTCTTTCTATGGCAACAAGATCACCAACTTTAAAGCTCACAGATTTTTTACGACGTTTGTTGTAGTTCTTAGAATTTTTCTCTTGAATCTCAGTTATCGCCCTTTTAGCTTCGTTACAAAGTTCCACCCTGTCATCATTGAAGTGCTCGATTATAGCTTCTTCGTTTATTTCATTCAGTCGTAAGTTTCTGCCAGTATTCATCTTCGTGCCAATCAGTAATTGGAATGGAGGCATCTTTATTGATCTGTGGTATGTTGAATTGATGATTCTTTGTACATGTTTTACATGTTTAAACCACTGTTCTGGATTATCCATTAAAACCTTGGTGAGAGCAGATATGACCACGGAGTGCAGACGCTCAATCTGTCCATTTCCTCGGGGAGCACCAGTAGTTACATGATGCAGTTCAATGCCGTGTTCTGTACAAAAGTTTTTGCAAGATCAGCTACTATATGTTGTGGGTACCCCACGTCTTTGTGTCGCCTTTCGGTATAGGATTCAGAAATCCTTCTGCTTTGCCACGTTTTCTGTCAGCTAAAATACATCTAATACAGCTAGCATTAAATCGTTCTATACGGTACTCGAGATAGGGGATAAACAGTTCATTGGATAGCGACTAAAAAATTCTAAATTTTTTTACAGCTTCTATTACAGCTAGAACCTCAAGCTCATAGCTTGAATAATTCTTCTCCGCATCTGTACTGCATCTACTCATGTAAAATACATCGTGCATTGTATTACTTTCACTGCTTCGTTGGAAAAGAACAGCACCCTAACCTATTTTACTTGCGTCCGTGTGCAATTCAGTCGGCACACCGTATCGAAATATCTGTAGCACTGGGTTAGTCGTGAGTGCCCCTTTTAAATCTGTCAGCGCTGCTAACTCCGGTTTTCCAAAACCGATATACCCGCCTTTTTTAATAAGCTCCGCGAGCGGTCGAGCACGTACTGCGAAGTTCGGAATAATTTTCCGAAAATAGCCTGCAAGGCCGAGGAAACTTTGTAACTGCTTCACTGTACTTGGAATCGGAAAATTGATTACTGCCTTAGTTTTAATGCTAGACGGCATAACAACTCCTTTGGAATTTCGATGTCCCAAATATTCAATTTCTTCACGCAAAAAACAACATTTGCTCCATTTAAAAATTAGTCCATTGGCAGCCGTAATGGTACGTGAAGAAACCACAATATCGTCTATGTAAATTATTGCAATATTTTCTCTTATAAGGTCTCTAAAAATATAGTTCATATATTTTTGGAAAACGCTCGGTGAATTACAAAACCCGAATGGTGATTTTCAAAATTCATATTGTCCACCTTGTGTAACTAATGAGGTAAATTTTCGACTATTTTCGTCGACGGTAACATGGAAAAAGCCATTTTCCAAATCAAGTGTGCTAAAAAATGCAGCATCACCCAAGCGGTCAATCTGATCTTCAATAACAGGCAATGGATAGCGATCTTTATGCACCTTCTTATTAATTGCTCGGTAGTCGATGCATAGCCGATAACTATCATCTTTTTTCTTTACTAATACTACTTGACTTGCTTAATCGGATACTCTTTCCCGTATAATGCCCGCTTCAAGCCAACTTTCAACTTGGTCGTCGATTATTTTACGTTCGGTTGCTGGGAATCTTCTCGGAGGACGGTAAATTGGTTCATTATCCATTAAAAAAATGTTCAATGTGATTGGTGATTCTTCTGGAATTTGCGGTTTGTAGTTAATATATAAACCAACAGCTGAAGTTCATTGCGTACATCGGGATTTTACACGGAAACGTCTGCATTAATTTGACTATCTTCGAATATTTCATCTTCGATATGAGCAAGAAAACAACCAGCCGAAGTATCAGTATTGTCCACCTGCGCACGTAAATTTTCCGCCATTTTACTTATGGTTACTTTACCGTTGCTAATATTGACAACTGCTTGCTTTAAAAGATTCATTCTTATAATTAAATCAGGATTAACAAAACTGTTATCTACAATGCAAAATTCAATATCATTAAATGAAACACCGTTGATGCAAACGTCGGCTCTGCAAAGGCCATCGGTGACAATGTTTGCTCCAATTCCAGTCAGTGAGCAGCGTGAAGACTTAGAGATTGTATGCGGGCGAACCTTGTGAACACAGCTCTTCTTAATGACACAGACATCGCTTCAAGTGTCGATCAGAGTCTACTTGTGCTTGGCTTCCTATATCAATCATGCGGTATAAATATTCGCGATAAGTTTCCCTATTTCTCTTAATTTCTTCACGAAGTTTCTTATGTACATCACAGCTAGATAGCTTATCTTGGAGTTCTGCCGTTAATGCCGCTTTGAGTTGTTGGTATGAAACTGGTTTAACCTCGCACTCAACAAAAAGTTTTGCTGCACCCGAAAGGGATTTTTTCATAAAAACATATTTTTGGAGTTCACTCCATTGAAATGCTTTTGCATAGGATTCGAATTCGCTTATACACGTATGCACATTAATTGTGTTAGCACCGGAAAATTTTCTTATAATGCTCTCAACATCGGTGACATTAAATTTGGAGCCACTATTCTCGTTAACATCTACCGACACTTGCCTTCTATCTTCCACGTCTACGGATAGTTCGCTTCTTTGCAAATGTCTTTTTTTAGAACTCATATTTAATACCGGTTTATTTTTTATATGACTAAAATATATTTATAAAATGTTCAGGCAATCACTTCTTTTTGACACCTGTTGAACAACAAAACAATGCTCTTAACAGCGAGCAACTCGTCGGCTTATATACTCTTTTCGTTTTCTTTCCTTATGCTCGGCCTGCTGATCACCGGTGAGTGTTTGTTGCTATTTGATTCGTGTGACTTTTTGATTTATTTGCTTAAGTTGTGTTCAAATCCCGGACGAGCCCCCATGTGAGAATAGATTTATTTACAATTAAAATTATAAGATGTAAGAATTTGAATTTAAAGCAAATAATATGGTACAATAAATAATTAAAAGAAAGTTCAAATAAGTAATGTTCTGATCCACGGCAAATTATCGTTCTCCACCCTTATACCACGTCTGTTCTGCACGACGGTCTTCTAACCAGTGATTGTAAATGATTTTTTGAAAAATCCCTACACAACCCAAAAAAATTCCCTACTTTTCCCTACGCTTCAAAAAATTTTCCCTACAAAATTCCCCACATATTTTTCTCCTGTGTTTACACTATAATGAGGCACTTGCAACGTCAAAATTGAATTACACTGTGGAACAAATTCAGGTTAGCAAAAATTAGGTCCATTCTGTAGCGGGTGAAAATAGAGGCGAAATTAGAAGACCCGTATCGCGCCGTTTGTTTATGTTAGTTCGAATTTTTTTTTAATCGGCCTTCGAAGTTTGCAGTCAAATGCCGATTTTCAGTATATTGTTTATATGGTTTTTCGGCTATAACTCGTCGACTAATTGATATTTTTTCAATCTGTAAAATCCAAATTATTGCTAGAGACCTGTGCAACAATTACAATTGTTGAAAAAATTGATTTCGAAAATTTTTGTGGTACTTATGAAGCAAAATGTTGGAAAATTTTTTTTTTTTTCATGTTTTTTGAAAATATTTTCCACAAAACTAAGTGTTTTTTACTTTTTTTGTGGTCTATAATATGCTTCTCAGTTTCTTTACTGAATTTCATTTGAAAAAAAAATTGTCTTAGTCAATAATTTGCGCTTTAGGCATACAGTCACAATACAAAACTTGCGTTTTTTGAGCTTAATATTAATTTATTTCTCATTTTTTATTTACCAATTTTGTTCAGTGTTGGTTTTGAAGAAACATAGAAAAAGAAAATATAAAAATATGGAAAAAAATATAATTTTGAAATGTTAATAATGAAAAGTTTTAAGTAGAAAAATAAAATAAATTAAATTAATAATTTGGCCAGCTGCCGCTTAGCAGGCGGCTGTGGATCAACATCACTGCTCTCTCTAATGTCTTGGTCATCGTCATCATCATCAGAGAGATCGATTATTTCGTCCAACAGATATTCTGGATTTTCATCTGTGTCTTCCCCTTCTTCCTCTGTTTCCTCGTCTTCCTCTTCTTCAAGGGTGTTTTTATACCACCAACAAATTTCAGCGAGTATCGCATCTGGAGATTTCTTTCCTCTGTACCTGAAACGAAAATAGTTTTCAATCGTTAACATGTTTAAATTGTGCACTCTGACCAAGATATTAGAAAAATCTAGGAATTCAAAATATGCACACTCTATAGTTACCTTATTTCAAATGGAAGCGCAGTTTGGTGATGACGTTCGCCTTGCTCATCAGATTCAGTTGGCAACTGTTGAGCGAGTTTTTCAAGATGCTGATGCAAGAGATGAATTTTGTATGACATATTAACCCCAATTTCAGCGAAAGCTGCCAACATGTTTGCAACAGATTGCTTGTAGTTTTCTTCGCGTTCTTTACCCAAAAGTCCTTTGATGACTGCTTTCAATGCGAGCCATGCATTTAATTCTCGGTCTGTCAGAACTTGCTCAAAATCTTGACGACTCATTAGTTTCCGTATGTCGGGACCATTAACAACCCCTTCCTGAATTTTGGCCTTACTTAGTCTTGGGAAAATGTCTTTCAAGCGGTTGAATACTGCTGGTCTTTTTGCGATACATTTCAAAAAATTTTTAGCAATGCCAAGTTTAATGTGGAGCAACGGCAACAAAATTTTCATTTCAGGAACAAGACTTTCGTGTAGCCTATTGTCATTAGGCCATTTTCGCCCAATTCGACTACCCCAGTTATGTTGTTTGTACTGGTTTCTTCCTTTAATACCTTCTCCGTATCGTGAATCCCAATCGCACAAAAAACACGGATATTTTGGACGGCCAGATGCTGTTAAGCCTGTAATCAAGGAAACTACTTTGAGGTCGCAGCAAATGCGCCATTGGTGTTCGTTATATTTGACTACTTCCAGAATGTCTTTCAATTTATCGAAAGTTTCACTAGTGTCAGTGCTATACGCAATCGGAACAGAAGGCATTCTATTTGTCTTGTGCAAAAGCACAACTTTTAAGCTGATTAGTGAACTATCGATAAAGAGACGCCAATCATCTTTTTTATAGGTTAACCCTATCGCCTCCATTAACTTTTCAATATCGTTGCAATAAGCGAAATTTTTTGCATCATTGACATTGAAGAACTTTTGTAACTCTTTTTGGCGTTTTCGATATGCTGTTACTTTTGTACCTTTCGTCAGCAAATTATTTCCTTTCAAAAATGAAGCCAGTCGTTCTGATTTTTTCTGAGTCAAACACAAATTTGCAACAATTCCATCCAATTGGTTTTGTGTTATTTTGGGTCCTTTGATGTTTTATAGGATGTACCTTCACCAGGGTTGAATTCTGAGGAGAAATCCATGGGTGTAGCAGCGGTGGTTGTAGTACTGATACCTGTTTGAAGATCAGTACCTCGGTATGTTGGTACTGGAACGAATTCTGAGTGCGGTAATGGTAATTGGAAACTTGACACTGCTACATAAGTTTTATTCTTTGTTTTCCTTCTATTCAAAGTTTTATTGTAGTTGGTACATCCATAGCAATTTTCTTCTTGATGTGGGCTATTATCTGACCACATCATTGGTACACCAAAAGGCATAGCCTTCTTCTTTTCACTTTTCCATTGCATAAGACTTGAATAGCAATTAAAGCAAACTTTTTTAGGGGCATAGTTTACGTCATTGATAAACTCTTGCGAGAAATATTGTCTATAGATTTCCAAAAAAGAATCAGTCACATTGCCGCATTTTTCATCGCTTACTATGAAACGTCCACAAATATTACAAAAACGGTTCATTTTACATGTTGGTTCCAACATTTTTAATACAATATATATTAAAGAATGTTTTTTTTGTTATTTTTATGAAACTGATACACTTAACTTAAATCACTCACAAAATGAAATAGGTTCCAAAAGAATGAATAGCAAATTTTATCACGACCGAGCGAAAATTAAAAGACATCAGCTTCGGCTGAGTTTCGAGTCTTAACTGAATCTTTATTTTTGAAATTAGTTCGCATGCAGATTGTTAAATTTTTTAGTTCCCATGCTGTTGTAATTTGAAAGTTTCCACTCTTGAAATAACAAGTTGTAAATAATAAGGTCTACAAGTCGCAATGCCAGTAGATTATGATCATGGCAAGGGCAAGTAGTAAACAATTCGCCGAAATACCTGTACCGGACTATTTGGACCCCCTCTCCTGTCGGTATGAATATTGTGTGGGTTATAGTATGAGAAATGGAATTTTGTTTTTTTCAGTTGTCTGCCGACTTTTGCTAAGAGCACTGCGTGCTTCTTTTCTAATACATTATAACCGTTATTTAATCAATAAATATTACACTTAATTAAACTGTTGTTTTAATCATTGAGATTTCAACACAAATGTTTACAAATATTATTTTAATAGCTATTGATTGTTCCTGGAAATTCCCTTTCTTAATTGTGTTCTGGGAATTTCCTTTTCCTTAATTATTTTTGGAACATGCTTTCTTCTCGGAAAATCCCTTTTTTAATCCATACTTAGCATTTCCATTTCTTTAATTGTTTTTGGAATGTTCCTAATTCTTGAAACTTCCCTTTTTAATTACTTCTACCGAAATCGATATTTATTTAATGGTTTTGGGGATTTTTAATTACTATGTGTTTACCAGGAATTTTGGGTTTCATTACATTAGTTTTATGTAATGAATGTGTGTATATCGCACAAATTTTCGACTGATACTATATTTTTTTCCATGATATTTATGTGATGGATTGAAAACTATATTTTAGATAAGAAAAAAAGCGAAAAACAATGAGTTGCTTGCCAGATATTAAGAAATAATAAGGAAAACGTTAATTTTTCGAACATTTTGTGACTTTCGTCTAAGTAGCTGCCAAAGTATTTAATCCCGTAATTTTCTTTTCAAATTACATTTATTTAAGAAACTGAGAAGCATATTATAGACCACACAAAATGCAAAAAAGACTTAGTTTTATTGAAAATATTTTCAAAAAACATAAAAAAAAAATAATTTTTCCAACATTTTGCTTCATAAGTACCACAAAAATTTTCGAAATCAATTTTTTCAAAAATTGTAATTGTTGCACAGGTCTCTAGCAATAATTTGGATTTTACAGATTGAAAAAATATTAATTAGTCGACGAGTTATAGCCAAAAAACCATATAAACAATATACTGAAAATCGGCATTTGACTGCAAACTTCGAAGGCCGATTAAAAACAAATTCGAACTAACATAAACAAACGGCGCGATACGGGTCTTCTAATTTCGCCTCTATTTTCACCCGCCACTCTCAGAATGGACCTAATTTTTGCTAACCTGAATTTGTTCCACAGTGTTATTTGCATAAGTTTTGGGCTTGGTGCTATTTTGACACTTTATAAGACACTTTAATAAGAAATTTTATTTCAAAAATATATATAAATCTATATATATAAAAATTCAGCCGTTTTTCGCGTTGTGATGAACTTTATGGAGAATGGCTCAACCGATTTTAACCAAACTTTGCCACATTGAAGAGACACATGTGGACAAGGTTTGAAGAATCGGATACCAGGGTCTCGAGAAATAGGCCAAAACATGGACCCGGGTAACCCTAGGATGTGTTTGTACAATATGGGTAGCAAATGGAAGCTGTTGTTTATTTCTATAGTAAAGAGTATTTTTCATACCGTTCCGTGACTAGGGTCTCGAGATATAGGCCAAAACGTGGACCCGGGTAACTCTAGGATGTGTTTATACAATATGGGTAGCAAATGGAAGCTGTTGATGATTTCTATAGTATAGAGTATTTTTCATACCGTTCCGTGACTAGGGTCTCGAGATATAGGCCAAAACGTGGACCCGGGTAACCCTAGTATGTGTTTGTACAATATGGATATCAAATGAAAGCTGTTGGTGAATGCTTTAGTACAGAGTATTTTTCATGCCACTCCGTGACTGGGGTCTCGAGATATAGGTCAAAACGTGGACCCGGGTAACCTTTGGTTGTGTATGTACAATATGGGTATCAAATGAAAGCTGTTGATAAGTGTTTTAATACGGGGTAATTTTCATACCTATTGATGACTAGGGTCTCGAAATATATGCCAAAACGTGGACCCGCCGCGTCTTTGCACCGAATTAAACCAAACTTACACACATTGTTAAGTAAGTATTGAAAATGAGTTTCGTAAAGTTTGGTTGTAATTCGTAACACCGGCAACGCGTACAGCGTTCTGTACGTTCTGAACTGTCAAATTGACAGTGTGAGTTAAAATGTGTCAATATTTCTTTCTGATTTGCACGCTATAAGGAGAAGACGTATGTGCAAAGTGTAAACATTTTATGTGAATCTTTTTGGAGTGGATTTTGGAACAGTGAATAATTTGGTACGAAATTTGAGAATTTAATGTGAAATCCGAATTTTCAAATGAAATTATGTTTTGTGGACTTATTTTTTCGGTTCATATGCGATAAGCTACGATAAACCATGAGTGAAAAAAATGGTAAAAACAGGAAAAAAACAAAAGAAATTGTTAAAGGATGCAAAAGAAGACCACGAAAAATGCGTAAATTTGATGAAAAAATTAATAGTCTTATAATGCAAATTGAAAGCAATTTTCAGAAGAAAAGAGATATTTAAGAAAATCTCAACAAAATAAAATAATCCTAACCATGTTAACTTGGGCTTTTAAATTGAAAAAAAAACATGTTTTAAAATCTCAGAATATCATAATTACAATCATGTTTATTACAGTACAATGCCAAGACAATCACGTAATCATATTGGTCGTTCGACAAATAATAATAGGCGCAGCGAAGAACATGCTAAACCTTATTTCGAAATTTCTGGAACCATTTGGATTACTCGGCTTTTTCTTAAAAAAACTGTTTATTTTAGGTGTCTTTTTTATTGTCTTCATATTTTTTTGGTACGTTTTTGCTTCGGCGTGCTTCTGCAAATCAGAATTGCCGCAATTCAAAACTTTGTCGCACTCAGCGCATTAGCCTTTGAATGGATCGTTTGCCACAGCTTTCAACCAGCCACTAAAATTGTCGTCGTCAAGCCACTTGTTATTGAACTTTTGTTTCTGATACTTGAATTTTTCTCCTGGTGTTCCTCCAAAGAGTCAGTCGAAGAGGAGGAGCTCATTTCTGTAAAATATATTATATAAATTTTAAATATAAAAAAAGCTAAAACTAAAAAAAAACCCGGAACAATTAACAATTTTCGCGCAAAGAAAAATCACGTTAGCGTTAAGGAAGAAAAAATGGCAATGTTGCCGTATTAACGCTTTAAAAGTATGCTGCCATAAGGAAAAAAATACTGGCATGAAATCTTACTGCGGCTTATTATTTTAAATGAACTTTTTTAATATTTCCCGCTTTTGTAAAATTTTTTCCGTCCTTTTTGAAAATTCCCTACATTTACAGAATTTAAAAAAATCTGTCCTTCTTTTTCGACAAATATCCCTACATGTAGGGAATTTTCCCTACATTTACCATTACATCATACATAGAGCAGAATTGTTTTTGCACTTGTTAGGAAGAAACTCGTTCACTAGTGCGTATGTGTATTTGATTTCTTGTAAGAATGTGATGTGCTGTGACATGTGTACATATGTACATAAGTCAAGGTTATTGGGCATACATGCATATGTACATATGTATGAAAGGAAGATGATGTTCTTACGCTTGTGCATTATTGTTTTTCATATACAAATGTACATACATACATATGCATGTAAATGCTGTCGAATACATAAACTATAAATTGACATACAATATAAAATAAGTGTTGAATTATCTTAAACCGTTTTTTTTCTGAATGCAAATACCTCCTATTGACATGTACATACATAGGTATTATGTATATTATCATATACCATCATTTATGTACATATGGAGTATACGTTCATTTATGAATGTATGTAATGAAAAACGTCATAAATTACTTTCAGAATTTATTAAAACTTATTCGCGTCGCGCGCATACATATCTACGTAGACATCACAAACCTTTTGTTCACAATGCAGGTGCAGAAATAAACGGTCTGCGTATTTATCCTCCCCACGTGACTCGCCATCAATTCTCGGCGCAAATTTTTTTTGTTCGTTTTTAATTTTTTTTTATTTTTTTAATGTAATCATAAAAAATTATGTAATAAATTTTATGTAACCGCTTATCATTTCAAAAGTAACAAAATGGTAAAAAAAATAAGCACTCAAAGAAATAAACGCACCGCCTCTTTTTCCTCGCCACATGTTAGACTCGATTTCAATTCCCGGCGCAAACTTTTTTTTATAAATTTTTTTTTTAAATTGGGTTTTGTTTTTTTAATGTAATTGAAAAAAAAATTATGTAATAAATTTTACGTATTCGCTTATTATGTGTTGTGTGTTGAGGTGAAAGATGTTTCTAATTTTTGTGTGGGCAAAAGTCAGTGAGGTGTCTATAAACTCGGTGTGCTAAATTCCCTTACTACAAGTCTTTCAAATCTCAATTGTACTAAAAATGCTTAACAGTTACATTTGCACCTTCTTGCATTAACATTCTCTGCTCTCACTGCATGCCACTGTCAACAGTTTAGGTGTTTTTAAGCACTTTAAGCTTTTTTATACAAAATGTTATGCAACATCTTTCATCCATTTTTTTCGATAGCAGAAAATCGCCGAACACGCAAAACACTTGCCTTATTTATGCCCTCACACACAAACTAAACATACTATATTGCTAAAACCGGGAACATCTCTTCGAGACGAGTGTTTCAGCATAAAAAAATAATAATCGAAAGACGAATGTACGTAGCCCGAGAAATTTGAAAATACAGCTTCTTCTTTGATATGTATATGTATGCGCATACACACATGGTTATTAAAATAGGCACGTTGCCTTTATCTATTGATTTCCTTGTGCCGCTCGGAAAAGTTTTAAGTTATTATTACCAATTAAGTGAAAAATATTCAATTTAACATAAGTAGCGAGTTAGATAATTCATTTAATAACTAATAATTAATATGAACTTCTTTCAAATATGGGTTGCGCGCAGCATTGTTGAGGAGCAGAGGCTTGTTGTGAATCTTCGAAAACAAAAAAAATCGTACAAACTTATCGCTGTCACTCGAATGGTCAACACATTTTGTTACCCTTAAGCACAAAAACTCAACAGAACGGTGTGGTGGCCAAAATACTACTTGCACTACTGATATTTTAATTGTCATTGAAAACCTGTGGGGAGATTTAAAGCAGCGAGTTGGGAAAAAAGGATTCAAAAATAAGAAGGATTTATGAGAAAAAATCAGAGAACTATTGCATTCCACTTCCATAGAAACCTGCCGTGGGATTAGCAATTCTAAGCCCAATAGAACACAAAAAGTCATTGACAATCAAGGAGGATATAATGTTTATTGATTGAACATCGATAATTTAATCCGCATTTTTAATAAAATCACTATGTTCTTTTTGTATATAATGACCATATCAATATTTCTTTTTTATTCCTATTGCCCCTAGTTTAAGTTTTAAAATTTCCATGAATTATTGGTTATGAGAATAAGCTTCCGTCCTTTCCTAGCCAAAGTTACGAATTATTTATACAATTAAATAATTAATGATATTATGTAAAGTATATGCCATTGGAAGCTACAACTTTGATCCATCGTTCAGGCAGCATACGGATTCCTCTGACAAAAAATTCGAGTTCTTTTGACTTGAATCATTCATTGTGCCAGTTTTCGATGCTCTCGTAAGAAGCCGTCCCTCTAAATATTTCTGGGCCGATTTAACAACGTGTGGCCTGGTGTTGTCATACAGCAAAATCAATTTGTCATGTCTACCGTCCCAATCCGTTATATAAGAAATCTGTGATAATTTGAGTGGTGAATGGGCTGTTCCCCACAGTGTGCATATAATATCGGATGATGTCATTCCTAATGTAATGTGGTTTTATGTATGAACCTTTGCCAAAATTAACGAAATGACATTCCGTCATTGACATCACTTGTAAGTCTCCGAGTAACGGAAAATTAAGTTCCAGAACCCTTTATTTATTGTATTGTATTGTAAGAATTGTTATTACGCAGCTGTCTCTAAATTTCCAAAACCCAAATATCACCTCTTAAAGGTAAGTCGTGAAGCATCTTATCCTTCCAATACTTTGAAGAAATTAAATTTAATTGCTAGGTGAAACTTTTTATATGTGTATAATACTATACTTAACCGTAACGAAATTTTTTAGAAATATCTCAAATCCACCGCCTCTTTTCGAAAAAGTTTTTGGTGAACATATTTCCTTAGTGCAAGCATATATGTATTGTGGCCATCGTAACCGTCTTGCGAGACTAACATTCGGTAGAGCTCGGGTTAAAAACCCGCTGAGGACACGAAATACCAATCAAAGTGTGAAAGCGCCAATGATATATACAAATGTATGTACTGAATATAAATAAGTATTTTTACAATTTTTCGAGCCCAGTGTGACATACTTCGGAAGTTTTTGGCCAATACATTTATTTTCATCTAGGTGTCCAAATAAGAATCAAATCAGGCAAAAATACAATTTTTAAGAAAATCTCGATTCCAGCGATATATTTGATTGCCTCGTATTTGCCGCCTGAAAGTTCATACGAGCTGTACAAAGCGCATGTTGACAACATAGTATATCTTGTCCTAAATAATTTAAATGACAATAATTTATGTGTGTTAGGTGATTTCAACTTGAGTAAAATAAATTGGTGTGCTAGTGCCTCTAACTCTATTCTCATACCAAATAATGTAACTGCAAACCATGAATTATATTTTATTGATAATATTCTTAGTCTTAATTTATTTCAAATTAATAATTTTGTTAATTCTCTGAATAGAATCTTAGACCTCATATTTGTAAGTGATAACATAAACTACGAGATCAATGAATGTTTGAATTCCTTAACTCCAAAAGGTAAGCATCATTTACCCTTAGTTGTCAAAATTGACTTTTATAGTTTTGCTACTATTGCATCTGATGTCAGGCAATCATTCAATTATTCTTTATGCGATTTTGTCAATTTCAATGACTTATTACTTGACATTAATTGGGATAATTTATTTGCTGAACTTGACACATCTAGTAGTTTTTCTGCGTTTAAGTCCATTTTGTCTAACCTCTGCTTAGATAACATTCCGCTCAGAAAGAAAAAGCCCTATAAATTGCCCTGGTATTCTAAGTCTCTGAAAAAGCTTAAAAATCTTAAAAATAATTATTTCAAGAAGTTTAAATCTACGAAGAATCATTTGTACTTCGTTAAATATAAGCAAGCGTTAAAGGATTTCAACGATTTAAATAAATCTCTCTATAACAGCTATATTACCAATATAGAGTTAAACATTAAAGCGAATCCCAAAATCTTCTGGAAATACATAAAATCTAGAAGGAGTAGTGCCAGTGTTCCCACTGGTATGTTTTTCGATAATAGCCAAGCGCGAACCCCAACTGAAACGGCAAACTTGTTTGCTGAATTTTTTAAATCTAATTTTGCTGACGACGAACTTGATCGCCCATCCGACTTTTCTTCTGACTTAGATTATGCCCTGAACTTTGGAGGTCTTTGCCTCTCTTCTGAGGATATTAGTAATGCTTTAACTAAATTGAAATCATCCTCTCAAACTGATGCTGATGGACTTTCAGCAGTTTTGATAAAAAACTGTCCGGCCTTCGTCTATCACCTGAAAATTATTTTCAACAAATCTTTATCGTCGGGGTGTTTCATTGACGCATGGAAACTCTCTTTCATTAAAAAAAAAAATAAATAATTGGCGCGTACACTTCTGTTAGGTGTTTGGCCGAGCTCCTCCTCCTATTTGTGGTGTGCGTCTTGATGTTGTTCCACAAATGGAGGGACCTACAGTTTCAAGCCGACTCCGAACGGCAGATATTTTTATGAGGAGCTTTTTCATGGCAGAAATACACTCGGAGGTTTGCCATTGCCTGCCGAGGGGCGACCGCTATTAGAAAAATGTTTTTATTAATTTTGCCTTCACCGAGATTCGAACTAACGACCTCTCGGTGAATTCCGAATGGTAATCACGCACCAACCCATTCGGCTACGGCGGCCACCACTCTTTCATTACGCCCTTCTTTAAGAGTGGCAATAAAAATGACGTTAGAAATTATAGACCTATCTCTAAGCTGTCGACTATCTCCAAAATTTTTGAGCATGCGGTCTATGCAAAGCTGAGTTTTTCCGTTAAATCTTTAATTTGCCCTAATCAGCATGGGTTTATTGCTAACAGATCTACAGTATCTAATCTGGCTGTTTTTAATGAATACTGCATTGATTCTTTTTCCGCTGGCTTCCAGGTCGACTGTATTTACACCGACTTTTCGAAAGCCTTCGGCAAAGTTTCTCATAGAATCTTAGTTAAAAAATTAGCTAGTCTTGGCTTTCATTCTACATTTCTGCAATGGATAAACTCTTATTTGAGCAATAGATCCTGTGTTGTAACAATCGATGGTATTTCATCTACCTCCTTTGCTGCCATCTCAGGTGTTCCGCAAGGAAGTATCTTGGGACCGCTTTTATTTGTGTTATTTATTAATGACATCAAAAGTTGTTTCACATTTGCTAAATTTTTGCTTTATGCTGATGACCTTAAGACCTTCTCAGCGATCAAGACGCCAGAGGATGCCATTAAACTTCAAGCCGATATGAATAGGCTTTACTTCTGGTGCCAGAATTCACGACTTTCGCTGAACTTATCTAAGTGCTTCCAAATATCTTACTCTAAAACATCTAATATTTTGTGCACTAAGTACAGGATCTCGGCATGTGTCCTGCAGTGTGTTAGTGAGTTTAAGGACCTTGGCGTCATCTTCGATAACAAATTCTCTTTTAATAACCATATAAATTATATTACTTCTAAATCTTTTTCGATGTTGGGCTTCGTCAGACGGAACGCCACTAAGTTCTCTGATCCCTATACCATTAAGTTACTCTATACATCTTTTGTTAGATCTCATTTAGAATATGCTGCTTTTATTTGGAGACCTTGTAGTCAGCAAGCTATTAATAGAATCGAACGTGTGCAAAAAATATTTCTCAATTATGCCCTTCGGTCCCTGAATTTTATTGATCCCATGCCATCATATTCTGCTCGTCTCATGCTTATAAGTCTCAAGTCCTTAGAGATTCGTAGGACTATACTGTGTCTGTCTTTTACTCATAATATTATTACTGGAGTAATTGATTGTCTCTACTTGTTGAAGAGGATTCGATTTAATGTTCCCCAGCGATCTCTTAGGAACTTCTACCCTTATTATGGGGGAAACTTTAAAACTACGTATGCCAGCAATGCTCCCATTACTCGTGCTTTACGGGAATTAAATGCCGTTCATAATGATGTTCTTCTTGATTTCTCGCTTTCAAGAACAGCACTTTTAAATCTTTTGAATTCTATATTATAGTTAGTTAGTAGCTAGTATAGTTTTTAAATACAAATGATATATTTGTAGCTTAATCTAAGCAACTTTTGTATCATAGTCTGTAAGGATTGTAATTCATAGACTTAAATAAATAAATAAATAAAAAAATTTATGGAGAGTACATTTCCTTTCGCATAGGTAAAATATATTCCGAAAATGAAGTAAATGTTGACGATAAAAAATTTAAAACATTCGTTTTATGGGGAAACCACAGCAAACCGCCAGCAAAAACAACAAAAATGTCAAAATAATTGCTTATTGGAGCTATTTGAAACTTGCACTTCATTGTATATATCAAGATTCAATGATGGAAACTGTATACTTAAAATTTTGATGAAACTTTGTTGGTGTTTTAATTTGGACAAAAAAAAATTAAAATTTAATAAGAAACAAATGGATTGTTAAAGCTTGTCACTAAGTCCTATAGCTATAGGACCTTAACGCAATATTTACCTGTATGTATGTATGTAGAAATATGCTTGTAGTTGAAGCAATGAATAAAAACAAAAGCCTACCAATTCACAAAATTTTATGAACATTGCACATTTGCTTATGATAAAGGTGTATTAAATAAAGCATGATTAGCAATTCACTGGGGCTCTTTTGAAAGGGGCATAATGTCAAAACGTATTTAAATTTAAAAGGAAATATTTTCAAATGGGTAAACATTTTTTTCAATTTAACAGAAATTTACTATTCTTATGAGAACCCTCACTATCAAATTTAATAACACTTTGTTAAACACATTTGACTTATGGCCAACTAGAATTCCATAACATCCGTTTCGATGCTATAACTAGCTACTTAGTTTGCACTTTTAAAGACAGTTGACGTGAAGTGCGAAGTTCTAGCTTTATCGAAAATTGCACAAGAATGTCATCTTAAGCAATAAACAAAAAGTGATGGAAAAACGTTTTTGCTTTAGTAAAAAATAAAAGTTGTTAATTGTAATATTCACAAAATCTAATCTGACAAAATATGATGCCTGAACAAATACCTGGAAAGGTGTGTAATGCCTGACGTATGGCAAGCCTATGTATGAGAATGCTGGCAACGCTACCCGAAAGGCAGCCCGGCGAACCAGGATGTAAGGTAGAGAAGCAGAGAAGTCGATAAACTGATTTTAAATCTTCAATTCAAAAATATGGTCTTGGTGTAACATAATATCCATAATGAATAAAGGTTATGAATGTAGAAAGAAGGTCAATATAAGAAGCGAAACCATGTGCGTGATGTAAAAAAAATGGAATAGCCGAAGCCATTTTAATTTTTTATATGGAAATATGGTGAATACAGTTTGAACAGTAAAAAAAGTTAAACGGTTGAAAAAAGCCATTTATAAATATAATTAGCAGTTGAGAAACGATCCCTAAGTTAAAGATAAAAGTTGAAAAATTAAAATGTCGAAATCAGAAAAAAATAAGAAGAGGCACGACAATATATTGAGGTTGCCGAAACACGTAACGTGCGGGAGTATGATGGAATTTCAATTCCGATCAGAAAATGCCTAAGAAATTTTAACAAGAACGCAGAAGCATACGAATTGGCCGCCAAGCACAAATATGTTAACCCGAGAAATAAAATGGCACAAATGGTATAGAAAAGTCTCACGGGCTACGAATAGTGTGAATTGTCCAAAATGAAGTCTAACCCCCGCCGTGGTGTGGTGAAACTTTTAACAGGGCTGATTACAGTGAATTCTCTCTTTATGTAGTATAATCAGAGAATGTTAATGCAATGAGAAGGTGCAAATGTTACTGTGAGCTTTTTTTAGTACAATTGAGATTTGAAAGATTTGTACATAGTAAGGAAATTTAGCATACCGAGTTTATAGACACCTCACTGACTTTTACCCACACAAAAATCAGAAATACCGCACATCTTTCACCTCAACGCACAACACATTTCTCACCTCGACATTAAACCAATTAAATTTTTACTATTTTCGTATTTTTGTAATAATAAGCGAATACGTAAAATTTATTACATAATTTTTTTTTCAATTACATTAAAAAAAAAACAAATTAAAAAAAAAAATTAATAAAAAAAAGTTTGCGCCGGGAATTGAAATCGAGTCTAACATGTGGCGAGGAAAAATAGGCGGTGCGTTTATTTCTTCGACTGCTTATTTTTTTACCATTTTGTTGCTTTTGAAATGATAAGCGGATACTTAAAATTTATTACAAGTTTTTTTACGATTACATTAAAAAAAAAAAAAATTAAAAACGAACAAAAAAAAATTTGCGCCGAGAATTGATGGCGAGTCACGTGGGGAGGATAAATACGCAGACCGTTTATTTCTGCACCTGCGTTGTGAACAAAAGGTTTATAGTTTATATATATAGTTTATAGTTTATCTATTCGACAGCATTTACATACATATGTATGTATGTACATTTGTATATGAGAAACAATAATGCACAAGCGCAAGAACATTATCTTCCTTTCATATATATGTACATATGCATGTATGCCCAATAACCTTGACTTATGTATGTACACATGTCACAGCACATCACATTCTTACAAGAAATCAAATACACATACGCACCAGTGAACGAGTTTCTTCCTAACAAGTGCTAAAACAATTCTGCTCTAAGTATGTATATATACCCACGTTATGTCCTAGCATATATACATACATATGAATATAAATAATTCTATTCATATGTTACTACATCCATGCACGTTCATACATTCATGCATATATGCGCGAGCACAGCGCTCCGTTCTTGCTTCCGTGTACTTTTGTCTGTCCCCAGTCGATATTCCTAATATTGTCCTTCAAAAACACAATACTTTGATAGATGCAAAAGCAACAGCAAGCGCAACGCGATGGCGCATGTCGCCCAAAGCCAAAATCTAAGCCTAGGGACTACAAAAACAAAATACATTCGTAGACGCAGTCGCAGCGGCCATGATTCTATCAGCGACGGCGCTGAACAATTTAGAACAAACACAAAAAGTTCATTCATAAGTTCGAGCTCATATTTCAATTTCATTCATAAAACGAGCCGCCCATATGCCAATTTTCGCGACCATTTGAAAATATTCAATATTGGAATATTTCGCGTGAAATTATTTGCCAATATTTGATAAATCTTGAATTTTTGTCATGTCGAGTGGCCGCGGCTCTGTATGTATGTATGTATGCACCCTTATATGTATGTAAATATGTCTTCTAACTGTTCGACAGTCGCGAGTTAATGCGACTTAGATTCCTTGAACAATTGCAGCGAATCACACATTTCTGTCCGCAAAGCCGCATATATGTACCCTATGATCAAAAAGTACCGGGAATGTTTAAATTAAACAAAACAGAGTTAAATTTAAGGCAAATTTATATTATCTCCTTCTAAATATAACCCGTCTGAAGCAACACACATGTGCCAACGTTTAACCCAGTCCTCCAAACAACCCCGGTAGGCCTACATGGCCTTCAGCTCCTTCGTCGTATTCTCTTTGATCGGTGCGATGGCGCGTTATCATCATGCAAAATCCAAGAATTGTTTGCTCACATTTCCGGCATGGCGGACTATGCCTTGGCAATCGAAGAAAACAGTCAACATCACCTTCCCGATTCTTTTTGCTCATAGGGTATACATATCCCATCTTTTCACTGACGGACAAGAAGGCGGTCGCAGTTGTTGTTTTTTATATGCATACATTTTGCGTTCGTTGAAGGCTTGTATATATTTATACATATATGTTTATGTATATACATATGCGTGTATGCGCGTTTGGCTTTCTGGATGCATCCATGGATATTAGAACATTTTCTCATCAATATGTGTATGTAAATAGTTCAGATTTGGCTAAAGAGATTAAATATAGGAATGCATATTCATATGATTGCCTTTATGGCTGTTTTACATATAAATCAATTCAAAAGAAGTATGAATAATGTTATATAGAGAATAAATTTCTAAATAACAGGTATTAGAAAAACCTGAATACACTATTTTAAATCAATTCTAATTAAACCAAATACAAAAAATTAAATAAAAATATGAACAAAGAAAAATACCTAAGGTACTTGAACCTGAGTCAAATATGGGACGATGTACTGCATACACGACATGTCTTTCACGATTGCGCTAAACTATAATTACTAATCAGTGATGGTACAATAAATCATTTTTTGAAAAATCCCTACACAGCCCAAAAAAATTCCCTACTTTTCCCTACGCTTACAAAAAATTTTCCGTATACAATTCCCCACATTTTTTCTCCTGTGTTTACACTATAATTAGGCACTGGCAACGTCAAAATTGAATTATTTGCTTAAGTTTTGGACTTGGTGCTATTTTGACACTTTATAATAAAAGCAAATTTTATTTCAAGTATATATAAGTACACATATATATATTTATTATATTGTAAACACAAATGTAAAGAAAAATTGAGCAAAAATACTAAAAATTCGACTTTTTCATTACATTCAGTTCTGTTTAAAGCAAGGCAGAGTTTTTATTTTTTCAGAAACCGGCACGGTTTCTTTCAAGAGTGGGATTAAAAGATTCACCACTTGCAGCGCGACATTATGCTCAGCGAAGAACATGCTAAGTCTTAATTCGACATTTCTGAAACCTTTTGGTTTACTCGATTTTTTCTTAAAAAACTCTGTTTATTTTAGCTGTCTTTTTTATTGCCTTCATATTTTTTGGTGCATTTCTGATTCGGCGTACTTCTGAAAATCAGACTTGCCGCAGTTCAAAACTTTGTCGCACTCAGCGCATTAGCCTTTAAATGGATCGTTTGCCACAGCTTCCAACCAGCCACTAAAATTGTCGTCGTCACGCCACTTGTTATTGAACTTTTGTTTCCGATACTTGCATTGTTTTTTCTGGTGTTGTTTTTCTCCGAAGAGTCAGTCCAAGAGGGGGAACTCATATATAAATATATATGCATTTTAAATATAAAAAAACCTAAAACTAAATTATTTGCAAACTTACTTCAAAAGTGAAAAGCACCAGAAAACTAACAATTTTTGCGCGAAGAAAAAATCGCGTTAACGTTAACGAAGAAAAAAACGGCAATGTTGCCGTATTAACGCTTTTAAAAGTATTTGGCCATAAAGAAAAAAAGTCTGGCATGAAACCTTACAGCGGATTTTTATTTTAACAAATTTAACAAAATCTGTCCTTCTTTTCCCTACACCCACATTTTTCGACAAAAATCCCTACATGTAGGGAATTTTCCCTACATTTACCATCACTTCTGGACGGATATTAGAATGATATTTTCTCATCAATATAATTTGGATTTGATAAAAGAGATTAAAGATTGCATATGAATGCGATATGCATACATTTTTGGATTGATTTATATAAAAATCAGGTCATATCCAGTATGAACTATTTTATACCGAAAAGAAATTTCCATTTATGAAATACAAAAAAAAACAGTATTTTAAAGAATTAAAAATTAGAAATTAAAATAAACTCAAAAATTTTACCAAACTTTTCTGGTTTGAATTGTAAAAAAAAATGTGCAAGGAAAAAAATATGACTTCAGGACTTGAACCTGAATTATATACGTGCCAAAAAACAAAACGAATAATTCCGCCGACTTTAGCTTCTGCACCACAAATTAACTGCCGCACGGCCTTCTTAATCGCAAATTTATTCGCCTCGCTGTGGGCATGAAATAAGTCGAATCCCTTAGTAGTTTGGCGAAAATTCTTATGAAATCCCTTAGTAGTGTGGTAAACGCAGAAAAAATCTGAATTCCTGTCCTAGCGTGGTAAGTAAATACAGAAACCCTCCACTTACGTGCAGTCATGCATTTTTCAATAACTTTAAATATTTTTAAATTCTATTAGAATATTTTTTTCCTTTTAGCAATAAGCCGAAGGCCCTGGTAGCCAACGCTGTAATATAATTAATATAATATATTAAAATAATCTAAAATTGAATGCAATAAATGAAAATTAATAATAAATTAATAATTGGTAATTAGGTAAATGAATAAAATAAAATATGTAACGTTAATTATATTTGAGCTTAATATTAAGTTATTTTCTATTTTTACATTACTGTTTCTCGCTTTCGCTACCTTCTTTACCTGTTTCTATTTACTTTCGATCATTGACTCTATTTCTACAGCTATACTTTCCGTTCTTTCTATTTCTATTTACTTAACTACATACTCACTCTAACTCTCCACGTATTGTTCTTCCATTTCCGCTATTTCTTTTATCTTAGTTTTAGGAGTATAAGGACAGAACATGGAAAATAAAGTCATTTTTGAATTGTTAATCGGACGAGTGGGGTGTTCCTTTTTAATTACGCGGCGCTACAGGCAATATTCATTTTAGTACGCGCTTCCCCCCTTATAACGTTTTTTTTAGCAATTTAAATATCTTCACAAAACAGTGAAGAATTTTCAAGTGTAATAATTATTATTTAGTTGTTACTCTTTCAAATAAATAAAAATAAAAATTGTACTAAAGAATAAAGTAAAATTAATGCGTATTCCAGGGCACGGTGGATTTCTAGGTAATGAAATAGCCTAGGTAAAAGTCTTCAGCATACGCTACGCCACTACGTATAGTCGAACGAAAAAAAACGATACCTTGTACTACATGTAGAGAGCAACAAAAGCAGTTATGGAACACTTATGACAATGAGTATCGCTTTATAAATCCTGGTGGGTCTAAAACAATTCACCCAATAACTTGCAGCATTCTCGCACTTAAAGTTTGCTTGAGACTACGCACCGGACACTTTCACATAAAAGGTTGGCTTGTGGATGGCATAATTGCAACAACCCAATAGTAAGCATGGAAAGCATGGAAACTCTCTCCTTGAGCACACCATCAGAGGTTCTAAAGGAAACTAGTATAGAAAGCATATCAATTATCTTCAAATTTATTTCCAAAGCTTACTTAGTCAATAAGAGAGTGGCCAACTCAAAGACGATAGAGAAGAGAAGAAATAAATTTATACACGGATAGATCCAAGCGAAAAAATAAAGTAGGCTATGGAGTTTTTTCAAAAGAATGAGGATTTAATTAGATGTCCGATTTCCAGACTATTGTTGCTTCTATTAGGTAACTGTGTACTTCAACAAACACGCCGTAACAAAAACTACGATAAATATCTTCTCAGACAGCCAGGCGGTCATCAAATCAATGGGGGCAGTTATACTAAGATCAGAGGTTCCTCAGGAATGCCTGGCAGCTCTAAATGATATTAGCATTGTCTTCAAAGTTAGCCTTATATGGGTTTTGGGACAAAGAGATATTGAAGGAAATTGCATGAGCTAAGTAGAAAGTGTACTAAACTTCCACTGCTTGAAAACAGAGGTAATATTAGAATTCCTATGACAACTTGTAAATTAAGGATAGAACATAATATTCTCCAGAGCCCAATAGCCAATGGAAACAAGAAAATACTTGTGTTACAACCAGACTAATTTGGCCGCAAATATGTACTTAGATAAAAAAAGACAGAACATCTGGAAGGTCGTGGCTTGTGTCACCAGCCTTTGGTTTTTAGCTAGACTCTCTTTTAGGCTAAGAGTATTTTCTCAAGAATACTGCAGAAGTTTCAGAGATCAGGAAGAGGAAGAAACAGTAGAACCGTCCTTCTGCAATTATCCATCCTTAGCTAGGAGTAGAGGACGGTTGCTAGGAAAATACTATTTTGACTCTCTTTTGGAACTATCCGGTGTTGGGATAAAACCTTCATAGCCTTCATAAAAGCACCTAAATGGCTCCATGATAAATAAACACTAAGGTTCTCGTGTTACCACAACGGGCCACGGATGGTGTAAGCGAGTTAGCTACTCTAAACCGACGGCCACAAAAACCAAAACCTAACATAAGGGGGGCCTCTTATCAGTCGGCTTCAAAAAATTGATTTTTTTTTATCGATATCGATAGATATATTATAAGAGAATATGCCCTCAAAATTGTATAGCGGAATTCAAAGTGATTTCAGAGTTACAGGCCTGTGTACCGTTCTTCGTGTGAGTATACAGTCTACCTTCTGAAAACTTTGAAACACGTTTTCTCTAAACCACGTTTTTGAAAATGGCGTGTAAGATTTAAAAAAAACGGCGAAAGTTATCGTTTCAAACCGCAAATTTATATAAATATAATTAAAATGCGCAACTTATTAACTAACAAAATTAAAAAAAAAATCATTTTTTGAATCTTATTTAACCCCTTTTTTGAAAAAGAAATAGCGAGAAAAAGCACTTTTTTTAATAATTAATTGTGTGTTCATTTTTTCATATTTTTATACAAGAGTAGTCTTTTATATGCGGGGAAGCCTTCTGAATAAGACAATATTTTTCTTTTGTGTTTCAGGTGAAAACTACGACCGCAATTTTACACGCTGTTTTACTAGCGCGCAACGAGAAGCTGTGCGAGATCCCTCATATGTCCGCCATTTTGTTTTTTTAATTAATTTTACAAAATTGTTTATTACTCTTCAATCATGCCTTCTAAAAAGTGCAAAGATTATTCCTGGGTGTCGCTTTTTTCGCCTCGCAAAAAACTTGAGAAAAAACACTTTTTTTGAAGCCACTGATAAGAGGTCCCCCTTAATCCACAAAATTTATTAAATTTTAATTATCTTCCTCTTATTAATGCTTCGAGCGAACTCTAATTACATACTCGAATATCTTATCTTTCTTATTACACCAAACAGCCGAAGGCGTTGTAACTGGTGCTGTGCTTAATATGCAATATATTTATTTTAAATATATATTATATTTCAAAATACACTCTATATACAATATGTTTTTCCCCTAGTACTATTACCTCAATCTAAATGATAGCGGAGGATTTGATTCTATTTAGCGTTTCGCTCACATAGATTGGACGGCTGTAGACCGTAGTAGTTGTAAGGGGGTTCTAAATCATAAAACAAAACGGTTAACCAGAAGGTTTACCACGTTTGATTCTAATACTTCCGGAGGCAAATCAAAGAGGGGCAGATACATCTAGACGCTTATAAATCGGTCATTGTGAATCGATGCATAGTGAATTCGAATCTATATGTGTTGTTGAGCTCTGTGTTGTTCAAATGGAACTTCCCTTGATCTTGGTGAAGGCACATATACAGTAAATTTTTGTAGGCGGTAATGACAGGAAACACCGAAATAATATTTTTGAACGTTCCGAAAATCAGACAAAAACATGGTTCAATGGCTATAATTTGAAAATGGTATTAAGCATGGAATGACTATCGATGAAGAAACAGAGAGATTGATTCTGAAAACATCAATATAATTTATTAGAAACATTGATGGCCTAGTCGCTAATGCTTTTTAATTCATTGTGATTGTAATTCATTACTTTTCCAATTTTCAAATAAAAAAAAAAATTAAAAAAAAAATTAATTACTTAGCTTTTTGAAGCCATGCAGAGTCCCTTGATCCAAATCAATTTGGAAATAACGGCAATTTTATTGGTCTATTCAAATTATTATCGAAATATTCTTTAATATTCCGCAACCACTTAAGTCGCATAAAGCATCTCTATTTAAGCCCGCAGATACAAAATCAGCTTATTTTATTGATGTCACAAGCTATTGTCAATGAGGTTATAGCAGAGAATGTTAATGCAATGAGAAGGTGCAAATGTTACTGTTAACTTTTTGTAGTACAATTGAGATTTGAAAGATTTGTAGTAAGGAAATTTAGCACACCGAGTTTATAGACACCTCACTGACTTTTGCCCACACAAAAATTAGAAACACCACACATCTTTCACCTCAACACACAACACATTTCTCACCTCGACATTAAACCAATTAAATTTTTACTTTTTTCGTATTTTTGAAATAATAAGCGTATACGTAAAATTTATTACATAATTTTTTTTTTCAATTACATAAAAAAAGAAACGAATTAAAAGAAAATTCATAAAAAAAGGTTTGCGGCGGGAATTGAAATCGAGTCTAACATGTGGCGAGGAAAAATAGGCGGTGCGTTTATTTCTTCGACTGCTTATTTTTTTTACCATTTTGTTACTTTTGAAATGATAAGCGGATACATAAAATTTATTACACATTTTTTTACGATTACATTAAAAAAATAAAAAAATTTAAAAACGGAAAAAAAATTTGCGCCGAGAATTGATGGCGAGTCACGTGGGGAGGATAAATACGCAGACCGTTTATTCTGCGCAAAAGGTTTGTGATGTCTACGTAGATATGTATGCGCGCGACGCGAATAAGTTTTAATAAATTCTGAAAGTAATTCATGACGTTTTTCATTACATACATTCATAAATGAACGTATACTCTATATGTAACTTTTCTATTTTTGCCGTTCTTTATTAAACTCCAATCTCAACTTTCGACCGTTCTTTATTAAACTCCAATCTCAACTAAAAACTATATTCTTACAATCTACCCTAAATCCCTACTTGCGGTGTAGCTATTGAGTTTGTGTTGGTGTAGTTGCGCCGGCAGCTTTGTTTGTATGTTGGTACGAATGCATTCTCAGCTGCATTCCTCAAGCTGCCAAAAGTCACGTACGTAAATTGATGATCAGCTTGACCGCTGTAAGATTTGTTTATTTGCAAAATCCAAAAGACGGGCAGGCGTAGGAGTAAGCTGTGCGATCTAATTACGAACAGCCAGTAGCGTGGGAGTGATTCAAGGGAATCATCAAATCTCTGTTTTAGCTTTGCAAGTGTGCAATGCGCTAACTTCTCCCCCTCTTAAGACGAGCCGTCCTCGACTCGTGCCAAAATTTCCTCTACTGCCCTCTGAGTTTTTACTTTATTACTTGCTAATTTGTTTCTGCGGTGGATGAAAAAAATTGCTATTGCGATCAATAATAATGGAGGAAAAGAAAAAATCGTCCAGAACAAATTACGATGAACAGATATACCCTCCTTCAATTCGTGAATGCGAGAGATGTTGTCGATATAAATTTGGTGCAAATATGGTAGGGACAAACTCATATGGTGTTCCAAGTAATTAATGGATACGGTTTTTGGAGGATGTGGTTGGATATAAGTCGGTTCTCTTTTTACCACGTAAGTTGTATCATTTATGGTGATAGAGTCACGAAAAAGAAGCAGATACGTTCCCCTTATTTCCAATTTTCGTTGATCAAATATTGTCGTTGGTTGCACGTTGTTAAGAATAATGATGCCCTCTTCTATTTTTTGAACTGATGGTATGTGATATGCCGATTCTGATGAACAATTAGCTGTGTTATTATTTAGCATCTGACCCAAGCAATCTGAGTGAGCCGGTTTGCACACTTTAGCTACCAGAGTGTCATTGCAGTTCTCGAGTGGTTGAAACGTATCGCTACATTTTGCCGCAAGCGTGGTCTCTAGCTTTACGATACTATTATTATGGACTACAGGATAGATTTTTAGGAATTGACAGAAATTTGTAACCTTAGGAACCTTAAGAATATAGTAAATAACATCAGAACTTTGCAAAATTTTTACCTTAGATACTAAAAGTAAATTACTTAAACTAAAGGGTAATTGTTCGGAATTGAACGCTTGATCCATCTCTTCGTCATCCAAAATAAGTGGATTTATGATATTACTTTTTGCCAACACAATGGAGAGTGCTAGTCTGTTTAGTTGGCTGATTATATGGTTATTTCTTCTTACCAAATTTTCACAGAGCAATGTTTCCTCGTCTTTTAATATCCAATCCGTTTGATTTCCGCGAAGTGTATTGATTAGGTTGGTAATTTCGTTAATTCTATTTTGTAAATCGGAGTTAATTCTAATCTGCCTATTGTTGTTTTCTATTAGTATGCTTTCCTTTGTCAAGAGCAGTTCAAAATCTTCGTGGTCCGGGGTACCGGCTATAAATTTCAGGGCGGACCCCAGAAAATCTATTGACCTTGCAATTCTCTTAGGTATTTCCAAAGTGCGAATTATGTGTAGTATTTCCTCACCTTGCTGTTTCAAAATATTTTCGTTCACTACCTGATTTTTTGATTTTGATGTGAACCATCGGCTTTCGTAAGCTATCTGGCGATAATCTGTTAGGTTGGTGGCGTGCACGAGGTAAATGAATTCATTATAAATAGCCACATTTCCCCGAGGGATGGTGATAACTTGTGAGGAGGTGTAGTCAATTAAATTGGCTCTAGTGACGAAGACTAGGGCAAGCGGCAATCTGAAATTGATTTTATCGTAAATTACTTTTATGAATTTTCCTGCCTTCTATCTGTACTGTTGTACCTAAATCTCTTTCTACTATTTTTTCCACGAACACCTTCTCAAATTTATTTCCCAATCGCTTATTTCGTCGAAGAAACACCCTTTCACCAGGCTGATATGTTTTGGTTATTCTTTTCTCATTCAATCTATTCAATACTAAATTCTGGGCTCTTATTAATTTATCTCTAATTTCCCCAAATTTCTCCGCTGGGCAGTTCTGCAAAATTTCGATTGGTTTCGAATCTACAACCGAGTGAATTGTTCTGTTGTACTTGTAAGCAGCAAGCAAAATCAGATCTTTAACCTCGCTTATCTGCTGCTGTGCCTTCACGCATCTGGCTATTTCCAAAAGGGTTGAATGAAACTTTTCGACCTGTCCGTTGCTTTCGCTATGTAAGGTGGGTACGAAAAACTGTTCTATGGAGAAATGATCGCGTAGCATGTTTCTAATTAAATTTGAAGTAAACGCTCTTTCGTTATCTGTGACAATTGTTTTAGTGTTTTGGAACATACCTAATACCTCTAATAAAGCTTCTTTTATATCAATGGTACATCTTGAAATAACAGGTTTAACAATTGCAAACTTTGAAAACCTATCAACAGCAGTTAAGAATAGCTGCTTTCCAGTAATTAAAATGTCTAAGTGGAGAATTTCTCCTGGGTGCTCTGGGATTGGAGTTTTCCCAATTTCCGGATTTGGTGGTTTTCTTTGGTATTTATTTTCCAGACAGATCTTGCAATTTGATACAGCTGACCTGAGCATTTTCCTCATGTCGGGAAAGTAGTATTCTGATAGAATTTGCTTAAAATTCTCGGACAGAGATCGATGGGCACGGGCATGCTCCGTTGCTATTGCTTCCTGTTGATCGTTCGGATTCGTTAGATCGATTACAAATTTTTCTGTATGAATAAATTTAACCCCCGGGAATGCTTCGACAAGAGGTCCCTGGATCTCTGATAGTGTCGGAAGATCGCAACAAAGAGCGTTTGTAACGCTAGGGTTTACGAGTTTCTTAAGATTATGCAACAAATTTACTATTGTGTCGTAATTTATAGTATAACGAATTTTTTTCTGAAAAATTATTTTTGTACTTTGGTGATAATGATCCCCCTTCGTCAAAATGAATTGTCTTTTGAATTGGTTTACTGGATACTGGATAGTTTTAATTGTGTTTGAGAGCGATGACTCGCTATGTGCTGTAGCATCTGTATCAGTCATATTATTCAAAAACTGACGGGACAGAGCGTCTGCTACGACGTTGTCTCTGCCGGGTTTATAAACAAATTTAGGCGAAAATTCTTCTATGAACGCACGCCATCGCTTCATTTTTGTATTAGGATTTTTGTTCGAAATAGCGAAAGTTAAAGGCTGGTGGTCTGTGAATATTACGATGTCTTTAATACCGTATAAGTAATGTCGAAGGTTTTTAAGGGCCCACACTATAGCCAAGAGCTCACGCTCGTTGGTTGCATAATTCTCCTCTGTTTTTGATAATGTTCTTGAAATCATTGTAATGGGCCGACCATTCTGGGAGAGGACCGCGCCTAAAGCGCTAGAGGAAGCGTCTGTTGTTAGTTCGAATGTTTTGTCATAATCCGGATAAAACAGCAAAACATCTTCCGATGCCAAAATGCTTTTTACCCTTTTAAATGCTTGAATGGCCTCGTCATCAAGGACTATTTTAGTGTGTTTGGACTTGTGGGATGACACATGGCCATTCTCCCCCCGAAGATACTTTGTTAATGGTTTGACGATAGACGCATAATCCCTTATAAACCTTCTATAATAACCTGACAGACCCAAGAAAGAGCGTAATGCTCGAAGTGTTTCCGGCTTCCTATAGTCGATTATGTCCTTGACCTTATTTGGACATGTTTTTATCCCCCTTCGAGAGACAATAAAGCCAAGAAACTCAACCTTATCTTTAAAGAATTTAGTCTTTTCTGCTGAAACTCGCATACCGGCCCTTTCCAACTTCCCCAGTACCTTATCGACATGTTGAATATGAGACTTTTCGTCCCTTGAAAAGATGATTATATCATCCATATAAACTTGGCAACTTTGGCCAATGTCGTCTCTCAAGACGTCATCAATAGCCCGTTGAAAGATACTGGGCGCATTTTTTAACCCGAATGGCAATCTATTAAATTCGTATTTGCCATTGTTAATGCTGAAGGCTGTTTTTTCGCGGTCCTTCTCCTCAAGGATTATCTGGTGGAATCCAGACTTTAGATCTAAAGTAGTAAAAAATCTGGAACTGCCCAGGTTTGCCAATATGGTAGAAATATCTGGTATAGGATATTTATCCGCAATCGTTTTTTCGTTTAATTTTCGAAAGTCGATTACCATGCGGAGCTTTTGTTTACCATATTCATCCAGGCCTTTTTTATTCACTACATGGACCGGAGAGTTATACGCCGAATTAGATTTTCGGATAATTCCTTCTTTCAACAGTATTTCTATTTCCTTATTAATGAATCCTGCCGCCGAAACCGGGTATGGATAAGATCGGGTGTAAATTGGTTCCGAGGAAGTGGTACGAATTTTAGCTTTGACCTTAGTATTAAATGGCAAAGCGCGGTTAGGTTCGGCAAAGGCCTTAAAATTCTTTTTAATCATAGAGTCAAACTCGTTTTTCACAAGAGCTGGGACCGAGTCCTTGTCCAAATATATGGAGTTAACTTGCTCACATTTGACGTTATTTAATTTTTCCTTACCACCCTCGTAATATAAGTATCCGGATGTCGTATCAATTTTAGATTCTATCTCCTTAAGGAAATCGTATCCCACTATACCATCGAAGCCCTTTATATTAGGAAGGATGAAGAAAGTTGAGACTTTCCCCAAAACGAAAACCTTACATTTTTTTTCTATGAGATTACATCCGTTTATAGTTTTGACCGTAAACTGTCTCTCCACAGGGATAATTCCCTTTAGGAAGCTCAAATTTTTGATATAGTTTTTTGAAGTTCCTGTATCAATCAGTAACCTAAGCTCCTGCCCCTCCGACGCCTTCTTGGTAATGTAAGGTAGGAGCGACCTTATACTAAAAAATTAACCTCGTCTTCCATCGCGAAATTGGAAGCGATCTCGACATCCGAATCACTGTCACGGTCCACAGTAATTTTCTTTTGTGGATCCACCTCTGGGGTTGTCTCCAAATGGTTGGTCCGTTGCACTTTCGGCTTCCGTGAATTTACTGAATCTCCCCTTCTGTGCTCCCGTTTATTCACGTATTGATTAGCATCCCTTTTGGGGTGCCCTCCCACGGCATTTCCCTTTCTATAACTCTGGTTGGACTGTTTTGTACGTCGGAATGCGGAGGATCCGCGGTCTACATCCATTGGAGTAGGGGTGTCCTTGAGCATTTGGGGATTGCCAGGATAGTTATTGTGGTATTTTGGGCTAGTGGTAGTTGCTACGTTGTTAACCGCAAATGTTCTGGCGAAATCATAACGCATGCGGTTGTTCGCTAACTCCTGGGCAGTAGCCAGTGCAGAAGGCAAATCTTTAGGATTGGCAGAAAATAGAATGTCGCATAACGGCCGCTTTAGGCCAGAAATAAAAACTCTTAATGCGTTTTCTCTAGCTCTATCATTGAGCGCGGCGGCAAGCTGCGTATTGTTTGAATGAGTCATTATATTTTTATTTGTTATGAGTGTTAATTGCTTGTCTACCGTATCATAATATTGGCAGATTGACAAACTTCCCTGCCTCAGAACGCTGAGCTCTGTTTCCAAAACATGTAGCGGTCTTTTGTCCGCGTATGCTTTGTCTAATCTAGCTATTATAGCTTTAAAATTTAAAACAGTTGAGAAGGAAGCGAGCGTTGCATTTGCGGGGCCTACTATCTTGTTTCTAAAAATCCCCATGGCAACATAATATTGCTCTGAACCCTCTTTGTAGTAGCCAATGGCGAATTCTGCTGCGGAACGCCAGGCCGGATAAGAAGCAGTATCCCCCTTAAATTCTTGTATAGATTTTATTAAATCCATATTTGTGTTGCCCCCGACCACAGTTGGATTTATTTCAACGGGAATGTAACTCTCCGCGGATGGCGGCTCTAAGCGCCGAAGAGTTTGCATCACTTCATCCAACTGGGCTTTTAATTCTTTTTTATTTTGCTCATTTTGTTGTCTTAAAATTTCTATTACCTGTTCCCTAGTTACACTCATGTTAATTTTGTTTTGCTTTTTTTTTTTTTTTAAAAAAGGGTAAGAAAGAGCCGAAGGTATTTCGCTTTACAAAAACTTTATATAACTTTTCTTTAATTGCACTGGATCAAAACCGAACAATTACTTACAGTATTATTATTTCACGTATTGCAATCATTTCTGCCGTGCAGGTTTCCTTCGTTTCCACAAATAGTTGATTGTATCCTTCGTTGTTAGATTCAGTTGTTCTGCCAGTTGGGTTCAGTTGTCCTGCTAGTTGGGCTCGGTTATTCTGCCAGTTGGGTTCAGTTGTCCTGCTAGTTGGGCTCGGTTGTTCTGCTAGTTGGGTTCAGTTATTCTGCTAGTTGGGTTCAGTTGTCCTGCTAGTTGGGCGCCACTTTTCTATTTTTGCCGTTCTTTATTAAACTCCAATCTCAACTTTCGACCGTTCTTTATTAAACTCCAATCTCAACTAAAAACTATATTCTTACAATCTACCCTAAATCCCTACTTGCGGTGTAGCTATTGAGTTTGTGTTGGTGTAGTTGCGCCGGCAGCTTTGTTTGTATGTTGGTACGAATGCATTCTCAGCTGCATTCCTCAAGCTGCCAAAAGTCACGTACGTAAATTGATGATCAGCTTGACCGCTGTAAGATTTGTTTATTTGCAAAATCCAAAAGACGGGCAGGCGTAGGAGTAAGCTGTGCGATCTAATTACGAACAGCCAGTAGCGTGGGAGTGATTCAAGGGAATCATCAAATCTCTGTTTTAGCTTTGCAAGTGTGCAATGCGCTAACTTGTACATAAATGATGGTATATGACAATATACGTAATACCTATGTATGTACATGTCAATAGGAGGTATTTGCATTCAGAAAAAGAGGTTGTCTGTAAAGTTGGTTTACTGACGATAGTTTAACGTGACAACGTCATCATAAAATACTGATGTAATGGTTGCAATTTTCAAAACAAAATTTTAATTTTATTTGTTTGATAGATATTTTGTATGGATATAGAGAAGGAGGTAATTGGAATCTCAATGGAATTGATCAAGTTACGTTTACACAAACATGAACAATTACGAAACATTGATCAAATTCATGAAAGATATGATATTTCCTACTTTTCCTATCATCGTACTATTCTCCATGCACACAGGAAGAAAGTATATGCAAATACAAGTATGTGAATTTATATACAAATCCGCATATACATACATATATATGCTCACTCAAGTAGGACAGAGCCAGATGTCGAACGTTGCCGAACGCGGGGGCCGATTGTGCTCTTTGTCGTTCATTCCGCGCTCTCGCTTGCAGTTCAAGCACATAAGCTTACATTTGCTTGCGTACGGAATAGATTCGTATATTTGATATGTCCATATGACTTGTATGCATCTTTACATATAGATTTGTTCTTTTTGAAAATTGCGGGAAATTGTATATGTATATGCATGTTTATATACATATATTAGTATACAACATATCTTATAAGGTATATGGTAAATATTACCATACATTTTTTCCTTCATATATAATAAAAAAATGCATAATAATAACATTAAAACAACAGGTATTATTAACAAACTTGGTTTTATTTTAAATTCTTCAAGTAAATAAATTAATAATAATCAATAAGAAGGCATATGCATATACAAATACGTGAATTTATATATGTACATATGCGCATATACATACATATATACGCTCACTTAAGTAGGAGAGAGCGAGATGTCGAGCGTTGCCGTTCGTTTGCTTTGTTTGCTTTGTCGTTCGTTCCGCGCTTTCGCTTGCAGTTCATTCAATTCAATGAGCAAAGTAACGACAAATGAGCAAGGTAACGGCAATGAGCAAGGTAACGACATATGAGCAAGGTAACACTAATGAGCAAGGTAACGACACATTTTTTCGTGCGTGCAGCCTGTTAAATCGAATTATAAGACGTTATCACGTCAAAAACGGTTTAAGATAATTCAACACTTATTTTATATTGTATGTCAATTTATAGTTTATGTATTCGACAGCATTTACATGCATATGTATGTATGTACATTTGTAGATGAAAAACAATAATGCACAAGCGCAAGAGCATCATCTTCCTTTCATACATATGTACATATGCATGTATGCCCAAATAACCTTGACTTATGTATGTACACTTGTCACAGCAAATCACATTCTTACAAGAAATCAAATACACATACGCACCAGTGAACGAGTTTCTTCCTAACAAGTGCAAAGACAATTCTGCTCTAAGTATGTATATATACCCAATTTATGTCCTAGCATATATACATACATATATACCTACTTGCCTTCTAAATTTCCTACAAAATAATTGTATTCATATGTTACTAGATGCATGTACATTCATACATTCATGCATACATATATGCGCGAGCACAGCGCTCCGTTCATGCTTCCGTGTACTTTTGTCTTTCACCAGTCGATATTCCTAATATTGTACTTACAAAATCACAATACTTTGATAGACGCAAAAGCAATAGCAAGCGCAACGCGATGGCCGCTTTGCCACCACACATTCTAAAATTTTCTAGAACACAACAAAAACACATACCTCACATGCGCATGTCGCCCAAAGCTAAAATCTAAGTCTAGGGACTACAAAAACAAAATACATTCGTAGACGCAGTCGCAGCGGTCATGATTCTATCAGCGACGGCGCTGAACAATTTAGAACAAAAACAAAAAGTTCATTCGTAAGTTCGAGCTCATATTTCAATTTCATTCATGAAACCAGCCGCCCATATGCCAATTTTCTCGACCATTCGAAAATAGTCAATATTGGAATATTTCGCGTGGAATTATTTGCCAATATTTGATAAATCTTGAATTTTTGTCATGTCGAGTGGCCGCGGCTGCGTATGTACGTATGCACTCTTATATGTATGTAAATATGTATTCTAACTGTTCGACAGTCGCGAGTTAATGCGACTTAGATTCCTTGAACAATTGCAGCGAAGCACACATTTCTGTCCGCAATGCCGCATATATGTACCCTATGATCAAAAAGTACCGGGAATGTTTAAATTAAACAAAACAGAGTTAGATTTAAGGCAAATTTAAATTATCTCCTTCAAAATATTGCCCGTCTGAAGCAACACACATGTGCCAACGTTTAACCCAGTCCTCCAAACAACCGCGGTAGGCCGACATGGCCTTCAGCTCCTACGTCGTACTCTCTTTGATCTCTTTGATCGGTGCGATGGCGCGTTATCATCACGCAAAATCAAAGAATTGTTTATTCACATTTCCGGCCGTTTGCAACATACAGCATCTCTCAAAGACTTCAAAACGGATAAATAATATTCTTTATTGACTGTCTGGCCCGATGGAAGGTACTCATGGTGGGCTATGCCTAGGCAATCGAAGAAAACAGTCAACATCACCTTCCCGATTCTTTTTGCTCATAGGGTATACATATCCCATCTTTTCACTGACGGACAAGAAGACGGTCGCAGTTGTTGTTTTTTATATGCATACATTTTGCGTTCGTTGAAGGTTTGTATATATTTATATATATTTATGTATATACATATGCGTGTATGCGCGTTTGGTTTTCTGGATGCATCCATGGATATTAGAACATTTTCTCATCAATATGTGTATGTAAGTAGTTCAGATTTGACTAAAGAGATTAAATATAGCAATGCATATTCATATGATTGCCTCTATGGCTGTTTTACATATAAATCAACTCAAAAGAAGTATGAATAATGTTATATAGAGAATAAATTTCTAAATAACAGGTATTAGAAAAACCTGAATACACTATTTTAAATCAATTCTAATTAAACCAAATACAAAAAATGAAATAAAAATATCGAACAAAGAAAAATACCTAAGGGACTTGAACCTGAGTCAAATATGGGACGATATACTGCATACACGACATGTCTTTCACGACTGCGCTAAACTATAATTACTAATGAACTTTTCTAAATCAGTCATTTATTCGATTCGTTGTTTTATATGCACATATTCTGCGTTAGTTGAAAGTTTGTATGCGTAATTATATGCATATGTATGTATGTTTGTATGCGCGTTTGGCTTTCTGGACGGATATTAGAATGATATTCTCTCATCAATATAATTTGGATTTGATAAAAGAGATTAAAAACATATGTATGTACATATTTTCTCTTTGCATTGATTTATATAAAAATCAGGTCATATCCAGTATGAACTATTTTATACCGAAAAGAAATTTCCATTTATGAAATACGAAAAAAACAGTATTTTAATGAAATTTTAATTAAAATAAACTAAAAAATTTTACCAAACTTTCCTGGTTTGAATTGTAAAAAAAAAATGTGCAAGAAAAAAAATATGACTTCAGGACTTGAACCTGAATTAAATACGTGCCAAAAAACAAAACGCAGAAAAAATCTGAATTCCTGTCCTAGCGTGGTAAGTAAATATAGAAACCCACCACTAACGTGGTAAATATCTGCAATCCCCCACTAGAGAGGCAAGTTGAATTTGAAAATCCCTTAATATGAATCTACAAATTAGTACTCGAAAAAACTCATTTAACATTTGCTCCTTCTCATTGCATTAACATTCTCTGGTAGCATAGCTTACCACTAACATAGCTTAAGGCTAACCTGAACTGTAACTATATCAACTTTTTTTTTGAATAAAACACAAACGGTTTGACTTTTTTAACTAATTTTTGTTTTATTATCGAGTTTGAACATATACATTTAGGTAGAAAATTCGATTTCTTTTGCATGACCACCGTGTGCACGTTTTACGAAGTCCAATCGTTGAACCCAATTTTCGACCACTCTTTTGCATAAATCGGCCGAAATTCCAGCAATTTCGCGTTCAATATTGGCTCTGAGCTCACAAATCGTCGCCGGCTTGTTACTGTAGACCAATGACTTCACATAACCCCACAAAAAATAGTCTAGAGGTGTCAAATCACACGAGCGCGGCGGCCATTCGACCGGTCCATTTCTGGAAATAATGCGCTCATCGAACTTACTCTTCAACAAATCAATTGTAGCGTGTGCTGTGTGGCTTGTGGCCCCGTCCTGTTGTAACCACATGTCGTCTAAGCCCATACCATTCAATTGCGGCCAAAAATAATCGTTTATCATGTCGCGGTATCGATTTCCATTCACAGTAACGTGGCGATCGTTCTCGTCAACGAAAAAATATGGGCCAATTACGCCGCCGGCATGTAAACCGCACCAAACAGTGATTTTTTCGGGATGCAACGGTGCCTCATGAATCACGTGTGGATTGCTTTCTGCCCAGTAACGCATATTTTGCTTGTTGACAAAGCCATTGAGCCAAAAGTTAGCTTCGTCACTGAAGATGATTTTTCGACTTTAAGCGAAAAATAAAAAATATTGCGTCGTTCGCCCTCCCTATCGGAAAAATGTTGAAGCGCACCTATTGAAAAACGCCTTATGTGTGTCACGAAGCAAGTACGTGTGTCACTCGACACGCACACATATAAGCTGCTGGACAGCGAAAGCATAAGCGTGTTCTGGAGCTATAAAATAGTCGCGGCGGCGCTAAACAGTTCCAACTATTGTACAGTACTTGAAAAAAGAATTCAATGATAAGTTCGAGCTCATATTTCTATGAGCGAAATACTTTCATTCATAAAACGAACTGCCTATGTACTAATTTTTCTCAATGATGACAAAAATGCACATACATATAAGATTAAACATATCAAATCAAAATAGTCAATACTGGAATATTTCCTACAGAAACATTTGCCAATATTTGGTGAATCTTGAATTTTTGTCAAGCCGAGGGGCCGTGGCTCCGTACATATGTAACCATCAATATATGTACATATGTAAATATGTCTTCTAAATGTTCTACAATCGCAGGTGCTTGTTCGTCAAGTGCCCGCATGAGCGTACAGTAAAATGCAGAGGACAGCAAGAAGTAGCTTATAAAAAAGCTCTGTCCAAGACATTTCGAAATATATACATACATATATAATTGGCGCATATGGGTGTTTGGCTGAGCTCCTATTTGTGGTGTGCGTCTTGATGTTGTTCCACAAATGGAGGGACCTACAGTTTCAAGCCGACTCCGAGTGGCAGATATTTTTATGAGGAGCTTTTTCATGGCAGAAATACACTCGGAGGTTTGCCATTGCTTGCTGAGGGCCGACGATTATTAGAAAAAACTTTTTCTTGCTTTTTCACCGAGATTCGAACCAACGTTCTCGCTGTGAATTCCGAATGGTAGTCACGCACCAACCCATTCGGCTACGGCGGCCGCCATTTCGATACTAGGAGAAAATTTCGAAACAATTATTTTATGCTCTCTGATAGTATTTAAATAGTTAATTAGTATATTACTTTAACTTCATATTATTATTACTTACTTCAACAAAGTTTTAACAGAAGATGCCTTAGACAGACATATTATATGTATATATTGAACTTCGCATATTTGTTTTTCATGATAAAGCGCCTGTAGCTAGACTACAGCGTTAACATTCTTTCTTCCTACATTCAAACGAATTTTCCTCAACTACTGTTTAATTTGACCAGTTGAGTATATTTTTGTTAACCTTTAGTGAAAAATATGTCTGTGGTGAACCACGCGCGAGTTAAGGAATGTTTACGCCACTGCTGACGTCGCCACATAACACGTTATAACATGCAGCGAATGCATTATCGATACAAACCGTATCAGGCAGCAACCGAAACGGAATTTTCTACAAACAAACAATAGATAAGTATTAGTAAATAACATCAATGGATAAGGACTGATAAACAATAAACCTATATTAGTATTAGATCACAGTAATATCATCCCAGATGGAGAACATACGTGGAATGGATATACAATTAAAGGACCAAAACTTATCCAATTTAACATATCCACAAACATCGACGAAAAAACATACCTCAACCATCAAGTAAAAGCAACTCGCACTAACGAACAATTAGAGATCCTAAAAATTCTAACTTCCGAGTCAGATTACAAATTTACGAATATACAAAAAATGTACAACACATATAGAAGAACATCCGGTAAAGTTCACATTGTATAGCATTCTCAGCCTAGGAACTCTAGCACTCCTTGTGTACTCTTCGGCCAAATTGGCATATGTTGCTACAAAATAAAGCGGGAAGAAAAAAGGGGAAAACTCACTAACGAAATATACGAAACGGAATTGATCAGCCTTAGAACCCAACAACAGTAAAAAGTGAGGACACTTTATCTTAACAAGGGGGCGAGGAATGTTTACTACGCCACTGCTGACGTCGCCACATAGAACGTTATATTATAACATGCAGCGAATACATTATCGATACAAACCGTATCAGGCAGCAACCAAAACGGAATTTTCCACAAACAAACAATAGATAAAGTAAATAACTTGATTATTTCAAAGATTGATGCGCCGACGAAAATATACTACTCGGTCGATACTGTTCTCGATTTGGAAGAAGCTGTTCAATTTCCTACAGAATTTCTAAACTCTTTGAAACCGTCTGGACTCCCTCCTCACAAAATGGAGCTGAAAATAGGTTGTCCTGTTATTTTATTAAGAAACCTAAGTCCACCTAAACTTTGCAATGGCACGCGTTTGATGGTAAAATCACTGAAAACTTTCATAATAGAGTGCACAATACTCACAGGATGTGGTACCGGAGAAGATGTATTGATTCCCCGAATCCCTCTGATACCATCGGATCTACCATTCCAATTTAAACGCTTACAATTTCCGGTAAAGACATCTTTTGCAATGACCATTAATAAATCTCAGGGTCAAACCTTCAACGTTGCAGGCTTAGATTTGAGTGTTGACTGTTTTTCACATGGCCAACTGTATGTCGCTCTTTCAAGAGTAACCTCTAGAGAAAACATGTTTGTATTGTCTAATGACAAGAAGGCTATGAACGTTGTATATAAAGACATTCTGTAATATAGTAATTGTTGTAAAAATAAATAAATTCATATGTAAAAATGCAAAAAGTTAATATGCAAAAATGTAGGGTATGAATTTAGATATCCCAAAGATAGCAGGAAATCTTCATGCTATAAAGAAAGGAGAATTGTTTTACTCCAAATTTAACGCGTGCGGGCCACGGGCAATAATGAATAAGCCAAAACTACTGGATCGATTTTAATCATTTTTTCAGTGAGTGACATAGGGTATATATTTTATACCCGTGCGAAGCTGGGCGGGTTGCTAGTATAATATAAAACTTAAAATTAAAAATATTCATATTCAATAAAAAATTTTTTTTTTGCTCATAGCCTCTGACAAACTTTAACAAAAATGTAATATTAATCAAATTAAAATTCGTTAATACTTTAAAAAGGTACATTTTATGCTTAAAACTAAAAATAAAACTCTGTTTTATAGGTATTTAACTTTATTTTGCACATGAGGCACAGAGATCAATTTTATGCTCCCCATACAAGCTTTTTTGACATTTGGCGCATGAAGATTTGATCATTCGGCGTTTTGATGATGGACAAATCGCAAAAATCTTTCTTTTTCTGCTTGCTGATACCGCTCCACTGAACTAGTCCGCTTTGTATATTTTGTCGAGCTGTCGTTTTTAAAGTTACCACATTAAGTCTTTTATATACATAAGTGTTTTTGAATGAGAGCAGAGTGTAAACCTTTCATAAATTTTCTGCGACTGATTCTGTCCGACTGGTTTCTGTCCTAATTGGAACATATTATGGGTGTATATAACATAACTATTTATATAAGCCATATTGAGTATAGCAAAAAATACTGCCATACCTTTCTTATCGGAGCAAATTAGTCTGCTATCAGACCTACGCGTACTGCCTTATCATCAACTCGCAAGCAGGACATTAAAAATTTGAATAGGTTGTGAGTCATTGTGGATGGGTATTTTGATCCAGAGTAGGACTGATCAAATAACTCTGCAATTGAGAGGTGGTTATCCCTCATGGCAGCTGTTACAGCTGTTTCTTTTCTTTGCGCCGATTCAGTGGAATTAATACACGATCGTGTGCTGATTTCGACGTTGGTCCACTCAACCATTTCTTCAATTATGGCGTATGTTATAAAAAGTCTGAAAACTTGTAGTGGATCCACAATATTTTTGCACAAGCGAGTAGGACCACGTACTTGATGTACAATATTTTGTCCATATCTATGAGACGTAGCTTTTTGCATCGACCACTTATGACGGTTTTTTCCACGTAATATGGTTTTAGAGAAAGTAATTATATCAGACTCTTCAAGCAACACATTCAACGGGACATGGTCTTCGTCTGCAGAAACCTCTTCAGAATAATTTTCTTCGTCCCTTAGCTCTCCCAAGTCTGTCTCAAGTTCGCCAATGGCATAATCATCTTCATCCGAATCTATTAAGTCATCGTCTTCAGCAAGAAACTTTTCAATTTCCTTGTCATTTAAAAAGGCTTGTTTTGTCATGTTAAATTGAATTATATAAAATTTTTTAAGACAAAAAAAATCATAGAAGCGATATATTATTTTGTTGCAAAAATCACACAAAAGACATTCTTCGTCGTTTCGACGACGCAAATTTTTTAAAACGGTACTTACAAGCAACTAGCACAGATGAACGTACGCCCACAACTAAAGCTCAGCAACGACTAAAGCTGTACGAAAAATTAAAGAAAAACAATGAGCGGAAATTATGATAAGCAGTTAAATGCAATCGAGCGTCGTCGAAGCGACGAAGAATGTCCGTCTAGGGTTAATAAGAGGTGTTATTTTGATATTCAAATAAAAATACTATTTTTAATATAAATGACCGGATGTTTCTTTCAAAGAGGTATGCCGTTAATAGTGGAAAATAACATCAGGGAAATGACCACCACAACCACGTTTACAGGACAATATCCTTTTCATGAAATTTTTCATAACCGAATTGCAAAGTGGCTGCCCTTTGTCCTCGAAGGTCTCATGAATTCCATCTTTGAGGTCTTGAATCGACCCTGGGCTGTTGGCGTAGACCTTCTCTTTCACGTGGCCCAAAGAAAAAAGTCACAAGGAGTTAAGTCAAAAGATCTCGGTGGCCAATTGTGATCACCCCTTCGAGAGATAACATGGTCCGGAAATTTTTCCCGTAAAATATCAATATTTTCGTTGCTTGTGTGGCACGTAGCACCGTATTGTTGAAAATGAAGGTTGCCCAGATCAATACCGTTCAATTCCGGCCATAAAAAATCGTTAATTATCTCTCGATAGCGCAATCCATTCACCTATAACACCTGTTATTGGAAAACCGTTTATGTTTTAATGATCTACGAGTGGCATAAGGCTTTTGCAGAGGGCCGAGAGCTCGGGGAAGATTTGCCCCGTCCTCGTCGCCCATCAACGTCTTCAACGACTGAAAACGTCGACAGAGTCAAGGAAATGGTGCTGGAAAACCATAATTTAAGTTTGAAGAAGGTAGCTCATGGCTTTAGTGGATCTCATAAATCAATTCGCAACTTTTTACACCGTCATTGGGCATGAGACGCGTGGCTGATCGACTCATTCCAAAACATAACATATATTAGAGTATAACATAATTTAAAGTAACGTTTGTACTTTTTATGCAGAGTTTTGGTACAATAATTATCAAAAGAATAAAATTTAAATAAAAAATAAAAAGTGAATGTACGGACATGCCGGTCCCAAGATTTGAACCTGGTGTCAAGCACTTAAGGATCTCACAAGAGCAATCACTGAGTAAGAACTAACTCAATGAAGCAAAAAAATACGGTAACCACCAGCGGTCTGCAAGTATTAGAACGATTTAACACATCTAACCTGCAGATCAAACTCACACATCAACTGACCTCTAATATACATATATGCTGTATTTCTACCACAGCATGCCATATTTTTCAATTCCCTACTTATTCCACATGATACCGAATTATTTCATACTTCGCAAAAATGAGTCACGCAACATATTTGAGTGGAAAGGGGTGCCAGTACTGACATACAAAATGATTTTTGTTCGAGATTATGACTCTATGTTAAACCATTTCCACTAAAACATGTTGCGTGACTCTTGTATATCATGTGGAGTGAGCAGGAAATTGAAAAATATAGCCAGTTGTGGTGCAAATACTGCATATGTTTTAGAGCTCAGTTGATGTCTGAGCTCGATATGTAAGTTTGATGTGTAAGGTCGTTCTGATACTTGTATCATGCTGGTGGCTACAATATTTTATTGCTTCATTGAGTTAGTACTCACTCAATGATTGCTTTTGTCAGATCCACAGATGCTTGTCACCAGGTTAAAATCTTGGAAGCGGCATGTCCGAACATTCACTTTTTATTTCTTTGATATTTTTTTTAAACATTCATAAAAATATAAACTTTACTTTTAATTATGTTATTAAATTATTTAAATTATTTAAAATATACGCATTTATGTTAATCACATACATATACCTACAAATTAATGTTTTGTTTTATTGGTTGTATTTTTAAAAATAATCGGGGATACGAAGTTCCCGTCTCTATTTGAGTTTTGTCAATTTAAAAATTTACAATTATTCTTACTCCTACTTAACACCTAAATTTTGGTCAAGTCACGTTGTACTTGCATGTGCTGGGAAAAGCTTGAATTTGGCCAACGCAGCGTTATCTGTTATGGTTGCGGGTGTGGTGTCGTTAACCCGTGGGATACAATTGCAATATGATATTTCATGCCTTTTTTTGCAGTGCTTCCGCTGTTGCAACATTAGGAATGTTAACTCAACATTATATAATATAACTTCGCAATTTAGAATTGTTCCGAATTTGGCAGAGGTGATATTTTTGTACGTTATATGTACGTATGGGATGTATGTATGGATTAGGGATAGGGAAATATTGTCGCATGGAATAGTGTATGCCTTGTTGTATGTGCGTTTGTTTTTCTACGTTCCCATTGGAATGATGATACTTCGTATGCACGTACATATGTACATATGTACATACGTATCTACATAAGGCGGTTTTCAATAGGTGCGCTTCAACTTTTTTCCGATAGGGAGGGCGAACGACGAAATATTTTTTATTTTTCGCTTGTCATTTGTAAACTTCATTAGTATACATTTCACCATGGAACGCTACACACTTGAGCAACGATTGCAAATCGTGCAAATTTTTTATGAAAATAATCGTTCTGTTGCTGCTACTTTAAGAGCATGATTTTCCAAAAAATCATCTTCAGTGATGAAGCTCACTTTTGGCTCAACGGCTTTGTCAACAAGCAAAATATGCGTTACTGGGCAGAAAGCAATCCACACGTGATTCATGAGGCACCGTTGCATCCCGAAAAAATCACTGTTTGGTGCGGTTTACATGCCGGCGGCGTAATTGGCCCATATTTTTTCGTTGACGAGAACGATCGCCACGTTACTGTGAATGGAAATCGATACCGCGACATGATAAACGATTATTTTTGGTCGCAATTGAATGGTATGGACTTAGACGACATGTGGTTACAACAGGACGGGGCCACAAGCCACACAGCACACGCTACAATTGATTTGTTGAAGAGTAAGTTCGATGAGCGCATTATTTCCAGAAATGGACCGGTCGAATGGCCGCCGCGCTCGTGTGATTTGACACCTCTAGACTATTTTTTGTGGGGTTATGTGAAGTCATTGGTCTACAGTAACAAGCCGGCGACGATTTGTGAGCTCAGAGCCAATATTGAATGCGAAATTGCTGGAATTTCGGCCGATTTATGCAAAAGAGTGGTCGAAAATTGGGTTCAACGATTGGACTTCGTAAAACGTGCACACGGTGGTCATGCAAAAGAAATCGAATTTTCTACTTAAATGTATATGTTCAAACTCGATAATAAAACAAAAATTAGTTAAAAAAGTCAAACCGTTTGTGTTTTATTCAAAAAAAAAAAGTTTAAGCGCTCTTACGGAAAAACGCTTTATAAGGAAAAAAATGCGAAATTGAGAATATTTTAAATTTTTTAAATATGAATCAGAACAACTATATAGCACGTTTACTGGTGAGTGTAGAGAACATAGGATTCAATTATTAGACTTTTTCGTCCTAGTGCTTCTGGGAAAGCACTACTCTTGGGCCGTTGAAAAAGTTGGATGGACCAAATAATGTTTTCGGGTTAGATTGAATTTAATTCACTTTTATCATACCATAATTCAACCTCTCCCTAACCGGACTCCCTTTCCTTGGTGGAATCGAGAGCTCCAGATGTTGAGGCGTGAGTCGAAAAAACTTCTAAACCGGGCCCTCAAGACTCACCTTGCTGAGGACTGGGGGCGATACCGTGTTCAGAAGAACTAACAGAGGCTTATTCGGGAATCGACAAAAGCTTCTTATTGGGAATTCTGCAGCGGTATTGAATCTCTGAGAGACACGGCGAAATGGGTTTGGATCCTGAAAAGGCACCCAACTGCAAAGCTGGAGTCACTTAGGAAATTTGATGACTCCTTCACGGAGCGGCAAAGTGGCGGTTGTGAGAGCTGCTACACCTTCGCGGCATAACCACTACGTTGCCAGATCTGTGGTGAGTGAGACCATCATTCGATTTTCCATCGAGTCTTTTGGCGGCTACAAGTTACCCGGAACGGATGGCATATATCCTGCCATGCTGAAGGAAAGCGCAGAGTCCGTGACATTAGCCTTGAAAAAAATCTTCACTGCATTCCTGGCACTGGCCTATATAATACGCTCTTGAAGGATGATGAGGGTCGCCTTCATCTCAAAGGTTGCAAGAGCTGACTACACCAGTCCTAAAAGCTTTAGACCCATCAGCACGACTTCTTTCATGCTGAAAAGTCTCGAACGACTGGTGGAATTGCGTATACGTCAGAAGTCGCTGAAGGCTCACCCTCTGTGTCTATTTTAGCATACCTACCCAAGGTGAAAATCCTGCGAGTCCGCACTGCAAAATCTTGTTGCTAGGGTAGAGCGGGCCATCGACATCTTTTTAGACATAGAGGGGTCGTTTGATAATACCACTTTTGACAGTATGTGTAGCTCTACCAGCAGACACGGCGTAGACCGAGTGCTAGTGAATTGCATTCGTTCTGTGCTGGTCCAAGGAAACGTCTCGGTACTAACAGAGGAAGATCTGCTGGTGTCCTCCGGTGTCCATTGCTCTGGTGCATGGCTATCGATCCTCTACTCACCACCTTAAATGACTCGGGAGTCTACGCACAAGCATATGCGGACGATATTGCTTGTTTGGTAACAGGCTCTCCGCTTATGAACATCTGCAGGAAAGTGCAGAAAACTCTGGATCGGATTGACACTTGGTGCTGTGCGAACGGGCTGTCGGCAAATCCCGCCAAGACTGGTATTGTCCTCTTTACCAGAAGGAGGAAGCTTGATGGACTCGTTCCTCCAAAGCTAAAAGGAGTCACAATCCAGCTATCCAAGGAAATCAAATATCTTGGAGTAATCCTCGATAGCAAGCTCCTATGGAAATCACACGTTGAAACAAAGGCATCCAAAGCGCTGACAGCTTTCTGGCAGTGCAAAGGTGTCTTTGGGAAAACAGACCCCCTTGCTCTCCTAGCAAGGTCCTATGGATCTACACGGCTATGATAAGACCTATTATCACCTATGCATCACTGGTCTGGATGAGTAGACTCTCTCTAGTGGGAGTCAGGAGGACCTTATCGAGACTACAACGCACTGTGGCCATCAGTTGCACCGGAGCCTTTCCGACTACTTCAGGCCCGGCATTAGATGCTCTGATTGGTTTACCACCCCTTGATGCTTTTATCCAAGGAGAGGCCTTGAAGGCCATCTGCAGACTGAAACACAGTGGGAACTGGTACGGCCCCTGTCCGGCATTGGAACACAGAGAAGGCATGGACGTCGATCCAACGATTCTTTCCACGCCCCCTGACCCCATGCCATCAAGAGTCGTACTTGAAGAGATATTCAGTGTAGTGCTACAAGAGGCTCAGTTGTGGGAAGACTCAAAAAATGAGCCCGGCAAACACTGTTTTCGTATATTTACAGATGGCTCCAGGACCGAGCATGGCTCCGGCTCTGGGGTCTACGTGGAATCCAGCAGGACAAAACTGCACTTTGCTCTTGGAATGCATTTATCTGTGTTTCGAGCGGAGGTGTATGCAGTTCAAGAAGCGATTAACTTTGTTGTGCAAAAGCGATGGAGAGGCAGATCTATATGTGTCTGCAGCGACAGCCAAGCTGCTCTTATCGCCTTAGACAGCCCTCCAACCACATCAGGGGTAGTGAAGTCCTCTAAATCCAGGCTGGACTATGTCGGTAGACTTAATAGCCTGATGCTAACATGGGTCCCGGGACACGTAGGTATCGCGAGGAACGAGACCTCTGAGTTCTTAGCTAACATGGGCTCCGAGGCCAACTTCTTTAGCCCAGAGCCCGTTTTACCACTCCCTTCTGCGGCCATCACAGCCACGGTTAGCAAGTGGGTAACTACCACCTACAAGCGAGCTTGACAGGCTGAGAGAGGCTGCAGATGGACAAAACTGATGTTACCTGTCATGTCCGATCGACTGTCGCAAACCCTTCTGATGAGGATGAGACGGCGGACCACTTCCTGTGTGTCTGCCCCGCCTTCGCTCGAATCAGGTTTGAGGTCTTTGGCACTGATGTGTTAAGAAGCGACCATCTTGGCTCCTTGGCACCACAAGATCTACTCAGATTTCTTCGGAGATCGGGTAGGTTTAAAGAAAATTAAAAGGGAATCCAAGTGTAGTACAATGGACTCAATTAATGTCTGAGTGCTGCACTTGCTAGTTGTCCCGACAAAAAAAAAAAAAAAAAAAAAAAAAAAACCCCTCAATAGGTATAAATAGTGGGCAAGCATGAATGAATTTTGATTAAAAATATTCCTTATTGAGATAGACCACGCTAAATCCTCGATATTCGGGATTGTTTTTTAGTTTTTCATAGCAATGTTGCCATTGATATTTTTGCTTACACACTTTCTCACACATCCGCGATATCAGTTACAATTTTTCATTGTGTAATAAACCAAAGCCAAAAACCAACAAATGCAAATAGTTCATTTATCTATAATTAACATTATTCAACAGGGTTTGTAAGTTATTTTAATAAAAATTATAATTTTTCTAAGTTTATTTTGTAAATCATTTCGAAATGTACTGCTTGGCAACACTGTGTGGTGAGAGAGCAATCAGCTGCCAGGGTTCTACGGGAATTTTCCAAAAACCCTACGGTAAAATCTACGATGCGGAAGGAAGTAATTTTTCATTTACATGGGGCTCTCATTAGTTTGATCGAAACAGCTGACAGGGGACTGCGTTTACGTCGGTGAGTGTGCGCAGTATAAATTTTCAATAGTATGAAACTTCGAAGGCGTAAACTTGTTTTGAGCTAACGGCTAAGCGGCTTTTGTTAACATCATTAGTGTATGCTTCTGCGCGCACTTGACAGACAGCAGCTAAAACAATCACCATTCGCTACGACCGTCGCCATTCTGTCGCACATTTAGTAGACATACAGTAGGTTCTGTTTTTATGCGGTAGATACGTTCCGCAAGAAACAGCATAAAAAAAACAGCATAAAAAAAGCTACTAGTTCTATAGTAAAACTATAGGTACGTTTCAAAAGTGCTAAAACCTCATAAATCTGAAATAATGTAATAAAATCGTATAAAAAAGGGCACTAGTCCCATATTATAACTATAGATACGTTCCATAGACCGCATGAATCTGAAATAATTAAATAAAATCGCATTAACAAAATATTGTATTTTTGAAAATTATATCTTTATTTAAGAAACGTCAGAATCGAAAAATAAATTTAAGAAATAGAATCACACAATACCCACATGTTGCGCGTTCGTTTAGGATTTGGCGTAAAATCACTTTCGTCACTTGAGGAAATGTACACGTCTGATCTAGATAGTTATGCAGGCGGTTCCATACTTGTAGGGTTAGCATTTCTGATGTAATCTGTGATGAGTTTTTGCGTAGCTGGTTTAGAATCTTGTTTATATGTACAATTCCCGATAGGTCGACATGCATTTTGTAATTTAAAAAAAAACCGCACTATTTCAAAACCGCATAAAAAAAGCCGCATAAAAACAGAACCTACTGTACTTATACACATATGTACATATGTACAATATATACGAAGATGCCGATACTTTCCATGAGAAAAATTGACGGTTCACCAAATACTTTTGTCTTCCTCAAGAAAAATAAGCTTATGGACAGTTCAAATGCGTGAGGGAAGATGTGGTGGGCTTGGTTTATAAATTATCGAGCCATGCTTTCAGGAATATGCACTTGCTTTTCTGATTAAAATAGTTTTTGTTGTATTAAAGAACATTTTAGAATGCTGCTTCTGCGCCTGTGGAGGTATTTTATTTGTATAAGTACAGCATTTGGAATATCGACTGGAAGACGCCAAATTTCGTTAAGTAAATAACAAATAAAGGACAAAAATATATTTTATTAACCTTTATAGATAAATTCAAATATGTATGTACATGTATCTACATATGTATGTGCATATATACGTTAATATTAAGTCAAGTCTTTTCGAATCTCGGTGAAACACCAAAATTAAGAAAAACATTTTTCTAATAGCGGTCGCCCCTCGGCAGGCGATGCAAACCTCCGAGTGTATTCCGCCATGAAAAAGTTCCTCATAAAAATATCTGCCGTTGGGAGTCGGAGAAAAACAATTATAAAAAATTCCGACACTCTAGAGCAGTGGTCGCCAACCTTTTCAATGTGTTGAGCTACTTTCAAGATTTTGAAATAAACAGCGAGTTACTTGCACAAGCCAACATAAATTAAATAATACACAGTTATATTCGACACACAATACATGTATTTATTTTACTAATATACGTTCTATATATAATAAACTTATGACTTATAGTGCTTATACTTATGCGTAACTACATCCATGTTCACACCTATGTATCAATCGTAACAAAATTTTTTGCAGTCATAATGGCAAATCACAAGCGACTTAAAAAATCAGCAAAACAGTAATAGTATATTACATTATTATATAAATAAAATATGGGCAGATAAAAAGAGCATATTTAATGAGAAGGTTGACATTCTGACTCATCGATAATTTTTTTAATATTTGCAGTATAATTTGATACAGTCATTCGAATACAGTTATCCAAATGTATATCTGTAAGCCGATTGCGGTGTTTATTTTTAATAAATTTCATATTGGAAAAAGAAGATTCACACAAATAAGTTGAACTGAATAACGCTTTCACTTTCAACGCAACACGACATAAAACTGAATACTTATCTTTACTTACTAAAGTCCATATACATTTTGTATTTGAACCTAAAGATTTTAAAGTCAAGTCACTTTGAAAAGCAATCAGTTCCATTTCTGTCACAGCAATGTCTTCGCCAAAGTTGTTCATAACACAAGTTGCAAACTGTTGTATATCAATGTCCATGAAGGGTGAAACAACAAATTGCGTCACTAAAGCAATTTTGCTGAAATCCTTGAAACGATTTTTGAAGTTTTCCTTCAAGTTAGAAACTATTTCCATATGATATTTACTGTCATAGGGCTCTAATAGATTTTTGGATATCTTTTCGGAAAGAATAGGAAAATGCTTAGTATCGCGGTTTTTTAGGTTTTGTTCCCAAAATTCAAGTTTTGTAAAAAATGCATTTATATCAGAAATCATTTCCGCTAATTCTTTATCCCTGCCTTGAAGCTGCAAGTTAAGCTCATTTAATTTCTCTGTAATGACCACAAGAAAACCAAAATCTCTGAGCCAAGTCGAATTTTCCAGTTCAGGAATCGGTTCATCGCGTTCTTTGAAAAATTGGAGTATAGCAGGCAGGACATCATTGAAACGTTTGAGCACTCGTCCTCTGCTTAACCATCGCACTTCAGAGTGAAGAAGTAGCTCTCCGTATTGACAGTCAATTTCATCAGCCAAGGTTTTAAATAATCTTCTTTGTAACGCTTGAGCTCTAATCTTGTTCACAATTTTCACCACCAGTTTCATAACGTTGTTCAAGTTTAGAAAATTTCCACATAATGCTTGCTGATGTATAATTCAGTGGTAACTAAGAAATTGTGGAAAACTTTCATCCTTATGACATAGCGCCACGAGCCCCTTATCACAACCCACCATAGCTGGAGCACCGTCAGTTGTCAGGCCTACCATTTTTGATATTGGAATTTTCTCAGAAGAGATGAGATTTTTTAAATGAGAAAACAGCTCTAGCCCAGTAGTATGTCCTTTGAGTGGAATAAACTTCAAAAGATCTTCATTAATTGTAAAATCACTAAAAGCCATCCTGACAAATATGGCCATCTGTGAGGTGTCAACTACATCTGTTGATTCATCCAGTTGCAGGGAAAAATAAATACAGTTATCTAAGTCACTTCTTAACTGTAAAAAAATGTCATTGCTCATTACTTCTACTCGCCTCATCACTGTATTAGCAGAAAGTTGCATAGATTTTATAGCAGACACTATTTCGTCCTTATTTCTAAAGTTGGCGAATAAAGAATCTGCAGCTTCCAAAAATGCTTGTTTTACGATTTCCCCGTCTTCATAAGGTTTTTTCTTTTGTGCAATTATCTGGGAAACACGATAAGATGCTTCAGTTGCAGGTTTATTTTTGTCGATTGTTTTCAAAAATATTGACTGTTGTCCAATTAACTGGATTTTTAAATGTTTCAGTTTTTCTTTTCTGGTGGCAGAATTTAACGGGAATGCCTTCTCAAAATTCGAATGTACAGTTTTATAATGCCTCTCAATATTTCCTTTTTTAGGAACTGACACAGATGTATTACATAACAAACAAACACTTTTGCCTTTAACTTCTGTGAAGAAGTATTGTTCTTCCTATTCCGAATGGAAATGGTATGTCTTCGCCTTCTTACTACTGCTTGCCATAATGTTTCGAACTCTAACCCAACCGCTGCACGCAGAACGTTGATAATGCCGTTCAGTATTAAACTGAGCGCAATGTCGACGTGCATTGCGTATATATAAAGCCAAGGTGGATTTAATAAGGTGACAGCATTCACCCAGCTGAATTTTTCGCCGTAGGTATGGCATACGTTTGTATGTATTGGTAAGTTTACATTCGTATGTTTACATTTGCTTGCTGATTTTGACATGATGCTTGCACCAAACGCAACAACAAATACATGTAGGGTTTTACTTATATGTGTTTGCTGTCACCTGTAATAAATTCGCCTTGTATAAAGCCAAAAAATTCTCGAGCACGCTAATCGGTTCCAGCCGATCCTAGAACGGAGACGCGACTTCGCGTCGTGTTTGTCGGCGCGAAATCGCTTACCGCAGTGTTGCCGCTGTTTATCTGTTTATTATGAAAATTTCTGAAATTTGCTAATACTGGTATGATTTTCAGACTTTTGGATTTTTTGCAACGTGAGCAGCGCGAGCTACCAGAATTGCCTTTGCGAGCTACCGGTAGTTCGCGATCGACGGGTAGGCCGCCGGCTAGATAAAAAAACATATTGGTATACTTAAGTAATAATATTTTACATAAAGATGTATGGATATTTGATTATATGCTTCTTTTACATATATAGAAATACAAAGTGTGATAGAATATTAACGCCGGTGGTTTGAATAAAATATTTTATATAAAAATCCTACAAAAATCAAAAATAAGCAAATCAAAATTTTCCCATAGCATCAAATATGATACACTACTGCGTCCATACAAATGAATATACATATATGTATGTACATACGTTTACCGTACGCTTGCGCAACGGGCTTTGCTACACGAAGCAAGTACGCTGTCGATTTGTCTTTGCCTAAGCACTGAGCAAAGAACGTAAATTCATAGAGAAGGCGCAGAGAACGTTAATGTATAGAGAAATCTCAATGACAGGAACATATGGAATTTTGACGCAGACACATTTTTCACCAAAAGTTAACAGTAAGGGCAGAGAATGTTAATGCAATGAGAAGGTGCAAATGTTACTGTGAGCTTTTTTTAGTACAATTGAGATTTGAAAGATTTGAAGTAAGGAAATTTAGCACACCGAGTTTATAGACACCTCACTGGCTTTTCCCCACACAAAATTTTGAAACACCACACATCTTTCACCACAACACACAACACATTTCTCACCTCGACATTAAACCAATTAAATTTTTACTATTTTCGTATTTTTGAAATAATAAGCGAATACGTAAAATTTATTACATACTTTTTTTTTCAATTACATTAAAAAAAAACGAATTAAACAAAAAAAAATTTATAAAAAAAAGTTTGCGCCGGGAATTGAAATCGAGTCTAACATGTGGCGAGGAAAAATAGGCGGTGCGTTTATTTCTTCGACTGCTTAGTTTTTTACCATTTTGTTACTTTTGAAATGATAAACGGATACATAAAATTTATTACAAATTTTTTTACGATTACATTAAAAAAAACATTTCAAAACGAACAAAAAAAAATTTGCGCCGAGAATTCATGGCGAGTCACGTGGGGAGGATAAATACGCAGAGCGTTTATTTCTGCACCTGCGTTGTGAACAAAAGGTTTGTGATGTCTATGTAGATATGTATGCGCGCAACGCGAATAAGTTTAAATAAATTCTGAAAGTAATTTATGAGGTTTTTCATTACATACATTCATAAATGAACGTATTCTCTATATGTATGTACATAAATGATGGTATATGACAATATACATAATATGTATGTACATGTCAATAGTCGGTATTTGCATTCAGAAAATAAAACGGTTTAAGATAAATCAACACTTATTTTATATTGTATGTAAATTTATAGCTTATGTATTCGACAGCATTTACGTACATATGTATGTATGTACATTTGTATATGAAAAACAATAATGGACAAGCGTAAGAACATCATCTTCCTTTCATACATATGTACATATGCATGTATGCCCAATAACCTTGGCTTATGTACATATGTACACATGTCACAGCACATCACATTCTTACAAGAAATCAAATACACATACGCACCAGTGAACGAGTTTCTTCCTAACAAGTGCAAAGACAATTCTGCTCTAAGTATGTATATATACCCAATTTATGTCCTAGCATATATACATACATATATACCTACTTGCCTTCTAAATTTCCTACAAAATAATTGTATTCATATGTTACTAGATGCATGTACATTCATACATTCATGCATACATATATGCGCGAGCACAGCGCTCCGTTCATGCTTCCGTGTACTTTTGTCTTTCACCAGTCGATATTCCTAATATTGTACTTACAAAATCACAATACTTTGATAGACGCAAAAGCAATAGCAAGCGCAACGCGATGGCCGCTTTGCCACCACACATTCTAAAATTTTCTAGAACACAACAAAAACACATACCTCACATGCGCATGTCGCCCAAAGCTAAAATCTAAGTCTAGGGACTACAAAAACAAAATACATTCGTAGACGCAGTCGCAGCGGTCATGATTCTATCAGCGACGGCGCTGAACAATTTAGAACAAAAACAAAAAGTTCATTCGTAAGTTCGAGCTCATATTTCAATTTCATTCATGAAACCAGCCGCCCATATGCCAATTTTCTCGACCATTCGAAAATAGTCAATATTGGAATATTTCGCGTGGAATTATTTGCCAATATTTGATAAATCTTGAATTTTTGTCATGTCGAGTGGCCGCGGCTGCGTATGTACGTATGCACTCTTATATGTATGTAAATATGTATTCTAACTGTTCGACAGTCGCGAGTTAATGCGACTTAGATTCCTTGAACAATTGCAGCGAAGCACACATTTCTGTCCGCAATGCCGCATATATGTACCCTATGATCAAAAAGTACCGGCAATGTTTAAATTAAACAAAACAGAGTTAAATTTAAGGCAAATTTAAATTATCTCCTTCAAAATATTGCCCGTCTGAAGCAACACACATGTGCCAACGTTTAACCCAGTCCTCCAAACAACCGCGGTAGGCCGACATGGCCTTCAGCTCCTACGTCGTACTCTCTTTGATCTCTTTGATCGGTGCGATGGCGCGTTATCATCACGCAAAATCAAAGAATTGTTTATTCACATTTCCGGCCGTTTGCAACATACAGCATCTCTCAAAGACTTCAAAACGGATAAATAATATTCTTTATTGACTGTCTGGCCCGATGGAAGGTACTCATGGTGGACTATGCCTTGGCAATCGAAGAAAACAGTCAACATCACCTTCCCGATTCTTTTTGCTCATAGGGTATACATATCCCATCTTTTCACTGACGGACAAGAAGACGGTCGCAGTTGTTGTTTTTTATATGCATACATTTTGCGTTCGTTGAAGGTTTGTATATATTTATATATATTTATGTATATACATATGCGTGTATGCGCGTTTGGCTTTCTGGATGCATCCATGGATATTAGAACATTTTCTCATCAATATGTGTATGTAAGTAGTTCAGATTTGACTAAAGAGATTAAATATAGCAATGCATATTCATATGATTGCCTCTATGGCTGTTTTACATATAAATCAACTCAAAAGAAGTATGAATAATGTTATATAGAGAATAAATTTCTAAATAACAGGTATTAGAAAAACCTGAATACACTATTTTAAATCAATTCTAATTAAACCAAATACAAAAAATTAAATAAAAATATCGAACAAAGAAAAATACCTAAGGGACTTGAACCTGAGTCAAATATGGGACGATATACTGCATACACGACATGTCTTTCACGACTGCGCTAAACTATAATTACTAATGAACTTTTCTAAATCAGTCATTTATTCGATTCGTTGTTTTATATGCACATATTCTGCGTTAGTTGAAAGTTTGTATGCGTAATTATATGCATATGTATGTATGTTTGTATGCGCGTTTGGCTTTCTGGACGGATATTAGAATGATATTCTCTCATCAATATAATTTGGATTTGATAAAAGAGATTAAAAACATATGTATGTACATATTTTCTCTTTGCATTGATTTATATAAAAATCAGGTCATATCCAGTATGAACTATTTTATACCGAAAAGAAATTTCCATTTATGAAATACGAAAAAAACAGTATTTTAATGAAATTTTAATTAAAATAAACTAAAAAATTTTACCAAACTTTCCTGGTTTGAATTGTAAAAAAAAAATGTGCAAGAAAAAAAATATGACTTCAGGACTTGAACCTGAATTAAATACGTGCCAAAAAACAAAACGCAGAAAAAATCTGAATTCCTGTCCTAGCGTGGTAAGTAAATATAGAAACCCACCACTAACGTGGTAAATATCTGCAATCCCCCACTAGAGAGGCAAGTTGAATTTGAAAATCCCTTAATATGAATCTACAAATTAGTACTCGAAAAAACTCATTTAACATTTGCTCCTTCTCATTGCATTAACATTCTCTGGTAGCATAGCTTACCACTAACATAGCTTAAGGCTAACCTGAACTGTAACTATATCAACTTTTTTTTTGAATAAAACACAAACGGTTTGACTTTTTTAACTAATTTTTGTTTTATTATCGAGTTTGAACATATACATTTAGGTAGAAAATTCGATTTCTTTTGCATGACCACCGTGTGCACGTTTTACGAAGTCCAATCGTTGAACCCAATTTTCGACCACTCTTTTGCATAAATCGGCCGAAATTCCAGCAATTTCGCGTTCAATATTGGCTCTGAGCTCACAAATCGTCGCCGGCTTGTTACTGTAGACCAATGACTTCACATAACCCCACAAAAAATAGTCTAGAGGTGTCAAATCACACGAGCGCGGCGGCCATTCGACCGGTCCATTTCTGGAAATAATGCGCTCATCGAACTTACTCTTCAACAAATCAATTGTAGCGTGTGCTGTGTGGCTTGTGGCCCCGTCCTGTTGTAACCACATGTCGTCTAAGTCCATACCATTCAATTGCGGCCAAAAATAATCGTTTATCATGTCGCGGTATCGATTTCCATTCACAGTAACGTGGCGATCGTTCTCGTCAACGAAAAAATATGGGCCAATTACGCCGCCGGCATGTAAACCGCACCAAACAGTGATTTTTTCGGGATGCAACGGTGCCTCATGAATCACGTGTGGATTGCTTTCTGCCCAGTAACGCATATTTTGCTTGTTGACAAAGCCATTGAGCCAAAAGTTAGCTTCGTCACTGAAGATGATTTTTCGACTTTAAGCGAAAAATAAAAAATATTGCGTCGTTCGCCCTCCCTATCGGAAAAATGTTGAAGCGCACCTATTGAAAAACGCCTTATGTGTGTCACGAAGCAAGTACGTGTGTCACTCGACACGCATACATATAAGCTGCTGGACAGCAAAAGCATAAGCGTGTTCTGGAGCTATAAAATAGTCGCGGCGGCGCTAAACAGTTCCAACTATTGTACAGTACTTGAAAAAAGAATTCAATGATAAGTTCGAGCTCATATTTCTATGAGCGAAATACTTTCATTCATAAAACGAACTGCCTATGTACTAATTTTTCTCAATGATGACAAAAATGCACATACATATAAGATTAAACATATCAAATCAAAATAGTCAATACTGGAATATTTCCTACAGAAACATTTGCCAATATTTGGTGAATCTTGAATTTTTGTCAAGCCGAGGGGCCGTGGCTCCGTACATATGTAACCATCAATATATGTACATATGTAAATATGTCTTCTAAATGTTCTACAATCGCAGGTGCTTGTTCGTCAAGTGCCCGCATGAGCGTACAGTAAAATGCAGAGGACAGCAAGAAGTAGCTTATAAAAAAGCTCTGTCCAAGACATTTCGAAATATATACATACATATATAATTGGCGCATATGGGTGTTTGGCTGAGCTCCTATTTGTGGTGTGCGTCTTGATGTTGTTCCACAAATGGAGGGACCTACAGTTTCAAGCCGACTCCGAGTGGCAGATATTTTTATGAGGAGCTTTTTCATGGCAGAAATACACTCGGAGGTTTGCCATTGCTTGCTGAGGGCCGACGATTATTAGAAAAAACTTTTTCTTGCTTTTTCACCGAGATTCGAACCAACGTTCTCGCTGTGAATTCCGAATGGTAGTCACGCACCAACCCATTCGGCTACGGCGGCCGCCATTTCGATACTAGGAGAAAATTTCGAAACAATTATTTTATGCTCTCTGATAGTATTTAAATAGTTAATTAGTATATTACTTTAACTTCATATTATTATTACTTACTTCAACAAAGTTTTAACAGAAGATGCCTTAGACAGACATATTATATGTATATATTGAACTTCGCATATTTGTTTTTCATGATAAAGCGCCTGTAGCTAGACTACAGCGTTAACATTCTTTCTTCCTACATTCAAACGAATTTTCCTCAACTACTGTTTAATTTGACCAGTTGAGTATATTTTTGTTAACCTTTAGTGAAAAATATGTCTGTGGTGAACCACGCGCGAGTTAAGGAATGTTTACGCCACTGCTGACGTCGCCACATAACACGTTATAACATGCAGCGAATGCATTATCGATACAAACCGTATCAGGCAGCAACCGAAACGGAATTTTCTACAAACAAACAATAGATAAGTATTAGTAAATAACATCAATGGATAAGGACTGATAAACAATAAACCTATATTAGTATTAGATCACAGTAATATCATCCCAGATGGAGAACATACGTGGAATGGATATACAATTAAAGGACCAAAACTTATCCAATTTAACATATCCACAAACATCGACGAAAAAACATACCTCAACCATCAAGTAAAAGCAACTCGCACTAACGAACAATTAGAGATCCTAAAAATTCTAACTTCCGAGTCAGATTACAAATTTACGAATATACAAAAAATGTACAACACATATAGAAGAACATCCGGTAAAGTTCACATTGTATAGCATTCTCAGCCTAGGAACTCTAGCACTCCTTGTGTACTCTTCGGCCAAATTGGCATATGTTGCTACAAAATAAAGCGGGAAGAAAAAAGGGGAAAACTCACTAACGAAATATACGAAACGGAATTGATCAGCCTTAGAACCCAACAACAGTAAAAAGTGAGGACACTTTATCTTAACAAGGGGGCGAGGAATGTTTACTACGCCACTGCTGACGTCGCCACATAGAACGTTATATTATAACATGCAGCGAATACATTATCGATACAAACCGTATCAGGCAGCAACCAAAACGGAATTTTCCACAAACAAACAATAGATAAAGTAAATAACTTGATTATTTCAAAGATTGATGCGCCGACGAAAATATACTACTCGGTCGATACTGTTCTCGATTTGGAAGAAGCTGTTCAATTTCCTACAGAATTTCTAAACTCTTTGAAACCGTCTGGACTCCCTCCTCACAAAATGGAGCTGAAAATAGGTTGTCCTGTTATTTTATTAAGAAACCTAAGTCCACCTAAACTTTGCAATGGCACGCGTTTGATGGTAAAATCACTGAAAACTTTCATAATAGAGTGCACAATACTCACAGGATGTGGTACCGGAGAAGATGTATTGATTCCCCGAATCCCTCTGATACCATCGGATCTACCATTCCAATTTAAACGCTTACAATTTCCGGTAAAGACATCTTTTGCAATGACCATTAATAAATCTCAGGGTCAAACCTTCAACGTTGCAGGCTTAGATTTGAGTGTTGACTGTTTTTCACATGGCCAACTGTATGTCGCTCTTTCAAGAGTAACCTCTAGAGAAAACATGTTTGTATTGTCTAGTGACAAGAAGGCTATGAACGTTGTATATAAAGACATTCTGTAATATAGTAATTGTTGTAAAAATAAAATAAATTCATATGTAAAAATGCAAAAAGTTAATATGCAAAAATGTAGGGTATGAATTTAGATATCCCAAAGATAGCAGGAAATCTTCATGCTATAAAGAAAGGAGAATTGTTTTACTCCAAATTTAACGCGTGCGGGCCACGGGCAATAATGAATAAGCCAAAACTACTGGATCGATTTTAATCATTTTTTCAGTGAGTGACATAGGGTATATATTTTATACCCGTGCGAAGCTGTGCGGGTTGCTAGTATAATATAAAACTTAAAATTAAAAATATTCATATTCAATAAAAAATTTTTTTTTTGCTCATAGCCTCTGTCAAACTTTAACAAAAATGTAATATTAATCAAATTAAAATTCGTTAATACTTTAAAAAGGTACATTTTACGCTTAAAACTAAAAATAAAACTCTGTTTTATAGGTATTTAACTTTATTTTGCACATGAGGCACAGAGATCAATTTTATGCTCCCCATACAAGCTTTTTTGACATTTGGCGCATGAAGATTTGATCATTCGGCGTTTTGATGATGGACAAATCGCAAAAATCTTTCTTTTTCTGCTTGCTGATACCGCTCCACTGAACTAGTCCGCTTTGTATATTTTGTCGAGCTGTCGTTTTTAAAGTTACCACATTAAGTCTTTTATATACATAAGTGTTTTTGAATGAGAGCAGAGTGTAAACCTTTCATAAATTTTCTGCGACTGATTCTGTCCGACTGGTTTCTGTCCTAATTGGAACATATTATGGGTGTATATAACATAACTATTTATATAAGCCATATTGAGTATAGCAAAAAATACTGCCATACCTTTCTTATCGGAGCAAATTAGTCTGCTATCAGACCTACGCGTACTGCCTTATCATCAACTCGCAAGCAGGACATTAAAAATTTGAATAGGTTGTGAGTCATTGTGGATGGGTATTTTGATCCAGAGTAGGACTGATCAAATAACTCTGCAATTGAGAGGTGGTTATCCCTCATGGCAGCTGTTACAGCTGTTTCTTTTCTTTGCGCCGATTCAGTGGAATTAATACACGATCGTGTGCTGATTTCGACGTTGGTCCACTCAACCATTTCTTCAATTATGGCGTATGTTATAAAAAGTCTGAAAACTTGTAGTGGATCCACAATATTTTTGCACAAGCGAGTAGGACCACGTACTTGATGTACAATATTTTGTCCATATCTATGAGACGTAGCTTTTTGCATCGACCACTTATGACGGTTTTTTCCACGTAATATGGTTTTAGAGAAAGTAATTATATCAGACTCTTCAAGCAACACATTCAACGGGACATGGTCTTCGTCTGCAGAAACCTCTTCAGAATAATTTTCTTCGTCCCTTAGCTCTCCCAAGTCTGTCTCAAGTTCGCCAATGGCATAATCATCTTCATCCGAATCTATTAAGTCATCGTCTTCAGCAAGAAACTTTTCAATTTCCTTGTCATTTAAAAAGGCTTGTTTTGTCATGTTAAATTGAATTATATAAAATTTTTTAAGACAAAAAAAATCATAGAAGCGATATATTATTTTGTTGCAAAAATCACACAAAAGACATTCTTCGTCGTTTCGACGACGCAAATTTTTTAAAACGGTACTTACAAGCAACTAGCACAGATGAACGTACGCCCACAACTAAAGCTCAGCAACGACTAAAGCTGTACGAAAAATTAAAGAAAAACAATGAGCGGAAATTATGATAAGCAGTTAAATGCAATCGAGCGTCGTCGAAGCGACGAAGAATGTCCGTCTAGGGTTAATAAGAGGTGTTATTTTGATATTCAAATAAAAATACTATTTTTAATATAAATGACCGGATGTTTCTTTCAAAGAGGTATGCCGTTAATAGTGGAAAATAACATCAGGGAAATGACCACCACAACCACGTTTACAGGACAATATCCTTTTCATGAAATTTTTCATAACCGAATTGCAAAGTGGCTGCCCTTTGTCCTCGATAGTCTCATGAATTCCATCTTTGAGGTCTTGAATCGACCCTGGGCTGTTGGCGTAGACCTTCTCTTTCACGTGGCCCAAAGAAAAAAGTCACAAGGAGTTAAATCAAAAGATCTCGGTGGCCAATTGTGATCACCCCTTCGAGAGATAACATGGTCCGGAAATTTTTCCCGTAAAATATCAATATTTTCGTTGCTTGTGTGGCACGTAGCGCCGTATTGTTGAAAATGAAGGTTGCCCAGATCAATACCGTTCAATTCCGGCCATAAAAAATCGTTAATTATCTCTCGATAGCGCAATCCATTCACCTATAACACCTGTTATTGGAAAACCGTTTATGTTTTAATGATCTACGAGTGGCATAAGGCTTTTGCAGAGGGCCGAGAGCTCGGGGAAGATTTGCCCCGTCCTCGTCGCCCATCAACGTCTTCAACGGCTGAAAACGTCGACAGAGTCAAGGAAATGGTGCTGGAAAACCATAATTTAAGTTTGAAGAAGGTAGCTCATGGCTTTAATGGATCTCATAAATCAATTCGCAACTTTTTACACCGTCATTGGGCATGAGACGCGTGGCTGATCGACTCATTCCAAAACATAACATATATTAGAGTATAACATAATTTAAAGTAACGTTTGTACTTTTTATGCAGAGTTTTGGTACAATAATTATCAAAAGAATAAAATTTAAATAAAAAATAAAAAGTGAATGTACGGACATGCCGGTCCCAAGATTTGAACCTGGTGTCAAGCACTTAAGGATCTCACAAGAGCAATCACTGAGTAAGAACTAACTCAATGAAGCAAAAAAATACGGTAACCACCAGCGGTCTGCAAGTATTAGAACGATTTAACACATCTAACCTGCAGATCAAACTCACACATCAACTGACCTCTAATATACATATATGCTGTATTTCTACCACAGCATGCCATATTTTTCAATTCCCTACTTATTCCACATGATACCGAATTATTTCATACTTCGCAAAAATGAGTCACGCAACATATTTGAGTGGAAAGGGGTGCCAGTACTGACATACAAAATGATTTTTGTTCGAGATTATGACTCTATGTTAAACCATTTCCACTAAAACATGTTGCGTGACTCTTGTATATCATGTGGAGTGAGCAGGAAATTGAAAAATATAGCCAGTTGTGGTGCAAATACTGCATATGTTTTAGAGCTCAGTTGATGTCTGAGCTCGATATGTAAGTTTGATGTGTAAGGTCGTTCTGATACTTGTATCATGCTGGTGGCTACAATATTTTATTGCTTCATTGAGTTAGTACTCACTCAATGATTGCTTTTGTCAGATCCACAGATGCTTGTCACCAGGTTAAAATCTTGGAAGCGGCATGTCCGAACATTCACTTTTTATTTCTTTGATATTTTTTTTAAACATTCATAAAAATATAAACTTTACTTTTAATTATGTTATTAAATTATTTAAATTATTTAAAATATACGCATTTATGTTAATCACATACATATACCTACAAATTAATGTTTTGTTTTATTGGTTGTATTTTTAAAAATAATCGGGGATACGAAGTTCCCGTCTCTATTTGAGTTTTGTCAATTTAAAAATTTACAATTATTCTTACTCCTACTTAACACCTAAATTTTGGTCAAGTCACGTTGTACTTGCATGTGCTGGGAAAAGCTTGAATTTGGCCAACGCAGCGTTATCTGTTATGGTTGCGGGTGTGGTGTCGTTAACCCGTGGGATACAATTGCAATATGATATTTCATGCCTTTTTTTGCAGTGTTTCCGCTGTTGCAACATTAGGAATGTTAACTCAACATTATATAATATAACTTCGCAATTTAGAATTGTTCCGAATTTGGCAGAGGTGATATTTTTGTACGTTATATGTACGTATGGGATGTATGTATGGATTAGGGATAGGGAAATATTGTCGCATGGAATAGTGTATGCCTTGTTGTATGTGCGTTTGTTTTTCTACGTTCCCATTGGAATGATGATACTTCGTATGCACGTACATATGTACATATGTACATACGTATCTACATAAGGCGGTTTTCAATAGGTGCGCTTCAACTTTTTTCCGATAGGGAGGGCGAACGACGCAATATTTTTTATTTTTCGCTTGTCATTTGTAAACTTCATTAGTATACATTTCACCATGGAACGCTACACACTTGAGCAACGATTGCAAATCGTGCAAATTTTTTATGAAAATAATCGTTCTGTTGCTGATACTTTAAATCCAAATAATTCCAAAAAATCATCTTCAGTGATGAAGCTCACTTTTGGCTCAATGGCTTTGTCAACAAGCAAAATATGCGTTACTGGGCAGAAAGCAATCCACACGTGATTCATGAGGCACCGTTGCATCCCGAAAAAATCACTGTTTGGTGCGGTTTACATGCCGGCGGCGTAATTGGCCCATATTTTTTCGTTGACGAGAACGATCGCCACGTTACTGTGAATGGAAATCGATACCGCGACATGATAAACGATTATTTTTGGTCGCAATTGAATGGTATGGACTTAGACGACATGTGGTTACAACAGGACGGGGCCACAAGCCACACAGCACACGCTACAATTGATTTGTTGAAGAGTAAGTTCGATGAGCGCATTATTTCCAGAAATGGACCGGTCGAATGGCCGCCGCGCTCGTGTGATTTGACACCTCTAGACTATTTTTTGTGGGGTTATGTGAAGTCATTGGTCTACAGTAACAAGCCGGCGACGATTTGTGAGCTCAGAGCCAATATTGAACGCGAAATTGCTGGAATTTCGGCCGATTTATGCAAAAGAGTGGTCGAAAATTGGGTTCAACGATTGGACTTCGTAAAACGTGCACACGGTGGTCATGCAAAAGAAATCGAATTTTCTACTTAAATGTATATGTTCAAACTCGATAATAAAACAAAAATTAGTTAAAAAAGTCAAACCGTTTGTGTTTTATTCAAAAAAAAAAAGTTTAAGCGCTCTTACGGAAAAACGCTTTATAAGGAAAAAAATGCGAAATTGAGAATATTTTAAATTTTTTAAATATGAATCAGAACAACTATATAGCACGTTTACTGGTGAGTGTAGAGAACATAGGATTCAATTATTAGACTTTTTCGTCCTAGTGCTTCTGGGAAAGCACTACTCTTGGGCCGTTGAAAAAGTTGGATGGACCAAATAATGTTTTCGGGTTAGATTGAATTTAATTCACTTTTATCATACCATAATTCAACCTCTCCCTAACCGGACTCCCTTTCCTTGGTGGAATCGAGAGCTCCAGATGTTGAGGCGTGAGTCGAAAAAACTTCTAAACCGGGCCCTCAAGACTCACCTTGCTGAGGACTGGGGGCGATACCGTGTTCAGAAGAACTAACAGAGGCTTATTCGGGAATCGACAAAAGCTTCTTATTGGGAATTCTGCAGCGGTATTGAATCTCTGAGAGACACGGCGAAATGGGTTTGGATCCTGAAAAGGCACCCAACTGCAAAGCTGGAGTCACTTAGGAAATTTGATGACTCCTTCACGGAGCGGCAAAGTGGCGGTTGTGAGAGCTGCTACACCTTCGCGGCATAACCACTACGTTGCCAGATCTGTGGTGAGTGAGACCATCATTCGATTTTCCATCGAGTCTTTTGGCGGCTACAAGTTACCCGGAACGGATGGCATATATCCTGCCATGCTGAAGGAAAGCGCAGAGTCCGTGACATTAGCCTTGAAAAAAATCTTCACTGCATTCCTGGCACTGGCCTATATAATACGCTCTTGAAGGATGATGAGGGTCGCCTTCATCTCAAAGGTTGCAAGAGCTGACTACACCAGCCCTAAAAGCTTTAGACCCATCAGCACGACTTCTTTCATGCTGAAAAGTCTCGAACGACTGGTGGAATTGCGTATACGTCAGAAGTCGCTGAAGGCTCACCCTCTGTCTCTATTTTAGCATACCTACCCAAGGTGAAAATCCTGCGAGTCCGCACTGCAAAATCTTGTTGCTAGGGTAGAGCGGGCCATCGACATCTTTTTAGACATAGAGGGATCGTTTGATAATACCACTTTTGACAGTATGTGTAGCTCTACCAGCAGACACGGCGTAGACCGAGTGCTAGTGAATTGCATTCGTTCTGTGCTGGTCCAAGGAAACGTCTCGGTACTAACAGAGGAAGATCTGCTGGTGTCCTCCGGTGTCCATTGCTCTGGTGCATGGCTATCGATCCTCTACTCACCACCTTAAATGACTCGGGAGTCTACGCACAAGCATATGCGGACGATATTGCTTGTTTGGTAACAGGCTCTCCGCTTATGAACATCTGCAGGAAAGTGCAGAAAACTCTGGATCGGATTGACACTTGGTGCTGTGCGAACGGGCTGTCGGCAAATCCCGCCAAGACTGGTATTGTCCTCTTTACCAGAAGGAGGAAGCTTGATGGACTCGTTCCTCCAAAGCTAAAAGGAGTCACAATCCAGCTATCCAAGGAAATCAAATATCTTGGAGTAATCCTCGATAGCAAGCTCCTATGGAAATCACACGTTGAAACAAAGGCATCCAAAGCGCTGACAGCTTTCTGGCAGTGCAAAGGTGTCTTTGGGAAAACAGACCCCCTTGCTCTCCTAGCAAGGTCCTATGGATCTACACGGCTATGATAAGACCTATTATCACCTATGCATCACTGGTCTGGATGAGTAGACTCTCTCTAGTGGGAGTCAGGAGGACCTTATCGAGACTACAACGCACTGTGGCCATCAGTTTGCACCGGAGCCTTTCCGACTACTTCAGGCCCGGCATTAGATGCTCTGATTGGTTTACCACCCCTTGATGCTTTTATCCAAGGAGAGGCCTTGAAGGCCATCTGCAGACTGAAACACAGTGGGAACTGGTACGGCCCCTGTCCGGCATTGGAACACAGAGAAGGCATGGACGTCGATCCAACGATTCTTTCCACGCCCCCTGACCCCATGCCATCAAGAGTCGTACTTGAAGAGATATTCAGTGTAGTGCTACAAGAGGCTCAGTTGTGGGAAGACTCAAAAAATGAGCCCGGCAAACACTGTTTTGGTATATTTACGGATGGCTCCAGGACCGAGCATGGCTCCGGCTCTGGGGTCTACGTGGAATCCAGCAGGACAAAACTGCACTTTGCTCTTGGAATGCATTTATCTGTGTTTCGAGCGGAGGTGTATGCAGTTCAAGAAGCGATTAACTTTGTTGTGCAAAAGCGATGGAGAGGCAGATCTATATGTGTCTGCAGCGACAGCCAAGCTGCTCTTATGGCCTTAGACAGCCCTCCAACCACATCAGGGGTAGTGAAGTCCTCTAAATCCAGGCTGGACTATGTCGGTAGACTTAATAGCCTGATGCTAACATGGGTCCCGGTACACGTAGGTATCGCGAGGAACGAGACCTCTGAGTTCTTAGCTAAGATGGGCTCCGAGGCCAACTTCTTTAGCCCAGAGCCCGTTTTGCCACTCCCTTCTGCGGCCATCACAGCCACGGTTAGCAAGTGGGTAACTACCACCTACAAGCGAGCTTGACAGGCTGAGAGAGGCTGCAGATGGACAAAACTGATGTTACCTGTCATGTCCGATCGACTGTCGCAAACCCTTCTGATGAGGATGAGACGGCGGACCACTTCCTGTGTGTCTGCCCCGCCTTCGCTCGAATCAGGTTTGAGGTCTTTGGCACTGATGTGTTAAGAAGCGACCATCTTGGCTCCTTGGCACCACAAGATCTACTCAGATTTCTTCGGAGATCGGGTAGGTTTAAAGAAAATTAAAAGGGAATCCAAGTGTAGTACAATGGACTCAATTAATGTCTGAGTGCTGCACTTGCTAGTTGTCCCGACAAAAAAAAAAAAAAAAAAAAAACAAAAACCCCTCAATAGGTATAAATAGTGGGCAAGCATGAATGAATTTTGATTAAAAATATTCCTTATTGAGATAGACCACGCTAAATCCTCGATATTCGGGATTGTTTTTTAGTTTTTCATAGCAATGTTGCCATTGATATTTTTGCTTACACACTTTCTCACACATCCGCGATATCAGTTACAATTTTTCATTGTGTAATAAACCAAAGCCAAAAACCAACAAATGCAAATAGTTCATTTATCTATAATTAACATTATTCAACAGGGTTTGTAAGTTATTTTAATAAAAATTATAATTTTTCTAAGTTTATTTTGTAAATCATTTCGAAATGTACTGCTTGACAACACTGTGTGGTGAGAGAGCAATCAGCTGCCAGGGTTCTACGGGAATTTTCCAAAAACCCTACGGTAAAATCTACGATGCGGAAGGAAGTAATTTTTCATTTACATGGGGCTCTCATTAGTTTGATCGAAACAGCTGACAGGGGACTGCGTTTACGTCGGTGAGTGTGCGCAGTATAAATTTTCAATAGTATGAAACTTCGAAGGCGTAAACTTGTTTTGAGCTAACGGCTAAGCGGCTTTTGTTAACATCATTAGTGTATGCTTCTGCGCGCACTTGACAGACAGCAGCTAAAACAATCACCATTCGCTACGACCGTCGCCATTCTGTCGCACATTTAGTAGACATACAGTAGGTTCTGTTTTTATGCGGTAGATACGTTCCGCAAGAAACAGCATAAAAAAAAACAGCATAAAAAAAGCTACTAGTTCTATAGTAAAACTATAGGTACGTTTCAAAAGTGCTAAAACCTCATAAATCTGAAATAATGTAATAAAATCGTATAAAAAAGGGCACTAGTCCCATATTATAACTATAGATACGTTCCATAGACCGCATGAATCTGAAATAATTAAATAAAATCGCATTAACAAAATATTGTATTTTTGAAAATTATATCTTTATTTAAGAAACGTCAGAATCGAAAAATAAATTTAAGAAATAGAATCACACAATACCCACATGTTGCGCGTTCGTTTAGGATTTGGCGTAAAATCACTTTCGTCACTTGAGGAAATGTACACGTCTGATCTAGATAGTTATGCAGGCGGTTCCATACTTGTAGGGTTAGCATTTCTGATGTAATCTGTGATGAGTTTTTGCGTAGCTGGTTTAGAATCTTGTTTATATGTACAATTCCCGATAGGTCGACATGCATTTTGTAATTTAAAAAAAAACCGCACTATTTCAAAACCGCATAAAAAAAGCCGCATAAAAACAGAACCTACTGTACTTATACACATATGTACATATGTACAATATATACGAAGATGCCGATACTTTCCATGAGAAAAATTGACGGTTCACCAAATACTTTTGTCTTCCTCAAGAAAAATAAGCTTATGGACAGTTCAAATGCGTGAGGGAAGATGTGGTGGGCTTGGTTTATAAATTATCGAGCCATGCTTTCAGGAATATGCACTTGCTTTTCTGATTAAAATAGTTTTTGTTGTATTAAAGAACATTTTAGAATGCTGCTTCTGCGCCTATGGAGGTATTTTATTTGTATAAGTACAGCATTTGGAATATCGACTGGAAGACGCCAAATTTCGTTAAGTAAATAACAAATAAAGGACAAAAATATATTTTATTAACCTTTATAGATAAATTCAAATATGTATGTACATGTATCTACATATGTATGTGCATATATACGTTAATATTAAGTCAAGTCTTTTCGAATCTCGGTGAAACACCAAAATTAAGAAAAACATTTTTCTAATAGCGGTCGCCCCTCGGCAGGCGATGCAAACCTCCGAGTGTATTCCGCCATGAAAAAGTTCCTCATAAAAATATCTGCCGTTGGGAGTCGGAGAAAAACAATTATAAAAAATTCCGACACTCTAGAGCAGTGGTCGCCAACCTTTTCAATGTGTTGAGCTACTTTCAAGATTTTGAAATAAACAGCGAGTTACTTGCACAAGCCAACATAAATTAAATAATACACAGTTATATTCGACACACAATACATGTATTTATTTTACTAATATACGTTCTATATATAATAAACTTATGACTTATAGTGCTTATACTTATGCGTAACTACATCCATGTTCACACCTATGTATCAATCGTAACAAAGTTTTTTGCAGTCATAATGGCAAATCACAAGCGACTTAAAAAATCAGCAAAACAGTAATAGTACATTATTATATAAATAAAATATGGGCAGATAAAAAGAGCATATTTAATGAGAAGGTTGACATTCTGACTCATCGATAATTTTTTTAATATTTGCAGTATAATTTGATACAGTCATTCGAATACAGTTATCCAAATGTATATCTGTAAGCCGATTGCGGTATTTATTTTTAATAAATTTTATATTGGAAAAAGAAGATTCACACAAATAAGTTGAACTGAATAACGCTTTCACTTTCAACGCAACACGACATAAAACTGAATACTTATCTTTACTTACTAAAGTCCATATACATTTTGTATTTGAACCTAAAGATTTTAAAGTCAAGTCACTTTGAAAAGCAATCAGTTCCATTTCTGTCACAGCAATGTCTTCGCCAAAGTTGTTCATAACACAAGTTGCAAACTGTTGTATATCAATGTCCATGAAGGGTGAAACAACAAATTGCGTCACTAAAGCAATTTTGCTGAAATCCTTGAAAGGATTTTTGAAGTTTTCCTTCAAGTTAGAAACTATTTCCATATGATATTTACTGTCATAGGGCTCTAATAGATTTTTGGATATCTTTTCGGAAAGAATAGGAAAATGCTTAGTATCGCGGTTTTTTAGGTTTTGTTCCCAAAATTCAAGTTTTGTAAAAAATGCATTTATATCAGAAATCATTTCCGCTAATTCTTTATCCCTGCCTTGAAGCTGCAAGTTAAGCTCATTTAATTTCTCTGTAATGACCACAAGAAAACCAAAATCTCTGAGCCAAGTCGAATTTTCCAGTTCAGGAATCGGTTCATCGCGTTCTTTGAAAAATTGGAGTATAGCAGGCAGGACATCATTGAAACGTTTGAGCACTCGTCCTCTGCTTAACCATCGCACTTCAGAGTGAAGAAGTAGCTCTCCGTATTGACAGTCAATTTCATCAGCCAAGGTTTTAAATAATCTTCTTTGTAACGCTTGAGCTCTAATCTTGTTCACAATTTTCACCACCAGTTTCATAACGTTGTTCAAGTTTAGAAAATTTCCACATAATGCTTGCTGATGTATAATTCAGTGGTAACTAAGAAATTGTGGAAAACTTTCATCCTTATGACATAGCGCCACGAGCCCCTTATCACAACCCACCATAGCTGGAGCACCGTCAGTTGTCAGGCCTACCATTTTTGATATTGGAATTTTCTCAGAAGAGATGAGATTTTTTAAATGAGAAAACAGCTCTAGCCCAGTAGTATGTCCTTTGAGTGGAATAAACTTCAAAAGATCTTCATTAATTGTAAAATCACTAAAAGCCATCCTGACAAATATGGCCATCTGTGAGGTGTCAACTACATCTGTTGATTCATCCAGTTGCAGGGAAAAATAAATACAGTTATCTAAGTCACTTCTTAACTGTAAAAAAATGTCATTGCTCATTACTTCTACTCGCCTCATCACTGTATTAGCAGAAAGTTGCATAGATTTTATAGCAGACACTATTTCGTCCTTATTTCTAAAGTTGGCGAATAAAGAATCTGCAGCTTCCAAAAATGCTTGTTTTACGATTTCCCCGTCTTCATAAGGTTTTTTCTTTTGTGCAATTATCTGGGAAACACGATAAGATGCTTCAGTTGCAGGTTTATTTTTGTCGATTGTTTTCAAAAATATTGACTGTTGTCCAATTAACTGGATTTTTAAATGTTTCAGTTTTTCTTTTCTGGTGGCAGAATTTAACGGGAATGCCTTCTCAAAATTCGAATGTACAGTTTTATAATGCCTCTCAATATTTCCTTTTTTAGGAACTGACACAGATGTATTACATAACAAACAAACACTTTTGCCTTTAACTTCTGTGAAGAAGTATTGTTCTTCCTATTCCGAACGGAAATGGTATGTCTTCGCCTTCTTACTACTGCTTGCCATAATGTTTCGAACTCTAACCCAACCGCTGCACGCAGAACGTTGATAATGCCGTTCAGTATTAAACTGAGCGCAATGTCGACGTGCATTGCGTATATATAAAGCCAAGGTGGATTTAATAAGGTGACAGCATTCACCCAGCTGAATTTTTCGCCGTAGGTATGGCATACGTTTGTATGTATTGGTATGTTTACATTCGTATGTTTACATTTGCTTGCTGATTTTGACATGATGCTTGCACCAAACGCAACAACAAATACATGTAGGGTTTTACTTATATGTATTTGCTGTCACCTGTAATAAATTCGCCTTGTATAAAGCCAAAAAATTCTCGAGCACGCTAATCGGTTCCAGCCGATCCTAGAACGGAGACGCGACTTCGCGTCGTGTTTGTCGGCGCGAAATCGCTTACCGCAGTGTTGCCGCTGTTTATCTGTTTATTATGAAAATTTCTGAAATTTGCTAATACTGGTATGATTTTCAGACTTTTGGATTTTTTGCAACGTGAGCAGCGCGAGCTACCAGAATTGCCTTTGCGAGCTACCGGTAGTTCGCGATCGACGGGTAGGCCGCCGGCTAGATAAAAAAACATATTGGTATACTTAAGTAATAATATTTTACATAAAGATGTATGGATATTTGATTATATGCTTCTTTTACATATATAGAAATACAAAGTGTGATAGAATATTAACGCCGGTGGTTTGAATAAAATATTTTATATAAAAATCCTACAAAAATCAAAAATAAGCAAATCAAAATTTTCCCATAGCATCAAATATGATACACTACTGCGTCCATACAAATGAATATACATATATGTATGTACATACGTTTACCGTACGCTTGCGCAACGGGCTTTGCTACACGAAGCAAGTACGCTGTCGATTTGTCTTTGCCTAAGCACTGAGCAGAGAACGTAAATTCATAGAGAAGGCGCAGAGAACGTTAATGTATAGAGAAATCTCAATGACAGGAACATATGGAATTTTGACGCAGACACATTTTTCACCAAAAGTTAACAGTAAGGGCAGAGAATGTTAATGCAATGAGAAGGTGCAAATGTTACTGTGAGCTTTTTTTAGTACAATTGAGATTTGAAAGATTTGAAGTAAGGAAATTTAGCACACCGAGTTTATAGACACCTCACTGGCTTTTCCCCACACAAAATTTTGAAACACCACACATCTTTCACCACAACACACAACACATTTCTCACCTCGACATTAAACCAATTAAATTTTTACTATTTTCGTATTTTTGAAATAATAAGCGAATACGTAAAATTTATTACATACTTTTTTTTTCAATTACATTAAAAAAAAACGAATTAAACAAAAAAAAATTTATAAAAAAAAGTTTGCGCCGGGAATTGAAATCGAGTCTAACATGTGGCGAGGAAAAATAGGCGGTGCGTTTATTTCTTCGACTGCTTAGTTTTTTACCATTTTGTTACTTTTGAAATGATAAACGGATACATAAAATTTATTACAAATTTTTTTACGATTACATTAAAAAAAACATTTCAAAACGAACAAAAAAAAATTTGCGCCGAGAATTCATGGCGAGTCACGTGGGGAGGATAAATACGCAGAGCGTTTATTTCTGCACCTGCGTTGTGAACAAAAGGTTTGTGATGTCTATGTAGATATGTATGCGCGCAACGCGAATAAGTTTAAATAAATTCTGAAAGTAATTTATGAGGTTTTTCATTACATACATTCATAAATGAACGTATTCTCTATATGTATGTACATAAATGATGGTATATGACAATATACATAATATGTATGTACATGTCAATAGTCGGTATTTGCATTCAGAAAATAAAACGGTTTAAGATAAATCAACACTTATTTTATATTGTATGTCAATTTATAGTTTATGTATTCGACAGCATTTACGTACATATGTATGTATGTACATTTGTATATGAAAAACAATAATGGACAAGCGTAAGAACATCATCTTCCTTTCATACATATGTACATATGCATTTATGCCCAATAACCTTGGCTTATGTACATATGTACACATGTCACAGCACATCACATTCTTACAAGAAATCAAATACACATACGCACCAGTGAACGAGTTTCTTCCTAACAAGTGCAAAGACAATTCTGCTCTAAGTATGTATATATACCCAATTTATGTCCTAGCATATATACATACATATATACCTACTTGCCTTCTAAATTTCCTACAAAATAATTGTATTCATATGTTACTAGATGCATGTACATTCATACATTCATGCATACATATATGCGCGAGCACAGCGCTCCGTTCATGCTTCCGTGTACTTTTGTCTTTCACCAGTCGATATTCCTAATATTGTACTTACAAAATCACAATACTTTGATAGACGCAAAAGCAATAGCAAGCACAACGCGATGGCCGCTTTGCCACCACACATTCTAAAATTTTCTAGAACACAACAAAAACACATACCTCACATGCGCATGTCGCCCAAAGCTAAAATCTAAGCCTAGCGACTACAAAACCAAAATACATTCGTAGACGCAGTCGCAGCGGCCATGATTCTATCAGCGACGGCGCTGAACAATTTAGAACAAAAACAAAAAGTTCATTCATAAGTTCGAGCTCATATTTCAATTTCATTCATAAAACGAGCCGCCCATATGCCAAATTTTCGCGACCATTCGAAAATAGTCAATATTGGAATATTTCGCGTGGATTTATTCCCCAATATTTGATAAATCTTGAATTTTTGTCATGTCGAGTGGCCGCGGCTCCGTATGTATGTATGTATGCACCCCTATATGTATGTAAATATGTCTTCTAACTGTTCGACAGTCGCGAGTTAATGCGACTTAGATTCCTTGAACAATTGCAGCGAATCACACATTTCTGTCCGCAAAGCCGCATATATGTACCCTATGATCAAAAAGTACCGGGAATGTTTAAATTAAACAAAACAGAGTTAAATTTAAGGCAAATTTATGTTATCTCCTTCTAAATATAACCCGTCTGAAGCAACACACATGTGCCAACGTTTAACCCAGTCCTCCAAACAACCCCGGTAGGCCTACATGGCCTTCAGCTCCTTCGTCGTATTCTCTTTGATCGGTGCGATGGCGCGTTATCATCATGCAAAATCCAAGAATTGTTTGCTCACATTTCTGGCCGTTTGCAACATACAGCATCTCTCAAAGTTTTCAAAACGGATAAATAATATTCTTTATTGACTGTCTGGCCCGATGGAAGGTACTCATGGTGGACTATGCCTTGGCAATCGAAGAAAACAGTCAACATCACCTTCCCGGTTCTTTTTGCTCATAGGGTATACATATCCCATCTTTTCACTGACGGACAAGAAGACGGTCGCAGTTGTTGTTTTTTATGTGCATACATTTTGCGTTCGTTGAAGGTTTGAATATATAATATTTATATATATGTAGTTATATTCATATGCGTGCATGCGCGTTTGGCTTTCTGGATGCATCCATGGATATTAGAATATTTTCTCATCAATATGTGTATGTAAGTAGTTCAGATTTGACTGAAGAGATTAAATATAGGAATGCATATTCAAATGATTGCCTTTATGGCTGTTTTACATATAAATCAATTCAAAAGAAGTATGAATAATGTTATATAGAAAATAAATTTCTAAATAACAGGTATTAGAAAAACCTGAATACACTATTTTAAATCAATTCTAATTAAACCAAATACAAAAAATTAAATAAAAATATCGAACAAAGAAAAATACCTAAGGGACTTGAACCTGAGTCAAATATGGGACGATGTACTGCATACACGACATGTCTTTCACGATTGCGCTAAACTATAATTACTAATGAACTTTTCTAAATCAGTCATTTATTCGATTCGCAGTTTTATATACACATATTCTGCGTTAGTTGAAAGTTTGTATGCGTAATTATATGAATATGTATGTTTGTATGCGCGTTTGGTTTTCTGGACGGATCTTAGAATGATATTTTCTCATCAATATAATTGGATTTGATGAAAGAGATTAAATACATATGTATGTACATATTTTCTGTTTTGATTGATTTATATAAAAATAAGGTCATATCCAGTATGAACTATTTTATACCGAAAGGAAATTTCCTTTTATGAAATACAAAAAAAACAGTATTTTAAAGAAATTTTAATTAAAATAAACTCAAAAATTTTACTAAACTTTCCTGGTTTGAATTGTAAAAAAAAAATGTGCAAGAAAAAAAATATGACTTCAGGACTTGAACCTGAATTAAATACGTGCAAAAAAACAAAACGAATAATTCCGCCGACTTTAGCTTCTGCACCACAAATTAACTGCCGCACGGCCTTCTTAATCGCAAATTGATTCGCTTCGCTGTGGGCATGAAATAAGTCGATTACGTTAGTAGTGTGACGAAAAATCTTATGAAATTCCTCAGTAGTTTGGTAAACGCAGAAAAAATCTGAATTCCTGTCCTAGCGTGGTAAGTATATTAAATATAGAAACCCTCCACTCGCGTCACTCGCGTGGTAAATATCTGCAATTCCCCACAAGTGAGCAAAGTTGAATTTGAAATTACCTTAGTATGAATCTACAAATTAGTACTCGAAAAAAGCTCATTTAACATTCAATTCAATTCAATTCAATTTATTTGATTTGTTTTGTACATAGTAAGACAGAGTCTTGTGGTAGTACATCTTCTTATAATTCTAGAATACGAGGATGGTATACATAGAAATTCTACTTAGATTTAAAAATATTTTAACTATTAAACTTATAGACTAAAACTTAGAGTAGTAAGTGAGAAGAAGAGAAAGATGGTGGGAATGGGAGAAGGAAAGGGGTATTAAAGGTTAGAAGTAATTAGAAACTGCAGTTTTAAAACACCTTGCTTGTTTTATAAGCTTTATTGTATTTGGTATAGAATTCCATAGTTTTATGGCACTAACAAAGAACATGCGTTCTGATTCCAAGTAAGTGTAAGTCGGAACAATTAGATTCAATGTTCGGGTGCACTGGCATTGTTTAATGTTTTTATACAGGTACAATGGTTTTTGTGTGTATATTAGTTTATGCAGGAACAAAACAGAGCGTATTTTGAGATACGAGTCGAGGTTATGATCGAGAATCTGTTTTGAGTAGACAGATATATGGTCATATTTCCTTTTTTCAAACGCGAAACGCGCTGCATTATTTAAAGCGATTTGCAATTTTTGTTTCGAATTATTATCAAGCCTGCAATATACTAATTCAGCGTATGATACATGAGGAACAATGAGTGATCTAACAAGTTTTAATTTAGTTTGCCGTGGCAGTAAGTAGGCAGTACAATATAGCTTTCTAAGAATATTATATACCTTGTTTACAACAAAGTTTACATGGTCAACGCATGATAGTCTTGAATTTATTCTGAAACCCAGGTTAGTTACTATGTCATCAAAGTTAATATTTACTTCATTAAGTAATATTCGCGGCAAAGAGCTAAGGTCATACTTTGAATGAGAAATAGCAATCGCCTTCGTCTTTGACTCATTTAATTTTAAGTTGTTAGATTTGGACCAGTTAGAAATACGTGTGAGGTCTTCATTAAGCCTTGCTATCAAATCTTCAATAACACCTATTGGCCTTGACAGTTAGATCTGGATGTCATCAGCATAGAGATGAATCGACGAATTTTGGCAACACTCAATAATATCATTAATAAAAATGCAAAATAAAATTGGACCTAAAATAAAGCCCACACCTGACGTAATTGGTTTTAGGCTTGAGTAGTTATCACCACACTTAACTTGTTTTAGCCGATTCGAAAGGTAACTTTTTATTAGTTGCAGAGAAAATGCTCCAAACTTATAGTGATAGCACAATTTTTTCAGTAAAATGTTGTGATCAATAGTATCAAATGCTTTTGAAAAATCGAGTAATACTAGCACTGTTAGGTAGTTTTTATCATAAGCAGAGCGAACATCTTCAAAAATTTTAAGCATAGCTGTGGAGCAACTATGCAGACTTCTGAAACCCGACTGGAAATTACTCAGCAGATTATTCTTGTCCAAGTAGCAGGTAATTTGTCGCGCCAAAAATTTTTCAAATACTTTCGATAGGGCAGGTAAAATGCTTATTGGTCTGAAGTGCTGAGGAGCGGTAGAGCATTTTGTTTTTGGCACAGGTATTATATTTGCTGTCTTCCAAAGATATGGAAATGTAGATGAGGTGATTGAAAAGTTAATTATGTGCGTAAGTGATGGTATTACAAATGGTAGAATAATTTTAAGAAATTTAAGGCAAATGCCGTCGGTCCCTATAGCATTAGATTTGACAGTATGTATACACTGTATCAAATCCATCTCTGTTGCAGACACAAATTCAAACTCACCGTCATCAACATGCTCTCGTAGAGGAACTTTTACAGGTATGTCGAGTGGAGCCCTGTTAGATGCTAGAAAGTGAGTATTTAAGATTTCTGGGTCCAAACTGCACACGGGCTTATTCTCTCCTGAGACACCTAAGGTTTTAAGGTTTTTCCATAGGACTTTCGGAGGTAAACTATCATTGAGCTTCCATTGTAGATATGCCCTTTTGGCATCTCTAGTGATTGCAGTTACTTTATTTCTTGCTACACGATATTTTTGCCACAAGTGAGTGTTTCTATCATTTTTCCATTTCTTATATGCTTTACTACGCTCTCTAATTAAAGACAATATCTCACGCGTAAACCATGGTTTCCTATTTCCGTGGACTTTAACTTTACGCAACGGAACAAACCTATCAAATAGATGGCTGACTAAAGCATTGAAATGTTCCAGTTTTTCATCCACTGTTGTGAATAACCGACACATATTCCAATTAAGCTCGGCAGGCTCCTTATTTAAGAGATCATGCTGAATAAGCTTAAAGTCTCTAAAAAATATCTCCTTTACTTGATTGTGTCTGTTGAACTTGATGTTGTAAGATAAGAATATCAACTCGTGGTCGGAAACTCCAGCCATAGGAAGCTGATCAATATGACTGACGTAATCTCTGTCACTGACGCAAAATACATCCAAAAGACTTGGTTTGCAGTGGGGTGCAAAGCGAGTAGCATATTCATTGATTAAGGAAATTCCTAATGATTGGAAACTATCTATCAAACTCCTGGAAGAAAAATTATCACAAAGAAGGTCTACATTTAAATCACCACACACAATAATATGTTCATAGGAGATGTGGAATTCCGCTAATTTATCAAATATCACTGAGAGGTCATTTCTATTGCTAGGGTTGTAAATGCATGCAACAAGACATTTGGTACTGTTATCATAAAATTCAACAAAAATGTATTCGACTTCTTGAAAATGATCTGATCTGCAGATCTCTTTCCATTTAAAATTATTTTTAAAATATAAAGCAATGCCACCTCCTCGAGTCTTCGTAGTCCTATCACATCTAATAATAGTGTAGTCGCACAGGGAATATACATTATTATCAATATAGTCTTTAAACCATGTCTCTGTAATACATATTAAGTCAATGCTCAAATTATCAAAAACAAAATTTAGATAGTCAATTTTTTCAGCATTCAAACTTCGCGCATTCAACTGACAGACATTAAACCCATTGTAGCGATTAGAAATGAGTTTAAGCAATTCTCTTGCATGTTCTTTGTCTACTTGTTTTGCTATTTCATTACACATTGACAGTTTATGGTTGGGAGTATACGCAAGGTGGAGGAATTTAAATAAAGCAAGGGGATAATGAGATAGATAGGAATGAGATCAAAATAAAAAAGATTACATTGTAAAGCCAAGAATATGAAAAGTACGAATGAGATGAACGAAATAGAAATGATACTAAAATAACAATGATTACAATGCAAAGCAAAGAGTTTGGAAAACATAAATGATAAATAAGAGAATAAATTTAACGCATACATAACATTAATAATATAACGCATAAATGTTTTTGTTTTTACATATTAGCAGTTGCAATGCTCTCTATACTCGTTTTTTCAGTTATAATTACAGCATCAGTTTGGGGTCGAGCTCTAACAAACACTTGCCCACGAACAGAGAAAACTGACGTTAGACGCTTTTGCTTTTTATATTGCATAGCCAAACGCATTAGTTCGCGATTTTTTCTCGTAAGACATTCGTGGATAAATAGCTTCCCTTCACTACCGACGCCGACATCACTAAGAGAAAGTGCTCGTCTCTTATCTTTGCAGAATTTAGCAACAGCTTTCAGCAGTTGAGAGCGATCTGCAGCAGAGCTCAATTTGATTATTATTGGAGCTACGCTTTTATTGTTTGGTCGTAACCGGAAAGCAGAACGTACGGGCGCTAGTCTTACTTGAAGCGTTTGGCACAGCTTGGAGAAATCATTTAGTATGTCCTCATCTTTCCTTATAGGCAACCCACTAACAATCACATCTGTTGATATTGCGTTATTCTCATATACATTTAGTTGTTCGATGAGTGCATATACCTCGCTGCGCAATTTGTCTACATTAGCACATTTCAGTTCAGTTTTTTTTACGCGCTCTTCCATGTGCGTAACTGCCGACTTCAAGTTCATAACATCCGCTGACAACTCACTGAATCGCTCCATTACTCGCTCTTCCGATTCACTTAGTCGTAATGTTAGCTCTTCAATGATGCTCTGCTTTTGTGATTCTTCTTTGCTCCTTCTCATTGCATTAACATTCTCTGGTAAGGGACTGAATTATGTAAATTTAGCAGCAGTCGATAAGAATTTGTTGGTGATTAGAAGCAAAGAATGTTAGGTAGCCTTTTAATATGAATTTTTAACAAATCATCCAAAATTATATATTATACATACATATATTATGTCCGTCTGTCTGGTGCTCTGTTAAACTTTGTTGAATTCCCCCTTCAACCAAATCAAAGTCCTCTATAGAACACGCTTCATTACCAGGCACACAGGAAGATGGAATATGCAAATTTGAATTTGTGAATTTATATACATATGCGCATATACCATATACAGTTTGTCAAGAATATCTGTGCATAGTGAAGAAAAATTTTAAATTTTAGCTTTGATTGAGAATTCCAGCAACAAATTAAAAAGCAAACAAAAAATGTATGCACACATTCCATTACTGTACTTGTCTACGACTATTAGGCGCCAACAGTTATTAAATAAACACTCCAATTACAAAAACAACAACAACAAAAGATGTTTACTCTATTTAAAATGTGTCAAAAAATCTTTGCATAACTGATGAAAACAACAAAAAATGCAGTTATTTTCCGCGAATTTCATTCATTTGGGTAAGGTTACCAGAGTAGGGCTCGTAAAATAAGTTATATTTGCAATGTGAAAAATATCCCCATAATCTTCATATAATAAAACATCTCCGTCTTTTATTAAAACATAGTCTTGCCTTGTATAATCAATAATGTCCGTCATCCCGAAAGATATGAATGCTGCAAATAGCACCAATCTCATTCTGTAAATATTAAGATTTAATATTATCCTTGTTTTATTCTATCGCATTTCTGAATTATTATTTTATTTCCCCTATCTTCTTTTACTTTTTGTCGGTTTTAATTTATTCCTTTCACCTATAACTTTCTCATATACTGTCTGACATGGAGTATAATTTTTTTCTTTTCGTCTTTTATTATGTACCTTCAACATGACTTCCTGTGCCGATTTTATTTTATCTTTTATATTTTCATGTGGTTTTTTATTGTAAAGCACCTCATACGGGTTTTCTTTAATTGTCGAATGAATAGTTCTATTGTATTGCTGAGCTGCTCTAATGATGGATTCTAAATCGCTTATTAAATTCAATTCCTCCTTTAAACATCTTCCTATTTCAATGAGAGTAGAATGCACTCTTTCTACCTGACCATTAGTTATTGAATGTCTTGGATCGCAATAATATATTTCAATATTACATCTATTAGCAAATGATCTAAATTGAGCCGATGAAAAGCTTGGTTCATTGTCCACTATAATTCTCTTTACTTCCGGAAATACCTGTAAAGCTTCTAAAATCTTTTCGATTAAATTTGTCTTATCTCCAATATGCTTAACTATCAAGAACTTAGAATAAGAGTCTATCAAAGTTAAAAATTTCAGTTTTTGAGCGTAAAAAATGTCAACATGAACTTGTTCACCTTCTTTCTCTAGAATTGGTGGCCTCCCAATTGGTACCTTTTTGGGTTGTCTATCGTATTTATTCTTATTATATACCTGACAATTTCTAACATATTGCTTGAATTGCTTCACCATTTGGGGCCAATAGTATTGATCCCTGATCTGTGCCAAATTTTCCCTATAATTTCTATGCGCTCTACCATGTGTTTGTTCTATAATATTACCCTGGTCCTCTCTATTCGTGACATCAATTGGAAAACAATTCACACGTAAAAATTTCGTTACCGGAAAAGTATTCATCAATACGGTTTTTATTTCATATGCCACTTCCGGAGTACAAAATATTCCTGAACCAATTTTGGATTTAATTGTTCAGAAAGAACAGGTATTATATTTTCTGGTTTATCATATTCTATTAAAAATCTAGTGTTACTGAAGATTAAAACTCTTTCTTGGGTAGTAATTTTTGCACCTTGATTTATTAATATTTGCTGTTTAAAATGATTCAATGGCTTGTTAGTTTCCCTAATTGAAATTTCATCACTACTCTCGGCTGAATGCTGTGTATTCGCAAATGAATCCTCCGATTCTGAAATTTCATTATTCGATTCTGTTAAATTATTTAACTGCTGTCTCGATAGTGCATCTGCTACAACATTTGTTGCTCCGGGTTTATAGATTATTCTTGGCGAAAATTCTTCAATAAATGCCCTCCATCTTTTCATTTTAACATTAGGGTTTCTTTCAGATATCGCAAACGATAGCGGTTGGTGGTCCGTACAAATTTCTAAATCTTTTACTGCATAAAGGTAATGTCGCAATGTTTTCAATGCCCAAACAATAGCATAAAGCTCCTTTTCATTAGTTGCATAATTCTGCTCGGTTGAATTCAAAGTCTTTGAAATAAATGTTATGGGTTTTCCTCGTTGTGATAATACAGCCCCCACAGCTACATTTGAAGCGTCGGTATTTAAAATAAATTTTTCATTAAAATCAGGTTGCGATAATTCAATGCATTGGCATAATACATCCTTTAACCTTTCACAAGCGGCTATACCTTCTTGGTCAAGATCAATCCTTGTCTTTTTTGATACATGCTGCGATACTCCTCCATTTTTTCCTTTTAAGTGCTTTGTCAGTGGCTTAGCTATTGTAGCGTAATCTTGAATACATTTCCTGTAATATCCTGCCAATCCCAAAAACCCCTTAATTGTCGTAAAGTTTTAGTTATGGGATAATTTTTTATTGCTTCCATTTTTTTTGGGTCTGTTTTAACAACCTTATGAGATACTACGTATCCCAAAAATTCATCTTCTGTTTCTATAAACCTTGATTTTTCAAGAGACATTTTCATATGAGCCTCCCTTAATCTTTCAATTATTTGTTTTAACTGCTGAATATGTTCTGTCAATGTCTTCGAAAATATTATAATATAGTATCATCAATATACCCTTGGCAAAATTTACCGATATATTCACGTAAAATATCATTCATTACTCTCTGAAATATAATATACTAGAGGCATTCCTTTGCCCAAATAGCATCCGTAAGTACTCATATTTCCCATTATTAACTGAAAAAGCTGTTTTTTCAATATCACCTTCCTGCATTAAAATCTGATGAAATCCTGACTCTAAATCAATTGTTGAAAAATCTTTGGATTTCCCCAAATTCGAAAGTATCACCTCAGAATTAGGCTTGGGGTATCTACATATCTGATATTGTTTTTGACGTGATAACGTCTTATAATTCTATTTAGCAGGCTGCACGCACGAAAAAATGTGTCGTTACCTTGCTCATTTGTCGTTACCTTGCTCATTTGTCGTTGCCTTGCTCATTGCCGTTACCTTGCTCAATGCCGTTACCTTGAATGAACTGCAAGCGAAAGCGCGGAACGAACGGCAACGTTCGACATCTTGCTCTCTCCTACTTAGGTGAGCGTATATATGTATGTATATGCGCATTTGTACATATATAAATTCAGGTATTTGTATTTGCATATGCCTTCTTATTGATTATTATTAATTTGATTTACTTGAAGAATTTAAAATAAAACCAAGTTTGTTAATAATACCTGTTGTTTTAATGTTATTATTATGCATTTTTTTATTATATATGAAGGAAAAAATGTATGGTAATATTTACCATATACCTTATAAGATATGTTGTACCTATACTAATATATGTACATATATAAACATGCATATACATATACAATTTCGCGCAATTTTCAAAAAGAACAAATCTATATGTAAAGATGCACACAAATCATATGGACATATCAAATATACGAATCTATTCCGTACGCAAGCAAATGTAAGCTAATGTGCTTGAACTGCAAGCGAGAGCGCGGAACGAACGACAAAGAGCACAATCGGCCCCCGCGTTCGGCAACGTTCGACATCTGGCTCTGTCCTACTTGAGTGAGCATATATATGTATGTATATGTACAATATGTATATGCGCATTTGTATATAAATTCACATGCTTGTATTTGCATATGCTTTCTTCCTGTGTGCATGGTAATGAACCATTTCTCTGTTGAGAATAGGACGATGATAGAAAAAGTAGGAAATGAAAGAAAGTGTTTCGAGTGTAAAGTGTCTTGAAAAAGGCAAATCGATGATGGTGCCTCTTAGTGTTGTTGACTTATTAACGTCTAATGCACAATCGAAATTGAAGATATCTGTCATGAATTTGATAAATGCGTCGTCATTTTTCACGTTTGTGTAAATGTAACTTGACCTATTCCATTGCAATTCCATTTACTCTCTATTACCTCTATATCCATACAAAATATCTATCAAACAAATAAAATTAAAATTTTGTTTTGAAAATTGCAACTATTCCATCAATATATTCTTATGACGTTGTCACGTTAAACTATCGTCAGTAAACCGACTTTACAGACAACCTCTTTTTCATTTAATTTTTTAAAATCTATGACCAATCTTAGTTTAGGACTTCCAAACAGGAGCAACCCAAACAGGAGAATTATACGGACTTTTGCTATTCCTTATTATACCCTTTCTTAGTAAATTTCCAATTTCATCATTAACAAAATCATTTACAGACACAGGATACGGATACTGCTTCGACCATATGGGTTTGTCATCCTCAGTTCTAATTTCCACTTTTATGTCTGTCCTGAAAGGCAAATCCATGTCAATGTTCTTATGTGTTTCCTTTATAATTCTAATAATATCCTTTCTCAATAGAGGAATATTAAAACCTTCACTTTCATCAATATTTTTTTCATATTTCTTAGAAAATCTATTCCTCATTTCCAAATTTTCAACTTCAGAATTATTTAACATATTGCTAGAATGATCTTCAGCGGGCGCTTTAGAGGTTTCTTCCTCCAAAGTTAATTCTTTATTTGTTATTTTATGCTGGTATGACTCATCAGCTGGCGTCATAAGACAATTTTGTCCCATGATAACTTTTGAATTTCCAAAGCATTCCTTCTTTGAATTTTCATTTTTTCCTTTTGTATTGCCGGTATTACCTTCGGCGGGCGCTTTAGGACTTCCGTGTCCCAAAGATTTTAATATCGTTCTTGATTTTCCTATACAACCATCCTCATTGTGACTTTAAAACCGTAATTTTTCTGAATGTTCGTTCCCTTAATTAATTAACTCTTTTTCCATATCAATCTTAGCTCTAATCTTCTTCAAAAAATTAACTCCTATCAAGAAATCTCTTTCTAAATTATCTATTTCATAAAATCTTTCCATACATTCCAATAGATGTACGTTATGAAACAAATCAATGACGGTCGAACCATTTTTTGATCACCTTTAAAATTATTTTGATAAATTCCATTAACATTATTTCCCTGGTTTCGAGCTCTAGAAAAGTGCAATGCAAATTCTGATCGCATTTGATTTGACTGAAGCTCCTGAGCCTTAGCCAAAGCGTTTGGTAAATCGACTGGAGCCAATGTGAAAAGTATCTGGTTAAGTGGAGGATGAAAACCAGTAATAAATGTCCTCAAAGCAGTTTCACGATTCTTAATATTAAGTTGGTTTGTTATATCTGAATTAGTACCATGTGTCATTATGGTCTTATTACTTAGTAAAGTTAATTTACGGTTTACCTCATTATAATAATTTATTAGGGATTTTGATCATTGTCTTAAAATACTCATATCTTGATCAATTACATGAATTGGTCGTCTGTCAGCATATGCAAAGTCCAATCTAGCAAATATGGCCTCTAAATTCAATACAGCCCCATGATTAGTCAAAATATCGTTCGCATCTCCTACAATTTTATTTCTTAATATAGTTAGTGCGCCAAAGTATCTCCTGCTACCTTCAATATACAAACTCATAGAATTTTTTGCAGCCTCTCTCCAACTCACATATGATTTACCTGAAAACACGGGCAAAGATCGAATTATATCCAAGCTTTCATTACACATTAATGCATCGTCAATAGTCTGAGTCCGATACTCAGTTACCTGAGAAGCTGTAGTCAGTTACCTGAGAAGCTGTGGTTGGTTATTCAATTGACCTATTTCAATACGTAAGTTTGCGGTGTGAGTAGCTATTAATCTAGCTATATCTTCCGCAGATAAATTATTCACTGCCATTCTTGCAAATCTAACTATTATATCGTCCAGTGTATATTCTTGTATACATTTTTTCAAGGTCTTTTCCTCACCTTTTGCACTTATTCTCTCGATAAATCTTTCACTCAATTACACTTTTTCCCTATCTTCTTATTTAAGTGTGGGCACTTAGATTCTTTGTGATTACTGCCACAGTAACTGCAATAATACAGACGCACGTATTTAGGGGTACTTGAACTATTTCCCACTTACCTTATTTCTACGGTTTTTTTTTGTTATGATAGATTCACAGCTATATTACCGCATTTTTTATAATTATTAATAATAACTTACATTAATATAACCCTGATTCTGGTGTCGTCCTGATAATGTTCCTTTGACAAATATACAGTATTCTTAGTCCTTTCTCCTTCCTCCAGCTATTCATTCATACGCGTTGCCATCTTTAATTTGTTTAAAAAAAATTTTTTCCGAAAATTTATTTTTTCACCCAATTCATGGGGTACTTTTTATTTTTTCCGAAAAATATATTGTGTTATTTTTTCGCCCGATTCGTGGGGAACTTATTTTTATTTTCACCGACCGTATGCCCTCCCGCACGAGGTATTCGCTTACAGTTGATGACTCTTGGCAGAATCGCCAATTAATGTTGTAACGCGCGTGAGCGTTAAAAATAAATGCAACGCTTGATTTCAAACTCAAACTTGAAGTAGTCACTTTATTCTTTCATTATTTCTTTTATACAAAATTTTTGCTTACTCTATCCTTAATAAATAATTGTTTATGTTTACTGTAAATATTTCACTACTGGATGAGCTTATTTCATCATCCTCCAATTTGTGCTTATGCTAGCTTTAAAAAGTATTGTTTACTGTAACTTTTTGTATATATTTGCCGTTATGCGGCTTACCAGAGTAGGGTATTAACTTTCATCATCCTTCAATTTGTGCTTATGCTAGCTTTAAAAAATATTGATTACTGTAACGTTTTGTATATATTTGCCGTTATGCGGCTTACCAGAGTAGGGTATTAACTTGCATACATTTATGTAATATATATGTAAACGCATACGGTTTAGATCAGTTTCGATACTAGGAGAAAGTTTCGAAACAATTATTTTATGCTCTCTGATAGTAGGTAAATAGTTAATTAGTATATTACCTTACGTACACATACGTAGTTCTTTAATTGATAAAAAGTGCGCAAAAACATATGCCTATTTATATCTGCAGGGTTAGAAATTTAATCTGAAATCTTAGTTTTTTAAGGTTACTGTACTTACAACGCTGTGCCTATGAGTGTGCGCTGGATTTCTTGAGAAGTTTTACCGTAATATTTTTCGCTGTGGCAAGTGCACAACATATGCACAGCATAAACATATATTTATATGCGCATATGTATATTATATAAATTCACACACATATTTAAATTTGCATATGCCATCTTCCTGTGTGCCTGGTAATGAATCAATTCTTTATAAAGGATTTTAATTTGGTTGATCAACAGAACTGTTCAGCGCTGTTCATAATAACAACAGCACAATGCTGTGCCTATGAGTGCGCGCTGGATACCTTGGACGTTTTTTGCGAAGCGTAATATTTTTTCTTTGGTAAGCGCACGACTAATGTGTTTTAAGTCTTTAGACTTAAATTAAAACACTAAATTTAATTTTTATTTTTCACGGTTTTATTCTTTAAACAAATTCAACCTTCTTGGTTGCTGTGAATCTACAGACCAACTTTTTACAATTCCCTTAATTCTAATAACACCTGTTTTGCGCTCACTTTATGCAGTACCTTATGCTTATTGAGAGCATAACTGCATTGAGCGAAAAACGTGTCGGTGTACTATTGCATACTAAGAAAATCTTTTGGTGGGAACCTTTATTTGTGAAATCTTAGTATCTTAGCATTTAAATAGTTTGGTGTATGATTCCAATTTCATTAAATGTAAGACAATACTGTCACAACTCAAAAAAGAGAAATAAATAGATAGGGTGGTGGAGTGATGGTACGTAACTCCTCCCCCCTTTGTCAAAAGATTCTCCTGGATCTTATGGTTTGTTATTTTTTAAGCCGTATTTCTCTTTAATTTTTCTTCCAGTTCCACATCCTCAGGTTTTTTTTCAATTTTATTGATAATCTTAATTTTATTATTATTTTTTCTTAAATACAATATCACAATAATTATAACAATGCTTACAAAAAAGAAAGTGCTTATTGCATAAGAAACATTTCTATGATATTTTAATTCTTTTATTTCTTTAATATTTTCAAAATTTTCCAATACAATTTTTTTGAAGTTAATTTCTTTTTCAAACGTGTTATTTTCGTTGTTTACTGGAATGTAATATTTCTCTTTTACAATTTCTATTTTATTTTGAAGAACGTACTCTTTTATTGTTATTTTACAGTTGTATACAGATATTATATTAAATAATTTTTGTTAAGTGTGATTTTTCGGTCGTCACAATTTTGTAAAACAGTTTCATTTATTGCATTCTTAACAATTAAAGTTTCATCGTCCATAGCTAGGATCTCGAATTTGTTGTTATACTTTAACATACAGTTTTGATAATATACACAGTTTTGAGTTTTTTTCAAATTTTTCAAATCTGTCTCTTCTTCATAATAATATACGTTATTTGCTATTTCGACAACATGTTCAATATCAGTATTTATTTCCATGAACTCTTTGTTGGGTATTGGCACTATAGCTTTTACATAGGTTTTAATAAAATTTGTTGGTATTTTAATGGCAATAATTAACTTAGATTTATCGTATTTCATTATACCTAATTTTAGTAATTTTAGCTTATAAAAATCAATATTGTAACGTTCTATTTCATTGGCCGTCAATATACTAGGGTGTAAAGCCTTATGCCTGTATGGTGTAAAATTGAAATCCAACGTAGAATCTCTCTTGCCAACAAGTGCTACTTTGGACTAAGTAGGCAACTGAGCAGTAAAGTCCTCTCTCGACGAACAAAACTAACACTCTACAAGACTCTCATCATGCCCGTCCTAACGTATGGCGCAGAAGCGTGGACGATGACAACATCCGATGAAGCGACGCTTGGAGTGTTCGAGAGAAAGATTCTGCGTAAGATTTTTGGACCTTTGCACGTTGGCAACGGCGAATATCGCAGACGATGGAACGATGAGCTGTATGAGCTTTACGACGACATAGACATAACGCAGCGAATAAAGATCCAGCGGCTTCGTTGGCTGCGTCATGTCGTCCGAATGGATACAAACGCTCCGGCTCTGAAAGTATTCGATGCGGTACCAGCTGGTGGTAGCAGAGGAAGAGGAAGGGCTCCTCTGCGTTGGAAAGATCAAGTGGAGAAGGACTTGGCTTCACTTGGTGTGTCCAATTGGCGCCGGTTAGCAAGAGAAAGAAACGACTGGCGCGCTTTGTTAAGCTCGGCCAAAATCGCGTAAGCGGTTATCGCGCCAATTAAGAAGAAGAAGAAAGTCTTATGCCTAGCCGGTGATATGTTATCTTGAATTTGATTAAGCCTATTTTCCAAGTATCTGATTTTTTGCATTTGGTCTAAGTATAGCAAATATCTTACAATTTCGCTGTTCCTGGTTTTAAGTTCGTTAAAAGCTGCCTGGATTCTTTTTCTGTCTTCTTCTATATTATTTTTTAGTAGGTTTAAGGTGTCATTAAAGTGTAGGTTTATCTGAATTTGTTTATTAACTGTTTCAATAACGTTGTGATTATTTTCGTCCGTAACTTTTAAATGCTGTAAAATTTCTTGACGGTCATCGTCGTCCATTGTGCCAAATAGCCATTTATGAGTTGTCCCGACAATATTTAAAAGTCCTCTTTTTTGTTTAAAATTCACTGGCGAAGGTGTAATTGATTTAACTTTGTCTTTAAGTATTTCTATTTCTTTGAGTAATAAATCCTTATGGAGAATATCTAAATTTTTAATATTGGATTCTATTTGTGAAATTATTATATTTATTTCGGTTAAATCTATTAAATGTATTACGGTAATTGTTTCATTTATTACTTCCACTTCTCTTAATTTAATTTGAGTGTAACCTATTTCTTCCAATATTTTGTTGACTTGCAATGTCCCTTGAGTCCCTGTTACCAATATCGCTATCACCAGTACGAATGTTGCCACCTGAAAATTTGTTTGGCCTTTTAATATTGGATGTATGAATATTTTGCAATTTCCTTTTTATAAATTTAGGTTCTTCTTTATGCCTTAAACTTTTGTAATTTTTTATAAATCCTTCCAGTCGATTCTCTGAATAGTTTTCCCGTTTTTGGTTTTGTTTATAAATTGTGGTTAACTTTGATCTTTCAATTCGATTTTTTATTAATTTGTGATCAACTTTGTAATTTTGAACTTCTTGTGGAGTAGTTTTTATTGTACTATGGAAAGAATTGTTATACAATTTTATGGCCTTCTGCATTTGAGTTATAACTGGGAGTTTTTCCTCTAGGTTTAATATTCGAATGCGTTCTGTTAGAGTGTTATTTAGTCTCTCAATATCAGCATTTCCTGTATGACTGTTTGGTTTAGTTACGTGAAACTCAATTCCTTCCCTAGTTAAAAAATCTCTAACATTTTTGGAATTAAACTCATTGTCAAACACAAACTTTTCAATGGAACCCTTAATTGATAAAAATTCGTTTATTTTGCCAATAATAGTTTGATTATTCCTTTCGGGTAGGTAAAAAGCCACAGCATGTTTTGAAAATTTGTGAAGAAAAATTATAAATGAGTGTTTACTATTAACATAAGTATCGACATGAACAATTTTATTAGTAGAAGTAGGAGTCTGGGTTAAATGGAATTTATTTTTTATTGGATTTCTATCATATTTTCCTCCAGAGCATATGTCACAGTTATTTATAATTTCATGTATTTTTATTTTTAGTTGAGGATGATAAACCTTGTGCTTCATGCCCTCGTAAGTTACTAATATTCCAGAATGCCCAGTTTCGTACTTATGAAACAGAGATATTTGCTTTCTTAACTCGCTTTCATCCTGAATGTACTGTGCTAAAGAGCTACATCTTACAAATCATAACCGTTCACTACTTAAGAAATTGTTAATTAAAATTTGCTGTGATTTGTTGTATTCAGGATCATTAATTTGGGAAAATATCGCCACTTTTCCTTTATCAAAATTTCTTCGGACTATATTAGTTACATTGTCAGAGTCAATATCTTGTTTATCGATAAAGATTCTTTTGTTTTTGAAAATTTTCATGACCTCAACTTCCTTGTTATTTACTAAAATTAGTTGGTTTTTGAACCTATTTACTATGGTATCTAAAATAGAAATATGATCATTGAAATTCTCTGCCTGAGAATGTACGGTTTCAAGGGAATGGTTGGATTGAACTTCTAGAGATATTATATATCAGATTGATTTGCTGATTCTTCAGCATTTAGATTTTTTATTATAAAAGTTTCGTTAAGAGTGATTCCTAAATCATCAGAATCTAATGCGTTTATTTCACACTTTTCGCAATTAATGCGGCTGAGAATAGCAAAATTGCTGGCGTCAGAGATAAGCTTAAAGCGCTTATTAAAATTTGGATATTTTAAAATAGGCGGATTTGTTATTATATCCTTTAGTTTTTCAAAAGCTATAATATAATTTGGGTCTCTTATGTTGATTTTAGCATTTTTCTTTAAATATGCGATTATGGGGTAAGCTACTTTAGAATAGTCTTTTATAAATTTTCGGTAGAAACCTGTTATTCCTAAAAATGATTTAATCTGCTTTTGTGTTGTCGGAAGCTTCAATTTTTGAAGCTACATTTACCAGTTTTAAGTCCTGCTGTTTTCAAAGTTTGAAATATTTTCGTAATATTTTGTATATGTTCTGATAAAGAAGTACTTAATATTAAAATGTCGTCTAAATAAACAACACAAATTTTATTTATATACTGCCGAAGGACTGAATCCATAAGTCGCTGGAAAGTCGAAGGGGCATTTTTAAGCCCAAATGGGATTCTTATGAATTCGTAATGGCCAAAAGGTGTAGAAAAGGCAGTTTTTTTCTGTCATTTTCATCTACAACAATTTGATGAAAACCTTTGGCAAGATCAATAGAAGAGAAGTATTGAGCTTTGCCCAATTTATCAAGAATTCCTTCCATATTGGGAATTGGAAATTTATCATTAACAGTAATTTCATTTAGCTTCCGATAATCTACAACAATTCGCCATTTTTGGATGCCAGAATTGTCGATCTTCTTTGGCACTACCCATAAAGGACTATTATAAGGTGAATTGCTTTCCTTAATTATGTTTTGCTCTAACATTTCTTTGATTTGTTTCTTTATTTCTTCTTCGTGAATTTGGGGGTACCTATAAATTTTTGAATATACAGCTCTATCAGTTGATGTAATTATTTCATGTTTAATTTCATGGGTTGCAGAAAGCTTATCACCCTCTTTATAAAATAAATCTTTGAAACTGTGCAATAACCTCGTTATCAATTGGGTTTCTTCCGAATTTAGATGTCTCAGATTCAATTTATCTAGGTCGCTGTGTTCAAGTGAGCAAATTTCTACACTATTGTATGGATTGTAATTTCTAAACGGTATATGTTTATCTAGTATAGTAATAAATTTATTCTCTACATCAATCTTAGCTTTAAGAGCGATGAGAAAATTTTGACCTATTATTGCTGAATAAATTTTGCTATGGAAATCAATAACCTTCCAAGAGAAGGTACCTGAGATATTAAATTCTCTAGGTATTGGGGTGAGTGGGAAAAGTATTCCTAAGGACATTAGGTTTAATTATGCCTATTTCTGATCCGGTGTCTATGAGACATCTAATTTTACAATTTCCAATTGTTACTAATATTATGGGTAATTTTGTGGAGAAGCCGTCATATAAAAATTTACGTCCTCCTCTTCTTTTAAATTACCAATATCCATTGGCTCTGGTTCTTGTTGATTCGCATTAGTTTGACGTTGTTGCCTACTATGATAAGATTTTCTAGTTTGGGGAGAATTTGGTTGATTGTACTGAAATAATTTACTGGAATTTAATTGCTGTGTTGAATTTCTGCTGTAATTTTCAACTGGAAGATTATTGATTAATCTGTATTGTGACCTGTGGTAAGGGTCTGAATTCTGCCAGTTGAAATTTCGGGTTTGAATGCTACTATTCGGTTTAAAGTTGCCATTTTGGAAGTTATTATTTGGCTTAGATTTTTGCCAATTTGTGTTTTGAAAACAATTATTAGTATTCCAATTATTGCTATGAAAACTATTACTTGGCTTTAATGATTGCTAATTGTTGTTTGTTTTTCGTTCACTTTGTATATTAACCCTATGGTTAAATGCAATGGCCCTTGTGTCATCTAATAGTTTCAATTTGGTATATTTTGTAATTATCTCATTCAAAGTCGCATTTTCACTTAAATGAGCCCTAATTGGTCCGTCAATTGTTTTTAATAATATGTCTACCAGGTCCCTGTCTACATTTTCTGGTCGGTAGATACCAGGTTTTAATGGGTCAGACAAGTATATATCATTAATATGAAATTTGGAATTTTCAAAAATATTAAATAGTTCTCTTAAATTTCTTACTTTTATTGTCCGGCACAAGTTGAAGACTTCTCCGTAGGTCGTCTTTGGGCTGCATTCTTGTTGAATTTTCCCCTTCATTTCCTCCCACGAAGCGCCGCTTTCTAGTTCTCTTACACGCCGGCCAGCATTGCCATGAATCTTCTCATCGGCCACAATTCTCAAACAAAACTGAATAAGGCTCAGATTTGTTCCGCATAACGTAAGATTTGATTCTACAGCATTGATAAAGGCCCTTGCGTTTTGATTTTCTGAAAGGGGCTTCAAGCGTCGAAATTGGTCGATGACATCCTTGGCCGTCATATTAAAATTAAACTCCTGTTGTTGGTGTTGTGTTTGCTGTTGTTGCTGTTGTGTTTGTTGTTGTTGCTGCTGCTGTATTAACCGTTGCTGCTGCAGTTGTAACTCCGCTTCTTGTCTGCGGATTATCTCCAATAGTTCTTCCACGTCGTGTTGGTTCGCCATTATTAGACCTCAGTTTTGGTCAAAAATTTCACTTCGTTGCATTCACTTTCTTGTTCTTTAAATATTCCTTCGGGAATATCTCCAATGACTGCGCCACTAATGTGTTTTAAGTCTTTAGACTTAAATTAAAACACTAAATTTAATTTTTATTTTTCACGGTTTTATTCTTTAAACAAATTCAACCTTCTTGGTTGCTGTGAATCAACAGACTAACTTTTTACAATTCCCTTAATTCTAATAACACCTGTTTTGCGCTCACTTTATGCAGTACCTTATGCTTATTGAGAGCATAACTGCATTGAGCGAAAAACGTGTCGGTGTACTATTGCATACTAAGCAAATCTTTTGGTGGGAACCTTTATTTGTGAAATCTTAGTATCTTAGCATTTAAATAGTTTGGTGTATGATTCCAATTTCATTAAATGTAAGACAATACTGTCACAACTCAAAAAAGAGAAATAAATAGATAGGGTGGTGGAGTGATGGTACGTAACTCACGCGGCCGCATATGTACATATAAATACACTTTATATTTTCATATGCCATCTTCCTGTGTGCCTGGTAATGAAGCGTTTTCTATAGAGGATTTTGATTTGGTTGAAGGTAAATCAACAAAGTTAAACGGGCAGACATAATATATGTATACATATGTACTTATATATTTTTATTTATTTATTTATTTGTAATCAGGAAAAACAATAAATTATTTTTACACGAAATAAGGAGCACTCAGCCAGGGTCTTCGGCTCGCTGATGCGGATGTAAAGGAAAGATAAACTTAATGACGAAATTATATTAGCTATTAAGATGTAGTTAGCCGTACCAAATTAAGGGTTTTATCTTGTTCCTAATAAGTATTCTGATATTTTTAGTATGTTTCCTGGAGAAGTAGTATTTAATAGCGAAGAAGGGGCTTGGCTACCGAAGATATTTTTCCTTATTGTTGCGAAATGTGTACATTCGTCGAGTAGATGGTTGACGGTTAGGCCAATCTCGGGCAGTGCAAGCAACAAGGTGGGCTGGAACGCAGTAGTATGAGGAGTATACCTGCAGTGATTCTTGCCCCCATGAGAACCAACAACTGCAAACGAAGTATTTGTGTCAATTTTTGAACCATCCTTAAAAATCAAGCACCATTCGGGAGGCACAGCATTTGTGTGCTCCGTAAAAAGTTGTTGGTACTCTGTCGAGCTTGTACTGCTCTTCGAGTGCTTCTCTAAATTTAATAGGAATTGAGGAATACGGCGAGTTCTCTTGCGTATTCGATGCAGATTGAAATTGCCGACTTGCGTCTGGGAGGTTTTTGCGGATGCAGCTCGGATAATACATATCATAAAGTTTGTTGTTATGGCAAAGGACAAGCTTGGGCATAAGTCTCTTAACGTTAAGTTCATACCGTTCCTCGATCGTGAGTGGGCCGGCTTCCACTAGTTTATATTTTATTGGTGATGTAGGGAAAGCACGAATGCTTCTTCTTACACCCATGTGGTATGGGGAGTAAAGCAGTTTGATGGTACTTTTAGCGCAGTTACTTTGATAGGGAGGCCGTTACCTATCTAGGATAGCACTAGTGCTTTCGTTGTATTAACTAACGTAGAACAGTTGATTAAACAATGTTTGGATTATAATATTTAATAATGTTTAATCTGCAGTCACTTGTTTTTTTAGATAATGGACAGTGCTCTCTGAAAGTCCATTTTTTTAGTGCAAAGTAGTTATATTTTTGTTTACGGCAGATATGAAAATTTTTGCATTTTGTTTATATTCACGTTCGCGCTCGAAGATCTGGTCCATGTACTCAAATCAGCGAGTAAATTAGTCAAGTCTTGTTTAACAATATTTAGGTTACTTATTTTGGAATACAACAATAGATCATCTGCGTAGCATATATACGAAACATTACTATTATACTTATTCATGATGTAACATTCCATTGCTCCAATTCAGGTAAGACGACGTGAGCCCCGACACGGTCGAAAGCTTTCTCAAAGTCAATGCTTAGAGTTGAGAGGTGATTTCTGCTAGAGAGAGAATTAGAGGCGTAGTGTTCAAGAAGAAGTAGTGTTGTAGTAGTAGTTGTAGTGGACTTAAGAAATCGTTGCTTGAAATATTTTGCGTGATGCGTTGGGCTTTTATTTTTTTAAAAACTTTACCTAAAGAGCTGAGTAGTGAAATTCTATTGCTGGGTTGCTCCTTTTTGGAATGGGGATAATAACGGCGTTTTTCCAGGTTTGTGGATACCTTGGTATAAAACGTTATTGTACAAGTCAATCAATTTGACTTTTAGGCACAGCGGAAAAGGTGTTGCAGCATGGGGTAGGATACTCTGTCGGCCAACGGAGTTTTGCCAGATAGGGAGGACAGTATAAATTCTAACTCATCTAACTCTATCTTGTAATCTGTGACGCATGGATACGGATCAGGGTCGTTAAAGTAGTAGTTCAGATACTGGCGTTTTTCTGAAATGAAGGTGGTGTGGATATTTGAATCCTTAGAGTATTCAGACCAATAGGCTGCGAATTGGATATTTTAGGTTTGTGATCGGTCCAGAGTGGCTATTTAAGGAGATTTATGGCCGTCGGAGGTTGGTTGGTTGGTCTTCCAGAATCCAACTAGCGCTTCCGCTCCATTTTGTTGACACATCCTCGTTACACACTTGTTTATCAGTTATTTACAGGATGACAATATCCAGTCTGTGAAAATGGACGATTGTTTCCTTTTTTCCGGTTGTTTGCAACTGTGACATTGTATGTTGTGAGGTATACCCATCTTGGCTGCTTGTTCTACCACAGACTAAAAGCCAATTATGACTGCCGTTTGTCTCCAGGCGTCCCGTCGTTTCATGTTTATCAATGTTGACGATTGCTTAAGGTCGTAGGTGGGCCATAACGTTCTGCTAATTTTGCAATTCGTCTGGTCTCTCCATCTACAAGCGGCGATTCGGAGCTATTTTAGGGAAATTGCACTCTCGACTGCACCTAATGGAGTGAGTACCGATTCTGCAAGAGCGTTCATGGCAGATCCCCTTCTTGTCAGTTCATCTGCTTTTTCATTACCTTCAATGCTCCGATGTCCCGACCCAAGGTGTTAAAGCTAGTCCTGCTTTGTTCCACGAGTGTAGAGGTTCTTATCGCCGAATCCTGTGCCTGGATTGCAGCTTGGCTATCCGAAAGAATAGCGATATTGCTCTCAAAGGAAGGATCTGCGATTAGTGGCCTACAAGCTTCTCCGATTGAGAGTACTTCCGCCTGAAAGATACTGCTAGCATTAGGTAGACGCACATATTTTTCATATATGCCAGCTCCAGCACTACAATCAATTTTACTGCCATCTGTATAGACTGTAGTACCGAAATTGTTTAGTGAGAGTCCCTTATTCCATTCTTTCCTCTCATGGTTGCCATCTTCTTGACATGCCAAGTAATTTTATGTTGTATTCTCTCTAGAGCTTTCCACCAAACCACCGAGCCATATGTTGAAATTGGTCATATAACCGCCTTATACAACCATACTGTATACTTGAGTTGAAGACGCCATCTTCTTCCTAGCATACGTTTACATACATATAGAGTGATTTCTGCTTTCTCTACCCGTTCTGTTTTAATGTTTAATTTCCAGCTAAGTTTGGAGTTCCCTAAGTGATACTTTGCACTTCTTGAGAGTGAGAGGGTTTGTCCCTTAATATAATATTTGGTAGAGTAAAAATTGGTATCTTATATCTGGTGGTAAATAGCATGAGTTCTGTTTTACGCGCGTTTAAACTTAGGCCACAGCCTATAACCCAAGAGTTAAGCTCGCTTAGCGCCCTTTAAGTGATTCCCACCCTGTGCTGTGCACCTGTGGACTCTCTTAGTTATGTTGATATTACCTATATTAGCTCTAATAATCCTGGTATCTAGCATAGAGATTATCCAATTCCTGATACAATTTTTCACCCCTAAGTCTATTAACGCACGTTGGATAGCATCAGTACTCGTATTAAATGCGCCTTTTATGTCAAGAAAAGCTGCCATGGTGTACTGTTTGCTTGCTAGAGACTCATCTATTCATCGGATTACCTCGTGAAGCGTTGTCTCCGCCGATTTGCCTTTGAGGTAAGCATATTGTGCAATTGATACACCAGAGCTCTACAGCGAGCTTCTAATGTGTATGTATAAAAATCGTTAAAATGCTTTTAAAAGGAAGGGGGACAGAAAAATTGAAATTTGAAAAGGTCGAGCCAAGGAGCACCAGGAGATTTGCTAGTTCCTAAAAGACTCTGGCTAAAAAGCCCGTTGCACTTAAAGCTCTGGAAAGAGGATAGACAGTCAAGGAGGGAAGGAGAAAACTATCAGAGAAAGAGATAGGGAAGAATAAGGACAGAGATAGAGATAGTTAGTCTTGTGAGAATTTTCCAGATTCTTTGGCAAATCTGTAAATATCCTCCAGTTGTAGAGAACGAATATTACTCATTCTCACGACATCGGAACCCAAAACTCGTAGCCGTGCTCTAGTGAAGTCAGGACACAGAGAAACTGCTCAGTGCTACCCGCCTCCTCCAAGCACGACAGGCACATTGGGTCCTCAATGATTCCAATGGTGGTCAGATGTTGACCCCATGGGTTGTGTCGTGTAATGATACCGACCATCAACCGAATGTCTTTCCTTCCAAGTTTTAGTTGAAAGTTTGACAGTTTTCTCTTCGGACTTGTCACAAAACACTTTGCAGTTCTGCAGCGTTCTGGACCGGACCATCGCTCTTTATGTAGATTGCCTACATAATTGCTGATCCAATTCATGATTAATGCCGAACTGATTCCGATTATTATCTCTGGCCCTTGTGGAGGAACCGCTGATCCACGGTTGGCCAATTCATCGGCAATTTCGTTTCCTTGAACACCGGAGTGTCCTGGAACCCATATAAGTACAAGCCTGTTTTGTCTTGCGACAGATTTAAGCTTCTTCGTACATTCTTCAACAATCTTTGAGGTTTGCTTCGCGTTCACCAGGGCCTTCAGTGCGGGCTGACTGTCACTGAAAACTCCAGTCTCTTTCCGCTCCATCTCCTCTCCATTATCTGTTCGGCTACTTTCAGGATGGCAAAAATTTCCGTTTGGAAAACCGTTGCTATTTCCCCCATGGAATAGTGATACTTATTACTATCGTTTAAGTACCATCCGGTTCCAGACCCTATTTCATTCTTGGACCCATCGGTAAAGGAAATATCCGTCAAACCTCCCTGCATGCATTCTGGATTGCTCCATTGCTCCCGCAATGGAAATCTGATATCAAATTTCCTTCCAAATGAAACTGTGGGTATCAAGTCATCTTTAGGTGCTTTAGGGGCTTTAGGTTCGGATTAACGAAATACCTTGTCCCATGCAGCAGCTATCGATTTTATGACAGAATCCTCTGCACTTTCGTGCAAAGCCTCTTTAGGGATTTATCAGATGTTTGCGCACACACCTCGTCTGCACATGCTTAGTCATGAGAACCGAGTCCCTGCATCTCCGCTAGTAGAGAGTCTATGACCAAGCACCACAACGGCGGAGAAAGAACACCCATTTGGGACATCCTTGCTTGGCCCTGACGGTGATTAATTCGTCACTGTTCTCACCAGCTGTTAACAGCCTCTCAGAGAGCATGGAATATATCCATTTTACAATGGTTTGATTAACTCCTTGTCCTTCAGCAGAGCAGCATATTGAGCCGACATTATCGAAAACCCCTCAATGTCCACGAACACGCTCATTGTATATTCATCAGCTTCCAACCCGGCTTCAATCTTGCTAAAAAGACCGTGTAAGTCTGATTCACATGATTTTCCACTCTGATAAGTGTGTTGATTTCTACTAAGTGGACTTCTCGGCAATACCACCACTCGAATGTGCGATGTCAAACTAATTGGTCTAAAACTTTTTGCTAGGGAATAGTCGTCTTTTCCTGGTTTCGGAATAAATACTACTCTTATGCGTAGTCATTGGGATGGTAGACAACCAAGTGCAAGAGAGGCTATGAAGATCCTTTTCAGGGTCTCAATCAGCCTGCCACTTCCTTGGTAATCGCTCTGTTACACGCTCACCATACCTGTCCCAGTCCACATTTCGAGGATTCCTACCGGAAGGTACTGATATTGTACCAATTCCCAGTCGGAATTCGATAGGACGATGATCAGAAAGAGAGTCCTCTTCCAAAACTCGCCATCGGTTAATTTGATTTCCAACTGACTTATTGGTAAGTGTTAAATCAATTACCTCTTGTCTCCTTTTGGTCACAGAAGTTGGTTTGTTAACAGTGTTTTGAATGATCAAATCAGGTGACAGAATAAAATCCAGTAACTTGAGACCTCTGGGGTTGCATTTGCTGCTTCTTCATACAATGTTCTGTGAGTTTGCATCACAGCCCACTATTAGGCCCAGATTATTGGATTCTGCATACTTGACTACTTCTCTTAGCTCCCTCGAAGGCGGTGGTTGTAAAGTACTTTCCAGTACTTTACTTTTGCAACAACAATATCTCCGGAGCATAGCTCTTTTAACATCGTGCGTTCGATCAACCTCGGCATGATAATAATGATGAAGTATTTGTCCCCACACTATAGCACCTAGACCACAGATACGCTTGTGACATACCCATGATTCTTTTATTATATGTGGGTTTGTGTGCAGTTTTTATATCTCTTTTTCCTGCTATTCTCGCGAAAAAGCATTGGAACAGTCCACCTCTACGATGCCGTCGACGTCGCTTTTACCCTCGAAAGTCGGCGCGTCTTTCGACTTACCGATAGCTTTCGAAAGATTGTTATCAAGATAGTCTTGTTGCCTTTTGGACAGTAGACCGTCTTGTTTGTCGGTATGTATCTCTACCGTCATTGTCTTTGCTGCCATTCTCGCCAGACGTTGACGGAAGAGTGTTATTCAACATTTGAGATCCCTTAGCCTTTGCCTTGTCAGGTAAAAGCTTGCCTGCCTTGAATTGGGTCGAGGATGTAGGCATTTCCGACTTCCGTCTCTCGACTTTCCTCTTCTTTGCATTCCTCCTATTCCCGGTCGTTAGCACAGACCCCGTTTCGTTTCCGGGAGAGTGCAACGTTACAGACGAATCTTCTGTTCTGCCACGCTTTCCCGTTTCCATTACAGGTGTCGAAGTTGACAGAGCTTGAGTATTTACCTTAGCTAATGCTTCGGCTTTTTTCGCCTTCTGTCTTCTTCGTTTGATCTGCCTTGCGTATAGACCAGCCCCAGCATTCGAATCTCCAATAACTCCAGTCCTTTTACCGGTACTTACCTGGTTCGCACCAATTTCGACCGTTGTCAAAGACTTGCTCGGTACCAGAGATCCATCTGAGTCTACTGAGAGATTGTCCGAGTTCTCCACATCCTCCAAAACTTGTTAAGTTGCTTAGGATTGTTTCGACGACGGTGTATCGCTCACACTCACTCGGCTCTCCATTGACATAGCCAATGTGCCATGCTTCACTACTACTACTTCCTCCGGAACCCTGGGTGTCACTTTCGGTCATAAGGGGCTGTGGGGTTCGAAACTGTACATCCGATGCCCGAGCCATCGATTGCTCGACGGAAGGATTACCCGAAAGTTGGCTACCTCTTGCAGAGAGATCCATGGTTAACCTCCACATCATAGGAAATGCATTTTATACCTATTGCCAGGTTGTCGGTACAGTACTCTCCACATAGTAATTGGGTGGCCACCAATTCCGCGGATGGATGGATACCCAATTCCTATATGAAGGTGCCCTCTTAGTTCGTGGAAAGTTAATCTCCATAACATGGGGTTAAATCACCATTTAAGTATGGTATGAAGACGACTCTAACAGATTTCCAGTTATTTGGAATATTACCTAGAATAGAATCAAGAATCATAGAATATTAACAAGAGTTTCCTGTAACATCTTGGAAAAAATCCCGTCCGTTTGGGGTAAATACCAGACAATTTTTTTATTTCAATCCATGCTTTTTTGGGGTTTGTCTTATGATTAATTGACTCAGAGTACTTATGTAGGCTATCCCTTATAGCTTGTTTCGATTTTCTACGGAACAAGGCCTTAGCTTTTTTGTACATAATTAAATTGGTGTGGGATCTTGTGCGCTTATATTCCGTCCAGTAAGAGCGTTTTTGATTTATTGACTGGGATAACTCTGTAGACCGTTACGGCACACGGAGATCAATATTTTCAGAACAAGCGTATTTGGAACAGACGTTATTATCAGTAGTTTGAGATTTTTCCCAATCGGCTTTCTCAGTTAGAAATGTAGGGCTTGGTGTGGTATTTTGGGTTGCAATAGAAGAAAAGGAAGTGAGTATGGGATAGTGGTCGCCGCCGTAGAGGGCGGTAGGGTATTGGTGTTTAATTTGGGGGCAATATTGGATGAACAGATTGTGAGATCTACATTGGTGTAAGTTCTAAGAGTTGAGAAACGAGTTGGCTTGTTATCATTTAGCAAGGTGAGATTTTCTGATAGTATGAGATCTTCTATGATAGCGCCTTTTTGAACAAAGAAGGAATAATCAGAAATTTTTTAAGTTTAGAAGATATTTTATTTATATTTTTGGTACAATTTAAAATTTTTTTGAAGCAATTTCCGCGGGAGATAGTGGTGTTAGAGCGTGCTGTCCATGGACGATCGCCATCCGAGTGTCTTGCTGGTGGGAATTCCTGAAGTTGCAATTTTTCTCTGAAATCAAAAGCAATTTTGTTTTATTATTGTAACAACATATTTCCTAAGAACAGGAACCTAATTGTGGTAAAAAATATTGAAAATTGCATGCTTTTGAGGCGCTTGAACACGAAGTAGTTTTTTTATACCATATTTTTTTATCTACATATTTTGCTTAAAAAAACACATTTTTTATGATAATATAATCCCAAAATTAGGTTCATATTGATAAGGTTTGAATAAAAAATATTCCGAAAAAAATTTATAACGATTGGTCATTAACTTTTTGTGCTAGAGTGCCCACCAGTTGATAAAAAGTAGTTTCGAGAAAAACGTCGTTCTAACTAATGCGCGCTGTGGTGCGGAACCGACGGGCAGTCACTTAAGTGCTCATAGAATCGGGAGTAATGCGAATTTGGTTTAAAATTTTTACTACATATTCTTGAGTAGTTATACTAACGATTATAAAAAAAAACGGTTTCCTCCCTTAAAATCGCCAAATATAATTAGTGGAGTGGATACTGACCGTAAGGTGTTTCTCAGTTCACCGCAACTAAAGCTTTGTATAGGTGAGATATAAACGGCCACAATAGTAAATTTAGAGGAGACTGATATTTTATGGGAATTTGTCTATGGGGTATAGATTTTTTTATGGTGTTAGGTCTGCAATGCCTTGTTTATTAGTGTTGTTGTGAGGTAAGTTGTAGAAGTAACTTTGGTACTGAATAGGTGAGGCTGCAGACTTATCGGCGGCAATGTTTGTCTCTCGTAGAGATTTGACACTTGGTGAATATTCTTTTATCAGAAGTTCTAATTGTGTATAGCTGTTGTAGTGCCCGAGTATATTCCACTGTCAAGTGTTAAACATAGAAAAGAAGAGGGGATGTCAGAAATTAATTTTATTTTAATTTGGTGATGTTTTTGGTATCCTCTGTAGTGAGTGGAGTTAAACAGAGAGGGCTACCTGATCTAGCAGTTGCCCTTTTCATTTGGGTGACTTGTCTTATTTGGTTGGTATAAGAGGTAGCTTGCGCCGTAATGATCGGGAGGGTGGTTTCTGAGTTTAAATAAGTGTTTAGGTGTAGATCGGTAATAAGTGGTAAAGCAGCAAGCCCAATATTGGACCGCTGTTTGTTGTTGCTTTGTTGTGAATTTGAGGGTGTAGCAGAGATAATTTGAGGTAAGTTTCTAGGTGAAATAGCAAATGAAGGATTAATCGCCGATTTATTTGATTAGACGGTTGGGAATAGAAGGGAAGGCTTGGAGATTTGTTGAGTTGACTTGGTTTTCGGCTTTTGTGCTTCTTTGGCTACCTCAGCGAAAGAGATGTTGAGTACTGATGGTGTATGAGCTTTGTAATGGTTTAGTGCTTCGCGCATGGTGCATTTGTTTTGGCACTTTATTTTTAATAACTCCTTCATTTGCGTATATTTGGGACAAGTATTGGCAGATGCCGGGTGACCACTTAAGCAGTTTGCACAAAATATGCGAGAGCATGGTGTAGAGTGGCTTGGAAGAATCCATGAATCACATACGGGAGCATTGTTGTAGCGTTTGGCGGTATGTCCAGGCCGTTGGTAAACTTTGCACCTCATTGAATTGGGGTAGTAGGGTTTTACTTTTGCACTTTGCCAAAACACCTCAACTTTATCAGGAAGCTCTTCAAAAGTAAGTAATACAATTCCAGTGAACTGTGATACTCCTTCTATTTTTTTGCAAATTGGTGAACTCTGGCCACACCTAGCTTACTCCGGTTTTCGATTATCTCTTTTTCGCTCACATTATTTAAAGAGGCAGCGTACATTGTTCCTTTTACGCTATTCAGGCTTTCATGATATTTTACCTCAATTTCACAAACACCGGGTTACTTTTTGGTTGAAATAAATTTTTGGGCAATTTTGGGGGTCTTCACAAGCAAAAGGAGATTTCCAGCACGAAATTGAGGTGATTTCTTTGCTGATGGTTTCTAGAGCTTCATGTACGGCGAAGCAAGAATAGTTAGAAATGGGCTTGTTTGTATCGGTGGCATTAATTGTAGTAAATTTAGGGTTATCTGTTCTTGAATGAGGCAATTCCGAAATGTACGATGGAGTGTACAATGGTTTTTTTCTTTTAGGAAGGGAGTCCGAGGTAAGCAAAGCAAACGTTTTATTCCCGAGATTAGGTGGCCCTGGGACCATATTAAAAGTGTTTTTATTTCACTGAATTCACTTTTTTTTCAAAATTTTTAAAGAAAGAGAAAAACAGCAAAAAAGGTACAGTAACGCGATTTATTTAGGAAACACGTGCACGAATGTCGTGTAGGAAAATCGAGAGAGTACCGCAAAAAAAACCCCGTGTGCTCAGAGCGAGAACTAGTCGGAGACTGACATACGCATGATTCAATTATAGAAGGTTAGGTAAGTTGTGACAAGGGCGCTTTGACACTCGATTATTTTAGGGCTGCATTTACGAAGGATGGAGAGAGTGGGAAAAATGTTTTCCCCTTCTTGCCTAAAGGTAGTAAAAAAGTACGTAAAGTAGCTAATTAGTCCTGTAATTAGGGAAAAACTAAGTATATTGGATATTTAAGCTACATTAAAACAAATCAATAAATCAATTCTTTTAAAGCAAATATAATATATATTTATTTTGAATACTTTCGATGTTTATCTAACAACACAAACACAAATATTTTCCCATCCACTGCTGGATTTGAAAACTACGTTTGCTCTAAGAAAAAATATTTGGTTACAAAACGAAACGCAAATTTTCAAAACAAGTTCGATACCACTCGACACTTTCAACTCCTTCCACAAGGACTGATTTCCTGCTCCCATATTTGACACAATACCGACCACTGTAAACCCGTACTCTTGAATTTTCATGATGAGTTTCTTCAAAATTGGCTTTGTCATTTTGCAGTCGTACGCACAGAAAACCGGCTGCATCCATGAAGACTTAAGTCCACGTACAATGGCTAATTGCACGTAGTTGCACGGTTTGCGAATAGTGTCGCTTGACCGGTCGTATTCGTAAACGGATTGCACTTTCATTTCGTCGAAGCACATTATGCGGAGTCTATTTGCGGCGGGTATGCCACTCGCGGCTCGCATGACATTCAAGGAGAAATTCAGTACTCCATCATCAATCTTCATCTTTTGCTACCATTTCCGAATCGTGGATTCGCAAGGGTACGGAAAACCATTTTTACACAAGTGGACATAGGCCCTTGGCCCAGCTGCGTGAAGAGCAATCGCGGAGGAAATGTCTTGCCATGACAAGTGGACGTTCTTTTGCTGATCTAAAATTTTTCGGATTTGTCCCTCCGTAAAAATTAATGATAAGTTCGTTTTAGGTTTTTCGAACTCTTTAACTCGCGTTCGCAATTCTTCAATTTTGGTTTGAAGATCTGCCACACGACAATCTTCATAAGACCTGAAGTAAAAAATTAGCTACAAGAGGTTTCTATTATATAATTAATATTTACTCGGTTTGGGTCGAGGCATCGACAAATTTGAAAGCAGTTACTTGAGTTCAATCCCATTCAGATAGGGTTTCCACTGCTATCGGTAACGCATCTCCTGATAACCTAACTCTTTTTGTAACTGAACCACATATATAGTCCACATTTGAAAAATACAAAGAGAAAATTTTCGAATATCAACGTCGCACGATTTCGACCACATTTTTCTTTTCATTACGTTCGTTGGAACGTGGAACATCTTGATTGCTTCTTGAGTCCATGTTTTATGACACAAGGCGCAACTTGCTTTTGGCATAACCTTGTTTAAATATTTCAACCAAAAGTTAATTCATGTATTTAATTAAATGTGTTTTCAATCGAATTATTAAGAGAAAGTACTTATAATGCGCATCGAGTTTTATACTGACTACAAAATCTTAATGCATAATCTTATTTAAATATTTCAACCAAACGTTGAAAATTGTTGCAAGCCATATTTTTAATTGAATGTGCTTTTACGCGAATTATTAACAAAAAATACATATAATAAAGGGTTTTCCTGCAAATCAAAAGTATTTGAAATAGATAATTTACAAATACAATATTATAACTTACGAGTATTTGAGGATACAAAACGCGTGCAAATATTAGACACGGAGGTGCTGGTGCAGGAATGCTGAATTTGCTCAGAAATCAAAAATCTGCAAATCAAAAGTATTAGAAATAGGTAGATAACTTGCAAATGCAATGTTATAACTTAGGTATATTTACAGGTATACGATGCTGGAATTCTATAATTGTTATTTTGAAATACTGCACTTGCGCGTATATGAACACCTGCGAATAAAAGCTTTTAAAAACAAACTTATTCACAATTTACGAATTTACTTACTTGAATGTTTCCAATTAAATAAACGGTTTTTAACGAATATGAATAAAGCAAAGTGTCAAAAATGGAAACAGTGTTGCCGACCAAATAATTTGCACCAAAAGTCTAGTTTTTACTACAATTCAAACATTTTTTTGTGAAATATAAATAGTGAGTCACACCAAAATTGGGCACTTTATACTCATATGAAAACTTTTAACTCCAATAAGAAACTACAAACATATTTAAATTCATTTCTATTTATTTATGTGTACTAACATATTAGAAGTACAATTATAATAACAAACTCCCCTTCAAACAAAAACAATAACAATATACAATATATTATAAGTATACAACAAATGCAATGTGAGCTACTCACACTCAAAATGGGGCAGTTAGAATTCATCGGCGAAATACCGTTATATATTGAGTTCAAATTGTAAATCGCTTGTTTTTCATAGGGGTTGATTAAATGTCGACTAAGTGGTATCGTTTTTACAAAATGCGTCAAACAGCAATTGCTGAGCGGGAAATTATTATAAGAAATTACAAAAACAGAAAGTCCATTCGGGAGATTAGTGAAATAATTGGCAAAAAAAGGATACAGTGCATAATATTATTAAAAGGTATAGGGAAAGAGGTAACGTGTGTGACAAAAAACGTAACTTAACCCTTTCGCTCCGACTTTTGCAGGAGATTTGCTCAAACTTTATTTTTGAATTTTTGGATACCCATTGGTACTTTATGGGCATAGAAACTAGATGAAGCTTGTAACTTATGTAGATAACGGTATTTTGAGGTGGGACATATGTGTCCCAACAGTATTTAAAAATGGGATATATTTGTCCCAACAGGGTACAACGACACCTAGAAAGTAGAAACATTTTTTTGGTAATAACATATGATTTGTACTTTTATTTATTTTATGAATGTGATGAAGCCAAACATTGTATACAGAATGGCAAATTACAAGCCCCGCAAATAATTTTTGTTCTTTTCTCGACTTTTCGATTGGCGCATGCTACGCACCGACGTCTTTTAGACTGCTCTATGAGTAAATGATCCCCCACATTTGTCATTGATTTATACCTATTCGATGATCTTCCAGACCGACGGGATCGTTTATATACGGTAGATTCCTTTCCTTTTTTAATTAGCGACTCAGAAATCTCGACCAGCACTGGTAGGAAGGCAGGTTTCTTCCTATTCAGCTTCGAATGTATAACCCAAGTGCTTACAGCAGCCATCATGATGCCACGATAAAATACTTTTTTCCACCATTTATTTGATTTTCCGTTTATATCATATAATCCCGACATTTGATCTGCCAAGTCCACACCGCCCATTATTGCGCGGTACGTCTTTACGATGTCAGGGCATGGAAACTCTGCCTCAGTTCCATCTTTCATTTTGCGTCTAACAGTGCTAATTTCAGAGTGTGGTAGTTACTGAGCAGCATTACCTTTTTGACGTCCTGCCACTTTACCGCTATGGTACCTGCAATCAAGAAAGTTACTTAAAAAATTAATTAAAGGGTTTTAGATTGACTTCGTACCCGCCGAATTAACTTTGCAAATAGCTTCGCCTCGCTGCAATTTTTCTGGTATTTTCGGAACATTCTTCCGGTTGGACATGAATGTTCCTAAAGCTGGATATTGTATGTTGTTAATAAGATTAACAGCGGTGAAAAAACGATCAAAGCAAAGTGTCACGTCAGGGTTAGAAATCGTTGCTGCAAGATCATTCACAACTCGTTCGCCGAGCGTCCTTTCAAGGACAGATTCTTCTTTTCCACAATAGATACTCATGTCATAGGTGTCTCTAGTCAAAGAATCGCAGCGAAGCCACATTTTGATGCCCCGTTTCACTGGCTTGAGTGGCATATATTGCTTGGGAAATGTACAAAGATATGCTTCTTGGAAACAATTTGCGAAACATTTCGTAGGGGGTTGAGTGGCGCCCAATATTTACTGCAATTTTGCATTCGCGGTGGTTACTAACCGATTTTCTTGAAACAAACGACTCATTCGGTGTGCTCCAAATAACCGTGCCTGAGGCTTCCTCACCTCGTGCAGGTTGATCGTCTATGCCACCATTCTCGTCACTCAATCCGGTCTCCTCTGAATCGCTGGAAGAATCGTCATTGCCAGTGGTTTTATCTAACTCAGGACTATAAATATCATCACTTTCGACACTAAAACCAGTTCCTGATTCCATGGATTCATCATCATCATCTTAAAGTAATGCACTAATTTGATCGCGATTTAATTTCGATATTTTTACTGTCTACGAAGTTGCAAAAATAAAAAAATGAGCTGGGTGATACATTATGTACAACGTACTGCTGGGACATATATGTCCCCATATAAAGCCCTGCTGGGGCACATGCATCCCAAAATTAATTATCGCTGAATATTTTTCACAAAACTCGTATTAAAATATATATTTGTACTTACCAGTAAAAGGGCAATATTTTTCTTTAGAAAAATTAACACTTCTTATAAAAATACGTATTATTTCACCAAAATTACGCGTAAATTTGATACAATATTAGCGACTGCTCACAAACAACTGATCAAAACTAAACACGATTGAAACAGTGTGGAATGCGGATAACGGTAAATTGTAAGTATTGTTCGCAGCTACTGATTAGGACATTTTGGTTGAGTTTCCTATGAAAATTGCAAGTTTCAGGGTGAAGTGAATATGCTGTGGGATATCAGTGTCCCAGCAGTAGCGAAAGGGTTAACAAACAGATGGAAAATTGATGATCGAAACCCCAGATTTATATTACGATTAGTAAAGCAAAACCCTAAGATATCTGCCGTAGACCTAAAAAAACAACTCCAGGAGGAAAAGAACGTTGAAGTCTCTTCAGAAACTATTCGCCGACTTCTTAAGAATAACAAATTTTATGCAAGAGTTCCGCGGCGAAAGCCACTTATTTCAAAAAGAACCAAAAGGCTAGGTTACAGTTCGCTAAAAAGTATGAATATAAGGAATTTGGCTTTTAGTCTAAGGTAATTGAAAAAAAAAAACTTTTCTATTTCAAAGCCTCCACATAATTTATTTTTATTGCAGGTTTTATTCACTGATGAAATTAAAAATTAATATGTTTGGTTCAGACGGGAGGCGTTTTGTGAGGAGAATGGACGGAAAAGCATTGCAGGATAAGAATATTAAAAAGACGGTGAAGTACGGCGGTGGCTCAATAATGATATAGGGTTGCATGTCGGGAGCTGGCGTCGGAAAAGTGCATATTATTGATGGAATCTTGGATAGTAAAGGGTACATTAACCTATTAAAACAAAATGTTCATACCAGTGCTGAAAAACTTGGGATTCGTAATAACTTTATGTTTTACCAGGACAACGATCCGAAGCACACGTCCTCGAATGCTAAAAACTGGTAACTATTCAACTGCCCAAAAGTATTAGCTACTGCTGCTCAGTCTCCCGACATGAACCCTATTGAGCATTTGTGGGGGGAACTTAAATAAAGGCTTGCCTCACGGTGCGTGAGCAGTAAGTCGCAATTAAAGCAAGCAGTATTGGACCAATGGGAAAAAATCGAGCCCACATACTGCAAAAAACGTATGCCACGTCGCTTACAGGAAGTAATAAAGTACAAAGGAAGATCCACGAAATATTAGCTCATATGTGCTCATATTTTATTTGAACTAGTGTAAGTGTCCCATTTTGAGCGTGAACCTTCTAAGAAGGAGCCTAACCTATGAAATTAATTGTTTTGTTTTTAGTTACGAATAAAACGATTTTAATTTTTGCATATTTATCTTCATCGAAGAGTGTTTATAAAGAATTATAGAAAACTTGAATTTATGTCTTAGTAAAAGTGTAGAAAATAAATTGGTTTTTATATGTCAGGTGTCCAATTTTGAGTGTGACTCACTGTATGTACTGTTTTTGTAAAGAAGGAACACGTTTTGAAATAAGGGAGCCGATTTGTTAAGAGGGACCGAGAAAGCTGCTTACTTACTTAACCTTCTATAATTGAATCATGTGACATATGCATATAATTTTGTATGACTTGTAAAAAATTCAGCCTACTGCGTTAACATTCTTTGTTTCTAATCACTAACAAATTCTAATCGACGCAGATAAACTTACATAATTCAGTTTATTGTTGTTAACTTTTGGTGAAAAATGTGTCTGTGGTGAATATTCTTCGTGGGACGAGTACTCCTCAAATTTGGGTTTGGGCTTATTTCAAAGAGCAAAGTTCAACCTTCAATTACTGACAACAACGAAGATCCTAGCACGTCAGGGTTCTGCTCCACAATTTTTGAAAAATGGCCAAATACGCTATTTTTAGGGGTTCAACCCCCTTTTTCTCGAAAACCTGACGTGATGGAAAATTTTTGAACTCGGATTCGTGCTTAGCACGAAAATTCCCTTCGGGATCACTAGGTCCCATCTTATTCGCAAAACCGATGCAGGGCAGTGTAAGGGATTCGACTTATTTCATGCCCACAGCGAAGCGAATAAATTTGCGATTAAGAAGGCCGTGCGGCAGTTAATTTGTGGTGCAGCAGCTAAAGTCGGCGGAATTATTCGTTTTGTTTGTTGGCACGTATTTAATTCATGTTCAAGTTCTGAAGTCATATTTTTCCCTTGCACATTTCTTTTACAAATCAAACCAGGAAAGTTTGGTAAAATTGTTTAGTTTATTTTAATTAAAATTTCTTTAAAACACTGTTTCTTTTGTATTTCATAAATGGAAATTTCTTTTCGGTATAAAATAGTTCATCCCGGATATGACCTGATTTTTATATAAATCAATCCAAAAATGTATGCATATCGCATTCATATGCAATCTTTAATCTCTTTTATCAAATCCAAATTATATTGATGAGAAAATATCATTCTAATATCCGTCCAGAAAGCCAAACGCGCATACACACCTACATATGCATATAATTACGCATACAAACTTTCAACTAACGCAGAATATGTGCATATAAAACTCGCGAATCGAATAAATGACTGATTTAGAAAAGTTCATTAGTAATTATAGTTTAGCGCAATCGTGAAAGACATGTCGTGTATGCAGTACATCTTCCCATATTTGACTCAGGTTCAAGTCCCTTAGGTATTTTTCTTTGTTCGACATTTTTATTTAATTTTTTGTATTTGGTTTAATTAGAATTGATTTAAAATAGTGTATTCAGGTTTTTCTAATACCTGTTATTTAGAAATTTATTTTCTATATAACATTATTCATACTTCTTTTGAATTAATTTATATGTAAAACAGCCATAAAGGCAGTCATATGAATATGCATTCCTATATTTAATCTCTTTAGTCAAATCTGAACTACTTACATACACAAATTGATGAGTCCGTCAGTGAAAAGATGGGATATGTATGCCCTATGAGCAAAAAGAATCGGGAAGGTGATGTTGACTGTTTTGTTCGATTGCCAAGGCATAGTCCACCATGAGTACCTTCCATCGGGCCAGACAGTCACTAAAGAATATTATTTATCCGTTTTGAAGCCTTTGAGAGATGCTGTATGTTGTAAACGGCCGGAAATGTGAGCAAACAATTCTTGGATTTTGCATGATGATAACGCGCCATCGCACCGATCAAAGAGAATACGACGAAGGAGCTGAAGGCCATGTCGGCCTACCGGGGCTCTTTGGAGGACTGGGTTAAATGTTGGGACATGTGTGTTGCTTCAGACGGGTCATATTTTGAAGGAGATAAAATAAATTTGCCTTAAATTTAACTCTGTGTTGTTTAATTTAAACATTCCCGGTACTTTTTGATCATAGGGTACATATATGTATGCGGCTTTGCGGACAGAATTGTGTGATTCGCTGGAATTGTTCAAGAAATCTAAGTCGCATTAACTCGCGACTGTAGAACAGTTAGAAGACATATTTACATACATATAAGAGTGGATACAAGTTAACCCAAACCAAGTTAACGAACTCTTTGCTTCTTATATTCTTTTTAATAAAATTGCTTACTCAATTTTCATATTGATTTCTGCAATAATGCAAGTATTATATAATTGCTTACTCAATTTTCATATTGATTTCTGCAATAATACAAGTATTATAAAGTTGCTTATTTAAGTTCCTATAATTAAGTCACGCCACAATTTTTATTAATATAAATTAAGTAGTTTACTTGTTTAAGCGGCTTTTTGGTTTTGGAACTGTAGTGAATAAAGTGCGGTCAGTTGGACCGGTAATAAAAAAATATTTTTTTAGAACTTATATTTTACAAGTTCTTAACTGGCGCCCGAGCAGTAGAGTAAAAAGTCTTTAACTAGGCTCCGGAGTAGCGCAAAAGCAAAACGGGGGCATATATGTGCCAGCCTGTGCCGCAACAACAACAAAATCCGTAAAGGATAAGTGAAACAACAAAAATCCGTAAAGGATAAATGCAACAACAGAATCCGTAAAGGATAAGTGAAACAAACAAAATCCGTAAAGAACAAGTGCCACCCTTGATGCCAACAGAAATCCGTAAAAATATTAAGAATTTGTAAAAGGCAATTACTGAAGGGAAGAAAGTCTCCTGAGAAGCAGAAAAAATTAACACCAAGTCCAAACAAAAACATAAAAGAGAAGTGATCCTGTGAAGTGAAGCGTACCACCATCAAAATCCAACAAACAAATCATCAGAGAGGTGCTTCAAGAGTCCAGAAAGATTATTTGCATTGTAAGTTAAGTTTATTTTAATGATATAATAACAATCAAAAACTTTAATTATCATATAAAAATAAGAAAGTAAAAAAATTTGAGTTGAGTTAATATTTCTGTTACAAAAAAAAAGATATATACAATATATATAAAATGGCGAACCCGAATAATTTGGTAAGGCCCCCCACACTTCCCTCAAATTCCGCTCCTAGTACTTCGCAAAATGCTCAGTTAAGTTTAGACGATTTAAGAGTTCTTATTTCGGATATAGCGGCGGAAGTTTTTAGAAACCAAGGACTTCAGGATATCCGAGAAACTCTGAATCCAAACGCTGGATTAGCCAATATTAGGGACCAACCAATGGACAAACAGGGGGAAAATCTAAATGATATGGACAAAATACCGGACGTCGTGAAATCTTTAAAAGAATTCTCTGGGCAACCAGGAGAATTTAATTCGTGGAAGAAAAGTGTGGACAATATTTTGACAATATACGAACCTATAATATTACGGAATTTTGAGTGTGATCAGAAATAAAATCACAGGTAACGCTGACATAGCGTTAGAATCACACATTATGGGGACAAAAGTGACCTATCTACTCTGGAATATCAGATGACAACTCTGGTACAAGGTTGTAATAGCATCCAAGAATTTTGCCAAAAAGTGTACTCACATCTTTCACTAATATTGAATAGATTAGGATGTCTTGAAATGGGTAATGAATCTCTTACTCTGCTGACAAAGGCATATAGGGACAAAGCTCTCGACACCTTCATTAGGGGTTTAAATGGCGACTTGCCTCGCCTCTTAGGGATCAGAGAACCGGTGGACTTGCCACAGGCTCTTCACCTTTGCCTCAAGCTGGAGAATCAAAGCTTTCGCTCGAACCATGCTTACAACGGAAGATGGAAACCACCTTCACAGCAATACTCAAAGCGAAACTCTGAACAACAGCAGAAACCAATATTTCACCCACAATTAGCCTATATTCCGCAACCAAGGCAATTATTTTTTAACCAACGAGAACAAAATAACGCAATCCCTCCTCGTCCACCTAGGCCACAGCCAAAGCCAGAACCAATGGAAGTGGATTCAAGCATGCACTCTCGTAGAATAAATTATATGAATAGGCCACAACCAAACCAACATTTTGGAAAAAGGCCACAACAATTCGGTAATCATCAACAAGCAAAAAATCAGAGAACGTATCATATTAATACGACTGGAATAATAAACGAACAACAGTTAGATGAGGATAAGCAGTTTGGCGAACCAAGTGACATCCATTTTTTAGCATGATAAGCTCTTCGTTGCCATATTTTGAAGTAAGGACGGAGAGCGGAAAGACGCTAAAATTTTTATTAGATACAGGATCAAGCAAAAATTACGTTAAGCCGGAATTAGTAAGTAAGCGTATAGCGAATAAAAATCCATTTTTTGCCAGGTCAATAGTAGGCGACATAAAAATTAGCGAGCATACATTTGTAAAACTCTTTAAGTTAGATAATAAAATAAAATTTTACCTAATGCCCTCTCTAAAAACATTCGATGGTATTTTGGGGAACGATACCCTTAGGGAAATAGGGGCAGTTATCTATACCAATGAAAATAGTATGGTATTAAGTAATGGTTTCAAATTACACCTTAAGCAACTCCCGACGCAATGTGTAAATGCAATAAACATTGAAGAGGAAAATTTGTCAAACGAACAAAAGAAAGGAATGAAAATAATTGCAAATACATATAGTAACTTTTTTTCAGAACTACGACAAACTCGCCGGTGTACCGAAGTAGAGAGTCAAATAGAAAAGCTTCTAAAAGATGGAATCATAAGACCATCTAGGTCTCCTTTTAATTCTCCGGTATGGATAGTTCCTAAGAAACCAGACCAAACTGGAAATGGTCATAGACTATAGGAAGTTAAATTCAATCACAATTGCCGACAGATATCCCATTCCAGAGATTTCAGAAGTCATCTCTCAACTACGAACTAGTAATTTTTTTTCAGTTCTCGACCTTAAAAGTGGATTCCATCAGATTCCACTAAAAAAATCTGATATGGAAAAAACTGCGTTCAGCATAAATAATGGAAAATATGAATTCACACGGCTGCCGTTTGGCATAAAAAACGCACCGTCAATTTTCCAGCGTACGCTTGACGATATCCTACGGGAATACATTGGAAGATCCTGCTATGTTTACATAGATGACATCATTATTTTCAGTAAGTCAGAAGAAGAACATTTTGAACACATAAAAAACATATTCAAAGCTTTGGAAGAATCCAATATGAAAGTGCAATTAGACAAATGCAAGTTTTTCAAAAAAGAATTAGATTTTTTAGGCTACGTTATTACACCCCATGGGATTAAAACTAATCAGGAAAAGGTTAGGGCTATACAAATTTTTCCTGAACCACAAACCCTTAAAGAGCTTCGTAGTTTTCTTGGCATGCCAGGATACTATAGGCGGTTCATCAAGGACTACTCAAAACTTGCTAAGCCCCTGACATCCCTTTTAAGGGGGGAGGGAGGACGAACGTCCAAAAATAAATCCGTAAAATTACGAATAAGTTTAAATGATTATGCTAAGGAATCTTTTGCCAAAATAAAGAATGCACTCACCTCAGAAGATTTAGTACTTGCTTACCCAGATTTTAGTAAAGACTTTGAGCTAGTAACAGATGCCTCAAACTTTGCTATCGGTGCAGTCCTTTCACAAAATGATAGACCAATATCATTTATCTCTAGAACTTTAAATAAAACGGAGTAGCATTATGCGGCTAACGAAAAGAAAATGTTAGCTATAATATGGGCTCTGAACTCTTTGAGAAATTACCTGTATGGGTCGGTTAATTTCAAAATATTCACAAACCAACAGCCGTTAACCTATGCGCTAAGCAATAAGAATAACAACAGTAAAATGAAGAGATGGACGGCTATACTCGAAGAGTACAATTACGAAATGTTCTATAAGCCACGAAAGGCGAATGTTGTAGCAGATGCTCTATCTAGGATAACGGAGCAAGAGTTAAACACGCTATCAATAGCCACGAACTCAGACGAAAGTTCGGCTCATAATTTAATCCTTGGTGTTGAGGCACCTATACATGCCTTTAAGAATCAAATATTTCTGAATAGAGACGTAATGTCACCATATCAATTTAAAATAATATTTCTCACGTACCACCGTCATATTATAACAGAACAAGATTATTGCGAGGAGAAATTGATTTCCATTTTGAAGAGATATTTAAATCCATCAGTGATAAACTGTATAAAAACAGACGAACAAATTATGGGAAAAATACAGGAATTGTACCCATTACACTTCCTGAAATACAAAATAAGATTCACCCAAGTAATGGTGGACGATATAATTAGCAAAGAAGAACAGGAGAATATCATAATCAGGGTGCAAGACAGAGCACACAGGAACTGTAAAGAAAATCGTACTCAAATTCTTGAAAGGTACTATTTCCCCTCAATGGCGAACAAAATTTAAAAAAGTATAAAAAATGCGTAATTTGTAAAGAAAACAAGTATGATCGTCACCCAATGAAACCCCAAATCCAGCCAACACCCATACCACGTTGCTCCGGTCAGATAGTTCACCTAGATATATTTGTGATGGGAAAGGAACTAGTGCTAACAGCAATTGATAAATTTTCTAAATACGCCATGGCAAGGCCCATAAAGTCCAGAGCGGCAGAAGACATACGGCAACCTCTAAGAGACATTCTCTTTTCACTCATTCCTGAAACGTTGGTCATGGACAACGAAAAATCCTTCTATTTAGAATCTATTAAGTTCATGATAGAAAATGAGTTCGGAACACCAATTTTCGGAACAGCTCCATATACAAGTTGCTCTAACGGTCAGGTCGAACGATTCTATTCAACACTGCAAGAAATAATGCGTTGTCTACAATGCGAAAAAATGCACCGGTCATTCCAGGAATTATTAGAAAGAGCAGTAAAAGAATATAATTGTTCAGTGCACACAGTTACAGGGAAAAGACCAATGGAAATATTCTTTGGTAGAAGAGTTAGTAGCAACCCAGAGTTGCTAGAAAAAGACAGGCAAGAAACAATGAAAAAACTCTCGGAAAAACAAGCTACTGACCTTGCGTACCACAACAAAAATAGATCCCAAGGAATATGTAAAGGGAGATGAAATATTCGTTAAAATAAACAAAAGATTAGGAAACAAGTTGTCAGCTAGGTAAGAAATAGTTGCCCAGAATTACAACACGACAGTAAAAACTAAACTGGCCGAGTCGTACATAAAAATAATATCAAACAGTCATGATAAGGCACTCATAGATACATTACATTTAATACCTTTCGTTACAGGACAGAACATGTTAACCTTTACAATCTTGACGCTGGTACTAGCAGTTACTGCTCAGCAAATCTTTGTACAGGACCTTACAAACAACAATGGGTACATACCCATCAAGACAGGAGAACTCAGGACAATTAATCACTATAATAAAATCCTACATTTTATAAATTTAAAGACGTATGAGGAAACAATAGCATTAATTTCTAATAATCTAAACACATTAAAGGGAATAACATTTGAAGATGAGCGACTTCTGGAAACGGTAAATAAAAATCTAATAGTGCTGAAAGCAAGAGTGAATAGTATACACATTCACTCTAAGTCAAAAAGGGGACTAATTAACGTCCTAGGAAAAGGCTTAAAGTACATCGCCGGCTCCATGGACAGCGACGTTGAACAGGAAATAAAAGACGCGTTAACCAAAATAAAGGACAATGAAAAAGGCACCAACAATAAACTAAGTGACTTGACGTACATAAACAATTTCATGACCGAACAAATAACTAACATAACTGCCCATATAAACAAACAACAAACTTTAGTCAGTATATATATTAATGAGTTCAAGGACGGTGCACAGAATAAAATCAAAACACTGGAAGACGAAGTCCGATTTATCGAACAGACTTATAGTATAAACAATGACATATCGCTTTTGAATAACCATGTTGATAACATAGGACAAATTATATTTTCCAGCAAATGGGGAGTTATTCCCACGGACATTTTGACGCAAAAGGAACTTAGTTTGATTAACGACTACGATAGCTATAGCAATACGAAAATTGTTGTACTTTTCCAAGAAAATAACATTATCCTAACCTTACTAATACCTCAATTCTCTCCTAGTCCTCTAGCCAAAATCCAATTTGAACCATTACCAAATATTGCAAACAAATCAGTGTTTTTGAACCCATCAGAAATATTAACAGATAACTCTAATAAAATTTATGGTATAAATGTGAAAGACAAATAAGAAAAATAATTGATTTCATTAGATAATGAATGTATTGCAAACATTTTAAAATTTAAGGAAGCACAATGTAAAATGGAAATTTCAGTAAAATCTGAAGTAGTAGAAATGGTACAAGGAACACTCATATTTAAGAATTTTAAAGGAAAAATAATTCACGATTGTAACAAATTAGAAATTAGACAAGAAGGAACCTTCCTCATTAAATTTGAAAATTGTAATATTAATTTTCTGAATAAAACCTATACAAATGTAAACTTAAAAATGTACGAAACACTTGTATTACCAAATTTAGTCACAAAAATCAAAGAAACTAAAAATGCTACGAAATTGGACTTACAAATTGAAAATCTATATTTAAAACAAATACAACATGAAGATACCATTAGAAATTTAGTAGATGAAAATAAAAAAAATGAATGTAATTAGCTTAAGTTCAGATATATCTATTGTACTTTCAGTTATTATTGCAACTTTTATTCTCGCTTGCATTATTAAGTATAGACCAAAACTGTATTTATCACCTCAATCAATAATAACTATCGAACATATGCCAAACACCCAAGCTGGGCCATTTCTTGAAATTAAAACACCATAATTCAATACTCGATTGCGGACAATCGATTTAAGAAGGGAAGAGTTAACCCAAACCAAGTTAACGAACTCTTTGCTTCTTATATTCTTTTTAATAAAATTGCTTACTCAATTTTCATATTGATTTCTGCAATAATGCAAGTATTATAAAATTGCTTACTCAATTTTCATATTGATTGCTGCAATAATACAAGTATTATAAAGTTGCTTATTTAAGTTCCTTGAATTAAGTCACGCCACAATTTTTATTAATATACCTAAATTAAGTAGTTTACTTGTTTAAGCGGCTTTTTGGTTTTGGAACTATAGTGAATAAAGTGCGGTCAGTTGGACCGGTAATAAAAAAATATTTTTTTAGAACTTATATTTTACAAGTTCTTAACTTACATACATACGGAGCCGCGGCCACTCGACATGACAAAAATTCAAGATTTATCAAATATTGGCAAATAATTCCACGCGAAATATTCCAATATTGACTATTTTCGAATGGTCGCGAAAATTGGCATATGGGCGGCTCGTTTTATGAATGAAATTGAAATATGAGCTCGAACTTATGAATGAACTTTTTTTTTTGTTCTAAATTGTTCAGCGCCGTCGCTGATGGAATCATGGCCGCTGCGACTGCGTCTACGAATTTATTTTGTTTTTGTAGTCGCTAGGCTTAGATTTTAGCTTTGGGCGACATGCGCATGTGAGGTATGTGTTTTTGTTGTGTTCTAGAACATTTTGGAATGCGTGGTGGCAAAGCGTTGCGCTTGCTGTTGCTTTTGCGTCTATCAAAGTATTGTGTTTTTGTAAGTAGAATATTAGGAATATCGACTGGTGAAAGACAAAAGTACACGGAGGCAAGAAGGGAGCGTTATGCTCGCGCATATGTATATGCATGAATGTATGAATGTACATGCATCTAGTAACATATGAATACAATTATTTTGTAGGAAGTTTAGAAGGCAAGTAGGTATATATGTATGTATATATGCTAGGACATAAATTGGGTATATATACATACTTAGAGCAGAATTGTTTTTGCACTTGTTAGGAAGAAACTCGTTCACTAGTGCGTACGTGTATTTGATTTCTTGTAAGAATGTGATGTGCTGTGACATGTGTACATATGTACATAAGTCAAGGTTATTGGGCATACATGCATATGTACATATGTATGAAAGGAAGATGATGTTCTTACGCTTGTGCATTATTGTTTTTCATATACAAATGTACATACATACATATGTATGTAAATGCTGTCGAATACATAAATTATAAATTGACATACAATATAAAATAAGTGTTGAATTATCTTAAACCGTTCTTTTTTTCTGAATGCAAATACCTCCTATTGACATGTACATACATATTATTTATATTGTCATATACCATCATTTATGTACATATGTATAGAGTATACGTTCATTTATGAATGCACATATGTAATGAAAAACTTCATGAATTACTTTCAGAATTTATTAAAACTTATTCGCGTCGCGCGCATACATATCTACGTAGACATTACAAACCTTTTGTTCACAACGCAGGCGCAGAAATAAACGCTCTGCGTATTTATCCTCCCCACGTGACTCGCCATCAATTCTCGGCGCAAATTGTTTTTTTTGTTCGTTTTTAAATTTGTTTGTTTTTAATGTAATCGTAAAAAAATTTGTAATAAATTTTATGTATATGCTTATCATTTCAAAAGTAACAAAATGGTAAAAAAATAAGCAGTGGAAGAAATAAACGCACCGCCTATTTTTCCTCGCCACATGTTAGACTCGATATCAATTCCCGGGGCAAACATTTTTTATTAATTTTTTTTTAATTCGTTTTTTTTGTAATGTAATTGAAAAAAAAATTATGTAAGAAATTTTACGTATTCGCTTATTATTTCAAAAATACGAAAATAGTAAAAATTTAATTGGTTTAATGTCGAGGTGAGAAATGTCTTGTGTTTTGAAAGATGTGTGGTGTTTCTAATTTTTGTGTGGGCAAAAGTCAGTGAGGTGTTTATAAACTGGGTGTGCTAAATTCCCTTACTACAAATCTTTCAAATCTCAATTGTACTAAAAAAAGTTAACAGTAACATTTGCACCTTCTCATTCATTAACATTCTCTGTTTGTACATAATTCACTGTAATCAGCTCTGTTAAGAAGTTCCCCGCTGTCGAGTTGAGCGAGGTGAAAAAGTCTTCGCGGTCAGACTTCATTTTTGACAATTCACACTATTCGTAGCTCGTGAGACTTCTCTATACTTTAACGTTCTCTGGAAGCAGAGTCAGCGAAAGCAATGGAAACCACTAAGCACAAGAAATTATACGCACACACACACTTTCTAGACACGGCGTCTTCCGCATAAAAACGCAAAAAATGCATTTGGAGGCATTATATTAATTTGCGGTTTCACACGGCACTTTGTTTTAATTAGTTTGTTTAGTTTTAATATCACAAATCACAATATTACAAAGCCATTCACTGAATTTTCACAAACATGCAATTTCTCCAACTTTTGTTTGTTTTGTATTGTGAAGGGAGCTGACGTCAGACTTGTCAAAATCGAGAAAAATAAAGTAACTGTTTTTTAATGGCGTCACCTCAACTACTCAATTCGCCTTGTATTTGGATTAGCTTAAATGCCACAAATCACAATATTGCCAAGCCTTTCACTGAATTTTCTCAAACATGTATATTTTCTCTTATTTTTGTTTGTTGCGCGCATAATCATGCACTAATGATGCAAAAAAAGTCGCCGTTATCTTAAAACAAATTCACGTCTTCGACATTTCGTACTATTACAAATTTCAAATCCATTCCATTTTGTTCTCTTATGGATGATAAATACTTAACTAACAGGCATGTTCTGCAAATCGTTTTCGGGCAATATTTTCGCATTTTCCGTTTTCAAATCGTTTGACATGTCCTGTAAATCGTTCCGTTTTCGGTTTTTTTTTCGAACATCAGCAAATCGTTTTGTCACCCTGTTCTGGAAATCGAAATCGTTAAAATTTTCCAGTTAAATTTTCGGCAACTTAAACGTTAGCGGTTTGTGGCATTCTTATAAACTGTTTGTTGAAATAAATTTATCAAAATGTGAGTATTTACTCAAAATAACTGCATATATTTATGAATAAAAGTGTTTATTTAAAATATTTAAAACTTATTCAAAAACTTTTAAGGGAAAACACAAGAACTCCAAGCAAGAGCTAATTTTAGTCGAGTTTATGGAGTCTCATCCAGATTTGGCGAAGAATTTTTCGAAGGGCGACAGAGTTGCTGTTGAGGAAAAGTGGAAAAAGCTAACGACGCTGCTAAATGCAGCAGGGCCGCCCCAAAAAGATGTTAATGGATGGAAAAAAGTAAGTATTTAGTCAAATATTAAAATAAATATTTTTGAGTTGCCTTATTTGATGATATGGTATGACTGGAAGGGGTACATTCGGAAAAAGGTTGCCCATAACAATCTAGAATCGAGGGCAACAGGAGGTGGACCCTTTAATAAGCATGTACTGACGAGCAACGAAGAATGTGTTGCAAGGACTTGAGGAATTTTTGCAGCCGTTGAGGGCATAAACCATTCTAGAAGCTTTGGGACAGAAGAAAATAATAGCGCTATCGAATCTGAGGAAGAACGTTCATAAACAAGTAGGGAAGCGGTGGCTACCCCGAGAGCTGCAAAAAGGCCACTAGTGTCAACGCAGGACAGCCTTCAGACGTGTATGGCAACGCAATATACTTGTATCCACCACTTTAGATAACATTTGCGAAAACCAACACAAGATTGCAAAATCACAGGAAGATGAAAGGGAAGAGATTCGACGACTTTGTCGTGCTGTTGAGAAACAAAAAGAATTGCTGGCAGGTCAAAATCGCTTGAAGACTCAAAGTATAGAGCAAAAGCAAAGACATTACCTCAAAATGGAGCAGTTGCAACATGAAACAGTTAAACATAAAATTAAAATGCTTGAGATAGAGACTAAAAAATAAATATAAAAGAATCTTATTGAACTGTTATGTATATATTTACTTTTAATATGAATAAATTTTATGTTTCATAATATTAAATTTCTCGCAATAGAGTCTCTTATATTTCTGCCAACACTATATAAACTACTGTTTTTCACATTTTCAGCAATTTCCTCATCAATTGGATAGTTTTCTAATACGCTTTCTGTTTCAATGTCATCTATTTGATTACTCCTACATATGTAATGTAGTGCGCAACAAACATTTAATATCTTCACTACCTTTTGCGGCGCATATGGCAGGGTAGTTTTCAAACAACGAAGTCGACTTTTTAATACTCTTATAACACGCTCAACGATGTTACGTGCTTTTGCATGCTGCTGGTTAAATCTGTGTTCTGCTGATCTTGGGTCTGGGTTTCTATATAGAGTCAGTAGAAATGGCTCTATACCAAAACCAGAATATTCCAGTAGCCAAGACCCTCGGTCACCAGTTCATACTGCGATAGGTAATAGTGTTTTGCACTGCCCATACTAAATACGAAAGCGTCATGGCTTGCACCAGGCCGAGTTGCATCTACTGCTCTTATTACCATATCAAAATCACAAATCTGTTAAATAAAGGCAGTAAATTTTAAATTTTATCAACACAATTTAAATTCATTCTTACAATCATTGCGTTTATCCGAATTGAAATCGCGCGATTTTCAGAACATGCCTGTAAGATATGTCTTCAAGTATGGGATTATCCAATTAACAAAAAATTTCGAAATAAGTATTATAGCCGGGAAGTTAGAAATTTATTCTGAAAGAAGATTGCTGCTATTTCTGTTTTTTTTTGCTGTGCGGCGCAGGATGGCGACAGTCGTATCGAATGGTGATTGTTTTATGTTGCTCACACTCGCCAACGTACGCAAACGTACGTTCCGTGTCAGCTGACACGAATAAACTAACGAGAGCCCCATGTAAATGAAAATCAGCTGAGTGCTCCCTCACCACACAGTATTGCCAAACAATACATGTCGAAATCATTAATAAAATAAACTTATTTATTTATTTATATATATTTATATTAATTTAGTAAAATAACTTAAAAACACTTTTGAATAATGTTAATTATAGATAAATGAACTATTTGTTGGTTTTTGGCGTTGGTTCATTAAACAATGAAAAATCGTAACTGATAATGCGAATATGTGTAAAAGTGTGTAAGCAAAAATATCAAATGCAACATTGTGTCGATACCATGAAACACAAATCAGCTGTTTTCTACGGGCTCAAGTTAAGCTCAATTTTGTGTATCCTACGGGCAGCAGACAGGTACTACGGTAACGCCACCATTAGCTGCTGTGTGTCAAGTGCGCTCAGAAGCATACACCCATGATGTAAACAAAAGCCGCCGTGGACTTGAAACAAGTTTGGAAATTTCAAATCCCTTCGTTGTTGTTCTCTTGTAGAAGATAAATACTTAATTCAAATATATCTCCACCTATTGCTTTATGCAATTAATAAGGAATGTGCGAAATAAGTAATATTGCCGGCAAGTTAGAATTTTACTTTCAAATAAGATTGCTGCTGTTTTTTTCTGCTGTAGTGTATCTATGTTTTCATATAAAGCGTTTTTCAGTAAGAGCGCTTCAACTTTTGTTTTGAATAAAACACAAACGGTTTGACTTTTTTAACTAATTTTTTTATTATTGAGTTTGAACATATACATTTAAGTATGAAATTCGATTTCTTTTGCATGACCACCGTGTGCACGTTTTACGAAGTCCAATCGTTGAACCCAATTTTCGACCACTCTTTTGCATAAATCGGCCGAAATTCCAGCAATTTCGCATTCAATATTGGCTCTGAGCTCACAAATCGTCGCCGGCTTGTTACTGTAGACCAATGACATCACATAACCCCAAAGAAAATAGTCTAGAGGTGTCAAATCACACGAGTGCGGCGGCCGTTCGACCGGTCCATTTCTGGAAATAATGCGCTCATCGAACTTACTCTTCAACAAATCAATTGTAGCGTGTGCTGTGTGGCTTGTGGCCCCGTCCTGTTGAAACCACATGTCGTCTAAGTCCATACAATTCAATTGCGGCCAAAAATAATCGTTTATTATGACGAAAAAATATGGGCCAATTACGCCGCCGGCATGTAAACCGCACCAAACAGTGATTTTTTCGGGATGCAACGGTGCCTCATGAATCACGTGTGGATTGCTTTCTGCCCAGTAACGCATATTTTGCTTGTTGACAAAGCCATTGAGCCAAAAGTGAGCTTCATCACTGAAGAAGATTTTTCGACTTTAAACTTTCTTAACAGAACACGCATTTTTATAATAAAATTCAATGGTTTGCAAGCGTTGCTCAAGTGTGTAGCGTTCCATGATGAAATGTATACTAATAAAGTTTACAAATGACAAGCGAAAAATAAAAAATATTGCGCCGTTCGCCCTCCCTATCGGAAAAAAGTTGAAGCGCACCTATTGATAAACGCCTTACTTATAGATTTTGCTTTTAACAACGCTTGGCTGCGTAACACAGTATTTTCTGAGCGGGAACAAATACAAAATTTGGTTGACCCTCATTTTAGACCCAATTTGATTGAAAATATTAAAGATGCCCTAAAAAACAAACCCGAATATCAAGGATTCAGCCCACTAAGGATCGTTTACTCCTTGGCCATCATTGATCGCCTTCTACTCGACACGATGGTATGTGTCATTTCATTCGTTCCGCTGTACAAATGTCCCGGAGGCAGTGGTACAAAAATATGCGAAGTGCTAAGGGTTACAGTTGACGACGTGCAGACAGAACACCCATTACTCGTGGTATCAAATGCAAACATAAGTTTTGAGGTAGTTATTGGTTAAGATTTTAATCAGAAATTTCATTTAGAATTTAATGCGAATGGCTATTTTTCTCAAAGGCTAAAGGTAAATATAATATTGAAATGGGAAATTTCTCGAAACGACTAGCAATTAGTAAGCGCGAATGAGGTCCAAAACAAAAAGATCAATTCGCCTTGATGGCGAGACAGTAATAAAGTGATTTACTAAAGCAAGCAAGCGTGTTGCCAATAATTGGTGACTTTTATTTGACAATCTAGTGACCGATTTCAAAGCAGAGTGGCAGCATGGCTACACGACGTGGAGGCAGAAGGTGTCGATATAGACGAATATGTATTCCAGCTGGAAGCTGAGGAGTCAACGACCAAAGTGGAGGAGAAGGCAAAACCTATAATAGATATAGGAGTGATTATGGCTGCAATGTCACAAATGGTATCGGAAATATCTTCACATATATAATCGGAAATGTCAATGCGGTCTTTACAAATGGAATCGCAAATATGACGAATCTCAGTACAAAAGTCAAAAATGTCAACGGAGTTTTCGTCGCATGTAAATGCGCAGCTGGAAAAACAGAATATACCTATATCCAAGTTAGAAGCGGAGAAGACCCATATAACTTTACAATTGGAAATGATTGAGGCTGAGGAAGATGTAGTGAAGACTCATCTCTGTGAATTACAATTGTATCGTGCGAATATGTTAACAGGTGGTCCTAAGGTCAAACTATCAAGGTCCAATCAGGGTAACTATCAAGGGCTGATGGCTGCAATAGAGAGACATTACGGGAGTGTCCACAAGCAGCAAATGTTCTAGATGGAACTGACGATTTGCTGCCATCGGACAAATGAGAGCTTGCAGGAATACGCGGCAGAGACTGAGCGGTTGTCACATTTGGCATATGCGAAAAAAACAGCAGACTTCTTTGAGAAGATCAAGTACCAGGTATTCGTAAGAAGTACAAGAGAGCCCCGCAACAGTATATTTTGCGCATGTACATCCAGTGCACAAATTCCATCGGGGTGAGGTGGCACAGCCCAACCCTCTGGAAGAAATAATAAGGGGAGTAATACGCGAGTCCTCTTCTCAAATGTCAGAATTTCGAGTATAAAGTGTTACAACTGGGGTAAAACCGAACATATGACACGTAATTGCAGTATACCACACAACCAACCGAAGATGAACACAGGTGGCAATGGCGCTTCCGATACACAGCAGGCGTTAAACTAAAACGAACCAGCTCTAAGGAGTGACAACTGGTTCCAATAACTGAATCCCCACAGTCTCTGTTTCGCAAATTGGACGTAGTTGAAGATGAAGTATTAATTGCTGCTACACGGATCTAATTTGCATTTGGGTAAAGGAGTTCTGTAGTATCAGAATATGGAGATACCTCTGATTACAGAGTATGAGCCAAGTGTATAGTCCAGAATAGTAACTCTAAGTCACCGTCAACGGGTTCCGCCAAAATCTGAAGCAGTTTATATGGGCTAATGTAGAAGGAGGCTGTGGGACGAGAGAAGTGTGTGTCATAGAATCTGTTGAGAGGACGACGAACATAATAGCGGGAAGGACACTTGTAAAGACGGAAAAAGGTTCCAGTAAGGGTCTTAAATGTTTTCAAGTTACAAGTTATTTTGGATAAAGAAGTTGTTGTTGAGAAACTTCGGCCTGTAAATGCCATAGTAAACCGCGATGGAGCACAACAGGAAAGGGAAGAATTCCAGCAAGCTGGACGAAAAACCTCCATTTTTTTTAAAGGTTTGGTTGCAGGAAGTAAGAGGGCTAGAGATTGCTTGAGAAATACGGCTACCTATTCAATGGCAATTGTAGAATGTTTGGAAGAGCCACCAACAAATCGCGAAGAAGCAAATCAGATAATCCAGGGTGGAGTTATGGAGCCATCAATAAGCCCGTGGAACTCACCGGTTATACTGGTTGAAAAGAAAGATGGAAGGCCCACACTCTCACTAAGAACAATTGAGCCTTTTTATTTCGCAAGGAACAGGAGGAAGCGTTCCAATACCTGAATGAGTTTTTTGTACTCCGCCATGTTAGCGTAACCGATTGGGGGAGGAAAGTTTGTTGTGGATATATATGCTAGTGTATACAGAATAGAAAGGATACAATCACAGATTATCAGTGGACAAGAAAAAGTGATTCCATACCATAGCAGAGTCCTCGGAAAGCCGGAGATGAGTTACTACGTGACCAGACGATAACTGTTAGCTGTGACTGAGTGAGTAAAATATTTCCATAAGTACAACATGCACATGCTGTTGCATTATCTCAGCAACCTTGTGCTATAGAGTGTAAGCGTTGTCCACATGTCGAGCTATACATGAAACTACTGGCCAACAGCAAGGACCATCTTTGGAAGCGATTTAAGGCTTCCGGGTGATTTAGCGTGCGGAAGAGGTGCCGCTTTTGCAATAGACGAAGGTAGGCATTGGTAAACACAGCAGGATGACCTGGTTGAATTACACCATCATGTAAGGAAACATACCCAGCTAATGAGTAACAAAATGAAGGATCGATTTGACTGCGTTGTGAACCCCGAAGGATACAGCGATGGTAATTTGATACTTCTTTATAATCCGGAAAGAAAGAAAGTAATTTCTCCAAAACTGTAAGCGTCCTGTAAGGTGATAAAGAAGTTGAATGATCGTATAGAGCTATTCAAAACTGGACTGGGGAAAATTAAAGTAGTAAACACTTTGCAGTTCTGCTGCGTTTTAGACCGGACCAACGTTCTTTATCTAGATTGCCTACATAATTCCTGATCCAATTCATGATTTGTACGGAACTGATTCCGATTATTGGCTCTGGCCCTTATGGAGGAACCGGGTTGGCCAATTCATCGGCAATTTCGTTTCCTTGAACACCGTAGTGTCCTGGAACCCATATAAGTACAGGCCAGTTTTGTCTTGCGACAGAATTATGCTTCTTCTTACATTCTTCAACAATCTTTGAGGTTTGCTTCGCGTTAGCCAGGGCCTTCAGTGCAGTCTGACTGACACTGAAAACTCTAGTTTGTTTCCGCTCCATCTCCTCTCCTTTATCTGTTCCGCTACTTTCAGGATGGCAAAAATTTCCGTTTGGAAAACAGTTGCTATTTCCCCTATAGAATAGTGATACTTATTACTATCGCTTATGTACCATGCGACTCCAGACCCTATTTCATTCTTGGACCCATCGATAAAGAAAATATCCGTCAAACCTCCCTGCATGCATTCTGGATTGCTCCATTGGTCACGCAATGGAAATCTGATATCAAATTTCCTTTTCAGGGCCTCTATCAGCCTGTCTCCTCCTTTTTTAAGCATTGCTGGATATATTCCGTCAGGTCCAAGGGACTTAAAGTTCTCAAACGAAGATAAGGAAAATCTTATCGATTCTATTGTCACTATCCAACAAGCAATATACCAGCTGTACCTAGAGGTTCCACCGTTGTTACCGTTATTGTTCATGCCACTCTCTACTTGAGAGGGAGTTCTGCTACCCGGAAAATGGGTTTCGAGTAGAGCATTCAACGTTTCCGATTTGGAAATGGCGTATGAACTATCACGTTTTCGAATGGAATCCCGCCTAATTGAGCGGTCTAGATGAAAGACCTTACAAAGTCTCGCTGTTTCCCTCATTTCTTCGACGTTACTACAGAAATGTCTATAGGATGCAAGTTTGGCTTTCCGTACTTTTTTGTTATATTCTCTCTGCGTAAGACGATGATTAGCCCAGTCCTCTTCTTTTTGGGTCTTTTAGGCTTTATTAAAAAGTTTTCTTGACCGTAAACGAAGCTTCGACAGTTCAGGGTTCCACCAAGGAACCGCTTTCCCCTGTCTACTTTGCCTGAGTGGGCACAGTTCCTCAAAGCAATTGATTAAAGTACCTTCTAATTTCGCAGTAGCATTTTCAATCATTTCTATTGATTTGAGTTCTTTCAGGTTTGGTAATCGCTCTGTTACACGCTCACCATACCTGTCCCAGTCCACATTTCGAGGATTCCTGCCGGAATTCAATAAGACGATGATCAAAAAGAGAGTCCTCTTCCAAAACTCGCCATCGGTTAATTTGATTTCCAACTGACCTATTGGTAAGTGTTAAATCAATTACCTCTTGTCTCTCCTGTCTCCTGTTGGTCACAAAAGTTACCAGTGTTTTGAATGACCAAATCAGGTGACAGAATAAAATCCAGTAACTTGAGACCTCTGGGGTTGCATTTGCTGCTTCCTCATACAATGTTCTGTGAATTTGCATCACTGCCCACTATTAGCCCCAGATTATTGGATTCTGCGTACTTGACTACTTCTCTTAGCTCCCTCGAAGGAGGTGGCTGTAAAGAGTCGTAGGGTAGGTAGGCCGAAACTATGATAGCTTCGACACTGTTCCCACTCTTCCAGTACTTTATTTTTGCAACAACGATATCTCCGGATCAAAGCTCTTTTAACATCGTGTGTTTGATCAACTTCAGCATGATAATATTTAAAAATGAAGTATTTGTCCCCACACTATAGCACCAAGACCACAGATATGCTTGTGACATACCCATGACTCTTGTATTATATGTGGGTTTGTTTGCAGTTTTTCTATCTCTTTTTCTTACTATTCTCTCGAAAAAGCATTGGAACAGTGCACCTCTACGATGCCGTCCGCCACGCTCTTACCCTCGAAATTCGGCGCGTCTTTCGACTTACCGATAGCTTTCGAAAGATAGCTATCAAGATAGTCTTGTTGCCCTTTGGACAGTAGACCGTCTTGTTTGTCGGTATGTATCTCTACCGTCATTGTCTTTGCTGCCATTCTCGCGAATGATTCGCCAGACGTTGACGGAAAAGTGTTATTCGACATTTGAGATCCCTAAGCCTTAGGCATTTTTGACTTCCGTCTCTCCACTTTCCTCTTCTTTGCATTCCTCCTCTTCCCGGTCGTTAGCATAAACCCCGTTTCGTTTCCGGGAGAGTGCAACGTTACAGACGAATCCTCTGTTCTGCTACGCTTTCCAGTTTCCATTACAGGTGTCGAAGTTGACAGAGCTTGAGTACTTACCTTAGCTAATGCTTCGGCTTTTTTCGCCTTCTGTCTTCTTCGTTTGATCTGCCTTGCGTATAGACCAGCCCCTGCGTTCGAATCTCCAATAACTTCAGTCGTTTTACCGGTACTTACTTGGTTTGCACCAAGTACGGCCGTTGTCAAAGACTTGCTCGGTACCAGAGATCCATCTGAGTCTACTGAGAGATTGTCCGAGATCTCCACATCCTCCAAAACTTGTTCAGTTTCTTCGGATCGTTTCGACGGCGGTGTATCGCTCACACTCACTCGGCTCTCCATTGACATAGCCAATGTGCCGGACCCCTGGGTGTCACTTTCGGTCATAAGGGGTTGTGGGGTTCGAACCTGTACATCCGATGCCCGAGCCATCGATTGCTCGACGGAAGGATTACCCGAAAGTAGGCTAATCGTGCAGGGAGATCCATGGTTAACCTCCACATTGTAGGAAATGCATTTTATAGTATTTATAGCAGTCTTGTGTTGGTTTTGTTAATCTATTTTTTTTTCTGACAGGCTAAGTGATTGGCCTATCGCACCAGACCTAAGTGGTGGGAATGCCCACCTGTCGTAGCGCCATCTGTGTGTAAAATTTGTCTGACAGATGGTTAAGGACTTCGCTAAATGTGGTGTTTCTGCGCTATTAGCACGATTGCCCGCTTCCTCTTGAAGGCGCCACTGATGCAATGCAAAACTGTGTCGTTTTCTTTATTTTGTTGCTTGGTGTGGCAGCCACAATGCAAGTAATGCGCCGACTTTTTGTGCGAGAGTAAGGATTTGAAGGATAAGGTTGTTGGGGTTAAGAAATTATTTTTTTTTTGTTTTATTGAAAATAGGAGAATAGGTAAGTTTGGAATAGTGCGAGGACCGTACTTTACGTGGGATTCGAACCCACAACCTCTGGAATGGCCGGCTAGTGCACTTACGCTAGACTATCGAGGCCGTCTAGTTTCCTTAAGTACTCCTTTTTCTAAACTCAGACATGGTTGACACGTAATCCCTTTTAAAATTATCATCACAGAAGAATTGCTTATGAATAACTTATTCACCATTTTATTCGAGATTTTATTCGTTATTTTGAATATTTGTTTAAAACTCATTTATAGCACACTGACTCTCACCGGCAATCTACTACACCTTCAAATACTCTGAAAATACAGGAAAAAATATAGTATCTTAGTAGTAGTATTGTACAACGTTTTACTATTGCCATTGACTCTCAAAGATGTAAGCGACACGAATATCGATTTTTATTTTTCTATAGATATTCATTGTAAATAGTTTACAGTTTGTAAATAATTAGGGTATAAGTTATTCTTCATTCGAATAATTTTTTTATAAATAACGTGAGTTATATGTTATATTCGAATAACGGAAGATCAATTTATTTATTTGTCATTCGTTATAACAATGAATTTTGCCTACTCTAATCGCGTCCCACGCCCAGAATATGATGTCTCTGGAAATGTATTTTTTAACCAGTGGATCCAATTCGTCGCTTTCGGTTGAAACAAGTTGAGTGAGGAACAATCGATTTCCTTCATGCACTGGGACCATTTCGGTGGACTCGTGTATAATCCAGCCTAGTTTAGTCAAGATTACTTCTGGAATCTTCCATTCATAGTTACTTATTGGCTGCCTCTTCATATGACGATATTTCGACGAAATTTTTCCAATGTTCAGCATCTGCATTGGTAATTGGGAGCTCGTAGTTGTGCGGACGTTCCTCAGATCGTGTAATTTACTATTTCTTCTTATTCCTGAAATAAAAGTATCAACCTACGCAGACAATATCCTTTGCTGCATTAGTACCTAACCATTGTAGCGTAAGCTTGCCCCTTTCAAGCTTAGTTTCGAACGAAACGAAAATTTGTCAACGATACTGCTGACATCTTATCAAAGAATGCGCCGCTATCGATGTGCTTTCTCGCAGAGATATGTATTACCGGACCGGTAACATTTTATGTACAATTTTATTATTAATAGGCCTTACAACCGTACCGGTAAACAAGACAACAGAGGCAGAGGCAAGCGACTCCCCACCATTGTGTGTAAAAATATGTCAAAATTGCTAACTGTTGAGTCGTGTGCGTGGTGAGCAGAAAAATCTGAAGTTAATTAATATGGTATACAAAAACAAAGAAATATGCTTACCTTTTTGCCCTTTATCTGGATAGCACAGGCTTATCTTTAAAATTCACAAAATGAACTACTACTAATACTGCTCAACCGCTTGACAATAAGCCTGTCAGACAAAAACCTAACGGCTGCATCTAAATGCAACGGAGCTGCGATGCAGCTATTATGTACATATATATATATAGTGCGTATACCTATAAGAAAGAGTCAGAGTTGCAGTTGTGTACTTGAAAACGAGAGAGCGGTTGGAAGTACGGCGATCAACCGCTTAACACTCCCCACCCCGTAATTCACTAGTGTCACTACGCTGTAGCACTTAGCAAGCTTAACTGTAGGGCAGGTGGTGCGTACAACTGTCCTACGCACTTGCCCATCCTCGGTTGCGGTGTATGTCCGCTGTACCTTTCGGCCACATGCCGCGTTTGTTGTTTCGTCTACGATTATAACAATATCGCCGTCGGCAACGTCCACTTTGAGTGCTTTGTTGGGGTAGGAAGGTACACGTGTACCCACATCTTCCAAAATATATCGGCTATCTGACCAGCAATACGAAAGTCTTTTGCTAACCCGGCGCCAGCCTGATTTAGCTCCCCGCTCTCGCAAATCCCGCTAGAGCTACCAACTAAAAAATGGTTTGGTGTCAGCGTTTCCGTATCTGACGTCCAAAAACCTAGTGGCGCTGCCGCACCTCGATTACGACGATCTCGCTGTGTAGAGTTACCCTCTGTGGTAAAATTCAACAACGTGGTAGGGTCACGAGGCGCTTTACGTTGATTTCGACGCATTCAGTAGCGTCGATGTGATCACTGACACGCGGAGAACTCCATAAACGTCCAAGCACGGCGAGCATTTAAACCACACACTCTTTCGATCGGTCAGCAGGCGCCCGATCTTCTTCGTCTTAATTGGCGCGATAACCGCTTACGGGATTTTGGCCAAGTTTAACAAAGTGCGCCAGTCGTTTCTTTCTCGTGCCAACCGGCGCCAGTTGGACACACCAAGTGAAGCCAAGTCCTTCTCCGCCTGATCTTTCCAACGCAAATGAGGCCTTCCTCTTCCTCTGCTACCACTAGCTGCTACCGTAGCCGCTGGATCTTTATTCGCTGTGCTATGTCTATGTCGTCGTTAAGCTCATACAGCTCATCGTGCCATCGGCTGCGACCTTCCAAAAATGTTGCGCAGAATCTTTCTCTCAAACACTCCAAGCGTCGCTTCATCGGATGTTGTCATCGTCCAAGCTTCTGCGCCATACGTTAGGACGGGCATGATGAGACCTTGCAGAGTGTTAGTTTTGTTCGTCGAGAGAGGACTTTACTACTCAGTTGCTTACTTAGCCCAAAGTAGCACTTGTTGGCAAGAGAGATTTTGCGCTGGATCTTAAGGCTGACATTGTTATCGGTGTTAATGCTGGTTCATAAATACACCAAGTCTTTTAGGTAGGTAGGTAAAATGGCAACAGTGCCACAGGCACACTTCAAGTAGCACTTACTGGCCGTTTTGATACCATAATGTGGACCTGTGCAAAGAAAAATGTTTCGGAAGAGAAACCCATCTACAGCCATCCAGTGCTGTTGATGTAGTGGAGGAGAGAAAAGGGACCTAGGTTGGAGAATTTCCTCAAGTCATCCCCAAAGGGCATGCTAAGGAATCTCAAGCGCCTATCCACCAGAGCCGGACATTTGCAGAGAAAGTGTTCAACAGTCTCTTTCTCTGCAGGATCTCCACAGCTTCTGCAATGGGGGTTGTACGGAATTCCAAGCTTCTGCGCATGAGTACCGATCACCCAGTGACCAGTGAACACCGCAGTGAGTTTCGAAATTGAATGGTGTTCTGTTTCTATCGTATTGGGGCCATAGTGTTTTCGAAATAGTACACAATGAGACAGACCTCCATCTGCCTTGCGCTTTGTTTTAGAAAGAATTGTGTAGTCTGCCTATAACAACGGACAAAGGGACGCCGATGTCTGAGAGGGGGACTGCTGAAACCGGTTCTGTCGACCCCTTTCTGCCAAGCTCGTCGGCAATTTCATTTCCTTCTATATTCCTGTGCCCAGGAACCCAGATAAGGGAGATATTTCCTGCTCGATCGAGATGTTTGACTTCCTCCTCACAGGAGTTTACCAGAAGAGAGCTACAATACGACGATGACAGGGCCTTGGTCGCAGCCTGGCTATCGGAAAAAATATGAATGTCTCCCTCCCAGCAGCGATCTCGAAGCATTTTGCATGCCTGCAGGATCGCGAAGACCTGTGCTTGAAAAACGCTGCTCGTTTCCGGCAGTTTAAAGGAGACCGAAATGCTGGCCAGATTCCATCTTGGATCCGTCAGTGAAGACGGAGGTACCTATATCCGTGACGACTCTCCCCTCCTTCCAGTCTTGCCTGCTCGGAAAGATAGCCCTAGCCCAACTCTCAAACCCCAGTTTGCGGATGGAGAAATCAGTGCGAAGAACAGAGAAGGAAGGGGATATCTGCTTCAAGATGCTACTATGTCGAACAGGAAATTGTCTCCAGAGGCCAAGAACCTTCAACCTAATAGCGCTCTGAGCAGCAATGAACTTAACCTGCAGATCTACAGGAAGTAAGTGCAGAATAACGTTGAGCGCAGCAGTGGGACATGTTCTAGAACAGTGCTGTCCATCCCATACATCAATTGATGACACGTATTCTTACTCTCCATCGTTCAGTCGTTAGCAAACCAGCAACGAATAAACACCAAGCTTACCGCGACGCTTAGTGTATGCAATACAATGCCCTGTGAGAACTTTTTTATGCTAGAAAATGTCTTTGGCGACTTGCAATGCCTTTTATGTTACAAGTCGTTCAAAGGAGGCTATAGATATAACATCAAACGGCATTTCGATTCCTCCCACAAAAATATACAAATTTTAGACAAAAAAGCTAGTCAGGGATTATATGAAGAAAAAAAGGTAGACTTTTTGGAAAAATTCAAAGGGTGGTTGGCTAAAGTAGAAAATGAGGAAGTTGTTAATCAATCAAATATAAAAATGAAAGCTGAGCTATCTTCCATGATCAGCTTATATATTGCTAAACCAGGCCGGCCTTTTATAGATGGTGTTTTTGTTAAAAACATTTATCTAGAAATTTTACAAAAAATGAATCTTGATACAGAGCTAGTTAAAAATATACCCATATCCCGCCAAACAGTAGCCCGTCGGATTGATGAACTGGGAATAGACATTCAATCTGCAGTGAAGGAAAAAATTAATGATTGCCAATTTTGTTTTCTCTGTGCTTGGACGAAACCACCGATATTAATGATTTATGTCAACTGGCGATATGTGTTCGGACAGTTAACGTAAATTATGAAATAACTGAAACAATGTTTTCTCTTGAAACATTCTGTGGGAATGTTACAGGAAAGATCTTGTTCGACGTAGTAAACGAAAAAGTTTTTTCAGTTTTCGATGCAAACAAATTTGTAGGAGTATGCACGGATGGGGCAAACGTTATGACCGGCAAGAATGAAGGGTTCATTGGCCAATTTAATAAAAATGAAATTTCTGGGAGACATTTTCATTGCATTATTCATCAGGTTGCACTCGCTTCAAAATTTTTGAGCGGTTATCCCGTCATGAAACGTGCAGAACAGATTATCAATGAAATACGGGGAGGGCATTCCATTCCCTCACCCACAGAAAATTTCTAAATTTTTTAAAAACAACTTCTGCTCGGCAAAATGACCTAAAAATGTATACAGACATTCGTTGGCTTAGTCGTGGTGATTGTCTCAACAGGTTATTTGAGTTGAGGGAAGAAGTTTTGCAATTTCTTGAAATTAATTGTAATGAAGACACCCTAGTTCGATCTTTAAAAGATGACAATTTTATTTTGGAATTAGCATTTTTGGCTGATGTCTCCTTTTTTTTGAACAAACTCAATTTAAAGCTTCAAGGAAAAGAAACAGGAATAAACGATGCTGTGAAAAATGTGCATCAATTCCAAACAGAACTATTTTTACTTTTAAGGGAACTTCAATCTGGCGATTATGCCCATTTTCCGAAAACTTCGATTATTATTACGAAACCTGAGGGTGTTAAGCCGAGTGATCATATTGCAATTCTCGAACAATTGTTTAACACTTTTGAAGACAGATTTCAGGATTTTGTTTGTTTTCAACCATTTCTTGACATCTTTGAAAACCCCTTCAAATGCAATATAAGTAAGTATGAATTTGCAATTCAGTCCGAGCTAATCATCTTGCAAAGCGAAAACGTTCCACCACACGGAGATAATATTGAATTCTGGAAAAATTTAGAAGAATCATCATATCCAATATTGAAAAGAATATCTTATCAGTGCCTTTCACTTTTTTCCACAACATATTTTTGTGAGAAAATTTTTTCGGACTTAAAGTTCATTTGCTCCCAACAGCGCCACAGTTTAACATCAAGTCATTTATCGAATGTACTTTTATTAAGAAGCTGCCACGAAAGTATTCATATTAAAGATTTTATTAGAGATATAATATAGATTTACAAACCCAAATATATATTAGGAGTTACATAACGTTCCAAATTTTCTGCTCCAATCCAATATTTATTTATTTTGGTTTAAATTTCCTACTGGGCTTCTCCCATTCTCTCGTTCTCACTTATACACTCACATTTTTCATTTTGGACAGCACTGTTCTAGAAGCACCAGTGATGCCCATACATGCAGTTCTCTGCACTCTCTCTAGTTTAGTGGTGTTGTAGCCCTTATGAAGAGCTAACCACCAAACTAGGCAGCAGAACCACTAAGTTGTACATCCAAAGTACGACAGGTGGCTTGAGATCCCATTTTTTGCCGATTCACATTTTTTGGCCTCGTTAACTCGATTTTCTATGTGCAATTTCCAGTGGAGCTCGGGGTCAAGTATTACACCAAGATACCTGACTCCCGATGCGAGTGTAAGACACTGGTTGTTTAGTCTTGGAAGCTTAAAAAGCATAGGCTTGTATTTCCTGGTGAATAGCATCAACTCCGCTTTGTCAGAGTTGACTCTGAGACCGCAACTGGCAGCCCAACCACTGAGTGTAGCCAGTGCACCTTCCGAAACCTCAGATATTACTGATGGAAAGGGCCCTGAGGCCATTAAAACCTAGTCTCCGGCATATGGTACCACCACTAACCCTCCCCTGGTTAAGAGAGTTAAGGGGTTATACGCAGTTATGAAGCAAATAAAAGACGGGTTGTCAAGGATTTATCCTGAAGAAACTTCAGAATATTTTAATTTGAAAATTTTTGGCGGTTATAAAAGCATCCTTCAAGAACGTAACAAAATTTTTTATTTATGAAAATGTTGATTATAGAGCGCGCTGCAGGCGAACCTCCTTTAAAAAAAGACGATTTACGGTGTACATCGTAACTCAGGATTGGATTATCTGAAATCAAAAAACCAAACAAATTTTGTTAATATACTAGATTATCTAGTAATTAATCGTTCGGCTAATCAAAATAGTGAATTTTCACAAAATGGCAGCTTTTAAAAGAAATGATTTCGATTTTTACGTTAAAATTTGGCCGTAAATTGATTATAAAATGGAAAATAGTTTCAGATTTACAAAAGAAACGATTAATTACTAGAAAATGTATCTTTAATGATTGAGTTAAAACGGTTGACCGATCAAACAAGCCGTTTTCGAGATATCGTGTACACCGACTTGAAAAATGCCGTTTTGAAAAAAACACGTTTAAAGTTTCAATACCTACCTTAAAACGTGCCGAGGCATCTCTACATATTTAGGTATAACTCCGAAAGTATTGCTTAGATATACTTCAAATTTCGTGCGTATACTTTTGAATATATGTACATTACAAACATGCAATAAAAAAAAATCGATTTTTTTGAAAGTCATAACTGCGTATAACCCCTTAAAGCTTCATCCGTAGCTACTCGCCAAAGGAGAGGCGAGGGGACGCCGCCCTGTGGTGCACCTGTATGACCGAACCTAGTGATTCTAGCCCCTCCTGCCACAGCACTTATTTCCCTACCACCACGCAGGGACGAGATCCAGAGGTAGATAGGTCTTTCTACCCCTAGCCTATTTAGAACAGTGACAGTTGACTCAGCCGTAATATAATTAAAGGCGCCCTCTATGGCTTTTAAGGCCGCTAAAGTGAATTGTTTTCCCTCCAGAGATTTCTGAACAGTCCCTACTACCTCATGTAAGGCTCTATCGGTAGATTTCCTTTTCAGGTAAGCGCGTTGGGCTGGAGAAAGTCTGGTTTCACAGTGCTCACGAATGTGATAGTCGATCACTCTTTCGAACACCTTGAGACACCTTATGGGTCTGAAGTCCTTGGCCAAGACGGGGTCCCTCCTTCTTACTTTAGGAATCAAGACCTCCTTGGTTTTCTTCTAGATTGCAAGGACGTGGTTTAGCGAGATACACACCAAGAAGATCTTATAAAGAACGGGAACCACTAAGGTTTTAGTCTTCTGAAGCATTATTGGCTTGATGCCGTCGATACCTGGAGATTTGAAAGAGGAAAAGCTATCGATTGCGCAGTTTATTCTGTTGACGGACAAGACAGATGTCAGGGACATCGCAGGTGACACCTCCTGCCGATTCGCGCTTTCGTTACAGACTGGAGCAATATAATTTTATTTATTTATTTATTTATTTAAGTCTATGAATCCTTACAGACTATGATACAAAAGTTGCTTAGATTAAACTACAAATTATTACATGTATTTAAAAACTATACTAGCTAATAACTAACTATAATATAGAATTCATTAATTCCCGTAAAGCACGAGTAATGGGAGCATTACTGGCATACGTAATGCCATCCCCCATAATAAGGGTAGAAGTTCCTAAGAGATCGCTGGGGAACATTAAATCGAGTCCTTTCCAACAAGTTGGGACAATCAATTACTCCAGTAATAATATTATAAGTAAAAGACAGACACAGTATAGACCTACGAGTCTCTAAGGACTTGAGACTTATAAGCATGAGACGAGCAGAATATGATGGCATGGGATCAATAAAATTCAGGGACCGAAGGGCATATTTGGGAACAATTTTTTGCACACGTTCGATTCTATTGATAGATTGCTGACTACAAGGTCTCCAAATAAAAGCAGTATATTCTAAATGAGATCTAACAAAAGATGTATAGAGTAACTTAATGGTATAGGGATCAGTGAACTTAGTGGCGTTCCGTCTGACGAAGCCCAACATCGAAAAAGATTTAAAAGTATATTAATATAATCTATATGGCTATTAAAAGCGAATTTTTTATCGGATATGACGCCAAGGTCCTTAAACTCGATAACACACTTAGATAAGTTCAGCGAAATTCGTGAATTCTGGCACCAGAAGTAAAGCCTATTCATATCGGCTTGAAGTTTAATGGCATCCTCTTGCGTCTTGATCGCGGAGAAGATCTTAAGGTCATCAGCATAAAGCAAAAATTTAGCAAACGTGAAAAAACTTTTGATGTCATTAATAAATAACACAAATAAAAGCGATCCCAAGATACTTCCTTGCGGAACACCTGAGGTGGCAGCAAAGGAGGTAGATGAAATACCATCAATTGTTACAACACAGGATCTATTGCTCAAATAAGAGTTTATCCATTGCAGAAATGTAGAATGAAAGCCAAGACTAGCTAATTTTTTAACTAAGATTCTATGAGAAACTTTGCCGAAGGCTTTCGAAAAGTCGGTGTAAATACAGTCGACCTGGAAGCCAGCGGAAAAAGAATCAATGCAGTATTCACTAAAAACAGCCAGATTAGATACTGTAGATCTGTTAGCAATAAACCCATGCTGATTAGGGCAAATTAAAGATTTAACGGAAAAACTCAGCTTTGCATAGACCGCGTGCTCAAAAATTTTGGAAATAGTTGACAGCTATAATTTCTAACGTAATTTTTATTGCCACTCTTAAAGAAGGGCGTAATGAAAGAGAGTTTCCATGCGTCAATGAAACACCCCGACGATAAAGATTTGTTGAAAATAATTTTGAGGGGATAGCCGAAGGCCGGACAATTTTTTATCAAAACTGCTGAAAGTCCATCAGCATCAGTTTGAGAGGATGATTTCAATTTAATTAAAGCGTTACTAATATCCTCAGAAGAGAGGCAAAGACCTCCAAAGTTCAGGGCATAATCTAAGCCAGAAGAAAAGTCGGATGGGCGATCAAGTTCGTCGTCAACAAAATTAGATTTAAAAAATTCAGCAAACAAGTTTGCCGTTTCAGTTGGGCTTCGTGCTTGGCTATTATCGAAAAACATACCAGTGGGAACACTGGCACTACTCCTTCTAGATTTTATGTATTTCCAGAAGATTTTGGGATTTGCTTTAATGTTTAACTCTATATTGGTAATATAGCTGTTATAGAGAGATTTATTTAAATCGTTGAGATCCTTTAACGCTTGCTTATATTTAACGAAGTACAAATGATTCTTCGTAGATTTAAACTTCTTGAAATAATTATTTTTAAGATTTTTAAGCTTTTTCAAAGACTTAGAATACCAGGGCAATTTATAGGGCTTTTTCTTTCTGAGCGGAATGTTATCTTAGCAGAGTTTAGACAATATGGACTTAAAAGCAGAAAAACTACTAGATGTGTCAAGTTCAGCAAATAAATTATCCCAATTAATGTCCAGTAATAAGACGTTGAAATTGACAAAATCGCATAAAGAATAATTGAATGATAGGCTGACATCAGACGCAATAGTAGCAAAACAGTAAAAGTCGATTTTGACAACTAAGGGTAAATGATGCTTACTTTTAGGAGTTATGGTATTCAAACATTCATTGATCTCGTAGTTTATGTTATCACTTACAAATATGAGGTCTAAGATTCTATTCAGAGAATTAACAAAATTATTAATTTGAAATAAATTAAGACTAAGAATATTATCAATAAAATATAATTCATGATTTAAAAAAAATAAATAATTGGCGCGTACACTTCTGTTAGGTGTTTGGCCGAGCTCCTCCTCCTATTTGTGGTGTGCGTCTTGATGTTGTTCCACAAATGGAGGGACCTACAGTTTCAAGCCGACTCCGAACGGCAGGTATTTTTATGAGGAGCTTTTTCATGGCAGAAATACACTCGGAGGTTTGCCATTGCCTGCCGAGGGGCGACTGCTGTTAGAAAAATGTTTTTATTAATTTTGCTTTCACCGGGATTCGAACCAACGACGTCTCTGTGAATTCCGAATGGTAATCACGCACCAACCCATTCGGCTACGGCGGCCGATTTGCAGTAACATTATTTGGTTTGAGAATAGAGTTAGAGGCACTAGCACACCAATTTATTTTACTTCAGTTGAAACCACCTAACACACATAAATTATTGTCATTTAAATTATTTAGTACAAGATATACTATGTTGTCAACATGCGCTTTGTACAGCTCGTATGAATTTTCAGGCTGCAAATACGAGGCAATCAGATATAAAGAGCCTTGTGAGTTGGGACAACTTATGCAGACGCAGATCTGGTCCAGTAGAGAGTCACCGTTCATGAGGGGGGCACAAAAATGCGTTTAAGTGACACCTGATAGCAATAAGAATGCCACCCCCGCGCAAGCACCCTGTTTTTGCAGCGTCTCTGTCTTTGCGAAAAACGTTAAATAAGTTCGGATCGAAGAATTCATTGTCATAGAAACTTGCATTTAGCCAGGTCTCAACAAGAACGAAGATGTCATAATCTAACTGCGAACTAAGGGAATGTACATACGCAGCCTTAGTACGCATGCCGGACGCATTTTCATAGTAAATCTTAATTCGACTTTATTCGATTATTTCGATTATTAGGCCTGGCACAGGCAACTAATTCTGCGGCGGTTGACTTACTTGCTTGCTTAAAAAATTAAACGGACGAATGGATACATTATCTGGCCAAATCTCAGGCTTAAGCAGTTTATCATAGTTATGTTCACTAACACCTAACTTAAAGTTTATGTGCCTAAGAGAGTCCGCGTTTGTCTCCTTTCAATAAGCTTATAGCATAAGATATGCTTCGAATGACCCGATTTACACGAGGAGACATCTGGAAGGGAGACACTGGAAATTCTCTTTTCATGTCTCATTCGCGGCCACACGGGCCAAATTGTTTTCGGCGACATTTTGACATTTAATGCTTTAGCATCGTCTGGTTCGGATGTATTCTCGCACGCGCTTGCATGTAAAGCGGAAAACGTTCGTCAACAATTTCTTAAATATATGAATGAAAAATGCAAACTGGCTAAATAATAAATAATTTGTTGTTTTTTTATTTAAATATATTTATAAATTATTGTACTTGAATAAAAGAAATTAAATTAAAAATACTTCATACATAAATAATTAACTTAAAATTAACTTGAGTATCTAGAAATGCGGGGAAAATTAGAATTCAACATAACTACTTTACTAGCAAAAATAATCGTGCATTTCCCAAGCAGTGTTCGGATGTTTGTCATCTTTGTTATCTTCCGTTTGCTTGAAAACCAACACATAACTCAGAACCTTCTCCCACAAAAGAAGAAAACAAATGAAGCAACTGTCAAAAATTGCTTTAAGATTGGAAATACGAATAAGAAGAGCAAAGCGTGTCGCAAGTACAGGAGACAAATTCCCTTCTCTCTTCCGCGGCCGTTTCACCCCCGAACAAAATGTTTCCCTTCCAGATGTCTCCTCGTGTAAATGGGCACTATCTAAGCCGACATGTTTATTAACATACCGAATGATGTCATCAGTTGACACCGTAGGTGAGAAAGATGACAAATGTAGCCACTTAAAGCGTACAGCCACCTCAAGTTCGTTGTTCACACCAGATCCAACAACACGTAATTGATTTTTCTTACGTTTACTCTTTTTACCCTCAACAGAGACCCAGGCAGAATCAGTGGGAGCCTGCGAAGAGTTTGGAAGTTGAGAAGCAATTATCCGCGAAGGTAAATTATTATTTACACTCTGAATATTAACGAAGGGAGCATCAACTCAACTAGCAACAATTGGGCGACGCAATAGCTGAGAGCGATTGCGAACGAAAGGCGCAACAGACGGCGACAAAGTCTCAGAGGCAGAGGCAGCAGCAGCGTATGAGATAGCAGCGAAGGCGTCAGCAGCAGCATTCGATGAATAACTGCTGGCAGCAGAAATAGTTGACACAGTTGTTGACATTGGATTTGTTGAGTTAGCAGCGCGCGAGACACAGCTAGTCTTAGCATCAGCACAAATAGGCACATTAACAACCTCAGGATTTACTGCAGTAAAGCAGTTATTAAATAATCTCTTCATAGAGAGAAGTTCGGATTGTAGGTTATCAACCTTTCCCAGTAGCATTTGCTTATCGTCGTAAAGAGATTGCAGCAGAGAAAGCACACGAACATTATCTGCTCTAAGCACAGCTAATTCTTGCACAACAGCAATGAGCGCAGATTCCATTTATTTGTCTTTCGGTTGACTATTGTTTACCTTTTGAATAACGGGCGGAACAGATGGTCCTTGTTGTTTTTCTGGCGCATTCATAATATCCAGATCATCCACAGGCGGCAATGCAATGCAAGTGTGTTGCGGGGTGGAGGCGGGGAGCGAATTGAGTTTCGCCGCAATTTAGTGCAAACTGCACATAGAAAATCACGTTCAAACTTCACAAAAAAGTCAGCATCAGCTTCCGACAGGTTAGCACATTTCAAATAGAAAAGTTACTTGCATTTGGAACATTGTATTTTCGGCTGACCACGGTCTACTTTTTGCTTGCATGTGCAAAGCATGTTATTAAAATAGGCACAAATTGAATTAACTTAACGGATTCGCTAGAAAATAAACACAAATTGTGGAGCGAACCAAAACACGTCTGTATACCGCATCAATCAATTGCGCATTTTTCCGGTAAATGGGCATCAACAAGGATTTTTTAAGATTCGCCTGCAGATTCAGCTCTCTCCCCATTCTCTCTTTTGACAAGAGTTTTACGAGAGTAGTCTTTGAAGAGGACCCTGCTGAGTCTGGTCGAGTCTTTTACGGATTCAATGGATTCGCAGTACTCTTTCCAAGAGTTGTGCTTCGCATCTCTAATGGCTTCCTCATAAAAAAATTAAAAAAAAATAAATAATTGGCGCGTACACTTCTGTTAGGTGTTTGGCCGAGCTCCTCCTCCTATTTGTGGTGTGCGTCTTGATGTTGTTCCACAAATGGAGGGACCTACAGTTTCAAGCCGACTCCGAACGGCAGATATTTTTATGAGGAGCTTTTTCATGGCAGAAATACACTCGGAGGTTTGCCATTGCCTGCCGAGGGGCGACCGCTATTAGAAAAATGTTTTTATTAATTTTGCTTTCACCGAGATTCGAACCAACGACCTCTCGGTGAATTCCGAATGGTAATCACGCACCAACCCATTCGGCTACGGCGGCCGGCTTCCTCATACTCTTTCAAAATTACTCGGTAATCTTGAAAGTTCCCAATTTGATAACATTTATTGAAGAGTCTCCTTACCTTCCCTTTCAAGTCGGTCAGCGTCTTGCTCCACCAGAGAGGAAAGTCTTTCTTGTTAAATGATACTGGACTGGCCACTTTAAAGGCAGTCTGACAGGACCTCTCTAAGTGTCTAACTTGCAAGTCCAGATGTTCCCTAGTCGTATTCAAAAACTAACTCTTGTTCAGCTTCTTGCAGAAAACCCTGTGGAAAATAGACCAATCAGTTCTCTTGGGATTCCTACGGGGTATCAAGGTTTCCCGAACGAAATCGATTTCGAAGAGGATCAGGCTATGGTTCGAAAACGAGTTCTTTTAGGAGACCGTCCAATTTTCAACCCTAACAGCAGAACAGTTTGTCAAAAGAGAAACATCAAGAACTTTCTCCCAACCTCTTGATATTTCCGATTCCCGGAAAACAAAAGTTGGGGTGTTGCCCTTGTTCCAGATAAGTAAATTACGGCTAAATAAAAAATCAAATAGATACTCACCTCGTTCATTAGTACCGCTGCTACCCCAAATGGTGTGTCTGGCTTTCGTGTCGCATCCGATCAGGATGTTCTCTTTCTTGGGCTGCAGAGTATCGACCAAATGCTGCATCTCCTCTGGAGGCGCCGACCTGTCATGGGCCATGTAGGCAAACACCAAGGGAAGTAACTGCCACTAGATGGTGCCACCCTGACCACCGTCCCATCCGGTGAACTGATATAATTTGGCAAAAAGGCATTACTTGTGCTCCTAACAAGGATACAGGCCCTAGGCTTACCAACAGTTTGACCGTAAAATAGGTCACAGGCTCTATCCCTCAGCCCCATGATTTTTTGCTGCCAGATCCAAGACTCCTGTATCAGGCAGACGTCGATGTCCTCCTCTCGGAGAGTGAACCGTAGGTTGTCGGTGGCTAGTTTAGAGTGACGAAGGTTAATTTGAACTACTTTTAACAAACTGATCAAAAGCGTTGCTTTCCTTTACGACTGCTCCTCCTGATTCTGCGTTCGTCCCAGACAACCGCAGATCGTCGAGCAGTTTCTTTGTGTCGTCCCTCAATTTCTCCAAGTCGCCATCCAGGGCAACAGAGGCGGGGAAGACGTTCAATTTGGTCAAAGCGAAGTTTAAACTGCTGTTTTCCGAGTGCCTCCAGGACTCGTTGTTTATCGGCAGTAATACGGCGGAGCTGTGTTGCTGAGGTTCTTTTACCTTGATGACATACCAGTCATCCATCGGTACCTCAGGATTTTGCAACTTGAGACACGGGAAAATTTCCGAACTGTCCAGCTCCGTTTTCGGCAACCAAACTCGAGCTCGTGGTCGTCCTGGAATTTAGCTTTAGCGAAAGCCCTTCCCAGGCGTTGCTAACCGTAGCAATTCTCCTCTCCAGAAACTCCTTCGAGAACTGATTGGCACATTTTATTACCCGAACCTTGGCAGATTTCTTCCGATTCGAATAGAGGTGCTGGTCCTTTGCTGTCCATGAGGTGTCTGAAGACCATACGGGATGTCATAAATTTGAGAGAGTGATCAGAGGATAGTTCGTGAATGAGTTGCAGGTAATTTCACCAGCTGGAACATCTTTCACAATACAAAAGTCGATGAGATCTGGTATTTTATTTGCGTCAACGGGCCAATACGTTTGAGAGCCTAAGGAGGCTGTAGTGAGGTTCTATTTCGAGATGGCTGCCAATAGTTCGCGACCTTTTGAGGTAGAGAGAAGGGGTCCTCAATGAGTGTGTTTGGCGTTATAGTCTTCTCCAGCTAGAAATCTGTTTCCACGGTTTTCATAGAATTTTTCATACTCCTCTGTTTTGATAACATGGTTGATTGGTATATACACTGATGAGATTACGCTTGGCCGAGCTCCGTGCCGACTTAGGCTGTTGATGTGGTTGTTGTTGTGACTGATTTAGTTTTGCTGCGGTGGCGATCCCATGCACTGTGATCGCGGCCTCACACTTAGCATGGTCCTCGATGCCCCCGCTCGTTCATTTTACGGGCTTGTTCATTTTTGGCGATCATTGCTATGAGTTGAGTTTCGCCCTCAGATAATGCGCCTTGGACAGTGGGTAGAGGTTGTCATTTGGAGAGGAGTGGTTATATTGTTCGCATCACTTTTCCATCTAACCCCCCACGAAGTGTTTTACAACCTCGAAATTATAGCTGTCAACAGTGACGTGGGTGCCGATACGAAAGTGTCCCGACTGTTTGTTTGATGACAGGAGGTACTTCGTTTTGTCCTCGTTCACCACCAGACCCATTCGCTTTGGCTCTTTATCTAGTTTAGAGAAGGCAGAGCTAACAGCACGGTTGTTAAGGGCGATGATTTTAATATCATCTGCATACGCCAACAATTGTACGCTCTTATAAAATATTCTGCCCGCGCGATTAAGTTCTGCGGCTCGTACGATGCTCTCCAACATCAGGTTAAAAAAGTCACACGACAGCGGCCATGTCTGAAACCTCGGTTGGTATCAAACGGCTCGGAGAGGTCCTTCCCAATTCTGACGGCGCTGCTGGTGTTGAGTAACACAAAGCCGTATCAGTTTTGTGAAGATATCAAGTTCAGACATCGTGTGTGTCTATTCTCCTTTCATGGATCTTTTCCAAGATTTGGCTATTGTGAATATTTGGTCGATGAGAGACTTTGCAGGTATAAAGTGGTGGGGTGAAGAGACGGTGGGCTTCAGCCTTTCACACAATACGCTCGCAAGAACCTTATAGGCTATATTTAGAAGACGAGTCCCGCAGTAATTGTGACAGATTGCAAGATCACCCTTTTTATGGATTGGGCAGAGAACACTTCAATTTCAATCGGCAGGCATGCTTTCATCCGCCCATATTTTGCATAGGAGCTGATGCATGCACATTACCAGCTCTGCGTCGCCATGTTTGAATAGCACAGCCGGCAGTCCGTCGGCGCACGCGGCTTTGTTGTTCTTTAGCCGTGATATTGCTATTCTCACCTCGTCATGGTCCGGTAACGGAACGACAATTCCGTCGTTAACGATTGGGGTATCGGGATCTTCACATTCTCTATGACATGTGCAGCTGTCACCGTTTAAGAGGTTCGAGAAGTGTTCCCTCCATAATTTAGGATTGCTCTTTGCATCAGTCACCAGATCGCCGTCTTTGTTCTTATAGGAAAACGCTCCGGTCTTAAAACCTTCTGTAAGCCGCCGAACTTTCTGGTAGAATTTTCGGGCGTTGTTCCTATTGGCCAGCATCGCAAGCTCCTCGCACTCACGTACTTCGGCCTCTCGTTTCTTCTTTCGGATAATATGTCTCTCTTCCTTTGTCTCTGTAGCGATCCCACATCCTTTCTTTCTGCGGCAGCATGATATTCCTCGTCATACCGACTGTTTTTTTGGGTTTGAATGCCGGCTTGTTGGGCAGTTCTCTCTGAGAGCAGGAGTGAGAGTCGGGTGGCGAATTTTCTGGCTGTCTGTTGTGATTGCAGCTTTTCGATGTTTAACATTCTTTGCGTAGTTAGATGTACGTTTTTTGCTGCACAGAGGCGTGTGCGCAATTGGGCTGCAATAAGGTAGTGATCCGAGCCGATGTTGGGTCCTCGGATCGTACGTACATCTAATTCAATAGAAGCGTGTATGTCGTGGCGGAGGCAGCGGGCATAGGAACGTTCCAGGCGCTCTTCCGTCGGGGCGTGGGCGCAAATTAGCAATATGTTAAAAAAACGGGCTTTGATGCGGATGGTTGCGAGGCGCTCGTCCTCCGGAGTGAACAACAGTACTTCGCGACAAAGTCTCTCTCCCACAACAAATCCAACACCGAATTTGCGCTCCTTTACATGGCAGCTGTAATAGACGTCCTATGCTTTTCTTGCCTTGTCCCTTCCATCGCTTCTCTTGAATGGCAGTAACGTCAGCTGTTACGCTCACGAGGACATCAACCAGCCGGGTAAAGGCACCTTCCCCGCTAAGGGATCGGACATTTCAGATATATATATAATTGGCGCGTACATCCTGTTTATGTGTTTGGCCGAGCTCCTCCTCCTATTTGTGGTGTGCGTCTTGATGTTGTTCCACAAATGGAGGGACCTACAGTTTCAAGCCGACTCCGAACGGCAGATACTTTTATGAGGAGCTTTTTCATGGCAGAAATACACTCGGAGGTTTGCCATTGCCTGCCGAGGGGCGACCGCTATTAGAAAAATGTTTTTCTTAATTTTGGTGTTTCACCGATATTCGAACCAACGTTCTCTCTGTGAATTCCGAATGGTAGTCACGCACCAACCAATTCGGCTACGGCGGCCGCCATTCCAAATGCATTCCCTCAAATCGTACTCCTAATTTCGTTTGCAGTGGTCGTCATCAGTGTTGGAAGCTATCATCCGAGGCTTTTTTAACCTTTTCATTGGGGAGGTTTTAAGTGGCGGGTCCTAAGCCCAGCGCACAACCAGCTATCTTGGAATGCTTCGCCTTCTCACGTTAGCTCACTCCCGAACGGGTGTTCAGAAGATACCCAGAGGTTACGTGGGCTAGTCCCGGACGTTGTGAGCTGCTTGAACCATATGCAGAAGAATCGTCTTGGCCACTCCCAAGTGAAAGGCGATCAGTAACTATGGAACCATGCTCCAATCGGTTGGGATCAGGAAAAATGCAGGACAAAGCTGAAGTATTCGTAGGCATGATATAAGATATTGATTTTGCCAACCGCGGCCACTGAGACTCATCCATACGTAGAAATCCAGGGCCTGGAAGCCCATGAAGCTCCGACGTTTTGTCCCACTTATTGCCATCGTTGGTAACACAATGAGCTGGAGGAACCCAGCGTCAGCTATCTACGTCAGAATCTTCTAGAATTTCGTTAATTTGAACTGCTACGAATTTCCAAAGCTTGTGCGCATCAAAGCGTATCCAATAAAGAAAAGCCTTTGAATCTGTTCAGAAGATGCACCGATCGATACGTATAGATGCTTTAGATTCAATGCACTTTGCTAGTCGAAGCCCCAAGCCTGCTGCTATCAATTCCATGCGGGGTATTGAGATGGGCTTTAACGGTGTAACTCTAGTCTCTGAGGCCACTAAGAAATTGCATACGTCGCCATCCATATCAAAAATGCTATTGCGGCACACGCATCGATACTCTCATCTACAAATGTAAGCAAATGAATTGACTGAGTGCAGCTTCCAAAGGGCATGCAGCAAGGTATAGGTACGTCGTAAAGCTCTGGCACCAATCCTAGAAAATGCTGCCAGTCCGCCTCGTCGTCATCTCTCATTGCCTCAGCCCACTCGATTCCAGATCGCCAGATACACTTGAGTATAATTTTGGCACGTACGTTAAAGAAACCGAGAAGTCCAAGCGGATCAAAAATTGCCATGACTACGCTTAGAACCCGGCGTTTTGTTGGTGCTCTCGATGGCTTAGCGATTAACTCAGGCTTCACTGCGAACACAGGCAACGCCTGAAGAGGTAGCTACCACATGCCTAACACCTTTTCTCGAAACTCGTCGGAAACTGCAATATTCTCAGCCGGCGGTTCACTCTCTTTACCTAATGCTTGTACAACACTCACTAAATTTGATAACCAATGCCGCAACTCGAAACCACCTTCAGGATATGTTTGTTTTACAGTATTGGCTAGCTGTAGCATCTACTCTTTTGAATCAATGGATACACTCCCAATCATCAACGAAGGTGCTTTCGCGAACTGCCTTAACCGCTTCTGCATATTTCGGTGGGAACCGCTCAGCGTTCCTGCTCTTTATGAAGTTGGCCAGAGCAGGGAGCATGAGGCGCCAAATTTCATGACTTGCATGAGATACAGATCAAAAGAGTGCGTTCTGTCACCGTCTCGCCATAAAAATTTCTGGTTGGTCTCCTTGGCGCACCTTGATTTGGTGAAACATTTCTCGTATATCGTCAGGAATCGCGATACGCCGCCCTCGAAAACGCATAAGCCCGCCAAGAAGCGTCACCAGCCCATCGGCGTTCATCCTCCTTCGATCTTAACGGATTTGTCTTGTGCTTACACCCATCGATTTCAACGAGAAGAAAGACTTCATGGCTTCATCTTACTTATGCGGGCTATTGACATCACAACATTCACAGAAGTGTAGAACTCGAAGAGTAGAACTTCTTTGCTGTGTCGGCCAAACACTGCCCTACCGAGCCTTCAGCGTACAGCAATGACGTCATCGTCCTGAGCTTCATGCAATTCTTTCGGTACACTCACCTTTATATTGTAAAGGCCGATGATGAATTGAGCCTTAATCTTCGTGTATGGCTGAATCAGAAATGAATTCATATTTTTTCGTTCACGTAGTAGCTGCTCGTCGACAGTTTGCGTGGGAAAATCCAAGAAAGTAACAGTACGAACACCCTTTAGCAGGTGTCTCTGGCCCTCGTACCCAGCTGATGAAATACTCAAGCTTACTGATCTGGAGTTTCTCTCGGATAGCGTAACGTCAACGGTCCACTTTAAGCACAACGGTTTTGATAGGCCATCCACATCTAACGCATTTTCTATTAGCGTACAAGCAGCGCCTTCATCGATGAGAGCATACGCACGCACTTTACTTACCTTACCACGAAGCACTACAGGTACATAACGAAATAACGCCTTTGTTGCAGTTTGATTATGGAACAACACACCACATTCCTTAGCTATAGAAACATCACTCGTATCACCTTGTTGTTTGAACTCGCTGCCCTATCCATTCCCACCATTAGCTGAATTCAATAGCATGCCATCGATACAACATCGCTTATTTCCTCTACAGTCTCGCATAAAACAGCAAAAGCAAAGGCGATCTCGTTTCACCAACTTCCACCGCTGTTTCACGTTCAGGGCTCGAAACTCTACAGTCTGACAGCCGGTGCTGTTCTTTACACTTCCGATAGTCGTGACTTGTTATCGAACGAAAACGGTCGTCGGCTACGACCTAAACTAATACCCGTTCTTTGAGTACCTTGCTGACTCCGCTTCTCAGATCTCCTGTAGGCTGTGGCTGGTACGATGTTACCATAGTTGCGCACATAGCAATGTTGCACAACCATCGGTCGAACGCATGCTCATCAGAGTACGGTAAAGTTCAGGGTGGGCCAAATAAGACCTACTAATGTTAAGCACAAATAACTTTTTTATTTTTTGACATATTTTGTAGGTTATAATTGAATTGTTGGAAATTTATTATGCAACCCTACAGTACAACACAACGCGTTAAAATTATCGAGTTTTTCTATTCTTGTCAACGATCAATTGTTTTAACGCAGCGTAAATATCGGCATATATCGGCAGCGCATTTCCATTTAAATGGTTATGTCAACAAACAAAACTGTAGATTGTCGGGCTTTAAAAATCCAAGGGCAACATACCAACATCAGTTGCACCCATCTAAATGTACTGTTGGGTGCGATGTTATGGCCACTAGAGTTATCGGTCCATATTTCTTCGACAATGAGGATGAAACGCCGGAATTCTTACAGAACATTGACTGACAACTTTTTGCGGTCAATGGCAGAGCAGTAATTTGACAGCTGAAGCAAAATATTCGACACGAAATACTGAGCTGGGGTGTAATGGGAAACACGTTAAAAGGAGCCAATATTTGTTTCGAGAAAAATGGTAGACATTTGTCTGATGTGATCTTTCATACATAATTTCCATAAAATATATTCAATGTATAAAAACAGTTAACCAAAATAAATGATTATTGCAAAAGTTATTTGTGGTCTTATTTGGCCCACCCTGTATAACTGGTTCTACCTGTACTCGGCCTAAACGGTAAACTCGCCTGTAGTACAGGCGCAGCTACTTTACCAGGCATGACCCGTGTAAAGAAAAATTTATACATTGCTGTAGTCGACGTTACCATGCTGCGTTGGCGTTGACGATTTAATATAGCAGACGATGCAAACAAGCAAACAGTAGATTCTATATTGGTTTGCTGGCCTTTGCCAGGTATGTTTCCACTCACTCCTGTTTTAGCGGGAATCATTTGAGCATACTGCTGTACCTCCGCTTCGCCACACTAGCCGCATTTGCCGTCCCTCTTTCGCACGCCTTTCTCTTGCTGTCCATTCCGATGGTAACCTAATACACGCTGTTCGTTGTGCTTCCTAACCTGGGATATGTTGCCTTTGTCTAAAATGTCACAAACTAGACCACTAAAAATTTGAATTACCATACCGTCCATACACAAAAATTTTCAGGATGTTAAGCAGGAAAATCAAGCGCCACCTTCCAAATAAAACAACTGATGCTTGGTGATTACGCTGAAATCTTTATTAAATTTGAGTTAATTTAACATAGCTTAACCCTACATGTATTTGTTGTTGCGTTTGGTCCAAGCATCACGTCAAAATCAACTGTTCATTTTCAGTGAGATTTGCTTGTGAAACGTACGCTGGAATAAGTCCCAAAATAAAAAGTCTCCACATTTCCCACAGTTCATTGAAGATTTCGTATGTAGCTATGTGCAAGGTGGATTTATTACAATATGTGTGAATTGTAAGTTCTTGTGGATATGAAAGAAATCATTTAAGTATGCGGTATTTTAATAATTAATACATACATATATCAGAATAAGGTGAAATTCAATGTAGAGAGTGAAGTTTGGTCGCGAAAAAGTTTAAAATAGAAAATCGACCGCTATGATTTACATTTAAAACTGAACAGTTAAAAATTCTGGATAACAAATTTGTAACATGCTTGTGAATTCATTTTATATAATTCGACTTTATTGATGATTCCAGCCTGTATTTAGAACATAAGTTCTTGAACATTGAAAAATTTATTAAAAATAAATTATTTAATTTAATTAAATTTATATTAATTTTATTTCATCTATTCGGATATTTTATTTAATGTGCGCTGTGTGGTATCGTCCTCTTAATTTGTGAGCTTCTATGATATAAAAAACAAATTATTATTTATGCCTATTTTTCGAATTATTATTATGCATACCTGCTTATACTCGATATCTGAAACTGAGTATTCGCTTCTAGCTTCCAACAGTGCATGTGGTAATTCGGCAGCTTCAATTAAGGGATTATGTTTGACGAACAAATACAATAGCTCTGGACAATTTGCCAACTGTTGGTATGCATGTTTATAATAAATAACGTCAAACGTTTTTATAGCAAATTTCACACCTTGTAGTCATCATATAGTCATTGCGGTATATAATATATAAAACATAACCAGATAAAATTATTGCCAATTCTTCCGGACCTTTGCACGTCTTTTCGATAAGCAGCGAGTCGAACCAGTGCTTTATATGATTCACCACGGTCTAGCAATGATACAGCCACAATAAAATGTCCTAAAATTTTAAATGAATTAAATTAAAGGACAACTGTGAGTCAAAAAATTGGCAAACGTAAATAAATGTTCCATTTGCATTAATAGCTCAGTAAGGACAAATGTAAACATATGTATGAATGTAAACATACCTATACAAACAAAGTATATCATTTTGACGTAAGCCATATCTACGGCGAAAAAAAACTGGGTGAATGCTGTCACCTATAATAAATCCACCTTGATACATACTGGAAATTGAGAGAGCAGTCAACCGCTTAACACTTACACTTTTCTCTCTTGCGTTCGCCTGGACAAATTCGACAGCCCTGTTTCTCTTTTGTGACATCATTGAAGTCTCTGTTGTTTGTTTTATATACCCGCTAAATTCTACAATAGGCTCTCTCTCTGATGAATGGTATTACGTTGAATTCTCGCCATCCATACCGGAAAATTCGCCATCGGCAATAATCATGCGGAACAAGAAACAGCCTCCTGCCCATCTACAAACAGAAACAAAAGGAAAAGGGGCGATGATCGTCTGGGTACGCTGTATAGTACTGCTAGCGAGTGGAAAGATATTATTTACTTCAACACCGTTTTCACTTGTTCAACAATAGAATGTGAATGATGGCATTGGAGAGTCTAGTTCAGCACCCATTTTTGCGATCATGGCGTCTAGTAGATTCATCTCAGTTACTTTCCAATTGTCTTGCGACATCTGCCCTAGAGCATTGCTATGGTCGACAAGTGCCACGATCAAGTGTCGTTTGGCCACCAACTGTACCATAGTTACTTTAGACGTGGATGCTTCCAGCTCTTTGGTATTGCTAACTGTCGTCCATGGTTTTATGTTGTCGGTTGCCGTATGCTTGCTAGCTCCTCCTTGATACGGTTTGCAAACTTCGTATCCGAGGCCTCATACAATTTTTTGTCGCTGAAGTACACATGACTTTCCTCAACCTTCTCTTTTGCCCAGACGAAAAATCGGTCCGGTTTTCCAGACGAGCGCAGAGTTTGATCGTACTTTGAGTACCTCCTTGCTTGGCTTGGCTCTTGGCCTCTTCTCCATTATGGAGCTGGCTTTGGCAGCTTCGCCAGGAGAATGTAGAAAAGACTCGTTATAGGCGGTGTGGATGCTTGCAACGCTTTTGTGATCCGAGTCTGCTGGACCTCTGGCATCACAACTTCTTACAGTGACAGTAGTATTACAACTCCTAGAACGTGTTCCAATCCCACCAGAGGTGCAATCGGTGGCGACGCGGCTTATATATTCACCGCGCCCGCAGGTGGTAGCTACTGCTCCTTCCACCGACGTTTCTGCTGATATCCCAGCCCGTTCTTTTCCTTTGTCGGACCCCAGGATTGTTTTTCTTTGGTAAACCAACCATTACATTTTATGCCTCATATAGCATGAGCGTGCATATCATAGCCGCGCGATGATCATGGACACTCTAAAAAAATCACAGTTCGGTCCGCGAGAGGAAGGGTGATGTCCATTGCTCGGTTGGCACCCACGGGAAGGGTTTACTACGAGGATTTTTGTCAGCCTTATATATTGTGTTTTATGTCCATTGCATTTTTTATTTTATATACATATACCTATATACACACGTATGTGCATACGGGTGATATAGGCCAACTGGGGGTACCGAGAATCCAATTCTAACTCCGGTACCGCTTCGTTTGTATGCTGAATGGTGGTGTGGAAACTGAAAATTCGAAATTTCTGTTTAATAAATACCCAATAAATGTCTCTTCCGTCAGCCTGCATTAATTAATTGTGTGTTCATTTCCTTCTTGATTGGCGCGATAACCGTTTACGCAATTTTGGCCGTGTTTAACAAACTACGACAGTCGTTTCTTTCTCGAGCTTACCGGCGCCAGTTGGACACACCAAGTGAAGCCCAGTCCTTCTCCACCTTCCTCTGTTACCACCAGTTCGTACGTCAACAGAGACGTGGATGCTGATTCGCAAGTACACCTACTGTTTGCTTGATTACAGGAGGTACTTAGTTTTGTCCCCGTTTACCACCAGACCCATTCGCTCTGATTGTTTAACCAGTTTGGAGAAGGCAGAAATAACAGTTCAGGCCGATGATATCAATATTATCGGCATAAGCCAACAATTATACGCTCTTATAAAATATTGTGCCTGGGCGATTAAGCTCTGCGGCTCGTACGATGCTCTCCAACATCAGGATAAAAAAGTCACACGACAGCGAGTCACCCTGTCTGAAATCTCGTTTGGTATCAAACGGTTCTGAGAGGTCCTTCCCAATTCTGACGGCGCTGCTGGTGTTGAGCAACGTCATCTTACATAGCCGTATTAGTTTTCCATTGATACCAAACACAGACATCGCGGCATATACGCAACTCCTTTTCGTACTGTCGAATGCAGTTTTGAAGTCGACAGAAAGATAGTGTGTATCGATTCTCCTTTCATGGGTATCTTCCGAAACTTGGCGAATTGTGGATATCTGGTCGATGATGGACTTTCCAGGACTAAAGCCAGACTGATATGGTCCAATCAGTTGTTTGATGGTGGGCTTCAGCTTTTCACACAATACGCTCGCTAGAAACTTATAGGCGATATGTAGAAGACTCATCCCGCGATAATTGGTACAGATTGTAGGGTCACATTTCATATGGATTCGACAGAGTACACTTAAATTCCAATTTGCAGGCATGCTTTCATCCGACCATATTTTGCATAGGAACTGATGCATGCACCTTACCAGCTCCTCGCCGCCATGTTTGAATAACTCAGCCGGCAGTCCGTCGGCGCCCGCGGCTTTGTAGTTCCTTAGACGCGTTATCGCTATTCTCACCTCTTCATGGTCGGGTAGCGGAACAACAGCCCCGTCGTCACCGACTGGGATATCAGGATTTTCACATTCGCTGTAACATGCGCAGCTGTCACGGTTTAACAAGTTCGGAAAGTGTTCCCCCCATAATCAGTTACCACATCGCCGTTTTTGTTCTTAGAGAAAATCACCCCGCTTTTGAAACCTTCTGTAAGACGCCGAAAGTTATTAGTAAGTGGTGTTCACTTGTTTACTTCACTTAAAAAAACATTCTTTTGACATTTTCCATTACATTTATATACTTTGTTTTTTTGCATTTATCTGTTTTGAATGGACATATGGCGTACAACTTTGGGGAACAGCCTCTAATTCTAATATAGAAATCTTACAAAGATATCAGTCGAAAACCCTTCGATTGATAACGAGTGCACCCTGGTTCATTACCAATAAAGCCATTCATTCAGACTTACATATTCATTTCATAAAAACTGAGATTAAAAGATTCAGTACAGCATATTTGCAAAGGATCAGCTATCATGAAAACCCGCTTGCAATAACTCTCTTAGATGAAACCAATGAAATAATAAGACTGAAAAGACAACATGTTTTAGATCTCCCATTTCGTACCTAACCACTATTTATTAACAAGTTTACAACATATTCATATAACGTTATCACATGTATAGCCTTAACTTGGTATAAATATATGTATTACATATAAGTATATTATTATTGTTTTCACTGGAGATCAATAATACATGTCAAATAACCACAATGTTATATTGTATAATTTGCTTATTGTTCTTAGAATAGATTGCAAATAAAAGTATTAATAAAAAAATAAAAAATAAAAAAAAAAATCTGTTTTGTTATGGCGGCAATGTCGTATTTGACAATTTTTTCATTTGTTATGAGTTGTTTTTGATGATGTTGCATTTGATCGTTGTGGGTCATCATGTTCCGAAGAACTTTTCTATCTTGCAGCTCTGTATTCGGTTGACAGCTTATTGAAACAGGAACTGTTTTTGCTGTATTTGTATTCCTGGCGCTTTTTTGTAAACGATCCAAGGATTTATAGCGCCAAATCTAAAATATTGAAAATTTTTTGAAGAGGCCATCTGCGAAAAATAAATATTACTATATATTTTCTGGCTATTTGATCCGCCACATCAGCTAAACAATTTTTTTTGTTATAAAAATAAGCAAAAGGGACTGCATGCAGCTGGTTGGACTGATCAAGGTCCACTCTCTATGGGTGAAGCACATGGAAAAGGTAGGCATCTCAGACAGTGTACTCTGCCCAGCTTGTGAAGAGAAGGATGAGACGGCGTACAATTTCCTGTGCGTCTGTCGCTCGAATCAGGTTTTAGGTCTTTGGCACTGATGATACTCAGATTTCTTCGGAGGTCGGGTAGATATAAAAAAATTAAAAAGGGTATCCGAGTGCAGTTCAATGGATTTAATTGTGTTTGAGTGCTGTTGTGCTTAAAAAAAACACCTTTTCCTGGGCACATTGATGACACTTTCATTTTAGTCTTTGGTGATCGCTTCTTCATCGGTGTCTTCAGCATGAGATGCCTCACTTTGAACATAATCCTATTCATCTTCAGATGATAGTTCCCTCTTTGTTGCATCTGATTCTATATCTCTTAACTTATGTTCCTTAGAAAATTTAAAATGTTATTCCAACCCAGAGCCGAACTGGTCATATAAGAAATTTACTCAATTCAATAATAAAAATCATATGATTTTTATAATTTTGCAAGTAGTCAAAATGCCTGCTTTTAGTCAAGTCAGGTATTACCCATATATACCGGAAATATTGGAGGCGGGAGGCCACAACAATGATTAATAAACGCATTTATATGTTGTACTAAAGGTCACAAAATTATAAGAAGCTGTGTCAATATATACGAGTGCATAATTAATTTTCTAATTGAAATTGTCAAAATGACTTCCATAGGCGATCTAGTGTTAAACATGGCATTTAAAGAGTTCGGAAATAGTTTGTTTGCTATTGAAGTTCATAGAATGTAAAAAAAATCGTCAAAAGAAGACAACAGAAATTCTGCACGATTATTTATAGTGTCTTATGGAAATTGGAAATGCTAAAAGGCTTGATGAAGGAAGTCTAGAAGTAGAATATTTTGTAAAATGTATTTCTGATTCGTGATAAAATAAATATGTTTTATTTCATGTAATCGTGTTGTTGTAGGACAAAAACTACAGGCTAGTAATCACTCGGGTATCAGATGTGGAGTCAGAAGATATACTGGTAAAAATTGTGCTTTAAAAGCCTTTAGATATTTTAAATGCAATCAGATGCGCCACAGTGCTTTCAAGTGCAAGGCAAAAGATCAGGAAGAAACAAAGACGGAATTGGTTAATATAATATAATATAAGGAAGAAAGGACTTTCGACAGCGAAGTTATGACTTTCAACAAAAGAGGCACTAGGGTTTTCACAGAAGTAGGGATTAATGATATATCATTTCCTGTGATATTTGGTACGGGCCGTGACTTCAGTATGCTTCGATACGATACGTTGAAGGAACTAGGCAACATTGAGTTGCCTAAAGAGAGTAGGAAGTTTACAGTTATTGGAAAAAAAAAAATACTAGCAATAAGTAGTATTACGAGAGAAGCTGGGATTGATGAAATGGAGTTATAGATAACCTTTCATGCGGTAACAAAAAAAGATATTACTTACAATGCGTGACATTATTTGGCGTAGAAAGGGCGAAATTTCAGGCCAGAAAAAATATGATTCTATGTAAATCAATGCGAAGGGAAAGAGGTAGGGCGCTTTCCTAAACGCATATTGCTTTGTGTCGGAACAAAGTAACATGTTGCTAAGCGCAACCCTGAAACCCTTGATAATGTATCGTGTTCCAAAAGTATCGTTGAGGTTATCGATACGCAGCAGGAAGCACCCAAAGCATCACTAAAAGTTTATGAAATATGTGCACATGTACAAAGGAAAAATTGGCGGTGAACGAAGAAAAGTAAGCTGTAATGATATTGTTTTATCATTATAAGATATACCTACATTCGTATTTAATATTTAATTTTTAATATTCTAATTTAACGAGGTCACCGTAGCCGAATGGGTTGGTGCGTGACTACCATTAATAAAAACATTTTTCTAATAGCGGTCACCCCTCGGCAGGCAATGGCAAAACTCCGAGTGTATTTCTGCCATGAAAAAGTTCCTCATAAAAATATCTGCCGTTCGGAGTCGGCTTGAAACTGTAGGTCCCTCCATTTGTGGAACAACATTAAGACGCACACCACAAATAGGAGGAGGAGCTCGGCCAAACACCCGAAAAGGGTGTACGTGCCAATTGTATACATATATATAGGGTGGGCCATGTAAAATTTGCTTTTTGGTTCGGCTATAAAAAAAAAACTAATCAATATTTTTTCAAACTTTTTTTTTTTATTTTGAAGATTGAACATTGTTGAATAAAAAATAATATCGTTCAAATGACTGCCACGACTGGCTTTACAGTAGGCCATTCGATCAACCCAATTTTTAAGCACATTTTCGATTGTTTGGGCTCCAATTTCATAAATGGCAACTTCAATTTCGTGTTTTAAAGCATCAATCGTCTCTGGATGGTTCGCATAGCATTTGTCCTTAACGACTCCCCACAAAAAATAGTCCAACGGGCTTAAATCACAGCTCGGCGGCGGCCAATTGATATCGGAATTCAAAAACGGTAACCAAAAGTTCGAGTGTAACTTTGGCAGTGTGACAAGTTGCACCGTCCTGTTGAAACCAACTGTCGTCCATGCCATCCTCTTCAGTTTTTGGAAACAAAAACTCGTTGAGCATGTCACGGTAACCCTCGCCATTTACAGTAACCGCGGAAGAAGAAGAAGACTCACCACTTTGGAAATAGGTTTTCAATATTTCCCAATTTTGCCCAAGCGTATAGCGTTCCATTTTGTAAATGTCAAACCTTTAAGTAATTTATCAACACATTTGACATGTCATTTGTGTTAACATTCTCAAAAAAATTGTTGGTTCAAAAAGCAAAGGCTATATGGCCCACCCTGTATATATAATTTAACGAGGTGGACGCACGAATGTAAAGAGCTGTTGTTGAGCGTAAAGCTCCTAATGGAGCAAATTTTTCTGGCGAGACGCAAAAAGCGATCTGTCTTATGGGAAAGGTTCCTCTAAAAAATAAAGACCATCGATCTTAGCCTTCCCTCTATTTGGGGTAATGTTACCAGAAAAATTTTTAACTTCATGGTGACGTATAAACGGACCGAGAAGAGGAACGGTACGTCGGGTGAAGCATGTAGCTGCTTGCAGGAAATATTTTGACATCTTCGATGAAGTCTAACCTTGACTCGTCAACTGGGTCTCTAATTGAAACTTTAAGTGGAGAAAATGAGTGCGGAAGAAGGGATAGCTGACTGAGAAAAAGCTACTTCCCCTCACCACGGAAATGAGCCAAACAAGACGTTTTGGAGTTCCTAAAATTTCAGATGAAAGGGATAAGGCTATGTTGGAGAAAATTTTGAAATGTAAGAGAGACAACGTTTCTAACTGTATTGGGAGTTAGAAGAGGAAGAGGGGGAGATAAGAAGGTTAGAAGTTAAAAAACTTTGGGAAGTTTTGCTGTCTATTAATAAATAAAAATAAATAGTACACTTATCAGAAGATTTTATCACACAGTGATTTTGATCTGAGCAAAGACTTTTACGTAAAATGTTTTTCGTTAGTTTGTTATTTAAATAATGTTTATTAAGTATGCATATGTATAACAAAACCATATACATACAGGGTCCGGTACTCGATGTGCGAAAATTGTGAAAATAATACGAAATTAAGAATCAATTTCCTTTTGCTCGATATGACCACCTTTTGCCTTGACTATGACCTTGAGCCGGTCCAGAAATTATTCGCAAGCTACCCCAATGTGACTTTCAGGTATTTTGGCCCACTCGCGGGCAATGGCCTTTTTTAGCGCCTTGAAACTGGTGAATCTTTTATTTCGGACCTTGCTCTCCAAAATGGCCCAAAGAGAATAATCCATCGGTTTCGCGTCTGGTGAATTTCAGAACCATTGTATGGCCGTTATGAAGTTCGGACCGTTGTTTTTTAGCCTTCATTGGTTCCCTCGAGCTTTGTGTGACGGTGCCGAATCCTGTTGAAACGTCCGTGGTCGGCCGCCGAAATGTTTGGTCACCCACGGCTTCAAAGCAACTTCGAGAATAGGTAGGTAGGTTGGATGGCAAGAGTACCCCAGGCCATAATGTGAACCACTATTTGTGAAAAAATTTTGGGAAGAGAAAACCGTCTACAGCCATCCAGTCCTGTTGATGTAGTGGAAGAGAGAAAAGGGATATAGGCGGGAAAATTCCTTCAAATCATCCCCAAAGGACACGCTAAGGAATCTCTAGCGCCTAGCCGCCAGAGCCGGACATTTGCAGAGAAAGTGTTCAACAGCCTATTTCTCTGCAGGATCCCCACAGCTTCTGCAATAGGGGTTGTACGGAATCCCAAGCTTCTCCGCATGAGTACCGATCACCCAGTGACCAGTGAACACCGCAATGAGTTTGGAAATTGAATGGCGGGGGACTCCCATCACCTTAAGCGTTCTGTTTCTATCGTATTGAGGCCATAATGTTTTTGAAATAGTACACAATGAGACAGACATCTATCTGTCTTGTGCTGTTTTTAGAAAGAAATTGTGTAGTTTCCCTTTGGCCCCAGCATATTTAGAGCAGTGACAATTGACTCAGACGTAATATTGTTAAAAGGCGCCCTCTATGTCTATAAAGGCCGCCAAAGTGAATTGTTTTCCCTCCAGAGATTTCTCTACAGTCCCTACTACCTCATGTAAGGTTGTCGCGGTAGATTTCCCTTTCAGGTAAGCGTGTTGGGCTGGAGAAAATCTGTTTCAAAGTGCTGATGTGATAGTCGACCACTCTTTCGAACACCTTGAGAATAAAGGAGGTGAGACTTATGGGTCTGAAGTCCTTGGCCAATATACGTGGAATGAAGACCACCTTGGCTTTCTTCCAGCTTGCAGGAACGTGGTTTAGCAAGGAACATGCCTAAAACATCTTTTGAAGAACGGGAACCACTAAGGTTTTAGTCTTCGGAAGCGTTACTGGCATGATACCATCGATACATGGAAATTTTAAAGGGGAAAAGTTATCGATTGCGCAGTTTATTCTGTTGACAGACAGGACAGATGTCAGGGACATCGCAGATGGTCCCTCCTGCCAGTTCGCGCCTTCATTACAGACTAGAGCAATATAATTTTCCGGGAAATGGGAATCAACAAGGATTTTTTAAGATTCGCCTGCAGATCCAGCTCTCTCCCCATTCTCTCTTTTGACAAGAGTATTACAAGAGTGGTCTTTGGAGAGGACCCTGCTGAGTCTGGTCGAGTCTTTTACGTATTAAATGGATTCGCAGTACTCTTTCCAAGAGTTGTGCTACGCATCTCTAATGGCTTTCTTATACTCTTTGAAAATTATTCGGTAATCTTGAAAGTTCCCAATTTGATAACATTTATTGAAGAGTCTCCTAACGTTCCCTTTCAAGTCGGTCAGCGTCTTTCTCCACCAGGGAGGAAAGTCTTTCTTGTTAAATGATACTGGACAGGCCACTTTAAAGGCAGTCTGATAGGACCGCTCTAAGTGTCTAACTTGCAAGTCCAGATGTTCCCTAGTCGTTGTCAAAAACTAACTCTTGTTCAGCTTCTTGCAGAAAACCCTGTGGAAAATAGACCAATCAGTTCTCTTAGGATTCCTACGGGGTATCGAGTTCTTTTGGGAAACAGTCCAATTTTCAACCCTAACAGCAGAACAGTTTGTCGAAAGAGAAATATCAAGAACTTCCTCCCAACCTCTTGATATTTTCGATTCGAGGAAAACAAAAGTTGGGGAGTTGCTCTTGTTCCAGATAAGTAAATTACGGCTAAATATAAAATCAAATAGAGACTCACCTCGCTCGACCAAATGCTGCATCTCCTCTGGAGGCGCCGACCTGTCATGGGCCATGTAGGCAAACACCAAGGGAAGCAACTGCACTAGATGGTTCCTCCTTGACCGCTGTCGCATCCGGTACCTCAGGATTTTGTAGCTTGCGACACTGGAGAATTTCCGGACTATCCAGCTCCATTTTCGGCAATCAAATTCGAGCTCGTGGTCACCTTGGAATTTCTGAAGCAGGGATGAGCCTTAGCGAAAGTGCTTTCCAGGCGTTGCGAACCGTAGCAGGGCTCCTCTCCAAAAACTCCTTCGAGAACTGAGTTTATTACCCGACAACCTCGACAGACTTTACCTGAGTTGAAGAGAGGTGCTGGTCCTTTATTGTCTATGAAGTGTCTGACGATCATGCTAGATAGCCGTCCCTCAATAGCATCCCAAAGAGTTAACACCACCCTTCTACTATTGGCTTTTGCGTTTACGAGGATAACTTGGAGATGATCTCTGGCCACGTCACTGGGTGCTGCCCTCGCGGCCGCGGCTACCGCACTGGTTGAAGGGCCCTCAGTCCCCTGGGCTGAGGAGTATTTGTTCTTCCTGCCTTCGCGCCCACTCACGTCCTATGAGCGGTTGCGCTTAGCCGAGCTCCGTGCAGAGGTAGGCTGTTGATGTGGTTGCTGTTGTGGCTGATTAAGTTTTGCTGCGGTCGCGGTCTCATACTCTCTGATCGCGGCCTCGAACTTAGCACGGTCCGCGATGTCCCGCTCGTGCGCTTTACGGCTTGTTCATTCTTGGCAATCTTTGCCAGAAAAAATTTCGCTCTCAGATAACGTGCCTTAAGTAGGGCACCGGATGACTTTTTGTTTTTCACCGGGGCATCATTACCAGGGGCTGCCTTGGCAGCCTTACCTGAGGCTCAAATGGATACCTTTTTAGAGGGGTGTTCTGTGTCGTGCACCCCTCGTCGTACATGGCTCGACTATCGTGTCCTGGCTTGAGGCCAGCAGATCGTCCTCAGAGAGCGTGCCCAGCGCACTCTCAGTTTTATCGTTTACTGCTTCTTTTCCTTTATTTGTGTTTGAATCCATTTGCTATTTGGTCCCACAAGTAGGCACGGAAGGGGTGGTCCACCCTGGCAGCGGCGGCATACCGCGGTAAGGCTCTTGACCTTGCCTGGCCATCGGAGAGGACTGTCAAAGATTGGTTATTTAGACACTACCATCCATGCAGCTCTCGGCACGGGTACTTCGATACCTTAGCTTAAAGTGCTGACAAGGTTATACCGCCTTGTCACCGGTCGACAGAGCCTCGTTCGATAATATTTCGCATTTACCTTGACGCCAGGCTAGATGAAAACGATTGGAGAGCGCCCATCTGCGGTTACAAGGGCCTGAACCATTACCTGTGCCGGGTGCTGCCTCCTGGTGTCCAACCGATGACTCAAATTCTCGTATGAACGGTCAGTCAAATAAACCCTATCGTTTTGGAAGTTAACGAATTGCTCAATTTGAAAAATTGTTTCGTCAAAAAACAAAATGTTAGAAAATTGACCGCTTTCGGCCAAGCGAAGCAACTCCTTCGCTCTCTCAAGTCTGACTTGTTGCTGCTTTGGTGAGAGATCATTCGCCTTTTGGATTTTGTAAAGCTTGACACTAATACGTTTGAAATCTATTACTGATCTATGCTTTCGCGCTTGTAAACAATACTCTGGACTGTCATTTAGCCAACTAACAGGTAGCTGATGCCCGTGCATCAAAAAATTCAGTAGGTTTTTGTGATATGCACACAACGAACTTATAATAATGTAGCAAAACGATAAATTTCGCAAACCGACTAAAAACATGAATTCACCTTGACAAAACAGAACAGAGCGCAACGGAAGTCGCCAGAACACAGGAGTTGCCAATCTAGAAATTACGATATTTATTGAGCACATACATAACACGTGTAGTTTTATTGCATTCACCTCTTGTTCAGTTAGTCCTCGTATTAAAAAGATGCCTGTTAAAATTTTATTGCACTATATTCTTAAGTTCGTGAATTATTGTTCTACTAGTGGCGCTACTTTGCTATTTTCAAAACAATGGATCAAAAAGAATTTCGTGTTTCAATTTTACATTGCTTCTTGATGGGAAAAATACCGTTCAAGCAAAGGAATGACGGGAAAAGCATTATAGGGACTCCGCTCCATCAGAAACAGCAATAAAATGATGGCGGTGCATGTCCAAATGAGGCGGTAACACCGGAAAACATAAAAAAAACCAACAAAATCGTTTTGAATGATCGAAAAGTGAAGTTCCGTGAGTTAGCTGACATGATAAAAATATCAAAAGAGCGTGCTGGCTTTATATTGCATGAGCATTTGACAAGTGACCCACTGTTCAAAGTGGGTGCAGCAATTGCTCACTGTTGACCACGTTTTGATGATTTTGAGCAGTGGCTATGTTTAAACGTAATAAACAGGAACTTGCGGGGATATGTGAAAATGGATGAAACATGGATCCATCACTTCACTTTGGACTCAAAACGATCGTCATCTGAGTGGACGGCAACTGGTGGAGCCTCGTCCAAAGCGCAGAAAACGCCACAACAATCGGCTGGAAAGGTCTTGGCCTCGATATTTTGGGATATGCCTGGTGTAATATTAACTTAACAAGCATTAATATTACCTTGAGAAGTGAAATACCGTCAACAGTGAATATTAAATAGAGTTTTGGAGCGTTTGGGGGTGGAAATTGCAAAGAAACGTCAGCATACGGATCCCAGCGACTACTAGTTGTCTGCAAACCTAAAAAGAATGCGTGCTGGTAAGAAATTTCGGTCGAATGAAGAGGTTATCGCTGAAACTGAGGCCTACTTTGAGACAAAAGATAAATTGTTCCACAAAAGTAGTATTGAGATGTAAGAGTGGCCCTGGAATGATTGAATTGGTCTTGATGGTAATTACGTTGATGAATAAAGCTAATTTTGAGCAAAAAACCTGTTTGCTTTGTTAATCCGGGACTTTTCAGCCCATGCGTTATAAGCAGAGTAGCACGAACATAGGGTAGGTAGGTAGGTAAGATGGCAAGAGTACCCCAGGTACACTACAAGTAGCACTTACATACGTGCCGTTTTGATACCATAATGTGGACCACTACCTGTGAAAGGATTAAGGGAGGAGATAAAACCGTCTACAGCCATCCAGTGCTGTTGATGTAGCGGAGCAGAGAAAAGGGATCTAGGCTGGAGAATTTCATCAAGTCATCCCCAAAGGGGACGCTGAGGAATCTCAAGCGCCTAGCCGCCAGAGCCGGACATTTGCAGAGAAAGTGTTCCACAGTCTCTTTCTCTGCAGGATCCCCACAGCTTCTGCAATAGGGGTTGTATGGAATTCCAAAGCTTCTCCGCATGAGTGCCGATCACCCAGAGACCAGTGATCACCGCAATGAGTTTGGAAATTGAATGCCGGGGGATTCCCATTACCTTAAGCGTTCTGTTTCTATCGTATTGAGGCCATAGCGCTTTTGAAATAGCACACTGTTTTGCCCTTTTTTTAGAAAGAAAAGCCGTTAGCAAATTTGATTGCCGCTTACATAAGAAAAAAACTTATACTTAAGAAAGTATTAAGTATGTATTCTTATTATATATACGGACAATATGGGCAATGAAGCCAACGTTCAATGGCGTCACCCCTGCTGGATCATCAAAGCTAATATGGGTAATATCAACATAACCAAGAAGGTCCACGGGGCACTCCATAGGGGGGAGTATTATCTCCACTTCTTTGGCTATGTGTGATTAGCTAAATCTTAATTAAACTTAATAGAGGTGGGGTAAAAGTGGTGGCGTACGCTGATGATGTGGTGCTAATGGTGTCAAGACTGTCCCAATACGATCAGTGGGATCATCCAAAGAGCGTTAGGTGAGCTTAACTCTTTGGCCACAGGATGTGGTCTAAGTTGAAACCCGTGTAAAACAGAACTCAGCTTTTTACCACCAGATACAAGTACCAACTTTTACCCTCCCAGATATCAACGGACAAACTCTTTCACTATCACCCAGTGCAAAGTACTTAGGGGTAATTCTGGACTGTAAATTTAGCTGCAAGTTAAACGTCGAAGAACGGGTAAGGAAAGCAGAGATTGCCTTATATGCCTGCAAACGTATGCTTGGAAGAAGATGGGGTCTTCAACCTAAGCATACATTATGGCTGTATAAGGCAGTTATACGACCTATTTTATCGTATGATTTGGTAGTTTGGTGGAAAGCTCTATGGAGAGTGTACAATTCCAAACTACTCCGCAGAATACAAATAACAGCCTGTGTAATAACGGTCGATGCAATCAGAGTCCTAGAGAGGCTCTCAATGCACTGACACACGTTACTCCAATAGACCTACATATAAGGAAGACGGCAACCATGAGTACATTTAGGTTAAATGAAGCGGATCGCTGGAAAAAAAGACTTATGGTCACGCTAGTCTATTACTGCGACAAGCGCAGTTAATTTCGGTGAAGACTGACTACATCGTCCCGATGGTAACTTTGAATAGGAATTTTGCCACACTCTTTCCATCTAAGGAAGAATGGAATAAGGGATTCTCTCTAAACAACTTCAATACCACAGTCTATACAGATGACAGTAAAATGGATTGTGGTGTTGGAGCTGGTATATATTCTGATAGACTTGAAACTGAAAAATCTGTGCGTCTCTCTAATACCAGCAATGTATTCCAGGCGGAAGTATTGGCAATAGGGGAAACTTGTAGGCTACTAATCACGGATTTCTTTTTTAAGGGCAATATCGCTATTCTATCGGATAGCCAAGCTGCAATCCAGGCACTGGACGCGACTGTATTAACCTCTAAAGTGGTGGAGCAAAGTAGGAATAGCCATGAGTGAAAAACATAAAGTAACCTTAATTTGGGTCCCGAGACACCGGAGCATAGAAGGTAACGAAAAATCCGATGAACTGGCAAGAGAGGGATCTGCCATGAATAGCGTTCTTGCAGTACCGGTATTCACACCATTAGGTGCGGCCAAGAATGCAATTTCCCTAAAATACCTTCATATCGCAGATTATAGATGGAGAGACCAGACGAAATGCAAAATCAGCAGGACGTTATGGCCCACCTACAACCTCAAGCAATCGTCGACATTGATAAACATGAAACGACGGGACGCCTGTAGACTAACGGCAGTTATAACTGGCTTCTGGTCTATCAGAGAACAAGCCGCCAAAATGGGCATCCCTCACAACACATACTGTCGTAGTTGTAAACAACCGGAGAAAAAGGAAACAATCTTCCATTTCCTCTGTGAATGCCCTGCCCTATGGAAGGGCAGAGTGTTAACCCTGGGCAAACCGCTGTTCGAGAGTCTTGAGCAACTGTCTGGCTTAGACGTCAACAACCTAATAAGGTTCCTAAACCGCACAGACTGGATATAGTCTTGCTGTAAATAACTGTTAAACATGTTGGTAAGGAGGATGTGGCAACAAAATGGTGCGGAAGCGCTAGTAGGATTCTGGATGATTCACCACTCTAACCAATCAACTGCTGCTAAATTTAAGGTATTCAATCTCTTGCTTTTAACTTTTGGTGAAAAATGTATCTGTTGCGAATCACCTACGAAAAATGAGTACCCTTCGAAATTCCATGAGTTCCTCCCATTGAGACTTCTCATACCCAAGGATGATAGATTTACAAAGTTTGCTATTTAACAATGGTGAAATTGTGAGGGGAACTTCGGCGCCAGAAACAAGGGATATGAGACAGCAGAATTCTGCCCGATAATTTCAAGGATGATAGATTACCAGGTTTACTCGATAGCTATGGTGGAAAAAAATTTTGGGGAACTTTGGATTCCTCGTCACTTGGAATGTGTGTTACAAAATCTGATATAAGTTAAAAATTATCACAGCCAATGTTCAAACCATCAGTTTGTTTACAAATACGAATTGCCAAAGCTGCAAATTGTGCGCAAATTCTACTGCATGGTTAGTTAATTGTGAAAAGTTGTGTGTTTTAAATTAAATTTAGCTACATTTGAAAATCAAGTTATATATCAACTTTAATTAAACGAAACAATTTGCACATTTGTTGTCACCGCATTCGTAAACAAACCAATGGTATGAGCATTGGCTGTTCTGATTTTCATCAGTACCATAAGCTAAATTTTGTGAAACACATCCCAAGTGACGTCGGCATATCTGTCAGATTCGCTCAGAGCCGAAAAATAAAGCATCACAATGGGATCTTTAGAGCCTCTCTCCAACAGAAAATATAAGATAAATTATGGTTTCCAAACACTGACTCTACATGTCTACAAACATGGTGTAGCTAGCAAGAACACCACCGCAGAAGAGAACGCTAACCAAACCGTGGTTGGTTGCCCCTCAATAACGCACTCAAGCGATGGTGAGGGTTGTACAAACCAATCTTCACTACAGTAAGGCGGCCTCAGCCGCACTCATCCTCCGTCTAACAGAAAGAGAAGAGGATATCGTGCTCATCCAAGAACCATGCGTTGTGAAAGATCGGGTTTGCGGTTTGAGTAATCAAGAATTCAAATTAGTCTATGTCACTGGCAAAGGTAAGCCCAGGTCGTGCATACTAGTAAAGAATTTAGCGATGCGGACAACGTCATCATATCGGTGGAGTCCTACGGAAGGACGATATGGCTTGCCTCCTCATATATGGCACACGACGCGGAGCAAGCACCTCCATCACCATTCATAAGAGGTGCAGTTGAGAAAGCATCGAGATGTATCCCATATATGTATGCTGGGAGCAAATGATAATGCACATCATCACGTCTGGGGCAGTTCAGACACAAACGTACGTGGTGAGTACATTTCATACCAAATTAACTCCGAGCTACAGCTTGACTGAGCTGACTTCAGCATTTCAACAAGCGGCATGTTCTCAAAGACCGAGAAGAGGGAAACCGAAACCTCCTGTGGTCCACTGATATAGCAGACCTTAGAAAGGAATGAAGAACTATGTATAATAAAGCAAGGAGAACTAACTCGTGAGTTGGATACAAAGAATGCCAAAGTAAATTCAAGTATGCCACAAGGACAGCAAAAATAGCGTCTTGGAGAGATTTGTGTTAAAATATATTACAGAAAGTATTTCAGAGATCAGTAGACTCCGGAAAGTTTTATCAACGAGCCCCAGCAACCTTAGCTACCTCAGAAAAGAGAACGGCACTTAGACAACTAGCAGTGAAGAAACACTAGAATTACTAAAGGAGGACCACTTTCCAGGTTGTACCTGCAGCAAAGACGGCAGAACGCAACCTATAGTTCCCAACGGGAGTTCTCAACAGATTTCATAACGGAGAATAACATAAAATTTGCCATTGGCAGCTTCAAACCATACAATTCGCTGGGGCCAGATGGAATCTGATTTGCAACATACAAGAGATATGATCGCACCTATACTCGCCTTAAGTTTCGAGGTGTCGTTACGACTGATTTATATCCCCAAAAAATGGGCTGACGTAAAACTTATATTCATTCCCAAAGGAGGGAAAACCACACATAGGAAACCAAAGGACTGCAGGTCGATTAGCCTCTCATCCATTCTGTTTCATCCTTGACACGGTTGAGAAATCGCTTCACTATAAGGAATACACCCCAGCTGCCTTTCTAGTCTTAAATAACATATATCTAGAAGCAATTACGAAATCGCTAACGGAAATTATAGTAAACAGAGCACTTGTCTCGTTAATAGAACGAATGCTAATCAGGCGGACGATAAGCGCAGATCTGGGCAAAACATCCATTAAGAAATTTCCGATCAGGGGTACACTCCAGGTTGGTTTAAACTCTCCTCTTCTGTGGAACTTAACTGTCAATAATCTTCTTCAATAACTTGAAAAAATGGAGGGAAAATAATCTCATATGCCGATGATATTGTAATATCGATCTCGGGCAAACACCTTCCAACATTATGTGATCTTCAACAAAGATATTTCAACAGGCTATCACTTTGGTGTAAAAGTCGACGACTTGAAGTAAGTCCGGAAAAAACGGATCTGGTACTGCTGAGCAAGAAACATAAAACACCAGTTCTTAAGCACATATTCCTAGAAGGGGGACCACTTAGAGTAACAGAAGAGGCGAAATATCTTGCACTTGCACAGTCACAGATAGAGTAAGCAAATCTATGAGGGCGTTGTACTCCTACGGAAGGCTAATTGGAAAGAAATGAGGATTACAACTCAGAATGATACACTGGCTGTACACAGCAGTGGTTTGGCCTATTCTCTACCCTCGTATTGTAATATGATGGAATGCCCTTAAGAAGTGTGTGAAAATCTAAAGAATTCAAAGACTAGCATCTGTTCTTATAACTGGCGCGATGTCAACCACACCATCGAAAGCATTGTATGCGACATTAAATTTTCTGCCGGTTGATCTGCAGGCAAAATCTATCGCGCGTAGTGCGGCAATAAGGCTGAACACTCTAAGAAAGTGGTCAAACACAGACTATAGCCACGGTAAAATCCTGGATGGTACGTTGGGGCTTCCCGGACAGATAGAGTATACACTTGCTATGGCCACGTTCGTGACCTTCCTACTCTCGAGGGAAGAGAGGGAACGGGACGATGTAAGTCAGGGCGAGTCTATACACAGATGGCTCAAAGCTCGAAGGCCGAGTGGACGGAGGTGTATACTCCGAGCATCTGGGGATCTCCTTCAGCTTTCGGGTCCCCGACTATTCTAGTGTCTTTCAGGCTGAACTGATGTCAATAATGAAAGCCGCGACACTGGTACAGTGTGCTGCGATATCTGGAAATGACAACTACATTTTCACTTATAGCCATGAAATGCCGCACATTCCTTATCGAGTTGGCTGAGTCATTTCCCTTAAGGATAATATGGGTTCCTGGCCATCGCGACATTGAGAGTAACTGCAGGGCCGATGAACGAGCGAGACTCGGCACCAAATTGACCGATGAGTAGAATTGAAAATGACATAGGCATACCTTTACAAACATGTAAGCTTCTCATCCTTGAAGAAATCGTCAGGAAAACAGACGAAAGATGGCCTAATGAAGTCACCTGCGAAAACGCCCGTCAACTGTGGTCGAATGCTAAACGCACAGAATCTCTGCTAACCCAAAATAAACACAGTCTTAGCACACTGATTTCAGTCATAACGGGGCACTGCCTAATAGGTAGGCACGCCCAACGGATGGGTATGCAAGCACAGGACGTCTGTAGAAGGTGTCTTGATGAAGAAGAGACAATCTCGCATCTTCTGTGCCATTGTCCTGCTCTATCCAGACGGAGATTTACTATTCTAGAAAGACAATTTTTTAACGAATCGGAGGATCTCAGTTCTGCAGAAATAGGAGATCTTCTAAAATTTTTGAAAATCACGCTCTGGTTTTAGGAGAGATAGGGAAAGCTTCTCACGCGGCATCACAATGGGCAATGAGCCTAAGTGTGTCCCACAGGACAACCGCTTCAAACTAACCTAACCTAGGAACAAAGAATGTTGAACGCTGTAGGCTAGCTACAAGTACTTTTTACTAAGGGCACAATAATATTTATGAATGTTTTCTATTTATTTTCCATTCCATTTATGAATCTTTCTTTTATAAAACAAGGTGAAGTCAAAAATTAACAGAACAGAGTTAATTTAGAAACGACAGGAGCTTTGTTCTGATAATTTCAAGTTTATTTATTCAAAATAGTCCCCTCGGGCCTCGAAGCTGTATTTTCCGCGATCTAAAAGCTTTTCGAGAGAGTGTTCCAGGTCATCGACCGGAATGTCGGTGCAAGCCTTTTGGATGGCCTCTACAGACTCAAAACGTTTTCTTTTTATAGCCAAAGGCAATTTTCCGAAATAGGTAGAAGTCACAGAAGGCCATATTAAGCGAATACGGTAGGTGATTGATGGGTAAAATTCGATTTCTAGTCAAAAAATCAGTCACCAGAGTTGATCCATAAGATGGTGTATTATTATGCAATAAGTTCCAGCTTCTTCCTTCGTGGTATTCAGGACGAATTCGTCGAATGCGATGCAACAAAGGCTTCAAGATACCAAGATAGAAAATTGCATTGACGGTTTGGCCCATTGGCACGAACTCCTTGTGGACAATTTCCTTAGAATCGTAAAACCAATGAGCATCGACTTGATTTTTGACTTCTCTGAAAGCGATTTTTTGGGTAGTGGCTCGTCTGGGGCCTTCCATTCAGCTCCTTCAAGCTTAGTTTCAGGTTCATGTTGGAACCACCACGTTTCATCACCAATGTTGTAAAGGAAGTTCTCGTCTTTTTTCGCCTCTTATCTTTCGAATGTGAATTCTCAGCAATTGTTGGTCCTCAGTTAACTTGTGCGGAATGAAACGTGCGCAGACCTTTCCTAAGACCAAATGATCAGTTAAAATGCGATAAATCAATGTTTTGGAGATATTCAACTCCGATTCCATGAATTTCAACGATAATTTCGGTTGATTTTTGATAAACTTACAAACAATTTCGATGGAGTTTTTGGTGATTACCAATTTTAGGCTGCCCGTATGTTTATCGTCAAATATGTCTTCACAACCATCTCTGAAACGTGTAAACCACTCATGAACTCTGGCATGAGATAGACAATCATTGCCATACACTTTTTTCATCAATTCAAATGTTTCGGTAAACGTTTTACTGATTTTAAAACAAAATTTGATATAAGCTTTTTGTTCGAAACTCATTTTTGCACCGATGACACAAACATACTGACACTTTAGACGCAATACCTTCACTTCCACTGAACTGAATGTCACCAAGCTTTCACTGGAAGTTAGCTAGGGATGTAACTTCCAACGTACTAACTCATTAGGACTTCACCTTGTAAAAATATCATTAAAAACCAGTACGTTAAATTCAATAATGGCTTAAAATATCCAAAAATATAACACCAACGACAAGGTGGATATCTCCTTCAACGGTCGTGCTTCGTTGGATCCGAAGATATGCTCAAGCTATTTTAGCCGGCAATTTATTCTGCATCCTCCGGTTGAAAGATCCAAGCGTAGTGCTACCGGACGGCTGTACAAACTGGCATACAACAGTGCGCCACTTGCTTTCTCCAGCGATGAGGTTCAGGGGCCATCAAACACATGAAACCATCCAAAGCTATTGGCCCTGACGGACTAAACATGATGATGCTGAAAAAGCTGGGTCATTGGGAATAGAATATCTCAACAAGGTCTTTAATTTGTCTTTGGCCACTCTCATCATTCCTGATAAGTGGAAATTAGGGAGAGTAGTCCCACTATGAAGCCTGGGAAACCCGCCAACCAAGGGCAGTCTTATCGCCCGATAACTTTCCTTTCCCCAGTAGTGAAGACTCTTGAGGCCCTTCTATTCCCGCTCTTTACGAAACACCTAACCCCAGCTTCACTCCAGCAGGGTTTCCGAAGGGTGCATAGCACCACCACGGCACTTACCGTCATTAACAACTAGATAAACCGCGGACTCAACCAAAACCGCCCCTGCGAGTTTACTGTCCTAGTAACGTTGGATCTAAAAAGGCTTTCGATACAGTCAGCCACGCCACGCTACTAGATGACATTTTACAGTCGACACTCCCGCCAGGGCTGAAGAGGTGGACCCCGAACTACCTGAGTGGTCGTCATTCGACGTTGATACTTCGAGACCAAACATCTAAACAGAGGAAAATAAAGCAAAGAGTACCACAGGGTGGTGTCCCTTCCCCCTTGCTTTTCAATTTCTATATTTCGAAACTCCCTCAGCCACCAGAGGGACTCTCCCGGGTCTTATACGCCGACGACTGCACGACAATGGCCCATGCTCCAAGGTAAACTTCTACCTCGCCAGCCTTTTTCGCTTCTTCACTGCGAGGAACTTACAACTCTCTCCCCACGGCGACCCTTTTTACCACCTGGACAAAGGAGGTCAGGCCACAACTCAAGGTAAAAGTCGACGACACACAAATTCCGACGGTTAACAACCCCAAAATATTGGGAGTTACCTTTGACAGCTTGCCTTCCTTCTCAGCGCATACAACCGCTTTTGCAACTATAGTACTGAATCGCAACAAGGTAAACTAGTTGCTTGCCGGCAGCACTTGGGGCAAAGACAAGGAAATGTTGCTGTCCACTTTTAAAGCAATAGGTCGACCGGTTCTAAACTATGCTGCTCCTGTCTGGTCGCCTGGAACCAGTGATTCGCAGTGGATGAAGCTTCAGACCTGCCGAAACACTGCATTAAGGTCCGCGATCTTCTTAAGCTCCCGACCCCCGAATGCCGTTATCGGAGACCAACCACCACCAATCGCAGACGAAGAGCTCCAACTTCCCCGAGAGTCCCGCGTAACCTTGGCACAATTACGTTCTGGATACTGTTGCAGGTTAAACTCTTATTTATCCAGAATCGACCCCGACATACTAAACATATGTCCAGCATGTGAAGGCACCCCGCACGACACTAACCACCTTTTCACATGCCCTGTCAAACCCACTCTTCTAACACCCCTCTCCCACTGGACCCAACCCGTCTAAACACCTAGTTTCCTGGGCCTACCGTTAGATGAGCTAGACGAAGGGCCAAGGTACTGCTACAACAACAACAACAACGCAATGGATAGCATTTTATAGTACGCACAAGCACTAGCCAGGAAGCGGAAAGAAGCGCCAAAAAGTAGGCACCAAAAAAAACGCCAAAAAAATTGGGACCAAAAAATGCCTCAAACGCCAAAAAGTAGGCACGAAAAATATATTTCCTACAAGTTTGCACCAACAAACAAGCGCCAAAAACTAGGCAGTGTTATTTCTCACTCGAAATTAGCAACCACAAGGAAAAACTTAGGAAAAATAGCATAAAGTGTTTCTAAGATATATGTACATTCTCTCCTTTTCCTCTACGTCATATCTTTTTTCTCTCTCGCGAAAAGAAAGTGCCCGAAACGTTGCATGGCTCTGAAATTTTACTCTCCATTCTCGCTCGTTCATCGACGCCTAAGAAGTTTTACTTGAAAAAGTGGGTATTGGCTGAAAATTTTTAGTGTAACGATTTGCAGCTTTGGCCCCGTTGTTAAGAAGAGCGCTCTGCACAGCTCACAGAAGCTTCAATATTAAACGTTCGGGTCTTTCGGCTTCATCCAAAGGCTGAATATATGTACAGTAACCTCCAAATAGGATGGGAGGATGGTTCCATGTGTAGAAGTCCACGCAAGTGGGGAAAGTTACTGATCGCCATTCACTTGGGAGTGGCCAGGACGATTCTTCTGCATATGGTTCAAGCAGCTCACAACGTCCGGGATTAGCCCACGTATCCTCTGGTTAGCTTCCGAACACCCGTTCGGGAGTGAGCTAACGTGAGAAGGCGAAGCATCCCAGCATAGCTGGTTGTGCGCTGGGTTTGGGACCCGCCACTTAAAAGCCCCCCCAATGAAAACAGCAACAAAGCCTCGGATGAGAACTTCCAACACTGATGACGACCCCTGCAAACGAAATAAGGAATACGATTTGAGGGCATGCACCTGGAATGTCCGGTCCCTTAATGGGGAAGGTGCCTCTGCCCGGCTGGTTGATGTCCTCGTGAGAGTAAAGGCTGACATCACTGCCATCCAAGAGATGCGATGGACGGGGCAAGGTAAGAAAAACATAGGACCTTGCGACGTCTACTACAGCTGCCATGTAAAGGAGCGCAAATTCGGTGTCGGATTTGTTGTGGGAGAGAGACTTCGTCGCCAAGTACTGTCGTTCACTCCGGTGGACGAGCGTCTCGCAATAATCCGCATCAAAGCGCGATTTTTTAACATCTCGCTAATTTGCGCCCACGCCCCGACGGAAGAGAAGGACGATGCGACCAAGGATTCTTTCTATGAGCGCTTGGAACGTTCCTATGAGCGCTGCCCCCGCCACGACATAAAAATCGTGCTTGGCGACTTCAACGCCAGGGTGGGCAAGGAGGGAATTTTTTGTCCCACAGTCGGAAAATTCAGCATGCACAACGAAACATCCGGCAACGGACAGAGGCTGATCGACTTCGCCGGGGCCCGAAACATGGTAGTCTGCAGCACCAGATTCCAGCATAAAAAGATACACCAAGCTACCTGGCTGTCCCCTGATCGAAAAACGCGAAACCAGATCGATCATGTTGTGATAGATGGAAGACACGCTTCTAGTGTATTAGATGTACGTACGATCCGAGGAGCCAACATCGACTCGGATCATTACCTTGTTGCAGCCAAATTGCGCACACGCCTCTGTGCAGCAAAAAACGTGCATCTACCTACGCAAAGAATGTTCGACATCGAAAAACTGCAATCACAACAGACAGCCAGAAGATTCGCCACTCGACTCTCACTCCTGCTCTCGGAGAGCACTGCCCAACAAACCGGCATGCGCGAGCAATGGAGCAACATTTCTCGTTCCCTACGTACCGCCGCCGAAGAAGAAATCGGATTCCGGCGAGCCCGAAAAAACAATTGGTACGACGAGGAATGTCATGCTGCCGCCGAAAGAAAAGATGCCGCCTATAGAGCCACGCTGCGATCGGGCGCAACGCGAGCCATGTGGGATCGCTACAGAGAGCTGAAAAAGGAAGAGAGACGTATTATCCGACAGAAGAAACGAGAGGCCGAAATACGTGAGTGCGAGGAGCTTGAGATGCTGGCCAATAGGAACAACGCCCGAAAATTCTACCAGAAAGTTCGGCGGCTTACAGAAGGTTTTAAGACCGGGGCGTTTTCCTGTAAGAACAAAGACGGTGATCTGGTGACTGACGTACAGAGCAATCTTAAATTATGGAGGGAACACTTCTCGAACCTGTTAAACAGTGACAGCTGCGCATGTCATAGAGAAAGTGAAGATCCCGATACCCCAATCGTTGACGACGGAATTATCGTTCCGTTACCCGACCATGACGAGGTGAGAATAGCAATATCACGGCTAAAGAACAACAAAGCCGCGGGCGCCGACGGACTGCCGGCTGAGCTATTCAAACATGGTGGCGAGGAGCTGGTAAGGTGCATGCATCAGCTCCTATGCAAAATATGGTCGGATGAAAGCATGCCTGCCGATTGGAATTTAAGTGTGCTCTGCCCAATCCATAAGAAGGGCGATCCTGCAATTTGTGCCAATTACCGCGGGATTAGTCTTCTAAATATCGCCTATAAGGTTCTAGCGAGCGTATTGTGTGAAAGGCTGAAGCCCACCGTCAACCAACTGATTGGACCTTATCAGTGTGGCTTCAGACCTGGAAAGTCTACCATCGACCAAATATTCACAATACGCCAAATCTTGGAAAAGACCCATGAAAGGAGAATCGACACACACCATCTTTTCGTCGACTTCAAAGCTGCATTCGACAGTACGGAAAGGAGTTACCTGTATGCCACTATGTCTGAATTTGGTATCCCCGCAAAACTAATACGGCTATGTAAGATGACGTTGCTCAACACCAGCAGCGCCGTCAGAATTGGGAAGGACCTCTCCGAGCCGTTTGATACCAAACGAGGTTTCAGACAGGGTGACTCGCTGTCGTGTGACTTCTTTAACCTGATGTTGGAGAGCATCGTACGAGCCGCAGAACTTAATCGCTCAGGCACAATATTTTATAAGAGCGTACAATTGTTGGCGTATGCCGATGATATTGATATCATCGGCCTTAACAACCGCGCTGTTAGTTCTGCCTTCTCCAAACTGGATAAAGAGGCAAAGCGAATGGGTTTGGTGGTGAACGAGGACAAAACGAAGTACCTCCTGTCTTCAAACAAACAGTCGGCGCACTCGCGTATCGGCACTCACGTCACTGTAGACAGTTATAATTTCGAGGTTGTAAAAGACTTCGTTTATTTAGGAACCAGCATTAACACCGATAACAATGTCAGCCTTGAAATCCAACGTAGAATCTCTTTTGCCAACAAGTGCTACTTTGGACTAAGTAGGCAACTGAGCAGTAAAGTCCTCTCTCGACGAACAAAACTAACACTCTACAAGACTCTCATCATGCCCGTCCTAACGTATGGCGCAGAAGCGTGGACGATGCCAACATCCGATGAAGCGACGCTTGGAGTGTTCGAGAGAAAGATTCTGCGTAAGATTTTTGGACCTTTGCACGTTGGCAACGGCGAATATCGCAGGCGATGGAACGATGAGCTGTATGAGCTTTACGGCGACATAGACATAGCGCAGCGAATAAAGATCCAGCGGCTTCGTTGGCTGGGTCATGTCGTCCGAATGGATACAAACGCTCCGGCTTTGAAAGTATTCGATGCGGTACCAGCTGGTGGTAGCAGAGGAAGAGGAAGGCCTCCTCTGCGTTGGAAAGATCAGGTGGAGAAGGACTTGGCTTCACTTGGTGTGTCCAACTGGCGCCGGTTAGCACGAGAAAGAAACGACTGGCGCGCTTTGTTAAGCTCGGCCAAAATCGTGTAAGCGGTTATCGCGCCAATTAAGAAGAAGAACCTCCAAATAAGTCGCCCTCTGGTTTCAGAGTAAGGTTTTAAGTTGGCAGCTACATACATATTTTTTTGTGCACTTTGTATTAATTGGAGGACTACATACGTCAAGTAACATATTAATTATTTACCTACTATTAGAGAACAAAATGTAATTGTTCCGAATTTTCCTCTAGCTTCGAAACGTCCGGGACAAAACTTTTTTATAAGCTTATTGCTGTTTTCTGTATCTTACTGTACGCTCCTGCGCGGCTTCACACACAGCAGTTGCGGCTGTCGAGCATTTAGAAGTCATATTTACATGCATATATTGGTGCAAAGACATATACGGAGCCGCGACCATTCGAAATGGCAAAAATTCACGATTCACCAATTATTGGCAAATGTTTCTATACGAAAAATCCCAGTATTGACTATTTTCTCCAATTTAGGGCCTCCGCACACGGGTCATATTGTCATCGTATCGTCAGCGACACTACATTATGTTTTAATGTAGCGACGCTGACGATACGCTTGCTTGTCCGCACACAATGCAACTAGCTATCGTGCGAGATGAAGAGGACTTTATTTTATTGTATTATCTTCTCCATCGGAGGAGAAATAAAAGAAAAAGTAGGCACCGGGTGCATACGCATATTAGGAGTAACTCAAACATCAGATTATTCATTGCTACAAAGGAGTTACAAGAGGATGATTACAAATTTCGGACTTTTGCTTCCAAAAATCATTACAAGATTATAAATTTCAGACATTTTATTCATTTATTTATTTAGTAAGTCAAGAAATACAAAATTTCTTACATACTGCATAGAACTAAGAGTATTTGTAAAAATTGTATATATACATATATGTTCGAAACTAAATCAGAAGCCAAAGAACTTGAAATATGGTTGAACTCATTCAATGTTCTAATCATAGAAGCTTTCAAGACATAAACAGTTGTAACACGCAATAGGAAGAATAAATCAATACTCCGAAGATTTTTGCGAGGTATGTAAAAATGAATGCGCTCTAAAAGTATAGGCGAGTAAACTGTCCCTAATATCGAAAACAAAGTAGAGTGACAGTATACTTCTTCTACTTTGTAACGATTTTAAGTTTAGTAAAACACAATTTGCATTATAAGAAGGAATCGGATGAGTGAAGTTCAAAGATCTGAGTGCAAAACAAAGAAATTTCTTTTGAATACGTCCAAGTTTATTGATGTGGCACTGATGATAAGGCCTCCAAATAAAGACGGCATACTCCAATAAATAGTGACTTCAAAGTATAAGGATCCGTAAAATCGGAAACAAACCGCCGAATGAAGGCAAGTGTAGAATACGATTTGGGATTGACACAATTTAAATGACTAAGAAACTGAAAGGTGGAGTCGAAGATTACACCCAAATCAGTAATTTCATTAGGAGTATTTAGGCGCGAGTTCTTTATAAAATAACATGTAGACATTAAATGCTTTGACTTAGAAAATGACGTTTCTTAATATTTAATTGAAGTAGATTCCTATATCACCATGTCACGTCGTTGTTGAGGTCTAATTGAAGATCGCATGAATCAGTCAGATTTCGCACAGTTTTAAACCTTTTTAAGTCGTCTGCATATAAAAGAAGTCAAAACTCAGTGAAGTCAAAACATTCAGATATGGCACTAATAAAAATTACAAAGAATAAAGGTCCAAAAATGCGACTCTGAGGGACACCAGAAGAGACTATAAAAGTATAAGAAGATACATTATCAATAACAACTACACATTCACGATTGAAAAGGTACGACTTTATCCATTTAAGGAAAGTAGAGTGAAACCCAATACTTATTAGTTGAGATATTAAGGTTGAATTTCAGACTTTATCGAAGGTCATGGAAAAATCCGTATAAACTGCGTCAACTTTATGGCTATTATTCAAGTATCATCAACAGTTAACTGTAGAAAAACAAAATTAACAGAAGAAGTAGTATCCGCTCTATCATATCTAATGGATCCTGACGCTGGTACAGAATTGGCACTAAAAAGTCCGCAAAAAGGTATACAGCCTCCATGGTAGAGGAAGCGTAGTTTCCATTGAAGAAAACATCTAAGGGAATGCTACACCAGCACTTCCTGAATTTGACCCCAGAACGCTTTAGGAGTCGTTTTAATTTCGGCCTCAAATCCTCGAACATATTTATACTGCAGAGCTTTACTGAAGTACTCAAATTTTTTAGTACTAAATTTTTCTGTGAACTTTAGATAATTTAAATTTTTTAAAAAACTTCTTCCTCCAATTCTTAAGCTTTTTTAATTTTTGTATTTTGCATATTTACAAAAATTACCATAATTTTTCGTTTTAAAAATAGCATAGCAAGTTGACAGATTAGATCCAGCAAATAGTGAGTCCCAATCCAAAATCGAAATTTCGTTATTAACAACACTAAAATTACACCGCGGCCGCCGTTGCCGAATGCGTTGGTGCGTGACTATCATTCGGAATTCACAGAGAGAACGTTGGTTCGAATCTCGGTGAAACACCAAAATTAAGAAAAACATTTTTCTAATAGCCGTCGCCCCTCGGCAAGCAATGGCAAACCTCCGAGTGTATTTCTGCCATGAAAAAGCTCCTCATAAAAATATCTGCCGTTCGGAGTATGCTTGAAACTGTAGGTCCCTCCATTTGTGGAACAACATCAAGACGCACACCACAAATTTCAGGAGGAGCTCGGCCAAACACCCAAAAACGGTGTACGCGCCAATTATATATATATATATAAAATTACACCGTTTAAGAAAAATATTTATTAACCTTGTTAGCACTTAGTCTCCTTTAGTTATAGAATTCGGTATATCATGATAACCATCAAGGCATTCACTAAGTGAGAAATTCATGTTGTGATTTATGAAAATTAGATTACAGAATTCGAGAAAGCTTATTAGCACAGTTATTAATTTACATAAGATCTGAACTTAAAAAACTATCAACTAAGTAAGATTCCCCAAAACTGTTAACGTTTTTAGTAATTAAAGAACAGTTATTGTCGACATATGACCTGGCAATATTAGGCAAATTAAAATCGCCAAGTACGCAGAAGTTGCAGCCAGAATGAAAACCCACAAGGGCTGTTACATTATCGACATGCATCTTGTACAAATTATCTAGACTGCCCGGTGGAATGTAACTAGCACAGACGTAAAGATTTGATAAAAGTTTTGATACTGACGACCAATAGCTATTAAAACTTCTCCACCCCATAAGAGTCCTGGTTTTTGGGAATCTCGGTCTTTCCTATATAATATACATTAAAAAGATTCGAGTCGAAGTATTCATTTTCATTAAATTCAGCGTTTAACCAAGTCTCAACAAGAACATATGTGTCATAGTCCAAGTGAACACTCAAAAGAAGTAGAGTTTTAGACTTCCGGAAACATTTTGGAAATAAATCCTTAGAGACTTAGAAAGAATTTCTTTGGGAACGAAATCTGTTGTAGTTTTACTGGTACAGAAGCTTCTTTCCGAAAAAAACTCTGGCATAGAATCACATCAGTAGGCCCTAATGCTGAATTCAGAAGAATATCATAATGTGATGCCGGGATGCTTAGCTTAAAATTGATTCGCTTCAATGTTGAGGCATCCACAACTTTTTTAATAAGCTATGGTAAGAAATCAAACTTCAATCGATTGAGGTATGCTTTGAAACGTAAGATACGATACTATTAGTAGTGACAGAATTCGCAAAATATGAAAGGTGAAACCATTTCAGTAGCAGCAATTACAGCGTCAGCACCGAGTACCTCTGTATAAGTAGAGATGGCTGGTTTACTATGCGCAGTTGACCGCTCTTGTATATTCACATTCGTATTACACTGCTCATCCGATTCTGCTAGCGCGGCAGCATATGAGCAATCCGATGAAATTACATCTACAGAGTGAGAATAGTTAACGACAGCATCAACAGCAAGTTGTGTAGGCGAGTTTACAATCGTCGAACCAGCACACATTGGCAATAGTTTGGTTTGGTTTCTCAATTTTGCTTGACACTCACAAGAAGGAACACAAACACGCAGGACTTTTCCCTCAACACTCAGTTGCACAATTGCAGAGGAGACAACATCAGTTTCATGTATTCGCATTTCTTTAATGTCCGCACAGTTCAGATATTTTTGAGAGCAACAACTGCTTTTCGGCTTGAAGGGAACTAATTGCATCCATGGCACGAGCATTCTCGGATCGAAGAGCAGCGATTTCTGCCTTAACTCTTTGTAGGCTGATTTCAGATTTACTTTCAGGGACAGGTTCTGGCACTTGTTGTTGCGGTGAGATGTTCGCACTCAAATTTGTTGATGCGGGCGTATTTGTTGACGACATTTCGCTTTGATCGTCGCAATTTGGCGGAGGGAGAGAACGGATAGACCTCCGACGGATAGCAGCACAAATTATGCAAAATAATTTTTGATTAGAGCTGATTAGGAAATCCCAATAAGCAGAAGAAATGCCCGCACAGCTTAAATGAAAAAGTTCACTGCAGCGGGCACATTGAATTTTAGCTTGTTTGCGATCAACCCTTATCCCACATAAACAGGGTCTTTGATAATTTTATAATATTACTAGCGGACCCTCACCCGCTTCGCTGGGTGAAAGAAAAATATAAATGAAAAGTGTTCTTTGTTTTTTTCTTGCTTCATCATTTAATTCATACTCGGCCATTATATTGTGACTTATTCTAATAACAATGTTTTATTTATTTTAGTGACTTACTCTAATGATTGTAAACTAAGAACTTATTCTAAAGCCTTCTGATACACACAATTTTTGGTTTTACTTTTATGCGGTGTATAAATATAAAGTAACGATGGTTTCCCTACTCGAGACCATCCTACATACAGTTGCTCATGTCCAAAGCATGGATAAGTTAGGCCATTTCCAAATAATTGAAGTGTTTGACCTTGAGACCTATTGATTGGAATAGCAAAAGCAAGGCGAATGGGAAATTGAAGTCGCTTAAAATCAAAAGGCAAATCTGTTGAAATCATTGGAATGCGCGGAATCAAAACATCTTCACCTTTAAATTTGCCTTTCAAAATTGTTGCTTCAATTACATTGTTCATTGTCCGTTTCACTGCTAATCTCGTCCCATTGCATAGTATCGGGTGATTGATATTTCGCAACATAATGATCACTGCGCCGACTTTCAATTGCAAACGATGTGGTGGCAAGCCAGGCAAATTAAGTGAATTCAAAAATTCAATTGGATAATTCACTACATCGTCGGGATTGGTGATTGTATCAATTGATTTATAGGTGACAACTTCACCTGGAATTTGAGTCAAAATACTGGCAGTGATTTCATTGACATCGACATTTTTGGCAATATAGCTCTCTCGCTTAGCCAATCTTGATTTCGATAGTTTTGTGCAATATTTGGGAATACATTTTGCACTAATTGTACTCTTGATTCTGTTACGGTACAAAAATTAGTTGGAAGTGTGATCATGCCCGTATTCTTATCAATTGGCTTTCGTCCATTCCAATTTGCAAAAAATGTTCGGAAAATTCAGCAGCTGTTGGATCATTCTGTAACTGCAGACGAACATTAATAGTTAGTGTGAGTTTTTGAACATATCTCCACAGATTAGAAGATTTAAGGCACGCTCTCAATTCATCAGCTGCTGTTGATTTGGGAATAACAGGCAAAGTTTGTCGAAAATCACCGGCCAATAGAATTAGTGCACCACCAAATATGTTTGTGTTATTTCGAAAATCTTTCAGTGTTCTGTTTAAAGCTTCCAGTGATTTTTTACATTCATCCCATACAATAATTTTACATGTTTGTAAAACCTTTCCCATTCCAGAATTTTTAGAAATGTTGCAAGTTGGTTCTTCATTTACTTGCATATTTAATGGTAACTTTAATGCAGAATGTGCAGTGCGACTGCCGTCCAATAAAGTTGCCGATATTCCAGATGATGCCGAATCCAATGTAATATTATTCTGTGATCGAATGGTGGCCCAAATTAACGACAACAAAAACGTTTTTCCAGTCCCACCTGGTGCATCTAAGAAGAATATTCCTCCTCTTTCATTTGCAACATTGTCTATAATTGTGTCATATGCCTGCCTTTGTTCTGTGTTTAATTTTGGTAGGTTTGTTGTTACAAATGTGTTCAGATCATTTCGATCATATTATTTTTCACGTCTTAATTCTGTATTGTATGCATCATGCATCGGACGATTTGGTGCGATCATACCTTACTCACTCAGAGTTTTATTTGCAATCATCAGGCAAAAGTCTTCGATTTTAATTAATGCCTCATTATATAATTCATCTGTATAATTCAAATTTGGATTTGCAGTAATGCGACGTACTTGATGTAGGATATCTTCTGTCATGTATTTTTGGTAAGTACTCCACAATTCTTTTGGGTTTGCTGGGTAACATGTAGCAATAGTGATGGCAAAGAGTGTTCTTATTTGGTGTGGAGGACTTGTTGCACATACATCCATGAGAGTTGCATCCCACTGATTATCATTTTCAAGCAAATTCAATTCTTTGCATGCTTGCTGATAAGTACAACAAAGATGACCATTAACTCGTTTCAAACTTTCGAATGATCTTGGTCCGGGAATATCAACTAAGAGTAAACGCAAATAGAAACATTCCACTTTACTTGGATGCACAGTGAAAAGTCGTGCGATTGCATTACCCAAATGAACACCTGGATATCCATCTACAGGTATTCCTCGTTGCCTGCGTACCCAGAACCTTGATGATGCATTCCAAGTATAATATTTAGGAACATTTGAATAAAGCAATGTTCTTGCAAATTAATCTGTTTCACATATGTTGAAAAATGCAGTTAGTGTTGTTGCTGGTGGTCGTTCGGCCATTTGTTGAGCAGTATTTTCAGTGAAATAAACACTTTGTTCATTTTCTAAATGGACTGACAAATGAATAACAGCTGGATGGCGATCATGAATCGGAAATGATAATATTCTCCAAACTGCTTCGTTGCTACTAATGTATCTTCCCATTTGGTAATTAGTAATTTCATCATTTCGATTTAAAACTCCAAATACTGCCATGTCACCTCTTTATTGATATATTTGCATATGTATTTGATCGATTTTACGGAGTTACAATATTCAACATTTATATGTGCGTTAAATGTTTTTGATAATGATTTGCAATACGTAACTATCTAACGGTTATCGATCTCCCCATCTTGATTTTTTATTTTCACAGTGGCTGTTTTTCCATTATCTTCTGGTGATCTTCTACGGTACAATGGATATCCATCATTGCCAGTCATTGTTTCAGCAATTGATTGCCTTGGGTAGTTTTTTGAACATTTACCATCAACCATACATGGAGAATTCTGATTTAACGTACCACACGGTCCATGAATCATGGTTTTGGTTACAGAAGTATCTAATTCTGGATCTTCATTTATATCTGGAATTTCAGCACAAATAATATGATCAATTTTATCTGGGGTTAGTTTTTGTTTTAACCAAATCAAAATATGCGCATGAGGCAAGCCTCTTTTTTGCCATTCCACAGAATACATGAAACATTGTACATCTCCGTAAACTTTATGTTTTACAATGTTTTAAACACTCTTGCAGTAATGTCATGCCTATCAGTAGCTGATTGCCCAGTATATAAATCATTCTTAATATCATCCCATTTCGGATTGCATGTGAAAGTTATGAATAAGTCGGGTCGACCATAATTTCTGACATAACACATTGCATCTTGGACGTATTCATGCATATGCCTTGGACTGCCTGTATACGATGAAGGTAATATTACCATTTGACCAATGTTATTAACGTTGGTATCGTTGTTAATTGCATCTCGTAAATGTATGTATTCGTCACAGCGTAATTTTCTTTGGCAAAACATTATCTCTTGGTTGAAATTCATCTCCAGATATAACAATTGCAACCTCGTTGCTTGAAGTTGGTTGATTGTATCTTCCACGATGTTCGCCGGCAGGCGTTTTATTTGCATCAATTTTAATTTTATGATTATCAGATGACAATTTTTCGATTGTTGTTTTAAAACTTTGCACCAAAACATTGTGTGTGTAATAAATCTTGTAACTCTCTTATAATGACTCTGTTTATATTTCTGGAAAATGCACACCCTGCTTCAAGCTCATCATCATTGTCATTAATGAAATAAATTTGCAAAAATTTTGACTCTTGATCGGGTAGTGGTAGTAATGAACCTATTAAGTGATATCCTTGCCCTTGAATCTGAAAACAGCCATAATTTGTATCCATAAAATCTAATGATTCATTAGATGTGTCAGCGAATGTTGTTGAACATTGAAGTTTATGTATTACCTTGAACGTTGGCATGAAGTTATCGGTTATAATGTTTCCAGCACCAAAACATTTAAAAACATGAATTATACAATATGTAGAAATTTTTTCAAGAAAATGTTTGGAATCGGGTGATATTCCCGAAAATAATGTAGCTAATGGTTCGGGCGGATATTGTATGTCTGGTAAACGAACTTTTCCTGCAGCGCAATACATGCCTAGTGTTTCAGTTTTGAACTTAAATGCTTGACAAAATCCGCAAATTTTATCCATACTTCCAATGACAACGTATTTGTGAGATGAATAATCAAGTTGTGGATTATATTGAAAATGCTGCATCATTCAAATTTACAGAATTGATATTTATTGGCCGATTTTGAGAACGTGACCTAGTACGATCTCTTTGTTGACTTAATCTATCAGCATGATTTTCCTCACTTTCATTTTGTCTATGATTTTGCACATTTCTATTTTGACGTGTATTACGTCCGATGTTAGCATGTCTTCTACCTCTTGGCATTTCTTTTACCGAATCAAAGTGGTCTTCTTTATGTCACTCTGAGCTCTTGATTGCTACTTTTCTTGTTTTTAAACTGGAATTCAAATTAACATACTGTTAGCGCCATCTTTTAAAAATATAATTGAACTGTGAGCACGCGTTGAAATGAAAATTACACAGAACAGAAATGGGAAATGATCAGCATAAATAATATATATTTTTAAAATTTTTCTTGGAAATATCTATGGAAAGTGTGAAAACAATCTCCTTTCTTAAATATCTTAAGTAAAAACTTCTAAAATATTAATTATTTTTGCCGATTTCTGTTGTGTGTATTTTTCACACCATTATTCACCTGTTATCAATCATTTGCAATATTAATATATAGTTTGTAAATTTTTCGTGAAAATATCGTTGGAAAATATGAAAACAATCTCTTCTCTTAAATACTTCTGACGCACTTTTTTTATCTCTTTGGTTGATGCCTGAAAACTGCTTCACTTGAACACTTTACCAAATAAAACACTTTCTTGTAAGTTTTAACAAAACGGCCTTGCTTAAGTACTTTTTTAGCGACGACCTGTTTAGGTTCGTTGAGCTAATGGTTTTGCTTCGGCTATCCCGAAGTGTGGGTGTAAAGAAGAAGTATTTAAGCAAAGTGTTAAGTTAGTCACAGCAGCATTGTGTTACGATTAAATATTGCAGGTGGTCAGCTACAGCTGTGTCTGCTAATTTGTATGTTTCTATTCTATGCGAATACAGGCGTGCAGCCACTGCTGTATGAATATATGTATATGTATATATGTTTGCATTCCATTGAAATGTATGTAAGGGAATGAAAATTTAGGCATAAATACTGCTGCGTTAACTTGTACATATGTGAGTAAAATGTACGCTCCATGCAACCGTTTACAATAACAACCACACGCGTAAAAAGAACGCTGCCTCGTGTATACTGTGTGTTGACGAAGAAGTAAAGGAGATTTTAACCAAACATAGTTACAAACCTTCCCCACACGTGTCTCTTCAATGTGGCAAAGTTTGGTTAAAATCGGTTGAGCCATTCTCCGTAAAGTTCATCACAACGCGAAAAACGGCTGAATTTTTATATATATAGAAATAGCTATTTATTGCCTCATAAATGCAAATTCTAAAATTATTAACTGTTAAATTATAAAATTACAGCTTAGTAAGCACGAAAACAGTGGAGCAAAAAAAAAAACTAACACGTCCGCAACCACTGACATACACTCCATACACTCCGCAATCCATTTTACAGATGGCTAAACAAGCTTTTAAGGAACTAGTAAACATTTTAAAGCCGACTATTCAAAAACAAAATACTACAATAACACTGAAAATCAAAAACAAACTACAAGCATAGAGGATATTTGACGGCTCTTCTGTACGATAAGGGTCAAGCTGACCCCTTTAAAAGTAAATTTTCGTTCGTTTTAAGATAGAAAGTACTTTACTCCTTGAAATATTAGCTCGAACTTATGAAGGAATTTTTTTTGTTGTGCTTTACAATATTTGAAACCGTTCAGCGCCGGCGCGACTAAAATAATCACCGAACTTGACAATATCAGGTGATTTTCGTGGCGACACACTGGTGCACTTGGTGATCAGTATGACCATTTTCGTAACTTTATTTAAAATTAGTTTGTTCAATAGCCTCCGAGTTTTAGTTATTTCTGATGGATATTTTTATTATTAAAGAGTTTCTCCATCTCGAGATAACACGTGCTCCGGATATGGATATCAGAGACAATGCTTTGTTGTTTTGTGTTATGCTGTAGAAAAGTTTGTTTTTACTAGATCTGGTTAAAAAAGTACGTTGCTATATAACATACTTTCAATATGACTGTTTTTTGTATTTGTGCATGCATATTTTCGTCTATTTTTATTGATTTTAGGTTTTGTATAAAATTTTTTTGTTATATTCCGGTTGCTGATATTGGTTGGTAGTTTTTTACTTCATTTGGTTTCCAGATACTTTTAATTTCTTGTCCAAGCTTTGTGTATTTTTCAATTTTTTCTACGTTTTTGTTGTGTATGTTAATGCCATTAGGGGACTTACTTCAATAATTTTTAAGGAATAAAATGGTTATTAAAGCAACCGTAATTGACCTAGTAGCACAAGGTTTTCTACATAGTAATTCAAGTGAATACTCTACCTTACATGAAAATCAACATGCATCAAAATATCTACCATTAATGTAGAAACAGCTGGGGATTTTTTACAATGCCTTATGAAAAGTTTTTGAAATAATTCCATTAGCACGACGTAAGCCAATACTAATATAAAAGCAATTAATACTCAGTTTGGCTTCCGCCAAGAGCACGCAACAGCGTTACAAGTTTACCGAGTCTATAATACCACACGCAAAACTTTAGAAGAAGAACAATTTTGTATTAAGGCTTTTTTCGATATTTCACAGGCATTCGACAAAGTTTGACATCCCAGTTTACTGTATAAATAAAAAAAACTTGCTATACAGTTTGCGGATCTACCACTCTCAAGAATGGTTGAGACGGCAACTTACGCTAATGATATCGTCATTGTGCCCCAATATCGTCATAATGTATGCGCAAACGCAAACAGCTCGATCTAAAACTCACTTCTCTACAATGGCTTTTGGGAAAAAGCTCAGTGCTGTCTCTTTCGTACAAATCCGTAATTAAATCCATTTGGACTTACGGCATTCAGCTATGGCGAGTGGCGGTGAAAACGAGCATTGACATTATAGAGAGGTTCGAAGAAAGTACATAACGAATAATCACCGGTGACTCAATTTACTCTAGCAACGAGCTAGTACGCAACAAAACGACGATACCTTCAGTACGGGAAGAGATAAAACGATTTAGTGACAAATACAGTAGTCATACATATGTCGAGCCACCCCAACGCGTCATCCAGCCAAACATCTAGGTCCCGCGCCTCATTTGTTAATATAAATGATCGGATATTTATTTCATTATAAAGAGGAAGGTATGCCGTTAATAGTGGAAAATAACATCAGGCAAATGACCACCACGACCACGCTTATAAGACAATATCCTTTTCATGAAATTTTCCATAACCGAATTGCAAAGTGGCTGCCCTTTGTCCTCGATAGCCTCACGAATTCCATCTTTGAGGTCTTGAATCGATCCTGGGCTGTTGCCGTAGACCTTCTCTTTCACGTGGCCTCTTCGAGAGATAACACGGTCTGGAAACATTTTTTTTCCGTAAAAGATCAATGGTTTCGTGGCACGTAAACTCGGACATTTATATAAAATAGAGTTAGGCAAACAATATTTAAGAAAAAACAATATAATTAATATTTAGTCGGCAAGCCTTTATTTTTTCTCACAGCATTCAGTTTTCTTGGCATAAATTCGACAAGCTTCTTCTTTAATAGCATCTTCTAGCTTTTCCAGTTGGTTTTCCAAATGAGCCCACAGATGTTCAATTACATTGATGTTTGGAGAATGTGGAGTGAAACACCTTTTACTTTAGGCCAGTTGTACATAAGCGATAGACGGATATCAAGTACCTAATGCTTGAGATCGTTGTCTTGATAGTACTGGAAATTGTCCCTATCTCCCAACTTTTCAGCACTTTGGACCAAATTTTCTTTCATAATTGTTAGGTATTGTTTGTGGTCCATATAGCAGTTAATTTTTTATTTTTTATTAACGCATCTTAAAGTATAAACAGAATAACGTTTAGAAATTACAACTAGTACCACTGAATAAAGATACTAACGAGCAATTTTTATTTAAAAAGGAAAAACTAAGATGCCTCAATATTCATAAATTCATTATGAATGTATAAATATATAACGTACAGCTGCTATTGGGTGCCTATCTGGTCTAAAACTGTTTACGCTTGAGCCGCTGACGATAAGTATTTGGGTGGAACAAAGCCACTACTTCATCGTTGACATGTGTACTTAAACGTTGTCTGTGAGCCATGGCATACTTTTTCGCCACGTCAGTGACGAGTAGCATACCAAGAACACGATGAAGGTCGAGATTTCTCACATAGTATGGAGCATTGACGATGTTGCGCTGCACTTTATTTTGGAATCGTTGGATAATAGTCATGCAAGATTCGCTTGAGCATCCCCAACCGTTAATGAAGCAGAAATTTCCAGTAGCAGCAGCGGACATACAATCCCATTACCGACCCACCTCCATGTTTAACTGTCGGACGTTAGCAACTCTTCATTAGGTCTTCTTCAGATATATGATTGTCTATCGGACCTAAATATGTTAAGCTTGCTTTCACCTGCAAATAAAACGTGCTTCCAGAACTCAGAACCCTTATCCTCATGATAATTTGCGAATTTTATTCTCTGGCGTCGGTTAAACTCGTTGATGAAAGGTTTTTATCATACAACTCTTTCATTATCATAATTCTTTCGCAACACTATACATATACTTTCGGGGTCGCATTAATACTAAAGATTTTGGGCGACTTTTGTTGCGAGCTTAGGAGCGCTCAAATTTGGATTCTTCTTTCTTTCTTGAAACGTTTCTTTCAGTCGAACGGGGTCTATCCACTATTTTCCGCGATTTCCCGAAAGGTTTTACCCTTTTCATGATGACTAATAACTAAATTTCTGACTTGAATTGAGCTTTGTCCACGCTTTCTACCCATCTTTATAATATGGACTTTTATTCAACAAAATACGACTCAAATTTTATTTTAATTTACCACGTTTGGTTCTTTCTTTGCACTGTTCTACCGAGAGGAAATTAATTGTGGGATTCCACGTTTTAAAGTGGCAACCAATCGCAATAATGCCAGATGTTCGACTTCTTTTTTGACACCAATTTTGCTTATACTGCATGATCAATTATTTATAACAAGGAGGTAGTGGATTTCTAAATTATTATTACTATTTTTAAAATCTTAGTTGAATACCCAATAGAAAATTATAAAAATAAAGATATTTAACTTGCATTTCTTACATAAATTTAGATTTTGAAGCTGCATGCTATGTATGCCCGAGTTCTTTATTGAGCCACTGTATATAAATTGCTTAATGTTTAAATTTAAAACAGATTGCAATAAAAAACAAACAAACAAAACTTATTGCCCATTCTCAATAATGTTCAGATCTGGGAAATATGGTGGCCATGCTAAAGTTTCCCCAGTTTGGGAGACAATCCAAGTTTTGAAAAAACACTTGAAGTGTGTACAGGTGCATTAGATAGATAAATTCTTTATGAGGTTTGCACTTCGACCTCATGGCTTTTGTGCCCTTTAGGTGCATTATCTTGTTGAAAAATCTAATTAATGTTTCACGAACCTCGGAAAAAGATTCAAATAGAGCTTTGTAGATTTTTTCAGTCATTCCAATTCGAACGCGTCATAGTACGATATTGCGTCCCATACCATAAAACCACCTTTACGGCTGTGATGTCGACTCAAGTACCTGTACTCCTTTGCTCCTTTCTTAAGTCATGGATATAGTAGTTGCATCCATCCGGCTCACCAAGATTGAACTTTTTTTGGCACTAAATATTACTTTTTTCCATTCACCGGGATCGTTATTTGTAACAGAACTTCAGGCCATGTGGTCCCTTGTAAAGTCGAGGCGGCGTTCTTTGCGAAATTGATTCAAAGGTATTTTTTTTGTAATTTTTTATGCTTTAGATGTGACGCTTTTAGAATAGGCCTTCGATGGATTTGCTTTATTCAATTCAAAGTAAAAAATGCATGAAAATAATATAAAATTAAGAATCAATTTACTTTTGCCCGATATGACTACCTTTTGCCTTGACTATGGCAAGCTGCGCGAGTGTGACCCACTCGCGGACAATGGCTTTTTTCAGCCCCTCGAGACTGGTGAACCTTAAGTTCAGACCTTGCTCTCCTCAATGGCCCAACGAGAATAATTCGGATTCGCGTCTGGTGAATTTCAAAGCCATTGTGTGTACGTTATGATGTTCGGAATGTTGTTTTTTAATCATCCTTGGTTCACTCGAGCTTTGTGAGACGGTGCCGAGTCCTGTTGAAACGTCCATGGTTTGCCAAAATGTTGGCCTGCCCACGGATTCAAAGTAACTTCCAGAACACTTTCCCAATAATATTTCGCATTTACCTTGACGCCAGGTTCGGCGAAAACGATTGGAGAGCGCCCATCTGCGGTTACAGCGGCCCGTACCATTACGTGTGGCGGGTGCTGCCTCCTGGTGGCCAATCGATGCCTCAAATTCTCGTATGAACGGTCGGTCAAATAAACTCTATCTTTCTGCGAGTTTACGAGTTGCTCAATTTGAAAAATTGTCTCGTCGTCGAACGCAATGTTCGGAAATTGTCTCTCCTTCGCTTGTCTAGTCTGACTTGTTGCTGCTTTGGTGTGAAATCATGCGCCTTGTGGATCTTGTAAGGCTTGACTTTGAGATCATATTTCAGTATGCGGTGGATGCTACGGTCAGATATTTTCAGTTGTTTCGCCATTTGATTGGCATTTCGTCGGAGATTTCGCTCAAGTCGCTTCTTCACTTTTTGAACCATTTCACGGGGCGTTTCAGTCTTACGATGACCAGCTCCATGATGTTTCGCAATGCTTACAGTATCATTGTAACGAGTAATGGTGTGAAAAACAAATTTATTTACTTTAAGGTGCTCGAACTCACGAAAAATCGCTGGATTGTGATTTTCCAGCCAAATTTAATGCACTATTACGTTTGAAATCCATTACTGATTTTATTTGTCCATACCTACCTGTTAGCGTTTACTCTCGGCAAAATGCTTCCGCGCGTTTATAACAATAGTGTGAACTGTCATTTAGCTTACGAACAGACAGCTGATACCTATGCATCAGCTGCGCGAGTGGTCTGAATTGTTTTTTTTTTTTTGGTCGGGACAACTAACAAGTGCAGCACTCAGCCATGAATTAAAACCATTGTACTACACTTGGATTCCCTTTTAATTTTCTTCAAATCTACCCGATCTCCGAAGAAATATGAGGATATCTTGTGGTGCCAAGGAGCCAAGATGGTCGCTTCTTAACACATCAGTGCCAAAGACCTCAAACCTGACTCGAGCGAAGGCGGGGCAGACGCACAGGAAGTTGTCCGCTGTCTCATTCTCCTCTTCACAAGCTGGGCAGAGTACACTGTCTCAGATGCCAAGCTTTCCATGTGCTTCGCCTGCAGAAAGTGGCCCGTCATCAGTCCAACCAGTCGTCTGTACTCCCCTCTGCTTAATGGCAGAAGGGTTTGCGACAGTCGATCGGACATGACAGGTAACATCAGTTTAGTCCATCTGCAGCCTCTCTCAGCCTGCCTAGCTCGTTGGTGGGTAGTAGTTAACCATTTGCTAACCGTGGCTTTGATGGCCGCAGAAGGGAGTGGCAAAACGGGCTCTGGTCCAAAGAAGTTGTCCTCAGAGCCCATTTTAGCTAAGGAGTCAGAGGTCTCGTTACCCACGATATCCACGTGTCCCGGGACCCATGTTAGCATCAGGCTATTATGTTTGCCGACATAGTTCAGCCGCGATTTACAAGACTTGACTACCCTTGATGTGGGTTGGGGGCTGTCTAAGGCAATAAGCGCAGCTTGGCCGTCGCTGCAGACACATATCGATTTTCCACATGCCTCTCCATCGGTTTTCCACAACAAAGTTAGTCGCTTCTTGAACCGCATACACCTCCGCTTGAAGCACAGATAAATACATTCCAAGGGCAAAGTGCAGTTTTGTCCAGCTGGACTCCACGTAGACCCCAGAGCCGGAACCATGCTCGGTCCTGGAGCCATCCGTAAAAGTGCGAAAACAGTGTTTCCCGGGCTCATTTTCTGAGTTTGACCTCAACTGAGTCTCTGGCAGCACTACACTGTATCTCTTTTCAAGTATGACTCCTGGTGGCATGGAGTCAAGAGGCATGGAGAGAATCGTTGAATCGAAGTCCCTGCCTTCTCTGTTTTCCAATGCCGGACAGGGGCCGTACCAGTTCCTGAAATTGGTTACATTTCGAGTGCAGGACCCTGTATATTGTCAACTGTAGAATGTTTTTTGCTAAACCCTGCTTTATATTCTGCTATAATATTATTGGTTTGTGTTATAATATTATTGGTTTCTTCTAGCTTTATACCCTCATAATTTTATGCTATATGTACTCCTGTCACTTTTCTTAAATTTTATTTATATAAATTTATCTGCTTGTAGAGCAGTGGTCGCCAACCCGTCGATCGCGAGCTACCGGTAGCTCGCAAAGGCAATTCTGGTAGCTCGCGCTGCTCACGTTGCAAAAAATCCAAAAGTCTGGAAATCATACCAGTATCTGGAAATCATACCGACAAACACGACGCGAAGTCGCGTCTCCGTTCTAGGATCGGCTGGAACCGATTAGTGTGTTCGAGAATTTTTTGGCTTTATATATACGCAATGCACGTCGACATTGCGCTCAGTTTAATACTGAACGGCATTATCAACGTTCTGCGTGCAGCGGTTGGGTTAGAGTTCGAAACATTATGGCAAGCAGTAGTAAGAAGGCGAAGACATACCATTTCCATTCGGAATGGGAAGAACAATACTTCTTCACAGAAGTTAAAGGCAAAAGTGTTTGTTTGTTATGTAATACATCTGTGTCAGTTCCTAAAAAAGGAAATATTGAGAGGCATCATAGAACTGTACATTCGAATTTTGAGAAGGCATTCCCGTTAAATTCTGCCACCAGAAAAGAAAAACTGAAACATTTAAAAATCCAGTTAATTGGACAACAGTCAATATTTTTGAAAATAATCGACAAAAATAAGCCTGCAACTGAAGCATCTTATCGTGTTTCCCAGATAATTGCACAAAAGAAAAAACCTTATGAAGACGGGGAAATCGTAAAACAAGCATTTTTGGAAGCTGCAGATTCTTTATTCGCCAACTTTAGAAATAAAGACGAAATAGTGTCTGCTATAAAATCTATGCAACTTTCTGCTAATACAGTGATGAGGCGAGTAGAAGTAATGAGCAATGATATTTTTTTACAGTTAAGAAGTGTCTTAGATAACTGTATTTATTTTTCACTGCAACTGGATGAATCAACAGGTGTAGTTGACACCTCACAGATGGCCATATTTGTCAGGATGGCTTTTAGTGATTTTACAATTAAAGAAGGTCTTTTGAAGTTTATTCCACTCAAAGGACATACTACTGGGCTAGAGCTGTTTTCTCATTTAAAAAATCTCATCACTTCTGAGAAAATTCCAATATCAAAAATGGTAGGCCTGACAACTGACGGTGCTCCAGCTATGGTGGGTTGTGATAAGGGGCTCGTGGCGCTATGTCATAAGGATGAAAGTTTTCCACAATTTCTTAGTTACCACTGTATTATACATCAGCAAGCATTATGTGGAAATTTTCTAAACTTGAACAACGTTATGAAACTGGTGGTGAAAATTGTGAACAAGATTAGAGCTCAAGCGTTACAAAGAAGATTATTTAAAACCTTGGCTGATGAAATTGACTGTCAATACGGAAAGCTACTTCTTCACTCTGAAGTGCGATGGTTAAGCAGAGGACGAGTGCTCAAACGTTTCAATGATGTCCTGCCTGCTATACTCCAATTTTTCAAAGAACGCGATGAACCGATTCCTGAACTGGAAAATTCGACTGTGCTAAATGAGCTTAACTTGCAGCTCCAAGGCAGGGATAAAGAATTAGCGGAAATAATTTCTGATATAAATGCATTTATTACAAAACTTGAATTTTGGGAACAAAACCTAAAAAACCGCGATACTAAGCATTTTCCTATTCTTTCCGAAAAGATATCCAAAAATCTATTAGAGCCCTATGACAGTAAATATCATATGGAAATAGTTTCTAACTTGAAGGAAAACTTCAAAAATCGTTTCAAGGATTTCAGCAAAATTGCTTTAGTGACGCAATTTGTTGTTTCACCCTTCATGGACATTGATATACAACAGTTTGCAACTTGTGTTATGAACAACTTTGGCGAAGACATTGCTGTGACAGAAATGGAACTGATTGCTTTTCAAAGTGACTTGACTTTAAAATCTTTAGGTTCAAATACAAAATGTATATGGACTTTAGTAAGTAAAGATAAGTATTCAGTTTTATGTCGTGTTGCGTTGAAAGTGAAAGCGTTATTCAGTTCAACTTATTTGTGTGAATCTTCCCTTTCCAATATGAAATTTATTAAAAATAAATACCGCAATCGGCTTACAGATATACATTTGGATAGCTGTATTCGAATGACTGTATCAAATTATACTGCAAATATGTATTAAAAAAATTATCGATGAGTCAGAATGTCAACCTTCTCATTAAATATGCTCTTTTTATCTGCCCATATTTTATTTATATAATAATGTACTATTACTGTTTTGTTGTTTTTTTAAGTCGCTTGTGATTTGCCATTATGACTGCAAAAAATTTTGTTCCGATTGAAAGGTGTGAACATGGATGTAGTTATGCATAAGTATAAGCATTATAAGTCATAAGTTTACTATACATAGAACGTATATTAGTAAAAAAAATACATGTATTGTATGTCGTATATAACTGTGTATTATTTAATTTATGTTGGCTTGTGCAAGTAGCTCGCTATTTATTTCAAAATCTTGAAAGTAGCTCAACACATTGAAAAGGTTGGCGACCACTGTTGTAGAGTATTGTATAGTCTTCTATACGTTTTGGCTAATTCGTCAAGAAACTTTATGTTAGCATTTTTTAGCCCTTTCACCATAGAAATAATTTATTGAGCTATAATTCGTCTGTCTGCACTATAATTTTTTTTTTAAAACGCCGCGTAGTGTACGTGTATTCAAATCCTCCTGCATAGGGCTTAGGAGTTTTTTAAAATACAGCCTAAACTCATCAGCAGATATTCCTATACTTTTGTTTGTTTCTTGTACATGCATTTCTTTCACTTACTTCCACAAATTTTTGCTGTCTTTCACCGCTTTTATTTTATATTCCAAAAAACATATTTACAACACTCATTTTATGGTGGGGCACTTTGCACTACCGCTAAATTGCATTACCACTTAACCTTTTGTGATAGCTAAGTATCTCCTTAATATCACTAAATATTCAGTGAAACACGATCTTTCACTTTTAACATTTGAATTTAAATTTAGATATTAGTTATTAACTAGTTTGTACAATAAATAAATTCGAGCATAAGCGGTGTAATTAAACGATGTCATTAAGACAATAAAGTGAAATAAATCACAGCTTGTTGGTTCAACGGCAGGGTTGGGCATAGTGTACTAAAAAATAAATGCAATAACAGTTTCACTGGTACTACTTTTTCAGTGCTAGTTAAAATACGAATTCAATTACCACTCACTATTTAGTGATAGTGAATAAATTGCATTAACACTAAACGTTTAGTGATATATTGTATATATATATATATATATATATATAATTGGCGCGTGCACCCCTTTTGGGTGTTTGGCCGAGCTCCTCCTCTTATTTGTGGTGCGCGTCTTGATGTTGTTCCACAAATGGAGGGACCTACAGTTTTAAGCCGACTCCGAACGGCACATATTTTCATGAGGAGCTTTACACTCGGACGCTTGCCATTGCCTGCCGAGGGATGACCGCTATTGCAAAAGAGTTTTTCTTAATTTTGGTGTTTCAGCGAGATTCGAACTTACGTTCTCTCTGTGAATTTCGAATGGTAGTCACGCACCAACCCATTCGGCTACGGCGGCAACGTTTAGTGATAGTAAAAAAAAATTGTATTGTATTGTCCCTCTCTTCACCGACACTGTGAGAGCTCGAAAGTAAGGTGACAAAATCCAGCATATGTCTATGGCCTTAACCCTAGAACACACACCCGGGTACAAATGTATCCACTTCAACTTTGAAGTGTTGTAACTTTTGAACCGCTATACCTCTATACCGCTTACTTCGGATCTAGGAAGATTATTTAGTTTTGAGTTCAAATTTAAAATTTGAACCAGATCGGACCATTGGGTCAGGAGCTACAGCCTTCCAAACACATTATATACGTAAACACACACCCGGGATACGTTTGTACCCCAATAGTAAAAATCCTCATAATAATCCAAAAAAAAACATTTTTTATATTATTTTTTTATTTGAAAAATTAAAAATATTTATTTCACACATTATATTATTGACTTTTATTATAAAAATTATAAAAATGCATCTTATATCTAAGGAAAATCATGGCAAATAGAGCAATTTGTTGATGTGACCGAATGTTCAAGACACATTGGCTTCTTACATTTGGCGCACAGCTTTCTGGTTTTTCTACGGCGTTTTTCCTCTTGTGCGTAACATAAATAGCAAGATCCGGACACAGGTTTTGGCGTGCGCGCTGCGGCAGATGTTGATGCTGCTGTTGACACCATTGATTCCAGCGGTCGGTTGAAATATGCTTCAATAGCAATTTTAGTCGAAAAATTTCGCGTCACTTGACGATTTATGGCTCTGGCTTCAATAATGGGCATACACAATGCTTCAGCCAAGCTGCGCAGGATCTGCTTACGCTTGTTGTTTGTTCTCCAAGGCAACATAGGGTTATTCAAATCGTAGACAATGCAGTCTGCAAGAGCTGTAATGTCCAACATGTTGAAAAACATCGCTAGTGGCCATCGTTTTGTTTGTCTTTGTGTTGGATATTCCGCAAACATTTGGTCCATTCGATCAACACCACCTTTGGTACGATTATAATATTCAATTATTTCAGGTTTCCCACTGTCAGCTATTTCAGCATCATTATGCATGGTCGAAAGCAAAATTACTGCTTTATTTTTTTTGGGAGCATAAGAGCACATTGTCACATTATTTTTGAAGCCAAATGTCGTTGAACCAATTGTCCTGTTTTTGTTCTGCTTCATTTCGTGAGGAATATATGATTTGTTTTTGCGCAAAGTTCCAACGATCGTGAGTTTCCAGGTGAGAAGCAGTTCTGCAACTGGCAAGGTCGTAAAAAAATTGTCCATTATAATGTTTCGGCCACTTCCTTGGTATTTGGCAGACAAATCCTTCACCACTCGTTCGCCTTGGTTCGTTTCCCTACCAGTTTCTGCTTGGCCAGTATATATTTGTCCATGCAGTGGATATGCATTTGTGGCATCGCAAATCCACCAAACCTTGACACCATATTTAGCAGGTTTTGACGGTATGTACTGCGTAAACCGTGTGCGTCCACGGTAAGAAAATAATTGTTCATCAATCGTCAAGCATGAGCTGGGCTTGTAATGTGCAGCAAGATTATTGTTCATCATCGTCCACAACTCACTGATCGGTGCTGCTTTATCAGTTAGTAAGCGTGTTGCGCGAGTGTTTTTATCGTCAATTCTTAGGAACCGCAATATCGAACAGAAACGGTTGACTCCCATTGTGGCGCGATATAAAGGATAGTTTTTGACGCTCCATAAATCTCGAACATGTTCTCCATTGCTATGGTTCGCACCAGTCACAATAAGTATGCCAAAAAATGCAAACAGCTCTGTTATTGACACAGGCGTCCATGACTTAGGAGTTGTGTTTGGATGCGCATTGTTGTAAGCATTATAAGTTTCTTTTGCTAACTTATTTGTGTGGCGCATAATTATATCAGCCATTTCAACGTTCATGAAACATTTGAATGTTTGCTCTATTGACAACATTTCAGTGCATCTAGCTGGTCCAGAACGTTCTCTTATAATATTTTGTCTGAGTACCTGACGACTTACATTTGGTTCTTTCATCCACTCAGTACCATCACGTGCAACAAATTGTTCGCCACTAGCAGGTAATTCATTATTTTCTTCTACTTCTTCTTCTTCATCATCCTCATAGTCCGCATAATCAGGTAATACTTCTGCGGCACTTTGCGAAACTTCAGCATCGTCATCAGCAATTTCAATGTCATTGAATTGAATTTCTTCTTCATCTTCTGAGTCAAAGTCATAGGGAGCGTCATCGTCACAAATTTCATAAAATAAAGATTGTATATATGATTCTCGCTGTTCCTCAGTTAGCCTGCATAATAAAAAAAATTTGTATATGTTTACATTGTTGCTTATTTTACATTTTTTACCTTCTATATGCTGCACTTGATAAATTTTCGTTTCTTCTTGAAGTCATTTCGTATCCAGTTATTTATAGTTTCAGTTATATTTATTTTCACTTATATTTTCACTTCTTACACTTTTGAGCACCAAAACAATAATGAAAATATCAACAGGCAGCATTTATAACAACACCTCGTGTGAAAACAACCCTTGCAGCTGCATATAAAATACAAAAACCAGTTATACCAGTGTATTTGCTACCTACGTACCCATACCTTGCGCGACCTTTTTGCACATATCTTTTGAACCAGGTAGAATATTTCAATTAAATAAAAACCAAAATGTGTATTCGTTGTTACTCTACAAGTATATTATTATAATTTATATTATTTTGTTTTGCATTTATCAGGACAACAACAAAAACAAAAATCCACTGTTGCATGTCCTGACTTTATTTGCCCATATCGCTGGAACCAGTAGGAATATTCGAATGAAACAAAAGACAAAATACTTGTTATATATTAAAATATACATTTAAAAAAAAAAAATCATAGAAATCGGTTGAATAAGCATTAAAAAAACCGCAAAATAAGGTCCCGGGTGCAAACGTATCCCGGGTGCGTGTTTACGTGGTATTTTCTGGGTGTGTGTTCTAGGGTTAAAGGGGTGGTATGAGTTCGCTCTGCCTATGTGTTAGCTCTAGCGTATATCAGTAACCAGTCGCTTTGGACCCTGGTCAGGAAGTGTTCATTGGTCGAAAGAGTAGTCACTTTCGTTGCTTCGAGCGCCGGTCCGTCCGTGTCGAATCGGTACAGCGTAGGTCAGGCCTCAGAGAACTGGTGTAGGAGCATTGTCTCTGAAGGTACACCCGTTCTTGATTATTTCGGCCCACCCCCCTGCGCGCGATGCGATTGAGCCCAATGCGCGGACACAAACCCCGGTAACCACAACGGGCGCAAATACAGAAAATTCTCAAAACGCGAGCTGAAGAAGGGAAGCCGTAGAGAAATGTTTAAGAGTGCTGATGTTCCTCAGTTCTACCGAAGTATAGGAATACATCCATGGAAATAAAGCCCGGAGACTCAGAGTTCGATAGTAAGTTAGAGTTACACTGCAGAAGAGGTTGGATTCGAGCTAAGGAAATCGGCAAAGGGCGTCTCTTGTCAAACACACCAACGAAGAAAATCGGCGGTGACACCCCCGCAACAGCTCGAAAAACAGGTGTTATCCAGGATAGCACTCCATCAACCGCAAAATGACATGCACTAAGTAGTGCCGCACCCGACTCTTCGAAGAAACTAACAGTTCGAGAGCCTGACAAATGGGAAGTGGTAGGCCGGAAAATATCTAGGCCCAATACCGTGCCAAAAGGAAACGATGGAACAAGGAAGGCTAAGGAGAAGAAGAAGAAGAATGAGTGAATAGCAAAATCAACATCGGAGGCTATGTTATTAAAGGCGTTCAGTTTTGCTGAAATCCCCAAAAACATCCGAGAAAGGACCAGTCCCGACGAAACCACAACGGCGAGAGACATAAGAAGAACCAAAACTGACGCTGTTTTACTTGAATAAGGAAAAGGAAAAACAGTTAACCCTGTTTTTTGCGGCAATTAGAGGAAATAGTAAAAGTGGTCGGTTCTATTGCAACCCTCAGACCAACTTCAACAGTAGAGACCAGATACCGTTACGGAGAAGAAAAAAGTCGATGAAGCTGTGAGAAAAATGCTAGCCGGCAATAACAAAAATATCGATGTTACGATCATAAAACCTAATCAACGACAACAATCATAAAACAATGACAAACGATCATAAAACCTAATCAACGACAAAACTTCTCCAGCAAAAAAAATTTTTTTTGTTGTGCTTTACAACATTTGAAACCGTTCAGCGCCGGCGCGACTAAGATAATCACCGAATTTGACAATATCAGGTGATTTTCGTGGCGACATACTGGTGCACATGGTGATCAGTATGACCATTTTCGTAACTTTATTTAAAATTAGTTTGTTCAATAGCCTCCGAGTTTTAGTTATTTCTGAATGATATTTTTATTATTAAAGAGTTTCTCCATCTCGAGATAACACGTGCTCCGGATATGGATATCAGAGACAATGCTTTGTTGTTTTGTGTTATGCTGTAGAAAAGTTTGTTTTTACTAGATCTGGTTAAAAAAGTACGTTGCTATATAACATACTTTCAATATGACTGTTTTTTGTATTTGTGCATGCATATTTTCGTCTATTTTTATTGATTTTAGGTTTTGTATAAAATTTTTTTGTTATATTCCGGTTGCTGATATTGGTTGGTAGTTTTTTACTTCATTTGGTTTCCAGATACTTTTAATTTCTTGTCCAAGCTTTGTGTATTTTTCAATTTTTTCTACGTTTTTGTTGTGTATGTTAATGCCATTAGGGGACTTACTTCAATAATTTTTAAGGAATAAAATGGTTATTAAAGCAACCGTAATTGACCTAGTAGCACAAGGTTTTCTACATAGTAATTCAAGTGAATACTCTACCTTACATGAAAATCAACATGCATCAAAATATCTACCATTAATGTAGAAACAGCTGGGTATTTTTTACAATGCCTTATGAAAAGTTTTTGAAATAATTCCATTAGCACGACGTAAGCCAATACTAATATAAAAGCAATTAATACTCAGTTTGGCTTCCGCCAAGAGCACGCAACAACGTTACAAGTTTACCGAGTCTATAATACCACACGCAAAACTTTAGAAGAAGAACAATTTTGTATTAAGGCTTTTTTCGATATTTCACAGGCATTCGACAAAGTTTGACATCCCAGTTTACTGTATAAATAAAAAAAAACTTGCTATACAGTTTGCGGATCTACCACTCTCAAGAATGGTTGAGACGGCAACTTACGCTAATGATATCGTCATTGTGCCCCAATATCGTCATAATGTATGCGCAAACGCAAACAGCTCGATCTAAAACTCACTTCTCTACAATGGCTTTTGGGAAAAAGCTCAGTGCTGTCTCTTTCGTACAAATCCGTAATTAAATCCATTTGGACTTACGGCATTCAGCTATGGCGAGTGGCGGTGAAAACGAGCATTGACATTATAGAGAGGTTCGAAGAAAGTACATAACGAATAATCACCGGTGACTCAATTTACTCTAGCAACGAGCTAGTACGCAACAAAACGACGATACCTTCAGTACGGGAAGAGATAAAACGATTTAGTGACAAATACAGTAGTCATACATATGTCGAGCCACCCCAACGCGTCATCCAGCCAAACATCTAGGTCCCGCGCCTCATTTGTTAATATAAATGATCGGATATTTATTTCATTATAAAGAGGAAGGTATGCCGTTAATAGTGGAAAATAACATCAGGCAAATGACCACCACGGCCACGCTTATAAGACAATATCCTTTTCATGAAATTTTCCATAACCGAATTGCAAAGTGGCTGCCCTTTGTCCTCGATAGCCTCACGAATTCCATCTTTGAGGTCTTGAATCGATCCTGGGCTGTTGCCGTAGACCTTCTCTTTCACGTGGCCTCTTCGAGAGATAACACGGTCTGGAAACATTTTTTTTCCGTAAAAGATCAATGGTTTCGTGGCACGTAAACTCGGACATTTATATAAAATAGAGTTAGGCAAACAATATTTAAGAAAAAACAATATAATTAATATTTAGTCGGCAAGCCTTTATTTTTTCTCACAGCATTCAGTTTTCTTGGCATAAATTCGACAAGCTTCTTCTTTAATAGCATCTTCTAGCTTTTCCAGTTGGTTTTCCAAATGAGCCCACAGATGTTCAATTACATTGATGTTTGGAGAATGTGGAGTGAAACACCTTTTACTTTAGGCCAGTTGTACATAAGCGATAGACGGATATCAAGTACCTAATGCTTGAGATCGTTGTCTTGATAGTACTGGAAATTGTCCCTATCTCCCAACTTTTCAGCACTTTGGACCAAATTTTCTTTCATAATTGTTAGGTATTGTTTGTGGTCCATATAGCAGTTAATTTTTTATTTTTTATTAACGCATCTTAAAGTATAAACAGAATAACGTTTAGAAATTACAACTAGTACCACTGAATAAAGATACTAACGAGCAATTTTTATTTAAAAAGGAAAAACTAAGATGCCTCAATATTCATAAATTCATTATGAATGTATAAATATATAACGTACAGCTGCTATTGGGTGCCTATCTGGTCTAAAACTGTTTACGCTTGAGCCGCTGACGATAAGTATTTGGGTGGAACAAAGCCACTACTTCATCGTTGACATGTGTACTTAAACGTTGTCTGTGAGCCATGGCATACTTTTTCGCCACGTCAGTGACGAGTAGCATACCAAGAACACGATGAAGGTCGAGATTTCTCACATAGTATGGAGCATTGACGATGTTGCGCTGCACTTTATTTTGGAATCGTTGGATAATAGTCATGCAAGATTCGCTTGAGCATCCCCAACCGTTAATGAAGCAGAAATTTCCAGTAGCAGCAGCGGACATACAATCCCATTACCGACCCACCTCCATGTTTAACTGTCGGACGTTAGCAACTCTTCATTAGGTCTTCTTCAGATATATGATTGTCTATCGGACCTAAATATGTTAAGCTTGCTTTCACCTGCAAATAAAACGTGCTTCCAGAACTCAGAACCCTTATCCTCATGATAATTTGCGAATTTTATTCTCTGGCGTCGGTTAAACTCGTTGATGAAAGGTTTTTATCATACAACTCTTTCATTATCATAATTCTTTCGCAACACTATACATATACTTTCGGGGTCGCATTAATACTAAAGATTTTGGGCGACTTTTGTTGCGAGCTTAGGAGCGCTCAAATTTGGATTCTTCTTTCTTTCTTGAAACGTTTCTTTCAGTCGAACGGGGTCTATCCACTATTTTCCGCGATTTCCCGAAAGGTTTTACCCTTTTCATGATGACTAATAACTAAATTTCTGACTTGAATTGAGCTTTGTCCACGCTTTCTACCCATCTTTATAATATGGACTTTTATTCAACAAAATACGACTCAAATTTTATTTTAATTTACCACGTTTGGTTCTTTCTTTGCACTGTTCTACCGAGAGGAAATTAATTGTGGGATTCCACGTTTTAAAGTGGCAACCAATCGCAATAATGCCAGATGTTCGACTTCTTTTTTGACACCAATTTTGCTTATACTGCATGATCAATTATTTATAACAAGGAGGTAGTGGATTTCTAAATTATTATTACTATTTTTAAAATCTTAGTTGAATACCCAATAGAAAATTATAAAAATAAAGATATTTAACTTGCATTTCTTACATAAATTTAGATTTTGAAGCTGCATGCTATGTATGCCCGAGTTCTTTATTGAGCCACTGTATATAAATTGCTTAATGTTTAAATTTAAAACAGATTGCAATAAAAAACAAACAAACAAAACTTATTGCCCATTCTCAATAATGTTCAGATCTGGGAAATATGGTGGCCATGCTAAAGTTTCCCCAGTTTGGGAGACAATCCAAGTTTTGAAAAAACACTTGAAGTGTGTACAGGTGCATTAGATAGATAAATTCTTTATGAGGTTTGCACTTCGACCTCATGGCTTTTGTGCCCTTTAGGTGCATTATCTTGTTGAAAAATCTAATTAATGTTTCACGAACCTCGGAAAAAGATTCAAATAGAGCTTTGTAGATTTTTTCCGTCATTCCAATTCGAACGCGTCATAGTACGATATTGCGTCCCATACCATAAAACCACCTTTACGGCTGTGATGTCGACTCAAGTACCTGTACTCCTTTGCTCCTTTCTTAAGTCATGGATATAGTAGTTGCATCCATCCGGCTCACCAAGATTGAACTTTTTTTGGCACTAAATATTACTTTTTTCCATTCACCGGGATCGTTATTTGTAACAGAACTTCAGGCCATGTGGTCCCTTGTAAAGTCGAGGCGGCGTTCTTTGCGAAATTGATTCAAAGGTATTTTTTTTGTAATTTTTTATGCTTTAGATGTGACGCTTTTAGAATAGGCCTTCGATGGATTTGCTTTATTCAATTCAAAGTAAAAAATGCATGAAAATAATATAAAATTAAGAATCAATTTACTTTTGCCCGATATGACTACCTTTTGCCTTGACTATGGCAAGCTGCGCGAGTGTGACCCACTCGCGGACAATGGCTTTTTTCAGCCCCTCGAGACTGGTGAACCTTAAGTTCAGACCTTGCTCTCCTCAATGGCCCAACGAGAATAATTCGGATTCGCGTCTGGTGAATTTCAAAGCCATTGTGTGTACGTTATGATGTTCGGAATGTTGTTTTTTAATCATCCTTGGTTCACTCGAGCTTTGTGAGACGGTGCCGAGTCCTGTTGAAACGTCCATGGTTTGCCAAAATGTTGGCCTGCCCACGGATTCAAAGTAACTTCCAGAACACTTTCCCAATAATATTTCGCATTTACCTTGACGCCAGGTTCGGCGAAAACGATTGGAGAGCGCCCATCTGCGGTTACAGCGGCCCGTACCATTACGTGTGGCGGGTGCTGCCTCCTGGTGGCCAATCGATGCCTCAAATTCTCGTATGAACGGTCGGTCAAATAAACTTTATCTTTCTGCGAGTTTACGAGTTGCTCAATTTGAAAAATTGTCTCGTCGTCGAACGCAATGTTCGGAAATTGTCTCTCCTTCGCTTGTCTAGTCTGACTTGTTGCTGCTTTGGTGTGAAATCATGCGCCTTGTGGATCTTGTAAGGCTTGACTTTGAGATCATATTTCAGTATGCGGTGGATGCTACGGTCAGATATTTTCAGTTGTTTCGCCATTTGATTGGCATTTCGTCGGAGATTTCGCTCCATGATGTTTCGCAATGCTTACAGTATCATTGTAACGAGTAATGGTGTGAAAAACAAATTTATTTACTTTAAGGTGCTCGAGCTCACGAAAAATCGCTGGATTGTGATTTTCCAGCCAAATTTAATGCACTATTACGTTTGAAATCCATTACTGATTTTATTTGTCCATACCTACCTGTTCGCGTTTACTCTCGGCAAAATGCTTCCGCGCGTTTATAACAATAATGTGAACTGTCATTTAGCTTACCAACAGACAGCTGATACCTATGCATCAGCTGCGCGAGTGGTCTGAATTGTTTTTTTTTTTTTTGGTCGGGACAACTAACAAGTGCAGCACTCAGCCATGAATTAAAACCATTGTACTACACTTGGATTCCCTTTTAATTTTCTTCAAATCTACCCGATCTCCGAAGAAATATGAGGATATCTTGTGGTGCCAAGGAGCCAAGATGGTCGCTTCTTAACACATCAGTGCCAAAGACCTCAAACCTGACTCGAGCGAAGGCGGGGCAGACGCACAGGAAGTTGTCCGCTGTCTCATTCTCCTCTTCACGAGCTGGGCAGAGTACACTGTCTCAGATGCCAAGCTTTCCATGTGCTTCGCCTGCAGAAAGTGGCCCGTCATCAGTCCAACCAGTCGTCTGTACTCCCCTCTGCTTAATGGCAGAAGGGTTTGCGACAGTCGATCGGACATGACAGGTAACATCGGTTTAGTCCATCTGCAGCCTCTCTCAGCCTGCCTAGCTCGTTGGTGGGTAGTAGTTAACCATTTGCTAACCGTGGCTTTGATGGCCGCAGAAGGGAGTGGCAAGACGGGCTCTGGTCCAAAGAAGTTGTCCTCAGAGCCCATTTTAGCTAAGGAGTCAGAGGTCTCGCTACCCACGATATCCACGTGTCCCAGGACTCATGTTAGCATCAGGCTATTATGTCTGCCGACATAGTTCAGCCACGATTTACAAGACTTGACTACCCTTGATGTGGGTTGGGGGCTGTCTAAGGCAATAAGCGCAGCTTGGCCGTCGCTGCAGACACATATCGATTTTCCACATGCCTCTCCATCGGTTTTCCACAACAAAGTTAGTCGCTTCTTGAACCGCATACACCTCCGCTTGAAGCACAGATAAATGCATTCCAAGGGCAAAGTGCAGTTTTGTCCAGCTGGACTCCACGTAGACCCCAGAGCCGGAACCATGCTCGGTCCTGGAGCCATCCGTAAAAGTGCGAAAACAGTGTTTCCCGGGCTCATTTTCTGAGTTTGACCTCAACTGAGTCTCTGGCAGCACTACACTGTATCTCTTTTCAAGTATGACTCCTGGTGGCATGGAGTCAAGAGGCATGGAGAGAATCGTTGAAACGAAGTCCCTGCCTTCTCTGTTTTCCAATGCCGGACAGGGGCCGTACCAGTTCCTGAAATTGGTTACATTTCGAGTGCAGGACCCTGTATATTGTCAACTGTAGAATGTTTTTTGCTAAACCCTGCTTTATATTCTGCTATAATATTATTGGTTTGTGTTATAATATTATTGGTTTCTTCTAGCTTTATACCCTCATAATTTTATGCTATATGTACTCCTGTCACTTTTCTTAAATTTTATTTATATAAATTTATCTGCTTGTAGAGCAGTGGTCGCCAACCCGTCGATCGCGAGCTACCGGTAGCTCGCAAAGGCAATTCTGGTAGCTCGCGCTGCTCACGTTGCAAAAAATCCAAAAGTCTGGAAATCATACCAGTATCTGGAAATCATACCGACAAACACGACGCGAAGTCGCGTCTCCGTTCTAGGATCGGCTGGAACCGATTAGTGTGTTCGAGAATTTTTTGGCTTTATATATACGCAATGCACGTCGACATTGCGCTCAGTTTAATACTGAACGGCATTATCAACGTTCTGCGTGCAGCGGTTGGGTTAGAGTTCGAAACATTATGGCAAGCAGTAGTAAGAAGGCGAAGACATACCATTTCCATTCGTATTGGGAAGAACAATACTTCTTCACAGAAGTTAAAGGCAAAAGTGTTTGTTTGTTATGTAATACATCTGTGTCAGTTCCTAAAAAAGGAAATATTGAGAGGCATCATAGAACTGTACATTCGAATTTTGAGAAGGCATTCCCGTTAAATTCTGCCACCAGAAAAGAAAAACTGAAACATTTAAAAATCCAGTTAATTGGACAACAGTCAATATTTTTGAAAATAATCGACAAAAATAAGCCTGCAACTGAAGCATCTTATCGTGTTTCCCAGATAATTGCACAAAAGAAAAAACCTTATGAAGACGGGGAAATCATAAAACAAGCATTTTTGGAAGCTGCAGATTCTTTATTCGCCAACTTTAGAAATAAAGACGAAATAGTGTCTGCTATAAAATCTATGCAACTTTCTGCTAATACAGTGATGAGGCGAGTAGAAGTAATGAGCAATGATATTTTTTTACAGTTAAGAAGTGTCTTAGATAACTGTATTTATTTTTCACTGCAACTGGATGAATCAACAGGTGTAGTTGACACCTCACAGATGGCCATATTTGTCAGGATGGCTTTTAGTGATTTTACAATTAAAGAAGGTCTTTTGAAGTTTATTCCACTCAAAGGACATACTACTGGGCTAGAGCTGTTTTCTCATTTAAAAAATCTCATCACTTCTGAGAAAATTCCAATATCAAAAATGGTAGGCCTGACAACTGACGGTGCTCCAGCTATGGTGGGTTGTGATAAGGGGCTCGTGGCGCTATGTCATAAGGATGAAAGTTTTCCACAATTTCTTAGTTACCACTGTATTATACATCAGCAAGCATTATGTGGAAATTTTCTAAACTTGAACAACGTTATGAAACTGGTGGTGAAAATTGTGAACAAGATTAGAGCTCAAGCGTTACAAAGAAGATTATTTAAAACCTTGGCTGATGAAATTGACTGTCAATACGGAGAGCTACTTCTTCACTCTGAAGTGCGATGGTTAAGCAGAGGACGAGTGCTCAAACGTTTCAATGATGTCCTGCCTGCTATACTCCAATTTTTCAAAGAACGCGATGAACCGATTCCTGAACTGGAAAATTCGACTGTGCTAAATGAGCTTAACTTGCAGCTCCAAGGCAGGGATAAAGAATTAGCGGAAATAATTTCTGATATAAATGCATTTATTACAAAACTTGAATTTTGGGAACAAAACCTAAAAAACCGCGATACTAAGCATTTTCCTATTCTTTCCGAAAAGATATCCAAAAATCTATTAGAGCCCTATGACAGTAAATATCATATGGAAATAGTTTCTAACTTGAAGGAAAACTTCAAAAATCGTTTCAAGGATTTCAGCAAAATTGCTTTAGTGACGCAATTTGTTGTTTCACCCTTCATGGACATTGATATACAACAGTTTGCAACTTGTATTATGAACAACTTTGGCGAAGACATTGCTGTGACAGAAATGCTTTTCAAAGTGACTTGACTTTAAAATCTTTAGGTTCAAATACAAAATGTATATGGACTTTAGTAAGTAAAGATAAGTATTCCGTTTTATGTCGTGTTGCGTTGAAAGTGAAAGCGTTATTCAGTTCAACTTATTTGTGTGAATCTTCCTTTTCCAATATGAAATTTATTAAAAATAAATACCGCAATCGGCTTACAGATATACATTTGGATAACTGTATTCGAATGACTGTATCAAATTATACTGCAAATATGTATTAAAAAAATTATCGATGAGTCAGAATGTCAACCTTCTCATTAAATATGCTCTTTTTATCTGCCCATATTTTATTTATATAATAATGTACTATTACTGTTTTGTTGTTTTTTTAAGTCGCTTGTGATTTGCCATTATGACTGCAAAAAATTTTGTTCCGATTGAAAGGTGTGAACATGGATGTAGTTATGCATAAGTATAAGCATTATAAGTCATAAGTTTATTATACATAGAACGTATATTAGTAAAAAAAATACATGTATTGTATGTCGTATATAACTGTGTATTATTTAATTTATGTTGGCTTGTGCAAGTAGCTCGCTGTTTATTTCAAAATCTTGAAAGTAGCTCAACACATTGAAAAGGTTGGCGACCACTGTTGTAGAGTATTGTATAGTCTTCTATACGTTTTGGCTAATTCGTCAAGAAACTTTATGTTAGCATTTTTTAGCCCTTTCACCATAGAAATAATTTATTGAGCTATAATTCGTCTGTCTGCACTATAATTTTTTTTTTAAAACGCCGCGTAGTGTACGTGTATTTAAATCCTCCTGCATAGGGCTTAGGAGTTTTTTAAAATACAGCCTAAACTCATCAGCAGATATTCCTATACTTTTGTTTGTTTCTTGTACATGCATTTCTTTCACTAACTTCCACAAATTTTTGCTGTCTTTCACCGCTTTTATTTTATATTCCAAATAACATATTTACAACACTCATTTTATGGTGGGGCACTTTGCACTACCGCTAAATTGCATTACCACTTAACCTTTTGTGATAGCTAAGTATCTCCTTAATATCACTAAATATTCAGTGAAACACGATCTTTCACTTTTAACATTTGAATTTAAATTTAGATATTAGTTACTAACTAGTTTGTACAATAAATAAATTCGAGCATAAGCGGTGTAATTAAACGATGTCATTAAGACAATAAAGTGAAATAAATCACAACTTGTTGGTTCAACGGCAGGGTTGGGCATAGTGTACTAAAAAATAAATGCAATAACAGTTTCACTGGTACTACTTTTTCAGTGCTAGTTAAAATACGAATTCAATTACCACTCACTATTTAGTGATAGTGAATAAATTGCATTAACACTAAACGTTTAGTGATATACAATATATATATATGTATATATATATATATATAATTGGCGCGTACACCCCTTTTGGGTGTTTGGCCGAGCTCCTCCTTTTATTTGTGGTGCGCGTCTTGATGTTGTTCCACAAATGGAGGGACCTACAGTTTTAAGCCGACTCCGAACGGCACATATTTTCATGAGGAGCTTTACACTCGGAGGTTTGCCATTGCCTGCCGAGGGATGACCGCTATTGCAAAAGAGTTTTTCTTAATTTTGGTGTTTCAGCGAGATTCGAACTTACGTTCTCTCTGTGAATTTCGAATGGTAGTCACGCACCAACCCATTCGGCTACGGCGGCAACGTTTAGTGATAGTAAAAAAAAGTTGTATTGTATTGTCCCTCTCTTCAGCGACACTGTGAGAGCTCGAAAGTAAGGTGACAAAATCCAGCATATGTCTGTTCCCATTTTGGGGGGTGAGTACATCATTGTCCGTTAACCATGTTAGATGTGACTGTTTATATAAAAAGCATGACAGGTATGCAACTGAGCGCACTCTGGAAAGGTCGCTATGGTTTTCCACCTGCGGCCTTAAAGGGGTGGTATGAGTTCGCTCTGCCTATGTGTTAGCTCTAGCGTATATCAGTAACCAGTCGCTTTGGACCCTGGTCAGGAAGTATTCATTGGTCGAAAGAGTAGTCACTTTCGTTGCTTCGAGCGCCGGTCCGTCCGTGTCGAATCGGTACAGCGTAGGTCAGGCCTCAGAGAACTGGTGTAGGAGCATTGTCTCTGAAGGTACACCCGTTCTTGATTATTTCGGCCCACCCCCCTGCGCGCGATGCGATTGAGCCCAATGCGCGGACACAAACCCCGGTAACCACAACGGGCGCAAATACAGAAAATTCTCAAAACGCGAGCTGAAGAAGGGAAGCCGTAGAGAAATGTTTAAGAGTGCTGATGTTCCTCAGTTCTACCGAAGTATAGGAATACATCCATGGAAATAAAGCCCGGAGTCTCAGAGTTCGATAGTAAGTTAGAGTTACACTGCAGAAGAGGTTGGATTCGAGCTAAGGAAATCGGCAAAGGGCGTCTCTTGTCAAACACACCAACGAAGAAAATCGGCGGTGACACCCCCGCAACAGCTCGAAAACAGGTGTTATCCAGGAGAGCACTCCATCAACCGCAAAATGACATGCACCAAGTACTGCCGCACCCGACTCTTCGAAGAAACTAACAGCAGCAATTAGAGGAAATAGTAAAACTGGTCGGTTCTATTACAGCCCTCAGACAAACTTCAACTGTAGAGACCAGAAACCGTTACGGAGAAGAAGAAAGTCGATGAAGCTGTGAGAAAAATGCTAGCCGGCAATAACAAAAATATCGATGTTAGGATCATAAAACCGAGTCAACGACAACAAGTACGGGCTTATGCTACTCTCGCTATTAAAAGCGCAGAAAAACTTCTCCAGTAAAAAAAATATAAAATCGGATGGGTTAGTTGAAGGATGAGAGCTAGCACATCTCTGAAGCGGGGCGACCGGTGCTTCAGTGTCGGATGTCCTCAATCAAAGTGCACCCGATGCGGAGAAAGTGGGCACAAAATGAAACACTGTGCAAAAGACCCCAAGTGTTGCCTTTGCACTGAAGGCAATCGTAAAGAGACAAAGCAAAAACCATGAAATGCCAAAATATGATTATTTTCCAAGCAAACATGCACAGGCAAGTAGAGCTGCTAATTTATGCTACGCTGCATATGATCTTAGAAAAAGACCTGAAGCAGTATTCAGACCAAACAATATGCCCAATCCGAGAAAGCTGGGATCGAAGACGAGTCGGGAACTGTCGCCGTCCGACTGCTTCAGAGCACAAATTTTGCAGTTACTGCGCAAAGATCAGGCGATAGTTTCGTCTACGCTCAAAACAGCCCATTCACAATGATAAGCTGTTACCGTGCGCCAAACAACAGTATAGCTGAATTCCCTCGGAAACTGGAAAGCATACTAGAGCCAGAAGATTGCGCCCGGCGATAACGGCATCCGAAAAATACAAACACAGGACAAACACAAACCTGTTGGACAGACCCTGTGAAGTCTAGTCCTTCTCCACCTGAAGTTTTTAACGCAAATGAGGACTTTCTCTTCCCCTGCTACCACTAGCTGGTACCTCAGCGCATACTTTCAGAGTCGGAGCGTTTGTATCCATTTGGACAACAAGTTCCAGCCAACGTAGCCAATGGATCTTTATTCGGTGCGCTATGTCTATGTCGTCGTAAGGCTCATACAGCTTAACGTTCCATCGCCTGCGATATTCGCCGCTGCCAACGTGCAAAGGTCCAAAAATCTTATGCAGAATCTATCTCTCGAACACTCCATGCGTCGCTTTATCGGATGTTGTCATCGTCCAAGCTTCTGCGCCATACGTTAGGACGGGCATGATGACAGTCTTGTAGAGTGTTGGTTGCGTTCGTCGAGAGAGGACTTTACTGCTCACTTGCCTACTTAGTCCAGTGCGTTGGATTTCGAGTCTGACGATATTTAAAAGACTAATCCCGCGGTAATTGGCATATATTGCAGGAGCACTCTTCTAATGGATTGGGCAAAGTACACTTAAATTCCAATCGGCAGGCAGGCTTCCATCCGACCATATTTTGCATAGGACCTTACCAGCTCCTCCCCTCCATGTTTAAATAATTCAGCCGGCAGTCCGTTGGCGCCCGCGGCTTTGTTGCTCCTTAGCTGCGCTATCGCTATTCTCGCCTCGTCATGATCGGGTAGCGGAACAACATTTCCGTCGTCAACGATTGGGTTATCGTTATATTCACCTTCTCTGTGACATGCGCAGCTATCACTGTTTAACAGGTTCGAGAAGTGTTTCCTTCATAATTTAAGATTGCTCTGGATGTCAGTCACCAGTTCACCGTATTTGTTCTTACAGGAAAACGGCCCGGTCTTAAAACCTTCTGTAAGCCGCCAAACTTTCTGGAAGAATTTTCGGGCCTTGTTCCTGCTGGCCAGCATCTCAAGCTCCGCGTACTCACGTATTTTGGCGTCTTATTTCTTTTGTCTGATAATACGTCTTTCTTCCTATCTTAGCTTTCGGTAGCGATCCCACATTGCTCGCGTTGCGCCCGATTTCAGCGTAACTCTATAGGCGGCATCCTTTCTTTCTGCGACAGCATGACATTCCTCGTCGTACCAACTGTTTTTTTCGGGCTCGCCGGAATCCGATTTCTTCTTCGGAGGCGGTACGTAGGGAACGAGAAATGTTGCTTCATTGCGCGTGCATCCCGATTTGTGGGACAGTGCTCTCTGAGAGCAGGAGTGAGAGTCGAGTGGCGAATCTTCTGGCTATTTGTTGTGAATGCAACTTTTCGATGTTCAACATTCTTTGCGTAGGGTTTTGGGCTGCACAGAGGCGTATTCGCAGTTTGGCTGCAACAAGCAATGATCCGAGTCGATGTTGGGTCCTCGGATCGTAGGAACATCTAATGCACTAGAAGCGTGTTTTCCATCTATCACAACATGATTGATCTGTTTTCGCGTTTTTCGATCAGGACACAGCCAAGTAGCTTGGTGTATCTTCTTATGCTGGAATCTGGTGCTGCAGACTACAATTTTTGTGCCCCGGCGAAGTTGATCAGCCTCTGTCCGTTACCGGATGTTTCGTTGTGCAGGCTGAACTTCCCGACTGTGGGACCAAAAATTCCCTCCTTGCCCACCCTGGCGTTTATGTCGAGGCAGGTGCAGCGCTCATAGGAACGCTCCAAGCGCTGATAGAAGGAATCTTTGGCCGCATCGCCCTTCTCTTCCGTCGGGGCGTGGGCGCAAATTAGCGAGATGCTAAACAAACGGGCTTTGATGCGGATTGTTGCGAGGCGCTTGTCCACCGGAGTGAACGACAGTGCTTGGCGACGAAGTCTCTCTCCCACAACAAATCCGACACCGAATTGGCGCTCCTTTACATGGCAGCTGTAGTAGACTTCGCAAGGTCCTATGGTTTTCTTGCGTTGCCCCGACCATCACATTTCTTGAATGGCATTGATGTCAGCCTTTGCTCTCACGAGGACATCAACCAGCCGGGCAGAGGCTCCCTTAAGGAACCAGAAATTCTAGGTGCATGCCCTCAAATCGTATTCCTTATTTCGTTTGCAGGGATCGTCATCAGTAAATGTAGTTCTCATCCGAGTCTTTGTATATATTTTCTTTGGTGGGATTTTTTAGTAGCATGTTCCAAGCCCAGCGCACAACCCGCTATCCTGCTGCTGACATGGAAATCGAGGTGGTAAGCAAAATAGTCGACACATTTTTCGCAAAACACTGCGTTGAGAGAGAAAAACTCGAGTATGAAGCAACTGTGCTGCTGATGAAATTCATCAGATTTTTAATGTCAGCGGCAGCTATATCAGCAGGTGTGGCAAAGAAGTAAGAGCCAAGATGCCTGGATCTTATCCCCGCCAGAGCAGGTCAGCTAAGGAGAAGGTGCTGAGATGATTCCACCTCATCCTCCATACATCCATCGCAAAAAGGACTCCAAGTGATTCCAAGTCTCACAAGATGCATTCCTCGCGCATTGTGTCGTGTGAGAGAACCCACTAGATTGGAGAGCTGATATTTTGTCAGCCTCAGAAGCTCGCCCGAGCGCCTCCGGTCCACACGTGGCAAGAAGGATTTCGCGACCTTACGCGTTTGAGTATTTGCCCAGCGCTCGCTGAGCTGGAGCGATGCCCATCTTTCCAGGAGCAGACCACAGGTAGTCAGGGGGATCCCTATTTTCTCCCTTCGCGGGGAAATCACCTCACATGTCCCTTGCCTGGCCAGTTCATCCGCCTCACAGTTTTCCACAATGTCGCTCTGACCGGGAACCCAGATGGGGCTGATGTCAAAGAATTCGGACGCAGTCGAAAGTGAGGTCAAGCATTCCTTGACCAATTCCAAACTCACCGTCATAGACCCGAGGGCCCTTATTGCCCTTTATTTACTTCCTTGACTGTTAGTACGCATTTGAGCAGCCAATCAGCTGCCTCCTTGATTGCGGCTACCTCTGCCTGGAATACACTGCAGTGGTCCGGTAACCTGAATTTGAGTCTGATATGGAGCCCCAACGTTGATCCACCCGAGAGCAAGTTCATCAGGCCCTGCCCCAAAGTGTAGCCCTCCGTCCACTCTTCCCTTGACGGGATGTGAGTGGAGAATGTTCCGGTTGGACTAAACGAGGGTATACACTGGTCTGTTGACAGAGGGATGAGCTCTAAGTTTCTAAAGATGCTTGAGTGCCCATAAGTGAGGTTGAGCTTACAGCTCCAGCCCCTCAGTCTGATTGTGGTACGTGTAGCGGCAATTCTGCCTGCGATGTCTACGGGTACCACATTTAACATTGCGTTGAGCATCAGAGTAGGAGTCGTTCGAAGCGCCCCACTGATTCCAATGAGTGCCGACCTCTGAACTCTCTCCAGCTTCTTCACCAATGTCGTCTTTTCAAGGGAGTTCCACCAGACTATGACTCCATGTAACAAGATAGGCTTTACAATAGTATTATATAGCCAGAAAACAACTCTAGGCGAAAGGCCCACCTTTTGCCAACTGCGCCCTTGCACCCATACAAGTCGATTGTTGCCTTCCTCACTCTTTCCTCAATATTGGGCTTCCATGTAAGCTTGCTGTCAAGGATAATACCTAGGTACTTCACCTTGTCAGAAAGAATCAGAGGAGCGCCCCCTAGTGAGGAAGTTGAGCTCTGAGTATATTATGTTTCCTCGTAAATAGGACGAGCTCCGTCTAAAGAGGATTCACCGGCAGGCCGCAATCCGTTGCTCATCTAGCAACTGCATTCAGATATCCCTGCATCAAGTTGTACAGAGTGTCCAAAAATTTTCACCTAACAATAAGTGCCACGTCAACCGCGTAGGGAATTATCCTGCAGCCCCCCTTCACCAGCTCCTCCAACAGGTCATTTAAAAAAACAACCCAGAGGAATGGTGAGAGAACCCCACCTTACGGTGTGCCTCTACTCACCTGCCGGTGGATGGAGATACCGCCCCACTCTGCGGTGACAGTTCTGTCGCTACGTATTTTGTGGATAAATCGGTTCCGACCCCTAGTTTACCTAGAGACCTGGTAATTGCCTCCGGGAGGACCTTGTTAAAAGCCCCCTGAATGTCGAGGAAGGCGCCTACCGCAAACTCCTTCTGAAAAAGAGACTCTTCAATCTGTTCCACGATTGTATGTAGGGCAGATTCCACCGATCTGCCCTTGCAATAAACATGTTGAGTTTGCGACAGCCGACCCCGAGGAATTTCGCTTCTTATGTGCAGGTCAATCAGTCTCTCAAGGGTTTTCAGTAAGAAAGATGAGAGACTAATTGACCTGAAGTCCTTAGGGGAGACATGCGAGCTCTTGCCGGCCTTGGGTATAAAGACAACCCTCACGGCCCCCCATGATCTTGGTATATAGCCGCTGGCTACGCAGCTCGCATAGATGGTGCTCAACCAACGGCATGATACCTCCATAGATTTCTGCAGTTGGACAGGAATGATGTCAATGGCCCAAGCCAGGCGACGCTTATCCAGCAACCAGCCCCGGTCCGGGAGGCAAGTTGAAATGCTATCCAGGCCGGTGCTGCTAGTTGCTGAGCTCATCGGAAAATGGGCGTCGAGAAGTAACTTCTGTGACTCCTCGCAGCTCATCGCCCAACGTCCCGATTCGTCTCTTTAGTACCCCAAGGGAGCGGAACTCTTCGAGACTACTCGTCAAAACCTGGAGGACTCATGCCTGCCCTTTACGCTCTCGCAGAAGCTTCTCCAAGAGTCCTTCTTAGCCTTGCTAATTTCGGACTTGTATATTCCTAGCCCTGCTTTATACAGCTCCCATCCCGAGGGAGACCTTATTCTTTTAGCCCTGTTAAAAAGGCGTAGGGGAGTAGGCTCAGCAGATTTCTGTAGTATGCATCCTAGTCGGTCAACCTCAGGTTCCAGTAGGGGGATCTTATTGGACGAGTTTGAGTGAGAGAGAAGTGAATATGGTTATGGTCCGAGAAGAATGAGTGTTTAGCACCTTCCAATCGGAGATTCGGTTTATCAGTGAAGAAGAAGCCAGAGTAAGGTCAAGCACCTCTTCTCTGGCTGCGGTAATAAAAGTGGGGCCATTACCCCTGTTACATATAAACAAGTCCTCGTCGGCATCAGCCATAGCTTTCCAGCCGGGCCTTCAGGCTCACCGTCACAATGTCTTCATTGGTGAAATTATGCAAAATAAATGCGTTAAGTTCCCTCCTGATGAGTATACAGGATTTTGGCTTACCTGTCCTGCTATACGCCACCAGTTTGTAGCTTTTCATCCTGAGCCCAGAAATGCCGTTGCTGCTCAGCCACGGCTCCTGGATCAGGACTATATCAGCTCCATCTTGCTCAAGGTGGATAAGTACGTTGGCGGGCGCCGCCTTAGAGTGCTGAAGATTTATTTGAAGAATATTCATCCTCCAAGATCCTCTCCATCTCCCCAAAGACAGCGTCCTCGCTCTCCGAGGCCAGGAGCCTCTCCTCCTCCGCCCTGTCGAAGAACGACCCGATGCTTATGACGGACCCCGGTAAAGAGCGGGCGTCGTCAGTATTCTCACCCTCCGACGTGACGGATTCTACTTCCATGTCCACAGGAGCTTCTTCTATTGTGGGCCTTGCTTCTCCCAGCACTTCCGGATGTGCTGCGGCATCTCCTCTGCTCCTCTGATCACCTTCCTGGCCCACTCGAGCATCTGGGAATGCTTCTCAGACAACTGGGGGCCATTCTGGCCGCCGTAGCGCTCCAGGATCCTGGTAGCCATACGAAGGTCAGAGAAAGACCGCTTACTCTGGCCTGGCTGTCATTTAGGCCTAACGGAGGGTTCTCGAAGAGAGAACGGTGAGGTTAACTATTACCCCACACAGTTTTTGTGACGAATGGAACGAATGGAAGGTTAACTTACCAAATTGCATTTATGGAGATACTGAGTATGTTGATACGGAGCACACCTTCTTGAAATGCGAGAGGTAGAATTCAGAGATCAGTTTTGTAACGAGCTATTGTGAAAAAGGAGGCGTGAAATGGAAACTTAAGCTGAAGAGCATTAAGTATATGTTTATCAAAACAGGCGACCCTGGACGCAGGGTGAGTAAGTAAGTGTCCTTCTTAGCACGCCGTCTTGGACCTCTACCTCGAAGCATTCCGGAAGCAGTCCCGGAGCTAAGGAAAAAATCCAAGGTAAGAGGAGGGATGTCTTTTTTTTGTGTGTAATCACCACTTACGTAGTAACGACGGTTACTACGTGGTGCGAGACTTTTTAACCCAACCTCTCTGCCAAAAAAAAAATTTCAGTGAATATTTAGTGACAGAGAAAAAAATTGCATCACCACAATATCGGACCTAAAATATAAATTCAGATGTGTTATAAGTTAAAGATCATGTTTTACTAAAAATTTATATATATATATGTATGTATGTATGTGGTAGTCACGCACCAACCTATTCGGCTACGGCGGGCGCCGCTAAAAATTTAGTGCTAGTGAAAAAAATTAGCTATCACTAAAAGTTAAGTGGTAATGCATTTTTTTCACTCGCACTAAATGTTCACGAAAAGATCAAGCTAAGGTTTTGTCTACACTCAAAACAGCCAATTCACAATAATGAGCTGTCACTTGCTACTTTACAGTAAACGACAATATAAATTAATTAACCCGGAGACTTGAAAGCATAGAAGACAAAGCCCTTAGTTTAGAGGGGCGATTAAACATAGAGGGAGACTTCAACTCAAAAGCAAACGAATGGGACTCGGCGACTAGGAATTCAAATGGTAGACGAGTGCTGGACATGGCAGCAAGACTAGGTTTAGTAGTGTTCAACACAAGAACGTCTACGTACCGACAGCCAGGTTGCGAAGACACCACACCTAACATCACCCTAGCATCGGAAAGCATATTCAGAGTTACTAAAAACTGGAGAGGCCTTCGTCCCGTTCCCACTCTTCCCGCAGGGTAGGAGGGTCGTGAACGTTGCAGTAGCAAGTATAGGCGGAAATGTATAATCCACCTGTCTGGAATGCCCCAACGTGCCATCTAGGATTTTACCGTGGCCATAGTATGTGCTTGACCACTTACTTAAAGTGCTCAGCCTTATTGCCGCACTGCGCGCAATGTTCTTTGCCTGCAGGTGTACCGGAAGAAAGTTTAATATCACAAACAGTGCTTTCTATGGTGTGGTTGGCATTGCACTGGTTATAAGAACAGATACAAGTCTTCGGACCTGGTCAACTCTTTTAATATTCCACCATATTCCGCCATATTGCAATACCGTAGTAGGAGGTTGGTATAATTACTGCTGTTTACAGTATCATTCTGTGTTTCAAAACCCAATCTTCTAACCTAACGCCGTCGTAGCTTTACGTACTCTATCTGCGACAGTGAGCCCCCAATTTAGCTTCCTTCCAGTACGAGCCCTAGATATTTAACGCTTTCTGTGAGGAGTTTTCCCCCTAAAAATATTTGTTGAAGAGCAGGTGTTGTATGTTTTCTGCTGAACAGTATTAGTTCCGTTTTTTTCTCGATTTACTTCTAGTCCTCGACTTTTGCACCATAATGATAGTATGTATAGTGCTCTTTGTTGAAGATCACATATTGTTGGAAGGGCTTTGCCGGAGATTGCTATTAAAATATCATCAGCACATGAAATTATCCTACCTGCCGTTTTTTCAAGTTCCTGAATGAGTTTATTGACAGTCTGGTTCCACAGAAGTGGAGAGATTACTCCACCCTGTGGTGTACCCCTGATTGGAAATTTCTTAATGGATATTTTACCCAACTCTGCGTGTATCGTCCGCCCGATTAGCATTCGTTCTATGAGCGAGGCGAGCGCTCTGCTTACTCCCATTTCCGTTAGCGATTTGGTAGTTCCTTCTGGATGTATGCTATTGAAGGCACCCTCGATGTCCAAAAAAACAGCATGAGTGTATTCCTTATAGTGAAGTGAATTCACAATCGTATCGACTAGCAAGTGGAGTGCTGTCTCTACTGATTTGCCTTTGCTGTATGTATGTTGAAAATGTGATAGCTTGTTGCTAATCTTTCCATCTAGCAATCGTTCTAACGTTTTCAACAGGAAGTATTATAGGTTAATCGGCCTGTAGTCCTTCCTTGTATGTTGCAGGTCAGCGGCGATAATTCCATCTGCTCCCGGTTATTTGTCAGGCTTGAAACTGCCGAAGGCAAATTTTTTGTTGTCCTCCGTTATAAAATCTATTGGGGGACCTACATTGTGAACTTAGGATGAGTTCTACCGTCTTCATTGCATAGGCAACCTGGAAAGTGTGTCTGCATTAATAATTCTAGTGTTTCTTCTTTATTAGTTGTTCAATTTCCGTCCTCTTTCATGAGGTAACTAGGGTTGTTGGGGCTCATTGATACAACTTTCCTGAGTCTGCTGGTCTCGGAAGTGCTTTCTATATTTCGACAGAAATCTCTCCAAGACACTGTTTTTGCTTCCCTAATTGCATACTTAAATCTGCGTTGACAGTCTTTGTATCCGTCCGGTATCCGGTTTTCCTCTTTTCGTTCTCGGAGGACATGTTGCGAAAGCTGAAGTCAGTTCATCAACAGTAGAGTCGAGTTGTAGCTCAGCGTTAATCTGGTATGTCATGCCAGAGAGGTTGCTGGATACTACAATATGTTTTCAAACATTCCCAGTGTGTGCGTATACGGTTCACGACCGGTTTGCACAGTTTAATTGGTAATGCAATACTTTACGTTAAGTACCTGTGGTCTGAGGAGGAGTTATCTTTAGACACTCTTCAATCTTTTAGAATTGTGCCCCACGTTTGTTGACACACGTAATGTCATAATTGGGGTGTCGTTTGAATTGCTGATATGAAGATTTACACATAATGAATTCAAAAATGTACTCACTGCGTTTGTTGGTGTTTGAACTACCCCAGACATAATTGAGAGCATTGGCATCTGCTCCCAGTATAAATGGGATACCACGTCTTTCGGCTTCCTCGGCTGCACCTATTAGGAGTAGTGAAGGGGGTGGTTGCACCGCGTCGTGGGCCATGTAGGACGAAGCAAGCTATATTGTCCTTCCACAGGACTCTACTGAAATTATTGCGTTATATATAATACAATATAATGTATATAATTGGCGCGTACACCCTTTTTGGGTATTTGGCCGAGCTCCTCCCCCTATTTGTGGTGTGCGTCTTCATGTTGTTCCACAAATGGAGGGACCTACAGTTTCAAGCCGACTCCGAAAGGCAGATATTTTCATGAGGACCTTTTTCATGGCAGAAATACATTCGGAGGTTTGCATTGCCTGCCGAGGGGCGACCACTATTAGAAAAATGTTTTTCTTAATTTTGGTGTTTCACCGAGATTCGAACTTACGTTCTCTCTGTGAATTCCGAATGGTAATCACGCACCAACCCACTCGGCTATGGTGGCCGCCTTATCCGCATCGCTAAATTGTATCAATAAGAACACATTATTATGTGTTTTCACTAATATACACGACACACGAATATAAACTCATTACCTTTGTCGGTGGCATAAACCAGTCCGCAAACCCGATCTTTTTCGACCCTTGGTTCTTGGATGAGCGCGATATCCTCTTCTCTTTCAGCGGGACAGAGGATGAGTGTGGCTGAGGCCGCCTTACTGTGGTGGAGGTTGATCTGTAGAACCCCCACTCTCGCTGGCATGCGTTGTTAGATGACAGTCAACCACGGTTTGGTCAGCGTTCTCTTCGTCGGAGGTAGTGGGGATATACTCTTCATCCTCCAAAGCATTCGGGAGCTCGGAATATTCCCCATGCCCTCTATAACCCTTCGGAAGGTTCCGTTACCATGCCGGAATTGGATGCCAACGCGTTGTCTGCTCGATTGCCTAACGCAACCGTGGTCTCCTACGAAGATGAGGTCATGTTTTCTGCGGAGTGGTTTTTACTGGCTACATCCTGTCGGTAGACATGGAGTGTCAGTGAGTAGTTTTTGCTACTTTCCAATCGCCTAGGGTTGCCTAGTTTGAGCAGTTCCAACACTTCCTCTGGATCGGTGTGGAAGTCAGGTATCCAGAGTCTGGATCTTGGACTATTGGTAATGTTTTCTCGGAAGACCACATCGAGGCGGGCCCCCGGCCAAGGCTCCCCTTTGCGCTTTATTGCCAGGTTATATTGATCCACCGATCGTTGATCAGCGCACCTAATTAATTTGACGTGCGATTGAAACCAACCCGCGTCCGAGCAACTGGGTGGGGGTCCGGGATTTTCTTGCAGTATTTTTCTGTAAACTTTCCAAAGACTCCTGTTTATCAGGTCCTAGGTTGCTTGCGTGATCGCACCGTCATGGGAACTGCGATCAATCACCGCTGTTCCTCCGTCAGATCCTCTAGTTTGGTATCCTTCAGTCTCTCCAGGATCTTGAAGGCTGAACGCTTGGTACGGTAGCACCTTTCTGAAACACTAATTTGCTTCAGGGGGTGGGTACTACCCGGGGCAATGACCAATGGCTGAGCCATGTGGTCCGATGCCGACGACATTGTCAGAGGTGTTACTCCTTCTGGAGTTCCCATGTCAACTGAAGTGACGTAGACATCAAGCTCGTATTTTTTTCGGGACAACTAACAAGTGCAGCGCTCAGACATTAATTAGGTGCAAAGATAGTCGCTTCTTAACACATCAGTGCCAAAGACTTCTAACCTGAAGGAGGGGCAGACGCACACGAAGTGGTCCGCCGTCTCATCCTCCTCTTCATAAGCTGGGCAGAGTACACTGTCTGAGATGCCCAACCTTTCCATGTGCTTCGCTTACAGAAAATGGCCCATCATCAGTCCAACCAGCTGTCTGCACTCCCCTCTGCTTAATGACAGGGTTTGCGACAGTCGATCGGACATGATAGGTAACATCAGTTTAGTCCATCTACAGCCTGCCAAGCTCGCTTGTGGGTGGTAGTTACCCATTTGCTAACCGTCGCTGTGATGGCCGCAGAAGGGAGTGGCAAAACGGGCTCTGGGCCAAAGAAGTTGGAGTCAGAGGTCTCATTACAGACGATACCCACGTGTCCCGGGACCCATGTTAGCATCAGGCTATTGTGTCTGCCGACATAGTTCAGCCACGATTTACAAGACTTGATTACCCCTGATGTGGTTGGGGGGCTGTCTAAGGCCATGAGCGCAGTTTGGCTGTCGCTGTAGACACATATAGATCTGCCTCTCCATTTGTTTTCCACAACAAAGTTTATCGCTTCTTGAACCACATACACCTCCGCGTGAAACACAGATGCATGCATTCCAAGAGCAAAGTGCAGTTTTGTCCTGCTGGATTCCACGTTGACCTCAGAGCCGGAACCGTGCTCGGTCCAGTAGCCATCCGTGAAAATGCGAAAACAGTACTTGCCGGACTCGTTTTCAGAGTTTGACCACAATTGAGCCTCTGGCAATACCACACTGAATCTCTTTTCAAGTACGACTCTTGATGGCATGGAATCAAGGGGTATGGCAAGGCCCGTTGGATCGAAGTGCATCCCTTCTCTGTTTTCCAACGCCGGACAGGGGCCGTACCAGTTTCAATTGTGTTTCAGCCTGCAGATGGTCTTCAATGCCTCTACTTGGATGAAAGCGGGGGTGAACCAATCAGAGCATCTAATGATGGGCCTGAAGTAGTCGGAAATGCTCCGGTGCAACAGATGGCCACAATGCGTTGTAGTGTCGATAAGGTCCTCCTGACTCCCACGAGAGAGAGAGAGTCTACTAATCCAGACCACTGATGCATAGGCGATAATATGTCTTATCATAGCCGTGTAGATCCTTAGGACCTTACTAGGAGAAAGACCCAACGTTTTCCCAAATACACCTTTGCACTGCCAGAAAGCTTTTTTGTTTTTTTTTTGTGAGAGGCGAGGATAAAAATGTCAGAAACATTCAATTGATGCCGTTGCGCTAATGATATGTGGGGCACGCTCCCATTAAAACAGACCTCCCCTCTTCGGCAGACTTCCACCCCGGGCTCGCATTTGCACTACATCGAGGGTGGAGCCGTGATTGTGGATAACAACCACATAAGAAACTTGCGTCCAGGCTCTCTACCTATGACGTATGGAGGTTATACGTCCGTGATAGTCTCCATTACTCCATTAAGAAGTAAATGGAACTTCGAAATTGTAAAGTAATGTCGAGTGTATTACCGTCTTGTCTGCGTATGATATGGTCGTGAGTCATTAACTCAAGCGCCCGTTATTGTTCTCGGTACGTCTGAGTCGACCTCCTCTGGAACACTGTTTCATGATAGCTTCAGCACTTCAGCACTTTAGCACGGTATGCACAGGCTACTCTATAAACCTGCCTGGCGCCTCGTAGGTGTATTTCTCGGGCTTGGGACCAAATCGGAGCGGTATATAACAGGATGGAGTCTGTCACAGTAGAAGTCTCCTTCTTGCACCTTGGGCTGCCCGAATGTTCGGCAGCAACCGTGTTAGATCATTTGCAACAACGGCGCCTTTCGTACTGACTTTCACCGCGTGCTCTCTAAAGGTCATGCGCGAGTCTATCATAACCCCTAAGTACTGTATAGCCGGCTTGGACTGGATGCTGAGACCTTCGAAATTTAACGTCAAACTCTCCCTCTTCGTATTTTTGCTCAACAAGACTGCTTCAGTATTTTGCGCTGCTAGCTGGAGCTTGGCATTGTATAACCAGCGCTCAATCCTCGCTATCGCATCGTTGAGTTCCACATCAATGTCCTGTTTCCCCGTTACAACCAGGGCAATATCGTCTGCGTATCCCAGCAGAGTCGCATTAATGGGCAACTCCATTTTGAGGATGCCGTCGTAAATTGCGTTCCACAAAGTGGGGCCGAGGACCGACCCCTGCGGTACTCCGCCTGTCACTGTGTATTCCTGAGTTCCGTCGTGTGTGTCGTATTCAAGAATCCTGCCATCGAAGTAGCTCCGGATAATCCGAAGCAGGTACGAAGGCACTCCAAGATCACTCAATGCTGAAAGAATTAGCGTCCAATTTGCTGAGTTGAAGGCGTTTATGTTCAACGTTACGACAGCGCAATATTTCAACCGCCTGCAACCGCCCACAGATGATTCTTTCTAGTACCTTCCCCTCTGTATCTAACAGATATAAGGGTCGGTATGTTGATGCATTATTTGGTAATTTGCCCGGTTTTAGCAGAAGCACTAAACGCTGTCGCTTCCCTCTCCTGGGAAATATACCAGACTTGATACACTCAGTGTAAGGTTCAGCAAAAATTTCTGAACTTGCTTGGATCGCAATATTGGGGACACCATATGGACCTGGAGCTTTTGCGTCGCTGATTCTCGTAAGAGCGGCCAATAGCTCTCATTTTGAGACCGTATACTCTTCTGACTGCGGGGGGGAGGGATGTAAATCCGTTACCTTTACAGGGCTCTGGGGTGGAAATAGGTAAAGGACCACCTTTCCCAGCAAGACAGGGCATGTGGGTGTACTTGCGCCCGTGTATATTCCTTGTGTGGACCATCTGGCTTGCGCTGTAGCGCTTTATTTCCCGGTATCCAGATCGCAGCCCCGTATATTGCATCAGCTAACCATTTATAGGTGTCAATAGCAGAGCATGGTTCGGAGATTAGAGCGATGTCAGCTTAAAGCTCGCTCATATTCCTCCACAATATATCTTGAGCAGTTCTGCAATGGTTGAATTTAATTTGTGCTATCCTAATGCGCGCTTTTTATTAACTGCGTACTCGAATTTAGAACATTTTGTGCTTCCATCGTTATGTGCACCCCAGCAAAGAGTACATCTTTCTAGGTTCTCGCATGTTGCACCTCTGCACCTTACTCCATTTTTACCAATCTTACTGCAGAGTCTTCTGGCCTCCTGATTTTAGCTTGTATCTCTGGAGCATCCAACAGCTCTTCCTTGCTGGTAATATCTGTTACCAGGCCTTTACAACGAATAGTCATCATGTGGGTCTTCACCTGCACCGATGCGTCTTCCTTAAGTACGCTCTGTATTGCTGCTTGTAGTATACGGGTACTAGTGCCTTTAGTTCTGCTGAGTTCAAGCAAAAGCTCTCCTTTTTGGGTACGCCTCAATATATGGACATCTTCAATCAGCGACTTATTCGCGACATTGGCTTTGACCGCCCGTAGGATATCAGCATATGACATCTTTTCTGATTTATTCGCAGTGAGGATTGCATCAGTTTTCGTCCGAATTATTTTCTTCGAGGGCCTTTTGGGCCTTTTTCGAACCTTGATCCACTCCTCCTTCTCGTCCCTTATCCTTGGGGTTATCTCCGTCCCCGCGCCAAGGGACTTTTGCTTCTTAGCAGCTGTGGATTTAGTTTTTCCTGCTTCCTTAGGGCTAGACTTCGTCCTGACTCTCTTAGTGGATTGGCTGATCTCCACTAATCCTTCTTCAAGAAAAGCCTTCATTCTTGGGTTGGAGTATTCTTTTCATCCAACCCCATCCGCCTTTCCTCTTTATCCATCTCCAGCATGACTTCAGTATGAAGTCGTTTGATGATGATGCACCGCCTGATAACATCTTTAAGCAAATTCCTCTGCGATGTGCAGAACTTCTGCAACTCAATAATTTCTCTTCCCAGAGACATTAAGGAGGATGGTTCCATGTGTAGAAGTCCACGCAAGTGGGGAAAGTCATTGACCGCCATTCACTTGGGAGTGTCCAGGACGATTCTTCTGCATATGGTTCAAGCAGCTCACAACGTCCGGGATTAGCCCACGTATCTTCGGGGTAGCTTCCGAACACCCGTTCGGGAGTGAGCTAACGTGAGAGGGCGAAGCATTCCAGGATAGCTAGTTGTGCGCTGGGTTTGGGACCCGCCGCTTAAAAAGCCCACCCCCCAATGAAAACAGCAACAAAGCCTCGGATGAGAACTTCCAACACTGATGACGACCCCTGCAAACGAAATAAGGAATACGATTTGAGGGCATGCACCTGGAATGTCCGGTCCCTTAATGGGGAAAGTGCCTCTGCCCGGCTGGTTGATGTCCTCGTAAGAGTAAAGGCTGACATCACTGCCATCCAAGAGATGCGATGGACGGGGCAAGGCAAGAAAACCATAGGACCTTGCGAAGTCTACTACAGCTGCCATGTAAAGGAGCCCAAATTCGGTGTCGGATTTGTTGTGGGAGAGAGGCTTCGTGGCCAAGTACTGTCGTTCACTCCGGTGGACGAGCGTCTCGCAATAATCCGCATCAAAGCGCGATTTTTTCACATCTCGTCAATTTGCGCCCACGCCCCGACGGAAGAAAAGGACGATGCGACTAAAGATTCTTTCTATAAGCGCTTGGAACGTTCCCATGAGTGCTACCCCCGCCACGACATAAAAATCGTGCTTGGCGACTTCAACGCCAGGGTGGACAAGGAGGGAATTTTTGGTCCCACAGTCGGAAAATTCAGCCTGCACAACGAAACATCCGGTAACGGACAGAGGCTAATCGACTTCGCCGGGGCCCGAAACATGGTAGTCTGCAGCACCAGATTCGAGCATAGAAAGATCCACCAAGCTACCTGGCTGTCCCCTGATCGAAAAACGCGAAACCAGATCGATCATGTTGTGATAGATGGAAGACACGCTTCTAGTGTATTAGATGTACGTACGATCCGAGGACCCAACATCGACTCGGCTCATTACCTTGTTGCAGCTAAACTGCGCACCCGCCTCTGTGCAGCAAAAAACGTACATCTACCTACGCAAAGAATGTTCGTCATCGAAAAGCTGCAATCACAACAGACAGCCAGAAGATTCGCCACTCGACTCTCACTTCTGCTCTCAAGGAGCACTGCCCAACAAACCGGCATGCACGAGCAATGGAGCAACATTTCTTGTTCCCTACGTACCGGCGAAGAATGTTATGCTGCCCCCGAAAGAAAAGATGCTGCCTATAGAGCCACACTGCGATCGGGCGCAACACGAGCCATATGGGATCGCTACAGAGACCTCAGGAAGGAAGAGAGACGTATTATTCGACAGAAGAAACGAGAGGTAGGAGCTTGAGATGCTGGCCAATAGGAACAACGCCTGTAAATTTTACCAGAAAGTTCGGCAAATTACAGAAGGTTTTAAGACCGGGGCGTTTTCCTGTACGAACAAAGTCGGCGAACTGGTGACTGACGTACAGAGCAATCTTAAATTATGAAGGGAACACTCTCGAACCTGTTAAACAGTGATAGCTGCGCATGTCACAGAGAATGTGAAGATCCCGATATCCCAATCATCAACGACGGAAATCACGTTCCTCTACCCGACCATGACGAGGCGAGAATAGCGATAGCGCGGCTGTCAAATACGGCGACGAGGAGCTGATAAGTTCGTATGCAAAATATGGTCGGATGAAAATGCCTACAAATTGGAATTTAAGTGTACTCTGTCCAATCCATATGAAATGTGACCATGCGATCTGTGACAATTACCGCGGGATTAGTATTTTAAATATCGCCTATAAGGTTCTAGCGAACGTATTGTGCGAAAGGCTGAATCCCACCGTCAACCAACTGATTTGACCTTATCAGTGTGGCTTTAGACCTGGAAAGTCTACCATCGACCAAATATACACAATACGCCAAATCTTGGAATAGACGCATGAAAGGAGAATCGACGCACCATCTTTCCGTCGATTTTAAAGCTGCATTCGACAGTACGGAAAGGAACTACTTGTGTGCCGCGAGGTCTGAATTTGGTATACCCGCCGTCAGAATCGGGAAGGACCTCTCCGAGCCGTTTGATACCAAACGAGGTTTCAGACAGAGTGACTCGCTGTCGTGTGACTTCTTTGGAGACTTGATGTTGGAGAGCATCGTACGAGCCGCAGAACGTAATCGCTCAGGCACAATATTTTATAAAAGCGTACAATTGTTAGCGTATGCCGCTGATATCGATATCATCGGTCTTAACCCCCGCGCGTTAGTTCTGCCTTCCACACAGTGGGTAAAGAGGCAAAGCGAATGGGTCTGGTGGTGAACGAGGACAAAACGAAGTACCTATTGTCTTCAAGCCAACAATTGACGCCCTCGCGTATGGGCCCCCACGTCACTGTTGACAGTTATAATTTTGAGGTTGTAAAGGACTTCGTATCAGCCTTGAAATTCAACGTAGAATCTCTCTTGCCAACAAGTGCTACTTTGGACTAAGCAGGCAACTGAGCAGTAAAGTCCTCTCTCGACGAACAAAAGGAACGCTCTAAAAGGCTCTCATCATGCCCGTCCTAACGTATGGCGCAGAAGCTTGGACGATGACAACAACCGATGAAGCGACGCTTGGAGTGTTCGAGAGAAAGACTCTGCGGAAGATTTTTGAACCTTTGAACGTTGGCAACGGCGAATATCGCAGACGATGAAACGTTGAGATGTATGAGCTTTACGACGACATAGACATAGCGCAGCGAATAAAGATCCAGCGGCTACGTTGGCTGGGTCATGTCGACCGAATGGACCCAAACGCTACGGCCTTGAAAGTATTCGATGCGGTACCAGCTGGTGGTAGCAAAGGAAGAGGAAGGGCTCCTCTGCGTTGGAAAGATCAGGTGAGAAGGACTTGGCTTGACTTGGTGTGTCCAATTGGCGCCGGTTAGCGCGAGAAAGAAACGACGGGCGCGCTTTGTTAAACTCCTCCAAAATCGTGTAAGCGGTTATCAGGCCAATTAAGAAGAAGAAGAGGAGGCACTAAGCATGCTTTCATCAGTTTGGGGCTGCTGGGTCACCGTTTGCGGTTGAATAAGAGCTGCACCTTCTATTGGATGCACGATGTTCCACATCTTGTTGCGTGCCCAATTCCGGTCTGTCGTCCATAGCCGACACAGTGCCAAAAAAGCTGTAAATGGGAGTAATGGGCGTTATGTAGCGTTCTGTAGTGGAGGCAGCAATCGTTTTCGGTGTTTCCACGATGATAACCTCCATCTCTGGATTACTTTTGGTTACACGTACTGGGGATCTCGTTGTTTTTGTGCGTTTTTGAAATGGTGACGGTATTTCGGTATTTGCTTCAGAGGATTACTCTTGTTTGGTGGTTTTCAATTATTCATAGTTGTTGGGTCCCTCCTTGAGGCCGCTATCCCAGTTCGTTCGTACTGTCGCTTTTATGACCCCGTGGTTATCTTTGCAAAGCAGGGAGGCCGACGCGAGGCTTGACACATGACCTTATGAGTGCATGAGTTCAGAGCTGGATCAGCGTTAATAGGGAGCAAGCTCAACCTAACCTATACCACCCAACTTAACGGCGACGAACTAAGAACGTACCTCAAGGCCTGCAACGCTTTTACCGGGACGGGGGCAATTGTAGCAATATCTATTCCGCAGTTTCTGTGGGGTTTCAATCCACATACTAATGGGACAGTCACTACAGTTACCAGCTCACATAATCAATTCAAATCGTTTTCCAGTTCAGCCGCTCATTCTGAGCCAGACGCTGACCCAACAGCCGTTTACTATGTATAAGGCAGTCGCTGATGGGATTTCATAACTACATAAGTGCTTACTCTTAGCATTTTCTTGATTGAAACACCCCTTCAAGCAGGTGCCAGGTAGTTCAATGCCTCAATGACAATAGTGTTCCCATCGCCACCAAGCCGTTGCTATACCTGTTTATCTCAGCCCATTGGCGTTGAGTTGATGCTCAAGATCAATAGGCCGAGATCTGGATTTTAGTCGCCTCTTACGACAGGCATACCTTGGTTGGTTGGTTAGAGTGGTGATTCATCCTGAATCCAACTAGCGCTTCCGCACCATTTTGTTGCCACATCCTCTTTACCTACTTGTTATTTACGGCATGACTATACCCAGTCTGTGCGACCCTAACAAGTTTCCAGCTGTTTGGAATATAACCTAGATTTAGACACGCTTTGAAAATTTCCATTAGCCATGATAGAATACTATCAAGAGTTTCCTGTAACATCTTAGGAAAGATCCCATCAGGGCCTGGAGATTTGAAAGGTGAGAATGATTTGATTGCCCATGCAACCTTCTCTTTCGTAACTATTACATCGACAAGATGCTGTGGGTCATATCGACTCCGCCGGATTCTCCCAGCATCACTTTCATGGGTGCTACATCCCGGAAAATGTGTATCTAAAAGAAGTTCTAGAGACTCTTCCGCCGTAGAAGTCCAAGTGCCATCCGGCCTCTTGACCCAAGAAGCCATTGAATGGTCCTTGGACAGAATACGGCTAAGTCTCGCAGAATCTCTGGTAGATTCGATAGAAGAACAGAAATCTCTCCAGCTCTCTTTCTTGGCGGCCCTGATTGCCTTCTTGTATTGTCTCCGACTTCCTCTATACAACTGCCAATTACCTGTTGAGTAGCTGAGATTGAAATTTGATCTGGCTTCTTCCCTTAATTTTGAGAGCTCATTGCTCCACCAAGGAGGATAGGATTTTTTGCTATATTTAATTGGACATGACGTTTTGTAGGCCCTACTGAATGTCTTTTCCAATGTTGTGACCCTACTCTCAATGTTTTCTGCGAGAGTGATTTGATGGATCGGAATCCTTCCTATCCTATTCCCTACTACATTTTTGAACCGTTTCCAATTTGTTCTAAGTGGGTTTCGATATGGTAAGGGTGGATCTACCTCAAGATCCAGGTGGTAGAGGATCCAGCTGTGGTCCGAAAAGGACTTTTTGCTTGAGACTCTCCAATTTTCTACCCTCACTGAAGTATTTTCAGACAGTAATGTAACATCTATTACTTCCGCCCATCCTCTAAAGCTTTCCGTGCTTGGAAAGGTGAAAGTCGGGGTATTACCCCTGTTACATACTGTTAGGTTAGTATTGATGATAAATTCATATAGGGACTCACCTCGATCATTCGTTTCGGTACTCCTCCATAGGGGATGCCTCGCATTGGCGTCGCATCCTAGTAGCAGGATACTGTTTATGCAGTCAAGCACAAGCCTACGAGCCTCGTCAGGTGGTGCTGGTTGGTCGTGTGCCATGTAGATGGAGGCAATTTTGATCCTGACGCCGTCAGTAGCCTCCATTTCGATGACCGTCACATCCGATGAGCTGTAGGATGGGATTAAAAATATATTTAGATGTTTTTTTGCTACAATACATGTAACCCCTGGGTCCGCTTATAGTACAAGTTGTAGTTTTTTAGAGAGAATCCGCTTACCTCAGTACTCCGCACTCTGGGTTCTTGTATCAGTGCGATGTCTACGTCCTCCTCCGATAGGAGAACGGCTAGGTTGTCCGTTGCAGTCCTGGAGTGCTGCAGATTGATCTGGACAACCTTGAGACCCATACTTACTGGTCGTTTTTGGGGGCGTCAAGCTGCATGCCCGTATGCTGCTCATTAGCGCCATTGTTTTGGGTGGACCCGGCTTCTTCCAGTTGCATGCCCATGAGCAACTCATTAGCGTCGTCAACCTCGTCCTGCTCATCCTCCGGATTTGCAGAACGGAATAACTTCAGATGCGCTTTCCTCACGCCAAACCGAAGTTTGTTGTCCACTTTTCCCAGTGGCTCAATACTCTCCTCCGAGATTTGGAGAAGGAAGGACACACTGTTCATTTGCGGAGCCTCCGCTTTGATGATACTCCAGTCATCCATTGGAACAGTGCGGTTGTGTGCTTGCAGGTATGGTATTAACTGCTTAGCTTCGAACTCCATGTTCGGTATCCAGATACGAGCCCTTGATCGTCTTGGGATCTCACTGGCTGGGATTAGTTTGAGCCTCAAACCTTCCCAGTCGCTCTGGATTTTGCTAATAGCGTTTTGAAGGAAATCAACAGAGAACTGATCGTCGCATTTGATCACCCTGTATCCACGGACCACCTCCATTGAATCATAACCTGGCACTTGACCCTCCGGGCTTGCCATGACGTGATCAACGACAATGCGAGACAGCCGTGCCTCGATTTCGGACCACCTTTCTAACGCAGGTTTACCGCGGTTCGTTAACTCGTCCACCAACGCCGTTTGCAGGTGATCCCGTGCCACCTCGTTAAACGCGCGTTTGGCTGGTTTGGGCGTCAGAGCAGTGTGAGACGTCTTGTGCTTTTTCGCAGTTTTACAGCCCTCGTCCTGCGAACGATTGCGTTTAACGGCTTCTGCCTTCTGGGTGGCCTGGAACGCCAGGTACTCATCGACCACCTTTTGGCACCTTGCCTTATCGGCCGCATCTTTGGGATGAGTTTTACCTTCGGCCTCATTTTTGCTTATTCTGCCGAGAATAGCTAGAGACCGCTGGTAAAGCTTATATCTAGACGGGCCTTTTTTTGGGTATTGACGCTTTTGCCCCTTGGCATCAGCGGATGTGATCGGTTGATTTATAGTTGATGGCGTGCTGTGGCCCACAGCTTTGTCATCAACTGTCTCTTGACTGGAAGCCAAGAGCTCGTCCTCTGAGGGAGTTCCCAACTTCCTCAGCTCGATTGTGTCCGTTCGTTTGTCTGTCCGTTTTGTCATTGGGTCCGTCCGCTTGTCTGTCCGACTGTCGGTTCGTTTTGTCTTTGTGTCAGTCCGTTTGTCCGTCTGTTTGTCTGTCCATTTGGTAGCGTTATCCGATTTTTTGTTTTTTTGTTGTTTGTTCATTTGTCTGTTTCTTACGGTCACCTGCCCTTCCAAAGAGCTGCCCATGTCGCCATGTGCGGTGACCAATGAGGATGGAGGGGAAATAAACGGTCCGCCATGGCAGCGCCCCATACCATGGTAAGGCCACCGTTACAACCTGAGGCGGCCTGATATCAGGAGGGCTCCGTTAGGAGACAGCCTAATTTTATCCCCCGGCTGCCAAACCCACCCAATAGGCACGGGTCGCGTTACACCTTGGGTTGAGGGAGTTTTTTTAACGAAGTTTACGTCTTCGACCTGTGTGGTTCGCGGGAGACCGATTCTCCTGCCTTCCATATCTGGGAGGCGTTCCCCTATCCACCACCTGGGGACGCGCCCTATAGGGATAACAGGTTCCCCCAAGGGAACCTTACCGCAGGCATACCTTACCGCGGGCAAATTGAAACCCCTTAACCCGCTGGGGATACGCAATTAGTGTATCATCGACTTTAACCACCAAAAATAGTTTGACCACCAGTTACAGGATCCTTGTAGTGAACAAGCGAAAGTCTGGAGAGTTCACTTTTGAAAACAACATCGATGTAATTTCCTTTGTTTATTTTGAAGTGCAAAGTGAAGTAGAAGCGTTGCCCCCACGTCCACCACCACCCCGACGACCACGATCGTCATAGCGTTTCTCTTTACGTCCAGAAGGCACACTATCGTCGCGCCGTCTATTACCTCCGTCTCTGCCACGCCCACCATATCACATATTGCCAACTCCAGCACTACCGCCTCCCCTACCCCTCTACTATATTCTCGACGATTTCCGATTCGGCGTTGTGGCATTTGTCCAATTTCAGCTTCTTGTAATTATCTGCACTATCAGTTGAGTCTAAATTATATATTTCCGCACTTTATCGCCAAGTAGGTATGAATAAATTATTATTTTCTATTTAATTCGTGTCAATTTCTTCCAAACTATTAGCAAATGTAACAACACCAGACAGAAAGCTGTCAGTGCTTTTGATGCCCTTGTTTAAAGTGTGATTTCCGTAGGAGCTTAGATTAGATTTGTGGGGTGTTGGACAAGTCCAAGCACTCAGTCAGTAGACCATTGTACTACACCCGGATAGATATCAGTAGAAAGAATAGAGATAGGAAAGATAAAGGGCGGATGGTTCCACAAATCTCTTAGATTCATTGATGAATTTTAAGAGATCCGGAAGAGGAAGAGTATGAACTTTGGCCATGCTCAGTTAATCGCAACCCAATATCCTAAGTCCGATTCTGGAAAATGCAGGGCAGCTACAGAGAAAATTCTCTGCAGTGTCGTCATTCTCAAGACAGGATAGGCATATCCGGCTGTCTACCCCCATGGTAGCCATATGCTGACTACGGACGTTGTGCGCTGTGATTACACCCACCAGTACTCTCAGGGACTTTCTGCTGAGACTCCGTTTAACTTGAGCCTGTACGCCGCCTTCATTGCTTCCTTTCGAACTTGAAGATCTAGAGGTTGCAAGTTCAGAATGGCATTAAGGGCATCACCAGATGTCGTACTCATGGCACCTGTGATACCCAAGCACACATTTCTCTGTAGCCTGTTTAGGGGTTTTACTCTGTAATTAACCGTTGCGGCTTTCCACCATACTATAGAAGCGTATGTAATAATGGATCTAATCAGGGTGATGTGCAGCCAGTGTACTATCGCCGGCCTTAGACCCCATGTCTTGCCAAAGGTTCTCTTACACTGTCAGAGGGCTTTTAATGTTCGAGAGACCTTCTGCTCGACGTGCTTCTTCCAGGTAAGCTTACTATCTAGGATTACTCCTAAATATTTAACCTCAGAAGACAGTTGTAGTGCTACCCCTTTCAATGTGGGTAGTAACAGGACATATTGCATCTCCTAGTGAAAAGCACTAAGGTACTTTTTGTAGGATTCACCGAAAGACCATGCAATTCGCACCAATACTCAATCTTAGTTAGAGCTACCTGCATTTTATTGCATATAACTTCAAGTGATCGTCCTGAGATTAATACGCACACATCGTCTGCGTAGGCTTGGATGTGTCTAATTTTCTGCAGGCCATTAAGAAGAGAGTCCACCACGAAGCATCAAAGTAAGGTAGAGGGTACACTGCCTTGTGGACAACCCTTCTTAACCTCTGCCCTGACTCCTTCATTGCTTTCTCTATCCATGGTAAGCAGTCTTTTGGATAGCATAGAGTGGATCCATCTGACAATGATTTCTTGTACTCCATGACTTCTGATAGAAGAGCACATAGAGTCACAGGTAGCATTGTCGAAAGCTCTTTCAACGTCCACAAACACACCAAGAGTGTACTCTCTTGTTCCAGCCCTTTTTCGATTATGCTATCGCACTCGTGCAGAGCCGATTCGCCAGATTTTCCACTTCGATAAGCATGTTGTCTGACGTTGAGAGGGTTTCGACTTAAAACCCTCGCTCTAACGAGCTTCTCCACCATACATTCCAGACCCTTAAGCATAAACGACGTCAGGCTTTTAGGTCTGAAACTTTTTGGTAAAGCGTAGTCGTCCTTGCCTGGCTTTGGGACAAATACAACTTTCACCAAACGCCACAATTGTGGAACATAACCGTGCGCAAGACATGCCGTAAATATTCTTTTCAAAGAGTTTATTAGTATTTCTCCGCCTCGCTTGAGCTTGATTGGGTAAATGCCATCGGGTCCTGACTTAAAGTTTTCGAATAATGATAAGGCTAACCTTATCGCTTCCTCGTTAACTACTGAGTAAAGCCAAGTCAAGTGATCCTCGAAAATTTCACTAAGTCAGGGATTTTAGGGCAAGATGTCTCGTTGTGTAGTCAAAGTCATGTTAACGCTATTCTATAAATATTTCGAGCAAATTCCAATTTTAGCAATTGTTATTAACAATCAAAGTTTTAAGCAAGATTAAATTGAAAAATTAGTTACTTCAAAACTAAAATAGATAATGACGTGAAATTTTGCATACCATTCAAGTATTGTCTGTACTATTTTTCAATTGTTAATAACATTTTTTATTGTGACAAATAGATAAATAAATAATAACTTTTTGTAATCAGTTGCATTTTTTCATGTTTTCTTCACGCTGTTAAACAATCGGACTTACGCATAATTGTGCGAAAAACGCTTACCTTCAATAATCTGAAAATAGAATTTTGAACTTTTTTTCCAATTGTAGGTTGAAACTAGTGATATTGCCGCGTATTTTTTATCGCTACAGCTCCTTTGATGTGGTTTTGATATTTTTTTTCATGAGCATCATGCTCAAGTTGAGAGCAAAAATCGAAATCGATTGTTTTATGGTTGATACTGTTCTTTTCAAGCAAAGCGTCTTTAATATTTTTCACAAAAGCTGAGTATAGATCTTCTGTTTTTTTCTGATTTTTTAATTCTGCATTTGCTGTTCCTTTTCCGGAATTAATGAACAACAATTGCAACAATTTCTTTGAGTTCCTTATCGCATAAATCAGAATACCTTTTTTTTTAATTGGTGACTCGCCTAGGTCTTGCAGAATTTTGTTCACTTTATCGAATTTCAAAGAATGATCAATGTTCTTTATTTCGAAATTTTCATCCTCCGAAGCGTCAAAAGAATCTATAGAGCTATCCGACGTCTCATTTTCTGCACTTTGAGTAGGACTGAAAAAAGAAACGTGGCGATTTACTCTAGCGGAGTCAGCAATTTTAAATGTTTTATTAACTTTCACATTAAAAATTGAAGTGTTTTTTTTGAGGTTAAAAATAGCAATAAAAGAAAAAAAATTTGGAAAGTATGTAAATATCTAACGAAATGCCCATTACACAAGCAAACATCTATTCACTCTGAAAAGAAATAATTTTCAATCGAAATTCAAATCTTGTTTGCAACAGCAGACGTATTATTTTACAGTATATGACATATTAATTTCCAATGTGATAATGTAAGCGATAATAATTAAATTATTACTCGAAGAATATTGAATAAATATTACAGCTCACCTCGTATTCTGACAATGTTCACCTAGTGCGATAACAGTGGTTTTCGCACCCTGATATAATTCTTTGCGACATATTTTACAAACATATTGACCAATATATTTTTAAACTTTATCATTCCACTTAGATGTCACCAAAAATAAATTGCGTCGGACCCAATTATGACCTTTTTTCATAAACGTATTACAGCATTCGCTCGGTTGAACCATATTAATAATAATATTGAAATATGCAAATATGCTTTGTCACCAGTCACCACTTAAATCGAACTGACACAAAGCAGTGGCGAATTCAGTCAATAGGCAATAAATCCTGTGCGAGCATGTTCAAACGTGTACGCTCCTTCAGTTTGCGCGGTCCCTCAAGCCGCCGCGCGACCGATCAGCCGATGGCAGTAATGCCACCGTCGAGCGCATTAAGTTATTGTAATATACAAAACAGTCAATATCTCGGAAATGGAGTAAAAGTACAAAATTCTATTTTCAGATTATTGAAGGTAAGCGTTTTTCGCACAATTATGCGTAAGTCCGATTGTTTAACAGCGTGAAGAAAACATGAAAAAATGCAACTGATTACAAAAAGTTATTATTTATTTATCTATTTGTCACAATAAAAAATGTTATTAACAATTGAAAAATAGTACAGACAATACTTGAATGGTATGCAAAATTTCACGTCATTATCTATTATAGTTTTGGAGTAATTAAGTTTTCAATTTAATCTTGCTTAAAACTTTGATTGTTAATAACAATTGCTAAAATTGGAATTTGCTCGAAATATTTATAGAATAGCGTTAACATGACTTTGACTACACAACGAGACATCTTGCCCTAAAATCTCTGACTTAGTGAAATTTTCGAGGATCACTTGACATGGCTTTACTCTATTCTATATGCAATAAACCAATCACGTCTGCTGGTAATTATCTTGACATGAACATCATTCCTGTAGCCAGGGAAATGTGTTGATAAGAGAACATCGAACACTTCTGATTTTGAGTCCATATAAGTACCATCTGGTTTGAGCAGTGAGTCTAGCCTAGCGGTCTGGCCTTTTTGGAGGGCTTTGCATAACCTCGCTGAACTCTTCCGTTCCTCCAATTCACTGCAAAAGGTTCTGCAAAAGGTTAGACGATCTAATTTTCCTTTTACATTCCTTCCTCAGCTTTCGGTAGGCAGTCCAATCTTCTTCCAACTGAGTTCTAAAAGCTCTGTTTAGAAGTTTTCTGGAAGTTTTCCGGAGTTTCGACCAAGGGACTGCCTTACTCTCTCTTCTCCTACGTTCCGGACCCACCTTGTTATAACACTCGATCAAAGTTCATCCCAATGAGTATGTGGCTTCTTTAATCGCAGTTATTGTCCGGAGTTTAGGAACATCACGGATTTACCCTACCTGCTGGGGTCGAGATTGTCTTGGCTGCAAGCCGGAACTCTACATAACGATGGTCCGACAGGGAATCATTATGGAGTACTTTCCAACCAGTGATATGATCTGATGTTTTATCGTTAGATAATGTCATGTCAATCACTTCTTGCCTTCTGCTGGTCACAAAAGTAGGACTGTATGACCAAGAGAGATGGCATAATGAAGTACATGAGTTTATGCCTCCTGAAGTTACATTTTGCGCTACCCCAGAGTGTGTTCTGTGAATTTGCGTCACATCCCACAATTAGTCTTAATCCCATGGATTCAGCATATCTTACAACTTCCAAAAAATCCCTCGTAGTGGGAAGGAGAATGGCGATACTTTATTTTGACTGCAACTAAGTCTTGACAGCAGAATTTTCTTAACAAAGTGCAATCAGCCTCTTTCGGCATAATAATACACTTACGCGGACGGACCTCTCACTCTCTATAAAGGATAGATCCCGGTTTTATATCTCCCAAGCCCTGTATTTGTCTTTTAGACACCCACGGATCTTGAATAAATATTATGTGAGGATTTGTGTGCAGTTTCGTTTGACTGCGGCATAAAAAAGCCGTAGCCGATATGCTATGCTGCAAATTAATTTGCGTAAACGAAATATTTGATGTCGTATGGACAGCCATAATGCCAACCTTACCCTTTTCCTATATCTGAGTCGAGGACGGTAACTAGTATCCGTCCCAGATTATAGGCGTCTTCCATGCCTCGACCGTATGACCTCCAAGGATTCTGGATCCACACCAAGAACCAAGTTGGAACAGTTTCCATATTTAGGATCCGTCTCCGCTTTGGTATAGTGGTATGATCTCCAGTGCTTCATATCAAGTCCCTCGTTCAGCGCACGGAGCTTAGAGATGATCGCATGCGGCTTCCTTGGAGACCTAGGGATCAGCATGCTCCCCCTCACCAGTTTTTGAATTTTGTTCTTTTGCCGAATGACAAACTTACATAGGAGCTTACTATCGACGATTACTCCTAGATATTTAATTTCCTTGGATAGTTCCTCCTTCTGGGGAAGAAGACAATACCAGTATTGGTGGAATTTGCCGATAGCCCATTCGCACAGCACCAAGTGTCCATTAGATCCAGAGTTTTCTGCACTTTCCTGTAGATGTTCATAAGCGAAGGGCCTGTTACCAAACAGGCAACATCGTCCGCATATGCTTGTGCGTAGACTCCCGAATTGTTTAAGGTGGTGAGTAGAGGATTGATTACTATGCACTAAAGCAGTGGAGGCAGCACACCGCTTTGAGGCAACCCCTATTACCTACAGATGACACCAGCAGATCTTCCTCTGCTTGCACCGAGACGGTTCTTTGGGCCAGCATCGAACTAATCCAATTCACTAGCACCCGGTCTACGCCGTGTCTACTAGCAGAGCTATACATACTGTCAAAAGTGACATTATCAAACGCCCCATCTGTGTCTAAAAAGATGCCCATAGCGTAGTCCCTCCTGTCTATGGCCAGTTCTACCATAGCAACAAGGTTTTGCAGTGCCGACTTGCAGGATTTTCCACTTCGATAGGCATGCTGAAATAGAGACAGAGGGTGAGCCTTCAGCGACTTCTGACGCATGCGCAATTCCACCAGTCGTTCGAGTTTTTTTAGCATGAAAGAAGTCATGCTGATGTGTCTTAACCTTTTGGGGCTGGTGTAGTCGTCTCTTCCAACCTTTGAGATGAAGGCGACCCTCACCATCCTCTAAGAGCGTGGTATGTAAGCCAGTGCCAGGCATGCAGATAAGATTTTTTTCAGGGCTGCTGTCACGGGCTCTGCGCCTTCCTTCAGCATGGCAGGATATTTGCAATCTGGTTCGGGCGACTTGTAGCTGCCAAAAGACTTGACGGCAAATCGAAAGGCGGCCTCATTCACCACAGACCTGGCCACGAACCAGTCATGCCGAGAAGCTATATCAGCTCTGACAACCGCCTCTATCAATAAGGGCTGTTGCCAGCTGATGCTTATCTGATTACCAGGAAAGTGAGATCCCATCAGCAAGCTGAATGTCTCACTTTGCTTCTCCGTGAAGGAGCGATCAGATTTTCTTAGTGACCCCAGCTATGCAGTTAGTACCCTTTTCAGGATCCTAACCAATTTCGCCGTGTCACTCAGAGATTCAATACCGCTGCAGAATTCCCTGCGTGAGGATCTTTTCGATTCCCGTATAAGCCTCTTGTAGTTGTTCTGAACATCACGGTATCGCTCCCAGTCCTCAGCAAGGTGAGTCTTGAGGGCCTGGTTTAGAAGCTTTCTCGACTCACGTCTCAACATCTGGAGCTCTCGATTCCACCAAGGAACGGGAGTCCAGTTAGGGGAAGGTCGAAATGAACAGGCTCACTCAAAACATTCAGTTAGTTTCTCAACAGCCGCCTCAATACTTGTTTCTTTCCGAAGTCTTAGTGGCGTCACACCAAGGTCCCGCAACGCCGCCCTAAACTTCTGCCAGTCTGTTTTTCTGAAGTTTCTAGATGGTAATGTGATTAGTGTCTCCTCGCCACCCTGAAACTCAATGTACCTGTGGTCTGAGTACGAATCTTCGTGAAGAACTTTCCACTTCTTGGTTGACCACTCAGGTTTTGGGTTTGATAAGGTGAGATCAATCACCCCTGCCTTCTGGCTGTTCCAAACGTAGGCTATGAGCCCTTGTTATGTATGTCTAGGCAAGAGGACGCGATAAATTCGAATAGTCGAGAGCCTTGTCCATTGCACTCGCCGCCCCAGATTATATGCTGGGCATTAGCATCGCAACATAGGTGAAGGCTCAGACTGCGCCGCTCACAGAACCTGACGCGACTAGTGGTCTTCCCAGGTGTTGGCCCTTCCAAAGAATCGTAAGGAAAATAAGCAGATGCAATCACAAACTTCGACCATCCGCGTCTACCTCTGTAACACACCTCAGCCGCTACCAGGTCTTGGCAACAGCATTGCTCCAGACCCGTCAAAGTGAGTTGGGATGATACTATAACACCGGTCCTAGGTCTATTCGAACTCCTGTTATATAATAACGTGACCTTTTTCAACGCGCTTAAGCCACAGGGATGGCCCCTAAAGACCCAGGGCTCTTGCACTGTTGTTATATGAGGTAATGTGTGCAGCTGAGTAAGCCTTCTACTTGCTAGTGCGCTAGCGGCTTTGGAATGCTGCAAGTTAATCTGCGTCACCGTCAAGGGACGGTAGCTACAGGAACCGTTGGAGCCAATCATCTGAAAAAGACATGAAAACTAAAGAAGCGACTGAGACGGTTCCCGTACCGTGAGCCCATGACATCAATACTGACCTCATCCACTCGCACCACAAGAGCAGCCCCTTCCTTTCCTTCCCGGTTGAACTGAACTGACAGAACTGGACATCCGCCGTAGACAGGTTTGGATTTGGAATCCAGTAGATGGCCTTCCTGAGGGGTACATTCTCTTCGCTGTAGACTGCGAAGCAAGTCCATGGGGGGCACGTTATTGACCACGGTCCTGATCCACTCGAAGTTGGCCAGAGATGCGCACGTCACCCATATGGGGCCGTCATTTGTCTCATAGCCCATAGCCAGCGTTGGCTTCAGGACTGGAAGCAATAACCTGACGCATTAGTCGACTTTTGCAATATTTGATTTCTGCATCCGTCAGCTGATGGTCAGGGCCCAGTATACCAATCACAGCCACAGGTCGTGTGCCAGCAGCCTTCTCAGGATGGCTTGGTCACTGCCTTGGATGTGCTTGGGCCGAAGGTCCAGCTTCCCGTCCTCCACTGACGAAAATTTCGCCGGGCAGACAGGTGTGCTGGACTTTTTGTCGAGGCACCGATAGGGACGTGGCTTAGCAGAACCTTCTCGCGCCACATTGACTGGTGCCAAAATCGCGCCCGTACCTTGGGGGGGGGGGGGGGGGGTCGTGGCTCAGCCATTGGCGGCAGCTGCAGGGCAAGCGAGTGTACTGCTTTCAGCCACCGTCCCTCTCCGCTTACCTCGAGTGCGAGACAGCTTGGCCGTGTTCACTGAGGATTTGGCAGCTTCACCCTATTCACCACTTGGGACGCGCCCGATGGGCGATCAGGCAACTCCTCACGGGAGACAGCAAGCTCAGCTTGCCTAAGGGCAGAGCCGTCCTTGCTTCCCGAGGGTTTAGTTGCGAGGGGGTCTACTTCTGGCACCAGACGTTGATGAAATGGCATGACCAGCTTGTCTTGAGACAGAGTTGAGAAGGTGCCCAGTAAAAGGCTTAAGGGTTCAGCTTGGGATGCCTGATAGACAATGTGTTTCAAAGTGCACTTCATGCAACACTACAACTCTAAAAATACGTGTTCTGTTAATAGTTGCAAAATGCAACTGATTCACTTTCGCATGCGAGTAAATACTAGGCCTCTGTCAGCCAAGGAAAATACATAAATACACCATCGTCAACTATATAAGCCGCTTACTTCATGATAAAAGAGGTTCAATATATGTATCGATCCCCAGCTTGAAGTTATTGGGAGCGATACTACGTGTGTTTATTGCTACAGAATTGTCAATTTGGATAAAATTGAACGATTACGAGCTAGTCTACTATGTCGTATTGCATGCGTGATTAAAATCGTCGTCGTCGATAAAAAGCTTAAATCCAAATCTATGCGATGAAGCCTCTTCCAAAACAGGCAAACGTAATAAATATAAATACAATGGTTTCATGGTTAAGGACTACCGTAGGAAGTGCTGAATGCGTAATTATTCGAATTTGCCAAGCAGAGGCATTTGCCGATTAAATCCAACTTCTCAGAGAAGGTAAAGCTGTTTCTTTCGGACGAAAAATAGTTCTTTTTACCATCGAAAGTTCCACCACCATTACTACAAAATTAAAGTAAATGAAAAGGGAAGCGATACTATGAGCAGAGTCTGAGAGCCTTGTTCACAGCAACACCGAAAAACTGCCAACTACGAGGAAAGCGCTTCCTAGCGCACCGGAAATGGGTGACATTCCCACAGAGAGACCGGTACCGTACGAGAGACTCTCTACCAATACTTTCTTGGATTTATTCGGACGGATTGCAATCTCAATTGGTTGGCGGTTGGGCATGTTTTCGAGCGCATGGCAAACTTGATCAAAACTATTTTAATGGACATCTTTTCGAAAGTAAATGTTCGCGACGAGGTGAACAGGGCTCCATTGGCCGATGTTGAGTACATCTGGAATCCCAGTTCCTAGATCAATGTCTCAATAGACTATCCAGAAATGGAAGCACTAACCCCAGACCCCTTTCTTTAGGGTGATCTAATGGGATATGAGAACGAAAAGAGCTGGCTACTAAAATGGCAGATTTGGACAGCAATTTTTAAATATCAAATTAAAATTTCAGGCCAGATTTGGAAGCCATAGATATGTAGGTATTTACCATGCTTAACCAGACGAGTCAAATGGTTCCAAAAGACATCAGACCTTATCGCTGTCGACGGAGGGGTTTTAATCACAGATGATAACTAGGTGTGGTCACCGAGTCGTCACCGTTAAAAATACTCCGCCCATTTTTATCTGCTAAACCAGAACAGAGTTCCACCGATTATTACTTCTCCTCGCTGTTAAGACAATTGGACACCCACACAACTAATTTTTATAACATTTCAACATTCATACTCCCCTTTACAACCTCATTTATATAAAGGGGGAGGCTCTCGAAGTGTAACCAACATTAAACCGCTCGCGCAGCTGATGCCCGTACATCAGCTGTCTAGCAGAGTATTGTTTACAAGCACGCGGAAGCATTTTGCCGAGAGTAAACGCAAAAAAAGGAAATCAGTAATGGATTTCAAACGTAATAGTGTGATTTCATTATATTTGACTGGAAAATCACAACCAGCGATTGTTCGTGAGTTCGAGCACCTTAAAGTAAATACAGTTTTTGTTTATTACAGCATTACTCGTTACAATGATACTGATGAGGTCATCAAAATACTGCCGAGTCACGTGAAATGGTTCAAAAAGTTAAGAAAGGACTTAAGCGAAATCCCCGACGAAGTCCCAATCAAATGGCAGAAAATAGAACTGAAAATATCTGACCGTAGCATCCGCCGTATACTGAAAAACCATCTCGACGTCCAGCCTTACAAGATCCAAAAGGCGCATGATTTCACACCAAAGCAGCAACAGGTCAGACTTGAAAGAGCAAAAGAGTTGCTTCGTTTGGGCAAAAGCAATCAATTTCCGAATATTGAGTTTTCTAACGAGAAAATTTTTTAAACTGAGCAATTCACAGACAAACATTTCGGTGGCAGATCATGGACGTTTTAACAGGACTCGGTACCGTCTCGCAAAGCTCGAGTGAACCAAGAATCAAGAATGGTTAAGAAACAACGTTCCGAACTTCATAATGTCCACACAATGACTCTCAAATTCAAATGGTTAAGAAACAACGTTCCGAACTTCATAATGTCCACACAATGACTCTCAAATTCACCAGACGCGACTCCGATGGATTATTCTCTTTGGGTCAATTTGGAGAGCAAGATGCGAACTAAAGATCCACCAGCCTGGAGGTGCTGATAAAAGCAAGTCCGGGAGTGGGCCAAAATACCTGCAAGTCACATTCGGTCAGCTTGCGATTCGTTTCTGGACCGTCTCAAAGCCATAGTCAAAGCAAAAGGAGAGCATATTTAGCAAAAGTAAATTTATTCGTAATTTCGTATTATTTTGAAACATTTTTTATTTTAAATTAAATAAAGATAATTTTATAAACTAAATTTATTGGCTTTTTAATTGTCAAATAAGACTGGCGCCATAAAAATGTTTTGATGGCGCCATCTTTTTAATTAGTTAGTGCTTTAGAAGTTACATCCCTGGCTGACTTCCAGTGAAAGTACCATTCGGTTCAGTGGAAGCGAAGTTATTGCGTCTAAAGTGTCAGTATTTTTGTGTCATCGATACAAAAATGAGTTTCAAACAAAGAGCTGATATCAAATTTTCTTCTAAAATCGGTTAAACGTTTACTGAAACATTTGAACTGATGAAAAAATTTTATGGCGATGATCGCCCACCTCGTTCATGAGTGGTTTACACGTTTCAGAGATGGCTGTGAGGACATAAATGTTAATGAATCAGTAATCACCGAAAGCTCCCTCGAAATTTTCTATGTTTGTGTTTTGAAGAGTTTGTTGCATCGCATTTGTATAGAATGGGCCATGACTCATTTTGCAATTAATACCGTTATTGTCAATATAAATAAGGGGAATTCGATTCGGACAGGCAATCATTTCGGGACCCGGGTCGAGGATGTAATGGGAATTTTCTGGAATGATTTTATAGATATATAATAATTTAATGTTGTGTAAAAAATTCCTGAAGTTTCGTTTAATTTTGCTTAAAATATAAACTATTTAGTTTTCTCTCAAGTTATCCTCAAATGCAGTACGCACCATGTATATACATTACTATTATCTTCTACCAAAGATATGTTTTCCTACCAAATTTAAAAGTCATGGGCGCAATGGTTCCGAAGATATGGCTAATTAAAAATTTCCCGTCTGTGGGAGGTGCTACGCCCCTATGTCAAAGGCCAGTTTTACACCCCAAGACGAAACCAGATGTAATAGAAATGATGTGTCAAAATTTCATGCGATTTCGTCTACCCGATACACCCTTCTCTTCTTCTGTATTGCTTGAATTGAATTTGAATTTGAAGAGGTCGAGCCAAGGAGCACCAGGAGATTTGGTGGCTCCTAAAACACTCAGGCTAAAAAGCCCATTGTATTTAAAGCTCTGGAAAGGGGGTAGATAGTCAAGGAGGGAGGGAGAAAAGTATCAGAGAAAGAGATAGGAAAGAATAGAGACAGAGATAGAGATAGTTAGTACTGTGAGAATTTTCCAGATTCTTTGGCAAATCTGTTATTATCCTCCAGTTTTAGAGAACGAATATTACTCATTCCCATGACATCGGAACCCAATACCCGTAGTCGCGCTCTAGCAAAGGCAGGACACTCACAGAGAAAGTGCTCAGTGCTATCCGCCTCCTCCAAGCATGACAGGCATACCGGGTCCTCGATGATTCCAGTGGTGGTCATATGCTGACCCCATGGGTTGTGTCCTGTAATGATGCCGACCATCAACCGAATGTCTTTCCTTCTAAGTTTTAGTAGAAAGTTTGACAGTTTTCTGTTCGGACTTGTCACAAAACACTTTGCATTTCTGCAGCGTTCTAGACCGGACCATCGCTCTTTATGTAGATTGCCTACATAATCGTTGATCCAATTCTTGATTCCTGCGGGACTGATTCCGATTATTGGCTCTGGCCCCTGTGGGGGCACCGCTGATCCACGGTTGGCCAATTCGTCGGCAATTTCGTTTCCTTGAACACCGAAGTGTCCCGGAACCCATATAAGTACAAGCCTGTTTTGTCTTGCGACAGAATTAAGCTTCTTCTTACATTCTTGAACAATCTTTGAGGTTTGCTTCGCGTTCTCCAGGGCCTTCAATGCAGCCTGACTGTCACTGAAGACTCCAATCTGTTTCCCGCTCCATCTCCTCTCGATTATCCATTCGGCTACTTATAGGATGGCAAAAACTTCTGTTTGGAAAACAGTTGCCATTCCCCCCATAGCATAGTGATACTTATTACCATCGTTTAAGTACCATCCGGCTCCAGACCCTATTTCAGTCTTGGACCCATCGGTAATGAAAATATCCATCAAACCTCCCTGCATGCATTCTGGATTGCTCCATTGCTCACGCAATGGAAATCTGACATCAAATTTCCTTCCGAATGAAACTGTGGGTATCAGGTCATCTTTAGGTGCCAAAAACAGTGGATACTGCTCCGACAGCAACTTAAAGATTTCTCTGTGTCCCGAAGTTCCACCTTCGTGCCAGAAACCATATTTATGGAGTCTACACATTTCTTTTATTGCTTCCTGTTGTATCTTAAGATCCAGGGGGAGCAAATCAAGCATAGCATTTAGGGCATCACCTGAGGTTGTACTCATGGCACCCGTGATGCATAAACATACACTTCTTTGCAGCCTGTATAGTTCCCGGATCGTGGACCTAACAATGATCCGTCGCCACCAGACCACAGAAGCGTAAGTGATGATTGGTCTGATAAGTGCCGTGTATATCCATAGGACCACAGCAGGTTTCAGACCCCAAGTTTTGCCAAAGGCTCTACGGCATTGCTGAAAAATCTTCAATGCACGATTCACCTTCAGTGAAACGTGTGTCTCCCAGGTCAGCTTCTTATCCAAGATTACTCCTAGATATTTAACTTCGTTGGAAAGACCAAGTGTCACACCTTTCAGTGTTGGAAGACTGAGTCCATCCAATTTCCGTTTTCTCGTAAACAAGACTATGGTTGTTTTGTTCGGATTAATGGAAAGACCTTGTCTCATGCACCAATCATCGATTTTGTCAAGAATCCTCTGCACTTTCGTGCAAAGCCTCCTTAAGGATTTATCCGATGTTAGCGCACAGACGTCGTCCGCATATGCTTGGACGTGAAAGCCGAGTTCCTGCATCTCCGCTAATAGGGAGTCTACGACGAAGCACCACAGCAGCGGAGAAGGAACACCCCCTTGGGGACATCCTTGCTTGGCCCTGACTGTGATTTGCTCGTCGTCGCTCCCACCAGCGGTTAACAGCCTCTCAGAGAGCATGGAGTATATCCATTTTATAAGGGCTTGATTAACGTGTCGTTCGGCAGAAGAACATATCGAGCCGAAAGTGGCATTATCAAAATCCCCCTCAATGTCCACGAACACGCCCATTGTGTATTCGTCAGCTTCCAGCCCAGCTTCAATCTTGCTAACAAGATCGTGTAAGGCTGATTCACATGATTTTCCACTCTGGTAAGCGTGTTGATTTCTACTAAGTGGACTTCTCGGCAATAGCCCCACTCGAATATGTTTCTCCACCACTCGTTCCAGACTTTTCAACATGAACGATGTCAAGCTGATTGGTCAAAAACTTGCTGTATTGCTTACTAGTTTACGAATGTATGGCGATCATACAATATTTATATTTTTTTGTTTCTTAACTACATTACTCAAAACATATGAATTTATATTATTTACAATTTCTTTACAAATATCTCTATTTTTAGCTGCATCCCATAATTCTGCAACATTGCATATGCCGTCCAATGCCTTAAATTTCGTAACCATAATAACTGCTTCCGGCCAACGCTTCGTTTTCCTTCAATTTTTCCTTCCAGTTTTAATCCAATTAATGTCCAAGATAAGCTGTGCTACAACGTTCCATTGTTTGTAGAAGTTCACGTTCTCGATTAACTCGTAGTAGAACCTCTAAGTTAGAAACGAAAGCGGTCCACGGAATTTTCAAATTTCGCCTAAAAATCCACATTCCGAAGGCCTGGAGACTGTTCATGTCAGGGACTTTGAGTGTGCAAGGTTTTATGACATTAAAGAGCACAGACCACACATAACATTTCACAAAACGACTTTTAAGATTCATATTGAAGTCATGGCAGCTTAAGATCTTTCTAAATTTGCAAAATGTAGGTCTAGCCATTTCTATTTTAGTTTTTATTTCGGCTGATGTGTCCCAATTTTCATTCAACCAGCATCCAAGGTATTTGAAATTTGAAACTTTTTCCATTTTTACATTATGAATGACATGCATGAATTTTGTTTTATTAATGTTAATTTTAAGACCGTAATTTTCGCTGTGAGGAACAACTTTTTTTATTTTACATTTTATATTGTATTATTTATGATACATTTTGCAAGAAATACAGGTTACAGCGAAACTCATCTTAAATACTCAGGGGCATTGTTTTTAGGTCAAGCAAAAAAAAACAATTTTTTAATAATACCTATTTAAAATAATGATAGAAGAAAAATTATAGAAAACATTTTTTTAATAGCGGTCGTCCCTCTGTAAACAATAAATAAACAAAATAACGTTTTGATATTACAAGTACTTGAACGTAAAGATACTAACGAGTAATTTTCATCGAAAAAATAATATAACTGAAAGCTAAGATGCTTCAATATTTAAAAGTTCAAGATTAATGTATAAATATAATAAGGGTTTCAAAGGCCGGTGTTGATTTTGAAAAAATTCATCAAATTTTTCGCGCAAAAGAGACATTGTTTCGTTAGCTGTGTGACAAGTGGCACCGTCCTGTTGAAATCACATATAGTCCACATCCATATCTTCGAATTCGGGCCATAAAAAGCTCGTTATCATCTCACGATAGCGAACACTATTCACAGTAACTGCCTGACCGGCCTCATTTTGGAAAAAATACGGCCCAATGATGACGCCGGCCTATAAACCGCACCAAACAGTCACTCTTTGAGGGTGCATTGGTTTTTCGGCAATCACTCTTGGATTATCATTCGCCCAAATGCGACAATTCTGGTTATTGACGAATCCACTGAGGTGAAAATGTGCTTCATCACTGAAGATGAAGTGTGCGATATGCATTTTGATTTGAACGCCCGTTTTCATAATAAGGATGAATAACTTTAACGCGTTGCTCGATTGTGTATCTTTCAATTTTTCAAAATGAGTTAATCTGAAATTGAAAAATGTCAAATGAAATGCAGAAAAAACGTCCTAAACGTCACGTTCACATTCAACATTGGCCCTTAAAATTTAACCACCCTTTATATGGGCTATTTGGTCTAAAACTGTTTTACGCTTGACTGACCGATGACTAGTACTTGGCTGGAGCATCAACATCACGCATTTACGATGTTGCGCATCGTTGGATAATACTAATGCAAGATTCAGTTGAGCATCCCCATAGCTGAAAGCCATATGTCCAGATTGCTAGGCAATAGCAATCCTCCTACTGGATTTCTGTTACGAAAAAGCTTTTCATTTGTGGAACAACGTCTAGGCGCACAACACAAATTTGAGGAGGAGCACGCCCAAATATCCAATAAACGGTGTAAGCGGGAGTTGTATACATATGTACATATATATTTATTTATGACAACTTTCCCGGTAACCTGTATATGTATATTTGCGGTAGTATGTTTGCACCAGGTTGCAACCTAAACGAATAAACAAAATCGAATGAAATTTTGACACAGAATTGCCATTATACCGGATCCCATCGCAGGGTATAAAAACATATTCATTTATTTACTTGAAATATAATTCTAAATAGTCATATTACAAAATCAAGGCAACTAGCAACAAAGGCTATCGGCCTGCTGCTAGAATAAATCCTTACCTCTTAAATATTAAGTTGTTACAATATATTATATATGTTTGTATATGGAATTCTTATTTATTATATTAATTCTTCCATTTCTGCTTTCTTTAGATCGTGGGAAAATGGTTCAATCAGTTAGAGCTGAATACAACGGATGTTGTTTGGAATAAAGACAATGAATTACCTATTTCTGCCTGTTCTTTACCTTGTGCAGCCGGAATGATAAAAAAACAACAGGTATAAACTAAATTTTTGTCGGCACACTTTTATAGCTAAGATATGTACATATTTCACCTATATTATAGTTTTTATTGATTAATATCATGTTTCCACCAAAGCCAAACGTTGGGTTTGCAGGTTTTGGGTTTGACAGAATTGTCAACAGTTTCCTGTGCGTATTTCATAGAATTTGTGCTTAAACTTCGTTCCTTTACGTACACTTGGTCGAGAATGACTTTTGACACGGAAAATAAATAAAATTGTTCGACTTCATTAACAAAGATAGCGCATATTTATTTGTGGTATTTAAAGGGAATTAATAACAAAAGCTTCAAATTCTTTGGAAAAATAACAACGAAAACAACACAACCAAATAACACACTATTTCGCCACTGTCAATAAACTGTTTTTACAAACTTTAATACATGCATTTTTTTATTAATTAACATAATGTGAATACGTCATTTTTTGATTAATTTTCTATTTGGTATGATAACCGATAGTTTCAATAACATTTTGCAGGCCCCTCTTATGGAATGGAAGAATTTGTTTATGTCGTACACGTTCGAGACTTTGGTATTTCTAGCTTTACCGCAATTGTAGAGAAGAGTAGATATCTGCACATTATGTTACTTATGATTTGGATCGTTATCTTGGTAAAATTTCAATTTTGGTTTATTCTCAGTGATAAACACTGGCGACAAAATTTTATTTTTCAATATAGCGGATGATTTTTAGCTATTATCTTTTTAAACAGTTGGTTTAAACAGCTGACGCACGTTTCATGTTTTGTTTCACTGTCAAGCATCTTCAGTTTGGTCTATAATTGAATCATGAACCGTCTTACAAACGAACAACGCTTGCAAATCTTTGAATTTTATTATAAAAATGCGTGTTCTGTTAAGAAAGTTTATCGCGCGCTTCTTCCATTTTATGGTCAGTTTAATCGACCCACTGAAGCGGCTATTCGAGCTATTGTGACTAAATTTAGAACCAAATTTACATTATTGGACATCAAACCACCAACACGCTTACGTAGAGTGCGAACTGAAGAAAATATCGCAGCTGTATCAGCCAGTGTTAATGATGACCATCAATTATCGATTCGTCGCCGTTCGCAGCAATTGAGCCTCTGTTACTCAACAACGTGGAAAATTTTGCGAAAGGATTTAGGTGTGAAGCCTTTCCAAATACAGCTGATGCAAGAACTGAAGCCGAACGACCTACCGTAACGTAGAAGTTTTGGTGAATGGGCTCTTGGAAAGTTGGCCGAAGATCCACTTTTTTATCGAAAGATTGTGTTCAGCGACGAAGCTCATTTTTGGATCAATGGGTACGTAAATAAGCAGAATTGTCAATTTTGGAGGGAAGATCAGGCAGAAGAATTGCAAGAGCTACCAATGTATCCAGAAAAGGTCACAGTTTGGTGCGGTTTATGGGCTGGAGGTATCATTGGGCCGTACTTTTTCAAAGATGCTGCGAATCGTAACGTAACTGTGAATGGTGAGCGCTACCGTGAAATGATATCTAATTTTTTTTTTCCCAAAATGCAAGAGCTTAACTTGCATGACATGGTTTTAGCAAGACGGTGCCACATGCCACACAGCACGCGTAACAATGGACTTGTAGAGAGGCGAGTTCGGTGAACATTTTATTTCACGTTCGGGACCTGTCGATTGGCCACCCAGATCGTGCGATACAACGCCTTTAGATTATTTTTTGTGGGGCTATGTTAAAGCGCATGTCTATTCAGACAAGCCTGCTTCAATTAACGCATTGGAAGACAACATTGAAGCATTTATATGTGAGATACCGGCCGAAACATTGGAAAGAGTATGCCGAAATTGGACAAAGCGGATGGACCATTTGAAGCGCAGTCGCGGTCAACATTTGCATGAAATAATCTGCAAACATTAAATGGTTTCTTACGTACTGATCTCGATGAGTATTTGTGGTGCAGTAGGGCTTGACACACTGAAACACAACAATACCATACTCCTCGTTATGCTCCTTTGTAAGTGTTCTGAAGTAAATTCTCGGGTTTTGATCCAATTTTCGAATCATCAAGCGTTCTGCAAGCTGTAATCTACCCTCGATTTATAACATTTTAAACTTTCTGACGTGTTACCGGAAACATTTTACACAATTCCTGAACACTTTTACCCAAGTGATAATTATAATATAATGAGTGCGTAAAATCAAACAATAATCTTTTGCCAGGTATTTAAAGAAAACAATATTTAAATTATAAGTCCGAATAAAGCAAACATGTTTCACTGGCTTGTAAAAGGAAGCATCAAAGTGGTTATTGCAAAGCAGAGACATCGGTAAATCGTAGTTAATCGCGCAACACACAAAAACAGTTCATTGACCGTGTGGAAATAGAGTGTTATTTGTTTTTGTTGCTTTAGTTGTTGTTTTGCTAAAGAATTTTGACTTTTTTATTAAATCCTTTTAAATGCTATGAATAAATAAGAATCAGTGCAAATACGAAGTCAAAGATAAATAATGAATGCTATTTGTTGCTATTGAAGTCGAAAACTCATTTTTAACATACAGTATATCTAAATTGTAAGAGCCGGCCGCCAATCAAATTGTCTTGATATTGACCATCTGCAAAATATTTTGTCATACTTCAATAAAAATGCAAAAGCAAAATTGAAAAAATCACGTGAATAAACATAGCATTCAATAAAAAAATGCATGCGAATCCAACACATTAATGCTGTGAATGTGATGGGTTTGAAATGGGTTTGGGTTGTAATATTTATATAGATCTGGCAAGTGTTTTGCCTGAGCTTGCGCTTAAACTCGTTAGCGGCAGCAAACCCAAGAGTAAACTGATGGAACTATGGATACTAGGAATACCAATATTAGTGGAATATGTCGGGTTACTTTTAAAGTAGTCTCTGGATCCCGGGACATAGCTGTTTTAATATTATATGAGTAAAAATTCAACAGCTGAAAGCATTTATTGATCACCCTAAGCATCTGTTGGATCACCCTAATGGCATTCGCAACGAATATTAAAATACTCAAATATCCACTCATAATGTAAACTAAAACGGTTTATGACATTTGAGAGTTATACACTTTAAGGTTTATCAGCTCTTAAATGCTCTAATTCGTTGTTATGAGTAACATATATAAGTATATATAAACATAGATACACTACAGCAAGGAAAAAGCAGCTATCTGGTTTCAAAGCAAATTTCTAACTCACGGCTATATTACTTATTTCGTATATTTTTTAATAATTGGATAATTCCATTCATGAGGATTTATCTTAACTAATGCTGCAAACAGTCACTGACGTAAACGCAGTCCCCTATCAGCTGTCACCATCAAACTAATAAGAGCCCCATGTAAATGAAAAATTACTTCCCTTCCGTATCGTAGTATCGTAGATTTTATCGCAGGATTTTTGAAAATTCCTCTCAGGATTGCTCTCGACTACACAGTGTTGCCAAACAGTATATTTCGAAATCATTTACAAAATAAACCTGGAAAAATTTTAATGTTTGTGTAAGCAAAAATATCAATGGCAACATTGTGTCGATACAAGCAGATGCATATGCATTTATTATTTCGGAAATGGCGCTGAACGACGAGCATCTCGTGTCGCTAGTGCAAGTCAATAAAGAATTATATGGTAAGAGTAATCCTTTCTATAAGTTCCAGGAAAGGAAAAACTTGCTACGGGAGCAAATCAGAAAGGAGCTGCGCACAAGTGGTGAGTGGTAGCTATATCTATTAGTACATATTTTAAATTTTATAACACAGTTATTTTAAAGGTGAGCTATGCAGGCGGATGTAGTTAACTCTCCGCGATCGGTATGGCAGAGAAGCCAGGAAATCTGAGGCACCATCAGGCAGTGGAACAGAATACCAGAAGCCGTGATATCTACTGGAAATAATGCAATTTTTATGGCCGCATGCTATTCCTCGACCGTAAGTATAGTTGGAATATTTTTATAAAGTGATAACTAATAATGTTTTCTTAAAGAATAAGGTGCTCACTAAATGTGTGCCCAGAAGAGGCCTCGCTTAGGCCTTCAATTGCCATTTCTATGCCCTCACCGTTGCCACCAATAGTGCCACCAGAAGAGTGTATTAATGCGGTTGATTGCCATCAGTAACTCAAGCCTCATCTCCGTCACTTGCTCCACCCCAGTCACAGCAACCAAGCGGAAAAAAGCGCGACAGAAGTGCTGAAGTTGAAAATGGTATTTTGGAATAAATAAATCTCTTAAAAAAGAGATGCATGAAAAAGAAAATAAATCAAACAACTCAGCGGACTCATTTGGAAATATGATTGTATGATGGTTAATGGTTGCTTAAATGAGTGCAGCTAAACAAGTCTGGGCCATGCAGAGAATACTAAAAGTAACGTTTAAAATAGAGTAGGAGCCGGAATGAGGGTTCATAGTTTTTTTATCTTCGATTGAATTTTTTTTAATTTAGTTTTAAAGTTCGTTGAATTTTTTTTAATCTTTTATAAAATTTTTTAAGCTTAATTTTAAGAATATTTGAATTTTGAATTTTATAACATGTTTGTTTCTAATAGAAGTATTGGTAGTTAGTAAGGAAAGACTGAATTTGGAATATGTGTACTATGTAATGGGGTTTTCAGTAAGAGCGCTTCAACTTTTGAACTTTTTTGAATAAAAAACACAAACGGTTTGACTTTTTTAACTAATTTTTGTTTTATTATCGAGTTTGAACATATACATTTAAGTATGAAATTCGATTTCATTTGCATGACCACCGAGTGCACGTTTTACGAAGTCCAATCGTTGAACCCAATTTGCGACCACTCTTTTGCATAAATCGGCCGAAATTCCAGCAATTTCGCTTTCAATATTGGCTCTGAGCTCACAAATCGTCGCCGGCTTGTTACTGTAGACCAATGACTTCACATAACCCCAAAACGGGACGGCTTGTTAAACGGACCGTAAAATGGCCGTAATGCTCTTAAAGTAGCAGCAACAGAACGATTATTTTCATAAAAAATTTGCACGATTTGCAATCCTTGCTCAAGTGTATAGTGTTCCAGGATTAAATGTATACTAATGAAGTTTACAAATGACAAGCGAAAAATAAAAAATATTGTGTCGTTCGCCCTCCCTATCGGAAAAAAGTTGAAGCGCACCTATTGAACAACCCTATACATGTGCGTATACCTGAATGCTGGGATTTTTTAAGTATGTAAACTTTGTACATATACATATACCTGAATACTGTTATTTTTTAAATATGTAAACTAGGTACATATGCGTATACCTGCATACTGAGATTTTTGAAATATTTAATAATATTTTTGAATATAATGCACCTAAATTCTGCAATAATAAAAGAACTAACTGAAGAATGAAAATATTTCCAAATATTTTTAACTGCATAAATTTACAGTTGGACTTTATATTTGTAAGTATATTGATGTATATAAATAGCATATCTAAGAATTCATAAATAAATAAACTTAAATAATAAAACAATTCATTATAATATATATATATATGTTTCACTTCACATGTGTTTGAATTTTATATGTAGGGTCCGCCAATGGAAAGGCCTATGTCATCTTGGTGTGGTAAATCTCCTTCATTTATGAAGTAATCAGCAAGCCTATCGCGGATATTAAATGCATTTGTTGGGGCTCTCCGAATTGTAGTCCGAATACGTGGCAATGAAGATTCATTATTTATTTCTCGTCACCATTCCCTATAATGAACAATGTTGCCTGGTTGTTGTCGACATAATTTTCAGGGTAATACCAACGATTGTGATCGTTTAAAATTATAAAATTGTGTAAGCCAATGCAGTTACTTTTCGCAATTTTTAGGGTCGCATTCAATCGTCGTGCGAAGAATTCTCCATCGCGCCGTTAATATTCCAAAGGTATTCTCTATTACTCTACGCGCTCTTGAAAGGCGATAATTAAAAATCCGCTTGGATCTTGGTAAGTTAGAACCGGGATATGGACGCATCAATTTTGTTCTCAATGGGAATGCAGCATCGCCAACAAAAAAATGTTTTAATGGTTGGGGCGATTCCACAGATATACGCGCGGGGGGCGGTAGTGGCAAAGTATTTTGCATCAAGTTCTGTCCAAATGATGAAATGTGAAAAATGCCTGTAAAATATATGTATAGTATTAGGTCAAATAACTTATTACATTTAAGTTTTATTACCTCCGTCACTCTGACTCCCATAACTCCCGAAGCTTACTGCAGTAAAAGTATACTTGACATCACAAACGGCCATCAGAACTTGTGCGTGAAAACAATTCATCAGGCTGCAATGTTTTCATTCGGCGGAACACTTGGATTTGATAACCCCTTGTGCCCCAATTCTTATTTAATGGCCGAACTTTATACCTTCAGCACTTTCTTTGTCCTTGTATTTTTTATATAAAATATATAGTTCAAATAAATTAAGAAATAAGTCGCAAATTTCGATGTCTTCTTCATCCATTTTGTCACCGATGTATTTTGTAAATATAGTTTGTATGTTTGTGACCAACTAAAAACAGTTGTTCTCTAAGGGATGAGTTTTGCTCAGTTTTGTGCTCTCTAGGGGCTGCGGTAAGGAACTACTGCAGCATATTGCTGAAAACAGTCACTGACGTAAACGCAGTCCCCTGTCAACTGTTACGATCAAACTAATGAGAGTCCCATGTAAATGAAAAATTACTTCCCTTCCGTATCGTAGATTTTATCGCAGGATTTTTGAAAATCCCTCTCAGCGTTGCTCTCGACTACACAGTGTTGCCAAACCGTACATTTCGAAATCATTTACAGAATTAACTTGAAAAATTTTAATTTTTGTTAAAATAGCTTAAAAACACGGTTGAATAATGTTAATTACAGATAAATGAACTATTTGCATTTGTTGGTTTTTGGCTTTGGTTTATTAAAGAATGAAAAATTGTAATTGATATCGCGGATGGACAACATTGTGTAGATACAACCAAACACATACGCACACAAACCGATGTATTGTGTAAATATGTAACTAAAAAAACTTAGTTTTGCTCAATTTTGTGCTCCCTAGGGGCTGCGGTAAGGGACTACGATGCGTCGGTGACTGCTTTTAGCATAAGTATAAACCTTCTATGAGAGAACAAAAAGAAATGGATTTGAAATTTTTAATAGTACCAAATTTCAAAGGCGTAAAATTTTTCTAAGCTAACGGCGGCTTTTTTAATACCATTATTGTATGATTCTGCACACATTTAACACACAGTAGCTAAAACAAACACCATTCACTACGACTGCCGCCATTCTGTCGCGCATTTAGAAGACATATGTATTTACATATATTTGGATTTGCATACATATGTATAATATGCAGAGAACGTTAAGGTTTATAAGGTCAAAAAAATCATTTTTTTTTTTTTTGTTTTAAGCGATTCCTAATATATTTCAGAATATTCACACAAAGTTACAGAGCCTAATTCTCAATATTTCCGTAAATACAAAGCCAAAGGTAGGCGAGCGTTAGGTAGTTACGCTGTGACCGGACAGCTATAGTACAAACTTTATCTTCTTTTCTCGACTTTTCATTTTTATGATTTCTTTGAATTGGCGTACATGAATAAAAAAAAACTATGAACCTTTTGAAATGAATCATAGCTTGTTCCCTTCAGTATTGAATTCTCTTCTATTTGAACTTACAAAATAGATAAAAAAAAAATTTCAAGATTTTTATACCAAGTTGAAGTGAATTTTTTTTTTATAGAAAGACATTTTTTTCTTTAAAACCTCCAAAAAGTTGAAATTTTGGAATTTCTCTCAGTTTTCTTAGTTCATCTAGAATAAAAAATCATGATAATTAGAAGTCCATTTGAATTTTTTGCTTTAGATAATAATATAATTACGAGCTGTATCTTGTACGCCAGTTGGAAACTCCAGCGTTGCAGCGCTCTACTAATTTCTATGTTAAATATTTTTTTTAAACTTATTTTAACCAGTACAAAAATTTTTTATACTTTTTAAATGTTCATTAAAAGATAGAAAAAACTTTGCAGTGCTAAATTAATTTTTTCCTTAAAAAAAAATCGCAAAGAGATGCAATTTTTAGACCTCATAAACCAGGCTTCCCCCCTAAAGGTATAGAGGGGCCTCACGAGCTACGAATAGTGTGAATTGTCACACCGCCGGAGTGTGGTGAATCTTTTAACAGAGATGATTACAGCGAATTCTCTCTTTAGTACATTGGCTCTGCACAGTTTTTGGCTTCTGTAGGAAATCAAATTGACGAATAGCCGAATGCATTTTGCAAGGAATTTGCTTGTGCATTTTAATGTTCCCTTGATAAACGAAAATTTATTCAATTTATATTTTCAAACTAACTTAAATGATTGATGAGAAACTTTGAATTATACGCCAACATTTAAAATCAAAGTAACTTTAATGTTTGTTGATTTAATTTAAAACGAAGAATTTAAACAAAACACATTATAAAACGACTTCACATTTTGGTGTGTGCGTTTTAGTAAATTTAAAACTTTTTACAAATTTGATGAACATTTTTACTGATTTTTGAGTCAAAATTAATTTTAGACGAGAATTCATACAGCATACAAGTGTTTTGGTATATTTATATATATACGCACTGCAGCAACCATGACCTACCTCACGAGCATCGCCTTACCATATTTCATGCAATAATTAGGGAGTCAATACCCGAATGATCGAATCCCTGCCTAAGAAATGCTAAAACGATTCTCTTTTGCATATGCATGTATATATTTGTATGTGCGTATGCACACTTGATGCCCTAGCCTCTGTACATACATATATGTATGTATGTGTTTTGACATATGTATGTATGTACATACATACCTATGTATATAACATATAAACTTGAATTCCCTTCAATCAAATAAAAAACTCGTTATAGAAAACGATTCATTACCCAGCACACAAGAAGATGGCATATGCAAATTTAAGTATTATATATGAGTTTTTTATACTACATATGCTATACTATTCCAACTAGAACCATGGCCTAGCCTATGTATGTACGTACATATTTGCGTTTTGAACTCTCAACAAAACAATGCTTATTAATATACACATATGCATGTACATCCAACCGCGTGGTATCGTCTATCTTGCTATATGCGGCACCAGACTGCGTCGAAGCAACAAGCTGCAGCACATAGGTACATGAAAGGCATTAAATCGGTATACTGGTTATGTGCCCTCAGGGTGTGCTGCGCATTCCGCACAGTATCGGAGGATGCTGTATTAGTCCGCGCGGGTATGGTGCCAGTTAAGCTGTTTGCACTCGAATTCGCCGAAATAAAAAAACATCGAGCGGATCCATCACAGCTGACTAACCGACAGACTGAACGAGAGCAAAGCAGCCATCCTTGGCAGGAGGAATGGAGGAACTCCATAAACGGACGATGGACATATCGATTGATTCCGAATATCACCAGATGGATAAGTCGAAAGCATGGACAGATAGATTTCTACCTGACCCAAGTATCATACTTAGTGGGCATGGATGCGTATCTGTATAGATTTAAGCAAGAAGATTACCCGTACTGCACCTTTTGCGACAGTCTAGTTGAAGAAGCAGATCATGTTTTCTTTGTCTGCCCTTGTTTTGAGCTGGAAAGAGAAGATTTGAGTGATAGGGTTGGGAGGCCAATAATGGTTAGTAACCTAGTAGATATCATGCTTGCCTCAGAAGACCAGTGGTCAGCTGTCAGTAACATGGCAAGAATAGTAATTACTAAACTGCGTAGCGCTGAACAACAGCACAGATTTTTATGTAGAGGCAATAGGCCACTCCCCTTACCGTGAAGTAATACTTAACGGTATTAGGAATTACCAAATTGTGTCACGCTGAACAGCAACGTAGATTTTCAGGTAGAGTCAATAGGCCGCTCTCCCTACCCGATAATTAATACTTAATGGTAAGTAATTACCAAACTGCGACGCGCTGAACAATAGCGCAGATTTTATGTACATAGGGGCAATAGGCAAGCCCCCCTCCCGTGAAGTAATACTTAACGGTACTAGGAGTTACCAAACTGCGTCACGGTGAACAGCAGCGCAGATTTTTCCCTTCTCGGAATTAATTCTTAATGGTAAGTAATTAGCAAACAACGACGCGCTGAACAATAGCGCAGATTTTCATGAAGAGGCAATAGGCCGCTCCCCCTCCCGTGAAGTATTACTTAACGGTCGTCCCGCGGGAGGGAAAGGGAGCTGGGGTGGGTTTTTAGTGGGTGAGTCGAAATACAAGTCTCACATTGTTCGGCTTTCAATGCTTTTTGCCACCTCCATAAAAAGAGAAAAACAAAAAAAATCCAACCGCACACACGGCAGTTTATTCCTCTAAATGCGTATGTCGCCCAAAGCTAAAATTCTATGCCTAGCGACTACAAGAACAAAATGCATTAATAGGCGCAGCCGTAGCGGCCATCAATCTAGTTGCCATAGTTCTGAACAGTCTAAATTAGCCGCGGCGGCACTGAACAGTTTCAACTATTGTACTGTGCAACAAAAACTCATCAAAAATTCATTGATCAATTCGAGCTCATAGTTCAAAGAGCAAAGTACTTTCATTCATAAAACGAGTCGCCCATATGCCAATTTTCTCGACCATTCGAAATAATCAATATTGGAATATTTCGCATTGAATTATTTGCCAATATTTGGTAAATCTTGAATTTTTGTCATATCGAATGGTCGCGGCTCGTATATATGTTTGCATCAATGTATGTATGTAAATATGTCTTCTAAATGTTCGACAACTGCAGTTGCTGTCCGTCAAGTGCACGCATGAGCATACAGTAAGTTGCAGAAAACAGCAAATATAAAAAAGTTCTGTGTTGGAATTTTCAATACTAGGAGAAAATTTCGAAACAATTATTTTATGTTCTCTGATAGTAGGTAGTAGTTATTTAGTAGTAATTAGTATGATATATTACGTTACGTGTGTAGTTCTTCAATTAATAAAAAGTGCATAAAAACATATGCATATATGTGCAAGGTAGCAAGCAGCTTACTCTCAAATCAGAGTATTTGAAGGTTACTGTACATACAATGCTGTGTCTATGAATGTGCGCTGGATTTCTTGAGAAGTTTTAGGGAATCGTACAATAATATTTTTTTGCGGTGGCACGTCCACATACATACACACAGCATATATATGCGCATATGAATATAAATTCACATATTTGAATTTGCATATGCCTTCTTCCTGTGTGCCTGGTAATGAATCAATGAAGGGTTTGATTTGGTTGGAGGGAGTTCAACAAAGTTCTAACAGAGATGCGTTAGACAGAGATAATATATGTATATATTTTTGGATGATTTGCTCTTTCTAAGTCTCTATTGAACTAAGCATATTTGTTTTCTATGATACAGTGCCTGTAGCTAGCCTACAGCGATAACATTCTTTCTTCCTACTTACAAACGAATTTTGTTGAACTACTGTTAATTTTAACCACGTACCAAACACCAATATGGAAGTTAGCTGAAATATTGTCGATTGCGCTGACACGGGAAACATCAGCTCTTTTGGGCAAGCCAGTGCACAAAGTCCATCGGGTTGAAGTTTAAGAGCCTACCTCGATGAAGGAAACCATGAGGAAATCAATAAGGGAGTTCTTTCCTCAATTTACATAGCAGTATATCACGCAACCAAACTAAGACGAACACAGATGGAAAGAAGGGAATCGCTGAATAGACAATGTCGCTCCCGATATACAGTAGACGTTAAATTAAACCGAACCAGCTCTAAGGGGTGAGAACTGTAAATGGTCGATCCCAAATGCTTACTCTGGGCGCATGTGCAACGAACTTGATGATCTGGTTACACTTGGCAAATGGTAATGTGGCACTACTGGTTAGCTACAAGTTCCAAATAACTACAGGAGAAAGAGCTCCGATTTCCGGAAAGGTTGTTTGCCAGGTCGTTTTTGGAGCTTTGTCAGCTGTTCACACATTTCTACTGGCTGAAATCGTAGACAAACTAATAATTGGTGTGGATTTCATGCTGCTGCACGGATTTACCTTAGATTTGGGTAAAATAGCTCTGTTGCGTCAAAATATGAAAATAACTTTGAGTACCAGGTATAAGCCAAGTGTACAGTCTAGAAAGATAACCCTAAGTCACCGTAAAACGATTCCGCCAAAATCAGAAGCAGTTATATAAGCTAATGTCTAAGGAGGCTGTGGGGCAGGTGTAGTGTGTGTCATAGAATCTGCTGTCGAGACGGCGAATATAATCGAAGGAAGAACACTAGTGAAGGTGAGAAAATACACGGGAGTTCCAGTAATAGCTAAATGATTTCAAGTCACCAGTTATTCTGAATAAAGGAGCTGTAATTGGGAAATGTCGGGCTGTAGAAGCCATAGTAAGCTGCGATGAACAACAACAACATGGTGAAGAATTCCAGGATGCAGGAAGAAAAGCTTCCGATTTGAGAAGGAATTGGTTGCATGAAGTAAGCTCCTGGAGCTCACCGGCTGGTCTGGTTAAAACGAAAGTTTGTAGCACCCGGTTTTGTATATATTATAGAAAGCTGAATAAAGTCACGAAAAAACACAGCAGTACCACGAATAGATGACACTCTCAGCACTTTATCGGATGAGAAAAAGTTTTCCACGCTTGATTTAAAAAGTGGTTACTGGCAAATGGAAATTGAGAATTGAGATCTTGAAAAGACAGCCTTCAGCATTGGAAATGGATTCTGGCAGTTTGACCTTTGAACGCCTGATGTAGCATGAGCTAAGGGACTCCACTGGAAAACGTATTTGGTTCACCTGAATAACCAAAGTAAAAGTTTTGGTGAACATCTGAAAAATTTGGGAGAAGTCTTTCAGCGCATTGAATGCACGGAATTACGATTGAATGCAAAGAAGTGCCCCTTGTTTAAAACAAAATTTACGTATCTCAGACATAAGCTGACAACGGAAGGTGTCAAAAAAGACAATGGGAAAGTAAAGGCAAAGGAGAAGAAATATTGATTGAGCTCAAGACTAAATATGTACCTGGGACTGTGCGCGTAAAACGACGATTGTTTTCGCCAAAGATTCTCAGATGTGTATGGCACAAAGAACAAGAGAAAGCGTTCCAGCAGCTGGAAGGGCTTCTTTTTACTGCGTCTATGTTAGCGTCTCCGGCCGCGGGAGAAAAGTTCGCTGTAGATAGAGACGCTAGCGCATGCGGAGTAGGATATCACAGATTTGTTGGTTTTAAGTAGTTTATTTGTTTTTAATTTGCGTATTATATATATGTATATTAACTTGTTTTTATTTATTTTTGGGCAAGAAAAAATGATGAAAATGAAATGAAACAGTTCCGCAAATACTGTACCGCCAGCGATTCAGATACGAACAGAGATGGTTATTCCAGCTCAGGCATACAGAAGGGAAAATTGTACGGTGAATCGAAATGCTGCAAAGCTACGATTTAGAGATCGATGGGGACAATTTAGAAATGCTGAAGCAGTATCTCGGCGACCTTGCTGTATAGTGTGTAAGTATTGTTCCAAAGTCGAGAGATCTGAAGGGATAGTTGATATCAGACTAATGCAGTCGCAACTCGATAATGAGTGGTCAATTGAACGTTGCTGACCTGGAAAATATCATGGAAGCGAAAGAAGCTGGAAAGAGACCATCTAGAACTGAAAGGGCGTTAGAAAGTCCTGTGTCTGAGGCATATTGGGTGCAGTATAATAACTTTAAAATCAGTGATGGAGCTCTGCATGACGACAAGCATAATCGACATATGAATTTTAGCACTTAAGAGGAAAATTGTATCGTAAATTTTGGGAAAACTTAAGTATTATATAATGTAACATGCTTTGAAAAACAGGTTATCAGGGGGAATAGAGGGGTGTAGCATGCTCATCAGTTCAACTCCGGCTACGCATCCACAGTATATTTGTATAGAACTCCTTCCGGCTAGGGCGGCCTTCGGCCGCGCTTCAAGGGAGTTACCCTCATAAGTCCAACTCCAGCTACGCAATCCAGAGTATTTTTGCATAGAACTCCTTTCCGCGTTAAAACCATTGAACCCAAAATTAAACCGTCATATGCGTGTGTGTAGTAAGGCGGGACAATATCCCCCATCCCCATCATTAACACTGGACTGAAATACTTCATTTTTGTTCATATTTTTATTTTCATTTGCAAGCATCCGGCAAAACTAACTGTTTTCAATTCCAATTAGTTCTTACACGCGTTTTAAATTGGAAAGGGATGATATGGGTAATTGCATTTGCATTTCATTTTCATTGAAATATTTCGAATACAAGCACAAAAATAAGTAAAAACACGCGTGAATATTTTGTAAATTTAAGTGAAGTTTAGAAAGAAATACGTTATAACATAATGCGCCAAACTATAGTGTCGTTCCCGAGGGCACTTTGAAGGCAAATAATTACCAAACTTTTATATCCGGAATAATTAGGAGTTATAAAGGTTATTCCTAAACCACTCCTTAACATCTCCACTAAGTTTCTTTAAATAAGATATTATAGTTTGCCTAAAATTGCCCATGTTACATTATAGCAAATCCAAGCCTTAATTTTAGAGTTAAAAGTGGTAATTGACAGAAAAATTTAAGTTTAACGATGTCCGGCTTTGGTCCCCGTTATTATGTATTGTGTACTGTATGTGTACACAGCTCACAGAAGCTTCAGTGATTTCTTCAATGTTATATATTTAGCACTTGTGTTTTTTTTTTAGGAGGTCTAAATCAAAATGTCAGAAATATCTCAAAGGGGCCGTCACACCAATGGTATGTGGGACACGCTCCCACTAATACTATAACAATCCTCCTACCTCGGCTAATCCTACCCTGGGACCACGAAAGTTTAACACCTGGGCAGAGCCGCGTTTATGTCCGAAGACACAACAGGTATCCCTCCTCCAGGTTCCTCTCCTGCAGGCTTATGAAGGCTATACATCGCCGGTAGTCCCAATTACGCACACTGTGTTTATAGATGGTTTTGAAGTAAAGGAAACAACGGAAGAATCACAGTAGTGTTATATTAACCCACTCCCGTCTTGTATTCTGTACGATATTGTATTGAGTGGGTCGTCGCGGACAGAGTGCAACATCTCAACCGAATTTTGCGGCGACCCGTCTCATGCCCAAATCATTGAAAAAAATCGAATGGCACGAGCCAATCGATATGTCTAGGTCCTCAGCAACTTCTCTAACGGTGATTCGACGATTGGCCAATACCATTTTCTTCACTTCATCAATTTTTTCGTCTGTTGTAGAAGTGCTCGGGCGTCCGGCACTCTTTTCGTCGTTCGCATCTTCTCGGCCTTCTGACAACATTTTGTACCACCGATAAACGTTGCTTTGGTCCAAAGTAGCTTCTCCTTGTGACACAGTCAACATTCGGAATACATCCCCGCACTTAATTTCGTTTTTCACAAAAAATTTGATACAGGTTTTTTGATCCATCTTTTTGAATAGGTAAAAATCGAAACGAGCCGAAACACGTGCAAGCAAAGCAGCTGTCAACAATTAACTGAACATTTAAAATAGCCGAACTCGTTGGCATGAGTGAGAGATATGAGTACCAACATATCGTCACAAAAAAATCGAAATTCAAATATACGTAACCTGCGAACATTCAAAATTCGCGAAACTTTTTGAACACACCTCGTATTCTTACCGCAACCGGTCATTTGAGCTTCATAACCATAATTGGTTTTTCAAAACAAATTTTTAATTTTTTTTAATACATAAATCAAACACAAAAAAAGGCTAATTGCTAAATTTGATAATATATGAATTTATATAGAGTTAAATTACCCAGGGAACAAATAGTCAGTTTATATTTTTAAATTCAATTTTGTAACCGGTCATTTGATCGGACGCGGTACGCTTAGTGTTAAAGGAGATAGATAAATTAGCTTATTTAGAGAAAATCCCTGCTTCGACTCCCCAATCCATCTTGGAACCGTCAGTGAAGGCAGAGGTGCAAGCTTCGGTGCAGATATTCCCCTCGATCCAATCCTGCCTATGTCGCTTGAGAAATTGCCTCCAGAGGCCAACCTCCACTAACCTGATTGCACTTTGAGGTGCAATGGAAATAACGTAAAAATCGATGGGAAGTAAGTGCAAAAGTGCGATGGGAAGTCAGGGCAGCACTGGGGCATGTTTTACATGCTCCGGTGATGCCAATGCATTGCAGTCCTTTGCACCCTTCCCAATTTAGTTATAGTAGAGCTCTTCCCAAGAGCTTCCCACCAAACCAGGGATCCATACGTTAAAATTGGCAAAACCACTGCGTTATACATCCACAGCACGACCTGTGGCTTGAGCCCCATTTTTACCGAACATGGATTTGAAGGAGTAGATGGCTTTACCCGATTTTCAATGTGTAGCCTCCAATGGAGCTTGAAGTCAAGTATCACTCACTGGACGAGATCCAAAGACAGGTCTTTCCACCTCTAGTCTACCTAACGCAGTGACAATTGACTCCGCCCTGATGTTATTAAAAGCACCTTCTATATATATGAAGGCCGCCAAAGAGAAATGCTTGCCTCCGATAGATTCTTCAACAGTCCCTACGACCTCGTGTAAGGCAGATTCCGTAGATTTTCCTTTCAGGTAAGCTTGTTGTGCTAGAGATAATTTGGTTACGATGTGCTCTTGGATATGATAATCAATCAATCTCTCAAACCCCTTTTAGATAAATGGGGTAAGACTAATAGGCCTTAAGCCCTTGGCGAGTCGTGGCCCCTCCTGCCTTAGAAATGAAAACAACCTTCGTTTTCTTCCAGTTGGCGGGGACATGATTAAGAGCGATACACGCCAAGAAGATTTCTTGCAGGACAGGAACCACCGAGGTACTTGTTTTCTGAAGCATCCCAGACAAGATATCGCAGAACCTTGCAAAAACAATTAATTGCACACGTGATCCTGTCAACTGATAGGATAGATTTAAGGGAAACATCGAGTAGCCCTACCTGTCGACTCGTGTCGACAATACCGCGTGAGGTAATAGAATTTCTGGAAAGCGATTATTTACCAGGATAGTCAAAGATTCTTCTGCAGATTCAGCCCACTCCCCATCCTCCCTTTTTACAAGAGTTCTGCAGGAGTAGTCTCTCGAAAGTATCTTGCTCACCCTGGGTGAGTCCTTTACGGATTCAATGTTCACGCAATACTCCTTCCAGGAGTTGCGTTTCGCATTTTTGATGGCATTTTTTGTATTAATTCAAAATTACACGGTAATTTTAAAAAATTTTAGTTTGGTAGCATTCGTTAAAAACTCTCTAACCTTATTTTTCAAGTCGATCAGCGTGTTAGTCCACAAGCGACTTTGAAAGCCGTCTGATAAGATCTCTGCAAGTGTTCCACCTGCTTGTCCAGTTGATCAGTCCATGAGTAGGAAAAAGTTTGCTTGTTCAATTTATTATCCAAAACCCTATTGAACACATACCAGTCGGATCTTTTAGGGTTCCTAATTTTTCTGAGAAACCTTCCAATTATCAACGCTAATGGCAGGTGAATTAGTCGAAATAGTTATATAAGGAACCTCCTCCCAACCGTTTGATGCTGGAAATACAAACGTTGACATTAGAGAATATATTAAATTTTCGATTTCAATAGAAACAAACACCACTCTTGATTTATCTTTGGCTTCGTTTTTGTTGATTCATATTTATTCAATGCATTTATAATGAATAAATAAAATAACTTCAAATTCTTTGCAAAAACAACAACTAAAGCAACAAAAACAAATAACACACTATTTCGATACTGTCAGTAATCTGTTTTTACATTTTATTTTTTCGATTCCTTTAGAATGTGTTGCGCGATTAACTTCGATTTACCGTTATCTCCGCTTTGGGATAATCACGTTGATGCTTTCGTTTTATCATTCAATGAAAAATGTTTGCTTTATTCAGACTTCAAATTGAAATACTGTTTTTTGAAATGCTTGGCAAAGGCTTATTCTCTGGCCCATCAGGCAAACACCACTCAGCAGTGTCTAAAAAACAATACTCCCGGGTTCATAACCGCAGAAGATTCATGGAAACCGTGCGTGCAGCCATAAGTTAATCTTTTGAAGGCTTGTGTAAAATTAAATGTTACCATTTCGAATGAAAATTAGAAATTTTGTTTTAATATTTACATGATTAAATGAAACTAACTTTGATAAAAAAGAATTATAATTTCATATCTATAACGGGGTTAGCTTGTAACAGAGCTTATGGCAGGATTAAGTTGTAATCACGTTGATGCTTTCGTTTTATCATTCAATGAAAGTTTTTTGTTTTACTCAGATTTCAAATTAAAATACTGCATTTTTAAAATGCTTGGCAAAAGCTTATCCTACTGCCCAACTACTTCACCACGCCTTCTCAGACATCCTTCCGGAACACTTTTGCATCGGTCTTAGATGAAAGCGCAAGAAACCATTGCAGTCTGAACAAAACGTAGAAAAACGCCTGTTCTTTAGTTTGAAATATGGTTCAAAAGATTATTGTTACGAACCAAAAGATTATTGTTACGACGGCGCTATATTTTACAAAGATAATGCCGCTAGCCCTTGACAGCTTTACAAAATCGAAATATAATATATATGGTTGTCAAAAAAGTCTTGCGGTATTTTTATTGAATTTTCAATTGTTCATAAAATTGGTTATAATAATGCGATTTAAGTCAAATATGCACCGTTTTGTTCGATGACGAGTTCCCAACGAGATGCCAACTTCATAATGCCCCTCTTATAGAAGCTCGCTTCCCTATTGTCAAAAAACTCGGAGAGCCAATTTTCACAGGACTCTCTTGAGGACAACTTCCGACTACCAAGCTCGTTCGCCATGGACAGAAATAGGTGGTAATCACTTGGTGCGAGATCCGGACTATACAGTGGATGCAAAAGAACCTCCCATCCGCGCTCCCGGAGCTTCTGGCGCGTCACCAAAGATGTGTGTGGCCTGGCGTTGTCCTGATGGAAAACAATTCGGCCTCTGTTGATCAAAGATGGCCTCTTCTGCATAAGTGCTGCATTCAAGCGGTCCAGTTGTTGGCAGTACAGGTCCGAATTGAGCGTTTGGCCATAGGGGAGCAGCTCATAGTGGATGAAGAAGAACCTTCCTGGCCGTCAATCCAGGCTTGGCCACCGTCTGGGCAGCTGCACCGCTTTTCGACCACGACCGTTTGCGCTTCACGTTGTCGTAAGTGACCCACTTTTCATCACCAGTCACCATCCGCTTCAAAAACGGGTCGATTTTGTTGCGATTCAGATGCGATTCGCATGCATCCATACGGGCAAAAATGTTATTTTGCGTCAAGTCGTGTGGCACCCACACATCGAGCTTCTTTTTGAATCCAAGCTTCTTCAAATGGTTTATAACGGTTTGATGACTCATGCCCAGCTCTTGGCCGATACTACGGCTGCTACTATGCCGGTCTCTTTCGATCAATTCAGCGATTGAACGAAAACGTTGAAACCATCGTTGTGCGGTGGAAATGGAAACTGTATCGGGTCCATAAACTGCACAAATTTTATTGGCAGCAAGAGATGCATTTTTGCCTTTATCGTAGTAGTACTGTAAAATATGCCGTATTTTCTCTTTATTTTGCTCCATGTTTGCGACGCTATAACTCACGAACGACTAAAAGCAAACAACAATTAATCCAACACGTGTTAGCACGTGAAAAGAGCTTTCCAAAAAGCTCTAGCGTGAACCAATGCGACGAATACAACTAGAACTACGCGCTTGCAAAGACAAGCTTGCGGAATTACCGCAAGACTTTTTTGACAACCTTATATAATATTTCCCACGGTTAAATTTGGATAAATATCCGTTATGGTTTGGCGTTGCATTTCAAGTAAAGGAGAAGCAGACTTGGTATTTATTGACGGCACATTCGGCGCCAAACAACATTTAAATATATTGAAAAGAAAAAAAGAGGTTGTCTGTAAAGTCGGTTTACTGACGATAGTTTAACGTGACAACGTCATAAGAAAATATTGATGGAATGGTTGCAATTTTCAAAACAAAATTTTAATTTTATTTGTTTGATAGATATTTTGTATGGATATAGAGGAGGAGGTAAATGGAATTGCAATGGAATAGGTCAAGTTACATTTACACAAACGTGAAAAATGACGAAACATTTATCAAATTCATGAAAGATATCGTCAATTTCGATTGTGCATCAGACGTTAATAAGTCAACAACACTAAGAGGCACCATCATCGATTTGCCTTTTTCAAGACACTTTACACTCGAAACACTCCCTTTCATTGCCTAATTTTTCTATCATCGTCCTATTCTCAACAGAGAAATGGTTCATTACCATGCGCACAGGAAGAAGGCATATGCAAATACAAGTATGTGAATTTATATACAAATGCGCATATACATACATATATATGCTCACTCAAGTAGGACAGAGCCAGATGTCGAACGTTGCCGAACGCGGGGGCCGATTGTGCTCTTTGTCGTTCGTTCCGCGCTCTCGTTTGCAGTTCAAGCACATTAGCTTACATTTGCTTGCGTACAGAATATATTCGTACATTTGATCTGTCCATATGATTTGTATGCATCTTTACATATAGATTTGTTCTTTTTGTTTGAAAATTGTGCGAAATTATATATATGCATGTTTATATGTATTGGCATAGGACATATGTATATTAGTCTATGAAAATTGAACCAAAGTATATGTATGTATTCATGTTTATATACATATATTAGTATACAACATATCTTATAAAGTATGTGGTAAATATTACCATACATTTTTTCCTTCATATATAATAATAAATTAATAATAAAAACATTAACATAAAAAATTTCAAGGTGTTTTGAATTTTCTAAACACAGTTTTGTGTTGTACTGGTCTTGACCTAAAACGTGCACTATATCACTTGATGAGTTCTTTCCATTTTTTTCATTTTGTAGCACCGTGCTATCTTATAAAACATACTCGAACAGAAGGAACTATAAGATAAAAATACGAACAAAAAATAATAAAGAAGACATTCCCAGTACCTCGCACTGTTGAACCTAAAGGGGGAAGAGTTAATACCATAAAAGCTAAAATTGACGATCACACGCGCGAGGCTATGTCTGCTAACTTTGGGTGTCATATCACCCAAAGTCAGAAATCGTGAGAAACGGGTATGGCACATATTTGCTGCATGTGATAAAATTCCGTCGCAAGCTTAGGTTAAGAGTAAAATGTCAAATTTAAGTTAGTTCGTTTTAGACTCAATAAAGAAAAGATGTGCCTATGAGCATAAAAAAATATTTTTTTTTAAGTTTAATCTGATGAAAGGTTAAATTATATAAAGGTTCTAAGCTATGCTTTGTATTCATTAAATTTCCAATTTTGCTAAATTTCAAATGTGATTCCTCAAAGTTCTTAGCTTCTACGATTAGTGCGTCGCTTTTTAAATTAAAAAACTTCGTTTCAAATTCCTCTTTAAGCTTATTATCGGTTGAAACTAATTTTGCAACACACGTGAGGATTTGTTGACAATTTTAGTTTCACGCTTATCGTTGGTGAGTAAACATGGAAAGCGGGGAAAAATGTTTATAATGTATAGTATTTATTTGAGGGAAAGGAAGCAAAAGAAGAGGAAAAAAAGGCGATCAATTTGGGCGCAGGACTGCCAAATGTTGCCTTTTGTCCACTCATGTGCACACTTCAAAATTTCAAAAGAAATGAGAAAAATCCCCAACTTCGCCAGACTCACACGATACAAAATTGTTTGTCAATTTGCGATCGGTTTGACAACTGCGCCCAGCTTTAAACAATGCTGCAATCTTAATTTAGAATTTTTGCCACCGTTGAGAAAAATTGGCACATTAAGTGTTATAGTGACACCTAATCGCTATACAATATAATATAAATAATATATAATATAATATAATATAATATAATATAATATAATATTAAATATAATATAATATAATATAATATAATATAATATAATATAATATAATATAATATAATATAATATAATATAATATAATATAATATAATATAATATAATATAATATAATATAATATAATATAATATAATATAATATAATATAATATAATATAATATAATATAATATAATATAATATAATATAATATAATATAATATAATATAATATAATATAATATAATATAATATAATATAATATAATATAATATAATATAATATAATATAATATAATATAATATAATATAATATAATATAATATAATATAATATAATATAATATAATATAATATAATATAATATAATATAATATAATATAATATAATATAATATAATATAATATAATATAATATAATATAATATAATATAATATAATATAATATAATATAATATAATATAATATAATATAATATAATATAATATAATATAATATAATATAATATAATATAGTACCGCCCTATTTTTTTTTCTTATAAATAAACGCCTCCCTAACTTTGCCTACATGCGCAAACATATTTTTTTGGTTCACACGCAAAAATTCATTACGTTGCACTTTTATAATTTTTATTTAATTTTTTTTCATTGGTAAACAGTTCAGTGGAGTTGTCCAAGTGTATTGACATTTTCTTTGCAAGTTCAATTTTTTTTACGTTTCCTGTTTACCAAAATAATTAATTCCCGGACATAACGAAAATGCTAAGAATGTCATTTTTTCTTAATAAAAGACCTTGAATTGTTAACAATTCAATCAGTCTTCGCCGATCAATCATGTAGTAATAAATAAATAAACTAATAAATATTTTTTGTAATAAATAAATAAAGTCATAAATATTTTTTAAAATAAACTAATAAATGTTTTTTGTAATAAATAAATAAACTAATAATATTTTTTTATTAATAAAGTAAATTTTACTCTTCACCTTAAGTTAAAATTTATGTTTATAAATAAGCCAAAGCCACAAAGTGTAAACAAATTAAAGAAGAAAAAAGGTTGTCTGTAAAGTCGGTTTACTGACAATAGTTTTACGTGACAACGTCATAAGAAAATACTGATGGAATGGTTGCATTTTTCAAAAGAAATTTTTAATTTTATTTGTTTGATAGATATTTTGTATGGATATAGGTAAATGGAATCACAATGAAATTGATCAAGTTACCTTTACAAAAAACATGAAAAATAACGAAACATTTATCGAATTCGTGAAAGATATGTTCAATTTCGATTGGGCATCAGACAACACTAAGAGGCAACATCATCGATTTGACTTTTTCAATACACATTACACTCGAAACTCTCCCTTTCGTTTCCTACTTTTCTTATCATATGATGTCGTAGAGAATAGGTTCGTCTTATAATTCGATTTGATATGTCCATATGATTTGTATGCATCTTTACATATAGATTTGTTCTTTTTGGTTGAAAATTGCGCGAAATTGTATATGTGTATGTTTATGTGTATTGGCATAGGATATACCAATTGCACCAAAGTATATGTATGTATGCATGTTTATATACATATATTAGTATACAACATATCCTATAAGATATGTGGTAAATATTACCATACATTTTTTCCTTCATATATAATAATAAATTAATAATAAAAAAGAGGTTGTCTGTAAAGTCGGTGTACTGACGATAGTTTAACGTGACAACGTCATAAGAAAATATTGATGGAATGGTTGCAATTTTCAAAACAAAATTTTAATTTTATTTGTTTGATAGATATTTTGTATGGATATAGAGGAGGAGGTAAATGGAATTGCAATGGAATAGGTCAAGTTACATTTACGCAAACGTGAAAAATGACGAAACATTTATCAAATTCATGAAAGATATCTTCAATTTCGATTGTGCATCAGACGTTAATAAGTCAACAACACTAAGAGGCACCATCATCGATTTGCCTTTTTTAAGACACTTTACACTCGAAACACTCCCTTTCATTTCCTACTCTTTCTATCATGGTCCTATTCTCAACAGAGAAATGGTTCATTACCATGCACACAGGAAGAAGACATATGCAAATACAAGTATGTTAATTTATATACAAATGCGCATATACATACATATATATGCTCACTCAAGTAGGACAGAGCCAGATGTCGAACGTTGCCGAACGCGGGGGCCGATTGTGCTCTTTGTCGTTCGTTCCGCGCTCTCGTTTGCAGTTCAAGCACATTAGCTTACATTTGCTTGCGTACAGAATATATTCGTACATTTGATCTGTCCATATGATTTGTATGCATCTTTACATATAGATTTGTTCTTTTTGTTTGAAAATTGTGCGAAATTATATATATGCATGTTTATATGTATTGGCATAGGACATATGTATATTAGTCTATGAAAATTGAACCAAAGTATATGTATGTATTCATGTTTATATACATATATTAGTATACAACATATCTTATAAAGTATGTGGTAAATATTACCATACATTTTTTCCTTCATATATAATAATAAATTAATAATAAAAACATTAACATAAAAAATTTCAAGGTGTTTTGAATTTTCTAAACACAGTTTTGTGTTGTACTGGTCTTGACCTAAAACGTGCACTATATCACTTGATGAGTTCTTTCCATTTTTTTCATTTTGTAGCACCGTGCTATCTTATAAAACATACTCGAACAGAAGGAACTATAAGATAAAAATACGAACAAAAAATAATAAAGAAGACATTCCCAGTACCTCGCACTGTTGAACCTAAAGGGGGAAGAGTTAATACCATAAAAGCTAAAATTGACGATCACACGCGAGTTATGGTTTCTGTCTGTTTGAGAAACCTTGAGTTGCGGCCAACACCCTTTTTAAATCCTTCCTCTAATGAATAATACTCTTGATGATGTTTAAAGAAACTTTTATTATTATTTTTGAGTACAGGAGTTTCTGCGACTATTGCCAGTCGCCCTCGCGGTTCAGCCACAACTGCCTTTTCTTAAATCTTTAGGTCTTAAATATCGTCTCAGAATATACATATTTAGATTGTAAATATGTGTGTTTGTGATGCTACTCAGCACCATTCAAATAGTCTACTTTTTGTTTAGTCTTGCAGCATAGTTGCAATTGTTTTACTGTGTCCTCTTATTTCACTCAAGTATGTTTTGCATACTTGAGTGTTGACACCAGTATGTTTGTTATCTGCATATACGTATGACTTCACGTCATTCGTATATGCAATGAACGGATTACACTTAAGCATATACATACATATGTATATTTATATTTCTAACTCTAAAGTGCTGAGTGGCATTCCTAAGGTTCATTTTACAATCATAAATTTCTATTGGAATATGATTGTTTTCTTTTTCATTAATACTCATTTTACAATCATAAATTCTATTGGAATATGATTGTTTTCTTTTTCATTAATACTCATTTTACAATCATAAATTCTATTAAAATATGGTTGTTTTCTTATTTATAATTTTATGTGTGGGAGCGGGGCCATTCCACATAACTCCCCCACCGTTAGAGTTAGAACTCTCCTGAGTTCTTTCATTAATAAGTACATTTTGTTTGGGGTTAGTTTCCATTAACATAATTCCCCCTTCATTATAATTCTTTTTATTAACAATTTTTACTTTTATATTCTTCCTTTTCCAATATACAATTATTATAATCAATAAGAGCAATAAACATATTGCTACTGTTACATTCATAACATATGAAACATTTTTATGGTATTTTAGTTCTTTAATTTCTTTAATGTTTTCCATATTTTTTTCTTCAATCATTTTAAACTTTAATTCCTGTTCGTAACTTTGGTTTAACATTTTTACTGGGTAGTGGAATTTTTCTGCAAATTCCACTTTATTATTTTCAAATATTTCATTATTTAATTCGATTTTACAATTTGTAAACGTAATCAGGAAATTATTTTTTAATACGATATTTTTATTGTCACAATTTTGTTTTAAGATTGTTTCGTATGCATTGACGATCAATATCGTATCGTCATCAATGTTTAATATTTTAGTTTTATTATTTATTTCAAAAGAACAATCATTTTCAAATATACAATTTCTACTTCGTTTTAGATCTTTCAAGGCAATGTCTTTCTTATAACTTAGATTTGTTTCATTTATTGTAATTAAATACTCATTTTCTGTTTTTATTTGTAATTTATTTCTGTTCGGCAATGGAGTGATCATCTTTAGATCAGTTGTAACATAACTTCTTGGTATCTTTATTGCTATTACAAGTGATTGATTTTTATATGCTAATACTCCCATTTTTGCCATTTTCAATTTGTAAAAATCTATTTGGAAGTGATCAATTTCTTCCTTAGTTAGAATTCCCGGATGGACCATATTGTATTTAGCCGCAGCAATATTGTGCTGTATATCATTGACCCTACTTTCCAAATATCTCAATTTATTTATCAAATTATTAAATAGGATGTGCTCGTAAAAATTTTTGTTCTGTTCATTCATACTTTTTACAAATTCCTTTATTTCCTCCCTATCTTCATTTATTGTTTTTCTAATCAAATCTATACTATCATTAAAATGATTATTTATTGCTATTTGCTTATTAACTGTTTCAATAATATTATGGTCATTTTCTTTCTGTACTTCTAAAAAAAATTAACCAGTCTCTCCATTATGGACTATGATACTAAACCTATCATCATTGTAATTATTTTCTGTGTCCAAATTAGGTATGTTCGCAAATTTTTGTGGTCTTTTTATATTAGACGGATGGACGTTTTGCAACGGATTAATTCGGAAATATGGTTGGTCCTTATGTCTTACTCTTTTGTAATTTTTTATGGGTCCTAATTCTCTGTATTCTGTATACTCTTCTCTATTGCTATTATGTTTTGCTATTATTTTTCTTTTTGCCAAATTAATTCTATCTTGTAATATGGATGGGCAAATGCTATCTTTGGCGAACCTTGGAGAACATTTGATGGTTGAGTGATATCGATCATTATAGTTCGCTATAACGATCTGCATCCTCATTTCCGTTGAAAGACTTGTATCATCAATTCCTGTTAATTTCTCCAACAGGGTTGAGTGAAGTCTCTCAATGTCTGCGTTACCAGTGTGATTATTGGGTTTTGTTAAATGGACCTCAATATTTTCGGTATTTAAATATTGTATCAATTGTTCTGCTCTAAACTCATTATCCATTATTACTTTCTTCGGTTTTCCGAATTTTGCGAACTGTTCTAGCAATATAGTTTTCTTTGACCTCCAATTCCTATCAGTTATTATATATGCTGCTGCAAATTTGGTCAATTTATCTATTGTCGTAACAAACGAATGTTTGTTGAAATGAAATATATCAATATGGATAATTTCGTTTTTATCCGTAGGGGTTTCTGTCAAATTGAACTTAGGTTTTATAGGTTTTCTATCATATTTTATTTGTTGGCATTTTTCACAGTTATTTATTATTAACTGAATATGCTCCCTGAATTTCGGATAAAATATTTTGTCTTTCAATGTATTAAATGTTTCTGCAATGCCACTGTGCATCGACTCCTTACTGTGATACAAAGAGATTTGTCTATGCAGTTCTTCTTCCTGCGATATCTCTGTTGCTCTTTTTGTACATTTTATGAATTCCAGTTTGCTATTACAGGAGAACATGGACATCAACAACAGTTGAATTCTATGATAATCTTGCTCTTCAACTTCAGAAAATATTCCTACCTTACCTTTCCTAATGTGCCTTTCAAATATAGTTCTTAATATGTTTTCACTATTCAGTGGGTCAACCTCGATTATTTTCCTACCATGCGATATCTTAATTTCAGCTTCAGGGCTATATGTTATTATAATTTGTGTCTTATATTTATTAACAATCTCTTCTTTTATAGCCAAATGTTCCAATAACTCTTCCTTTGCGGAATGTATCGTATCGGAAATTTCAAAATTTGATTCTTTATCATTATTTTCATTTATATCCTTAGATGCCATTAAAATTTGGTAACCTTTTGCAAGATCAATAGGGCTAAAGTACTGTGCTTTGCCCAACTTTTCTAAGATTCCATGAATATTTGGCAAGGGATACTTATCGTCAACGGTTATTTGATTAAGCCTACGATAATCAACCACTAAACGAAACTTTTTATTTCTTGATTTATTTATTTTTTTTTTTGACACTGTTATAATAGGAGAGCTATACCTACTCCTGCTTTTTTGAATTATACCCTGCTTTTCCAATTCTTTAATTTGCCTGACTGCCTCCTCTTCATGTTTCGGAGGTAACCTATAAATTTTTGAATTTATTTGTTGGTTTGTGACTGTCTTTACTTCATGGACCACTGATTTTGTATTAGTCAGTGTGTCCCCATCTTTAAAAATTAATTTTTCATATTTTTTTAGCAATTTTTCAACTCCTTTACGTTCATCTGATTTTAGATGATCAAGTTGGATATTTTGCAATTTCCCAGACTCCAATGCATAAACCTGCTCTTGGATCGTCTTTGAGAGGAATGGTATTTTTACACCATTAAGGAGTTCAATTTCCTCCTTTTCTATATCAATTACCTTGACATTTTTAAATATAAAGTCATTTCCCAACAACAAATCGTATGGTTTATCAAAATCCATCTTCACCCACTTTATTCTACCATTGACAACATATTGAAATTCTGATGGGCACGGAGAACTAACTCTTTCATTTGTGCCCTTAATATTACCATTTAAGGTACTCACTATTATGTTATTTCCTTTGATAACCGGTAAATTATATTCATCGAAAGTTTTCTTCTTCATAATACTAATTGTAGATCCTGGATCCAGCAAAGTTAAAAAATTTTTATTGAATAACGTCAATGTTATTAGAATTTTATTCTGACCACCCGAGGCTAGTTTGTAAAAAACTCTTCGTTTGTGTTTACAGCCTCCCCTTGACTCGCAGCATCGACGTCCATGGGTTGAGGCCCATTTGAACGCCTTGTTTGCTGAGATGTATTAAGTCTATTTGGAGTGTTTTGTGGTCGATTGTTTAATTGTTGGCTACCTTGCCTATAATATTGGCCTTGTTCATATACAGGACGGCCATTTACCTGTTGCGAATTACTTTGTCTATTATTTTGTCGTGAAAAATTGGGTGCACGGTAATTGTTTTGAGCAGCGCTATTTTGCGAACGGCTGCTATACCTGCCTGAATTATTGGCTTGCGAATTGTTGCCGTTATTATGCCTAAAATTGGCATTCTGTCTAATATTATTATTATTATAAACAGGGCGAGGATTAAAATTTCCAGACTGTCTGTTTATATTTTTGGATATGAGCATTGGATTCAGGTTTCCAGCATCCAAGCCAATAAAATTGTATATACAAGCCGACATCTGCGGCCATGACACTATGTTTCTTATGGTGCAAGCAAACGTACCTGCCGCCAATTGTTTTATTCTTTGAATGAGCATTCCCGTGAATATCTCCTTCATCGCATCACCATTTTCACTTAAAACACTAAATTCGGTGATATTATCAATTATATAACTAGCTTTTTTATTAAGTTCACTTATACTCCCTATTTTTAAATGTGTAATGTCGTTCGTTATCGACATTTGGTCTTTAGTTGACCGAAAATGTTGCTTTAACTTTGTTTTACACTCCTCCCAATTTTCTGGTGGGGTCAGAGAAAGAAAATTTTTTGCTGATCCTGATATCTTAAGATCAAAACTACTCTATACACTAGGTCCTGTTGCTCTGGGTAGTCCCCCAAAATCCTATCAATTGTTTGAATAAAATAGGGCAACTTCTTTGTGTTGCCTTCAAAAGGATGTAGATATTTTAAGTCTTTCTCCACTTTTTGTCTTAAGGTGGTTCTTTGATATATAGCATTTTGCTGCAATAGTTGCGTTATCGCTACTAAACAAGCCTCCATATTTTGGGCCATTTACTTTTCGAATCAACAAAGGAGTAGAAAAAATATATATTTTATAATTCAATTTTTGTTATTATTATTGATTTGCTTTTACCGAACTGGCATACGTCACATGCCTGATTATTAGTTTTGCTTACTTGCTTCGAGAAAATTTCTTAATTGAGCTCTTAGGCTAATAACTTCATAACGTATGATTATTAGTTTTTGCTTACTTGCTTCGAGAAAATTTCTTAATTGATTTAGCGTGCCCAAGCATTAAGTACGCTTGCTCTATTTTTTCCCTGCACTGGGGTTCTTTCCACAATATTAAACATATTAAACCTGTTTCTATTTGTACGAAGATTATTGCCCGCAATTCGATTCATCATCATCCTGAATCTTGTGGCACTAGGATCTACCTCCGTGAGGGTTGGATACTGCATCAAACTCTTATCTTGGCGTAAGTTACTGTATGTCATTTTTTTTTTTTTTTTTTTTTTAATTAATTATAACATTTTCTTTAAATTTGACACATTTTCTATATTTTTTTTTTTTTCTTTTACTTCGTATTTCTTCTATGTTTCATATTTTCTCTTTACATTAACAATTTTTCACAAAAAAAAAATTTTTTTTTTTTTTCACTGTCGTTTTCAAGTATCATAACTTTTCGCAAAGTGTTAGAAAATATATGTATAACTAGCTACTTACATAGACTCCTTTCGTCAATGGATGGATCAAAATTTTCAGGATCTCTGCTCTGCTTGGTCTTCACTTATTTGCTGTGGTTTGGTTGATGTTTCCGGAGTGCTCACTGGTACTTGTTGAAATTGTTATTCTGCTGCTGTTATTTTGCTGCTGATGTTGCTGCTGTTGTTTTGCTGCTGATGTTGCTGCTGTAGTTTTGCTGCTGATGTTGCTGCTGTAGTTGCCTTTGCGTTTGATAGCGATCAAGAAAACAAGCGACCTCTTCGATGACAGCGCGATTAGAGACTCTTGGATCGAGATATCTGTTGCTGCTGCTTCTTTCACTGCTATTTCATTTACAGTGCAGTTTTAAATTTTTATGTGTAATTATTAAATGCCTTCCTTCGTAGCCGAATGGGGTGATGCCAGTTACCGACTGCGCCAGTTATGGTTTCTGTCTGTTTGAGAAACCTTGAGTTGCGGCCAACACCCTTTTTAAATCCTTCCTCTAATGAATAATACTCTTGATGATGTTTAAAGAAACTTTTATTATTATTTTTGAGTACAGGAGTTTCTGCGACTATTGCCAGTCGCCCTCGCGGTTCAGCCACAACTGCCTTTTCTTAAATCTTTAGGTCTTAAATATAGTCTCAGAATATACATATTTAGATTGTAAATATGTGTGTTTGTGATGCTACTCAGCACCATTCAAATAGTCTACTTTTTGTTTAGTCTTGCAGCATAGTTGCAATTGTTTTACTGTGTCCTCTTATTTCACTCAAGTATGTTTTGCATACTTGAGTGTTGACACCAGTATGTTTGTTATCTGCATATACGTATGACTTCACGTCATTCGTATATGCAATGAACGGATTACACTTAAGCATATACATACATATGTATATTTATATTTCTAACTCTAAAGTGCTGAGTGGCATTCCTAAGGTTCATTTTACAATCATAAATTTCTATTGGAATATGATTGTTTTCTTTTTCATTAATACTCATTTTACAATCATAAATTCTATTGGAATATGATTGTTTTCTTTTTCATTAATACTCATTTTACAATCATAAATTCTATTAAAATATGGTTGTTTTCTTATTTATAATTTTATGTGTGGGAGCGGGGCCATTCCACATAACTCGCGCGAGGCTATGTCTGCTAACTTTGGGTGTCATATCACCCAAAGTCAGAAATCGTGAGAAACGGGTATGGCACATATTTGCTGCATGTGATAAAATTCCGTCGCAAGCTTAGGTTAAGAGTAAAATGTCAAATTTAAGTTAGTTCGTTTTAGACTCAATAAAGAAAAGATGTGCCTATGAGCATAAAAAAAATATTTTTTTTTAAGTTTAATCTGATGAAAGGTTAAATTATATAAAGGTTCTGAGTTATGCTTTGTATTCATTAAATTTCCAATTTTGCTAAATTTCAAATGTGATTCCTCAAAGTTCTTAGCTTCTACGATTAGTGCGTCGCTTTTTAAATTAAAAAACTTCGTTTCAAATTCCTCTTTAAGCTTATTATCGGTTGAAACTAATTTTGCAACACACGTGAGGATTTGTTGACAATTTTAGTTTCACGCTTATCGTTGGTGAGTAAACATGGAAAGCGGGGAAAAATGTTTATAATGTATAGTATTTATTTGAGGGAAAGGAAGGAAAAGAAGAGGAAAAAAAGGCGATCAATTTGGGCGCAGGACTGCCAAATGTTGCCTTTTGTCCACTCATGTGCACACTTCAAAATTTCAAAAGAAATGAGAAAAATCCCCAACTTCGCCAGACTCACACGATACAAAATTGTTTGTCAATTTGCGATCGGTTTGACAACTGCGCCCAGCTTTAAACAATGCTGCAATCTTAATTTAGAATTTTTGCCACCGTTGAGAAAAATTGGCACATTAAGTGTTATAGTGACACCTAATCGCTATACAATATAATATAAATAATATAATATAATATAATATAATATAATATAATATAATATAATATAATATAATATAATATAATATAATATAATATAATATAATATAATATAATATAATATAATATAATATAATATAATATAATATAATATAATATAATATAATATAATATAATATAATATAATATAATATAATATAATATAATATAATATAATATAATATAATATAATATAATATAATATAGTACCGCCCTATTTTTTTTCTTATAAATAAACGCCTCCCTAACTTTGCCTACATGCGCAAACATATTTTTTTGGTTCACACGCAAAAATTCATTACGTTGCACTTTTATAATTTTTATTTAATTTTTTTTCATTGGTAAACAGTTCAGTGGAGTTGTCCAAGTGTATTGACATTTTCTTTACAAGTTCAATTTTTTTTACGTTTCCTGTTTACCAAAATAATTAATTCCCGGACATAACGAAAATGCTAAGAATGTCATTTTTTCTTAATAAAAGACCTTGAATTGTTAACAATTCAATCAGTCTTCGCCGATCAATCATGTAGTAATAAATAAATAAACTAATAAATATTTTTTGTAATAAATAAATAAAGTCATAAATATTTTTTAAAATAAACTAATAAATGTTTTTTGTAATAAATAAATAAACTAATAATATTTTTTTATTAATAAAGTAAATTTTACTCTTCACCTTAAGTTAAAATTTATGTTTATAAATAAGCCAAAGCCACAAAGTGTAAACAAATTAAAGAAGAAAAAAGGTTGTCTGTAAAGTCGGTTTACTGACAATAGTTTTACGTGACAACGTCATAAGAAAATACTGATGGAATGGTTGCATTTTTCAAAAGAAATTTTTAATTTTATTTGTTTGATAGATATTTTGTATGGATATAGGTAAATGGAATCACAATGAAATTGATCAAGTTACCTTTACAAAAAACATGAAAAATAACGAAACATTTATCGAATTCGTGAAAGATATGTTCAATTTCGATTGGGCATCAGACAACACTAAGAGGCAACATCATCGATTTGACTTTTTCAATACACATTACACTCGAAACTCTCCCTTTCGTTTCCTACTTTTCTTATCATATGATGTCGTAGAGAATAGGTTCGTCTTATAATTCGATTTGATATGTCCATATGATTTGTATGCATCTTTACATATAGATTTGTTCTTTTTGGTTGAAAATTGCGCGACATTGTATATGTGTATGTTTATGTGTATTGGCATAGGATATACCAATTGCACCAAAGTATATGTATGTATGCATGTTTATATACATATATTAGTATACAACATATCCTATAAGATATGTGGTAAATATTACCATACATTTTTTCCTTCATATATAATAATAAATTAATAATAAAAAAGAGGTTGTCTGTAAAGTCGGTGTACTGACGATAGTTTAACGTGACAACGTCATAAGAAAATATTGATGGAATGGTTGCAATTTTCAAAACAAAATTTTAATTTTATTTGTTTGATAGATATTTTGTATGGATATAGAGGAGGAGGTAAATGGAATTGCAATGGAATAGGTCAAGTTACATTTACGCAAACGTGAAAAATGACGAAACATTTATCAAATTCATGAAAGATATCTTCAATTTCGATTGTGCATCAGACGTTAATAAGTCAACAACACTAAGAGGCACCATCATCGATTTGCCTTTTTTAAGACACTTTACACTCGAAACACTCCCTTTCATTTCCTACTCTTTCTATCATGGTCCTATTCTCAACAGAGAAATGGTTCATTACCATGCACACAGGAAGAAGACATATGCAAATACAAGTATGTTAATTTATATACAAATGCGCATATACATACATATATATGCTCACTCAAGTAGGACAGAGCCAGATGTCGAACGTTGCCGAACGCGGGGGCCGATTGTGCTCTTTGTCGTTCGTTCCGCGCTCTCGTTTGCAGTTCAAGCACATTAGCTTACATTTGCTTGCGTACAGAATATATTCGTACATTTGATCTGTCCATATGATTTGTATGCATCTTTACATATAGATTTGTTCTTTTTGTTTGAAAATTGTGCGAAATTATATATATGCATGTTTATATGTATTGGCATAGGACATATGTATATTAGTCTATGAAAATTGAACCAAAGTATATGTATGTATTCATGTTTATATACATATATTAGTATACAACATATCTTATAAAGTATGTGGTAAATATTACCATACATTTTTTCCTTCATATATAATAATAAATTAATAATAAAAACATTAACATAAAAAATTTCAAGGTGTTTTGAATTTTCTAAACACAGTTTTGTGTTGTACTGGTCTTGACCTAAAACGTGCACTATATCACTTGATGAGTTCTTTCCATTTTTTTCATTTTGTAGCACCGTGCTATCTTATAAAACATACTCGAACAGAAGGAACTATAAGATAAAAATACGAACAAAAAATAATAAAGAAGACATTCCCAGTACCTCGCACTGTTGAACCTAAAGGGGGAAGAGTTAATACCATAAAAGCTAAAATTGACGATCACACGCGAGTTATGGTTTCTGTCTGTTTGAGAAACCTTGAGTTGCGGCCAACACCCTTTTTAAATCCTTCCTCTAATGAATAATACTCTTGATGATGTTTAAAGAAACTTTTATTATTATTTTTGAGTACAGGAGTTTCTGCGACTATTGCCAGTCGCCCTCGCGGTTCAGCCACAACTGCCTTTTCTTAAATCTTTAGGTCTTAAATATCGTCTCAGAATATACATATTTAGATTGTAAATATGTGTGTTTGTGATGCTACTCAGCACCATTCAAATAGTCTACTTTTTGTTTAGTCTTGCAGCATAGTTGCAATTGTTTTACTGTGTCCTCTTATTTCACTCAAGTATGTTTTGCATACTTGAGTGTTGACACCAGTATGTTTGTTATCTGCATATACGTATGACTTCACGTCATTCGTATATGCAATGAACGGATTACACTTAAGCATATACATACATATGTATATTTATATTTCTAACTCTAAAGTGCTGAGTGGCATTCCTAAGGTTCATTTTACAATCATAAATTTCTATTGGAATATGATTGTTTTCTTTTTCATTAATACTCATTTTACAATCATAAATTCTATTGGAATATGATTGTTTTCTTTTTCATTAATACTCATTTTACAATCATAAATTCTATTAAAATATGGTTGTTTTCTTATTTATAATTTTATGTGTGGGAGCGGGGCCATTCCACATAACTCCCCCACCGTTAGAGTTAGAACTCTCCTGAGTTCTTTCATTAATAAGTACATTTTGTTTGGGGTTAGTTTCCATTAACATAATTCCCCCTTCATTATAATTCTTTTTATTAACAATTTTTACTTTTATATTCTTCCTTTTCCAATATACAATTATTATAATCAATAAGAGCAATAAACATATTGCTACTGTTACATTCATAACATATGAAACATTTTTATGGTATTTTAGTTCTTTAATTTCTTTAATGTTTTCCATATTTTTTTCTTCAATCATTTTAAACTTTAATTCCTGTTCGTAACTTTGGTTTAACATTTTTACTGGGTAGTGGAATTTTTCTGCAAATTCCACTTTATTATTTTCAAATATTTCATTATTTAATTCGATTTTACAATTTGTAAACGTAATCAGGAAATTATTTTTTAATACGATATTTTTATTGTCACAATTTTGTTTTAAGATTGTTTCGTATGCATTGACGATCAATATCGTATCGTCATCAATGTTTAATATTTTAGTTTTATTATTTATTTCAAAAGAACAATCATTTTCAAATATACAATTTCTACTTCGTTTTAGATCTTTCAAGGCAATGTCTTTCTTATAACTTAGATTTGTTTCATTTATTGTAATTAAATACTCATTTTCTGTTTTTATTTGTAATTTATTTCTGTTCGGCAATGGAGTGATCATCTTTAGATCAGTTGTAACATAACTTCTTGGTATCTTTATTGCTATTACAAGTGATTGATTTTTATATGCTAATACTCCCATTTTTGCCATTTTCAATTTGTAAAAATCTATTTGGAAGTGATCAATTTCTTCCTTAGTTAGAATTCCCGGATGGACCATATTGTATTTAGCCGCAGCAATATTGTGCTGTATATCATTGACCCTACTTTCCAAATATCTCAATTTATTTATCAAATTATTAAATAGGATGTGCTCGTAAAAATTTTTGTTCTGTTCATTCATACTTTTTACAAATTCCTTTATTTCCTCCCTATCTTCATTTATTGTTTTTCTAATCAAATCTATACTATCATTAAAATGATTATTTATTGCTATTTGCTTATTAACTGTTTCAATAATATTATGGTCATTTTCTTTCTGTACTTCTAAAAAAAATTAACCAGTCTCTCCATTATGGACTATGATACTAAACCTATCATCATTGTAATTATTTTCTGTGTCCAAATTAGGTATGTTCGCAAATTTTTGTGGTCTTTTTATATTAGACGGATGGACGTTTTGCAACGGATTAATTCGGAAATATGGTTGGTCCTTATGTCTTACTCTTTTGTAATTTTTTATGGGTCCTAATTCTCTGTATTCTGTATACTCTTCTCTATTGCTATTATGTTTTGCTATTATTTTTCTTTTTGCCAAATTAATTCTATCTTGTAATATGGATGGGCAAATGCTATCTTTGGCGAACCTTGGAGAACATTTGATGGTTGAGTGATATCGATCATTATAGTTCGCTATAACGATCTGCATCCTCATTTCCGTTGAAAGACTTGTATCATCAATTCCTGTTAATTTCTCCAACAGGGTTGAGTGAAGTCTCTCAATGTCTGCGTTACCAGTGTGATTATTGGGTTTTGTTAAATGGACCTCAATATTTTCGGTATTTAAATATTGTATCAATTGTTCTGCTCTAAACTCATTATCCATTATTACTTTCTTCGGTTTTCCGAATTTTGCGAACTGTTCTAGCAATATAGTTTTCTTTGACCTCCAATTCCTATCAGTTATTATATATGCTGCTGCAAATTTGGTCAATTTATCTATTGTCGTAACAAACGAATGTTTGTTGAAATGAAATATATCAATATGGATAATTTCGTTTTTATCCGTAGGGGTTTCTGTCAAATTGAACTTAGGTTTTATAGGTTTTCTATCATATTTTATTTGTTGGCATTTTTCACAGTTATTTATTATTAACTGAATATGCTCCCTGAATTTCGGATAAAATATTTTGTCTTTCAATGTATTAAATGTTTCTGCAATGCCACTGTGCATCGACTCCTTACTGTGATACAAAGAGATTTGTCTATGCAGTTCTTCTTCCTGCGATATCTCTGTTGCTCTTTTTGTACATTTTATGAATTCCAGTTTGCTATTACAGGAGAACATGGACATCAACAACAGTTGAATTCTATGATAATCTTGCTCTTCAACTTCAGAAAATATTCCTACCTTACCTTTCCTAATGTGCCTTTCAAATATAGTTCTTAATATGTTTTCACTATTCAGTGGGTCAACCTCGATTATTTTCCTACCATGCGATATCTTAATTTCAGCTTCAGGGCTATATGTTATTATAATTTGTGTCTTATATTTATTAACAATCTCTTCTTTTATAGCCAAATGTTCCAATAACTCTTCCTTTGCGGAATGTATCGTATCGGAAATTTCAAAATTTGATTCTTTATCATTATTTTCATTTATATCCTTAGATGCCATTAAAATTTGGTAACCTTTTGCAAGATCAATAGGGCTAAAGTACTGTGCTTTGCCCAACTTTTCTAAGATTCCATGAATATTTGGCAAGGGATACTTATCGTCAACGGTTATTTGATTAAGCCTACGATAATCAACCACTAAACGAAACTTTTTATTTCTTGATTTATTTATTTTTTTTTTTGACACTGTTATAATAGGAGAGCTATACCTACTCCTGCTTTTTTGAATTATACCCTGCTTTTCCAATTCTTTAATTTGCCTGACTGCCTCCTCTTCATGTTTCGGAGGTAACCTATAAATTTTTGAATTTATTTGTTGGTTTGTGACTGTCTTTACTTCATGGACCACTGATTTTGTATTAGTCAGTGTGTCCCCATCTTTAAAAATTAATTTTTCATATTTTTTTAGCAATTTTTCAACTCCTTTACGTTCATCTGATTTTAGATGATCAAGTTGGATATTTTGCAATTTCCCAGACTCCAATGCATAAACCTGCTCTTGGATCGTCTTTGAGAGGAATGGTATTTTTACACCATTAAGGAGTTCAATTTCCTCCTTTTCTATATCAATTACCTTGACATTTTTAAATATAAAGTCATTTCCCAACAACAAATCGTATGGTTTATCAAAATCCATCTTCACCCACTTTATTCTACCATTGACAACATATTGAAATTCTGATGGGCACGGAGAACTAACTCTTTCATTTGTGCCCTTAATATTACCATTTAAGGTACTCACTATTATGTTATTTCCTTTGATAACCGGTAAATTATATTCATCGAAAGTTTTCTTCTTCATAATACTAATTGTAGATCCTGGATCCAGCAAAGTTAAAAAATTTTTATTGAATAACGTCAATGTTATTAGAATTTTATTCTGACCACCCGAGGCTAGTTTGTAAAAAACTCTTCGTTTGTGTTTACAGCCTCCCCTTGACTCGCAGCATCGACGTCCATGGGTTGAGGCCCATTTGAACGCCTTGTTTGCTGAGATGTATTAAGTCTATTTGGAGTGTTTTGTGGTCGATTGTTTAATTGTTGGCTACCTTGCCTATAATATTGGCCTTGTTCATATACAGGACGGCCATTTACCTGTTGCGAATTACTTTGTCTATTATTTTGTCGTGAAAAATTGGGTGCACGGTAATTGTTTTGAGCAGCGCTATTTTGCGAACGGCTGCTATACCTGCCTGAATTATTGGCTTGCGAATTGTTGCCGTTATTATGCCTAAAATTGGCATTCTGTCTAATATTATTATTATTATAAACAGGGCGAGGATTAAAATTTCCAGACTGTCTGTTTATATTTTTGGATATGAGCATTGGATTCAGGTTTCCAGCATCCAAGCCAATAAAATTGTATATACAAGCCGACATCTGCGGCCATGACACTATGTTTCTTATGGTGCAAGCAAACGTACCTGCCGCCAATTGTTTTATTCTTTGAATGAGCATTCCCGTGAATATCTCCTTCATCGCATCACCATTTTCACTTAAAACACTAAATTCGGTGATATTATCAATTATATAACTAGCTTTTTTATTAAGTTCACTTATACTCCCTATTTTTAAATGTGTAATGTCGTTCGTTATCGACATTTGGTCTTTAGTTGACCGAAAATGTTGCTTTAACTTTGTTTTACACTCCTCCCAATTTTCTGGTGGGGTCAGAGAAAGAAAATTTTTTGCTGATCCTGATATCTTAAGATCAAAACTACTCTATACACTAGGTCCTGTTGCTCTGGGTAGTCCCCCAAAATCCTATCAATTGTTTGAATAAAATAGGGCAACTTCTTTGTGTTGCCTTCAAAAGGATGTAGATATTTTAAGTCTTTCTCCACTTTTTGTCTTAAGGTGGTTCTTTGATATATAGCATTTTGCTGCAATAGTTGCGTTATCGCTACTAAACAAGCCTCCATATTTTGGGCCATTTACTTTTCGAATCAACAAAGGAGTAGAAAAAATATATATTTTATAATTCAATTTTTGTTATTATTATTGATTTGCTTTTACCGAACTGGCATACGTCACATGCCTGATTATTAGTTTTGCTTACTTGCTTCGAGAAAATTTCTTAATTGAGCTCTTAGGCTAATAACTTCATAACGTATGATTATTAGTTTTTGCTTACTTGCTTCGAGAAAATTTCTTAATTGATTTAGCGTGCCCAAGCATTAAGTACGCTTGCTCTATTTTTTCCCTGCACTGGGGTTCTTTCCACAATATTAAACATATTAAACCTGTTTCTATTTGTACGAAGATTATTGCCCGCAATTCGATTCATCATCATCCTGAATCTTGTGGCACTAGGATCTACCTCCGTGAGGGTTGGATACTGCATCAAACTCTTATCTTGGCGTAAGTTACTGTATGTCATTTTTTTTTTTTTTTTTTTTTTAATTAATTATAACATTTTCTTTAAATTTGACACATTTTCTATATTTTTTTTTTTTTCTTTTACTTCGTATTTCTTCTATGTTTCATATTTTCTCTTTACATTAACAATTTTTCACAAAAAAAAAATTTTTTTTTTTTTTCACTGTCGTTTTCAAGTATCATAACTTTTCGCAAAGTGTTAGAAAATATATGTATAACTAGCTACTTACATAGACTCCTTTCGTCAATGGATGGATCAAAATTTTCAGGATCTCTGCTCTGCTTGGTCTTCACTTATTTGCTGTGGTTTGGTTGATGTTTCCGGAGTGCTCACTGGTACTTGTTGAAATTGTTATTCTGCTGCTGTTATTTTGCTGCTGATGTTGCTGCTGTTGTTTTGCTGCTGATGTTGCTGCTGTAGTTTTGCTGCTGATGTTGCTGCTGTAGTTGCCTTTGCGTTTGATAGCGATCAAGAAAACAAGCGACCTCTTCGATGACAGCGCGATTAGAGACTCTTGGATCGAGATATCTGTTGCTGCTGCTTCTTTCACTGCTATTTCATTTACAGTGCAGTTTTAAATTTTTATGTGTAATTATTAAATGCCTTCCTTCGTAGCCGAATGGGGTGATGCCAGTTACCGACTGCGCCAGTTATGGTTTCTGTCTGTTTGAGAAACCTTGAGTTGCGGCCAACACCCTTTTTAAATCCTTCCTCTAATGAATAATACTCTTGATGATGTTTAAAGAAACTTTTATTATTATTTTTGAGTACAGGAGTTTCTGCGACTATTGCCAGTCGCCCTCGCGGTTCAGCCACAACTGCCTTTTCTTAAATCTTTAGGTCTTAAATATAGTCTCAGAATATACATATTTAGATTGTAAATATGTGTGTTTGTGATGCTACTCAGCACCATTCAAATAGTCTACTTTTTGTTTAGTCTTGCAGCATAGTTGCAATTGTTTTACTGTGTCCTCTTATTTCACTCAAGTATGTTTTGCATACTTGAGTGTTGACACCAGTATGTTTGTTATCTGCATATACGTATGACTTCACGTCATTCGTATATGCAATGAACGGATTACACTTAAGCATATACATACATATGTATATTTATATTTCTAACTCTAAAGTGCTGAGTGGCATTCCTAAGGTTCATTTTACAATCATAAATTTCTATTGGAATATGATTGTTTTCTTTTTCATTAATACTCATTTTACAATCATAAATTCTATTGGAATATGATTGTTTTCTTTTTCATTAATACTCATTTTACAATCATAAATTCTATTAAAATATGGTTGTTTTCTTATTTATAATTTTATGTGTGGGAGCGGGGCCATTCCACATAACTCGCGCGAGGCTATGTCTGCTAACTTTGGGTGTCATATCACCCAAAGTCAGAAATCGTGAGAAACGGGTATGGCACATATTTGCTGCATGTGATAAAATTCCGTCGCAAGCTTAGGTTAAGAGTAAAATGTCAAATTTAAGTTAGTTCGTTTTAGACTCAATAAAGAAAAGATGTGCCTATGAGCATAAAAAAAATATTTTTTTTTAAGTTTAATCTGATGAAAGGTTAAATTATATAAAGGTTCTGAGTTATGCTTTGTATTCATTAAATTTCCAATTTTGCTAAATTTCAAATGTGATTCCTCAAAGTTCTTAGCTTCTACGATTAGTGCGTCGCTTTTTAAATTAAAAAACTTCGTTTCAAATTCCTCTTTAAGCTTATTATCGGTTGAAACTAATTTTGCAACACACGTGAGGATTTGTTGACAATTTTAGTTTCACGCTTATCGTTGGTGAGTAAACATGGAAAGCGGGGAAAAATGTTTATAATGTATAGTATTTATTTGAGGGAAAGGAAGGAAAAGAAGAGGAAAAAAAGGCGATCAATTTGGGCGCAGGACTGCCAAATGTTGCCTTTTGTCCACTCATGTGCACACTTCAAAATTTCAAAAGAAATGAGAAAAATCCCCAACTTCGCCAGACTCACACGATACAAAATTGTTTGTCAATTTGCGATCGGTTTGACAACTGCGCCCAGCTTTAAACAATGCTGCAATCTTAATTTAGAATTTTTGCCACCGTTGAGAAAAATTGGCACATTAAGTGTTATAGTGACACCTAATCGCTATACAATATAATATAAATAATATAATATAATATAATATAATATAATATAATATAATATAATATAATATAATATAATATAATATAATATAATATAATATAATATAATATAATATAATATAATATAATATAATATAATATAATATAATATAATATAATATAATATAATAGGACTATGAATAAGTTCGTTTCGGTTTTACAACAGATGGCGTAACTTGATTATTATTCCATCGATCCACATTTCCAAACATTCATTGGAGAGCTACTGTCGTAAGGCACAAACGTCAGTATAAGTTTTTTATTTGAAGCGTAAACAACAATATTTTTACCACACTTGAAAATGTCGAATTTCGTGCCAAATAATGTGTTTTTGCGGGGAATTCTTCTTCATTATTTTAATATGAAGAAAAAAGCAGCCGAAAGTCATCGTATCTTGGTGGAAGTTTATGGTGAGCATGCTCTATCTGAGCGAACGTGCCAGAAGTGGTTTGCACGCTTTAAAAGTGGTGATTTTGGCTTGGAAGACGAAGAACGCGAGGGTGCGCCGCCAAAGTTCATGGATACCGAATTGGAGGAATTGCTCGATCAAGATCCGGCTCAAACGCAAGAAGAGGTTGCAAAAACTTTGGGAGTTGATCAATCAACCATTTCCAAACGTTTAAAAGCCATGGGAATGATCCGAAAGGTAGGCCATTGGGTGCCGTATGAATTGAAGCCAAGAGACGTTGAACGCCGTTTTATGGCATGCGAACAACTGCTTCAACGGCACAAAAGAAAGGGTTTTTTGCATCGAATTGTGACTGGCGATGAAAAGTGGGTCCATTACGACAATCCAAAACGTCGGGCAACGTATGGATACCCTGGCCATGCTTCAACATCGACGTCGGCGCAGAATATTCATGGCCTGAAGGTTATGCTGTGTATCTGGTGGGACCAGCTGGGTGTTGTGTATTATGAGCTACTGAAACCGAATGAAACGATTACGGGGGATGTCTACCGACGACAATTGATGCGTTTGAGCCGGGCACTGCGAGAAAAACGGCCGCAATACGCCGATAGACACGACAAAGTTATTTTGCAACATGACAATGCTCGGCCACATGTTGCACAAGTGGTCTAAACATACTTAGAAACGCTCAAATGGGATGTCCTACCCCACCCGCCGTATAGTCCAGACCTTGCGCCATCCGATTACTATCTCTTCCGATCGATGCAACATGGCCTGGCTGACCAGCACTTCCGTAATTACGATGAAGTCAAAAAATGGATCGATTCGTGGATTGCGGCAAAACCGACCGAATTTTTCACAAAGGGAATCCGTGAATTGCCAGAAAGATGGGAAAAAGTAGTAGTAAGCGATGGACAATATTTTGAATATTAAATTTGTAACCATTTTACGTCAATAAAGTTTCAAATTTCGAAAAAAAAACCGCACGAACTTATTCATAGTCCTATTAATATAATATAATATAATATAATATAATATAATATAATATAATATAATATAATATAATATAATATAATATAATATAATATAATATAATATAATATAATATAATATAATATAATATAATATAATATAATATAATATAATATAATATAATATAATATAATATAGTACCGCCCTATTTTTTTTCTTATAAATAAACGCCTCCCTAACTTTCCCTACATGCGCAAACATATTTTTTTGGTTCACACGCAAAAATTCATTACGTTGCACTTTTATAATTTTTATTTAATTTTTTTTCATTGGTAAACAGTTCAGTGGAGTTGTCCAAGTGTATTGACATTTTCTTTGCAAGTTCAATTTTTTTTACGTTTCCTGTTTACCAAAATAATTAATTCCCGGACATAACGAAAATGCTAAGAATGTCATTTTTTCTTAATAAAAGACCTTGAATTGTTAACAATTCAATCAGTCTTCGCCGATCAATCATGTAGTAATAAATAAATAAACTAATAAATATTTTTTGTAATAAATAAATAAAGTCATAAATATTTTTTAAAATAAACTAATAAATGTTTTTTGTAATAAATAAATAAACTAATAATATTTTTTTATTAATAAAGTAAATTTTACTCTTCACCTTAAGTTAAAATTTATGTTTATAAATAAGCCAAAGCCACAAAGTGTAAACAAATTAAAGAAAAAAAAGGTTGTCTGTAAAGTCGGTTTACTGACGATAGTTTTACGTGACAACGTCATAAGAAAATACTGATGGAATGGTTGCATTTTTCAAAAGAAATTTTTAATTATTTTGTATGGATATAGGTAAATGGAATCACAATGAAATTGATCAAGTTACCTTTACAAAAAACATGAAAAATAACGAAACATTTATCGAATTCGTGAAAGATATGTTCAATTTCGATTGGGCATCAGACAACACTAAGAGGCAACATCATCGATTTGACTTTTTCAATACACATTACACTCGAAACTCTCCCTTTCGTTTCCTACTTTTCTTATCATATGATGTCGTAGAGAATAGGTTCGTCTTATAATTCGATTTGATATGTCCATATGATTTGTATGCATCTTTACATATAGATTTGTTCTTTTTGGTTGAAAATTGCGCGAAATTGTATATGTGTATGTTTATGTGTATTGGCATAGGATATACCAATTGCACCAAAGTATATGTATGTATGCATGTTTATATACATATATTAGTATACAACATATCCTATAAGATATGTGGTAAATATTACCATACATTTTTTCCTTCATATATAATAATAAATTAATAATAAAAAAGAGGTTGTCTGTAAAGTCGGTGTACTGACGATAGTTTAACGTGACAACGTCATAAGAAAATATTGATGGAATGGTTGCAATTTTCAAAACAAAATTTTAATTTTATTTGTTTGATAGATATTTTGTATGGATATAGAGGAGGAGGTAAATGGAATTGCAATGGAATAGGTCAAGTTACATTTACGCAAACGTGAAAAATGACGAAACATTTATCAAATTCATGAAAGATATCTTCAATTTCGATTGTGCATCAGACGTTAATAAGTCAACAACACTAAGAGGCACCATCATCGATTTGCCTTTTTTAAGACACTTTACACTCGAAACACTCCCTTTCATTTCCTACTCTTTCTATCATGGTCCTATTCTCAACAGAGAAATGGTTCATTACCATGCACACAGGAAGAAGACATATGCAAATACAAGTATGTTAATTTATATACAAATGCGCATATACATACATATATATGCTCACTCAAGTAGGACAGAGCCAGATGTCGAACGTTGCCGAACGCGGGGGCCGATTGTGCTCTTTGTCGTTCGTTCCGCGCTCTCGTTTGCAGTTCAAGCACATTAGCTTACATTTGCTTGCGTACAGAATATATTCGTACATTTGATCTGTCCATATGATTTGTATGCATCTTTACATATAGATTTGTTCTTTTTGTTTGAAAATTGTGCGAAATTATATATATGCATGTTTATATGTATTGGCATAGGACATATGTATATTAGTCTATGAAAATTGAACCAAAGTATATGTATGTATTCATGTTTATATACATATATTAGTATACAACATATCTTATAAAGTATGTGGTAAATATTACCATACATTTTTTCCTTCATATATAATAATAAATTAATAATAAAAACATTAACATAAAAAATTTCAAGGTGTTTTGAATTTTCTAAACACAGTTTTGTGTTGTACTGGTCTTGACCTAAAACGTGCACTATATCACTTGATGAGTTCTTTCCATTTTTTTCATTTTGTAGCACCGTGCTATCTTATAAAACATACTCGAACAGAAGGAACTATAAGATAAAAATACGAACAAAAAATAATAAAGAAGACATTCCCAGTACCTCGCACTGTTGAACCTAAAGGGGGAAGAGTTAATACCATAAAAGCTAAAATTGACGATCACACGCGAGTTATGGTTTCTGTCTGTTTGAGAAACCTTGAGTTGCGGCCAACACCCTTTTTAAATCCTTCCTCTAATGAATAATACTCTTGATGATGTTTAAAGAAACTTTTATTATTATTTTTGAGTACAGGAGTTTCTGCGACTATTGCCAGTCGCCCTCGCGGTTCAGCCACAACTGCCTTTTCTTAAATCTTTAGGTCTTAAATATAGTCTCAGAATATACATATTTAGATTGTAAATATGTGTGTTTGTGATGCTACTCAGCACCATTCAAATAGTCTACTTTTTGTTTAGTCTTGCAGCATAGTTGCAATTGTTTTACTGTGTCCTCTTATTTCACTCAAGTATGTTTTGCATACTTGAGTGTTGACACCAGTATGTTTGTTATCTGCATATACGTATGACTTCACGTCATTCGTATATGCAATGAACGGATTACACTTAAGCATATACATACATATGTATATTTATATTTCTAACTCTAAAGTGCTGAGTGGCATTCCTAAGGTTCATTTTACAATCATAAATTTCTATTGGAATATGATTGTTTTCTTTTTCATTAATACTCATTTTACAATCATAAATTCTATTGGAATATGATTGTTTTCTTTTTCATTAATACTCATTTTACAATCATAAATTCTATTAAAATATGGTTGTTTTCTTATTTATAATTTTATGTGTGGGAGCGGGGCCATTCCACATAACTCCCCCACCGTTAGAGTTAGAACTCTCCTGAGTTCTTTCATTAATAAGTACATTTTGTTTGGGGTTAGTTTCCATTAACATAATTCCCCCTTCATTATAATTCTTTTTATTAACAATTTTTACTTTTATATTCTTCCTTTTCCAATATACAATTATTATAATCAATAAGAGCAATAAACATATTGCTACTGTTACATTCATAACATATGAAACATTTTTATGGTATTTTAGTTCTTTAATTTCTTTAATGTTTTCCATATTTTTTTCTTCAATCATTTTAAACTTTAATTCCTGTTCGTAACTTTGGTTTAACATTTTTACTGGGTAGTGGAATTTTTCTGCAAATTCCACTTTATTATTTTCAAATATTTCATTATTTAATTCGATTTTACAATTTGTAAACGTAATCAGGAAATTATTTTTTAATACGATATTTTTATTGTCACAATTTTGTTTTAAGATTGTTTCGTATGCATTGACGATCAATATCGTATCGTCATCAATGTTTAATATTTTAGTTTTATTATTTATTTCAAAAGAACAATCATTTTCAAATATACAATTTCTACTTCGTTTTAGATCTTTCAATGCAATGTCTTTCTTATAACTTAGATTTGTTTCATTTATTGTAATTAAATACTCATTTTCTGTTTTTATTTGTAATTTATTTCTGTTCGGCAATGGAGTGATCATCTTTAGATCAGTTGTAACATAACTTCTTGGTATCTTTATTGCTATTACAAGTGATTGATTTTTATATGCTAATACTCCCATTTTTGCCATTTTCAATTTGTAAAAATCTATTTGGAAGTGATCAATTTCTTCCTTAGTTAGAATTCCCGGATGGACCATATTGTATTTAGCCGCAGCAATATTGTGCTGTATATCATTGACCCTACTTTCCAAATATCTCAATTTATTTATCAAATTATTAAATAGGATGTGCTCGTAAAAATTTTTGTTCTGTTCATTCATACTTTTTACAAATTCCTTTATTTCCTCCCTATCTTCATTTATTGTTTTTCTAATCAAATCTATACTATCATTAAAATGATTATTTATTGCTATTTGCTTATTAACTGTTTCAATAATATTATGGTCATTTTCTTTCTGTACTTCTAAAAAAAATTAACCAGTCTCTCCATTATGGACTATGATACTAAACCTATCATCATTGTAATTATTTTCTGTGTCCAAATTAGGTATGTTCGCAAATTTTTGTGGTCTTTTTATATTAGACGGATGGACGTTTTGCAACGGATTAATTCGGAAATATGGTTGGTCCTTATGTCTTACTCTTTTGTAATTTTTTATGGGTCCTAATTCTCTGTATTCTGTATACTCTTCTCTATTGCTATTATGTTTTGCTATTATTTTTCTTTTTGCCAAATTAATTCTATCTTGTAATATGGATGGGCAAATGCTATCTTTGGCGAACCTTGGAGAACATTTGATGGTTGAGTGATATCGATCATTATAGTTCGCTATAACGATCTGCATCCTCATTTCCGTTGAAAGACTTGTATCATCAATTCCTGTTAATTTCTCCAACAGGGTTGAGTGAAGTCTCTCAATGTCTGCGTTACCAGTGTGATTATTGGGTTTTGTTAAATGGACCTCAATATTTTCGGTATTTAAATATTGTATCAATTGTTCTGCTCTAAACTCATTATCCATTATTACTTTCTTCGGTTTTCCGAATTTTGCGAACTGTTCTAGCAATATAGTTTTCTTTGACCTCCAATTCCTATCAGTTATTATATATGCTGCTGCAAATTTGGTCAATTTATCTATTGTCGTAACAAACGAATGTTTGTTGAAATGAAATATATCAATATGGATAATTTCGTTTTTATCCGTAGGGGTTTCTGTCAAATTGAACTTAGGTTTTATAGGTTTTCTATCATATTTTATTTGTTGGCATTTTTCACAGTTATTTATTATTAACTGAATATGCTCCCTGAATTTCGGATAAAATATTTTGTCTTTCAATGTATTAAATGTTTCTGCAATGCCACTGTGCATCGACTCCTTACTGTGATACAAAGAGATTTGTCTATGCAGTTCTTCTTCCTGCGATATCTCTGTTGCTCTTTTTGTACATTTTATGAATTCCAGTTTGCTATTACAGGAGAACATGGACATCAACAACAGTTGAATTCTATGATAATCTTGCTCTTCAACTTCAGAAAATATTCCTACCTTACCTTTCCTAATGTGCCTTTCAAATATAGTTCTTAATATGTTTTCACTATTCAGTGGGTCAACCTCGATTATTTTCCTACCATGCGATATCTTAATTTCAGCTTCAGGGCTATATGTTATTATAATTTGTGTCTTATATTTATTAACAATCTCTTCTTTTATAGCCAAATGTTCCAATAACTCTTCCTTTGCGGAATGTATCGTATCGGAAATTTCAAAATTCGATTCTTTATCATTATTTTCATTTATATCCTTAGATGCCATTAAAATTTGGTAACCTTTTGCAAGATCAATAGGGCTAAAGTACTGTGCTTTGCCCAACTTTTCTAAGATTCCATGAATATTTGGCAAGGGATACTTATCGTCAACGGTTATTTGATTAAGCCTACGATAATCAACCACTAAACGAAACTTTTTATTTCTTGATTTATTTATTTTTTTTTTTGACACTGTTATAATAGGAGAGCTATACCTACTCCTGCTTTTTTGAATTATACCCTGCTTTTCCAATTCTTTAATTTGCCTGACTGCCTCCTCTTCATGTTTCGGAGGTAACCTATAAATTTTTGAATTTATTTGTTGGTTTGTGACTGTCTTTACTTCATGGACCACTGATTTTGTATTAGTCAGTGTGTCCCCATCTTTAAAAATTAATTTTTCATATTTTTTTAGCAATTTTTCAACTCCTTTACGTTCATCTGATTTTAGATGATCAAGTTGGATATTTTGCAATTTCCCAGACTCCAATGCATAAACCTGCTCTTGGATCGTCTTTGAGAGGAATGGTATTTTTACACCATTAAGGAGTTCAATTTCCTCCTTTTCTATATCAATTACCTTGACATTTTTAAATATAAAGTCATTTCCCAACAACAAATCGCATGGTTTATCAAAATCCATCTTCACCCACTTTATTCTACCATTGACAACATATTGAAATTCTGATGGGCACGGAGAACTAACTCTTTCATTTGTGCCCTTAATATTACCATTTAAGGTACTCACTATTATGTTATTTCCTTTAATAACCGGTAAATTATATTCATCGAAAGTTTTCTTCTTCATAATACTAATTGTAGATCCTGGATCCAGCAAAGTTAAAAAATTTTTATTGAATAACGTCAATGTTATTAGAATTTTATTCTGACCACCCGAGGCTAGTTTGTAAAAAACTCTTCGTTTGTGTTTACAGCCTCCCCTTGACTCGCAGCATCGACGTCCATGGGTTGAGGCCCATTTGAACGCCTTGTTTGCTGAGATGTATTAAGTCTATTTGGAGTGTTTTGTGGTCGATTGTTTAATTGTTGGCTACCTTGCCTATAATATTGGCCTTGTTCATATACAGGACGGCCATTTACCTGTTGCGAATTACTTTGTCTATTATTTTGTCGTGAAAAATTGGGTGCACGGTAATTGTTTTGAGCAGCGCTATTTTGCGAACGGCTGCTATACCTGCCTGAATTATTGGCTTGCGAATTGTTGCCGTTATTATGCCTAAAATTGGCATTCTGTCTAATATTATTATTATTATAAACAGGGCGAGGATTAAAATTTCCAGACTGTCTGTTTATATTTTTGGATATGAGCATTGGATTCAGGTTTCCAGCATCCAAGCCAATAAAATTGTATATACAAGCCGACATCTGCGGCCATGACACTATGTTTCTTATGGTGCAAGCAAACGTACCTGCCGCCAATTGTTTTATTCTTTGAATGAGCATTCCCGTGAATATCTCCTTCATCGCATCACCATTTTCACTTAAAACACTAAATTCGGTGATATTATCAATTATATAACTAGCTTTTTTATTAAGTTCACTTATACTCCCTATTTTTAAATGTGTAATGTCGTTCGTTATCGACATTTGGTCTTTAGTTGACCGAAAATGTTGCTTTAACTTTGTTTTACACTCCTCCCAATTTTCTGGTGGGGTCAGAGAAAGAAAATTTTTTGCTGATCCTGATATCTTAAGATCAAAACTACTCTATACACTAGGTCCTGTTGCTCTGGGTAGTCCCCCAAAATCCTATCAATTGTTTGAATAAAATAGGGCAACTTCTTTGTGTTGCCTTCAAAAGGATGTAGATATTTTAAGTCTTTCTCCACTTTTTGTCTTAAGGTGGTTCTTTGATATATAGCATTTTGCTGCAATAGTTGCGTTATCGCTACTAAACAAGCCTCCATATTTTGGGCCATTTACTTTTCGAATCAACAAAGGAGTAGAAAAAATATATATTTTATAATTCAATTTTTGTTATTATTATTGATTTGCTTTTACCGAACTGGCATACGTCACATGCCTGATTATTAGTTTTGCTTACTTGCTTCGAGAAAATTTCTTAATTGAGCTCTTAGGCTAATAACTTCATAACGTATGATTATTAGTTTTTGCTTACTTGCTTCGAGAAAATTTCTTAATTGATTTAGCGTGCCCAAGCATTAAGTACGCTTGCTCTATTTTTTCCCTGCACTGGGGTTCTTTCCACAATATTAAACATATTAAACCTGTTTCTATTTGTACGAAGATTATTGCCCGCAATTCGATTCATCATCATCCTGAATCTTGTGGCACTAGGATCTACCTCCGTGAGGGTTGGATACTGCATCAAACTCTTATCTTGGCGTAAGTTACTGTATGTCATTTTTTTTTTTTTTTTTTTTTTTAATTAATTATAACATTTTCTTTAAATTTGACACATTTTCTATATTTTTTTTTTCTTCTTTTACTTCGTATTTCTTCTATGTTTCATATTTTCTCTTTACATTAACAATTTTTCACAAAAAAAAAATTTTTTTTTTTTTCACTGTCGTTTTCAAGTATCATAACTTTTCGCAAAATGTTAGAAAATATATGTATAACTAGCTACTTACATAGACTCCTTTCGTCAATGGATGGATCAAAATTTTCAGGATCTCTGCTCTGCTTGGTCTTCACTTGTTTGCTGTGGTTTGGTTGATGTTTCCGGAGTGCTCACTGGTACTTGTTGAAATTGTTATTCTGCTGCTGTTATTTTGCTGCTGATGTTGCTGCTGTAGTTTTGCTGCTGATGTTGCTGCTGTAGTTGCCTTTGCGTTTGATAGCGATCAAGGAAACAAGCGACCTCTTCGATGACAGCGCGATTAGAGACTCTTGGATCGAGATATCTGTTGCTGCTGCTTCTTTCACTGCTATTTCATTTACAGTGCAGTTTTAAATTTTTATGTGTAATTATTAAATGCCTTCCTTCGTAGCCGAATGGGGTGATGCCAGTTACCGACTGCGCCAGTTATGGTTTCTGTCTGTTTGAGAAACCTTGAGTTGCGGCCAACACCCTTTTTAAATCCTTCCTCTAATGAATAATACTCTTGATGATGTTTAAAGAAACTTTTATTATTATTTTTGAGTACAGGAGTTTCTGCGACTATTGCCAGTCGCCCTCGCGGTTCAGCCACAACTGCCTTTTCTTAAATCTTTAGGTCTTAAATATAGTCTCAGAATATACATATTTAGATTGTAAATATGTGTGTTTGTGATGCTACTCAGCACCATTCAAATAGTCTACTTTTTGTTTAGTCTTGCAGCATAGTTGCAATTGTTTTACTGTGTCCTCTTATTTCACTCAAGTATGTTTTGCATTGCCGCCGTAGCCGAATGGGTTGGTGCGTGACTACCATTCGGAATTCACAGAGAGGTCGTTGGTTCGAATCTCGGTGAAAGCAAAATTAATAAAAACATTTTTCTAATAGCGGTCGCCCCTCGGCAGGCAATGGCAAACCTCCGAGTGTATTTCTGCCATGAAAAAGCTCCTCATAAAAATATCTGCCGTTCGGAATCGGCTTGAAACTGTAGGTCCCTCCATTTGTGGAACAACATCAAGACGCACACCACAAATAGGAGGAGGAGCTCGGCCAAACACCTAACAGAAGTGTACGCGCCAATTATTTATTTTTTTTTATGTTTTGCATACTTGAGTGTTGACACCAGTATGTTTGTTATCTGCATATACGTATGACTTCACGTCATTCGTATATGCAATGAACGGATTACACTTAAGCATATACATACATATGTATATTTATATTTCTAACTCTAAAGTGCTGAGTGGCATTCCTAAGGTTCATTTTACAATCATAAATTTCTATTGGAATATGATTGTTTTCTTTTTCATTAATACTCATTTTACAATCATAAATTCTATTGGAATATGATTGTTTTCTTTTTCATTAATACTCATTTTACAATCATAAATTCTATTAAAATATGGTTGTTTTCTTATTTATAATTTTATGTGTGGGAGCGGGGCCATTCCACATAACTCGCGCGAGGCTATGTCTGCTAACTTTGGGTGTCATATCACCCAAAGTCAGAAATCGTGAGAAACGGGTATGGCACATATTTGCTGCATGTGATAAAATTCCGTCGCAAGCTTAGGTTAAGAGTAAAATGTCAAATTTAAGTTAGTTCGTTTTAGACTCAATAAAGAAAAGATGTGCCTATGAGCATAAAAAAAATATTTTTTTTTAAGTTTAATCTGATGAAAGGTTAAATTATATAAAGGTTCTGAGTTATGCTTTGTATTCATTAAATTTCCAATTTTGCTAAATTTCAAATGTGATTCCTCAAAGTTCTTAGCTTCTACGATTAGTGCGTCGCTTTTTAAATTAAAAAACTTCGTTTCAAATTCCTCTTTAAGCTTATTATCGGTTGAAACTAATTTTGCAACACACGTGAGGATTTGTTGACAATTTTAGTTTCACGCTTATCGTTGGTGAGTAAACATGGAAAGCGGGGAAAAATGTTTATAATGTATAGTATTTATTTGAGGGAAAGGAAGGAAAAGAAGAGGAAAAAAAGGCGATCAATTTGGGCGCAGGACTGCCAAATGTTGCCTTTTGTCCACTCATGTGCACACTTCAAAATTTCAAAAGAAATGAGAAAAATCCCCAACTTCGCCAGACTCACACGATACAAAATTGTTTGTCAATTTGCGATCGGTTTGACAACTGCGCCCAGCTTTAAACAATGCTGCAATCTTAATTTAGAATTTTTGCCACCGTTGAGAAAAATTGGCACATTAAGTGTTATAGTGACACCTAATCGCTATACAATATAATATAAATAATATAATATAATATAATATAATATAATATAATATAATATAATATAATATAATATAATATAATATAATATAATATAATATAATATAATATAATATAATATAATATAATATAATATAATATAATATAATATAATATAATATAATATAATATAATATAATATAATATAATATAATATAATATAATATAATATAATATAATATAATATAATATAATATAATATAATATAATATAATATAATATAATAATATATAATATAGTACCGCCCTATTTTTTTTCTTATAAATAAACGCCTCCCTAACTTTCCCTACATGCGCAAACATATTTTTTTGGTTCACACGCAAAAATTCATTACGTTGCACTTTTATAATTTTTATTTAATTTTTTTTCATTGGTAAACAGTTCAGTGGAGTTGTCCAAGTGTATTGACATTTTCTTTGCAAGTTCAATTTTTTTTACGTTTCCTGTTTACCAAAATAATTAATTCCCGGACATAACGAAAATGCTAAGAATGTCATTTTTTCTTAATAAAAGACCTTGAATTGTTAACAATTCAATCAGTCTTCGCCGATCAATCATGTAGTAATAAATAAATAAACTAATAAATATTTTTTGTAATAAATAAATAAAGTCATAAATATTTTTTAAAATAAACTAATAAATGTTTTTTGTAATAAATAAATAAACTAATAATATTTTTTTATTAATAAAGTAAATTTTACTCTTCACCTTAAGTTAAAATTTATGTTTATAAATAAGCCAAAGCCACAAAGTGTAAACAAATTAAAGAAAAAAAAGGTTGTCTGTAAAGTCGGTTTACTGACGATAGTTTTACGTGACAACGTCATAAGAAAATACTGATGGAATGGTTGCATTTTTCAAAAGAAATTTTTAATTTTATTTGTTTGATAGATATTTTGTATGGATATAGGTAAATGGAATCACAATGAAATTGATCAAGTTACCTTTACAAAAAACATGAAAAATAACGAAACATTTATCGAATTCGTGAAAGATATGTTCAATTTCGATTGGGCATCAGACAACACTAAGAGGCAACATCATCGATTTGACTTTTTCAATACACATTACACTCGAAACTCTCCCTTTCGTTTCCTACTTTTCTTATCATATGATGTCGTAGAGAATAGGTTCGTCTTATAATTCGATTTGATATGTCCATATGATTTGTATGCATCTTTACATATAGATTTGTTCTTTTTGGTTGAAAATTGCGCGAAATTGTATATGTGTATGTTTATGTGTATTGGCATAGGATATACCAATTGCACCAAAGTATATGTATGTATGCATGTTTATATACATATATTAGTATACAACATATCCTATAAGATATGTGGTAAATATTACCATACATTTTTTCCTTCATATATAATAATAAATTAATAATAAAAAAGAGGTTGTCTGTAAAGTCGGTGTACTGACGATAGTTTAACGTGACAACGTCATAAGAAAATATTGATGGAATGGTTGCAATTTTCAAAACAAAATTTTAATTTTATTTGTTTGATAGATATTTTGTATGGATATAGAGGAGGAGGTAAATGGAATTGCAATGGAATAGGTCAAGTTACATTTACGCAAACGTGAAAAATGACGAAACATTTATCAAATTCATGAAAGATATCTTCAATTTCGATTGTGCATCAGACGTTAATAAGTCAACAACACTAAGAGGCACCATCATCGATTTGCCTTTTTTAAGACACTTTACACTCGAAACACTCCCTTTCATTTCCTACTCTTTCTATCATGGTCCTATTCTCAACAGAGAAATGGTTCATTACCATGCACACAGGAAGAAGACATATGCAAATACAAGTATGTTAATTTATATACAAATGCGCATATACATACATATATATGCTCACTCAAGTAGGACAGAGCCAGATGTCGAACGTTGCCGAACGCGGGGGCCGATTGTGCTCTTTGTCGTTCGTTCCGCGCTCTCGTTTGCAGTTCAAGCACATTAGCTTACATTTGCTTGCGTACAGAATATATTCGTACATTTGATCTGTCCATATGATTTGTATGCATCTTTACATATAGATTTGTTCTTTTTGTTTGAAAATTGTGCGAAATTATATATATGCATGTTTATATGTATTGGCATAGGACATATGTATATTAGTCTATGAAAATTGAACCAAAGTATATGTATGTATTCATGTTTATATACATATATTAGTATACAACATATCTTATAAAGTATGTGGTAAATATTACCATACATTTTTTCCTTCATATATAATAATAAATTAATAATAAAAACATTAACATAAAAAATTTCAAGGTGTTTTGAATTTTCTAAACACAGTTTTGTGTTGTACTGGTCTTGACCTAAAACGTGCACTATATCACTTGATGAGTTCTTTCCATTTTTTTCATTTTGTAGCACCGTGCTATCTTATAAAACATACTCGAACAGAAGGAACTATAAGATAAAAATACGAACAAAAAATAATAAAGAAGACATTCCCAGTACCTCGCACTGTTGAACCTAAAGGGGGAAGAGTTAATACCATAAAAGCTAAAATTGACGATCACACGCGAGTTATGGTTTCTGTCTGTTTGAGAAACCTTGAGTTGCGGCCAACACCCTTTTTAAATCCTTCCTCTAATGAATAATACTCTTGATGATGTTTAAAGAAACTTTTATTATTATTTTTGAGTACAGGAGTTTCTGCGACTATTGCCAGTCGCCCTCGCGGTTCAGCCACAACTGCCTTTTCTTAAATCTTTAGGTCTTAAATATAGTCTCAGAATATACATATTTAGATTGTAAATATGTGTGTTTGTGATGCTACTCAGCACCATTCAAATAGTCTACTTTTTGTTTAGTCTTGCAGCATAGTTGCAATTGTTTTACTGTGTCCTCTTATTTCACTCAAGTATGTTTTGCATACTTGAGTGTTGACACCAGTATGTTTGTTATCTGCATATACGTATGACTTCACGTCATTCGTATATGCAATGAACGGATTACACTTAAGCATATACATACATATGTATATTTATATTTCTAACTCTAAAGTGCTGAGTGGCATTCCTAAGGTTCATTTTACAATCATAAATTTCTATTGGAATATGATTGTTTTCTTTTTCATTAATACTCATTTTACAATCATAAATTCTATTGGAATATGATTGTTTTCTTTTTCATTAATACTCATTTTACAATCATAAATTCTATTAAAATATGGTTGTTTTCTTATTTATAATTTTATGTGTGGGAGCGGGGCCATTCCACATAACTCCCCCACCGTTAGAGTTAGAACTCTCCTGAGTTCTTTCATTAATAAGTACATTTTGTTTGGGGTTAGTTTCCATTAACATAATTCCCCCTTCATTATAATTCTTTTTATTAACAATTTTTACTTTTATATTCTTCCTTTTCCAATATACAATTATTATAATCAATAAGAGCAATAAACATATTGCTACTGTTACATTCATAACATATGAAACATTTTTATGGTATTTTAGTTCTTTAATTTCTTTAATGTTTTCCATATTTTTTTCTTCAATCATTTTAAACTTTAATTCCTGTTCGTAACTTTGGTTTAACATTTTTACTGGGTAGTGGAATTTTTCTGCAAATTCCACTTTATTATTTTCAAATATTTCATTATTTAATTCGATTTTACAATTTGTAAACGTAATCAGGAAATTATTTTTTAATACGATATTTTTATTGTCACAATTTTGTTTTAAGATTGTTTCGTATGCATTGACGATCAATATCGTATCGTCATCAATGTTTAATATTTTAGTTTTATTATTTATTTCAAAAGAACAATCATTTTCAAATATACAATTTCTACTTCGTTTTAGATCTTTCAAGGCAATGTCTTTCTTATAACTTAGATTTGTTTCATTTATTGTAATTAAATACTCATTTTCTGTTTTTATTTGTAATTTATTTCTGTTCGGCAATGGAGTGATCATCTTTAGATCAGTTGTAACATAACTTCTTGGTATCTTTATTGCTATTACAAGTGATTGATTTTTATATGCTAATACTCCCATTTTTGCCATTTTCAATTTGTAAAAATCTATTTGGAAGTGATCAATTTCTTCCTTAGTTAGAATTCCCGGATGGACCATATTGTATTTAGCCGCAGCAATATTGTGCTGTATATCATTGACCCTACTTTCCAAATATCTCAATTTATTTATCAAATTATTAAATAGGATGTGCTCGTAAAAATTTTTGTTCTGTTCATTCATACTTTTTACAAATTCCTTTATTTCCTCCCTATCTTCATTTATTGTTTTTCTAATCAAATCTATACTATCATTAAAATGATTATTTATTGCTATTTGCTTATTAACTGTTTCAATAATATTATGGTCATTTTCTTTCTGTACTTCTAAAAAAAATTAACCAGTCTCTCCATTATGGACTATGATACTAAACCTATCATCATTGTAATTATTTTCTGTGTCCAAATTAGGTATGTTCGCAAATTTTTGTGGTCTTTTTATATTAGACGGATGGACGTTTTGCAACGGATTAATTCGGAAATATGGTTGGTCCTTATGTCTTACTCTTTTGTAATTTTTTATGGGTCCTAATTCTCTGTATTCTGTATACTCTTCTCTATTGCTATTATGTTTTGCTATTATTTTTCTTTTTGCCAAATTAATTCTATCTTGTAATATGGATGGGCAAATGCTATCTTTGGCGAACCTTGGAGAACATTTGATGGTTGAGTGATATCGATCATTATAGTTCGCTATAACGATCTGCATCCTCATTTCCGTTGAAAGACTTGTATCATCAATTCCTGTTAATTTCTCCAACAGGGTTGAGTGAAGTCTCTCAATGTCTGCGTTACCAGTGTGATTATTGGGTTTTGTTAAATGGACCTCAATATTTTCGGTATTTAAATATTGTATCAATTGTTCTGCTCTAAACTCATTATCCATTATTACTTTCTTCGGTTTTCCGAATTTTGCGAACTGTTCTAGCAATATAGTTTTCTTTGACCTCCAATTCCTATCAGTTATTATATATGCTGCTGCAAATTTGGTCAATTTATCTATTGTCGTAACAAACGAATGTTTGTTGAAATGAAATATATCAATATGGATAATTTCGTTTTTATCCGTAGGGGTTTCTGTCAAATTGAACTTAGGTTTTATAGGTTTTCTATCATATTTTATTTGTTGGCATTTTTCACAGTTATTTATTATTAACTGAATATGCTCCCTGAATTTCGGATAAAATATTTTGTCTTTCAATGTATTAAATGTTTCTGCAATGCCACTGTGCATCGACTCCTTACTGTGATACAAAGAGATTTGTCTATGCAGTTCTTCTTCCTGCGATATCTCTGTTGCTCTTTTTGTACATTTTATGAATTCCAGTTTGCTATTACAGGAGAACATGGACATCAACAACAGTTGAATTCTATGATAATCTTGCTCTTCAACTTCAGAAAATATTCCTACCTTACCTTTCCTAATGTGCCTTTCAAATATAGTTCTTAATATGTTTTCACTATTCAGTGGGTCAACCTCGATTATTTTCCTACCATGCGATATCTTAATTTCAGCTTCAGGGCTATATGTTATTATAATTTGTGTCTTATATTTATTAACAATCTCTTCTTTTATAGCCAAATGTTCCAATAACTCTTCCTTTGCGGAATGTATCGTATCGGAAATTTCAAAATTCGATTCTTTATCATTATTTTCATTTATATCCTTAGATGCCATTAAAATTTGGTAACCTTTTGCAAGATCAATAGGGCTAAAGTACTGTGCTTTGCCCAACTTTTCTAAGATTCCATGAATATTTGGCAAGGGATACTTATCGTCAACGGTTATTTGATTAAGCCTACGATAATCAACCACTAAACGAAACTTTTTATTTCTTGATTTATTTATTTTTTTTTTTGACACTGTTATAATAGGAGAGCTATACCTACTCCTGCTTTTTTGAATTATACCCTGCTTTTCCAATTCTTTAATTTGCCTGACTGCCTCCTCTTCATGTTTCGGAGGTAACCTATAAATTTTTGAATTTATTTGTTGGTTTGTGACTGTCTTTACTTCATGGACCACTGATTTTGTATTAGTCAGTGTGTCCCCATCTTTAAAAATTAATTTTTCATATTTTTTTAGCAATTTTTCAACTCCTTTACGTTCATCTGATTTTAGATGATCAAGTTGGATATTTTGCAATTTCCCAGACTCCAATGCATAAACCTGCTCTTGGATCGTCTTTGAGAGGAATGGTATTTTTACACCATTAAGGAGTTCAATTTCCTCCTTTTCTATATCAATTACCTTGACATTTTTAAATATAAAGTCATTTCCCAACAACAAATCGTATGGTTTATCAAAATCCATCTTCACCCACTTTATTCTACCATTGACAACATATTGAAATTCTGATGGGCACGGAGAACTAACTCTTTCATTTGTGCCCTTAATATTACCATTTAAGGTACTCACTATTATGTTATTTCCTTTAATAACCGGTAAATTATATTCATCGAAAGTTTTCTTCTTCATAATACTAATTGTAGATCCTGGATCCAGCAAAGTTAAAAAATTTTTATTGAATAACGTCAATGTTATTAGAATTTTATTCTGACCACCCGAGGCTAGTTTGTAAAAAACTCTTCGTTTGTGTTTACAGCCTCCCCTTGACTCGCAGCATCGACGTCCATGGGTTGAGGCCCATTTGAACGCCTTGTTTGCTGAGATGTATTAAGTCTATTTGGAGTGTTTTGTGGTCGATTGTTTAATTGTTGGCTACCTTGCCTATAATATTGGCCTTGTTCATATACAGGACGGCCATTTACCTGTTGCGAATTACTTTGTCTATTATTTTGTCGTGAAAAATTGGGTGCACGGTAATTGTTTTGAGCAGCGCTATTTTGCGAACGGCTGCTATACCTGCCTGAATTATTGGCTTGCGAATTGTTGCCGTTATTATGCCTAAAATTGGCATTCTGTCTAATATTATTATTATTATAAACAGGGCGAGGATTAAAATTTCCAGACTGTCTGTTTATATTTTTGGATATGAGCATTGGATTCAGGTTTCCAGCATCCAAGCCAATAAAATTGTATATACAAGCCGACATCTGCGGCCATGACACTATGTTTCTTATGGTGCAAGCAAACGTACCTGCCGCCAATTGTTTTATTCTTTGAATGAGCATTCCCGTGAATATCTCCTTCATCGCATCACCATTTTCACTTAAAACACTAAATTCGGTGATATTATCAATTATATAACTAGCTTTTTTATTAAGTTCACTTATACTCCCTATTTTTAAATGTGTAATGTCGTTCGTTATCGACATTTGGTCTTTAGTTGACCGAAAATGTTGCTTTAACTTTGTTTTACACTCCTCCCAATTTTCTGGTGGGGTCAGAGAAAGAAAATTTTTTGCTGATCCTGATATCTTAAGATCAAAACTACTCTATACACTAGGTCCTGTTGCTCTGGGTAGTCCCCCAAAATCCTATCAATTGTTTGAATAAAATAGGGCAACTTCTTTGTGTTGCCTTCAAAAGGATGTAGATATTTTAAGTCTTTCTCCACTTTTTGTCTTAAGGTGGTTCTTTGATATATAGCATTTTGCTGCAATAGTTGCGTTATCGCTACTAAACAAGCCTCCATATTTTGGGCCATTTACTTTTCGAATCAACAAAGGAGTAGAAAAAATATATATTTTATAATTCAATTTTTGTTATTATTATTGATTTGCTTTTACCGAACTGGCATACGTCACATGCCTGATTATTAGTTTTGCTTACTTGCTTCGAGAAAATTTCTTAATTGAGCTCTTAGGCTAATAACTTCATAACGTATGATTATTAGTTTTTGCTTACTTGCTTCGAGAAAATTTCTTAATTGATTTAGCGTGCCCAAGCATTAAGTACGCTTGCTCTATTTTTTCCCTGCACTGGGGTTCTTTCCACAATATTAAACATATTAAACCTGTTTCTATTTGTACGAAGATTATTGCCCGCAATTCGATTCATCATCATCCTGAATCTTGTGGCACTAGGATCTACCTCCGTGAGGGTTGGATACTGCATCAAACTCTTATCTTGGCGTAAGTTACTGTATGTCATTTTTTTTTTTTTTTTTTTTTTAATTAATTATAACATTTTCTTTAAATTTGACACATTTTCTATATTTTTTTTTTTCTTCTTTTACTTCGTATTTCTTCTATGTTTCATATTTTCTCTTTACATTAACAATTTTTCACAAAAAAAAAATTTTTTTTTTTTTTCACTGTCGTTTTCAAGTATCATAACTTTTCGCAAAATGTTAGAAAATATATGTATAACTAGCTACTTACATAGACTCCTTTCGTCAATGGATGGATCAAAATTTTCAGGATCTCTGCTCTGCTTGGTCTTCACTTATTTGCTGTGGTTTGGTTGATGTTTCCGGAGTGCTCACTGGTACTTGTTGAAATTGTTATTCTGCTGCTGTTATTTTGCTGCTGATGTTGCTGCTGTTGTTTTGCTGCTGATGTTGCTGCTGTAGTTTTGCTGCTGATGTTGCTGCTGTAGTTGCCTTTGCGTTTGATAGCGATCAAGGAAACAAGCGACCTCTTCGATGACAGCGCGATTAGAGACTCTTGGATCGAGATATCTGTTGCTGCTGCTTCTTTCACTGCTATTTCATTTACAGTGCAGTTTTAAATTTTTATGTGTAATTATTAAATGCCTTCCTTCGTAGCCGAATGGGGTGATGCCAGTTACCGACTGCGCCAGTTATGGTTTCTGTCTGTTTGAGAAACCTTGAGTTGCGGCCAACACCCTTTTTAAATCCTTCCTCTAATGAATAATACTCTTGATGATGTTTAAAGAAACTTTTATTATTATTTTTGAGTACAGGAGTTTCTGCGACTATTGCCAGTCGCCCTCGCGGTTCAGCCACAACTGCCTTTTCTTAAATCTTTAGGTCTTAAATATAGTCTCAGAATATACATATTTAGATTGTAAATATGTGTGTTTGTGATGCTACTCAGCACCATTCAAATAGTCTACTTTTTGTTTAGTCTTGCAGCATAGTTGCAATTGTTTTACTGTGTCCTCTTATTTCACTCAAGTATGTTTTGCATTGCCGCCGTAGCCGAATGGGTTGGTGCGTGACTACCATTCGGAATTCACAGAGAGGTCGTTGGTTCGAATCTCGGTGAAAGCAAAATTAATAAAAACATTTTTCTAATAGCGGTCGCCCCTCGGCAGGCAATGGCAAACCTCCGAGTGTATTTCTGCCATGAAAAAGCTCCTCATAAAAATATCTGCCGTTCGGAATCGGCTTGAAACTGTAGGTCCCTCCATTTGTGGAACAACATCAAGACGCACACCACAAATAGGAGGAGGAGCTCGGCCAAACACCTAACAGAAGTGTACGCGCCAATTATTTATTTTTTTTTATGTTTTGCATACTTGAGTGTTGACACCAGTATGTTTGTTATCTGCATATACGTATGACTTCACGTCATTCGTATATGCAATGAACGGATTACACTTAAGCATATACATACATATGTATATTTATATTTCTAACTCTAAAGTGCTGAGTGGCATTCCTAAGGTTCATTTTACAATCATAAATTTCTATTGGAATATGATTGTTTTCTTTTTCATTAATACTCATTTTACAATCATAAATTCTATTGGAATATGATTGTTTTCTTTTTCATTAATACTCATTTTACAATCATAAATTCTATTAAAATATGGTTGTTTTCTTATTTATAATTTTATGTGTGGGAGCGGGGCCATTCCACATAACTCGCGCGAGGCTATGTCTGCTAACTTTGGGTGTCATATCACCCAAAGTCAGAAATCGTGAGAAACGGGTATGGCACATATTTGCTGCATGTGATAAAATTCCGTCGCAAGCTTAGGTTAAGAGTAAAATGTCAAATTTAAGTTAGTTCGTTTTAGACTCAATAAAGAAAAGATGTGCCTATGAGCATAAAAAAAATATTTTTTTTTAAGTTTAATCTGATGAAAGGTTAAATTATATAAAGGTTCTGAGTTATGCTTTGTATTCATTAAATTTCCAATTTTGCTAAATTTCAAATGTGATTCCTCAAAGTTCTTAGCTTCTACGATTAGTGCGTCGCTTTTTAAATTAAAAAACTTCGTTTCAAATTCCTCTTTAAGCTTATTATCGGTTGAAACTAATTTTGCAACACACGTGAGGATTTGTTGACAATTTTAGTTTCACGCTTATAGTTGGTGAGTAAACATGGAAAGCGGGGAAAAATGTTTATAATGTATAGTATTTATTTGAGGGAAAGGAAGGAAAAGAAGAGGAAAAAAAGGCGATCAATTTGGGCGCAGGACTGCCAAATGTTGCCTTTTGTCCACTCATGTGCACACTTCAAAATTTCAAAAGAAATGAGAAAAATCCCCAACTTCGCCAGACTCACACGATACAAAATTGTTTGTCAATTTGCGATCGGTTTGACAACTGCGCCCAGCTTTAAACAATGCTGCAATCTTAATTTAGAATTTTTGCCACCGTTGAGAAAAATTGGCACATTAAGTGTTATAGTGACACCTAATCGCTATACAATATAATATAAATAATATAATATAATATAATATAATATAATATAATATAATATAATATAATATAATATAATATAATATAATATAATATAATATAATATAATATAATATAATATAATATAATATAATATAATATAATATAATATAATATAATATAATATAATATAATATAATATAATATAATATAATATAATATAATATAATATAATATAATATAATATAATATAATATAATATAATATAATATAATATAATATAATATAATATAATATAATATAATATAATATAATATAATATAATATAATATAATATAATATAATATAATATAATATAATATAATATAATATAATATAATATAATATAATAATATATAATATAGTACCGCCCTATTTTTTTTCTTATAAATAAACGCCTCCCTAACTTTCCCTACATGCGCAAACATATTTTTTTGGTTCACACGCAAAAATTCATTACGTTGCACTTTTATAATTTTTATTTAATTTTTTTTCATTGGTAAACAGTTCAGTGGAGTTGTCCAAGTGTATTGACATTTTCTTTGCAAGTTCAATTTTTTTTACGTTTCCTGTTTACCAAAATAATTAATTCCCGGACATAACGAAAATGCTAAGAATGTCATTTTTTCTTAATAAAAGACCTTGAATTGTTAACAATTCAATCAGTCTTCGCCGATCAATCATGTAGTAATAAATAAATAAACTAATAAATATTTTTTGTAATAAATAAATAAAGTCATAAATATTTTTTAAAATAAACTAATAAATGTTTTTTGTAATAAATAAATAAACTAATAATATTTTTTTATTAATAAAGTAAATTTTACTCTTCACCTTAAGTTAAAATTTATGTTTATAAATAAGCCAAAGCCACAAAGTGTAAACAAATTAAAGAAAAAAAAGGTTGTCTGTAAAGTCGGTTTACTGACGATAGTTTTACGTGACAACGTCATAAGAAAATACTGATGGAATGGTTGCATTTTTCAAAAGAAATTTTTAATTTTATTTGTTTGATAGATATTTTGTATGGATATAGGTAAATGGAATCACAATGAAATTGATCAAGTTACCTTTACAAAAAACATGAAAAATAACGAAACATTTATCGAATTCGTGAAAGATATGTTCAATTTCGATTGGGCATCAGACAACA